>NC_037355.1:31739735-32989735 GCF_002263795.3 Bos taurus
ACGTATGTTTAATCTCAGGCATAACTATTCTTCAGTTCAGATCAGTCGCTCGGTCGTGTCCGACTCTTTGCGACCCCATGAATCGCAGCATGCCAGGCCTCCCTGTCCATCACCAACTCCCGGAGTTCACTCAGACTCACGTCCATCAAGTCAGTGATGCCATCCAGCCATCTCATCCTCTGTTGTCCCCTTCTCCTCCTGCCCCCAATCCCTCCCAGCATCAGAGTCTTTTCCAATGAGTCAACTCTTCACATGAGGTGGCCAAAGTACTGGAGTTTCAGCTTTAGCATCATTCCTTCCAAAGAAATCCCAGGGCTGATCTCCTTCAGAATGGACTGGTTGGATCTCCTTGCAGTCCAAGGGACTCTCAAGAGTCTTCTCCAACACCACAGTTCAAAAGCATCAATTCTTCGGCACTCAGCCCTCTTCACAGTCTAACTCTCACATCCATACATGACCACAGCAAAAACCATAGCCTTGACTAGATGGACCTTTGTTGGCAAAGTAATGTCTCTGCTTTTGAATATGCTATCTATGTTGGTCATAACTTTCCTTCCAAGGAATAAGCGTCTTTTAATTTCATGGCTGCAGTCACCATCTGCAGTGATTTTGGAGCCCAAAAAAATAAAGTCTGACACTGTTTCCACTGTTTGCCCATCTATTTCCCATGAAGTGGTGGGACCAGATGCCATGATCTTCGTTTTCTGAATGTTGAGTTTTAAGCCAACTTTTTCACTCTCCTCTTTTCCCTTCGTCAAGGGGCTTTTTAGTTCCTCTTCACTTTCTGCCGTAATAGGTTCTCTTTACTCATAAGCAAAAAAACAGTTTTAGTCAGAAATTCTCCTCCACCAAGCACGTTTGTTGTTGCCGTTGTTCAGTCGCTAAGTTTTAAGTAATAGTCACTCAGTCATGTCTGACTCCTTGTGACCCCATGGACTAGCCCACCAGGCTCCTCTGTCCATGAAATTCTCCAGGCAAAAATACTGGAGTGGGTTGCCATTCCTTTCTCCAGGTAATCTTCACCCAGAGTTTGAACCCTGGTCTTCTGCTTTGCAGGCAGATTCTTTATCATCTGAGCTACCTGGAAAACTAAGTCATGTTCAACTCTTTGTGACTATATGGACCGCAGCATGACAGTCCTTCACTGTCTCCCGGAGTTTGCTCAGATTCATGTCCACTGAATCAGTGATGCTATCCAACCGTCTCACCCTCTGCTGCCCTCTTCTCCTCCTGCCTTCAATCTTCCCTAGCATCAGAGTCTTTTCCAGTGAGTTGACTCTTTGCATCAGGTGGCCAAAGTATTAGAGCTTTAGCCTCAGAATCAGTCCCTCCAATGAATATTCAGGGTTGATTTCCTTTAGGATTGACTGATTTGGTCTCCTTAAGAGTCCTTTGGACTCTCAAGTCTTCTCCAGCACCACAGTTTGAAAGCATCAATTCTTCAGCTCACCCTTCTTCATGGTCCAGCTCTCACATCCATACATGACTACTGGAAAAACCGCAGCTTTGACTATACAGACCTTTGTTGGCAAAGTGATGGCTCTGCTTTTGAATATGCTGTCTAGGTTTGTCGTAGCTGTTCTTCCAAGAAGTAAGCATCTTTTAATTTCATGGCTGCAGTCAGTGCCCACAGTGGTTTTGGAGGCCAAGAAAACAAAATCTGTCATTGCTTCCACTTTTTCCCCTTCTATCTGCCATGAAGTGATGGGACTGGTTGACATGATCTTAATTTTTATAAATGTTCAGTTTCAAGCCAGATTTTTCACTTTCCTCTTTCACCTTCATCAAGTGGCTCTTCACACATCCAATATAATGGGATTCAACTCCGTGGAACTTAGGCTGGTGTAGTTTTTGGCTTACATCAGTTTATGTTCACAAGCTCACACTTACTGTGATAATTTTTGATGTTTACTTTTTTATCCTTGGTACCTTTCATCAACTTCTACACCTTTAGAAGCATATGCCCAGTGCTTTAATTTTCTCTTCCTAAGAGAAGGATGATTCCTTATTAGCATCTTAAACTATGTGTCTAATAGATCTTCCTGGGATAGCCTTAGGAACCACTCACCATTGATAATACTATTTTTAGAGGAAATGAAACTCTGAGTCCCCAGAAACAACTTTTAAATGTATGCCTTCCAAAAGTTAGCTGGTACATGGAGGTGATGGTACCTGGTGAGGGGCGGGGGTTGTTGCCTCCTGCATGTGGAAATCTTGTTCTAGGGCTGATGCCCTGGGAAGTATTTGGCATGTGTATCTGCCAGGTTTATCAAGGACTCCGTACAAATGGAATTGTCTGAGATAGAACTCAAGGGCCATACCTATAGCAGTGGGACTCAGGTGGAGGGCTAATGTCAGCCTTGGCCCTGTGGCCCGTTTGCCCTTTGATATTTGAGGATTCTATGGATCTCTGGTTACTTGTGTTTCCAATTCTCTGTTCAGACATACATCCTCCTGAGCCATTTAGTGGGTAGTGTGGTCTGTGGAAAAAGCATGGACTGGGTATGGGAAGAATGAAGCCTGCTCTGGCCAAGAACTAACTTGGGGCTGTGGTCCAGCGTTTTCTCCTGTGTTAGCCTTGTTCTTCTTTTCTGGAAAAGGAAGAGGTGAAATGCTCATGGGTTTCCAGACTTTTCCTTTGTCCACCTTACAGGTGAGGGGAAGCTGGGATGTAGAATGTGAACCCTTCACCTCAGCCCCAGCCCTTCTACCCTGATCTACTTAAATATTAGACTTTGGCAGAAGATGCGTCTGGGGAGAAAGTGTTGCTATTCAAACAGCTTTAAAAACTACCTCTGCATTCACCCATCTAATTGGGGTTTTTCCTTCTTGGGTCCCAATATGCCTCACAGTACTTTTTAGCATGTCCATTTTATGTGGCCAGCTTATGGGGTTTTATTCTATTGATTGAGCTGTCGTCCTCCTCTCTCAGTCACCCCTGGGGACCAAAAGTCAGGGCAAAACCAGAGAACTTGTTAAGGGAAAGCTTTGGAGATGAGCAAAGAGAGAGCTTGGAAGGGAGATGGCATAGAAGACCATATCTTTCATGCTTGTGTCAGCTCATCCCCTTTAGTCCTAATCACAGCTCTGGACAAGCGGACAAGCAAAGGAACCATGGAGTTGAAACTTACATAGTATCTAAACCAGTAATAATGCCTTAGATTTGTTCAGTGTTTTAACATCTTGAAAGCAGTTTGTTTGCCATTGTTACATTGGCTATTTTGAATAATCCCAAATGTAGGAAAGGCAGAAGTTATTGTCCTGGGTTGAGCGTTGAGGGCATGAATAATGCCTGTTATGCAGACATAAGGGCCCAAACCAGGACCCGGTCTCCCTATTCTTGCTCCTCTCATGTTGCCATTCCTCTTTCCCACAGTCAGGGCTTCTCAATGACCCAAGTGTCAGTACTGGGACCATGCGGATGCTAGTGGGGAGAGAAGAAATTTACAGTGGTCTGTTTTCTTCTTCCTGTGGATCTTTTCTTCTCTTGCTCTCCCCATCCAAGAAGCATGTCTTTTGTTCTTGGGTTGGCTTTAGGCAGCCCCTCCATCTGCGGCTTTGCCTTCCCTCTCCTCCTGGCAGGAATCTGGGTGATTATGGAGCCTTCTCTTTGGCGAGGTGTTAAGGGTTTATGTAGTGCTTGCCGACGGATGGCTAATGGACTCGTTGGGTTGTTTCAATGAAAGTTTCCCACAATCTGATACTAAAGTGCAAGCCTTGAGTGAAGCTTTTATCACTCTTTCACCAGGCTCATCAAGGACTTCCTTTTCCTCTCTGGAAATTGTATTTCATGCGGTGTATTTCTGATCCAAGTGTTACATCAATCAGCAGTTCAGTGTAGGTTTGTGGTTCTCCTGGAGCGTTTTACAAGCAGGGATGGAGTTTCTTATGCTGGTCTGCTTGACTCTCTTGGTTGGACTCTTGGAAAAATACTCAAAGTGCAGTTTCCTTCCATCTATTATGATTTCTTTTTAGTTGCTATTGGAATTATTGCTTTTTCTAAGGCATTATCCTAATAGAGGCATTCCTTTCTGGGCTGTATTTGACCTGTGGGTGAGATTGGGAATCTGTTTATTCTCATGGTTATTGTAAAGTTAAGGCTTTCAGAAAACTGAGAAAAATAGGAGCCTTTGAAATGTGATCCCCTTGGCCAATGACTTCCCTGTTGCTGAATGGATGCTGGATGCAGGCTTAGCTTGTGCCTTTCCTTCTAAGGTGGTTTGTTTTTGAGAGAAGTCCCCCAACCCCTGCCTCCTACAGTGGTCAGTTCTTCATGTTTTGGATGTCAAAGAAAGAAAGAAGACATTTTAAGTTACGAATAGTGGTGTAAATATTGATGACGAGGAAGGAGAAGGGAGACCTTGGACTTGGGCATCGTGCCAGGCTGTTGTCTGTTGTCTGAATGTGTAACAAGCATGTGACTGTGATGTGCCAGATCACAGAAGCCAGGGCTGGCAATCGCAGTGACTAATATGGTATTTGTTGACCGAAAGTCCACCTAAGAGTTAGAATCTGAGGTCATGAGCTAATCTCGCTGAAAGAAAGGAGACTTTGGAGTCTGGGATTTGCAATTTTTTTTAACAAATTTTTTTTTTAAAGGAAGATAAAATTGCTTCCATTCTCCAAATAATAATATTGAGCTGATACTTTCTTATATTGGGTCCAAAGAAGGAAATTAAAATTTTTTTTTATTTGAGTAAAGTTGATTTACAGTGTTGCGTTAGTTTTTGCTGTACAGCAAAGGGAGCCAGTTATACATACACATGTATCCATTCTTATTTAGGTTCTTTTCCCATATAGCTCATTACAGAGTACTGAATAGAATTCCCTGCAAAGAAGGGAATTTGTCCCCCAGATTCTGTCCTACTCATACAAGGACTACTATTAAAATTGGGGATAAATATTTTGCTCTTCTCAGTTTTTTAAATTCATCCAAAGCTATTTTGAAAAAAATCTCTCCCGGGAACTGTGACAGGGTATCGCAGCTGTCTGAAGGTTTCTTTTTTTTTTTTTCTGTTATCTTTCCTTTCTTTAAGGAAAGAGTCGTTTCCGAGGCAGCCGTGACAGCTCTGTCATTTCACTCACACCTCTAAATTTCTCTTTCTGTTGTCAGTCAGCAGACAGCAGGCTCAGGATTCTGATGGGCCTGAGTGATGTCCAAATACAGGAGAGATTGGAGAGAGGCCTGGAGCAGTGCGTCAGGAGCAGTCATCTTCTGCCTTTATTCTTAGAAGAATTGTCAGGAGTTTAAAAAGTTCCCCTGTGCCAGGATCCCCGAATCTCCATCGCTGTCATCTACAGCATGTGTGGGGTGGGGCTGGAGCAGAATTTCCAGAGGTTCCTGTAAAGAGGTTGTACTGAGTTCCTCTGGCCTATGTGTTACCCTGGGGAAATGTTTTTTAAGACTTAGTTTCTTTCTTAGAGCAGCTGTAGGTTCACAGCAAAATGGAGAGAATGGTACAGAAATTGCCCATGTACTCCCTGCCCCCGTGTTATCTACATCCCCTACCATGTATAGTAAGATGCTCCAGTTGTGTCCGACTCGTGACCCATGAACTGTAACCTGCCAGTCTCTTCTATCCATGGGGATTTCCTGGCAAGAATACTGGAGTGGATTGCTATTTCCTTCTCCAGAGTGCTCCATTTGTTACAACTGGTGGACTTACATCGATACCTGATAATTACCCAAAGTCCGTAGTTTATGTGAGGACTCATTCTTGGTGGTGTACATTGTGGGTTTGGATAAATATATGATGGCATGTATCCGTCACTATAGTATCATACTATATTGATATCATATATATCATATCATCATATCATATCATAGTATATTTCTATCATCCTAAAAATCTACTGTGTTCTCCCAATTCATCCCTCCTCACCCCAAGGAAATTAATATTTTCAACTTCATTGAGAGTAAGTCCTTTCAGGATGAAACCACTTCAACATCAAAACAGCAGCAACCATAGCAACAGCTCCTAACCTTTCTGAGTACCTACATCCCAGGCACTGGGTTTTGGATGCTCTGTTCATTTTTCCAAGGCCCTGTGGTAGGTACTGTTTTTCATCCCATTTTGGGGATGAGGTCCCTGAGACTCAGGTCCATTAAAGGACTTCAGTACCTTGCCTCAGGCTGTGCAGTGGGTGAATGACAGAGCCAGGTCTCTGTGACACTGTTGCCTCGACGCCTTAAGCCTTATACGGTTCTCATAGGGGCTGGTTGACTGTCTGCTTTTCCGTGGTGCAAGGAAACCTGCCAGTTGTTTTGACCTTCAAGACAGGTGAGGTTTGTGCCTTCATCCTCTGAAGCATGAAGGTCTCTGGATTAAGAAGGAAAGTGATGGCAGCAGAGGGAATGCAGGGGTAGTAAAGATGCCCCTAGGGGTGGGGGAGGAAGGCTCCCTGTGCCCAGAAAGAAGGGTTCTCTACTTGAAAGCAACCGAGATTTATGGGGGATACCGAAATGTGTAGTCACATGTGCTTGGTTTAAGTCACGCAGTAGAGCCTAATTTACTTCTTGGTTCTGAGCTGTCCTGCTAGCGCTTGGCTTGTGGTTTGAGCAGTCCCTGCCATACAGATGCTGGCGGAGTATGAACAACAGAGTTTCCATTTTTAAAAGGATCAGTTCTGCCTTTTACCTGTGGTGTATCCTTGTCCCCAGGGTTTCTTCTTCTGTCTTCTGTTCATTTCTCCTGAAGATCCAGCATCCTCCTTATCCATGCGTGTGTCCTGTGTTCCACCGAACTGCTCCCTGGGGCCCGGCGTGGCAGGGAGGCCAATGACACGCCTTGGGAAGCCTGCTCCTGCCTGTCCCTCTCTGATGTTCAGGGCCAGAGCTTTCACACAATGAGCTCCCAGCAAAGTGTGATGCTCATTTATCCTCCTAAACATATTTGTCAGGCATCTGGTTTCTGGAGAGTATGTCCATGGGGAGTTTGTTGAATTTCTCTGTGTCTTTGTTTATAAGATGGGATGATAGGAGCACCTTTGTTTTTAAAATGCAGAAAGCTCATAGGGCGGTAAAAGTGTTAGTTGCTCAGTCATGTCTGACTCTTTGCGACCCCATGGACTATAGCCCACGAGGCTCCTTTGTCCATGGAATTCTTCAGGCAAGAACACTGAAATTTATTGCCGTTCCCTTCTCTAGGGGATCTTCCCAACCCAGGGATTGAATCTGGGTCTCCAGATTCTTAACCATTTAAGCCACCAGGGAAGCCTTAGGGAGGGTGGTTGTTATTGATAATCATAATTATGGTTAACACTTTTATAGGTGTTACTTAGGCACAGGCGTGTTTCAAGAGCTTTACATGTATTTATTCATTTAATCCTCATAGCAACTCAATGGAGTTATGCTGCTTCCCCCCCATTTTGCCCCTGGAGGAGGAAATGGCCATCCCCTCCAGTATTCTTGCTTGTAGAATCACATGGACAGAGGAGTCTGGTGGGCTGTACAGTCCATGGGGTCGCAAGAGTTGGACGCAACTTAGAGACTAAACCACCAGCACCACCATCCCCCTGTTTTGCAGATAAGGACACTGAATGGTAGAAGGCAAGTAAGCGGTGGAACATAAGCGGTGGAACAGAGATTGAAAGTGAAGGATTCAAGCTGCCCCACCCTTTCCTGGGATTTAATGCCTGCCAGGTGCTTAGCGTCACGCTGGGCACAGAGTGAGAGTTTCGTAATATTGACTTTCATAAATAATAATTACAGTGTTAGTATTATTAATGCTCAGCACCTTGTTAGCTGCAAGTAGTAAATATGAGCAGCCCAAGACCAGTTCACTTATATATTTTACAAACTGGTGAAAAAAGAGAGATGCTGAAATGGGCAATAACCATCAAGTGTGGACAAGCTGAGATAGAAGACCTGCAGGATTCTGCGGGAGGAACAGTCATCTCCTTAAAGGAAAACCGCTGAGAACGTTTGTTTCATGGCAGGCAGGGTGCTGCATCCTTTAGGAGTGTTATTTCCCATAATTCTACACGGTAGATAATATCGTTCCATTTTACAGGCACTGAGGATTAGAGAAGATGAGCGACCTGTCTGCATTCACACAGTCAGTGAGTGAGCAAGCTCAGACTTGAACCCAGGACTCCTTAACTGAAGGCTCTGGGCTCCAAACCGCTGCCCCATATTCCTGATCTTTACTGTTGACAGTTTTTTCCAAGGGCTTCCTGATGCTTTCCTGAATGATGGAAAATGGGTGACCAAATCGGAATGAGATCATATGTCCCTCCCCACTTTTCGTCTAGGAGATTTTCTAGAAAGTGGGTAATGAGTTAGATGGATGCACCATTTCTGTTGAGTGACTGGCCTTGCTTCTTCAAAGCGGCTCGTGTTAGACCTCCCCCCCCCCCCCCCCCCCCGTGGGACTCCGGTGACTGTGTCCTCAGGGCCAGGCACTGTGCCCTGTATGCTATGCCCTTCCTTAAAACCGCGTTCTCTCTTTTCTTTGAACCTTGGACTGTAAACTATACGCTTAGGTACTGATATCCCATTTGCTCTTGGTTCTACTTCATGTATATTTGGCTGCTCTGACCAAGTACCTTTAAAGCTCTCACTGAAATAAAAAGCCGTGTCTGTTCAGTATTCTCCAGTGTCCATCAAAGGCCTCCCCAAACTAGAAGTCATTCCTGGTTTCTCTTTCTTTCATCCTCACATACAAACCATTCCAAAGTCCTATCAGCTCCACTCCTGAACTATTTCCTGAGTCTTCTCAGGCAGCCCCTCAGGCCATGCCCAGGGACACATCTTTCTTGCTGGGAGGGCCCTGGCAGCTTCTTCTCTGCCCCTTCCCTTCCTGTGTCCCTGTGATCCATTCACCATATGGCAGCTGGAATGGGCTTTTGAATTGCCCATCAGATTGAGTCACTCTCGTCTTTCAATCCCTCCAGTGGTGACCTGTTGCACTTGGTATAGAGTCCGAAGTCTTTCCATGGCCTGCAAAGCTCAGTGTGACGTGGTCCTGCTGAATCTCCCACCTCATCTTCTGGGCCTCTCCCTGTTATGGACCACCAGCCCTGCAAACTTTGTGCTGTCACTCAAGGAGATAACAAGGAGTTAATATTTATTAAAAGATGACTATTTGCCAGGCATTGTTGTAAGCACTCGACCCATTCAGTTTTCACAATGACCCCAGAATGTGGATATTCTTGTAATTGCCATATTACAAATGAGGAAACTGAGGCACAGAGAGTTGACAACCTGTATGAGGCTCAAGGTCATACAGCTAGTGAGGGGCAGAGCCTCTGCACCAAACCAGGCAGCAGGTCCCAGGATATATGTTTTCAGTCAACACGTTGCAATGCCTCTTGGGTAGACAGTAAATACTAATTGAATGAATTATTACAAAGAAGATGCCTGGTAGAGTTATGTTGGGTGAGGAAAGCCATGGATTATTACAGAGATGTTCTAGGCCTGGATGTCGTTAGATATATCCCAGAGCAGAGGGTGTGGCACTGCCCATGTGGGTATTAAATACCCTACAATCCAAAATGGGTTTTCCTTACACCACAGCTGCTATTTATACTTTCTATTTGATAGAGCCGTCTGGCTCGATGGTCCTTTGTTTTTTGTTTTGTTTTTTTTTTTTTCCTTTAAGAGGAGAGAATTGTGGGAAATATTTTGTTTTCCCTGGGAGCCAGGCTATGTATTTACTTCAAGTTTTATTAAATGAGTTATAAATTTTCCCAGCAATTTACTCATAGCTCAAGAGGTTTAATTTGCATGTGTTGCTTTTTACAATATGCTTTTCGTAATGTTGCAGATGCTTCTTCCCCAGCTTCAGTAAACAACAGGCACTCAGCCAGGTTTTTGACTGAACATGTGCCAGGCCTTGGAAATACGATTAACTCCATGGTGGCTGTTGAAGGCGGGTGGGGGCACACACTGTGCTCTGTCCAGGGCCTCTGGGGAGCCAAGTACAAATTCCTGGAGAGCAAAAGGCAAAGACTTTCTGAATATGCCTATTTTTGAATATTTCTTTCACCAACAAAGTAAGTCAATAAAAAGACATTTACTGTAT
The DNA here is from genome assembly GCF_002263795.3 of Bos taurus. Taxonomy (NCBI): domain Eukaryota; kingdom Metazoa; phylum Chordata; class Mammalia; order Artiodactyla; family Bovidae; genus Bos; species Bos taurus. Next base: position 31,749,761 of record NC_037355.1, read on the forward strand.
GTCTTGTATGATGTACAGACATAAGACTTGTATTTGGGTCTACTTAAAATATAGTTAATATGATGATTCAAAGAGTCTGTCAGGGCCCCCAGATGATTTTTAGAGAAGCCAGAATCATCTCGGGTTTCATAGGAGTTGACCTATGGTCCACCACAGGGAAGATGTTTGAGCCACTAAGAAGCTAGCTCCTCTGAGAGTCCAGTGCGTAATACCTCTTTGATTCCAGGAAAGAGCATTAGGGTTGAGAACTCATTCTTTGGGGTCATACTGTTGGGTTTGAGTTCTGCTTCTGCCACTTACTAGTTCTATGACCTTGGGCCTGGTACTTAAACTCTCTGTGCCTCAATTTCCTCATCTGTATGAATGAGGTTACAACGGTCCCTATGATGTAGGTTTGCTAGAAGGATTGAATAGACTCATGTATAGAAAGCATGTAGAGCAGATGTTTCGTAAGTGAACACATACATGGCAGCACTTACTGCCCCAGGATTCGCTTAGTTCTGTGAGTGCTGAGGGAGCAGATTCGAGTGTGGAGGTGGGTAGTGCAAGGCTGTGATGGTCTCATGTTCGTGAGGACCCCTGGCTCCTTCTCTTTGGGGTTCTAACTTAGTGTATTTTTTCAAAATTCAAGGTGGCAGCTGTGTTCATGTCATCATGTACTTATTCCAAAAAGCAAGAGGGAGAGGAATTAAAAAACAAAACAAAACAAAACAGGTTCATTCTCTTTTAAGGAAACTTCCATGAAGTCCCACATAGCACAGTCCTTCAGTTCTCATTGACCAGGACTTAATCATGAGCCAGAGGTAGCTGAAAGGAAAATACACTGTTTTATTTTTGCAGCCACCATCCAGATAAAAATCCAGGCTTTGTTAGGAAGGAGAAAGTAGAGAATGGGTGTTGAAGTGGGTGACTACCCATGAGTTGTTAGCATTGGCCTGTGGTATTTTGGGCTTGAGGTAGAAGGATTTTCCATGTGTCTGGAGCAGTATTTTTCTAAAGTGTGTTTCACGGATGATTTTAGGAAGTACATGGAAATTTCTTACTGAAATAAGTTTGTAATTGTTTTTTACATAAGCAGAATTATAACTATTAAACCCAGAATTTCACAGATACTATATAATCATATAATATCTTTAAAAAATTTAAGTGAGTCAGTCTTTAAGGAGTAAATGCAGGTATACAGAGATGAGAGAGGTAGTACACATATGAATTAGATATGGGGTCTGGGGCCAGTCTATCTGAATTTAAATTTGTGACCTGCCACTGATTGGCCAAATAACCTTAGCTGTTGCATGCCTTAATTTGCTTATCTGTAAAATGGAATTAACAATAGTATCTACCTCCTAGGGTTGCTGTCAGAATCAAATGAATTAATACTTTAAAGCTCTTAGAATGGTGCCAGGCATGTGATAGATACTCCAGGAAGATTTGTCATGGTCATTGTTGCTGTTGTGGGTCTCCTCCATTGCAGACAGATTCTTTACTATCTGAGCAACAGGGAAGCTCTTTTATTGTAGTTTTATTAGTACTGTTATTACAAAAGGTAGCACTTGGACAGAGCAGAAATTGTGAGGATGGTACACGCATGATTGAAATTAGGGAAACACTAGCTTAAAGGAATGAGGTTGACAATTAACTAGAACCAATCTTAGTTTAGTCCCTGGGTCAGGAAAATCCCCTGGAGGAAGGCATGGCAACCCACTCCAGTATTCTTGCCTGGAGAATCCCGTGGACAGAGGAGCCTGGTGGGCTACAGTGCATAGAGTCGCAGAGTCAGACACAACTGAAGAGACAGCACGCAAGCACAATCTTAGACGCAGCGATACATGATAATTTCATTAATGGTTAAAACTACTGCTTTACAGTGTGAAATGTCCCATATGTGGTAATAGCATTGATTACAATTTACTGTATGCCAGGTAGTATGGGGTTGCTTTAAAGATAACACTTTTAAAAAGATTTTCCTGAAGTATAGTTTTTTGAGGCTTCCTTGGTGGCTCAGTGGTAAAGAATCTGCCTGCAATGCAGAAGATGTGGGTTTGATCCCTGGGTCAGAAAGATGAGCTGGAGAAGGAAATGGCTACTCACTCCAGTATTCTTGCATGGGGGATAATCCCATGGACAAAGGAGCCTGTTGGGTTACAGTCTATAATGTTGCAAAAAGGTTCATCACAACTTAGCAACTAAAACAACAACAGCAGCTGATTTACAATATTGTGTTAATTTCTGCTCTATAAAGTGACAGTTATACATATGCACATTCTTTTTCATTAGTTTATTACAGAATGTTAAATATAGTTCCCTGTCCTACACAGTAGGACCTTGTTGTTTATTTGGCCTGTGTGTAGTAGTTTGCATCTACTAGTCCCCAGCTCCCAATCCAACCCTTCCCCTGGGCAACCACAAATCTGTTCTCTGTGAGTCTGTTTGTTTTATAAGATCATTTGTGTCATATTTTAGGTTCTACATGAGTGATATCATATGATATCATCTTTCTCTTACTGTCTTACTTCACTTAATATGATAATCTCTAGATCCATCCATATTGCTGCAAATGGCATTATTTCATTCTTTTTGATGGCTGAGGAATATCCCATTGTATATATGCATGACATCTTTATTCTTTCATCTGTAGATGGACATTGAGCTTGTTTCCATGTCTTGGCTGTTGTAAATAGTGTTGCTATGAACATCGTGGTGCATGCATCTTTTTGAATTACAGTTTTGTCTGGGTATAAGCCCTGGACTAGGACTTCTAGATCATATGACAACTCTATTTTTAGTTTTTTGGGGTATCTTCTTACTGTTTTCCATAATGGCTGTACCAATTTACATTCCTGCCAACAATATAAGAAAGTTCCCTTTTCTTCCCTCCTTCTCCCCTATTTATTACTTGTAACTTTTTAATGATGGTCATTTTGACGATGTGAGCTGGTATCTCATTGTAGTTTTGATTTGCCTATCTCTAATAATTAGTGATGATGAGCATTTCTTTTCCACGTGCCTACTGGCCATCTGTATGTTTTCCTTGGAGAATAAAGATAACACCTTTAATTCTCCCAGCACTATAAGCTAATTTTTTTTTTTTTTTCCCCTACTCTGCAGATGAAGAAATGTAGTCTGGGATAGGCTGCATGTTGACGGGATCAGCTTCAAAGCCCCTCCTGATGAAAGCCTCTTTTCCTCTTCGGTGTTTCCCCTGCCTTTTGATTGTACAGTACTCCTCCTTTGCTCCCTTGCCTCCAGGGTCCTCTGATTCTTCTTCTTTCCCATTTCCCAAATGCCAGCTAGCACTTACGCCAGCTGTTTCCTGAGCCTCTCCTCACTGTCAAAAACCAACCTGACCAGTATCTGTGTTCCTGTAGGACACTGTATATGACAGCTTCCAGTGTAAGGAACTCATTTGTGAAAATGGACATTCATGGACAAATATGCTGCCTCTCTTCAGGTGGTTTATTTTAGAATCACCCTGGAGATTTCAGGCAGGAACAGTTAAGCAGCCCTGTAGGCCTGTCGTGCAGCCAACCAAGAAGTTGGGGGGAGGGGGTCTGTCCTATAACATCTCTTAGGTCCTTCTGTGAGGTTCTAAAATGTCTCTGTGGTAAAATCATGATAAAAAGGGAACACTGAGATGGTGATCTAGGGTGACCAAGCTCAGTGGTGAGTAGTCAGTCAAGGACAAGGGCTCCATCACTCCCCTTCCAGTTCCCACCCCAGTGCCTGGCACGTAGCGAGCATTCTCGATATTGTTGAGTGTATGAATCACTTACTGGAGGCCTTTCATATGTGAAGGGAATGAAAGTTCCTTGAAGGACTAGGACAATGAATTATACTGGGGAAGGTTTGGTGGGGCCTTCTGAACTTGATAGATTTTTTTGGTTGGTCAGTCACACAGGTCAGCTTGCTATCATCCATGGACCCTGTGTGTTTGAAGCATGAACTGAACATGAGCGTCACTATGCTGGAGTCAGGGAACATTCATCTTCTACTCCCTTCTCTGTCTTTAGAGCTGGAGGCTCAATGTGTTCCTCTTGTGATGTCATAAAGCAACTGATGTCTTAGTACATCCTGCAAGAATTATTTCCTCTTTTACTTTTCCTACAAATTGTACCTTATGATTCATTGAATTTCACTTTCCTATTTTTCCAACATTTCTCATTTTCTGCCCTTTTTTTATCCTCTCTCTCAGACCATTGGGAAAAGGAAGCAATGTTGCTTAGCAACCAGTATGAAACTAGTCAATACTGTGTCTAGTATTAACCCATTGGTTCCAAGTAAGCAACACAGTCCATGGGTTCTATCGTTCTCCCCTTGTAGGTTTTAAACTGTGGGTTCACAAAAGTTGGAAGCACCACTTAATGTTCTAATCACACACTTCAAGGATATTTATGGCTGGTTATTCATGCTAACAAGTTCCAAAGTTGCAAGCTGTAGAAATTGTCTGTTTATTAAAATGGTTCACTTTGGGATTCTTAATTTAGAAATTTGCTGTCATTATTTTACTTTCACTTTTTGGGGAAAAAACAAGGATCTGATCTCAGCAGGTCTTTTGTGTGTATGTGCTCTCACGTTTAGTCATTTCATTCATCTGACAAATAGAAGATACATTTTCTGGATCGTATCATTCATTCATCTAATATTTATTGGGCTCTGCTCTGTGCCAACTTGCTTTGAAACACACTGTGGAGTACCACTGTGAGCACACATGATTCTTGGACCCGTTTTTCTTTTTTTTGTAAGTAGAGTCCTTTTCCCTCTTCAGTTTCATCTATTGAAATACCCTATAATGATGTCACATCTTCAGATACTCAAGTGACTCCTCTACTGGAATGGCTTCTTTGGCTTTGATTTGATAATGTTATTCCTAGGTTCTTCAACCTTTTAGCAAGCGAGTAGTAGGAAGCAACAGAAAGATCAGTATTGACCAACTCCTCCCACACATACAGGAGCTGTGACCAGCACACAGTGGTAAAGGCTTGAGAGCATGGATCTGCCTGGTGCATAACTAGAATGTTCATGAAATTGCCTTCATTGCTTCTTTTCTTTCATTTGCATCCCCTTTTTGCTACAGGTGACCTTCAAATCTCCCCAAATACCCAGCAACTTTAGGCCAGTCAAGGTCACCCCTAGTTGGTGGGTGTCGGTGAACTGATCTCTCCTCCTTAGGGTGTTAATGCCTTTATTGAAGTCTCTCAACAAGTGGGGCATCTTTGGGAGTGGATCAGAATTTCTCAGGGGACTCCTGACAGCAGACGTAGTCAGCTTGAGCAGACTGCTTTCTTCTTCCTTCACTTATCAGGGGGTGGTTTCCTCTTACACTGTAGCTCCTGGAGTATCTGATAGGTGAAAGGGTTGACCATTCCGAGATCCTACACTGACCTGCAGAGTGATTCCACATGGGTTTCTCACATCCTTTGAGTCCTCAGAGTCTAGATAAACTAGGTCATTGTTGAGTTATAGGGGTGGTGTGGAGTCCCCCTCTTATCTCGGGTGCCCAGTATCCTGAAATTCTTAGACTTGGTCCCTGTGAATTGGCTGTTTCAAGTAGTGGAGAGAAGCATCTCTGATGACTAGATTCCATGAAGCCCCTAAAGGTGGTTCCAGTCTCAGTGGCTCTAGGTGCTCACTTGTTATTCATCCAGAAATTGTTATATAGGACTCATCAAGGTGTGGCTTTGAATTAGATTTTGGCAGATGTCTCCAAGAGGGATTGAAAGCCTCTGGATTATCTTATATGGGACTTGCCTTACTTCATTCGGTGCAGGAAGAGAGACATAGAGCGAGGCATGGGTGTAATTCTAGCAGCTTCTTTCACTGAGCACCTACTGTGGGACAGGCATTGTTCCAGAGAGGCCCCTTGCGTGTATTATCTTTCAATATTTCCAGCAGCCTGGCAAAGGAAATATTCATCTTTCTGATTTGCCAGTGAGAAAACTGGGACGTGGTAAGGGTAAATGTCTTGCTCAAGGTCACACAGCCCACAGGGACCATGTAGTGATTTAAACACAGCCAGGGCTTGATTCTGCATCTCCTGCCCTCTCCATTTGGCTGCACTTCCTCTTCTGCAAGTCGGCTTTCACCTGAAGATAGGGGAGAGCTTGGAGGTTGCGTTGAAAGATTCTGTACATTGGGACTGTGGGAATCCATCCATGGACACTCTTGGGTTGGTTTTCCATGCAGAAGCTCATTCAGACTAGCATTGAGCAGCAGGAACAACTAAGGGGCTAGGAACCGAATTAAAAATTTAACGCCCTGACTTAGAACCTCTTCCTTGGTCTCTCATTTACTGTTTTGCTGTTTCTCCTCTCAAAATATGGACTGATGACAGCAATTTGCTCTAAGGTGGCTCCATGAGTTACGGTGACTCCGAGGATGGTGATCATATGTGTTACTGTGAGTGCTTCACCCAGGCTTGCCACCAGCCTCAATGTTTAATATTATACAGAGTGAAGTAAGTCGGGAAGAGAAACACCAGTATAGTATATTAATGCATACATATGGAATTTAGGAAGATGATAACGATGACCCTATATATGAGACAGCAAAAGAGACACAGATGTAAAGAACAGACTTTTGGACTCTGTGGGAGAAGGCGAAGGTGGGATGGTTTGAGAGAATAGCACTGAAACATGTATATTACCATATGTGAAATAGATCGCCAGCCCAGGTCTGGTGCATGGGACAGGGTGCTCAGGGCCAGTGCACTGGGATGACCCAGAGGGATGGGATGGGGAGGGAGGTGGGAGTGGGGTTCAGAACGGGGAACACATGTACACGCATGGCTGATTGATGTGAATGTATGGCCAAACCACTACAATATTGGAAAGTAAATAGCTTCCAATTAAGATAAATACTTAAAAAATATTATCTATCTTCTGAAAACTGTGTCACATATGTGGTATAACACCTATTTTGAGCTAAGGCAGAGGCTCAGAGAAGTTAGCAAATTTTCCCAAGATCACACAGCTGGGAAATTGCACAACTGGATTTGAATACTACACTTTCTAGACTTCAGAGCCATTCTTAACTATTCACTGTGCTGATGACGTAGGTGACCCTCTGGTCTCCTCCTTCTGGGGCTCCTGAAGCAGACAGAGTGTGCCATGTACATGAGCATGGGTGTTCCTCATGTTAAATGTCATGGGTAGTAATCATTTCTGTATAAAGTATAAATACCTGGTGGGCAGGGGCCATGCCCTAAATTTCTGATGGAATGTGTGTAGAGATTGAACACTTAGGGTATACGGTGTAAATTGGGGAGCTCACTGCTTTTCTCCTCCTGGGCAGCCAGCCACTCTGCTTCCTCCCCACTGCTATTGACAGAAAACTCATATCCTAAGGGATGAAGAGGGAATGCTATCAGCAGCTGGACCTCCTTCTGCCAGATAAACTTTATTAGAAGAATAAGTAGCTGGATATTGTATTGTTTTCAACCCGCTTTGGATTTTTTACATCCTGGGAAACGGTAGAGCACAGGATAACAATTCTACTCATGTGCTGGGTTCCCTAGGGCATGTTACCTAACCTTTCAACCCTGGATTCCTTCACTGTAAAGGGTCTAGAATAGCACCTACTTCAGAGGTTGTGGTTCTGAGAATCAAGTGAGATAATACATGTGAGGTCATTGGTGCAGATGTGGACACAGAGCCAATGCACAATCAAATAGAGCTCTTTGTGGTTCTTGGTTTTTTTTTTTTTTTAATTTATTTTTTAATTGGAGGAAAATTGCTTTACAATGTTGTGTTGGTTTCTGTTGAACAACACTAATCAGTCAGAATTATGTATATACTCCCTCCCTCTTAACCGTCCCTCCCCTTCCCCCAGAGTTTTTTGTGTTTTGCTTATGTTTTACTCATGAATTTTTTATGGACAGTTAAAAAAAACTTTTAATTTTGTGTTGGGGTATAGCCGATTAACAACGTTGTGATGGTCTCAGGTGAACAGGAAAGGGACTCAGCCGTATGTACATGTGTATCTGTTCTTCCCCAAACTCCCTCCCATCCTGGCTGCCATATAACGTTGAGCAGAGTTCCATATGCTATACCATACGTCCTTATTGGTTATTCATTTTAAACATAGCAGCGTGTACATGTCCATCCCAAACTCCCTAACTATCCCTTCACCCCATCCTTCCCCTGGGCAACCGTTAAGTTCGTTTTCTAAGTCTGTGAGTCTTTTTCTGGTTTGTAAGTAAGATCTTTGGCATCATTTCCTTTTAGATTCCACATATACGGTATGTCATACACTATTTCTCCTTCTCTGTCTGACTTATTTCACTCAGTATGATGATCTCTGGGTCTATCCATGTCACTACAAATAAACAATTTTTATGAATTTATTCACATGGATTTTTCGTGGCCAATTATGAAAGTACAGTCATAAAGCAGGGTTGGTAGGAATTATGATGGGATGAAAAGCTGGAGGTTGGGGAACAGTTAAAGATAGTCTTACCTTTTAAAGTGTATGAATTCTCTGTTCATCCATTTCAGTTCGGTTATTAGAGTATGGACATGGAGGTAAGGAGTCTCGCGCCTGACCTGTCCCTAAGGGGATATGTAGTAGCAATAGCTTGTCGCATTAACTCCTCCCACCTGGTAGAGAACAGGAATCTTTGCTGCTGAATGTGGCCCTCTTAACTTCTCCATGTGGTCTGCCATCCAGTTTCAGCAGCAAGAAACTAAAAATATTTGTGGATGAGAAGTCATTTGTCTCTGGTTTCTGCCTCTCCCAATGCCTGCACTGAGAAAGCAGCCTTCCAGCTGCCATTCACAACAGGGCTGCCCCGTGCTCATGGTAGACCGAGGGTGTGGCAACTGGGATCCAACTGGGGATGAAGGAGAAGAACCGCTCTCAGAAGAAGAAATGAAGAAGCCTTCTACTCCTTGCCCAGGCAGAAGGCAAATTCCTCTTCCTGTTCCAGATGGAGGCAGAGAAGGGGAAAGAAAAAGTGAAGTCACTCAGTCATATGCGACTCTTTGTGACCCCCTGGACTGTAGCTTGCAGGCTCCTCTGTCCATGGAACTTTCCGGACAAGAATACTGGCGTGGGTTGCCATTTCCTTCTCCAGCAGAGAAAGGGAGCCAGTTGTGTAAATAGGGTTTTCCTTCCCCTTCCACGCCCCAGTTTGTCTCTCATCTGCTCAGCACCTCGAGGTACTCCAAAGGAAATCTCTGCCATTTTTTTTTTCCTCCGAATTTAGCAATCTTGCAGAGGACAGTACTCTTCATGTGTGGTCTCTTACTGAACTTGGGGCTAATGCACTCTACTGCCCACTCCAAATCCCATATCCTCTTCTCTGGTCAGGGGATGAGTCTGAGAGACAGTTACTGTGGAGAATACTGCAAGGTTAGCTTCTAAAATTGTACAGCCCCATATTGGTGATCCTTAAATGTAAGAAAATTAGAAATAAATGTTCAAGTGCAGTTAGCTTTGTGGGATTTAGACAATATAATTTTCATTAGTTTGCTTAATTATTAATAGAAGTATAGTTATATGTATGCATATATCCCAAAAGCATTTTTATTGTTCCCATATTAGCTCTCATGTACATTTAGAAGTTAAATACTTTAAAATACAGTGTGTGCATATGTGTATATGTCTGCTTGTGTACATGGATGCATCCATTATGTTCTACTTATGTGTGTGTATACACATGTTTGCCAAAGGTGTTGCTGTTTCTCTGCTTTCTCTCCTCCCCGCAGTGCTGCTCCTTGTACAGAGCGCAGGCCAGGTGGTGCTGGGGAGTGAGCTGCACTTAGTTGAGCACTGATCATGTACCATGAGGTCCCATGGAAACGTCAAGTCCAGGCATATTAAATGGCAGGTCTTCGCTTCAGCAGCTCAAGGATGCAGCTGGGTTCTTGCTGAGCTCATCCGAGTGCAGCAGGAGGACAGGAAGTGCTGGCTGTGGCAGGTGGAGAAGGGCTCACTGCTGTGAGAAGACTGCCTGGATTTCCTGGGGATCCGTGTTTTACAGAGATGAGGTCCAAGCAGAAACTGGAGAAGGAGAAAGGGATGGGCGTGTGGGCCTTGGACGAGCTGCCCTGGCAATGGCCTGGTCTGTGGGGCGGGAGGGAACAGTCAAGGCCACAGAGCTGTCACCTGCTCTGCCATGTGTCCTCCCAGGAGCAGGGAGAGCGAGCTAAGCCTTCCTGGAAGTGCAGCCGTGTGGCTGGTCACAGTCCACACCGGGCCTGGAGCCTCGTCATGCAGTCTGAGCAGCTGTGTGCTGTGTGTGTGTGTCCCTTTGTCCATGTCCTCACCGGGGGGATCAAGGAAACATACCGACCCAAGCTTAGATGAATACATTTCACAGTCGGGCGAGGGGCTTATGTGATGTGAGGGCCAGACTGCCCCGCCATGGGCCATGCTGAAGGATTTTCAATTCCTGGGGATGCGTTTTGTAGCTCAGTGTCAGCAGGAGCTCTGCCACATTCTGCCTTTTCAAGCCCCCAGCTTGAGAGGAGCAGGCTCAAGAACAAGTTCTTCCTCACCCTCTGCCCAAACATCATTCTTAATAAACCTCAGTCCATAAGTAAATGTGTTAGTCCAAGGCCTGGGACCACTAATGCATGATCATAGTCAAGGTGAAGATTCTTTTTCTAGTTTGTCTGAATACAGCAACAACCTTTATATATAGACTCTGTGCAAACAGTTAACTGTGGCTGAACTACTTGTCCTCCAGATGGGGAGAGGATTGACTGTGCTCTCTTGAGAGAGGACAGCATGTTAGAGGGGACCAGACCCAAGGGATTAGCAGAATCATTCTTATATTCATTTCTTTCTAACTTTGAGGGGGAATTCTGAGGAAGAATGCAAAATGGGAAAGTAAGAGAGTAGGAAAAGTAAGAAGGAATGGTAACAAATGGAGAGAAAGTGAACAAGAGGGAGTTTTAAGGATATCAGCCATGGCATCCAGCAGACTGAAAGCTTTAAGCACAATCTCAGCTTTAAGTTGTCATAAATATTCATAAAAGGGAATTCATTAGTACATATATCTGAAAAGACCAGATGTGCTGTTGAACATGGCTGGTCCATGGGCCAATAATGTTCACAAAATGGTCTCTCTCCCTCCTTCCACCTCAGGGCACTGCTTTCCTGCCTGGTGACTCTCAGGCTTTCCCCTCCAGGAAACTAACTCCATGGCATCAACTCCCATAGGACTTCTAAATTATCTTCGCAGCAACCACAGTGGAAAAAGAGGGCCCCTCTTATCATCTCTTCCGTTGTTGGGTCTTAAGGGCCCTGATTAGGTTACTTATCCATCCCAAGCCATTCTCTGCCATCTGTGGGGTATGACACTCTGGTTGGCCAGGCCGGGTTAGGTGGAGCCCAGGGTGGAGTCAGCTTTGCAGAACTCAGTGATGGGTAGTCTGAGGTGGGGTTCCTTGGGGACCATCAAGTTGCTCTTACCAGAAAAAAAGGTGAATGCATGTGGGGCAGGTAAAAACCCACCAAGGAAAAATGTGTCAAAGCTAGAAGAGGTCTGAAAAGAGTTATTAATGCAATGGTTAGGGAAGATGGCTTCCCTGGTGGCTCAGACAGTAAAACATTTGCCTACAATGCTGGAGACTGGGGTTCTCTCCAAGGGTCAGGAAGATCCCCTGGAGAAGGAAATAGCAACCTACTCCAGTATTCTTGCCTGGAAAATCCCATGGATGGAGGAGTCCATGGGGTCGCAAAGAGTCGGACACAACTGAGCGACTTCACTCAGTAGGGAAGATGGAAAACTAAAGAAAACCAAACCTGGCCATTGTTGGGGTGTGCAGAGGCTGAATGATGGAGCCGATATGGCAGAAGGGCTGTTGTCTCAAACAGGAGGTTGAGCAGGATGTTTTCCAGACAGCGTTTTCTATTCTGAGCATTCCCCTTTCTCCCACCCCAAGGCTACATATCCAAGGTATATGGTTGTTTGAATCCATAGATCTTAATACTTTCTAGAGCCAATTTTCTAGAGGGTTCAGAGAGTTAGTGAGGAGTGCTTATTATTAGTTGGGGATGATCATATCTTGAGTTACCAGACACTGGTCATTAAGTCAATAAAATATGGTTTCTGCTTTCTTTCTGAGGTATAGGTAATTTTACAGCAGCAGTTTTTTTTTTTTTTTTTTTTTTTTAAACACTCATATTCTTTGATGAAAAGGAAATAATTTTTTTTTCCCTCTATGACTGAGTTACTCAAGCTGTGCTCCCTGGAGAACCATGGGGTGACTTTGTGTTCCACAAAGAAAAAAAAGAGATAAATGTGTTTTGATAAGTTTGAAAAATGTTGCATCTTTTTCTCCTAGGGAAGATTGACATATGCAGTGTTCATTATTGTATTAAAGACTTGGAGAAGTTTGGCAAGAAGAAAACCTTCAGGTTTTATACAACTAGTTGCTCTAGCTAGCTTATGTGGCCATAAGATATTCTTCTCATAGCATGAGGGTAGTGTTGAATATGGATCATAAAACAGTGCCTAAGGAATCAGCTGTATTTTCTTTGATTTGCACATACAAGCCATCTGGAAAGGTTTTCACCACTCAGGCTCACATTGTATGTTGGAAGGGACCACTTTACACTAAGAATCTCTGGGTGGTGTTTTCCTACCTCTAAGCCAAGTATTTCCATCTCACCATAAGCAGTTTCTTGAGAGAATGTATAACACAAGTAACACTGGCTTATCAATGCTTTTGTCTCTTCAGGATTCATCATTAGTAAATAGTCACAACCATACCTGTGTTTTGGCTCTGAGAAGACTGACTGAGATTATCTCTGCCAATATCACTTTCTGCTGGTGGTACCCAAGATGATTTGGGGAGGTGCACAGAGGCATCAGTTGAAAGATGATTGTTCTTCTCCTAAGTTGTATCCAACTCTACGACCCCACGGACTATAGAATACATGCCAGGCTCCTCTGTCCTCCACTATCTCCCAGAGTTTGCTCCAATTCATGTCCATTGAGTTGGTGATGCTATCTAACCATTTTTCCCTCTGCCACCCTCTTCTCTTGCTCTCGATCTTTCCCAACATCAGTGTTTTTCCGGTGAGTCAGCTTTTTGCATCAGGTGGCCAAAGTATTAGAGCTTCAGCATCAGTCCTTCCAGTAATATTCAGGGTTGATTTCCTGATGGCTCAGTGGTAAAGAATCCTCCCGCTAGGCGGGAGACTCAGATTCAATCCCTGGGTCAGGATGATCTGCTGGAGAAAGAAATGGCAGCCCACTCCAGTATTCTTACCTGGAAAACCCCATGGACAGAGGAGCTTGGCGGGCTACAGTTCATGGGGTCACAAAAGAGACAGACAAAACTTAGTGACTAAACAACAACAATTAAAAGATACTCCCTTTCATTTCTTTCCATTCCTTCTCCGTTATAGGGAGAAGGTCTTAGTGTGGAGCTAGTGTATCTTAAAAAAAAAACAAAACAACAAAAAAAAAACCAGCAGGCTACTATATCTAACTCAAATTTAATAGTATTTGTTTTCATTGTGTATATTTTATTATGAATAATTTCTACTTAAGACTCTGGACACTTTCTACTTCTTACTGGTGATCTTGGTCCTTCCATTGTGATGGTTAGATAGAATCCCCTTTTAAAATAAATATAGGGGAAAATGAGTCAGCTTAGAGCAAGATTTTTCACCCTTGGCACTAATGATATTTTGAACCAGATAGTTGTTTTGTTGTGGGTGGCTGTCCTATGCGTTATAGGATATTTAACAGTATACTTGGCCTCTATTGACCAGAAGTCACTTGTTCCCTGTCCCTCTAGGTTATGACAATCAAGAAATGTCTCCAGACATTGTAAAATATTTCCTGGGGAATGTAATTATCCCTGAGAAGTAAGAGCCATCAATTTAGAGCCAGAAGAAGTACATAAGAGTAACAATGGTCTACAAGCATAGCAAAAGTTGTAAGTGTGGTTAGGGATGCATGATTTAGAGCCTTTCCAGATGTGGCTTTATGTGTGTGTGTTCATGTTCAGTCACTCAGTTATGTCTGACTCTTTGCAAACCTTTGGACTGTAGCTCACCAGGCTCCTCAGTCCATGGGGTTTTCCAAGCAAGAATACTGGAGTGGGTTACCATTTTCTCCTCCAGAGGATCTTTCTGACCCAGGGATTAAACCCAAGTCTCCTGTGTCTCCTACATTGTAGGCAGGCTCTTTACCCTTCAGGGAAGCATCTGCAAATCCCAGCTCTTGGTGGACATTTTGTAGAAGAACCAGCTTTGATCCTGTTGCCAGTGGACTTGCCTGACATCTGCAGAAGTGGCCAAGTCCAGGAAGGGAGCATTACACAGCCCAGTCCTATGACAAATGCTGCATTGCCAGAAACCAGAAAAGGAAAGAATTCTGAGTCATAATTTCCTTCATGCAGAAATTAGCTTGTACTTTTGAGATTTTGAACTGTGGTGCGGCTCGGAGCTGGTGAAAGAGCGAGGTGTAAAGATCCATTCAGTATTAGCATTGGTGAGGATTGCCGGATGCTCTCATTAATTGGCTTCAGACTGTGTGTGTTTCATTTAGAAGTAGCTGCGATCACTAATGGAATGACCCCTGTGTCTTTTCTGTTCTGAAGCAGGAGGTGAGATGGCTCCTCCTATTGCGTTGTGTTTGCCACTTGTGCTGACACCAAAGGCTGATAATATAGGGTCTGTGGCCTTCAATGAAGTTGTTTTTTGTGAAAGAAAATTTTGTTTTCATTTTTAATGAAGAGACAGGCCCCAGACTTCAAAAGCATGATGCTCACTGACAGCAGCAAAAGCATGGGATGGGGGAGAAGTCTGTTTTCTTGTTTTTCTCCCACTGCTCTTCCTTGCTGTAGCTCTCCCATCCCAGCAGGAGATGGGCAGGCCTGGGTTCAGGAGGCTGCTCCCCAGGCTCTGTTTGACTTGGGGTTCACTCGTCTTCAACTCTTGCCTCTCTGTGGCCCATGCACTATAATCCTCTCCATGCTTCATTGTTTTGAGCATTTAGGAAAGAATAACCTGAGACCTTTCACTTAGCCCCCTTCCCATTTCCCCTTTTGCATTCAAGATGCACTTTTGATCAGAAAAGATGCTTGTAATCACATTAATAATATTAACTTAAGAGTAGTATGGTATTTGTTTTTTCTTCCCAGCACAGCAGCTCCAGAGTGCTCCTGTTAAAATGCTAAGTTTGTTATTGTCGTTTATGTGTCCGAATCTTTTGCCACCCCATGGAGTGTAACCCACCAGGCTTTTATGTCCATGGAATTTCCCAGGCAAGAATCCTGAAGTGGTTTGCCATTTCCTTCTTCAGGGGATTTTCCCAGCCCAAGGATCAAACCTGTGTCCCCTACATTGGCAGATGGATTTTTTCAACACTGAGCCACCAGTGCATGCTAGGTCACTTCAGTCATGTCTGACTCTGTGTGACCCTGTGGACTGTAGCCCACCAGGCTTCTTTGTCCACGGGATTCTCCAGGCAACAATATTGAAGTAGGTTGCCAATTCCTTCTCCAGGGGATCTTTGTGACCCAGAGATTGAACCTGTGTCTCTTACATTCCCTGCATTAGTAGGTGAGTGCCCATTAGTGCCACCTGGGAAGCCCCCTGAACCACCAGGGAAGGCCAGTAAAATGCTGGTTTAGACCCTGTTATATCCCCCTGCTAAAATCCTTCCAAAGGCTGACACGCTCCCAAGGTCTCATGAGACCTCACCTTCCGGACTGCTGCCCTGGCTTCCTGTCTATTCCTTGTCCCGTGGCCGTAACAGCATCTCCATCCTGCCTGTCCTGGCTGCTCCTCAGAGACTACCTGCAGGCCTCTTTCCTTGGGTTCCTCTCCTTTATATGCCAGCATCCCAGAGTCTCCCTCTGTCTCCTCCTTCCAGTCCAGACTTAAAACTTGCATCCTCAGCGAGGCCTTCTCTGTGGAAAGGAGCCACTCTGCTCCGTTCCCAGGCCTGCCCTGACTGCCTCCCCTGCTTAATTTTTCTTTTCCATCCTTTCCTACCCTCTGCAGTCCTCCTTTTTCATGAGGTTGCTCACGTGCTGTCCCCAGAAGCCAGCTCCAGAAAGCCTGGGTCTTGGCACTTCTGGTCACCGAGGCATCCCTAGAACCTGACCCACAGAGCATGCTCAGTACATTTTGGGGGAAAATGACAGAACCTGATTACTTCTAACAGGAGATTATTTGGGAGGAGGAGGGTTACAGAGTGCATTTCTGTGCATTTTCTGCTTAGTCCTCACCACAGTCCCAGGACAGACATTATTATCCCCACTTTACAGATGGGGAAAGTTGAAGCCCAAAGATATCCAGGGATCTGTTCCAGTTCACACAGCTGGTGATGATGAAACTTGGACTCACTTATTCCGTTTCCTGCAGTACTGACCCTTGCTCACTGGCGTCTCTGATTCTGATCATCTTGTAGAATTCGAGGGCAGTTGCAAGTGAAATTAGCAGACATGGGTCATGGGACCTGGTAAATGAGCACCATGGTGAAATCCCTTCCATTCATGGGCCCCTCCCAGACAGGCTGCCTTCCCCAGGCCTTCAGTAAAATTAGCCTGGAGGCCTTTGGCCCTGGTGCAGCAACCAGTGAGAAGCTATCCATTACTGCCGTTCATTAAGACAGGCGACACAAGATGAAATATTTTAGGTGAATCATCTGGCCTAATTTAGAAAGGCTCGGTAGGGCCAGCACCTTTGATTTATCAGGGCGAGGTATCTGTTATCAGAGAGATCCACACACGGACTTATTTATTATCCAGAATCTGTTTTTAATTTCAGAGATTGTTTACCTAAACTGCTTTGTGTCAGCTTCCAGGACGGATTTCTGCTTAGCATTTAATTTTAGATACTTGCCATGGTGGACAGTTAAAAATGGGTCTCCAGAATTTGTAGTTTCATTATGAATCTTACCTCCTGGCAGTCCTTGCTAGCAGTTTGTCTTTGAAATCTCCTTGGTACTTGTTAACCCTGCTCTGCTGTGAAAGAGATATAGTTTATTTATTGGACTTTGCCCATTTATGAAAAAGTACAGAAATTATTAATGGTTTAGTATCTATTAATGCATTAGTTGGGTGGAATTCAAATTCTAATATTTATGGTAAACCCCTTTATAATGAAACGGGCAGAGCATCAGCTCTTCTGCTTCTTAAATTTGGAAGGCTCTAGATGCCATTGGAATGACTCCCTGTGAAATATGAGCCCTGCTGGCTTTATATTTACACCCATAAATAAGAAATAAGTACTTTGGGTTGGAGGAGAAATAATTAAGAATATTTGTGTAGATAATAAAGAAGAAATGGTCCTGTTTGGTGAACTGTGGGCTTGGGAAGTGCCAGAGGCTGGCTGGACCTGGATGAAAGATCTGGGAAGGATTCGTGCTGGGAGAGCTGCGGAGGGCTTTGAGACACAGTGGGAAGGGGACCCCTGGGCAGGGCACTTGCCGCCTCAGCAGCATGTGCGTGGCTGTGTGCACAGGGCTTAGAGCTGGGAATCAGAAGACCTTGTTTGGATTCCAACTCTTCTATGCTGTTGAACTTTTCTGGACCTCAGGCTCCTCATCTGTAAAATGGAGAAAAAATCTTATAAAATTGGCTTGAGGATAAACAGCATAGACTTAGAATTGCCTAAAGTAATAACTGTATCTGAGTATATGAGACCTAAAAAGATGACCTGGTTAGGAAAAACAAGTGTCAAGGCAAGATAGAAAAAAAAAAAAGTTGTATATTAAATATTTACAAATATCTATGTAGATCTTAAGGGGTATGTGTATAGTTGCTGGTTGTTGAGCAGGAGATAGAGAATATAGGATGTATGTGTATAAGTATGAATAATGACTCAACATGGAAATTTTTTAAAAATCAAGGTTTCAGAGCATAGTCAATGAATGGGTACCTCTTACACAAAAGAACTCTTCTGCCAGAAGTTTGGTATTGGTTTCTTGAGGTTTTCTTAGTCCAACCAAAATTTAACCCTGATCTGCTTCTGTATGAGCTCCTGGTTTGGTTAAATCTCTGTATCTCTAAGCACCTAGTAAAGGGTTATAAAATCATGACATATCATCATAGGAAGGAATCTCAGGGAGCACCTAATTTAGAAATGTCAAATAGGTTTCATTGCATATGAAAACTCTATAATGGTGGCTTCAAGAAGAACTACACAGAGACAAATTCTGAGTCCCAGTCATGCTCAGCAGGGAAGAGTTTCCAGATTGACTAGTAATGCTTATCAGGATTGATGGGTTAGGAAGTGGTGGTGATGTTCACAGTCTTTTGTTTTTCATTTTTGTTTTTAAAATAAAGAAATCAAAGCCTAGTCTGATCAAGTCAACTGGCCAGGCTCACACAGGGAGTTAGAGATGAGCCAGGACTAAAGTTTGGTCTCTGGTTTCCAGTTTACTTATGTCCTGCCACGCTGCCCTTGTTACCATGCACAGCCTCAGTGTTTCTGCAGACCACCCACGAGTGCTATGGTCAGCTGTCCCTGACTTGTCAAAGCACAGATTCAAGAGGACAAAGTTTAGCTATTCTCCATGCTGTGTGTGGTGGCCTGCACAGACAGCCAAGGCCAAGACCCTGTTTGGATTGGATGAAGTGATGACGATGATGACAACTCATTACTTAACATTTCTGTGTCACAGGCTCTGGGCCATGCATTTGATGTATATTATCTCATTTACCACAATCTTATCATTGTGGGAAACTCTTTCCACTATGCACATGAGGAGAATGGGATCCATATCGGTTAAGGAATGCTCCAGAGCCGCAAGCTAGCAGGCATGCAATCTCTTAGATCCCAAAGCATGTGTTTGTGATCACCGAACCTATATGAATACATCTCCTCTGGGCTTGTGGTGCTCTCCATAGGTAGCATAGATGTGTCTTTTGACTGTTGCAAATAAAGACTCTCATTTGAAGAAGCAAAGGAATCTTATGTGGTTGGTGCTCCTGACAGGTAACATTTAGGGAAGAAGGTTTTTTTCCCCATCTAGTGCAGAACTTTCCCGTTAGCTATTTCATCTGTGTTCTATATAGAGATTTCTTGTATATTATCATGACTGAAGCAAGCATTGGATGTGATTGGGTAGATCATATCCCTAATCCTTCATTTTTGTGTATTGTTGGCAAGAATTAATCCCGTAATGAATCATAATAGTGAAATTTCTGGTTGACTGTACATGTCGGACTAATTGGCTAAAGGGTACAGATGTTTCCTGACTTCAGAATAAAATGATCCCTGATACTGGGCAAAGGAAATGTCTTCTGTCTAGCAGACTTAGACCTCTTCCCTAAGTGTTGAGGGAGCTTGAGTTATCAGTCTCATACTTGGAGGCCTAAGGACATTCCCGTGGAGACCCAGGGTCAGATGGGTGGAGACTGTTGAGCATCTCTGCTATGTGGTGATGGCAGAGGCCCAAGTCATTGTTTTCTTAATTTTACCTGAGTAGCTGTAGCCAAATAGCACAGGTTTAGGAGTCAGCTTCACATTCATTCATCAATCAGTCTTATCCTCTGGTTATGTATCAGCTTTTCAGTATGCAAGTTACAGGGGTATTATCTAAGATAAGAGTTAGGTTAACCGTCAAATAAAAATAAAAATTAATAAGGTGGGAAAAAAAGAAGTGTTGCTTTACTTACAGTTTTTATTGGCGCTGTGGAAGAGCTCCATCTCAGCCCAAGTTATTCTCACCTAAGCAATGGGCTTGCTTCCCTGTGAGGTGTCGTGTGTGGCGTGGGGACCTCTTCCTCATGGGTGTGCGATCCAGCCTGAGGTCACAAAGCAGGAAGCACAGGAAACTGCATTCCAGAGCTGCTTTGCTTCCCTGGAAAAGGTGTCTAGGGGGATTCTACTTCTCCCCCCAGAGAGCCGTGAGGACTGGGTATAAACTGCTAGCTGTCACGAGGAAGATGAAGCTGAGGAGGAGAAAAGGGAGAGGGGAGGAGAAAATTGTTGCGGTGTCTGTGGAGCAGAACCACCATCTTCAGACAGGCACCGCTCTAAGTAATTAGCCCATCCATCCTTCAGTATCAGCCTGAGGGTGCTAGTGTTACTGTCCCAGTTTCGCAGTTCAGGAAACTGGTGAACTGATCTGCTCAAGATCTTGGTGATGGAGTGGGCCTCTGAGTCGACTCTGTGACCAAAAGCACTTGTTTGGATAGGTATGCTCTCCTTGCTCCATCAGTCTTCAGCTTATTTCTCTTCTCTTTGTTGGGGTTGTTTCCCTTTTGATCAAGAATAAATGCAGAGAAAGGAGGGAAAATCCACCCAGAGCATCTCAGCAGGTCCCTTTTATCAGGTCTAGTCTCTGATTTTACGTGTCTGTCCCCCAGGCCCCTCTCCCTCACCTGGATCCACAGATGCTCATATGTATTTTCCCCTGGCAAAATCAGTTCTCAAGATTCCCATTCACCTTGTTATAGGTGATTCATTGAAACTGATCGTGTTACTTATCCCAGTAATATTTGTATTTCAATTGTAGCCAAAGCATTGAAGGTGGAATATCAGATCTAACCAGCCAGGTTCTGCTTTCCATTCTGATGAGCCTTTTTTTTTTTTTTAATCTCTAGGCCAACCTGAGATCCAAAGTTAGGAATTCCCTTAAAAATGGCTGTCTCTGCTTCTGTTCATTCTAGCCTACAAGCCAATCGGGAATACATACCAAACGTAAACTAACTTGCAAGAATGGAAGCAGAATTATAACCTCATCTCTACCCTGGGGTTTGCATGGTGCCACGTTCTCCAGTAGCATCTTCCAAATGTGATCGCTGCATTGCTCATCCAGAAGCTTGATGAGCCTGAAATTAGTGGGCTTCACCTAGTCCAGCTAAGGCTGCAGTCAGGAAGCTGGTGGAGGGAGTATTTGTCAGATGCTGGGACCAGGAGGAGAGAGCCTGGCTGTGCCATGTTTCCTGGGACCACCACCCTCTGAACTAAGACAGGAAAGAAAGAATACTCACCACTGGGAAGTCCAAGTTGTTGATGTCCTGCCTCTCCAGTTTAGGGATATTCTACCTATGAGGCCATCACCTGAAGGCACTGTGTTTTATATATAACATTTTGTCCCTTTAGAAATTATCATGATACATGTCAAGAGTGTTCACACTGAAAAAAAAAAAATATGTCACATTAGCTTCCAAGTTTCTGATTGTCTAAATAACGCAGCAACTCAACATACAGCTGTCTGGCATTTTGACAGTACAATAACCCATAATTCTTCCTGCCACTCAACACTTCAAGGTTAGCATTTTGTAGTTTGCTCTCAAGGAGTATTCATTTAAATTTTCAAGAGCAAAGGGTTGAATTTGGCTGCGTCGTACCTCTCTTTTGATCTTTCCTTTATTTACTTGGGGGCTCTTCCAATTTATTACATGTACTTTATGGGATGCTTACGCATGTGTGTTTAAACATTTTTTTGAGCGGTGGAATGTTGTTCACCTTACTGTGTCTCATTCTCTCTATAGTTGGGGATAAGAGTGGGAAGGAGCTGCCGAGCTTCAGAGGGCAGCTACGCTGTCTGCAGTTTCCAAGCATTTGCCATGGGGTGAAACACAGAGGGACTGGGGAGAGAATGGACCAGTTTAGGACTCTTTTCTGCCTCCTTTCAAATGGCAAGTGAAATCCTCACAGCAGCCTTCTGAGGAAAGTGAAAGTTTCCAGTTCTCCACTTTCTCATGAACAAAACCTTCTTGCTTGGTCCTACCTTGATTCTCAAGTCATGAAACAGATTCTCAGATATTCAGCCAACCCTTGAGACTTAGCTGCCAGTTTTGAATCTTCCTCTCTGTTTGCCACTGGTCATCCTTGCAGGCAGGTTGACACCCCTAGATGGGAGGCCAGGTTATGAATCTGGCTTTCATAAATTTCCTGCCTAACCTTGGCCAAGTCAATAATTTACCTCTTTGAACTTATTTCTGAAATGTGGTTAGTCATCCTCAATATATCTGCCTTTGCTGCTGCTGCTGCTGCTAAGTCGCTTCAGTTGTGTCCGACTCTGTGCGACCCCATAGACAGCCGCCCACCAGGCTCCGCCGTCCCTGGGATTCTCCAGGCAAGAACACTGGAGTGGGTTGCCATTTCCTTCTCCAATGCATGAAAGTGAAAAGTGAAAGTGAAGCTGCTCAGTCGTATCCGACTCCTAGCAACCCCATGGACTGCAGCCTACCAGGCTCCTGCGTCCATGGGATTTGCCAGCCAAGAGTACTGGAGTGGGGTGCCATTGCCTTCTCCATACCTGCCTTTACAGGCTTGTAACTAGGTCAATCTGAAACAATAGAAGTTCATATGCTTTGCATTATTAAGAGTTGTCCTAACTGAATATTAGGCTTCATTGTGTTTCTTTTTTTTTCCTTTAATCCATTGCCAATTTACTTCCCTGATTGACATCCCTGCCTATGGTAATCGAGTGGCTTATTGGGTCATTTTCTAAGACAAGAAAAGTGAATGTAAATGTCTTGTGCCATGAACAGAATTTATTTATTAATCCTTTTTGGACCATATTTGAGGGTGAGCCTTTGGATTTGGGGCACCCTTAAAACATTTTAAGGTCTAAAATTCCAAAGGTAAAATAATTTTCAGATTGGTGACTGATTCAGTAGATGTGTTTTGCTTGTGAAAACCCTAATTCTCCATGTTCTCCAATGTACTCTTAAGCCCATGAAGTTAAGCACCATTTAAAAGCCCTGAATGTGTGTGTAAAAAGAATCACTATGTTGATAGGCAGTCGGTTTACACTTTCAGAGCCATTAGAGTGATAAACATTTTACCACGCTTGAGCCCTGCAATCTCTATAACACAGTTAGCTTGTAGAAAACTATTGGAATTGATGCTCCTGGCAGGGGGATTAACTTTTCTTCAAGCAGCCTGGGACTGACTTTGATAAAGTGGACTGGGGTGGACTGCTCGCTGGAAATTACGGAATGTTTGAATCCCAGCTCAGGGTGAGTTTTTAGTGTGTGGAATTTCTCTGGTTGGTTGGTTTTGGTGGGGAGGAATCCAGGTTGACAGTCCCCAGGCTGTTAGAGGTTTCTTCATGAATTCTCTTCTTCAGAATTGGTGATCTTATCTGCTGTACATCTGCTAGTTCTAAATACGGAGTTTGAAGTCTTGTGGCATCTACTTGGAGAAGATGGTGGAGTATCACAGTTCCATGCTTAAAATAGCCTGGGCCCAGGAGAAGGACAGCTTGCTGAGGTTAACCACGTGTTTAGGTACCAGCAATAATGCAGTAACTTGAATTACCCATCATTCTATACATTTCAAAGGGCCTTTGCATCTGTTACCACAACTGATCTCAAAATAGCAGTGTGAAATAGAAATAATTAGGGTTTCTGAAATTATGTTAAGGATTTTTTTTTTCCTGATTATGAAAATAGTCCATACTCATTATAGAAATTTTGGAAAATACTGAATGTGATAAGGAAATTAAGATTGCCTGTAATTCTCCACTTTCCAGAAATAACCACTTAAACCATTTTGGTGTATATCCACCCCTGTATAAACTTCATTTTGTATGTATTAATATATGAATCTGTACTATATATAATTATATGTATGTAATTGTATTTGGGACCATACTATGATATTATCATGTTACTTTTACTTATAAACGTTTATCCATGTTATAAATAGTCCCTGAAAATTGAATATTTAATGTCTGAATAGTATCTGTTATAAAGAATGAATCCTGCTGTTGTCGAACAAATAGGTTATTTTCCATTGTTCTCTAGTCTACTTAGCACCATGAAGTGTGTGCCAGGACATACATCTTTCTTCATTTTAAACACATCTGTGCTTGTATCCTTAAGATAAACTGTTAGAAATGTTCTAACCGTACCATTTCTTTCTACCTTCCAAGGATTATTACACAGATGTCAGATTTAAAGGCAGATATTTTATCATCATTTTCTAGGTGGGAAAATTAAAGAACAGAGACTTGCACTGACTTGCCTAAGGATGCACAGCGAGTCAGTGGAGGAACCAGTTGCCCCCGTGGTAATATACCTGCCTTACCTCTTACATCTGGAAGTGAGAACACCTGCCCCTGCAAGGGTGAACCGTGTCACGGGTCATAGTTGTGGGCTTTGTTTACAACCCCGCATTAGGTGTGCTCTGCTGGCCTGATCACTTCACCCCTACCCAGGAGAGATGGAGATTAAGTAAATCTTCATCCCACTTCATGTCATAGCTTCTTAGGGCTTCCTGGGCTTTCTATTTCAGAAGCTCTCTCTCCAGTCCAGCCCCTATCTCAAGAGTGATGGCCAGGCTGCTTGCCTGCCTGCTTGTTTGCCTCCCTCTTGATCTCAAACATTTTAGTGGGGGATGCTTGTCAAGTTGCAGGCCCTGGGTTAAATACACAGGTACCAAGATGTGTGAAGTTCAGCCCTGATGCTCAAAGCGTGTCTGGGATTAAAGCTGAAATGCAGACAGATAGCTGTGATGAAGAAGGATGAAGATGGTTCCAGGACTGTGGAGGAAATAAAACTGTCCCACTTGGTGAATTTCCCAGTGGTATCACCAGGTACAACAGACGTCTGCTCTGCAGCCAGTGTGTCCTTTTGACCTCTTACACCAGAACATTTGTTTTGGTCATATCTGTGCCCCCAAAGTCTCTCCACTTTCCCTTCCTTTTGTCTCTTGTCTGCTTCAACTCATTTCCCATTGTTCATGTACACACCAGGCATTTAATAAGTAGCTGATGGAATGGCCTGCCCATGTGGCTCCTGCATACCCGCGTCCTAGCCCCGTTTCTACTACTCATAAATTCCTAAGGAGCTGTACCAGCCTCTTAAGTCTCATTTTCCTGAAATAGATGATAATAGCTATTAAAAATAATTAATAATAACTTATTGAGCACATACTGTGTACCATACACCGTTGTAAGGGCTTTACACATGTTAACTCATATAAGCTCAGAGGAGGAGGATCCACGGTCCATGGCCACACAGCTGGATGGTGGGACCAGGAGGCAGCCTGGCTCTGAATCTTGCTCTTTTGACACTGCACTCCACTATTTCAGGACCCTTGCCTTTTGCATCCATCCCCCTGCCTTACACTGTACTTGACGTGGGAGTTTAATGTGGTCAGTTGGGAGAGCAGAAGCACTCTTGAGGAGGTAACTTATTCCTCCCCCACCACCCAGGCACATGGATGTCAGGACCTTGGTCATTCTCCTATAAGGTTACAGATTATCTTAGAATGAGGGAAGTGTGGGACTGAGGGTCTCTCAAGAGACCCAAGAGAAAACTCCTTTTTTTCCAACTATCTGTTCACCTCTGTGCTCACCAACCTCTTGAGCTATTTGAAGGTCATGATATTCTATGATGGGCAAAACAAATGTGGCATCTGCTCTTGGAGAACTCTCTATCCAGAAAGTGGGGAAGTAGGGTACACAGTTCCCGGGGCTGCTGGAAGGGAAATCTGTAAGGGTGAAGATGTTCCCAGGTTGAAATGCCTGACTTTATTCAGACTTGTAGGCACCTATTGATTCTGATGCAAAGACTGTCTTCTCTCCAGTTCACTTTCCTGGTATTACAAGTCTAGAATGAGTAGTAGAGAGCTTTTGTTGTCCAACGGACTTATTTGGAGGCTAGGTTTTATTGTTGTCATAGTACCCAAATTATAAAAAATAAGCATCATAATGGAGAGAGAAGAGGAAGCAAAATAATGCCAGGATTTAGATCAGTTGTGGATATTTTTTCTCCCTATTGAGATTTATAGTAAGCTCAAATGCCTGGTGCTTGGATTGATTTGAATGAGAATATACACACACACTCACACACACATATATGCATGCTTGAATAATGTCAGGCTTGTAGCTTGTATCTAGTTCCTCTGTAAGTCCTCAATCCAGGGGTTTCTTCTGTAGCTTGATTCCAGCAAAAACGGGCACTGCTTCAGTATTCATTTCAGTGGCATTGACAATACTGACAATATAATTGACCTAAAAAGTTCTGGATTTCCTGTTAATGCACTTTAGAAATGTACATCAACTACCAAAAAAAAAAAAAATCATTTCTATCTACATTTCACTTGATTTCCATTTTCAAGAGAGAGGCTTCATCATTATTATTCTATTTGAATAGCACTGATATCTTGAAGGATGGAAGGAGATTTCTATTGTATGCAGGAGTACTTTATTTCGATATTTTCTTTGTCTGATTATACATGATAAACACACATTAGTGACATTTCATGCATGTTTGGAAGATAAATGGGGATATCTCTTTAAACCATTCCTGACACTTGCTAACCTGTGAGCTTAATGGCATTTTCTCTTTGATTCAATAATTTGTCTGTCAAAAAAACGCTGGGCTGACATTCTCCTTGTTGTGGGATTGAAATGGAAAGAAATCTCTTCTCTTGAAGATAATTTTTTTTAATGGAGGGGAACATTTTAGGATAAAAATGTTTTTGAAATTATTTGGGTTTTGGTAGTGGAGGTAGGGGGCAGGGATGGGGAGGGTGGGGCTGATGAGTGCCAGAGCCCTGCCGTTATATGTGTGGCGAGTGATGAAAGGGAGACGATTACCTCCGTCTGTAAGTTCTCTTGAAATAATTGAGGAACATGTAAAATCTTGCAGATGAACATGGCTTCTGCCCCTGTGTCTTGGGGGAGACTGTCAGCCTTGCTCCTGTGGAGGAGGTTGGGTCGGGGTGTGTATCCACGTGGGTGGGGATGGCTCTGACTCAGTTCTCCTGCCTTGGTCCCCTCAGCCTCATTCTGGGTGGGCAGGGGTGAGCCAGAAGGCTCGCCGTGCATCGTCCTGGTAAGCCTCTAAATACAGGTGGTCTTTTTTCTTTTCTAGGAGATTTTTGGGGAAACCTGTTCAGGGGCTGTGGAAAAAGAGAATCTTAAAGATGAACCTGGTGGGCTGGGAGGTGGGAGCTTGGAGCTGTGGAGGGAGCCATTTGAGTTTGTGCTAAAGGCGACCAAGCATGCTGGGCATAAGGTGCTGTTTCAGAGTTGGATCATGTGACACTCCTCCCCCACCACCCCACCTTGTACTGCTGACCCTGCTTCCTCAGACCCCTCCCAGCCCTGCATCAGTGGGCTCCTGGGAAGTCTGAGTAGATAAAGTTGATGAGAAATAGACAGGTGGTCATGGCTTGGGAGCAGGATGGGGAAGATTTTGGGGGTTCAAAGTCTGCTTATCTCCCTGCCCACTTCTCCTTCCCAAAGGGTCTTTAGGTGTGCCACTGGAAAACACTAACACATTAAAATCCCTCATACTCATTCATTCAACAAAATTTCCCTGTGCCTCCTGTGTACCAGGCATGGCTCTAGGCACTGAGGCTTCATCCCAACTTCCACGGTTTGGCAATAGTGAAGTTGGGAGTAGGATCCAGGTGTCCTAACTGCTGACCTGGTGCTTTCTAGCACTGCCTCCCCAGAGACCCTGCTTCCTACAGGAGCCCAGGCTCTGAAATTCTTTCCCATTATTTCGTTGTTCTTCCCAAGGCTTTCCTTCTCCCTGCATGGCCATGACTTTCCTGGTTTGGAATCCTGACTGAGTCATGCTGGATTGCCCTAGCAAAGCACCGTAAGCACAAGCAAAGGTGAAAATGTTAGCTATCGTGTGCACTTACCCAGTCTGGGCTTCCCAGCAACAAGCAGAGCCCCCTTTAAACATCCTGAGCACTTTTGGTGCCCTGATCATACACTATAGCAAACACATTAAAAGGCGCCCCCCACCCCCATCTCACATTAAATATGATTTATGAAGTTTCAGTGTGAAGTTTTTGGAAGTATTATAAAACTCATTTTAAGAAATTTGAGGCTTAAGGCTGAATTCATTTTCCCAAGATTTTAACTGTTATGTCTATATGTAACTGTTGAGCTGGACTTGATTTGCGTTTGACTGGCCAGTAAGCATACTGTTTCTTTCTTAGAAACTTATTTAAATATTAATCTTCGATTTTCATTTCACATTTTTGTGTCATTTTTCAGCTCTTGAACATTTTATTGGCCATTAAAAATTTTTAAAGAGAGCCCTTGACTGTGCCTGTTGTGCCTCATGGATTAAAGGCGCTGAGAATAGATCCCCTGGTCACCCACCCGCTAAAACCAAATCCTGGCCCTCAGCAGCTGCTGCTCCTCAGGGGACTCCATCCAGATGGACTAGGTTTCTTTTTTAAGTCTTCACTCAGTGTGCCCAACCCTGCCCTGCCCCCCAGCCAGGCACTGGCCCAGGTGTCATAGAAGTGATTCTGTAGATTCAAGGAGAACTCTTGTTCCTACCTGCTATAGTGTCTGAGTCAGCTCAGGCTGACATAGCACAGATTGAGGGGCTTGAACAACAGACACTTACTATCTCAAAGTTCTGGATACTGGAAATCCAAGACCAGGATGCTGGCTGCTTTGGTTCTTGGTGAGGGCTCTCTTATTGGCTTGCAGATGGCCACCTTCTTGCTGTGTGTTTACATGCAAAAGGCTCTGCACTTTACAACTTTACAAATCTCACTGGTATCTGGGCAAGGAACCAATGGCTAGCATTTAGAGAGCAGTCAGAACAGGGAGGGCCACCCTTAGCTGTCCTCACAGCCATGGGTCATGATAGGAGAGTAGTCTGTTTCTGAGCATCTCATGATCAGAGGGCATTGGCAGGTGGAAAATAAGAGGAGGCTGATAATCCCTCAAATCTTTCCTCTTGACTCATGTCTGTTGGCAGCTAATTAACCTTCCTAACTCAAGTCAAGCCTGGACCATGGTGGAAAGAAAGTACCAGCTTTCCTCACTTCCTTCCCTCCCTTTCATCCTTTCTCACTCAACCTTCGTGCACAGGGAGCATTAGGCACTATCGTAAGAGCTTGTTTCATGTCTGTGGGCAAAACTGACAGACATTCCGTGGACCTTATAATGTATATTCAACAGTCAACACAATACATGAGTGAATTATATGGTATGTTTGAGGGTAATAAATGCTATGGGGAAAAAAAAAAGGGAGCAGATGATAAAGTAAGTAGTCCTGGGTGGAGGTAGCAGAGGAGCTTACATTATTGAGCAGGGTGGTCAGGGGAGGTTGTGATAGGAAAGTGAGTAGATTGAAGGAGAAAAATACTGTTGAAATGAGTTTGCTGTTTCTGAACTCACAATGTCTGGTAGGGAAGAAGGAGCCAGCCAACAATGGAATTCCTGGAATATAATTTTTTCCTAACAAATTGAAGCAACGTGGTTACTGGAGATGACAAGAGATGACGAATGGCCATGGCCATGCCTGTCTGCCCTTAATCATCTGCATGGCTCTTGGTACCACCATGCAGTGTTAGGTATCCAATGGAGATTGGGAGGCAGGATGTAAAGCCAGAGTTCTGTAGCCCAGATGGATTTGATGGGCCTCTAATGGTTCAAAAATATTTGTTGGATGAGTTTCTGAATGAATGAATGAAAGAGGAAATTAATGAGTAATTCAATGAAAAACAGATGAATAAAGACTGACTAAAACTCATCTCTGTTAAAAACAAGTTATTTTCAAGTTCACACTTGTAAGTTACTAGTGGAGTATCTGACTTTAGTGGTAATTGCTTTAAGGTACTTTGCTTTAAATATAGGCATTTGTACCCCTGAGTAACTTTTCAAATAATACAGTGAAAAATTATTCAATTTTCTTTTAAGTATGGTTGGATATTATGGTGCAGTCCCAGCTTAGGTTTTCACCTAAGGTAAAGGGTATTCTTGGGACCAATAGATGACTTCACTCATATTTAAATTAAGAGCAGACTCTGACTGATAACTGTGTTAATCACTGTCCCTCAGTTGTGGACAATGCCTACTACTGGTCTTTAATCATGACATAGAGATGGAGGCAGATGATTGATGATTGGATGTATCTTTGGTGGATCTCCTGGTCTGGTGGTTACCAAACTTTTCAGGTTATTAGAAAGTCCCGAGACAACTTACAGACAGTGTCCATATTCTAGATCTATTGTCAGAAGTTTCAGGTAGGGACCTCAGTACCTATATATATATTTTTAAATTTAAATTTATTTATTTTAATTGGAGGCTAATTACTTTACAATATTGTATTGGTTTTGCCATACATCAACATGAATCTGCCACAGGTGTACACATGTTCCCCATCCTGAACCCCCTCCCACCTCCCTCCCCATACCATCCCTCTGGGTCATCCCAGTGCACCAGCCCCAGGCATCCTGTATCCTGCATCGAACCTGGACTGGCGATTCGTTTCTTATATGATATTACACATGTTTCAATGCCATTCTCCCAAATCATCCTACCTTCTCCCTCTCCCACAAGAGTCCAAAAGACTGTTCTATACATCTGTGTC
Organism: Bos taurus; assembly: GCF_002263795.3. Classification (NCBI taxonomy): domain Eukaryota; kingdom Metazoa; phylum Chordata; class Mammalia; order Artiodactyla; family Bovidae; genus Bos; species Bos taurus. The sequence goes on from NC_037355.1 coordinate 31,779,997, forward strand.
TCTTTTGCTCTCTCACATACAGGGTTATCGTTACCGTCTTTCTAAATTCCATATATATGTGTTAGTATACTGTATTGGCGTTTTTCTTTCTGGCTTACTTCACTCTGTATAATAGGCTCCAGTTTCATCCACCTCATTAGAACTGATTCAAATGTATTCTTTTTAATGGCTGAGTAATACTCCAATGTGTATATGTACCACAGCTTTCTTATCCATTCATCTGCTGATGGACATCCAGGTTGCTTCCAGGTCCTGGCTGTTGTAAACAGTGCTGCGTTTTTAAATCCCTTCACGGGTATTTCATTGCAGATGATGTAGGATTTAGGAACCATTGTGCTAAAGTCAACTTTGAGAAACTGAAACTGTAGCCTCTTTTTTTTTTTTTAATCATTTTATTGGTGTCTACATTCATACTGAAAAAAAAAGCTGTAAATCTTTATTGCTGGAAGCCAAACAAGATAGATTCATTCCCCTCAATCAGAGTAGCATTCCAGTTCATTCTTTTGGTTTCTTCCCTTTCCTCTCCCTTTTCTCTACCTTTTTTTTTACCCCAAACATAGGACCATTTTATAAATATTACTGTATTGTTTTCTTTCTTTTTATAATACATTATACATCTTGCTAAATACTTTTTAAAACGACATGATATTCCAGAGTATGGAAGTCACCCAGTCTTTTCAACTTGCTGAAACACTTTGCTTTACTCAGTGTATTCTGCATAGAAAAATGATCGTGAATCTTTATTGCCTGAAATACTAGGAAGATACAGCTATCCTGTGCCACCCACCCATGTCCTTATTCCTAGTCTTAGGGCAGAGTAGCCCTTACTCAAACTCTTACCATCCCCCCAAAGAAGCTTTGTAGTAAAACACACTGACCCTTCTTCAGGGATGGTCTGGGATGTCATGAAAACCCATCCACCCCTCTGGTCAATGTGGAATGGAGTTGTTATTACCCAAAATGAAGGAGACTAAATCAGCCAGTCAGAAGTGCGGATGCTGTAGTAGCCTCAGATCCCGACTTTGAGGAGTATAAACCATTTAAGAAGATAAAACTTGGTCTTCCTGGAGAGTTAACCCAGTGATACAGGGCGGTGTCTGTTGAGGATGGAGGACCAGGCGGCCCTCGAGCTTCCTTTGGACTCGGGAGAACAGAGAAGCCTGCTCAGGGGAGTGACAGTTTGGATGGAGTTCTGAGGAGAATCTGAATCAGCTCAGCTGTGAGATAAGGCTCTTGGTTTCTTCACCTTGTACATAGAAAGAGCTGTTCTGCCTCTGTCCCACCATAATAACGAACTGGATGGTCGGTGGGGCTCCTGGAAACCAAGTAGTTAAGATACCAAATAAAGTAATCATTCTCTGGGCCTCTGAGAGGGGAAACGGCAGCACCAGAAAACTCTGCCCTCAGCCGAGTCAAGCTCCAAGAGCCCCTTTCACAGACACATAAATATTTAATAATCATCTGTCTACAACCAATCTAGAGGAAAAAAAATCTTTAAATAGACTGCTCAAAAGGCCAAAACCTGAATTTTAATTGAGGTACTTTGAATTACTCCCATTAGTCAGTCGCTCTGACTTTTTCTTAGTGAGGGGTGGATTGTTTTTGAAAGGAGGATCAGAATTATTAGCAGCCCTTAAAAAATAGAAAAAAAAAAAAAAAAAAAACGCTGTTCCTACTAAATAATAAACTAGGCTTCTTTTTAAAAAGATGTGGCATTTTCGGAGCACAAAGCAAGAGGGCAGGGTATGATGAGCCCCGCGGATTAGAGATGCAATTTGAAAAGCTTTAAGGGCGTTCAGATGCCATGCTAAGCATTTCCCTGCCACGTCACCTCTGTGGTTCTCCCGGATCCCACTGAAGTTTTCAGGACATAGGAGGCGTGTGTGTGTGTGTGTATGTATTTGTTTCCCTTTCTCTGCCCCCTGAGCCTAGAGTCTCCTGCAGCTGATGTAACAGTCCTTTCCTGGAGGTACCCCAGTATCTCATGCGAGCCAGTTTCGACAATCTAGAGTGCTTAAATTGAGCCATTTTATTCTCTGTAAAATAAATCCTGGGCCATTATGCGTGGTTTTTCATTCACTCGCCCCCTTGTCTCTCTTCCCTAGGCTCCTGTCTGCCCACACTGCCCTCCTTTCCCATGCTCTGCCTTCAAGCCCCCTTCTATGAATGGGAGGGAAGCAGGCAGCCTTTAGGGGAGCACTGTTTTCAGCCCAGGGACATCAGCTCCACTCTGGCACAATTTGCTTTGAGATCTTTGTCATGGAGCAGGGCCGCAGGGTTGCCCCCCACCATAATTGATCTTGCGTGTTCGTTTGCTTCCCCTGTATCTCCCTCATCCCTCACTGGCCTTTGTTTGGATAAAGTGCTTGAGGCTTTACTGTGGTGCTGAGAGCTGCCTGTCCCAGTACCCCGCTGCTTCGTCCATCCTGGGTGAGACCATAGAGCACCACTTAGGGAAGAAAGCTCTTCTGCCTCCCCTGCCACATATTGTTCCCCACAGCCGCCCCCCACCCCCGCCCCACCATCCCATACACTTGAGGACAGCTCCTGGTGTCTCAAGGCGATTTCCAGACTGATTTACTATGCAATCACTTTTCATGGCCCCTCGTACACCAGTGTGAGAAATGTTAATTGGTGGGTGAGTCTGAGATGCTCTTCCTTGGGATTTACTGTTGTGAGCAAAGGAGGGGAAGGGAGGCTGCGTCCGTCTTTGTGATGGCTCCGAGTCCACTCTCACTGGCTCCTGCTTATGTTAAAACCAATGGTCATGATAGATCTGAATCCAGTAATTTATTCGATTTGGGGTCATTAACCCTTGTTCTGCTTATGGCAGCAAATGACTTCATCGTCAGAGATGATGAGTGTTCCAAACTGTGGGGATACTTGGCTCTCTGGAGCTTTCGTCTGAAAATCAATTTTAAGCAAGAGGCAGGCATTCGAAATCCTCTCTGCTTATAGGTTTCTGCGGCATTGCCTCTAGGATTTGAGGAAGCAGGAGGGCAGCAGGGGGAGAGGACCACCCCCACTCCCGACTCCTGAAGACTTCTGTTGCCAAAGAGTGTTTGTGTTGAGGTGGCTAATGTCATGAAAAGACTGCACAATAGACTGTCAAAATGCATCCATGGGAGTGGGGAATGGATCACAGTTTGGAAACGGGGGGAAAGGAAAAGAAAGGAGCAAGACTACATCTAAGTGATCCTGCCTGTAGACCGAAGAAAATAGCTTGAAATCATTGTTTTGATTCCCATTGACTGAAGGCTGGAGGGACTTTACTGGTTAAGCTTTTTAAAGCCGCAGCAGTTTAAAAACCTTTTTTTTTTTCTTTGCCTGGTATACCCTTTCTCCAGTTGACCTTGAAACATATTAACTCATCTTTGGAAAGAAACAAAACAAAACAACTTTTGCCTTCACATCCAAGGCTGCCTTCTGTCTTGGAGTGTTACAGAAATAGGTGGCATTGCCCAGCGTCCCTGACTGCAGGGCAGAGGCATGCTGTGGTCAGTGCTGGCCTGGCTCTAGGCAGAGTGCGTAACCAGACTCCCTGCGGCTCCCCCAGCTGTGTCCTTCTGCCATGAGGGGCCAGCTGACAGCACTGTCGGGGTCAGTGGATTCCTTCCCCATAGGAACCAATGTCTGAGCCGAACTGAAGAGCTTCTGAGAATGAACCTGCCTTTTCTGTGTAAGCCCTGCCCTTGCCTTAAAATGTAGTCACAAGCAATAACTTCCACTGCTGTATTTTCCAGGTGAAATATTTGGGGGGGAAACTTTCCAGTGGAAGAGCTTAAGTAATCATTTAACCGATTTCCCGTAGTTTTGTCAATTGCCTTAGTTTTTCAGATGAAGAACTTATGACCCACACGTGTCAAGTGCTTGTCCAGGATCACATAGATTGTAGCAAGCAGAAGGGTCCTAGAAGCCAGGGCTCCTGAGCACTGGTGTACCTGGAGCTGCGGACAGGTCACCCCAGGTACAGGCAGTAAGGATATGTCTTGTCTGTAGAGGACACATAAACAGTAACAAAGCCTCTGGCTCCAACTTTAATCACCACCGTGAGCTGACTATTCTAAACAACGTCAGTGACAAAATATTTCTCCTCCGAGAGGGGACACTCTCAAGAGAACCCTCCCCACCTCTTTGGTACACCACTGCCTCTGACTCCTGGTTTCTGTCTCCCCCACTAAACCAATAAGCATCCTTATCAGACAAACCCCAAGCAAACAAAGAATAAATGCCATATTAGAAGTATGCACTCCTGCTTCTTTCGGAGTTCAGGAAGGAAAAGCGCCTTCTGGTGAGCTTACTTGACTGGTTTAGAAAGAGTGTGATGTCTTAAACCCACATGTGGGGACCCAAGGCAGCGGTGCTGGGACTTGCCTCTGGTGTTTGGGTGTGGGGTGCTGCGTCCTGCCCTCACTGAAGCTAGGCCAGGAGCTCCTAGCCCCGGGTCTGGGTTGGAACCCACAGAGCTGGAGACTCTGGATTAGTGTCTAAATTGAATTCTCTCCCAGATGCTCGGAGCCTTCAGGGGAGCTCTTGGTGGGCTGAGGGCCTGACTGGCACATGTGTCTGTGTGTGGTCATTTTGGCCAGATGGACTGCTGCCCGGGCTTTTCCTCTCCTCCCCAGCCATCCCCTAGATTGGGTGGGTAAATATTCCAGGCTGCTAAGTCATCAGTTCTGACAGGCGGCTCTCCCTTTGCAGCCACCCCTCCTTTCCCCCCAGCCCCCATTTCATCTTCCCCCTGTCAGAACTCAACCTTTGGCAGGAATCTTTTCCGAGAGCTAAATGTGAGCCTCAAAGAGATGCCGTCAAGGTACTTTTCATAATTTTCAAAAGTAATTTCCCTCCCTCCCCCCACCCCCTCTCCACTGTAATTATGTCTTAGCAGCGACCCAAACCAGCACCACAGCAACCCGGTCCTGTCCCTCTGTGGGGACAGCCTTTTCCCCAGCAGCTGGTCTGGGGGACGAACCCTGGGAGAGAAATACTGGATAAACACAACTTCCTCACCATTAGCTTTAGAAGTGAGGTGGTGGTGGTGTTTTACCATGAAGAAGGAAAACTCAAAATAGTCTCATATCCTCTTTGCTCCAGCAGAAGGTCCTGAGGGATTTCCTTATGAGCCAGGTCCGCAGTAGTATTTAAGGTACTCTTAATCCAATTCATGTGCATCTCTTTAAGAAAAGGGGACATCCATTCCAGAATATTCCCTGCCATTTCTTGACTCCCCTCCTCCTCTCCCTCTCAGGTTTCAACCTCATTCCGTCAGGAAGCAGTCAAGGAAAGACGTCATTTTGTCTCTCTCCGTACCTTGATCTCTGTTTCCACCCACCTTCAGAAACCTCCTGTGGCTGGTTCTCAACAGGAGACCTGGCCACAGGAACAGGAGGAGGGGTGGTGTGTGTCTATGGTCTTCTCCAACACCGGGTACAGCCAGCCCCATCTGAACAGAGATCCTGGGGGTAAATTATCCTCCACAAGGAACACTGGGACTTGACATTCAAAAATTCTATTCATTGAAAAGAGACACTAGCCTGAAAACCTGGTTTAGTAGATAAAATCTGTGACCACAAGAGGATAAATCTAGTTTGGCTTGTTTGTACTGGTCTAATTTAATATGATCTCCCTTGGAGTTTCTAGCGTCTAGATTTTCTAGATCATTAAATCCATTACTTTTCAGCGTTAGCCTTTTTTTTTTTTTTTTTGTGGGGCGGGTGTTGGGGCAGGGAGTGGATATAGATTTTAATGGCATCCCACACTAATCAGGAGAGCCTCATCAAAACCCATTTGGGGTCTGGAGTGACTAATTCCTGGTCCTGCAACTTTAAAGGAGTATCTCTACCCATTTTACACACCAGCCCAGCAGCTGAGTTAGAAAAACGCATCTTCTTGCTGCAGCCATTGCTGTCATAGGACCACAAGAGGGGTAGGGGCTGGGGGTCAGCCCCAACCTCCGGAAAAAGCTGGGTGCAAGCATGAAGGACGTGGGAGGATGTGAGCCATCTCACTTCCCCACGTCTGGGATGAACTAAAGAGCCTGGGAGGAGCCGCTGTGGACCGGTGTGTGACCTTGAGCACGTGGGCCACCTCTGGTATCCTTAATGCTGCCCTCATTGAGGCAAGAGGAGCAGTTCTCACACCTGCCTCTAGGGGGTGGGGGGCCGAGGTGGGTGGGAGCTGCCTCCAAGTCACAGTGCTCTGAGGAGGAACCAGCCATCCCTGTCTCAGTCTTCACATCTGTAAGAAAGAGATGGAGGGGGACTAAGTGAGATTTTAATACCGTCTACCCTTTCCATGTTTGTTCTTGCTAAGTCAAAGGTGGGGAATAGACTGCCAGTTGCTGTAGCCTTTAGTCTGCACCAGGTTCCTCCCCTCCTTGACCTGATGTGTCTTGCCAGCCAGACCACAGCGGCCCTCTTTGTAGGGACAGGTGCTTGTGGGCCCTGGTGTGTCTGAGAAGCCCTAGTCAGGGCTGCACTGGCTCCAGGGCAGGGCTCCAGCTCAGATACAACACCCAAGCTTCCATGGCCCGTGCTCCCATGGCAGAGAGTCAGAGGGGAAATTGTTCAACTGGGAATTTGAATCCATGGCTAAACTTGTGTGCACATGTGTATGTGTGTGATTCCCTTTAAGTCTTTTTCAAACTTTGCTAAGATTGTCCTTTCTTTAACTTTTTGACCTTATCCTTTAAATAGTCCATATGGATATTTCTCTGCCCTATAACCCCTCCAAACAAAAAGAAAGCATGGGGACAAAACAAGCGAGGAATCAAGTTTTTGCAGCTTGTCAGTTTGTGCAGTAAAGCAGCGTGTGTGTGTGTGTGTGTGTGTGTGTGTGTATGCGCGCACGTGTGCACATGTGAGGGTACATGACACTGGAGAGAAACACTTCATCATTAAAGGGTATCTTTTCTTGGGCTGAAGAAGACTCTGCACGGTGTCTCTTCCTGCATAATTGGCCTGTCTTTTCATACAAGCCAAGATGCTTGTTTCTGTCTAAGCCCATGCACTCCCCACAGGTCAGGAGCGATAGTAAAAACCTGTTGTCTGGCTTTGTATTTGAAATAATGGAGTCACTAATCTACTTGATCTGGCCAAGTCAGATAAAGAAAGTGAGGGATGCCCGTGTTTCGGGGATGGAAGGTACTTGTAAAAGCCGTGTCTTTGGGGGAGGGGGAGCAGGGGGAGACACAGAAAAAAAAAATGGAGCAAAGACTGTTGGAAACCTTTTAATTAGTACTAATTACCTCAGCAGAAAATGTTGGAAGCTTGAAAGGATTTGTGTCAGCAAGTGAAAGATCAAAGATTGCTGGGCTCGCATTTTAATCTGTTGGCTATAAAAAGGAGTGAGGGGGGTGGTAATGGGACCCAGGAGAATGGCTGCCCAGGTGGCTCTGCCCTTAATCCCTTCTTTACTGCTGCAGCCTGAGGCCTAGTCCCAATTACATAGTAAGATGATTTAATTTAATGTTTTTTTTCTTTGACATTAACTGGGGTATAGAAGGAGGGGTCCTTTTTTGTGAGGATGGAGTGGGTTGGCATCAGCCACGCCATAGCTGGACAATCTCTTCTGTTGATTTTCCCAGTCTTTTCTCCAACCAACTGACATTTTAATATCAATTAAAAAACAAAGTACACAGGGGAAGATGTTCTTGAAGGAGGAAGGAGTCTCCCAGTATACTAAAGGGCTGAGGCTTCTGATGTGGTCAGGACGTGGTTAGGACTTCTGGGACAAAAGGTAAATTATGTTACTGGAAAACTCCACAAGCTGTATTCCTCATAGTGCCAGTTCCTTAAAAGTCCAGTAGAGCACAGAGTGAGAGAGGAGAAAGGTATTGACAGTCCACACTACCCATCCTAAAAATCCTCTGTGTTTGCTCCTTTCCTCTTTTTCCATTACCTCCCTCTTCCTGTCCTCTCTAAGAGTGGATTAGGCTAGGATAGGGTCTCTGTAGCTGTGAGTGCCCTATGCGTAGCCCCTGGGCACTCACCATTCCTGTGTGCACCAAACTGCTGCTCTTTTCTTGGGCCACTGGAACCTGCTCAGCCCTCAATGACTGATGGGAGAAGACAGATAAATATCCCAGCTCCCTCACATCTCATTGCTAAGAAGTGGTCCACATTTCATCCCATGCTACTCTAGAACAGGAGTTGGCTCCAGGGTCCAATCTGGCCTGCTAACTGTTACTGTAAATAAAGTTTTATTGGAACACAGTTATGCTCATTCATTTACCTACTATCTGTGGGTACACTCCCACAGATAGATAACGCAGTTAGTGTACTACACAGTTAATAATAACGCAGTTATGCTCATTCATTTACCTACTATCTGTGGCTGCTTACACAGAGTTGAGTAATTGCGACAGTGATGATATGGCTGACATATCCTAACACACTTACTATCTGACTGTTGACTTGAAAAGTTTACTGATCCATACCCTAAAGAGGGGTTGATCCCAGTGGCCTTCAGCAGTAACCTACCTCATCATACATCCTTTACATCCTTTATTAACTTCTTTCCCTTTCTTAACTCACATTCTGACGCTTTATGTGATCACCTCCCAAGTAAAAGTCTTGCTTTCATGTCCTCATCTCAAAGTCTGCTTCTGGGAACTCCAACTCAAGATCTTGTGTACATGCTCACACAGAAAGGCAATCCCTGCAGTGAGTTCTGGTTTAACCCTCTCCTTTCCAGGGTCCAAAGTGTACACCTTCAGAAGTGGGTGGCCTGACCCAGAGTAGCAACTCAGCTTTGAGAAGGCAGAAGTTCTGCTGACTGTGGCCACTTTGACTCACAGACATGAGCTCAAGTCATTGAATCTTTTTGTTCATCAGGTTGGACTCATTTGTAAGCTTTTAGGAGATGGTGTCCAGGAAAAAAGCCTGCATAGTAGGATTGATACCCCTGGCCGTGGATCCCTGAGTGTGGCTCTGTGTTCTAGGGAATGACACATTTACATTTTTATTTATGGGAGACCTGACCTAGAATGTCCCAGCTCCACTTCAAGAGGTTAGATCATTGGACACAATGTCTAAATATCTACTTCCTCTAGGACAGGCTACTAGGGGAGATTTGGAGACCAGATCACCTGGTGTTTGGCTTGTATCTCTTCACTCATACATGTAAATGCAAACTGGCTGACACCCAAAATCTAATATACAATCGCTACTCATATATAAGTATTTTTTGTTTTCCTTTGTCCTTCTTTATCTCCCAATCTCAGTTAATTTTTTTGGATACCCATTTATCTTGAGGACAGAAAGGCAAATTCGAGAGTTAGAGGCATCAGCACTTTGCCCTTTGTATTAGTTATCCGCTGCTATGTAACAAATCACCCCCCAAATTTAATAGCTTAAAATTTTTCACAGATTCTGTGGGTCAGGAGTCTAGATGTGGCTTAATCCAGTCTCACAGAGCTGCAATTAAGATGATAGTGGTTTAGTTGCTAAGTTGTGTCTGACTCTTTGTGACTCCATGGGCTATAGCCTGCCAGGCTCCTCTGTCCATGGGATTTCCCAGGCAAGAATACTGGAATGGGTTGCCATGTCCTTCTCCAAGGGATCTTCCCAATCCAGGGATCAAACCTGTGTCTTCTTCATTGCCAGTGTATTCTTTACTGCTGAACCACCAGGAAAGCCCCAGTATGACAGACAGAGATGTAATCATCTCAAGGCTCAATTAGGGAGGATCCATTTTGAAACTGATTCACATGTTACTGGCAGGAGTCCGTTCCTCACAGGCTGTTGGACTAAGGCCCCATTTTCATCCTGGGTACTGGTTGGAGGCCTCTCTCAGGTACTTGCCGCATGGGCATCTTCACGGGGCCACTGACCACATGGCAGCTAGCTTTCAAGGAAGTGAGTGAGGAGAGGAGAAAAAGAGAAACAGAGCCAGCAAAGCAGAAGTCATGGTCTTTTGTGACCTTATCTCGAAAAAAAGAGAAAAAAAAAAAAGCGATCCCATCACTTTGCCATATTCATTAGGTCCAGCCAACCTTCAAGCTGTGGGGATGACACAGGGACATGAACACCAGAAGGAGGGAATCATTAGGTACCATCTTGGAAGCTGCCCCCACAATACCACTGTCAGTCCGAAGCCCATCCCTGTCATTCTGGGGTCGTTTAAGAGTGAGGTTTCCAACTTAGGCACGTTTTACTAGTTGTCTTTAATCATTAAATAATATTTCTTCTAAAATCCTCCTAAAACCTCTGTTGCCCACTCCTCTGTTTCTTTTAAAGATATGATACAGTATATACTTTTATACTTTTCAAATCTCAGTTGAGCATCTACGTCACAGGAAGTGTCATTCCTGGACTTCTCGCCTAAAGGAATCACTCCCTCCAAGCTCCTGTACTTATTTTCTATATTGTTTATTTGGCATATAATCATATATTGCTTTGTGACAGTTCTATTGTGATCTTAAATTACTCCTTGAATCTCGTATCGTTTAATTTCCACATGTCGACATCTTGTCTCTCCATGAGAATTATAAACAATTTGAATGCAGCCACTAATACTTCAGGCATAAGCAAGGCTGTGGATGTTATCTTTAAACATATGGTAACTTTTTCCCTTTGGTATTGGTGATTTCTGACTCATGGCCATGACTTCTGATGGCTGCTGAAGGTTGTAGCATTGATGGCACCTATGCTGAGGGTCTCAGTCGATTCTGATTTGTTAGCTTTGGCGTATTTGTTTATTTTAGTAGGTAGTTTTGTTTTCGTCTTCAGTCTGTTTTTCTTTGGTGTCAATACAACAGCCATGGCTTCCCTGCCTTTTCTTAATTTAAGCCAAGGATTAACGAGAATCTTTAAAATGCTTCTTTGTTTGAGAGTCACAGTTTTCTGAATGAATGCTTAAGATCCCCTTCCATGATATCCTGGTTTTGTGACATCATCACTGGGACTGAGAAGGGAAAGAAAAAGGATCAAACCTTTATTGGACATGGACTTCATGCCAGCATTATTCACTTACCTCTAGGCTCATGGCCATGTCTCAGAGAATGAAGATGGATGCAAGTGTGAACTTTAGATAAATAGCGTGCTGTATTTTTAAATTCTGAATGATGGTTGTGTTAAACCAGGAATAGGAAGCCAGGTCTGGGGAAAGGAGAGTGAAAATGAATATGGTTTAAGGAGCAAGCGTGGGGCTGACTCCCGCAGCACTGTTTATATTCTGAGGCCTGGCTCAAACAGCTGCTCACAGAGGCTGCCCTCATGGCATTACTTCCCTGGGCACCGATGAGAGCCTTGGTGCTCCTGATGGGAATCGTAGTCATTTAAGAGATGTTATAGGATGACTGTCTCCCCCATGTTCATATACTGAAGGCTTAACCCCAGGACCTCAGAGTGTGACCTTATTTGGAACAGGAGTATTTTAGACATAATTAGTTAAAATAAGATCATAATAGAGCAGGGTGGGCCCTAATCCAGTATAACCAGTAACCTTGTGGAAAGAATGCCTTGTGAAGAGACGGATCCACACACAGGGCAAATGGTGGGAGCCTCGGCACTAATGTTTGGGGACATTTGGATAAGTCTTTGTTGTGGGGGATTTCCTGTTCAGTGTAGGAGGTTTAGCAGTATTCCTGGCCTCTGCCTACCAAGTGCGAGCAGCACCTCCCAGCCTGACAACCAGAACTGTCTTTAGATTTTGCTATATGTCCTCTGGGGTGAGGGGAACAAAGTCACCCCTGGTTGAGAATCACTGATCACATCTCTTCAAACAATTGTAGGGGTCACTGTGGGGGCCTGCCAGGGAGAGATGGAGAGTTAGATGAATGCTCCAGGCATCAAGAGGTCAGCCTTGCTGGGAGTTTTAAAGATAGAGATAGAAAAATAGCTTCAGTGGATGCATGGTGTTACAGAACTGAATATTACAGTTAATTGAGTGCTGGTCATCACATTACCCAGGGGTTTCTATGCTGCTTGCTATGCTATGCTAAGTCACTTCAGTCGTGTCCGACTCTGTGCGACCCCATAGACAGCCACCCACCAGGCTTCTCCGTCCCTGGGATTCTCCAGGCAAGAACACTGGAGTGGGCTGCCATTTCCTTCTCCAATGCATGAAAGTGAAAAGTTAAAGTGAAGTCGCTCAGTCGTGTCCGACTCTTAGCGACCCCATGGATTGCAGCCTACCAGGCTCCTCTGTCCATGGGATTTTCCAAGCAAAAGTACTGGAGTGGGGTGCCAATGAGTAGGGTAATTTCTGTCCTGGTCGGCCCAGGACTATTCTAGTTAAAGCCTGTTTTCCTGGCATAACCAGTTACCCCTCAACTCTGGGAGATGGGAAAGTGAAGGGCTGTGAGGGCTAGACAACAAATTATATGGTTGTCCTGCCCATGGGAAAATACAGCCTACTGCTGCTTGTGGACAACACCAGGACAAAGGTGGATGCCTTTGGGTGGAGCATGTACTCTGATTTCCTCAGTCCTCACTACTCCCTATTGTCCTACCTGCATTTTCTATATCTTATCTCTTCTAAGAGATACAATCTTTTTTCACATTTTAACATCCCTGAATCCATCTTAAAATTGATGGCTACTTAAATTGGTCATTGGCCAGGTGGCAGCTGTCATGTCATTGTCAGTACACATTCCAACTTGGTTATAGTTCTGATTATTTTCACTTCAGTTGATATAGAAATACATATATATATATATACACACACACACACACACACACACACACACACACATATATATAAAATATCTCACTTGCTGTTTGAAAATTCACTGTGATTTGACATGGAAAGACAAACTAATTGTGTAAATGGAGAGGGCATAAACTTGATATTATAAAGCAAATATTTGTTGTTGGAGTAATGACCTTGATTCATAGTTTCTTGCAAAGCAATGAACAGGATATAAAAAAGGAAGAGAATTCATGAGACATTTTCAGGTAGGAAGCATTGGGTCATTTTTAACATACAGTGGTTTTTCTCATTCACCAAGATGCAGAATAATGGTATCTCTGTAATGGATAAACCTTGGATTCATTGAAATACAGGGTTTCAATACCTGACTGGTCCCTGAAGGTATTTGAGTTGGAGGACTCCATTCTTTGTCACACTTCTGTGTACATAGAAATGATGTGGGGAATTAACTGTACGGATCCAGTCTCCACCCATGAAGAACCTGATTTGTAGGTTAGGGGTGGACCTTGGCCTCTGTGTGTTTATTAAGTATCTCTGAGATTCTAATGCACTCTACTAGACACCCTGGTAATATCACCCCTTTTTCTTTATGCTGCTCTGGAGGAATCTGAGCCCCAGAGAGGGGAACGAAGGGCCCTGCTCACACGCAGCATGTTGAGTGAGTTGGATTGGAGTCTAGCCTGCTGACCACTAGCGTAGTGCTCTGCCCTTGAGGCCTCACTAAATATGCTTTAATGGAGCCATGGGAGGACTGCTGAGCTGTGTGACAGCTCAAGGGAGCTTTGGTTTTAGAGTCTGACTTGGAGTGAAGCAGCTGGGGCTTGCTTGGCTGACCTCTGAGTCCTCTGTACTGTATATATGCAGATCCTTGGAACCTGGGTGTGTACCTGTGCTTCTGTTTGTTTTCCCAGGGCTTTTGTTTGTTTTGTATGTTATGGAACACCTATGATGCTAAAGAAGGTCAGAATATTTTTGAGGCAAGGGAGTAGAATTCTCTAGGAGAATAGATAGGGAGAAGTGGGAAGCAGAAGATGAAACCTCCGGGTGAGGGCAGCAGGGGAAGAAGACAGGGTTGGAACAGGGATGATTGCCCCTTGTATCCCCAGTGCTTTCTGGTCTACCAAGAGCTCTTCCCAACTTGTGTTTGGGCATCCAGGTTTGAAGAGGGGGCCAGGGGGTTGCCCAGTGTTAGCATTGTCATCCTCCCTCCCCTCTCCGTTGTGAGACTGGTCAGAATTTCCCGCAGCTACTGGACAGGAGCTTCTTCCTGGCCCCTGGGCTGTGATGGCCACTCAGGGGTCCCTGGGATGGTGCCTGGACATGGCCTGTTAGGAGCATGTCCTCCAGGCTCCCTGGAAGGTCCCTTCAAACCCCTCCCTAGTGGGGGCACCCTCTCAGATTGTGCAGAAGGAGAGGGCTGCCCTCATATGCAGGGTTCTTAGTAATAGCTTCCCCCCAAGGACAGCCTTCTTGCTGTTTAAAGAACCTCAACCTGAGAAGACAGAGTGCAGACTGTGGCGGGTATGTGCAGGAAGCGTACTTATTTAGGAATTCGGGGCCTGAGGAGAGACAGCCTTGAGTTTCCCCCTGACTTCTTCTGTATCTTGTGCCTTTATCGTTCTTTCCTCATTTTGTCTTTAGAAGTAGTACTTTCCAAGGTACCTGAAAAGAAATAGTTGAATGAGCCTATGTTGGAAACATTTCTGGGGCTCTTTTTGTCCCTTTCTTATGGAAAGGAGACAAGATCAGGATTTGGGCCTGTGTCCAGGGCAGGTAGGTAAGACTTTCCCTCCTCCTACTTAGCTGTCATCAGGGGAGACACAAAGAGATAGAACCCACTGATCCTGTAGGCCCAGAGCTTAACCGATTGTCAGGGAGACAAGAGTAAAACACTGGGATGAAAGGAGGACACACCAAGTCTGTGGCTGCTGGTGGAAGGAGCGTGCAGCCCAGCAGCCCTTCGGGGCTTGAGTCCAGGCATGGTCAGCTGGATTTGCCTTGGCCAGCAGTCTCCCTCCCAGGAGGAGATGTTTAGTCTCTGCTGTGAACTCTAGGTGAGAGGTCCAGCAGCAGAGAATAGGTGGAGACACTTCAAGTGACCATAAAAAGACCAGACATGTTACCCAGTCTTCTATCCTTAGAAGGTGATAGGAATAAAGTCTGGAGGTCTGACTTGAAAGCTGGGTCAAGACGGATCAAAAAGGTATTTTTGTCAAAGGCTTTGGGCCCATTCTTACCTATAGACAACCCCTGGTGATCCCAAGTCATGAATCCACCCGGAGGCCTATCCTGACCTGAGTTCCCTTGCTTTGAAGTGGGCTGTCCTCTGCAGAGTGAGGAAATAATTTGCTGCCTGCTTCAATGAACCATCAGGAGAGCCAGCAGACCTAATGACATGTGAGAATATTAACCTCCTACCACGAAGAGCTGTGAATCTTGAGCGGCAGTCTATAATTCACCCTGGACTCCTGAGCCAGACCTCTCCGGCTTTCTCTCTCACTCACTTTCTCACTTACACCCAGAGAGAGGAGGACAGACCTGCTCATAAAACTTTATATTCTCCAATAGTGCGAGCCTTGCTGAGCTGTTTAGTAATGAGTGGCTTTCCTTTTGCAGTCATGGAAAAAAGGAAACACTCAGAGGCGGGAAGGGGGAGGTTTTTTGGTTTTTTTTTCACCCTCTGGGTTGTTTTATTTTTTTTCCTCCAGTTTTGTTGACTTAGTGGACACCCTATATAAGTTTAGGGTGTACAGTGTAATGACTGGACTGACTTACCTCATGAAGTGATTATCACAATAAGTTGAGTGAACATCCATCATCTCATACAGATACAAAATTACATAGAAGAAATAGTTTTTCCTTGTGATGAGAGCTTTCTTAACAACTTTCACTTGTAACAAGCAGCAGCGTTAATTCTCTTTATCATGTTGTACATTACACCCCTAGTACTTTCGTAGCTGGAAGTTTGTACCTGTTCACCACCTTCATCCAATTCTCTCTCCGCAACCCTTTAGTAACCAGAAATCGGATTGTTTTTCTGAGTTTGTTCGCTTGCTTGCTTCTGAAGTATAAATGACCTACAATATCGTGTTAGTTCCTGGTATGCAACATAGTGATTCTGTACGTTACAAAATGCTCACCACAATAAGTCTAGTCACCATCTGCCGCCATATAAAAGGGGGACTTATTTTTAATGTTACATTTTGCACTGGATTGTTCTAACATGGGGGAATGCACAGTATCGTGGAAGTGACTGTTAGAATGCTTGGATAACCGAACTTCTGTGTAAGTCTGTACTTTGTCTTAAAAATCAAAGAAAAATAGATTGTTAGAACGCTAATTTTAGGACCATTGGAGTATTGGAAGGGAACTTAGAGATCTTTTAAGGTCATCTGGAGGCAGAGGGAGCACTTATACCTCACTGTGTTGTGGTTGTGTGTTTGTGCCCTTGTTTCCTGAGATCTTGGGCCCCTTGAGAACACGAGGATATCTTAGCCAGGTTTGTACTCCCAGGCCTATCAGAGTGTTTTCTCAAGGCCTCAGATAATTTTAGTCCAAAAATGGAGCAGATCATCTGCTCCAATCCTTCATTTTATATATGGAAAAAGCCAAAGTAATTTACTCACAGGCATAGCTAGAGGCTACTTGGGCTAAAGTCCGTCATTCTGGTTCTATGACCGCTGCTCTTGGTGGTAACCTACCACTGTGGCACTTTCACAAGCAGCGTGTCGTTCTGATGAAGATGACCTAGTAAACTCAGTGAAGCCCGGCACAAATGTACGGCCAGAAGACCAAAGTCTGGGAATAAATATAGAAATTAGAAATTCACCAGAAGCAGGCCATGTCCAAGGAGGTACAGTCCTGGCTACATCGCAGCGACACCTAGCATAGTAGGAGTCCTGGGACCAGGAGAGTGTTCCTCACTTTGCTGGAAAAGCCAGGCCCACCAGGATCTACTGTGGATGGGAGCAGACCTGTTTCATTCACCCTAGGTAGGGGATGCTCAGTTGAATTTTGCTGATGGAGGAATGAATGGATGAATGAATGAATGATCCATTCTGTGCATATCAGGATACTTTTCTGTTCAGGCAAGCCATTTAATTTCTATATCTCAGGGTCTCTGCACAATACTGAGTACAGACAGCCTTTTTGATGACACAAGGTTGTAACAAAATCACCTTTTTGCCTTCTGCTGACTTGACAAGCACAGTGAATGGAAAAACCAATGGTTAGTGTCCAGTCTGGATATTTGTAATTCTCAGCCTTTCTGGTCCCACCAAATTGCTATTGTTCTTCTTTTTAAAATTAATTTTATTAAAACAAGTCACATGCAAACCGTTCCTGTCCAGAGCATCTCAAGGTCCATTCATTATGGCTTCTTATCTTGGCAGGCGATCGACACGGGAAGGCAGCTCAGCCATTATGCACATACAAAGCCTATCACTTCCCTACCAATGGCCAATTCATCAAACATTTATCTTTTGCCCTCTGAGCACCGAGTCACTTTCCCTGTCACTCCCTGGTCTAGGATGCCATGAAAGATGGAAAACACAGGGGCGGAGGGGGGGTGTATTTTTCTCCCCCAACTTTTCCCTCTCAGATGGTCCTTGTTAATCAGACTTCATACCTGAGACTTGAAACTCTCCCTGCACCCCTGCCTTTCAACCCCATTTTGGGGCCACGGGAAGGTTGAGAATGACCTGCCACATTGATGCTGAACTTTTTAATGAATGGTAGTATAATTAAAGATATGGTAAAACTTTGGTTTTGTTTGGGTGTTTTTCTCCTGCAACACACTTCAGAGCAGAGAATGTTACAAAGGGAAGAGATGTCTGAAATAATTGAATCTAACCCCCACAGTTTACAAAAAAGTAAGGGGCAAGGATGTGACTGAAGCATTGCAGAAAGGTAGTGACCAAGGCAGGACAAGAATCAGGGTCTCTGGTCATTCTTCAGACAAAGATTCCCCCAGGATCCTCTCCCTGTTTTGATTCTGAATAAGTGTTAGTATCTCTTGCAAAGTTTTGGCCACTTCCTTTTTTTCCAGTAACTGATTAACCTGTATTGAAAATACACACATTATTGTTTTCAAAACAGTCTTTCAAATATCAGCAACCCTTATATTTATCTAGGCTTGTTAAATATACCTTATCCCTTGCCTTCCCCACTCCAATATCTGCAAACCATACAAGTCAGGGATTTTCTTGCCCCTGTGATGAATTAGAAAGTTAAACCTGAGTGGTATTATTTTCCCCAAATCTTACAGCACATCTAGGACTTGAAACCAGAGCTCCTGTCCCCTAATTTAGTGCTCTTACTTTGTCCACTCACGATGTTTGTGTTTGGTTCACTGAGTTGACAAGATCAGAACACCACATGCCTTGGAAAATCACTACTGGGACATTCTACCCCCAAGAGCAGCAATCAGATAACCAGCGAGGCAGACAAGGATGAGAGAACTTTCGTTTAGTCTCGGGAAAATCCCTTGCTCCTCTGTGCGTCTGTAAGCACTGGCTCTCTCCTCTTGGTTCCGAGCACGGTCACTTCTGTTAGGTGCTGGTCCTCAGGGCCCAGCATGTGCCATTCTATGAAACGGAGTGCGAACCTGGCACGGTTCTTTGAAAGCTTTTGCAAAGCACAGAGCAAGAGTTGTTAGAAGATGGAAAAAGGCTCCAGTGGCAAGCCACTTTCGGAGGTCACCATATTTCCCAGGGCTTTCTTTCCTGAAGGAGATATAAAGCTATCTTGTAGTCCGGGACAGAAAACATGTTTTCACCTTTTTCAGCCAACTGAGACCTCACAGAATCAGCAGTTGGCACATTTTTGCTGGTTTTCCTGGCCCGATTCCATTCCAGGAGGCCCTGCCCATGGGGAGCTGGTCTTTGGGCAAGCATTTGAGGAGGGCCTCTCTGGGTCCCTAGGGCCTGGAGGCCCAGCCATGTAAATGTCTTCTTTTCTGGTTGGTTTGCAATGAGTAGACACCATCTGTTGAATTTAAAATTCCCTTTGTGGAGGGTGGTGAAAGGCTTGTGTGGAAGAGACACTGTTATCTTTCAAGCAAACAGTTCATGAGGTTGAAGAGCTGTGTTCTTGGCCTAACATATGTTTGCCCAATGGCTGTGGGAGCCTCCCCGCCGGGCGCTGGATTCCGCCCCATGGCGACGTGCACACATACCGCGGCTGCAGCACACCATGTCCGCGCCCTTACATCTCCCCAGTAAAGAAAACCTCCATTTATAGAACCCGCCAAACAAACTCACTCTTTAGACTCTTAAAAACAAACAAGAACCTGAGGCCACAGGCTCCATGCGTGCATGTGTGGTTTTGCAAAATCTCAAGCCGTGAATCAAAATAATTTTGGAGACATAGTCAAAGCCCAGAACCAAGCCCTGTCTCCAGGGTGGGAGAAATGTAGGAAAGATGGGCTGAGAGGAGAGGAGGACAGCCAGATGGAGAGAGTGATGGGAACAAGACATTGGGGGCATCTTGCATGTTCATAGGGAGGGTACATGTTCCTCACCTCTGGATTCACTTGCTATAATGACTTCAGCAGAAACATAGTCAGGTGGGTCAAAAAAGGTGACCACTGATGCCTGAATTACTTTTCTTTCAACATCTAGAGTCCATCTTGCCCACGCTGCTTAATATATGCTGTCCTGTATGATTTCTCCTTTCAAGTTCAACTTCTTTTCTCTCTTCCCATAGATGATAAACACACTGGTGCCATGACTTGTGCATCTTTCACATCCCCAGATGGAGGTGCTCACTGAGAGCCTGACATCCTGGAGATGGATGTCACAGACATGCCTTCTGGTGCTAAATAAGCTTTATGGAATGTCAATTACTTGAGTGCCAGAATCAAGCTATCTCCTCTTCTTGTGTTCTTTCACCACCAAATTTGGCATAGAGTGCAAGTATATGCTCAAAAGATGAGAATTCATTTGGTGTGAGACTTAGCTGAAAACCTGTCTTTGAAGTCTTCCCAGACCTAGCTCTGTCTTTCCTCAGAGTAGGACTCATCCTCCAATTTAACCCACCATGCTGCCTCATATGGTAGCTGCTTCCCTGTCTGTATCTACTGCTAAACAGTTGGGGACCATGCCTCAGCTATATTTATAGTCTGAGAGTTTAGCAGAGTGCTAGGCACCAAGTTGGCATCAAAACATTCTTAAAATGAATGAATGGATGAACGATAAACTATATGCAGAACTATAAGCTATATTATCTGGTAAATTTCAGCCCAGCTCTACCTAAAACATTCTTAACTTCATGAGAGTCACATTAAAAAAAAAAAAACAGTATAAAAACTAGTTTCTTCAGGGAATTGTTCTTGGAGAGCTAGGAAAGAATATAGATAGAAAGGAAAAAGAATTTGAAGATCATCTAGGTTGATCGTTAGTTATACTTGAGGACATACAATGAATGAATTGGATGGATAAAGGGTGTGACAGTGGTGAATTTCTGTTTCTAGACCTCCACTAGAGATTATTTAGAGGTAGTTTATCACGGTATAGTTGAGGGAATACTGCACTGTATGTCCAAAAGTTCTACACATGTCTTGGTTACTATTTATGGTTTCAGTTAGGCTGCTTTACCATTCTGAGCACTAGTTGCTTTCTTCAAAGTGGAGAATGAAACACCCTAAAATTCCCCTAGGACTCAAAGTCTGTGAGACTGTAAAGAAGACTATGATGGGTGTGTTGCATGTGGATGACAGTATGGCTCTGACATCTAGGTTATTGCCTGTGAGAGGCTGTAAGTTTGCTGACATGTGCCTTTTTAATTATGAGGATGTCCCCATAGTTAGGGAAGCATTAAAGAGACCTTTCACAATCCCACCCAGAAGAGCAGAATAAGGCACAGCATTGAATGCGATGGGGAATGACAGCTAGAATTCTGCTGCCCTCTTTCCACCGGGCTGGGTCATGTGAGACCCTTCTGGCAATGAAGAAGCAACTCTTGGCAGTCCTTGAAAACTGTGGTTGTAGCAAAAGGAGTCTAGTCAGAGAAGCACAGAATCGGAGTAGAATCTTGGAGGTCACTGAGTCTCATATTTTCTCTGCCGAAATTCCCTGTAAACATCCTTTATGATTCCCAGTTTCTGATCAGATGCATATAGTGACTTGTAAGGCAGCTCAATCCTTTGGCAAACAGCTCTCTATTTTTCAAAAGTTAAAAAAAAAAAAAAGATTCAAGACTTCTCCCAAGTTACATCATTTTCTCAAATCTATAAATTTGTTTTTTTATTCTGCTTTTTGGCATGTCATAGACTCAGTACTTTGAAGCAACTAAGCCTTCTCTACTTCTGGTTAGATAATCTTGACTGTCTCAGTCACTGTTCCTTACGCCCTTCCAAACTGCTTGATGGTTCCGGTTGTGAAGTTTCTGAATGCTGATGCTTCTTAGAGTCTGGCACCAAGAATTGAAACATAGCTCCCAGTAGTTACTTTGGGGCCAGGAGTGTGGACTAGGATCAAATTAGCTTCTGTGGTGGCAGCCCCACTTTGGAGATTCATACTTACTAAGCCTTCTTCATACACACTCCTCTTTATCCAAGGCTTCTCAAACTTCTGTTTGGGGACTTGTCTTGTTTTATTTAAAGGTAACAGAAATTCCATAGACAGGAGCCTGGCAGGCTACAGTAAAGAGCAAAGGGCATGTGTGCCTGCAAAGTCACTTCAGTCGTGTCCAACTCTATGTGACCCTATGAACTGTAGCTCACCAGGCTCCTCTGTCCATGGGATGCTCCAGGCAAGAATACTGGAGTGGGTTGCATGCCTTCCTCCAGGGAATCTTCCCAACCCAGGGGTCGAACCTGCATCTCTTACATCTCCTTCATTGGAAGACTAGCTCCAATTTACAACTAGCGCCACCAGGGAAACCCCAAAGAGCAGAGTTGGAGACAACTCAGCAACCAAACGACAGCAGCGACAGCAATTTACTGGAGTTTGTCCTGATTATAAAGTAATCATGATAGAAAATGTAATAACCAGTGAAAAGTATGAGAGGGAAAGGGTTAGTGGTGTATGTCTGGGATCTATCCAACCATCCACCCATGACTAGATATGTGGATATATATGTATACATCAAAGTGTATTTGTGTATAAAGAATTGTCATAAAGTTACAAAGCACAAGATGGTATAGTAACAGGAGTTTATAAACTGGAAATGACCAACATACTAATGACTCTTAACCATCAACATGGAAGACGTGGTACGGATGAAAATCTGTATTGGAAATGGAAGGGAGTGCATGGATGACTTAATTCCATGCATGAGATCTTTGTGTGTGTATTACATGTATTATAACTTAATTTAGGTTCTTAAATTAATACTTTTACTGGATCAATAGATTTCTGCCTATAATATTTTAAATTACGATATCATTTGCTGCATGCTATTTATCACACACACACACACACACACACACACACACATATATATATATAGAGAGAGAGAGAGAGAGAGTTTTATGTAATAATTCCTTTACCATTGGGCATTTAGGCTTGTTTACAATGTTATTATAAATAATGCTGTAATGAACATACTTAAACCATATACACTTCTTTGATATTTGCTGAATGAATTCTTGGAATTTCTGGATGAAAAGGTGACAGTTTTTAAGGCTTTAGTATAAACTGACATCCAGAAAGGTTAAAACAATTTCATTCTCCCATTAGTGCTGTGTTAGTCTGTTACTTTGAACTTTTGACAAGACTATGTTAAGAGTTAAGAAAACAGTGAATTTGCTAGTTAGGTGAAAATATCTTATTTAATTTGAATATTTTGGATTCCCAATGAAGCTGAAATTTTACCCCACATTTTCATTATTGACCATTTGCATTCTTTGTGTATTTTCTTTCGCCATCTTTTGATCATTTTCCTCTTAGGGCTTTCAGCTTTTCCTTAATGATTTTCAAACACTCTATTAAGAATATTAAGCCTTAGACTGACTATCAGAGAGATTGTAAATGTTTTCCCCAGTTTTCACTTGCCTTTTAATTTTTTATTTAAATGTGTATTTTGGGATAGTTGAACTTTATATTTAGATTTTTATGATAGACATTGAAAAATGTCATCCTGTGGGCTGAAACAGCGAGCTGATTCCAGCAGGATCATTTTGAATCCTACTGAATCCTTTTAAATATATTTCTAGGGTGATGGGAGCTTGCTGACTCAGGTGGTGAAGAGTTGGCCTGCAATGCGGGAGACCAGTGTTCAATCCCTGGGTTGGGAAGATCCCCTGGAGGAGAAATGGCAACCCACTCCAGTATCCTTGCTTAGGAAATCCCATGGACAGAGGCTTCTGGCGGACTGTAGTCCATGGGATCACGAAGAGTCGGACACAGCTGAACAACTAACACTTGGAGGGTGATGGCCTCCATAGATATGATAAGCAAGTCTGTAACCAAGTCATTAGCAAAACACCAGGACAAAGTTTCCAGAACCTTCTCCCAGAGCAAGTTGAGCCATTAATTAGAATTCTTCAGGTATATTCTTGAACCAATTAGATTCTACCTACAGTGGTCACTTTCTAGTCCGCTTTTTCTTTTCTGCCACAAGGATATCGTTAGAATTATCAGAATTCTTTTCAAAGACATTTTGAAAAGGAGATATGATATACATCTTTATTCTTAGTCACCCATCCACATTCATTGCTTGTCTCACAGAACTTGTCCTTAATGCACAGAAACTGCCTGTTTGTGAAGTGAACTTACATTAATTTGACATCTTACCTCATTATATGAAGGACTGAGCTAGCCTACTAGAATTAATAAAATGAAAAACACTAATAGACTATAATAATTTTATAAATCTTGACATTGAAGTTTGAAAGTAGATGTAGAGATGATGGGGTGCTGCCTTTTTGCAGCTGGGTCACGGTTTAGCTCTGAGCTTCCTGACAACAAATGTGAAAAGGGTAACATGGTCACACACATGACTTATATCACCATACAACATCGGACAAGCAAATACTGACTCTCAGAGCCATAGTCTGATGCAAGTAAGTTTATGAATTTATTAACCCAAAGTTCAAGGAATGTTTCATCTCTTTTCAAATAATTGGAAACACAGCCACCTATTTCTGGGCACCTAGCTCCTTTCTCATTCTCTGTAATTCTTGAGGGATCATATTTAACAGTTTTTTAGTGTTATTAAGTATGGTACCTGATGGCTTTAGACTTGATCCCACTTAGAGGTAACAAATTCATAGCTAACTACCTTCGATTTTTGACTGGTCTTGGATTCAGATCTCTTTTACTATTGTTGAATTTTATTCTCTGAAGCTCAGGGACACTCCATCCTGACAGGAGCTCAGTAGGGCTTTGGAAGTGACTTGGACAAATCCCATGTGATATACCGTAACATGGTGGCAGTCTGCACAATCTTAGATAGCCTAGAACCTTTTCCACATTCTAGTTTTAAAAACACTTTCACCCTTTATTTATATACTTACAATATAGAGGGTTGATTTCTATTATTATTTGTACATATATCCTCAGTTTTGTGACCTGAAACAGAAAAATATGTAGAAAATATATAGTTATAACTGTATGTATAATACTATGTATAGTAATATACTATAGATTATATACTCTCTCTAGTTATATCCACTTAAATAGGATATAAAAAGAATTTTATGGCAGACACAAAGGATTCCACTCATGGGCTAGATGACTGGGCCATTTTCTGGGACATAAGCGGTCTTATCACAGGTTCCCCATTCCCCACATGTAAATATGTGCTGTCTGTCCTGTCCTTGTAGCTTTAATGTGGCCACTATTCTTGTCAGTTCGGTTCAGTTCAGTCGCTTAGTCGTGTCCGACTCTTTGCGACCCCATGAACTGTAGCCCGCCAGGCCTCCCTGTCCATCACCAACTCCTGGAGTTCACTCAGACTCACGTCCATCGAGTCGGTGATGCCATCCAGCCATCTCATCCTCTGTCGTCCCCTTCTCCTCCTGCCCCCAATCCCTCCCAGCATCAGTCTTTTCCAATGAGTCAACTCTTCGCATGAGGTGGCCAAAGTACTGGAGTCTCGGCCTCAGCCTCAGCCCTTCTGGTGGACGCCCAGGGCTGGTCTCCTTGAGGATGGACTGGGTGGATCTATTCTCGTCAGCATGCAGGTGTTCCCAGGGACCTGCTGTGTGCTAGACACTGCACTTGGCATAGTGGGGTGGAGTAGAGAGTACAAGTTCCTATTTCTGCTTTCAAGGGTGTTTAAATTATTTAACAGTTGCACTGACCAATCAGAATGATCTTGGCTAAAGCAGGGTCCTAAAAAGCCCTGTGCAGTGAGGGTGAGAAGGTCATTAACCACTTAGTTGCTGAATTGTGGAAAGGTCTGGGAGGTCTAGGGGAGCAGCCAGGGTAAGAGGGTGGGGCACCCTGGATATTCAGAGCTGCAGTTTTGTGCCAACTGATAAGAAAATACTGAAGTAGTTTAATAACCAGCCCTGTTGTACAGGTGCAGACTTTCTGAATACCACTTCTGCCTATTCTCAGACGCTTGGCCATGGGGTAAAGAGAGGGAGGCCCTCTGGCCCCTGAAAAAATATAAATTGAGAGACTGCCCTCCTAGACCCTGACTGGTCACCCTCAGCTTACTCTTTGTCCTGCCCTTGGAATACTATTGACAGCTTTTTTTTTTTTTTCTCAGCACTTCACAGGCTCCTGGCTGAGCAGGAGTCAGTTGGCAAAGAGGCACTGAGCCCTTAGTACATGTTGAAACTTTCCAGGTTGTTAGGGAGATTGCACTGAGATCCTTTTGGTTGGGAGGTGGGTAGACAGTAGTCACATGAAAAGACCATTGTAGAGCAGGCAGTGGCTGACCTGGGAAGCTCTGTAGGCCTAGCCAGTGTGGGAGACATCAGACATATGGGTTAGGTCCTCTAGGTCCAAGGCCTCCCCATTTTCTGAATAAAAAGTATGTATGTGGATATTTAGGTAAGTATCCTAGGGGGAGACGTAAATATCTTAGTGGAAATCTTATTTTCTTAATTGGTTTGAGAACATCCCACCCTCTGGTTCTGGATTTGAGGTAACTCTGGTTCCACAGAGACACTTACCTTTCTCGGGTTCCATGGTTACCTGTCCTCCCATTCCCTGCCCACCTCATGTCAGGCAGAAGTATCATCCCCGCTATGGGCTGGGGGTTGAGGACAAGGGGAGCTAATTCTTACCACAGCCTGCACCCCAAGATGAGCTGGGCAGCTCTGGAACTGGGAACTCTGGATGTGTCCCTTGGTGGGTTTCCTGGCTGGGGGAGGGGGAGCTGCATTTGAATAGGATATAAAAGGAACTTTATGGCAGAAATAAAGGATTCCTCGCATGGGTCAGACGTGAGCAGTCTTATCACAGGCTTCCCGTTCTCGTGTTTCTTCCTTTATCCCCCACAGGTAACTATGTGCTATCTGTCCTGTCCTTGTGGTTTGGTTGTGACCAGTGTTCTAAGTCACTGTGCAGGCGTTTCCCTGGGACCTGCTGTGAGGTCTTCTGCCCCAGACCTCCCAGGCCTGCTCTGGCCCAGAGCCCTTCTCCTTCCCCATTCTGACGAGCAGCTAACTTTTGGGAAAGGATGGAGACCACTGAGCGTGTGCCCACTCAGGAGCAGAAAAGGTTGCGGGTCTGGGAGCAGCACCTCCATGGGCCCAGCTGCCCTGCCTGAGGCCCCTCCATCCTGGAGGCTCACGACCACTGGCCTGGCTTGCAGAGGGTGAGGAGCCTGTTTAGAGCCACTGTTTTTATAAGCTAATGAAGGCAGAGTGGGAGCCACGGGCAGTGATGCTGGGATATTAACTCTGACAGGAAGCTTGATCATAATTATCTTAACGAGGATAGGGTTAATTACAGTGGAATCTTAAAAGTTCTCTCTGTTTGAATCTGCTGGAGCTGAATGCGTTCTGATGTTTTGTCATTTTGATGTGACTTTGGAAAAGGCACAGGGACTCTCCCGGCAGCCACAGCGGCTCCTGGGGGAGCCCAACCGGAGCCCTGCGAATAAGGTAACCAAGATGGTACCTGTGGGTGACATCATGGGCAGCCTTCCTGCTGGTGGAGTGAAGGCAGGCAGCCTGCAGTGTGCTTCAGAGGTGCTGGTTAGGTGTCCAGAGCAAACCACCTGCTACCGATCAGACCACACACTGGGTCTCCGTGCCTGCCCTTGACATCTCTCCACTGGGCTGGGAAGACCTTTGTCCAGCTGGCCTTGCCTTACTCTCCCCGTCCAGCCCCTGACCATGGCACTCAGGTCTGCTTAGCCTTCCTGGCCCACCCCTCAGGCATTTGTAGCTACAGCCAACCGAGCTGGTGAGTGACTCTGGAGTGACAGTCACGTCCTCTTCCAGGGCTCTTGGGTCTGGGGTGTGTCTTGCTGTCCACATACGAGATTATAACGAGATCTTTCGGTCCTGTCATCTTTTCCTTGTACCATAGCTGTCCCTTGAACAGCATAGATCTGTGTGGACCCTTAGAGCCTTTTTTGCCTTGTCATTTTATTTGATAGCATGCATCTCTTTGCAGGCATCTTGTATAGAGGGGTATGAGCTAAAAGATTGACCCACTTAACTTCTTCCCCCTTCTTCCAGGAAAACGTCAACAACATCAACACAAAAGTAAAAAGTTTCTAAAGTGTAAAAGGCATCCTCTAAGCAGCTGTTTATTGCCTTCCACATGCCAGCCAAGCTCCAGAAATCCTGTCCTCTCCAGTTTTACCCTTTATTATGCTCTTTGCCTCCTGTCCCCAGTCCCTCAGCTCTGAATTTAGCTGATTAAATCACCAAGTGCACATCACACTGTTGACATGAAGATAGGGATTTATTAATATGCACCCCCTGCCCCTCCTCCCCACCCCGCCATGTAACAAGGTTCCCTTTTAAATGAGCAGCTAAACACATGGCAAAATAGGATCTCGAACCAGGCAAGTGACAGGGGATTCGAGCCCGAGCTTCTGCACTGCTCTCTGAAGGCTTCTGTTGTGAGTTCTGCCCCAGAGCCCAGCCCTGGAGGGAAAGGCGTCTCTGTGGCACTCCAAGTGTTCCAGGCTTTGTCCTCCCCATGCTGTGTCATCTTGTTTTATGCCTCCCCTGAAGCACTCTTGGAAAGGAGCTTTCTTCGGCTTGCCAGTTGCCAGCCATTCGCTGATTCTCCTGATAAGAGCATTATGTTTGCATTACTCCAGGATGGTGTGTATTTGGATGTGCCTTTGACCAGAGCCCAGCTGATGTTTGAGCACAAGGGCTTATTACCCGTCTGTTAGGTGCCCTGATGTGGAGGTGGCCTCGACTCCCCTAGAGATAAACAGGGGCTAGTTCTGAAAGGCACTTTGGCATCAGCACTCATTAACCCCCAAGGAGGAAGGGACTTCAGGAAAGGTTGGCATTTCCATGAGAAGCCACCCTTACTATACACCTTTGCACATCTGTTTCTCTGCACATCCCCTGCATCAGGATCCCTGACCAAAGGTCAGGGCTTCCAGAAAAATCAGCAAATGAAAGGAGGAAGGAAAAGAATGAAACCAGTATTTGCTAGTAAGTTGTTACTCCTCTCTCACTTATTCTTCATAAGATTCAACTAGCTTCAGGCAACATAGATGAAGGGAGCTCACAGGACTTACTGAGACTCCCAGATTCAGGCTGCAAGTAAATGACGGGACAGAGGTAAAATACCAGGGCTTCCTGACTGCATGTGTATAAATTGTGTGTTGCCTTCCTGAAGCATGAGGAAGAAGAGAGAAGAGGTGGAGGAAATGGAACGTGATGATTCTGTTGACCCGTGACCCCAGATGTACGCAGTACACCCCCACCCCCACTCCTGCTGTGGAGTATATAGTGTCAGTTACAGGGATTCAGTGTGGTCTGGGTGCTAGGCCCTGACTAGGGCCACCTGGAGGTTTGGGGCAGGAATGGGGCTGCTGGTGGCGTTCTGGGCCCAGTGAAGTCTGGGGGTTGAACTGCTTCTCTCACCTCCCAAGTATCACCTCTTAATTTTGGAGTCCTTTTGGACGGATGTCACGAAAAAGGTCTGGTACTCAAGTTCACACTCAAACCACAGGTCTAGGCATAGCATAGGCAAGCAGAGGGGTCTGTAATGGAAGTGCTATCAGTAAATGCATAAATAGTGTAGACAACGTCTCCCCGATTGGTTACATTTTATAGAATAGCCAGAGAGGCCGTGCAAGCCAGCCCTCTGGCCAGCGTCGTAGCTCAGCTGTCAGCCTCTGCAAGCTCAGCACAGCTCTTGGGTCTGGCAGGTGAACGAGCCGGGAGCATGTGGCCCAGCCCTGTGAGTCCCTCCACTGGGTGGCTTTCTGTAATTACCGTCTGTGTATACTGGACAGACACATGCACACAACTGCCCCTTGCTGCCGGCACCTCACGCACCCCTAACCTTACAGCTAACTTTCAGCTATGCCTATTACCGGGGTTGTTTTCCCCTTTCTGATACTTTTTTAGCCCTGAGCTGGGTACTTTATTCTTTCAGATGTCTGTTTTCTTTACTGCCTCCACATCTCTATTGTTGCATTCAATGCCTTTTTTTTTTTTTCCCCCAAGAACTAAAGTGAGAAATCCACTATCCATAAATTAAAACAATAAACTTCAAGCAGGGAGCCTTGAGGCAGAAATTCCCTCAACCCCTTTCTTAACCTACCCTTGCCTAACAAAAAGAAATCATGAAAGAAAAAGAAACGGCCCCTCAGACTGGAGTGATTGTGTGTTTCCTCCAATGTCTTGCCTTTTGAGGTAGCCACTGGGACACTGGGCAGAAGCAAATTAAGTGATTAGTAAAGGAAAAAAAAAAAAAAGCAGAGGTGGGGGAAAGTCAAAGGCAGTGAATGCAGAGAAAGGAAGCCTTCCCTGCCGTTTCCTAGGACTGCGCAGAGGAGAACCGCTAAGAAATGATACTTGAAGTTATATTTATTATTGTAAGAGGGTATGATATTTCTGGGCAGAAATGATGGATGACAACTTAAATTTGTGTCCAGGGAATGAAGGTGAACTGTGACAGAGTTATTTATCTTGGGAATGGAGGTTAGGGTCAGCCGAGGCTGGGTGCCTGAAGGCACAAGACAGTGACAAATTTATCCTGCAGGCCGTATCTGAAGCCCTTTGTTTTGGATCCTGGCTACTCACTAAGTGACCCTCATCCTTCATGTTGGCAATGCGTGAAGGATGCGGTGAGTGCCAGCGGCCCCTTCTCCCCCGCCGCCCCCGCCCCGGCTCCCTCTACTAATTCTTGTCATTCACTTTGCTGACAGGCACCAAGCCCAAACTATTCCCAGTCCTGAAAGGGAAGGTTAAAATATTTATTTCGGCTCATAATGGCCTCCCTGATTTAGTGCAGGATCATTTTTCCTGTTGGCTTTGTCGTTGCAGGTCACTGGAAGGACTGAGCGCGTTCGGGAGCCTGGAGGAACTCATCTTGGACAACAATCTGCTCGGCGATGACCTCGTGTTGCCAGGGTTACCCAGGCTCCACACCTTAACCCTCAACAAGAACCAAATATCCTTGGCTCTGCCCCTGCCCCCACTCCCTGCCTGGACCCTCAGTGGTCCCCTCCCGCAGGCCATCCCCCCCACACAAATACCTGTGAAATGTCAAATGAGTTTTATGTGTCAGCTAAATTAAAGTAGGTGAAATACATCCGTGGGCAGACAAAGCGTTCTGTCTCCTGGCACTCGGGACACTTCAGAGTAATTTATTATAGGTCATTCATAAATGAAATGCACCATTATATCTTCCTGTTGCTCCATTTTAGTGTAGAGATCTAAGTTATGGCTGTGAAGAAATCTTTTTAATAGATAAAAATAGAGAAAGAAAATAATGTCACTGCTGCCGAGAAGGCAAAGCCGGCTTCTGTTTGCTTGGGCTTGTGTGGGAGGGCGACCTCTGGTGGGAAGCAGAGGGTAGTGCGGCCAAGCAACTTCAGCCTTCAAGGAGGTTTCTGGAAGGCTCTGGGGCAGGTTTGCGGAACACTGCTGACCAGAGAGAGGGGAAAGGGGCTCAGGTCCAGCTCTGACCCCCGTGGTGTTCACAGTACTGGGATGATGAGAAGGGCCAAGGAGAGCCATTCCAGTGTGTTGAGGATCTAGCAGCCTGGGATGATACTTCAGAGGGGTCCATTGCTCTGGATTCTGTAATGAGGCTGAGAAATCAATCAAAGGTTATGCAGTGTGAGGCGCACAGCTCCTCCCAGTTAGCGCTGTAGACCTCTATGCCCACACAGTGCCAGGGTGCTTAAGCAGGGTGTTTCGTCAGTTTTGTTACTACTTGTTGCCTTCACACCTAGAATAATGTCTGGCACAAAGTTGAAGTTTAATAAATGATTGTGGGATGAAGGAATTGTTATGATCAGCTGTTCTTTATTGAGCACTCCTATGGATGAGGCACTGTGCTTGGTAACTTAAAGGGTATTTTGTTTTCATTCCTGCAAACCCTTTGAGAAGGGTGTGGTTTCTCCATTTACCTAGATTAGCAAAGAATTGAAGCATAGGCCCACAGCCAGATGTTTAACAAGGTACCAGGCCCTGGATTCAGTCTCAGCTGAGGCCAGATCCAGAGTTCTTTCCACTTGACTATGTTGCCTCAGACTTGAAATCCAATCACCTTGTTTTATTGATGGAGTGTTTGAGACCTGAGGTGGTTTAATCACATGTTTGTGTTCACATGGTAAGTTAGAAATAGATACAGGATGGGGCATTTTCCCACAAAGTATGAAATAAAGCTAGACGTATATGTTGAGATTAGCATATATGTTTATGTCAGCTGTAAGAATGATTTGCAAAATTATTAATCACTGCTTATATGTTGTTATAAGTTAATATTGTATTTATTCAGTAAAATATGCTGTTTGTGGCCATTATTAATTGGTATTTTCTTAGAAGAATGAGAAGGCTTATAAGTAAATATCAGTCTTTATCATAATGAAATATTCATGGATTATTTTTTCCTCTCCTATCCTTTGGTCAACCAAATTTCCTGGTTGTTGCCAATATTAGCAAAAAATTGAATAAAAATTATTGAAAATAATTTTTCAAATAGTTATAGTGTGTCTTATGGCTTCCTTGGCCATTTGAGATGATCACCTGCTTGATATTCTGAAATCAACTAAGAATAAAAGGATAATTAGACTACAGTTTGAATGATACGTTTCCTCCTATGGAGCCCATGCTCATGTTCTGTGTCCCACTTTACTGGAGGCTGTTGGAGTTGTTGGAGTTGGGGTTCATGTGTCAGTTTAATTATGTTTACCGTGGCCACACAGCTAATCTTCTAAGAGCCTCTTGCATTTTTTTTTTTTTTTTTGTACGTGTGATTTTACAGCTTTCACCTGCCTGTTAGAGTAACTGACAAAGAGGATTGTATGAAAATTTTTTGTGTGTGTTGGAATCAAAGTACAATGATGACATATGCAAAGCAGATTTTTGCGTGGCTATAAAACCAGCTGCCTCTGCCCTGGGATATTGTCAAGAAAGCAATATAAGAAATGGTGCAGTGAGAAGGGCTTCCCTAACAGCCCACAGATGAAGCCACAAAGACTGTACAGCAAATGTTAATCCAAAACTCAATTGCTCTTCTCACTCAGCACACTTCCTGGCCACGTCTCTGTAATATTAGTTGGTACATACGGAGACCTGCAAACACATTTTAGCACCAGCTTGAGCAAAACAGTTAAAAGACGGGCACACCCACTATGAGAGAATGTCATTTCATATAATGACAATCTGCAGATGAATTAGTGGGTGATTTTCTTGCTCAATCTCTGATTTGTATAATAACTATTGGAAAGTATTTTTTGGATACCTATGTGTTTAATATACATAGGTTATAGTATTGCTTTTTTTTATTACCACTGGCAGTCGAAGAGATATTGAGCAAGTATTGATGGTTGACAGATTACCTGGTTAGATTAAATAGGTTAGATTCTACTAAGATTCATGTTTCATGTGAATTTGCTAAGCATTATTATCTCTCATTTTAGAAGATTCATTTTCATAACCTGGTTTAGAATATATTGAAAATGTTCAGGGATCCACGTTAGAATTCATTCATTCATTCACTTAATTTATTTAAACTAAAAACAACAGCAACCAAAATACTTCACCATTTCTCCCACCCTCCACTCCCTCTTCTAGCAACCACTGATCTATTCTTTTTATGTATGAGGTTGGTCTTAATGTTATTGTTTTAAATTCCACATATAAGAGAGATCATACAGCATTTGTCTTTCTCTGACTTATTTCACTCAGCGTAAAAAAGTTCTTGAGATCCACCCATGTTGTTACATATAGCAAGATTTTATACTTTTTCTGGCTGAATAATATTGTGTTTTGCGTGCGTGTGTGTGTGTGTATCATTTTCTTTATCCATTCACCCACTGATAGACACTTAACGTTGTTTCCACGTCTTGGCTATTGTAAATAATGCTGCAGTGAGCATAGAGCTACGCATATCTTTTCAAGTTAGTGTTTTTGCTTTCTTTGGATAAATATCCAGGAGTGGAATCCTGGATCAAATGCTAGTCTTATTTTTAATTTTTTTGAGGAACACGCATACTGTTTTCCATAGTGGCTACACCGGTTTACATTCCCGTCAGCAGTGTTCAAGGGTTCCCTTTTCTTCACATCCTCACCAGCAGTCACTGCTTCTTGTCTTTTTGATAGTAGCCATTCTAACAGGCATAAGGTGAAATCACAGGGTGGTTTTGATTTGCATTTCTCTAATGATCAATGATGTTGAACATCTTTTCATGTACCCGTTGGTCATCTGTGTGTCTTCTTTGGAAAAATGTCTATTCAGATCTTCTGTCCATTTTGTAATTGTAATTTTTTTTTTTTTTGCTATTGAGTTATATGGGTTCTTTATATAGTTTAGATATTAGCCCCTCATGAAATAGTATTTATAATTATTTTCTCCCATTCAGTGAGTTACCTTTTTATTTTGTTGGTGGATTCCTTTGCTGTGCAGAATGTTTTTCATTTTTAAAGGGATAAGCTAGACTGGTGGTGGTTTTATTCTCAGTGTGGCTATCACCAGAGATTAACAGGCTTCTTGTTTTTCCTTGGTTCAGTCCTTTCCCTGTTCCAGCATCTCTGGTCTGTGGCAGTAACGCTGAGGAATCAATGTTGGTGGTGTGGAAGGAACCAGAAGGAAGCAGAAGGCAATGTGCAGCTGTAGAGCTGGCCAGATATATCACTATACTGTTGTAAGTGCTTTATTGCCAGTATATACACAAACCAACAGTTGGCTTTTTCATGATGGAACATGTCTTCTTTCTCCTCTGGTCTACTGGTATGATCCCAAAGGTTGGCTTCCTTACCTTGTATACTTGACCAAGAAGTAAAAAAAAATGAAAGACAGATAAAAGCAGCAGTAGCACTATGTGCCATTCTCTATCTTTCAGCCACTGGCCCTCCCACCTGCTTGTCTGAATACCCCGGCTCCACAACAGTTACGAGGTGCCAGGATGCTACTCCGTGAAATGCCTTAACCTTTGGCTCTGGCCATTGGCTTTGCTGCACAGTAACACACTCCAAAACTTAGAGTCTTAGAAAAACCAATATTTTTGTTTGTTTATAGTTCTGTATGGCAGCTATTTGGGCAGGGCTCAACTGGATGGTTTTGCTCATCTTCCTTGGGTCACTCAGGCAGCCACGGTTATTTGGAGGCTCTGCTAGGGCTGGCTGATCTGAGATTGCCTTGCTTATATGTCTGGAGGTTGGTATTGGTTGTTAGTGGAGCTCCATGTCTCCAACAGGCTAGCACAGGCCTCTCCATGTGGGAGGGATGCCCCAAGAGCAAAGCTCAATGTGCAGCTACTTTTCACATTCGGTTTGCATCATAGCTGTTGCTGCCCCATGGCCAAAGCAAGTCACATATCAAATGTAGAACAAATGTGAGGGGGGTTCCAGAACCCAGACCAAGTATTTGGCACATTTCTTCTAGATTCACCAATGCCTCCCTTCCGCACTGTGTGCTTCCTTCTTGCCCTCTCAGCGCGTCGTTCCATTTCTGTTGAGCCCTCAGCTTTTGGCTCCTGTTCGGGTAGACTTGGGTGTCTCAGCCTAGCTCTCGGTCTCCTGCTCATTGCTTATCTCTCCTCTCTGTGGTTTGTTTAGAGTAGCACTCTCACTAGCCATGGTGTTGCTTCTCTCCCCAACACTCACATTCTCCCTCCCTCTCACCCACCCATAAGCGTGGGCAGTCTCAGCCGTATGTTGTCTAAATACCCAGCCCCGAATAAGGGAACAACTGAAACGTCAGGAAAAGATCGTTAGCCACATGGCTCTCTCCCACTGGCCTTTGGGGCTGGGTGGAGGAAAGGTGATGAGCTGACTTCATTTTAAGCCACACTTCATTGCATCATTTTCTGTTTCTCTGTTGGCTTCAGCACATGCAGGAAGAGACAGCTGTGAACTCTGGTGCCAACAGGAAGAAGGAATAGTGCTCCGTGTTACACTGCTGGGCTGTGGTTAGGAGGCCAGTGAGTGCAGTCAGGAGGCCAGACTGGAGTTCCCACAGCAATTTACTGTGTCATCTTGAAGAAGGGGCTGGATCTTGTCAGAGGCTTCATTTTCTTTACCTGTAATTTGAGTATTTAATCTGAGAGTATTGTTGAGAGATAGTGCTGGCATAATATATATGGGAAATCACTTTAACACCTTGAACCTTTACAAGTTCCTTGCACATTTTACTGTTAGCCAAGGCTTTGGTGCCTTAAATGAATGACCCCAAATTGAAAGTAACTGAGGTACGGAGAACACCTGGATGAGAGCACCTGGTGAGATCCTACAAAAGCACAGAGACTCCTCATGTTTTTGTTTTTTAAATTCCTCTCTTTGTGGCCCCTAGAATTGTCATTTTGTAGGACCTAGGTCTGCATGTAGACTCTGCCTTTTAGTCATTGTGTGATCTTTGACTGTAAGTTTCCTTAATTGTTATCTGGATGTGATAATCTTTCAGACACCTGTGTGTGTGTGAATCAAATATGTCATGTAGGCTGTTCAGCATTTGAAAATCTGCTATCAGGATAAGCTCTAATTGAAATACCCCCAGGAGTCATAGGTGCTGCCCTTTGACCTGGGGTTGAGCACAGAGGGACAGATGTGCCCATTCTCACTTGGGAAGCAGCTTCAGACCTGTGCAACCCAACATGACACCATGAGATTCCTCTCCTCCTTCAGGCTCCAAACTTTCAAGGCAAGATGTGGCTTTGATCTTGGGCCCTCTGCAGAAAATCTCCCTTGGCAAACCTAGCCATGACAGCTGGGCTCTGCAATGGCAACCTGTAGACAGCATTGAAAAAAGTCTAAATGGCAAGTACTCTGGAGAAGACTTGATGAGGGAAACCAGGTGTGTGCTGAGAACCCAGCTGGAGAGAGTTGAAACTGTGCCAGATAGCTTCACATTTTAAAAGGAGAGGAAAAAAAAAAAAATCACCCTTAGGAGAATCCTTGAAAGTGTCTTCACAAAGGTAGTATTGGTTAGCTGGAGACATCAAGTTCCCTCGGCTGATTGTCTCCGGTTAATTTTCTCTGCAACTTGACAGAAAGGAATGTGACAGGTTCCATCCCAAGCGCACAGTCAGGCAAGACAAGGCTGTGCTCGTCCTTATTGACCCAGGAGATGAAGAAACCACTGGAAACTTCTCACGTGTCAGTCTCCAGTGCTGGTGTCAACATAATGATGTTGTTCTTGTCCAGAGCATCCATGGAGTAGGTGCAAGTGATTCCTCACCAGTATGGATTTGGGGGGACCACCTTGCCCAGCCCAAATGATGATTTAGCAGGTAGTTGGAAGGCTTAGGAAGAAGAACTTGCTTCTGCTACACAAAATATCCCAAAGGAGGCAGACTCTGAGACTCCAATGAATCCTCTTGGATTCACTGGCACAGAATGGCTGAAGCTTCTTGAAGCCTGCAGACCCTTTGCCCAAGAAATTCCCATGATCAAGACATTCAAATGAGTTTCCATTTCCACAGCCTCCTGCTAAGAGGCAGATCCAGATTTTGTGAAGTGTGACGCTTACATAATTTGAAGAGGCTCTCTTAAAGGCAAAGACTATATAATTACAAACACAAAATTAGGTATGGAGATCAATGTGTATTTGGAATAAAAAATGTGTTGAAGCAAATTAAACTTTTTTAAGTTGACAGATACCATACATGGAAATATTTAGCAAACAATCTCTCTTATACTATGTATGAGAACTTTTTCTATTTTTCCCTGCAAATTCCCTTATAACTTCATTCTTTAATTAAGTTTTACAGGTGGCTCAGATGGTAAAGAATCCACCTGCAATGTGGGAGACCTGGGTTCGATCCCTGGTTTGGGAAGATCCTGGGTTCGATCCCTGGTTTGGGAAGATCTCTGGTTTGGAGGAGGACATGGAAACCCACTCCAATATACTTCCCTGGAGAATCCCATGGACAGAGGAGCCTGACAGGCTACTGTCCATGGGGTCACCAGGGTCAGACATGACTTAGTGACTAAACCACCACCACCACCACCACCACTTCCCTGGATGGTAGAATGCAAGCCTTCCCATCGCTAATTACCAGATATTGAGGAATGACTGGACTTTGAGTTGGACTTCAAGCCAACTCAGTTGTCTAGTGTTTCTCTACCTTGGAGATCTTGCCAGTTTTGAGTTCCTTTTCTTCACATTCTCACCTTTGTGCAGTAGATGAAAAAAAGATGAAAGTTTAAGTGATTTGTCTCTAAGAGAGAAATAGGTTTCATCTGGACTTTGCTGTCCATAGTAGAAAGGGCTTCCCATGGATTCTCCAGGGCCATTGTCCACATAAATACTTTGAATCACTTCAGAGCAACACATCAGTGCCATTTTGGTGGCCCACTCTCTTGGAGTTTTACAGAAATACAGTGCTGGCCAGTAAGAAGGTTCAGCTTGTCTGGCTGCCCCCTTGAACTAGGACTTGGCTTGAGGCTTCTGGAAAGCATATTGGGTATGAGTCCTATTGTTCTTTGGCACATCCAATGGGTACCATATGTGGGCAAGAAGGTTGGAGAGAACCCTGAAGGGGAGAAACCAAGACATGGGCTGAGGTGTATGCAGGTCCAAGTCGAGGCATGGAGTATCCTCCCTGAGGGATGCTGCTGGCCCTGGCCCATCCTGCATACTGGACTAAGACTGAGCAATTTTTGAGGAAGACACTCCAAAGCACAGGGATCTCTGAGATGCTTTTGCCTGGCTCGAAGGGCAGCACTCATAGGCTAGAGTACTGGCAAGATTCCTTGTTTTTCATTTTTTTTTGTTTAATGACTATGAAACATCCAAAGACAGAACTTGCTGGAAAAGGCAAGTTTTTCCTGAAATCATTCATTGTCTTTTTTTTTTTTCTCCAATTTTATTTTATTTTTAAACTTTACATAATTGTATTAGTTTTGCCAAATATCAAAGTGAATCCGCCACAGGTATACATGTGTTCCCCATCCCAAACCCTCCTCCCTCCTCCCTCCCCATACCATCCCCCTGGGCCGTCCCAGTGCACCAGTCCCAAGCATCCAGCATCATGCATCGAACCTGGACTGGCAACTCGTTTCCCACATGATACTTTACATGTTTCATTGCCATTCTCCCAAATCTTCCCACCCTCTCCCTCTCCCACAGAGTCCATAAGACCGTTCTATACATCAGTGTCATTCATTGTCTTTTTAATTAGTTTTATTTAGAGATTTTCTTAAAGAGTGTGGTGATTGAACTTTAAGAAGTATTAAGTATGTTTTGTCTTGAGTGATGAAATTTGTTAAAGTTTTGACTCCTGGTCACTTACCCTCTGTATTTCAAGCTTACCTCCTTGGTAGGACCTTCTCACTCATCTTCTCCATATGCTTCTAATCTGTCATCCTCCTTCCAGTGATCCTTTGTGGTTGTTCCTGGATATCATTTGTTGAAGACTTGAAAGATCAATAACTTGGTTGTACAGTCTTTGTTTAGGAAATGATGATGTTGGGCAGTAGAAACCCACAATCTATGAGGACACTCAGACCCTCTTTAACTAGTTTTCCCCTCTCTTGCTTGTGAGCTTTCCCTTTCATTGTGTTGTTCTTGCTCCCTACCAGTCTAGTGCTTGTTCTTCCATATGATCTTTACATGGCTTGTGTATGAATAGTACTTGAAGGCACTTAGTTTAGAGAATATAAAGTTGAAGGGAGGTATGTGAGCCTCAGCCACCTGAGGGCCATCACATGGAAGAGAGGAATGACTTACTCTTTGTGATCTCCCCGACTAGCTAATTTGAGTCACTGTGTGGGAATTCAGTCTCTGGGGAAATAAAAACTCTCTCTTATGGTTGTTAGAGATAAACTTCCCTGTGGGATCCTCTGGCAGATATGTTAGGGACTGGATTCAGATGTTGGTTGGATTTGGAGTTCAGTTGACAAACTGAAGCATGAGAAAATTGGGATGATACCCCCAAGGTTACTCACAGAGTAAGGGCAGCCCTTTTATCTCATTTGACCTTCTTTTCCTGGAAATGGTACCCCGACTCTTTGATTCTTACCAGTGGCATCTCCCATCATGTATTTAGCCCCTGTATGCTCTACTGTCGTTTCCTGGTAAGGGCCCCGTTCTGTCTGCTGATAACAATGTTAGCTAACTCTTTTCACTGGTAGGCTCCCGGTAGTCATGGCCTCTATTCATGGCCTACACTGTTCTGTTTGTCTTTTCTTCTTAGCTTTGTACTCCTTTTCACCCAGTGCGATGTCTTATTGCCACCAGTGAGGCCACTGAGCAATGCTTAGCTCCACAACAGGCTCTCAGGTCACAGAGGAGGCCAATCCCAGTTTGCACCCATGCTACTCCCGTGTTTTAATGATGGACTGCCCCCAAAGGAGAAACCATATATTCTGATGAGACCTTTGGAAGTAATTTCTTGCTTTCATTAACAGTTGAGCTGTGTCCCCAGTGGGAGTGAAAAACTAACCATATCAGAAGCCCACAGCAACTTGATTTCAGCCCCTACCCATGTCATGTCCTGGGAGCAGATGGGGTTCATCAGCTGCTGGGCTGTGCCTGTCAGCTCTGGTCTGTGTCCTTTGCTAAGCCTTTTGTCTTTCCGGACCAAGATCCTTAACCTTTGTCACATCACCGACTTGGAGTATCTGCTTGACCACCTGGCAGAAGTGACACCAGCTCTGGAGTACCTCAGCCTCCTAGGGAATGTGGCATGTCCCAACGAGCTCGTCAGCCTGGAAAAGGATGAGGAAGACTACAAGAGATATAGGTGAGTATCTAGGTTTGAGCATAGTATGAAAAGAAAAAAATGACATTTTTGGAGAGATAATATTATACTCTGGGGTGCATAATAGATGTCTGGTAAGCATCAGTGGTCCCTTCATGCTATATTAAACTTTGCCCTATTGGGTACCCTATAGCCAGGGTCTTCCTTCATTGACGGTAACAAGAGCCAAGAAACATGAAAAGACATTGAGTGGTCTAGCCCAGGGGTTAACCAACTTGTCT
The DNA here is from genome assembly GCF_002263795.3 of Bos taurus. Lineage (NCBI taxonomy): Eukaryota > Metazoa > Chordata > Mammalia > Artiodactyla > Bovidae > Bos > Bos taurus. The sequence continues at coordinate 31,820,133 of NC_037355.1, forward strand.
GTAAAGGGCTGGATATTAAATACTGTATGCTTTGAAAGTCATGTGGCCTCTGTTGCAACTATTCAACTCTTCTATTATAGTGCATAAGTGGTAATGAACAGTTTGTAAATGAATGGGCAATGCTGTGTTCCAATAAAACTTTATTTACAAAAACATGCAGCAGGCCAGGTTAGACCCATGGGCTGTATTTCGCTGGCCCCTGCTCTGTGTTGTAAGATCTTCCTGTCTGTTTCAGAGTCACATCTTGGAGAAAGAGGCCTTCCCATGAAAGTTTAGGGAGCTTATATACAGTCTCAAGAGAAAGTTTCATAAGGTCCACGACTTTGGTCTTTGATGGAGTCCAAAGTGAAAATGCTATTCTTTCTTCCCTCCACTTCTAAACTATCAGCTTTGAAATACCTAATCCAAAATCCTCTTTAGGGAGTCTTTTTTGATCTTACCCATTTTACTAAACTCATTTTATTTTTGCTCTTCATTTTAAATTTTGTATGCTCTCATTCTTGATTATTGTTTTCTAAATGTTATAAATGATGTTTTCGTATGTATAACTTTTCTCTCAGTTATAAGTTCTCACTAGCACCCCACCTGAATCAATGTACAAGGAGGAAGGGAAGAAGAAAGGGAGGAAGGAAAGAAATAAAAGGTAGGGAGGACTCAGTTAAGTTCAATTCAGTCACTCAGTCATGTCTGACTCTTTGCAACCCCATGGACTGCAGCACGCCAGGCTTCCCTGTCCATCACCAACTCCCAGAGCTTACTCAAACTCATGTCCATTGTGTCAGTGATGCCCTCCAAACATCTCATCCTCTGTCATCCCCTTCTCCTCCCACCTTCAATCTTTCACAGCATCAGGGTCTTTTCCAATGAGTCAATCCTTTGCATCAGGTGGCCAAAGTATGGGAGTTTCAGCTTCAACATCAGTCCTTCCAATGAACACTCAGGGCTGATTTCCTTTAGGATTCACTGATTTGATCTCCTTGCAGTCCAAGGGACTCCCAAGAGTCTTCTCCAACACTACAGTTCAAAAGCATCAATTCTTCTGTGCTCAGCTTTCTTTATAGTCCAACTCTCACATCCATACATGACTACTGGAAAAACCATAGCTTTGACTACATGAACCTTTGTTGCTAAAGTAATGTCTCTGCTTTTTAATATGTTGTCTAGGTTGGTCATAGCTTTTCTTCCAAGGAGTAAGCGTCTTTTAATTTCATGGCTGCAATCACAATCTGCAATGACTTTGGAGCCCAAGAAAATAAAGTCTCTCACTGTTTCCATTGTTTCCCCATCTATTTGCCGTGAAGTGATGGGACTGGATGCCATGATCTTAATTTTCTGAATGTTGAGCTTTAAGCCAACTTTTTCACTCTCCTCTTCCACTTTCATCAGGAGACTCTTTAGTTCCTCTTCACTTTCTGCTGTAAGGGTGGTGTCATCTGTATATCTGAGGTTATCGATATTTCTCCTGGCAATCTTGATTCCAGCTTGTGTTTCATCCAGCCCAGCATTCTGCATGATATACTGTGCATATAAGTTAAATAAGCAGGGTGACAATATACAGCCTTGACATACTCCTTTCCCAATTTGAAATCAGTCTTTTGTTCCATTTACAGTTCTAACTGTTACCTCTTGACTTGCATGCAGATTTCCCAGGAGGCAGGTCGGGTGGTCTGGTATTCCCATCTCTTGAAGTATTTGCCACAGTTTGTTGTGATCCACACCATCAAAGGCTTTGGCGTAGTCCTGCAGAAGTAGATGTTTTTCTGGAACTCTCTTGCTTTTTCAGTGATCCAGCGGATGTTGGCAATTTGATCTCTGGTTCCTCTGCCTTTTCTAAAACCAGCTTGAACATCTGGAAGTTCATGGTTCATGTATTGTTGAAGCCTGTCTTGGAGAATTTGGAGCATTACTTTGCTAGCATGTGAGATGAGTGCAATTGTGCAGTAGTTTGAGCATTGTTTGGCATTGCCTTTCTTTGGGATCGGAATGAACTGTCCTTTTCCAGTACTGTGGCCACTGCTGAGTTTTCCAAATTTGTTGGCATAAGGAGTGTAGCACTTTCACAGCATCATCTTTCAGGATTTGAAAGAGCTCAACTGGAATTCCATCACCTCCACTAGCTTTGTTTGTAGTGATGCTTCCTAAGGCCCACTTGACTTTGTATTCCAGGATGTCTGGCTCTAGGTCAGTGATCACACCATCATGATTATCTGGGTCATGAAGATCTTTTTGTATAGTTCTTCTGTATATTCTTGCCACCTCTTCTTGATATCTTCTGCTTCTGTGAGGTCCATACCATTTCTGTCCTTTATTGTGGGCATCTTTGCATGAAATGTTCCCTTGGTATCTCTAATTTCCTTGAAGAGATCTCCAGTCTTTCCCATTCTATTGTTTTCCTCTATTTCTTTGCACTGATCACTGAGGAAGGCTTTCTTATCTCTCCTTGCTGTTCTTTGGAATGCTGCATTCAAATGGGTATATTTTACCTTTTCTCTTTTGTCTTTAGCTTCTTTTCTTTTCTCAGCTATTTGTAAGCCCTCCTCAGACAACTATTTTGCCTTTTTGCATTTCTTTTTCTTGGGGATGGTCTTGATCACTGCCTCTTGTACAATTTCATGAATGTCCATCTATAGTTCTTCAAGAACTCTATCAGATCTAATTCCTTGACTATTTCTCACTTCCACTATATAAAGATAAGGGATTTGATTTAGTTCATACCTGAATGGTCTAGTGGTTTTCACTACTTTCTTCAATTTAAGTCTGAATTTGGCAATCAGGAGTTCATGGTCTGAGCCACAGTGAGCTCCCAGTCTTGTTTTTGCTGACTGTATAGAGCTTCTCCATCTTTGGCTGCAAAGAATATAATCAATATAATCAATCTGATTTTGGTATTGACTATCTGTTTAGTAGGAAGGACTACTAGAAAGTAAGTTTTTTTTTTTTTTAACTTTACAATATTGTACTGGTTTTGCCATATATCAAAATTAATCTGCCACAGGTATACATGTGTTCCCCATCCTGAACCCTCCTCCCTCCCCATACCATCCCTCTGGGTCGTCCCAGTGCACCATTGGCGAGAGAGGATAATAGTTTGAGAGGAACTGGTCCTTTGGGGTTCAGATTTTTAAATCTGTAGTGATGAAGGAGTGTATTTAAGGGCATGCATTTTGTATAAAGGCAAAGCTGCAAGAAATATTGAAATCTCTTCAAAATTATATATTTAAAAAGAAACATACATGTTAGTAAGGGTACAGCAGAATTTCAGTTATACTTTATTGGGAGGAATTTTGAAGGAATCTTAGACTATTTTTAAGCCATCTTAGAATAAAGTTCTATCCCTATCTTAAAAGAACTGTAATAAATCAATTTTTCTCATGAAGACTTTTATCTGGGATGTGATACTGTTGATTTGAATGTGATTTCTCGTAGGAGAAATATGGTTAATATCCAGCAAGTGAATAGTTAAAATTTATAAATCAATCTTCTAAGTTAATCACTTTGAACTTAATTTTATTTTAGCAGTTACTCTCATCAACTTTGGCACCTTTAACAGGTGATGTCATGTATGAAGAGGTTGTTTTAAAACATTTTATCTTCTGGCAGCAACTTATTATAAAATATATCTTAGAAGGGTCAGGTGGTCGAAGAAAGTTCTCTCAGATATCATGTTTAGTAAACCAAGCATTTTTTTGGAAATTCTTGTTTTCTGACTTTTTTCTTCAGATTTCTTGTTTTAATTATTTAAAATCACCCAATAAATTGTATATGTGTACATATACACCCATATGTGTATATGCACACATTCACACACAAGTTTATTCATTTACTCATTCATGAAGTTATATGTGAACTGAACCATAGGCACGTTTTTTGGAATGAGAGCAACAGACTAAAGACCCTGATGCTGGGAAAGATAGAGAGCAGGAGGAGAAGGGGACGACAGAGGATGAGATAGTTGGATGGCATCACTGACTCAATGAACATGAGTTTGGGTAAACTCCGGGAGTTGGTGATAGACAGGGAGGCCTGGCGTGCTGCAGTTCACGGGGTTGCAAAGGGTCAGACATGACTGAACAACTGAACTGAACTGAACAGACTGAGGAAAATCTCCCACTCCACTTTATTCCGTCTCAAAGAAAGGTTTATAAGGGTGTAAAAGAAAAAGAAAAGCTAATACTAATTTTTACTGTTGTTATTGTAACTAGTCTCATTGGAAACAATACTCAGACCTGTGGTATAAGGAGCCAGATCAAAAGATCTGATATGGAGTCTAGTTTTGCTGGTGGGACTTTTAAAATGGGGAGGACAGTTTCGATCAGTGACCCTTAACCAAGGCTATACTTGTGATTCATCCAATCGTTTTGATTCATTTAGTGCCAAATGCAACGAAATAGGCAATAGGTGACATTGATGCTTAATTAAGAACTACTGGACTAAAGAGTATTTAAATTCTTTGTTGGCTCTGCTGTTCTGCGACACTTTCCTCCCAGGCAGTGACAGATCCTCTGTTAACACTCATACCATTTTATATATTTCTTTTTACACATTTCTCTTACTACTACATACATGTCAACATCCAGAGAATGGCTTCCTGAAAGTCAGGACAGCATCTTCTTGCCCTTTGAAGCCTTATCAATACCGGAAGTAGTGCTGGCTGTGGAATAGGGGCTTGGTATCTGTCTAGAGGAGGTGGCCTGAAATCACCCTGCCCTCTGATGAACTGAATACTTGTAGAGAAATGTGGGGCTCTTTGGGCACGTTGGGTGCCCACTGCCTATTTGGAACTAGATCCACTTGGATATCAACAAATGCAATTAAAAAGCAAGGCTCGGCCCTTCAGAATCCACCCAAGTGTTGGGTGTTTGGTCATGATTCTTTAGCAAAGATTGGATTGTAGAAGAGTGATCCTTCTCCTGGGCATGTCTGGGTACCCTTCAATCATACCCTCCTAACTTCTGTTACCCCAGAAGCCGCTGGGGGCTGGGGCTGGGAAGGCTCTGTGTTACTGCATATATGTCAAGATTGCCATTAGGGGCTGGATTCTAGGGGCCACATGCAGCTGGACTCACATCTGGTCAGAATTACCTTAGAAAATCCACAACACCAGCAAGATGCTCACCCTCCGAGAGAGACAGGAACTAAGAGCAGTGGAAGGGGATTCAGTGTGGGCCACCCAGTGACGTACGGACTGCGTGAGCGGACTCATAGGCCTGTTCAATGGAAGTTCTAATTTTTGTATTCATTTTACTTATTTTTAATTTCTGGTTTAACAAGCATCATCACCCTTGCATTTGGATGAGATGAATGGGTGGATAAGGCATTTCTGTTCTGTGGTCTGTAAAAAGCCCTCCTTTATTCATCCTGGAGCTCGTGCATTATTTGTCCCTGAGAAATTTTAGAGTTTCACAACAAGACTTCTGAATGCCAAGTTCCTGTGGCATTTGGGGTTTCTACAAAGCAATGTAGCCACCTTTTGTTTCCTTTCGGTAAAATATTTTCCTGGCCCTTCATCCACAAAGCATGAGGTCGGCCTTCCTTCAAGCTGTTACCGAGAGTCTAATAGGAGGGCCTCTATGCAAATTTATGAGACATTTTCACTATAAAATTGCTGAAAACATGAATGATATTTCTACAGTTTACTGTTTTTCACTTTAAGTACATTTTCTGACAATATGTCTTCTATTAATCATTTAAGCAGTAGTAGGAAACTTAAAGGAGTGTATTCAGAAGCAAGAATCCATGGTTCATTTAGTGCTGTCTAAAAAAATTTCTTATTGATTGGCATCCTCTGTGGTTATGTGATGTAATATTTATAATATGTCACCCAGCCATACATCAAAACAAGTATGTCTCTTGTTTCATTTCCATGAGAGATGTTGATTTCAGAGAGGTCAGCCCAGTTTTAGGTCACCTTGTGGCCAACCACTGGGCCAGAAATGGGAAGTGACCAGATTTATGGAGATATTGGAAATGACCCCAGAGCCGCTTTAGGTTCTGTGGATGCTTTCCTCCCCTCCCCCCACAGCACCCCTTTTCCTTCCTCACGTACCCCCTGTATGCCCAGTTGGATTTTCTTGGCACACGTCCACACAGTAAAACAGCCTCATTAAATCTGTATGTGAGCATGAGCACACTACCAGGCTGTTTAGCGGTGCCCTGGTCCTGCTGGGACCGGAGCAAAGCCGAGCCTGGGGTTTCTCTACGCCATTCATCATAGCTCGTGGCTGAAATGTGTCCATTGCCATGCCATTATAGGCGCTGAAGCCTGCTGCTGCTCTGCCGTGTGCACACACTGGGCAGCTATTTGGGGTGAAGGTTGAATGGAGGTTCACGTTGAGTGGAAGTGCTGGACCTGAAGGCAGCAGCCTTCAGGATTGGGGCGGAAGGAGAGTGAGGCAGCCAAGTGAGCTGGGGGACCACCATCATCCTGGGGATCCCCTTGGGGCCTCCCATGGACTTTAATACTGGCCAGACAATGAATCAAGTATGGGGAGCTTGGGTGCCCAGTAGGCTCTATTTCTTGCCTTCCTTTGTCAGTCTTTTCTTTCCTCTTGCTAAGGAAAGATGGTGGAGTTCAGGTCAGGGTGCACATGTGCCAGACCTCATGCATCAAACAAGACCATTGGTGTCTTGGGCTCCGAGCACTGCTTCACTAAATCCTTCTGTTGCTAAACCCTTTATTGTCTCCTGCCACTCCAGTCTCTGGCGAGTCTCTCCTTCCTCCCTCCTCCTCAGTAGGCTCCTCTGTATTCCTTACAACTTGAAATTATTTAAAACATGACACCCTTTCTTTGTTCCCTCCCAGGGAGCAGCCCTGAGGCCTGCCCAGTGTCTGTCACACTCAGCCAAGGGGCAGGAGGGAGGAACCGGCCGTCCGCTGCTGGCCGCCCTGGGCTTCCACCACTTCCCAGCCGTAGAGGAGCCGTAAAACTTGTGGCTTACATAACCCAGTGAGCATTCTCCAGCTAATCTGCAATCTGGGCTTTGAAGATCACAGGAAAGCAAAGGTCACGACCTAGAGATCAAAGTGACAGAAACCCACAGAGTAATTGCTGGTTCCCCTCTGTAGAGGGCCTTGGTCTATCCTGTGGGTGTATTATTTGCACCGAGACTTCAAACGTGCTGCCGGTGAACTGTGAGGGAAATCAGCTGGCCTTGGCTGGTTGTCAGGCGTTCATTAATGCTGTAGGTGAGCTCACCTCGGCTCATTAGAGGGAGAGCGTTGTCATCTCTTCACTCGCGGTCTTTGTTCATTACTCTGTGGTCTTTATTGACTTTTCCTCACCGTCCTCCCTTACCTGAAGGTGTGAGTGGGTAGTGAGACAAGCAAATTGGAGCAATACGAAAGAGGAGAATATGGATGTATTTATTGTGGATTAACTTGGAGGCACATAGAAATCAAGCGAGCAAACTGAAGCTTAAGAGGCGGGGTAGGATTAGCCCACTCCCTTCATGGCACAGATGGAGAAACTGAAGCTCAGGAAGGCGGCAGAGACTGTGCCAGGGTCACACAGAAAGCTCAGCCCAGAGTCTGGGCTCTTTCCTCTACCCTGTGAGTCCACACGATTTTTGCTGGGAAGACTCCCCTCTTGTTTTTCCCTCCAACACATATACTTGAAAGCTTTGGTCTCTTCAGTAAGCTTCATTTAAGCCACTGCTAACTTTTCAAAATTAGTCAGAGACGTTTAGTTGCTGATCAGAGTTTTTGATCAGCATGAGGTAAGCAGTGTTACCAAATGGGGTTGATGCCATCCAGAGCAAAGAAGCTTGGTGTTCTGCTGGCATGTTCACGCTTTCCTGTTAAGCTTTGTGAAAGGATGAGAACAGTTCATGGATCACCTGTTGCTGCCTTCAGGGGCCCCCAGTGGGGGGGGGTGACCCCCAGCTTGTCTCCCCATTTCCCATGCATGAGAGCAAGAAGGCACCAAGAAGCAATAGGAAGAAGCATAGAATGCTGTAAAGGGGGGAGGTGGGAAAAGTCCCTGTGACTCCACATGCAGTTCCCCTGGGATCTGGAAATGCGGTGTTTCTTGGGTAGAGTCTCAGAAGAAGAAACATGGCAGCCAGCCCCAGGAGCAGATGTAGGAGATCCGTCTTGATGTGCCTGTAGTTGTGCAGAGGGCCTGGGGAGCAGCCAGATCCCCCGGGGGAGCAGATGTGGGCAGGAGACAGCATCCTCCCTTCCCTTTGAAGTCTGGATGAAAAGTGCCAGAGCTTTTGGTAGAGAAAACTGACTTGGGAGCAAAAACCAAACAAACCAAAAAGGCTTTCTGCTGTTGTTTTTGTCCCTCTACCAGTTGTAAGCATCTCTTTAGAGGATTTCTTTCAGGAAATGGCACTTCCTCTATGAAAAGAGAGAGAACCTGAAAAGCTGTGTGTGGGTCTCACTTTTTAAGAATCTGTATGCAGAGACAGGTGGTTCTTTGAACACCTTCCCAGGGTCCCTGGTCTCCTCTGGGTAACCTCACCCTCCATGTCACAGCCAGGAGGGCCTCTGACTTCGCGCCACACCCCTCCCGGCCCTGAGGCTTTCTCCCAACCACCTTGGGAAGGTCAGGAAAATTGGCATTGCCCTCTGGGGCTGGGGATGTGAGCCTGAGAACTTAGACAGATCTCTTTTCATTAAGCAGTGCCCTGGCTTAACAAGCAGTTTTATAAATCTGAAGCTGTCTCCGGGTGCCGCAGGATTTATGGACGGGGGTTTCTGCCATAAAGTGGTTTATGATGGCTGCCTTCTGTGTTATTAGTAGCTGTCTCTTCCTTCAACCATTGCTGTTTGATAATAGCTTTAAAACACCCAGAATTACTTACCTGCAAGCCCCATTCCCGATAGCCCCTGTTGACAGTCTGAATAAGTTTACTGCCCTTTTGTTGTACTTTACCTTCAAAACAAACTGATTGAACCATCAATAGCTCGTGGAAGCTGACAGAGGCATGTCATCTGGACTAGCCCTGGTGATTGCAGGTTATCTGGGGGAGTTAACCTTCCCGCATTGTTAACTGAAATGTTTTATGTACTATGCAACTTTAGGATACGGCTGTGATAACCCTGGTAACTAAGTAATACATCACAGTAAAGAGATTTTGGTGCAACAAATAACCCTGGATTAAATTTACAAGGGTTGAATTGATATTGTAAAAGCCTTCATTCTGTGGCTTCGGGAATCCTCTCTTGTATTTTTATGGCAAACTTGTATTATACTCAGGATTGAAGCTGCAGCTTTTGACACCCTGACATGACCTAGAACAAAGGGAAATAGATCTCCCAAGACCAGAATGGGACGGGCAGGCAGAAAGCTCACTGACTAAGCATTGGCAGAGCTGGTTTAGAGCTGGTTCCAAACCACCAAGGGGCAAGAAAGAAGGTCTGGTGGATATGGCTTCTGTCTGGGCACTGGGGACCGTAGACATTGGGGGCAGGACAGACCACTAGCTGAACTGGGAAGGATACACTTGGCCACCTTATCAACTTCATAATTCCAAAACTGTTAATCCTTGTGGTGTTTTTGTACTTGGACAGTGATTCTCAGCAGGCCTAGCAGCATATCAGCCTCACCTGGGAACTTACTAGAATGTAAATTTGAAACTTCATTCCAGATGCAGTGAATCAGAAACTCTAGGGAGGGACCCTGTGACTTGGGTTTCAACAAGGCCTCTGGGGGATTCTGTCACCTCCTCAAGTCTGGGACCCACTGAGCTAGAATGTAAGTTCGTTGAGAGTAGGGACCTTGTCTGTTTTGTGCATCACCCATTCTTAGCACCAGGCTCAGTTCTTGGCGGGTGGTAGTCTTTAAGTATTTGCTGGGTGGGTGAATGTGTAAATAAATGAAAGAAGACATCTCCTAAGGGACATACCGGAGTCCTGAGCTGAGTCTCATACTGAACTATTTGGAACGAGCCTTCCTAGTATCTCTCAGACATCTTTAGGCATCAGCCACCTGGAAATCCAGGCTGACCAACTGGGTGGGAGTCTGGGCACCCCTAGTTTCAGGGGAGCTGGCAGCCTGTTTCGTGGATGTTTCTTTGGTGTTGAAAGAAGACTGCTCTGAAAACAGTAGCTCTTTGTCATCTAAAATTTTTTAACTAGCTTAAAAGCTAGCGCTTCTCTCTCTCTCCTTTGATTTCAGGGCTGTGATCCAAAGTGGGGCGAAATGACAACATGCTGTCTGTTGTCACCATGGTTCCTGCCAGCCCTGTGAAGACATCTTTCATTCCATCATTAAACATTGGCTGATTTTCTAATACTGATTTTTCTTCACCTGAATATTCATCTTTTCCCACCCTACACTTAGTGGGTGTCTTTACTCCTTTGAGCGTCACTCCTGACATATTGTTTCTGTCTGTACGTGTCTTTATTTGAAAGAATCTGTTGTCATCAAGACTTTGCTGCTACAAGCAGAAGATGGAAGTTTTCTCTGACACTGACTGAGGCCAGTGGGAGTTCTTCTGGAGGATAGAAAGGTATTGGGGCCTTTGCAGAACTTGTCTAATTTAGAGTAAGCTTAGGTGGCATTTGGAGAGGGAAAGAAGAGGCTTAGGGAGAAGTAAGAAAGAAGATAATGAGTAGCTTGAGGCCAGGGAGAGAGCAGGAAGTAGGTAGTCAAATTTCTAGGACCTCAGATGTTGGTGTGGAAGTTTCTGAGCAGGAAAAGGATACCACAAAAGAATTTAGAATATTTTTGACTTTAAGTCATAGGAAGGCTGTGACTAGAAACCTCTGAGCTATTTGGCATTTGAGTGATCAGCTGAGTCTTTCACCTGGACAAGCATATGTGAGGCCCTTTGATGATGTAGGACCATCCTATGAACTGGGGGTGCTGGCCTTGGGGACCTAAGGCTCCACTGAGGAGGGAGGCCTGCTCACACCTCAAGTAACTTTGCACTGAGAAAAAAACTTAGTGTTTGGGAACTGCTTTAGGGCTTGTTTCTTTGAAGCTTTCTTAAGATTGCTTGTTCTTCTTTCTTTGTGTTCGCAAAGCTAATTTGTGCATAACCTCAAACTTGGTGCTTAGCTGTTCCAATTTCTAATTTCTGTCTTTGAACCCATCTTCCCCATGATATTAGAACCCCTTAAATTGCCAACATCCGTTGGATCATAGAAAAAGCAGAGAATTCCAGAAAAACATCTACTTTTGCTTCATTGACTACACTAAAGCCTTTGACTGTGTGGATCTCAAAAAACTGTGGAAAATTCTTCAAGAAATGGGAATATCAGACCATCTTACCTGCTCCTGAGCGATCTGTATGCAGGTCAAGAGGCAACAGTTAGAACTGGACATGGAGCAACGGACTGGCTCCAAATAGGAAAAGGAGGACGTCAAGGCTGTGTATTGTCAGCCTGCTTATTTAACTTATATGCAGAGTACATCATGAGAAACGCTGGGCTGGAGGAAGCACAAGCTGGCATCAAGATTGCCGGGAGAAATATCAGTAACCTCAGATATGCAGATGACACCACCCTTGTGGCAGAAAGCGAAGAGGAACTAAAGAGTCTCTTGATGAAAGTGAAAGAGGAGAATGAAAAAGCTGGCTTAAAGCTCAGCATTCAGAAAACGAAGATCATGGCATCCAGTCCCATCGCTTCATGGCAAATAGATGGGGAAACAATGTAAACAGTGAGAGACTTTATTTTGGGGGGCTCCAAGATCATTGCAGATGGTGACTGCAGCCATGAAATTAAAAGACGCTTACTCCTTGGAAGAAAAGCTATCACCAACGTAGACAGTATATTAAACAACAGAGACATTACTTTGCTGACCATGGTCTGTCTAGTCAAAGCTATGGTTTTTCCAGTAATCATGTATGGATGTGAGAGCTGGACCATAAAGAAAGCTGAGCACAGAAGAATTGATGCTTTTGAACTGTGGTGCTTGAGAAGACTCTTGAGAGTCCCTTGGACTGCAAGGAGATCCAACCAGTCCATCCTAAAGGAAATCAGTCCTAAATATTCATTGGAAGGATGGATGCTGAAGCTGAAGCTCTAATACTTTGGCCACCTGATACAAAGAATTGGCTCATTTGAAGACTTTGATGTTGGGAAAGATTGAGGGCAGGAAGAGAAAGAGACAGCAGAGGATGAGATGATTGGATGGCATCACTGACTCGATGGACATGAGTTTGAGCAAGTTCCAGGAGAGGTAATGGACAGGGAAGCCTGGCATGCTGCAGTCCATGGGGTCGCAAAAAGTTGAACACAATTGAGTGACTGAACTGAACTGAAAGAGCAGGAACCATGTTGTAATCACCTCTGTATACCTAGGCCTGGCATGAAATAGGTGCTTAAGAAACATTTGTGCAACTGAAATGAACTGGCATTTTATAGTGTCCATTCTAATGCTTCTTTCCAAAATGGTTTGACAGTGAGAAAGAAAAATTGGTCCCTGTCTTCAAGAAGCTTATAGTTTTGGTGAGGACATTAAACTGAAGGACAATTAGAAAATAATATGGTGTTAGACTGCAGGGTGCTAAAAATGCCTCCTTGGCGTATTGAGAAGGGAGAAAGCAATGTGGGCTGGGGATGCAGAAGAAAACTTCTTGAGGGTTGGGATTTGGAAAGATGAGTGAATACTGAGGATGCAGGATACAGGGAGAAAAAGTCAGATTCCCATGCAGATGATGTGACTTACCGCTCTTGACATTGGATACCTACCTTTTCCTCCTAAGCAGGAAAGGGTCTAAACAATTGCTCCTTTGATTGGAGGAGTATAGGAGCTTGATGGAAAGCTTCTGTGTCGGTGACTGTCCCTGAGGAAGGAGAGCTAGATGCAGGTGTCTATACCTTTCGTATCATTTTTTATATGTTTATGTACCTGTCTTCTGACCAGATGAGTCTTCTTGTCAGATCCATACACCTGCTTAAAGATAGTTCATCACACAAGTAGTCAGTCATTCGGTCATCCTTAAAGATGGTAATGGATCCCAAAGACTCTTTGCAGGGAGACCATATGGCATATTTGGGCTGTTAATGTCCACTGGAAACCAACTCCCCTTGTTTCTCCTTGATGGAGATAATTTTCATAGTGCCAGTGTAGAAGTAACTCAGTGATGATGAGAAGAAAGTCCTCAGCATGTCTGTCTGATCCCTCAAGGAAGCAATTTCTCAGCTATGTATGTTCTTACTTCTATCCCAGAGTTGTCCAGGTTGTTATTATTGTCCTGATGGCAAATTAAAGTCTCTTGTCTCAGCTTCAAAATGAAGGTTTTTTTGTTCTCTCCGAGATGAGAATAATAAAGATGACCCATAAGAATGACAGTAACATGAATGGTGTGATCAGGTTGTAGGTTATTTTCTCTGAGAATTTCTTGTGCATCAAAGATTTTCAGAATGGAAAAAGGTAAATACATGGATAGGATCTTATTGGTGAATCCAGGTGTGCAGTTTGTGAGTATACCTTTGAGTCAAGAACAACCATTAGTGTATGTTTTGAAAGTTTAGTTGCATATCTGTATAAAACAGAACCATTTGAATTTCCCCAAAGAGTGATTATTCATTGTGAAAGAAGAGGAGAGAAGCAGCACCCAAGGTCTAAACTTCTGAAGACTTAATGATATAGTTTCCTGAACATCAGATAAATTGCATGAACCTTTGAGTCCATCATCCGTCTTCCTGAGCTGTCTCTGACTGTTCTCTCCCAGATGCTTTGTTCTGCACAAGCTGCCCAATTTGAAGTTTCTGGATGCTCAGAAAGTAACCACACAAGAACGAGAGGAAGCTTTGGTCAGAGGGGCCTTCATGAAGGTGGTGAAGCCCAAGGTAAGCCCTCGACTGTCTGTTCTTTGTGAGGATTCATGCCTCACCCGCTGGGTATTTTCAAGGCTGGAGGAAGTCCTCCCATGTGTTCAGAATGCACCAGGATTTCATCCATGGATACACCATTGGCCAAACAAGAAGTAGAGGTTGGTATAAGCTGGGTCATCCTGGGACTCTAGGGGGACATTGTTGGTATTACAAAGTGATTGGTAAGGTGATTTCAGACAAATGGCTCTTGTACCAATGAAGCAGCATCATGCACAGCCTATGGTGATGTTCCCAGCGTCAAGGAGAATTTCGAAGCAAGGAGGATTTCAGGCCTCCTTGAAAGTGTTTCATTTACAAGGTGAGACCTCTGCAGACTCTGGAGCTGAGGAAGGAGAAACAGGAGAGCACTGGACATTACTGTTTCTCGGGTAGGTGGGGTTCTTCTAGTGCCTCAGCGGGGGCTCTTCTTTCTCGGGGCCAAGGGGTAGCTGGGGGAGAGTGCTTGTCTCTTGTTCACAGGTGAGGGCTCAGTAGCCCTTGGAGATACTGTTAGCACGGAAGGCGATTTTTCTGACAATGTGGTCTGAGACTGGTGTGTGCGTCCTTCATTTGGCTCTCCAGAGCTCAGGCGAATGCTGTTTACTGACCTTTGTTTCACTAGCTGAGTCTGCTTCGAGGCCAGGGGATTGGACATGGTGTCATGTTAATGACAGCACTGATGAGGCAAGGGGGATTTGGCTTGGGGTCTTGGATTCACACACAAGGAGGTTATGAAGGACATGGGCTTGGAAGGAGCTAGGATCCTTCAGTGAAGCCTGAGGCTGGGGAATGGGCTTCATGACTCCTTTGGAGGTCCGTTGTGTCCTAGAGCTCTGAGGAGCTGCAGTCCCTTCCTGTGGGAGCCTAGTTTGTGTGTTGAAATCTTTGGCCCAGAGATCCTTGAGGTCTCATTTGTCCTCACTGATGGACTTGGAGCGCTCTGCACGTGCATTGGAAATGATTAAGAGAGAAAGAGGAAAAAACAAACAGAACCAAAACAGAAAAATGAAACCTCTTCCATCAAGTCGCTCAGCTGGCAGCAGACCTCAGGCCACTTTCTTTCCCTGAATCCATGAGGTGCAACTTATTTCCCGTTATGCTGAATAAAATTGCTAACAGTTGTGGAAATATATGATATGGAGAGTAGAATACTGGCAGATAAATGTATTGTTACCTGTTTCAGCATGTGGGAAATTAATTGAGTGATTCGTTTCGTAGCTATTAAAGTGTTAACGGTTTTCCTTATGGAGACACTGATTTGATGTATTGCTCATGACTGCCTTTAGTTATTCCAGCTTTTGTGATTTTGTTCAAATGAAATAATTTATTTCTTGGCTTCCTTTTTTTTTTTTTTTGGTTAAAAGATTCTAAAGACAGCCAGTATCACCAAACCAAAATACAACAAGTGGAGTGTTGATAATATTTTGAGTTCCCACACATCCTGCATTTCTCACCATTGTGTATGCATGCATTTTATAGAATAGATTCTATTTCTCCTGCTTTCATTGTCTTTGACATGGAAGCTCTCTACTGTCACTGGAAATCTGGAGAGGTCATAAAGATAATACCCGTCATATTGGAATGGGGTATCAGTGGTGTCCACTACTGTGTCCAGTTATGGGCATCCTCACATAACCTTCAAATGTGGAAGGAAGGGAGCATTGACTTACTGTACAGATGCAGTAACTCAGGCCTGGGGATGCTGTTTGGGCTGCCCCAGTCATGAGCTCATAATTGCGAAAACCCAAGCTTCACCCATGTATCTAACTGCAGACCCCACATTCTTTCATCTCTTATTCCTGGAGCACTGAGCTCACCATTCCCTCTGTGCAGCTCTCTGTTCAAACAGAACCTCCAAGGAAGGCCTAAGTGAAGAAAACAGGTAAAAGCAGGACTATTCTGCTGGAGTAGATATGGGCGAGAACTGAAGGTGTCCCCTGCCTTTGAAAGCAGGGACGGGCTCCTTAAAATCCAGCAGTGGCTGATTCTGAGTCATTAGCACCATTGACAGAAATGCTCTTCAGAGCTCCCAGTCGGTGTCTGATCACTTTACAGAATCAGCTCATTTGTGTGATTGAATCTTTACTAACACATTTTTACTAACTGTGTTAAGCTTTGAAATACCCATTAATTATCAATATTTGGAGAAAGACAAAAATACTCTGACAAAGCATCAGGACTTTTGGTGGCTATCCTTTTATAGAGTCCCATGATTTTCAAACTGGAAAAGGGAGGGCTGCAAAACTCTCTGGTCTGTGCTTTCATCTTATGGGTGCAGGAACAGGGAGAGGATATAGTTCCCTAAGGCCCCAAAGTCCCTTGGAGGCAGAATTGGGATAAGAACTCAGCCACCTGGGCTCCCCTGTGTAGTGTTCTATTTACCCCGTGACCCTTTCAGTATACTGGAGGATTTCTCTGTGTTGCCAGTTTCATATCTGACTCTCGTGCCTCTTGTGAATGGCAGACAATTCCCTTTTGTCTGTTTTTTTTTTTTTTTTTGCAGAGAGATGTGCTTCTATTTTTCTTTCAGCTAGAAAGAAGCCAAATGAGCTCCTTGCCGAATTAATAAATTGGTGTTAGAAAGGCTGGTTCTCGCCTGCTCACAGTATGTACAGACGTGTGTTTGTTCCTTGCAGGTGTGTGTATATGTGTTCCATCTCTGTGTATATATACATATGTATGTTCTGGGAGGTATGTGTACACTCGGAGTCAGCTCCTAAGTGGAGAGCAATTTCCTCTTGGTGAATTGCCGACGCTGCGCTGAGCACGCTTGGTGAAGACCTATTTTTCATCACGGACTCAGAATCTCAAGTTGGCTTCTGTCCTTTCTGAAGCAGTGGCAGTCTGTTTTGCTTGTTCAGCAGAATGCTCTGATGGATGATCAAGGGGGCCGTGATTTGGGGAGCTGTTTTCATTTTATTCCTGACATAAAGTATTTGGGAGAATGGAAAATGCCTCTCCAATCACAGCCCTTGCCTTGGAGGTAGGGAATGGGCAGTCTGGGTGTTCTCGGCTGATACAAATGCAGAATCATCCAGCAACTCATAAACCCCCTAAGTCACGAAGGCTTGATATGGTACCTGGCAGGCCCGGCGCTTGAAGTGCGAGTCAGTTCTCAGTGTCTCACACAATGACACATTTCTTCTTCATGGCTGCCTTTTGGCTTTTGTTGTTTAAAAGCTGCCTTCTGTCTGAGTTTTGATTGTTCTACGGAAAGATGCTGTCATTCTTTAGGAACTGATAGTTAATGTTGCAGTAGCTCTTCTAATCTTGCTTTCGGTGTGTGTGTAGTGAATGGTCCTACAGCAGCTAGGCTTTGCTCATTTCCTGAAATTTTAAAGAAAATATATGCTCTGAAAAATATTGGCCATTAGATCGTGGCATTGTCAATGCAGAGAGCACCCAAGTTGGACATAGAGGAGGTGATGGCCCCCCAAGAACAGCTTCTATAATGACCAGACTCTGACCCGCCCCACCACTGACTGCTCCAAGAAACGTAGATCAAAGCAGTATGGAGGCCTGTCCAGGAGGGCGTGCGTGGTAGGCACGCAGCCCTAACATCAGAGAGACAGTGCAAGAATCGACAGCCAGAACTGCTTAATTATTTCCTGGCATTGTAATTATTCATCCCTGTTCTGGCAAAGAGCACAGTTGTCAATTTTTTTGACATAATTATTTAGAACTGAGCCCTCTTGTTTACAGGCACATATAGGAAGTTGGCTTCCAATGGTTTACTCTTTGGAATCTTTATAGAAGCAATAGCAGCTACCAGGGCAGCTGGACCGAGAACCTCAGCCTCTGTTAGAAAGTGTTTTTACACATGTGTTTTTGCTTGTAGTCATGGCCATTCTCTTATAGGCAGGATAGGGTCATAGGTTTATTTGTGAGTTTTGGTGTGTCCTTGAAAATATGGCATCCATGTCTTTGTGTAGGTTTCCTGTGGTATATAGCTTGTGCATTTGCATACTTTTGCATAGATGTGTTTATTGGTATCTGTTTTGGGGTTGGGGGGATGTTGTAAGAATGTGTATGTGTGTAGCTTTGGAAATCTTTTATATTCTTGTCCTTAAACTGAAACTTGAAAGCTCTTTGGGTCCCAGGACTACCTCCTTCCCTGATGACAGTACACAGTCCTGCTCTTGACTCTCGGAGTTGGGCCCAAACTTTCTTGGGTAACTTTAGCTTCTTCCATCTGTGTCTGGTTTTGAATTTCCATGAAGAAAAAAAAGCATATTAGGAGTAGAAGCATCTGGAAGCCCGCTCTTTGTTGGGATGAGGCAGCTGCTCACCCCCTGGGGTGTCAGGTCTTTGAGGGCAGGGACTTGACTTGCCTTGCTTCTGTGTCTCTGGGCCTGGTGTATCACAGAGGCTCAACCAGTACCATCAAAACAATAAACTGAACACAGCATGTTGGAAAATCTATCACAGAAGGTGGTTCATTTTTTTATTGCCTCAATATGGTCCTCTGCAAAAGCAGGAAAAGGACACTTACCTCAAGAAAATATAATAACTTAGATCCGTATGTTGGCAAAAAAGAGGGATTCTGGCTTGCATGTCTGATTTTCCAAAGGATTTTACCCTGCTACTGTATTTGATGGCAGAATCTGTGTCCACCGTGGTCCCTGGGATCACATGTCCTCCATGGAACTTCACTCTTACGATGGGGGCAGGGGTGCAATCCGAGCTCCCTGTCACTGCTTACGTGTTCTCCGAGTCCTTCTCTTAGAACCCACCTGCTCATGTTAGAGCTTGTAGGGGGAAAAAGGTAGCTCTTCCCAGAAAACATGGTGGGGTACTCCACAAGTCTATGAGCTATTAAAGTGAGATTTTTCTCAGTCTTGACGCTCTTGTGCTTTCTGTCTGTGCTCCTTTTCAAAGGAGCACTGCCTCTTGGCTTGTTTGGCTCACTGACTGGTTTCCGTGCCTAGCCTAGCTCTTCACGAAGTGCTACCTTGTTCTAAAGCACAGTGTGCTTGTCCTTCATATGTTCTCTGACCGCACGTAACCAATTGTGAACATGTGAAAGGTTATCCGAAACTACCTCTAGGTGGGCTGTAGTTACTAATGTTTGTTCTATGCTCAGTATTTTTAAAGATATGTATTTTTCATAAAGCCAGGGGTATGCCTATAAATAAAATTTGTAAACTGTGTGAACGTGCAGTTAAGTAGACAATAAGCCCGTGTATGTTGAAAGTTCTCTACTGTGCCAAACAGAATAAAATGAAAAATGTCAGTTGATTTTTGTAGATATTTCTAACTACCTGAATGCGTTAGTGTTTTATGGTTCATTTCTGTTTTCGCACAGATGTTTCTTATCCTGAGACATAGTCAGATTCTATTTCCAGTAACTTTGTAATTAATCTTGAAAGGAGGAAAATTTTTACTTAATTTCTTTTTTGAAAGATGTTTGGGTGGTGTGTCTAGAAGCAACTTCAGAAGCCAACAATTTTCAGTTTATTTGTTTTTATTCTTTTTCTGATTTCAGTTTGCAACATTCATTTGATGGGGGATCACTTAAAGATGTTGTATTTTTTTTTCCTCATTTTTAGCACCATGGCATCCTGTGTCTCAAATAAATGCTTTCAGAGTACTGCTCTTTAGAAACAAGGTTGGTAGCTTTCTATGGCTTTGCTTTTGGATAACAACTCTCTGAAATCAGAGGTAGACTGTCGCAGTGAAGCTGTGTCTCCAGCACCCTAGCAAAGCCCTGTAGCTAGAGGACTGAAATTCACGGTAAAAGGGAAATGAAATAGAACTGTAGATGGTGGTTGCAGCCTCTCAGAACCATGTCCAGATGTCCCTGCAGCCTGGCCAGCCAGGTGCTTTGCACATAGTAGGCATCATTCTCCATTAAGTCCAATGCCTGGTGAGATATCACTGAATGTCTGTCAGAGTCATTGGCTTTCGTTGTACCCTGATGGCCCACCTCCACATTCTTCCCCTCTGTGTCCTCCAACATGCTGGCTTTTGTCCAAAGATATTTGGACAAACATATGCCTAGAGGATCTTGGATGTAGCAGTTTGGGGGGGAATAAGTGTTGCTAGCATGCAGCCTCTAGATCCTACCTGTTTTAGAGAAGTGGGGTAGTTTTCTTCCCTTGTCTAAGATTGTTCTCCTATCTTTGCCCTTGCCATAGCTTCCCCTCGAAGAGAGGGATATACTTCTCCATCCCATTGACTTTGGACTCGGGCAGGTGGCACTTGGGCCAATGAGATGTGTATGGAGGTGACAGCATACAAACTCTAGGCCAAGCCTCATGAGGTGCCATGTGTTTCCACTCACCCCTCTTGCTCACTTGCCGGTTGCTGTGGAAATCACATGAGACACACACTGAACCTGAAGCAGAACTGCTTCAGCCACCTACAGACATCTGCACGAGAAAGACACGCTGGTCATAAGCCCCTGGGCCTAGGAGGAACAGTGCTACTGCAGAAACCTGACCAAGAGGCCATCTGTGCTCACATTCTGTCCTCTGGCCTTTCCCTGGCCCCTCCAACCAGGGCTCTTTACTGACACAGCACACGGTAGTGAAGTTCATAGCGGTTTTGGATATCACAGCACGGACTTTAGTAAGCTTTCTGGTTGTTTCACTCATTAGGATGGAAGGCCAGCCTCAGAGTCGACTGGCTGCCTAGAGGTGCATTATTAGTTGCAGTGACGCTTTGCTGATATGTGAGTCAGAACAACACCTAGCGGGTATTAAGCATGCACTGTATATTTGATATTGTAGTATTGACTTAATAATATTATCTTTAAGCTTCTCCTTGAACTTTAATCTGCAAATGATGATCAGAGAACTTAACGTATATCACTTAAAATTACAGAGCACTATGGAATCAGGTTCTTCCTCAGGCCTGCATAGACCCCTGAGCTCATGTCCTTTTTCCTGTATACCTTAAATTTCATCCTCCAGACATGGTGATATGATGAGAAGTAGGAGTTAAAGAGAAGACCAGGACATGGAAGGGAGCCAGAGGTAACTTTGTAATTTTCAATTTTGACCTTGTGACCATTCCCTCCAACCCATTTTGGTAAAATGCACGAGCTAGGCAAAGAACAGTAGGAACCAGGTGGTGGAGGGCTCTGTTAGTTAGGCAAGACGTGCAACTTGAGGAAGAGGAGGAACCTTGGTGGGGTTCACAGTGGGAGGACGGTAAGGGTGAGTTTGTGTCTGGATCCCTGGCTGTCTCGGGGAGGGGCACCAGTTCTCCGTGCAGAGCAGGCATTTTGGAAATCTGTGCAGAGGCAGCTGCTCGCCGGAGGCCACCCACATTCAGAGCGCTCAGGCCAGTGCTGGTGTTCAGATGGCCACGTGGGCCACAGAACTGTGGCCCAGAGCCCTCCCCTGACTGCAGGGAGGTGTCTGGGTGGTAGTGAGCAGCTTAGATGCTGTGATGAGAAGAAAGCTGATGGCTGTGAGAGATCCAGTGGTAACTCATTTGGCAGTCTCTGGCATTTGAAAAAGTTCTTTGACATATTCTTACCCAGAAGACATTATCCCCTATGGTGTCAGCTGCCTTTGTTTTAAGGAATGAGTTTAAGCCTTCTTAACTGAGCTATGAGAAATCCTCATTTGTGTGATCTTTGGTAATGACTGAGATGGAGCCTTTAATAGCTGATTAGGTCTGTAATCTGTACATTTCCAGCCTGACATTTTCTTGAGCCACTTTAGAAGATAATTTTTGATTTCTTTCACCAGCGTTTTATAGTTTTCTATATATAGTTCTTTAGTTTCTTTAGGTAGATATATTCCTAAGTATTTTATTCTTTTCGTTGCAATGGTGAATGGAATTGTTTCCTCAATTTCTCTTTCTATTTTCTCTTTATTAGTGTATAGGAATGCAAGGGATTTCTATGTGTTGATTTTATATCCTGCAACTTTACTATATTCATTGATTAGTTCTAGTAATTTTCTGGTGGAGTCTTTAGGGTTTTCTATGTAGAGGATCATGTCATCTGCAAACAATGAGAGTTTTACTTCTTCTTTTCCAATTTGGATTCCTTTTATTTCTTTTTCTGCTCTGATTGCTGTGGCCAAAACTTCCAAAACTATGTTGAATAGTAATGGTGAAAGTGGGCACCCTTGTCTTGTTCCTGACTTTAGAGGAAATGCTTTCAATTTTTCACCATTGAATATAATGTTTGCTGTGGGTCTGTCATATATAGCTTTTATTATGTTGAGGTATGTTCCTTCTGTTCCTGCTTTCTGGAGAGTTTTTATCATAAATGGATGTTGAATTTTGTCAAAGGCTTTCTCTGCATCTATTGAGATAATCATATGGTTTTTATTTTTCAATTTGTTAATGTGGTGTATTACATTGATTGATTTGTGGATATTGAAGAATGCTTGCATCCCTGGGATAAAGCCCACTTGGTCATGGTGTATGATCTTTTTAATGTGTTGTTGGATTCTGATTGCTAGAATTTTGTTAAGGATTTTTGCATCTATGTTCATCAGTGATACTGGCCTATAGTTTTCTTTTTTTGTGGCATCTTTGTCAGGTTTTGGTATTAAGGTGATGGTGGCCTCATAGACTGAGTTTGGAAGCTTACCTTCCTCTGAAATTTTCTGGAAGAGTTTGAGCAGGATAGGTATTAGCTCTTCTCTAAATTTTTGGTAGAATTCAGCTGTGAAGCTGTCTGGACCTGGGCTTTTGTTTGCTGGAAGATTTCTGATTACAGTTTCAATTTCCGTGCTTGTGATGGGTCTGTTAAGATTTTCTATTTCTTCCTGGTCTAGTTTTGGAAAGTTGTACTTTTCTAAGAATTTGTCCATTTCTTCCATGTTGTCCATTTTGTTGGCATATAATTGCTGATAGTAGTCTCTTATGATCCTTTGTATTTCTGTGTTGTCTGTTGTGAACTCTCCATTTTCATTTCTAATTTTATTGATTTGATTTTTCTCCGTTTGTTTCTTGATGAGTCTGGCTAATGGTTTGTCAGTTTTGTTTATCCTTTCAAAGAACCAGCTTTTGGCTTTGTTGATTTTTGCTATGGTCTCTTTTGTTTCTTTTGCCTTTATTTCTGCCCTGATTTTTAAGATTTCTTTCCTTCTACTAACTGGTGAAAGAAATCAAAGAGGACACTAATAGATGGAGAAATATACCATGTTCATGGATTGGAAGAATCATTATAGTGAAAATGAGTATACTACCCAAAGCAATTTATAGATTCAATGCAATCTCTATCAAGCTACAACGGTATTCTTCACAGAGCTAAAACAAATAATTTCACAATTTGTATGGAAATACAAAAAACCTCGAATAGCCAAAGCAATCTTGAGAAAGAAAAATGGAACTGGAGGAATCAACCTGCCTGACTTCAGGCTCTACTGCAAAGCCACAGTCATCAAGACAGTATGGTACTGGCACAAAGACAGAAATATAGATCAAAGGAACAAAATAGAAATCCCAGAGATAAATCCACACACCTATGGACACCTTATGTTTGACAAAGGAGGCAAGAATATACAATGGATTAAAGACAATCTCTTTAACAAGTGGTGCTGGGAAAACTGGTCAACCACTTGTAAAAGAATGAAACTAGAACACTTTCTAACACCATACACAAAAATAAACTCAAAATGGATTAAAGATCTAAACATAAGACCAGAAACTATAAAACTCCTAGAGGAGAACATAGGCAAAACACTCTCCGACATACATCACAGCAGGATCCTCTATGACCCACCTCCCAGAATATTAGAAATAAAAACAAAAATAAACAGATGGGACCTAAATAAACTTAAAAGCTTCTGCACAACAAAGGAAACTATAAGCAAGGTGAAAAGACAGCCTTCAGAATGGGAGAAAATAATAACAAATGAAGCAACTGACAAACAACTAATCTCAAAAATATACAAGCAACTCCTACAGCTCAATTCCAGAAGAATAAATGACCCAATCAAAAAATGGGCCAAGGAACTAAATAGACATTTCTCCAAAGAAGACATTCAGATGGCTAAAAAACACATGAAAAGATGCTCAACATCACTCATTATCAGAGAAATACAAATC
This sequence comes from Bos taurus, assembly GCF_002263795.3. Classification (NCBI taxonomy): domain Eukaryota; kingdom Metazoa; phylum Chordata; class Mammalia; order Artiodactyla; family Bovidae; genus Bos; species Bos taurus. Next base: position 31,843,924 of record NC_037355.1, read on the forward strand.
AAAACCACAGTGAGGTACCATTTCATGCCAGTCAGAATGGCTGTGATCCAAAAGTCTACAAGCAATAAATGCTGGAGAGGGTGTGGAGAAAAGGGAATCCTCTTACACTGTTGGTAGGAATGCAAACTAGTACAGCCACTATGGAGAACAGTGTGGAAATTCCTTAAAAAACTGGAAATAGAACTGCCTTATGACCCAGCAATCCCACTGCTGGGCATACATACTGAGGAAACCAGAATTGAAAGAAACACGTGTACCCCAATGTTCATCACAGCACTGTTTATAATAGCCAGGACATGGAAGCAACCTAGATGTCCATCAGCAGATGAATGGATAAGAAAGCTGTGGTACATATACACAATGGAGTATTACTCAGACATTAAAAAGAATACATTTGAATCAGTTCTAATGAGGTGGATGAAACTGGAGCCTATTATACAGAGTGAAGTAAGTCAGAAAGAAAAACACCAATACAGTATACTAACGCATATATATGGAATTTAGAAAGATGGTAACAATAACCCTGTATATGAGACAGCAAAAGAGACACTGATGTATAGAACAGTCTTTTGGACTCTGAGGGAGAGGGAGAGGGTGGGATGATTTGGGAGAATGGCATTGAAACATGTATAATATCATATATGAAGTGAGTCGCCAGTCCAGGTTCAATGCACGATACTGGATGCTTGGGGCTGGTGCACTGGGACGACCCAGAGGGATGGTATGGGGAGGGAGGAGGGAGGAGGGTTCAGGATGGGGAACACATGTATACCTGTGGTGGATTCATTTTGATATATGGCAAAACCAATACAATATTGTAAAGTTAAAAAATAAAATAAATAATATAAAAAATGATTTTTGGTATTTTCCTTTGGCAATTTAGTTTTTTAAAAATTAAGCTTGTTGAGAAAGAGAAGAGAGAAATAAACATGCTTTCTTAGGAAACTGGGTTCTCAGAGAATAAAGTTGGGGTGCTAATTTCAAGTCACCCATATTTAAACTCACATCACCCTGTGTCCTGCATGAAGCTCAGATCTTGGCAGGGAACTGGTCTGCTGCGGCAGGTACATTGGTCACTTGGGGGTGGCCCCGTATCCTTAACAGGCTTTATTCCACTTGACCTGCCCTGCTCTCTGCCACCCTCCCACCCCCACCCCCACCACACACACACACACAGATCTTTGCTTTGAGCCTGATGATTCCAGGCCAGTGATGAGAAGGAGTGGGATGGAAGTACAGGACTAACTTGGCTAGAACAGAGGAAGAGGCCAGTGACTGAGGTCTCAGGGGAAGATCGTGATGGCCTCAGTGTTCCCACTGTCAGTCAGTTCCAGGGGGCCTTGTTCTCTACCCTTCTGACCTCTGTGGCTTCGTGAACCCCTGCCTTGCTTGAAAAGTCTCTTCTGGGACCATGGTGGCATCAGATGGTAGGGACTAAACCCTCAGGCAGACAGGAATCCTAGAAGGTAGGGAGGCCTATGGGATGGATGGCTCACTAGGGAAAGGTCATGAACGTGGTTCTGAAGTTTGGTTCTGAAGTTCACTTTGATTATATGTATGAATTGCAGTTCTGTGGCTAAGAGAGGAAGAAAACATGAAGATGGCATAGTCTCAACTTCTGCTCTTGAGTTCTGGTTATTTCCAAACTGCCTGCAACTAATATCAGATGTACTAGCTTGCCAGGACTGCTATCACCAAATACCAGGGACTGGGTGGTTTTAAACTGCAGAAATTCCTTTTCTAATAGTCTTTGATGCTCCAGTTTCAAGATGAAGGTGTTGGTGAGATTGGTTTCTTCTGAGGACTCTCACTTTGGCTTGCAGGTAGCTGCCTTCTTGCTGAGCCTCCACATGGTCACCTTGATGTGCACACACACCCCTGCTGTTTGTGTGTCCAGACATTCTCCTCCCACAAGGACACATCGTATTAGTTTAGGGCCCACACACTGGTCTCACTGGCAGTCCCCACTCTAAGGGCCTTGTATCCAAGCATAGTCATATGCTGAGGTCCTGGGGGTTAGACTTCAACATAGAAATTGGAGGGGCACAATTCAGCCTCTAACAGTGGACCAAAAGAGCCAACTTGAAGAATATATATGTATAAAGACTCATGTAAGCTTAGTGATGAAAGGCACGTCAGATACTTATCATTTACTTGTTCTTTTCATTGTCCCCAAAGGCCTAAGAAGCAAAATTGGTGGATAGAACAAAGCAGAAGGAAAGCCTCTGGTTATCCAACTTGATCAGAGGGAAAAGTCTTCACAGAATTCGACTGAAATAGGAATTTGATCTGTTTGCCTGAATGTGGCTGATAGATACTTTTCAGGGTCTCATCCAAGTGAGTACCAAGCTGGTCTACACAGGTAATTACCAGAATTAGTGGGAACTTCCATAATGGTACCTTCCCTACACAGTAGGCTCAGCGAGGAGCCCAGTGCTCAGAGGAGAGCTTCTTCTTCTTAAAAAAAATTACCCCAGAGGTGTACTTTGCCCCAAATGGTTCCTTGAGGAGTAAAAACAAGCTGTTTCTTGTTATAAGTGAGACGAGTCCTAATAGATGTCCACTGATCCCTGACTGTTTCTCCTTGTCAAGCTCTCCAGGAACATCCAGTTCCCACATAGCTATTGGGTCTTGTTTATGAGTTAGTTCCACGTCTCGAGGGAGTGTTTTTGCCTCTTCATTGTTTTTGTCTATCTGTGGTCACCATGGCTGGCTCTCGGGGCCCGTGCTCACACTCTGACTCTGGATGTATCCCCACTGTCCCTCTGACCAGGCAAAGTGATGCTTCACCAACATGAAGGGGCAAGTCTGCCCTTGGGGTCCTTGAAGGCTGATGGTACAATTAGCTCTTTTATTTGCTTTTCTGTTCCTTACAGAAGAGTGTCTTAGATTAACAGACAGGGCACCATCAATAATGCACAGATGCTCTGTAATTGGGGCTTCCTTTGATGTTAATTTAGCGAAGTTCAATGATATTGTCAGTGATAGCAATTACATTCAGCCTTTTCACCAAGGACATTTTAGGATAATTTTATTTTTCATGTGCATTTTAAAATATGGCAGTAAATTTTGAGCTACATTACCTGAATTAGAACTCATTATTTCTTTTCAACAGGCAACGAATGCTCTCTGTCTAGGCTCCAAAGCTGTATCTTTATTTTCTCTTTTGGAGTGGGGGATTTTAAAGTGGGGCTTCTATCTCATGAAGCTTTTAACTCAAGAGTGAAATTTAGAAGTGAGGCCTTTGTTTATTTGTTGTTGTTGGCATCGGAATTGTCGTGGAGGCTGTCTGACTTAGTGGCCTCTCCCATGTTTTATGAGACCTATTTTAATTCATTCCCTCCCAGCACCCAACCTTTATTTTTGTTCTTGATGTGCTTCAAGAAGTTGCCTCCAGCTGTTCTTTAGGGAAGATTGAAAATCTGAATTTATCGTGGCTGTTTTATTCCCTGGCAATCCTGTGATTCTTCCTGTGTTCATGTGCTGTCATCAGATTTGCTCCTCCATTTGAGGGCCATCTCACTCCACGTTTGGGGCTTGTATCTAGATTTGTATTAAAGACTGCACTTCTGCCTCCTCCCATCTGTTTCTCCATTGTTGATATGAGGAACATCAGACCTGCTTTCACATCTGTTGTGAGGATGAACTGAGACTGTGTATGAGGAGCTCACACTATGTGGTATGTAGCTCGTGTTCTAAGCTGTGGCCTTGCAAAAGAGCCCTGTGTGGAGTCACTCCTGTGTCTTCCTGTTGTATGAGTGAACATGAGGAAGGTCATTTTGGCTTGAGTTGGGGGTCGTATTTGTTGTCTGGGGGCTGCCATATTGGGACACCATCAGCTGGGTAGCTGAAACAGAGGTTTATTTTCTCACCGTTCTGGAGGCTGGAAGGTCCACGACAGGGACCGCATGGTCAGCTTCTGCTGAGAGCCCTCTTCCCAGCCTGCGGACGGCCACCCCTCCCCATGTCCTCACATGGCCGGAAGAGAGAGAGCACATGCTCGCACACATATGTGAGTGATGTTAACTGACTGACTGATAGAGCATCCTCTTTTTATAAGGCTCCAGTCCTACTGGGCCAGGGCCCCAGCCTTATGTCCTCAATTTACCCTTAATTACCTCCCAAGGACCCAGTCTCCAGGTGCAGTCAGATTGCACCTGGAGATTAGTGCTGGGGGTTAGTGCTTCAGCATATGAATTTAGGGGAGCATAATTCAGTTCATAGAAGAGGGCACTGTCCCTATATTCCTGGTGACTTAACTGAGTTTTCTGGGATTTATACTTTATGTTTCTAAGGTTTTACTAAGTCTCTGCTTCCTGATGAAAGTAAGATACTTCAAAGAAGGGAAGTTAAGAGGAGAAGGAGGACCTTCTGTTCATGGAGGCTGGGCCCCTGAGTTTGGGAGTCTTTCTAGGCACGACACAGGCCTTTCCATGGATGCGAACAGAAGGCAGTGGCGCAGCATCCCCAAGTGGACAGCAGTGGGCCAGGGAAGGCCCCTACAGGGCCCAAATCAAGAAAGGGAAGCCTGGCGCAGAAGTCAGCCCTTAAGCCCTTTCATTTGGGTGACCGTGGACTCAACTTCTGAATCTTCGTCCAAGTCCCTTGGTGAATCTGGAAATCAAGGCCGTTGCTTAGATCCTGGAATTTGTCATTGGAGTCAGTCCACTTCTGCCCATAGTAAAATGGAGAAAACCAGGGAGTGAAGTCTGGGGGCTTGTTACACATGTCCAAAGAATATTATCTCATCATTAGAGGGGCTGTGAAAACCCAAGGTTGAGATATGGGACCTCTGGATAATTAGAAAACAACCAAGAGCTATATTACACCAAGCCACAGTTTTTTCCCCTGAAAAATCTGTTTCAGTTCAGTATAATGTTAAAAAAAAAAGAAACTCTGATTTCTGCACTCATGCTAATTTTTAGTCATGGGATGTTTTGGAAAAAGATTAAATTGCAAATAATTTTTTCTTCCTTGTACTCAGAAAAGCCTCAGTACCAGATTGTGATTTTTGGCCTTTGAGATTACAGAGGCCAAATCTGAACTCTGTGAATTGCGTTTGCTTAGGGGGGAAAGGGCAGAAGGAATGAGGCGCCGCCCCTTTTCTGCCTCCCCCACGGGCTGCTTTTCCACATTGTGTGACTAAATGTGCAACTTTGTTCACATAACTGCTACAAACAGTTCACTGTGTAGGCCAAACGTTCTCTAATGCAGTAAAATTAAGAAATAATATGCTTTGAAAGTGATTTATGAGTGTGGTTAAACTGCCAGATTTACAAAGAAATAGTTCAGATCTTGGGAAGCCTCAGGAGTCACGTCAAAAATGAATTTGACCATGATTTAAACTGCTACTTTTCTTACATGACATTTAATATGTGTACTTTGGAGGCCCATATGTCTTTAATAAAATAGCATTAAGTTTTAAATATGATATGAATGCAGCCAGTTTCTAAATTCATAACCTTTTCCACAACTCCAAAATGCTAACCAATGAGGGAGTCAAACATGCAATAAAACATAAACCTTAGAAAATAGCTTTTTATTAAAATGGTTAGACACTTGGCAGCTGGGTTGCAATGTAATAAATACTTACAGCATTGTGGGTTTATCAGACATTGTTTATCCTACAAGCAACTGGGACCAGATAACTAATTATAACCCCTGCACAAAAGCAGTTCAGGCAGAGTGTATTTGAATAGACAGAAGAGTTTTGTGAGAGTCCTGGACTTGGGTTCTCAGAGAGCTGGGTGCTGATCCCTATCCATCACTTAGAGGAGTGTGACCTCAGCCAGGTTGCACCGTTTCTATCACTTTCCCAGTCTGGGTCACAGAGACAGTACCATCTGCCTCGCAGATTTGCTGACAAGACGCAAATGCATCAGGGCATCTGGCACAGGGCCTGGCACGTAGTAGGTGCACAGTAAAGAGAACCAATTCTTTTGAAAAACAGGTTTTAAAAACATTTTAATTGAAAGATAATTGCTTTACAGTATTGTGTTGATTTCTGCCAAACATCGGTGAAAGAGTAGTTTAGGCAAGACAGCAAGTCCCTTGTGGCAGTTCTGTGATGGCTCTAGGAGGCCCTTAGAAAAGTGAAGCCACATAGCCAGAGGTGAGTATAAGCCTCGTAGAGGATGACTAGGAAGTGCCTTTCCTTACTCCCCTCCGGAGGCACAAGCACATCAGAACTGGCAGCAAGACATCCCAGGTTCAGGTCAAGCAGGAATATCTTGGTGCCACTATCACTTAGCTGTTCCTGGAGACAGAGGTGAGGCGTGCAGTGTCCTCTGCCTGCCTTCTGGGTTTCTAGGTCATAGGAAATAAGAGTTACTCTTGGAAGCTGTTTTGTTCAGTCACTAAGCTGTGTCTGATTCTTTGCGACCCCATGGTCTGTAGCACGCCAGGCTCCCCTGTCCTTGACTGCCTCCCAGCGTTTGCGCAGACTCACGCCCACTGAGTGGGGATGCATCTGGCTGTCTCAGCCTCTTACTGCATCACAACAAAAGGTCCTGCCCTGCTGCTGCTGCTTTGCGTGGGTGCGTGTGTGTGTGTGCTTATGTGTGAAAGAGAATGTGTAACTAGATCTCTCGGCGGAATAGTTTGAATGCTTTGAACTAAGGCTTCCTGATTTCCATGTTCCTAGTTGCTTATGTGTAGCTTGCTTTTCTGTATCTCAGAGCAGACAGGCAACCTGGCCATGGATGGTGTCCATCCATGCAACTAGACATTGCTACCCTTCACGGACTTCCTTAGGAACGAGTTCATAGATTTCCTAAAGGGGGAATTGGAATTGATGTTTGAGCTTGGCCTTTGAATCTCAGGGCTCAGACTTATGTGTGGTAATGAGAGATTAAAAGGTCCTGGGACCATTGCATTTTGTTTTATTTTATTTTTATATGTTTTCTTAAAACAATGTTATGGTCCCAGTAAGGGAAATTAACAAAGGAGATCTTTCAGCTGTGTTCCTACATGCTAACTCTATGCCTTTTCATTTTGCTCTGTTCCCTTTGAACCCTTATCCCTTTCAATAGGTGTTTTATGTGTGCTTAATGCTCTACTTTTTTTAACCTATCATTTTTATTGTGCTACTTTGTAGTCCTCAAATTTATTTTTTTATGGACTCTACAGTTCTTCATCAATCTGATGTATGTACCCCGAGTTACCAACCGTTTCCCACTGTTGTTAGATGTTAACCTTACATACAAAATACTGCTTGTTGTATGTGTATATATGTTTCCTTTATTTACTTAGGATAATTTTCCAGGGATGGATTATTAGATCTCAGGATGTGGGGAGAACAGCAGTTTTAGGCTCTGTTTAATAATGCCTAGGTACCATCTTCAAGTTGGCAGTCCATCCTGAACGAGTCATTGTACCTACGAAGCCAGAGACAGAATGTAGGTCAAAAGGGGCACCTTGCATTCCCAAGACTCTCTTTGGGAATGGACTTCCCAGTCTTGTTGGTTGGTATGGTTCAGAATCTGTGGGAGCTCCTACAAAGCATGCATTGACCTGCTAGGTTGTAGTCCCAGGGAATTACAGGTTCCCTAGAGTATCCTGAAAATTATTAACAGCATGCAATCCTGATCAGTGTGAATGTGCCTTTAGACTGTTAGCCAAATCTTTGCATAATACCAATCATTCTACCTATAAAAGCACAAATATGTTATTGTTCTCAATAGGCAATTTAATGCAGCTTTGGGGAGGCAAAAAGAGAAAAGAAGATTACAAGCTGGCTGATCTTGCTTTTATTTCTCTTAAATCTATCCACACTTCTCAGGGGTTGTACTTGTTTAAAGATTGTATGCAACTGTGCAGTCTGTGTGATTTGGAAAGCAAATCAAACTAAATATGAAGTTTTCAGCATGTGTTGTTTTTAAAAGATTTCATACATTTATTTCAAATATACATTTCTTCCCGAGTTGTGCTAAACCTATAATCTTTTTCTTGTTACATTTCTTTTTTGGGGAAGGAGGCCGAGAGGTTGACTTAGTTTTGGAGTGGAAGGTTTCTATTAACATCCACCTCCCTCTTGTGTGGCGTTATTCACAGCAGAGTTATTAAGGCTAATTATTTTCAGGATTCTATCAAAGGGGAATATTTGAGCTGACAAAAAAAGAAGCATTTATTGGGAAGAAAAATGGCCTGTTTAAATAAGAAAGGGATCATTATCATGTGTATCTTACCTCCCCCTCCCAGTTATTAGCTTGTGAAAGAAGGAGGGGCCAGGAGACCCCTTGGGAGTCTGTAAGGGAAGGTTCTAGGGGGCTGTGCTCCCTGAGAAACTCGGTACCCCAAGAAGAGGCAGTGCCTTACCTCCTCATTTGTCTGCAGCCCATCTGGGTTGCTCACTGACCTTAGTGCTAGTGTCAGGCTGTTATCCCTTCTTCAGTAAAATTCACTGACCTTTGGTATGTAACGGAGAGAATATTTGTTGGGAGCTGGGTGTATCAGTCAGGAAAGGCTAACTGCTGTAACAAGTAGCCCATGGCTTCATCACTCGCAGTCCACTGAAGGTTTCCAGATGGAGAGTAAGGAGCATTCTGTCCATCAGGGGCATAGATTCCTTCTATCCAAAGGCTATGTGGTTTTTTTGGGCTTTGGAGTTCTTCCCTGGCTTCAGCCCATGGATGGGACAAGAGCAAGAATGTGGAGAATTGTGCACACAATGGATGGGTCTGGTTTTGAGGTGACAAACATCACTGATTGGCCAGAACTCAGTCAAAGGAACACTCATAACTGCAGGAGAGTCTGGGAAATGCAGCTGTTGTGGGCTGGATTGCGACCCTACCCCCAAGTTCATACGTGGAAGTCCTAATTCACCGCACCTCAGAGTATAACCATGTTTGGAGAAGGTGCCTTTAAAGTGCTGACTTAAAATGAGGCTTTCCAGGTGGGCCCTAATCCAGTATGGCTGGTTCTTATAAGAAGAGGAAATTAGACACACAGGGAGACACCAAGGGTATATGTATGCAGGGAGACAGTGATGGAAGGAGGCAGCAAGAAGGCAGCAAGAAAGCAGCTGTTTGCAAGACAAGGAGAGAGGCCACAGAAGAAACCAACCCCACTGACACATTGATCTTGTACTTCTAGCCTCAAGAACTGAGAGAATACATTTCTTTTGTTTAAACCACCCACAGCCTGAGCACACTAACATATATAGCTTGACTGAGGGCTCCCAAAAGAGAAGTGAATGTATTTGGGGGGCATAGAGCCCATCTCAGCCAGCATGAGCACTTGGGTGTGAGCTCCACTCCAGCAGTCAGCTTGCTGGATGCTCTTGGTCAGTCTCCAGAACTCAGAGTCCTCATCTACATATGGATGAAGAGACTTAGCTCATCTCTGACTTAGCTGGTCTCCCTGTGGCTTTGTTATCGACTGTGTGTGCAGGTCCTCAGCCTGACATCTGGGTCAGGTATGAGTTCACCAGGGCCCCTGAGGCTGCTGGCCTTGGAGGTTACAGGGAGACATCGTGCCAGCACACTGAAGAGCCCGAGTTTAAGGTCAGCAACCTGGATTCATATCCTGGCTTTTCCATCCCCTGTGTGACTTTGGATGAACTAGTGCCTCAATTGCCTCATCTTTAAAAAGGGGTTAATAAAATAAGGCTTATTGAATTGTAGGATTGAAGAAAATGATGACTAGAAAGCACTTCCCAGGACATGGTACAGAATAAAGGCTCAAAATGATTTTGTTTCTCCCTCTCTATTTCCTTTCCTTCCTTTTTCTTTTCTTTTCTTTTCTTTTTTTCATCTTCTTTTTATTTATTCTTAATTCAAGGCTTTGAATGTGGAGATGGTGAGATCATTAGTTTTGGAGGCATTTTCACATGTATGATCTCTTTTGATCCTCACAGTATTGATAAGAGCAAAGCAAAAGAGGTGGTCCCTTGTTTTACAAATATGGAACAGTAAGATGGGGAGGCTGTGGGAGCCATTGGGTGTTCCAGAAAGAAATGGAAATCAGATTAGCACTCAAGTCTTCTCTTGACCCAGTACTTTGCTGTTATATAAGCTTGGCTGTTGTAAGGATTTCTGGACTTAGGCTGAGAAGACTTGTTTCAGAAAAGGAGAGCCTGAGTAATCAGGACATCCTGTCACTGTCCATAGAGTTCCCTCAATGGGCACAGAATGCAACGGAAGCTCCTCCAGAGGGGGCCGCCATGACATGCCGTGGCGCTCAGGCCCGTCCACACCTCCCAGAGGTGTCTATTGTGTGTGTGGTTTGTCTTGTTTTGTTTTTTTTCAAGGGCCAATCAGTGCACCTTTCTGATGTATTGTGCAGAAACACAAGTCTACATCCAGGAGTAGAAAGAAAAGCAGGCTATGGAGATAGCTTCCAAATGGCTCCACAGCTACTTGATGTTGACCTAGTTTAAGACCACACTTACCTTTTCTCTGGACTCCACATCACCTCTGCTTCCTCCGCACTTCCGGGAGGCAGGGACACAGCCTTACACTCATGTTTGCATTTGTGTATGTAGCATTCGGCGGCTCCCATTTTCAAACCACCAGGGTCGGCTTTTGTAAACTGCAGAAGAGGAGACAAGGGTCACAGATTCCCACCCAAACCACACGTGGAAGAAGAAGGGCCAAGGCCGGAGAGGCTGAGTAGGACAGCGATGAGCTTGATATTGCCCTGCTTCCACGCGCTTCGACTTCAAGGTCAGGCTGCTGTCCTCTTACCCCTTACTTATGATGACTGGAAGCTGTTTTAAGAGGAAAAGTATATTTCCCTTCTCTTTTATTGAAAACAAACTTCTAGTAGGGTGAAACGCTGAGGTGCACCACAGGCAGCTGGAGATCTTCAAGTTATAGGAAAATGACATTGTATTCAGGCTTCTCGCTCTCTCTATAGGCCAGGTTATTTGTCTTTGTCATGGCTAATGGCAATTTATGCTATCCATGACCATTGGGAAGGGAAAATCCTATTTTAAAAAATGTACCGAGACAGAGCTCTTCTCAGTCGTGGACATGATCATGCTAAAAGGAAGAAAGTTGAGTTTCCAAGGTCATGCTTTCTCCTTCTTTGCTAGGATATCACCATTTGTTATGATCCTATCATTGAGTTTCAAGGAATGTTTTTGAAAGGGCTTTGGAGACCTGCCTCTTGAGAAATCTGTATGCAGGTCAGGAGGCAACAGTTAGAACTGGACATGGAACAACAGACTGGTTCCAAATTGGGAAAGGAGTACATCAAGGCTGTATATTGTCACCCTGCTTATTTAACTTACATGCAGAGTACATCACGAGAAAAGCTGGACTGGTTGAAGCACAAACTGGAATCAAGATTGTTGGGAGAAATATCAATAACCTCAGATATACAGATGACACCACCCTTATGGCAGAAAGTGAAGAAGAACTGAAGAGCCTCTTGATGAAAATGAAAGAGGAGAGTGAAAAAGTTGGCTTTAAGCTCAACATTCAGAAAACTAAGATCATGGCATCCATTCCCATCACTTCATGACCAATAGATGGGGAAACAGTGGAAACAATGGCAGGCTTTATTTTTGAGGGCTCCAGAATCACTGCAGATGGTGATTGCAGCCATGAAATTAAAAGATGCTTACTCCTTGGAAGGAAAGTTATGACCAACCCACACAGCATATTAAAAACCAGAGACATTACTCTGCCAACAAAGGTCTGTCTAGTCAAGGCTATGGTTTTTCCAGCAGTCATGTATGGATGTGAGAGTTGGACTATAAAGAAAGCTGAGCACAGAAGAATTGATGCTTTTGAATTGTAGTGTTGGAGAAGACTCTTGAGAGTCCCTTGGACTGCAAGGAGATCAAGCCAGTCCATCCTAAAGATCAGTCCTGGGTGTTCATTGGAAGGACTGATGTTGAAGCTGAAACTCCAATACTTTGGCCACCTGATGAGAAGAACTGACTCACTGGAAAAGACCCTGATGCTGGGAAAGATTGAAGGTGGGAGGAGAAGGGGGTGACTGGGAATGAGATGGTTGGATGGCATCACTGACCCAATGGACATGAGTTTGAGTAAACTCTGTGATTTGGTGATGGACAGGGAGGCCTGGCGTGCTGTGGTCCATGGGGTCGCAAAGAGTTGGACATGACAGAGCGACTGAACCGAACTGAACTGAAGTGATGAGGGCAAAAGAAACTGATCAAATCCATCTCCTTTTCAGGAAATAGAGTACTTTTTAGCTTTTCCAAGCAGGGGTGGCATGTCATCTAGAGGTTTAGATGGAAAGAGACATGAATAAAGTCTCACGATTGGAACTCCTTTCAGGCCAGATATGAAAAGTAAGCCTCCCAAACCATAGACTGGTGTCATCAAGCTGTAAAATAAAGTGTCTTCGGTTATTTCTCGGGACATACACTCTAGTTGGCCCAGGTGCAGAGAGCTTGTACTCTCACCTCTACCTCCCACTCCAATAGTAGGAGGGGGCACCAGAAATTCCTGCCTCTTGAGAATCTTATTGGGGTTGTTCATTTATTAGAAGGAGGAAGCCAGCACTAGATGAGGAAGACATTGGTCAAGGATGTGGGAGAGTTAGTACATAGAAGTCGCTCATCCCTGTGGAGCACTTGACTCAGTTTTTCAGTTCTTTCTCTCACCCATCCATCCATCCATCCCTACATCCGTATCTCTATTCATCCTCTCTCCCTCCCTCCAGTCAGCAGCCCGCCCTCCTCCATGTTATATTTACCAAGTACATAATAAAAGCAGCTGAAATAAAGTTTGAACCTTCGCAGGGGGTACTTTCTAGGGAAGATGGACTTGAAGGTTTTTTTTCATCTTCCTGTGTACTATATACATTGGCCTCTTCTGCAGTGCTTAGGTTCCTACACATTTTTCCTCCTCTGAGTGACTGATAAAGAATGTGGTTGTTATGGATTGAATAAGTAATTTGATCTATATACCTTATACTTTTATTCCCTCTTTGTTAATCACACTCTATCAGAGTCAGATGGACAGAATTCCTTGAGTGGATTTTTAGATTGGTTTCCTATTTTAGATTTGGCTCTGGGATGAAGAATGAGAGAGATAGCATTGTATTAATAGCATTGAAACATATACATTACCATATGTGAAATAGGTGACCAGTGTGAGTTTGATGCATGAAGCAGGCCACCCAAAACCAGTGCTGTGGAACAACCTAGAGGGATGGGGTCACCAGGGAGGTCAGAGGGAGGTTCGGGATTAGGGGGATACATACATTCCTATGGCCGATTCATGTTGATATGTGGCAAAAAGCATCCCAATATTATAAAGTAATTATCCTCCAATTAAAATTAAAATAAATAAAAAATTACATGCACTTCTGGGTGGAGGGGCATGATGCCCGTCTCCTGCCTTTCTCTGGGCTGCCCATGTGGACTCAGAAGGGAAAGAACACAACCCAGCCCAGAAGAGTGGATCTCTTCAGGTGTATAGGAGTCTTTGTGGGAAGAGCCATGGTGTCTTTCAACAGCGAAGTCTACCATGAGTTGAGACACTTTGGAAGAAGGTTTGGGGCTTCAATTAGATGGACACAATAGGAGCAACATTTCATTAGAAAGAAGTCTTGATGTCTGAGGACTGTGGGAAGGATTTAAGAAAATAAACAAAGTAAATAAAAAATATTTTCTCCAAGGATAGCAGAGTACCCAGAGACCAGACTGTGACTCAAATCTAGAATCATCTGGTAATAATGGAGATGGTTCCCTTAAAAAATGCTATGGATTGGTCATCTTGTTTCAGTTTTTTTAATAGTGGAATAAGGAAACAGACCTGACTTCATCCTGCTGATCTCTTAGGTTGGTCCTTACCTGGCAGGACTTCTGTGAACTTCTTTGCACAGAACTTTCTGTCTGGGGCATCTGTGTTATCTGAGGCCAGCCATGACTTGTTGTGGGCTTCCCTGGTAGCTCAGACAGTAAATAATCTGCCTACAATGTAGGAGAGCGGATTCAATCCTTGAGTTGGGAAGACCCCTTGGAGAAGGGAATGGCTACCCACTACAGTATTCTTCGCTAGAAAATTCCATGGACAGAGGAGCCTGGCAGGCTATAGTCCTTGGGGTCACAAAGAGTCAGACATGACAGAGTGACTAACACTTTCATTTTCATGAGTTTTTGCGTTGTGATTTCTGACCTTATTTCCCATTCTTTTTCAGTATGATTTCCAGTTCACCTAGCTCAGTATACATCTCAAGTTTTTCATTTTCTTCTTCCTCCGCCTTTTTCCTACCAAAATAGATATTATTGTTGCCGACCCAGTGTCTTCACTCACTCATTCTCCTTCTAGGGAATATGATTCCTTATCTCACCCTCTGATTAATTCCTTTTATCTTCCATGGCCCTGTTCAGACCCTGTTCTTTATGAAACACTCTCACGGAGTTGGAGCCCTAGTAATTCCTATACCCCAGACCTTGCCTTTGCTGCTGCTGCTGCTGCTAAGTTGCTTCAGTCGTGTCCGACTCTGTGCGACCCCATAGACAGCAGCCCACCAGGCTTCCCCGTCCCTGGGATTCTCCAGGCAAGAACACTGGAGTGGGTTGCCATTTCCTTCTCCAATGCATGAAAGTGAAAAGTGAAAGTGAAGTCTCTCAGTTGTGTCCGACTCTTAGCGACCCCCCATGGACTACAGCCCACCAGGCTCCTCCATCCATGGGCTTTTCCAGGCAAGAGTACTGGAGCGGGGTGCCATCGCCTTCTCCGATAAACTATATTATATTTTCTAATATTTTCATGTGTCTACCTTACTTTTTTAACTGGGAGGGTGGGACGTTTATCTAATATATCTTATGTTGTACTTCATGGGGCCAAACATAGTGAAGTGAAAGTTGCTCAGTTGTATCTGACTCTTTGTGACCCCAACGGCTATAGCCTACCAGGCGCCTCTGTCGATGGAATTCTCTAGGCAAGAATACTGGAGCGGGTAGCTATTCCCTTCTCCAGGGGATCTTCCCAACTCAGGGATCAAACTCAGGTCTCTGGCATTGCAGGTGGGTTTTTTACCAGCTGAACCACCAGGAAAGCCCCAGAATACTGAAGTGGGCAGCCTATCCCTTCTTCAGTGGACCTTTCCCACCCAGGGATCGAACTGGGGTCTCCTGCATTGCAGGCAGATTCTTTACCAACTAAGCTACCAAGGAAGCCCTGGGGCCAGACATAGGGATGGTCCTAAACTATCCTTGGTATTTATTACCTGCTACTACACGGAGCTGCAATGCGCTGCCTTCTTTCTTCCTCATGGCCAGTCACCAGGGGAGACACAGTATGCACAGTGTGCACTCTCCTATCACGGGGTGCTCTGAATATATGTTTATGAGACAGTGGCCAGCCTTGGGCCAGAGGGAAATTCTGCAATTTATTTGGATGCTTGCTAGAGGTCACACCACAAGGCCACTGTCCACATATCAGCTTTGTCTCAGGAGCTGACTCATATTTTTCATATAAATCATAGTGAGTTGCCCATTATAAACACCTTGTAAAACTCACAAGACTTTATGGCTGTTATTAGCTACTGCATTGTGATTTACTAGCTAATTCAGGCCCATGTGTGGATGAGTGTACCTGGGGCATCGTTTGTCCCATCTACATAAGTTAGAGAGTGGAATAGGCTGTGCACTCGGAAGAAAATGCCTCTGCTCAAAGCCTATGGTGAGTCAGAGTAGGCTTCATGCATTGGAGAAGGAAATGGCAACCCACTCCAGTGTTCTTGCCTGGAGCATCCCAGGGACGGGGAAGCCTGGTGGGCTGCCGTCTATGGGGTCACACAGAGTCAGACATGACTGAAGTGACTTAGCAATAGATATTAAATAGTAATTAATAGATATTAAATATTGTTTACTCTATTGTGTAGATTTCTGCTTTGTTTAGCTACATTTAATGAACGTATCTTCTCTTATTTAAATATTTGAGTGATGTCATGCCATAGAACCCAACAGCATGGAAATGAGGTAACTCTTTGTACTTACAAATCTTAATTCTTCAGCCTCCATCTATAAACTTGACCTAGCATGGATTTCTCTTGTACCCCTTCCTCAGCCTGGGTCTCCATGCCTGTGATTTTGGGGAGAGTTGTTCAAACTGAGGAGGTTTGTTTCCTCGATGGTTGCATCAGTCTCTGGTCTCATTCATAAAAGCCCCAAACAAACAGTTATTTATTTCAGTTATAGTCAGTGCCTTTGCTCATGGATTTCTGACGCGATGAGCCACAGCTCCGCAGCCTTTGCACCAGTGACTCAAAGAAAATCTGTCTAACATTTTCTATTAGTTGTTCATTGCTCACTGAAAATTGATTTAGCAAACATATATGCAGTAGTTAAAGGGAACAAAGCTAAATGAGGTCAAATGTATTAGAAGTCAGAGAAATGTGTGATAATAGAAGAGTAAAGTACAATGTATTAGACAAGAACAATTAAAAAACCAGGCAGTGGTAAATTTTGGTGGGATACAGGGTTCTAGGACCCCTCATGAACTACTGGTAGGAGTACAGGCTGGCCCTATTGAGTTGAATTAATGTATTCATATCCTCTGACCCAGCAATTCCATTCTAAGGTACACATTCCAGTAAAATTCTTCTGTAGGATCATAAGAAGTGTGTGTGAGGATTTTCATTACAGTATTGTTTGTGTTGGTGGTGCGGTGAGGGCAACTTTGAGTTGAAGGCAATGCTGGGAGATTATGGGGATGCCTGCCTTGGAGAACGTGTGACCATTAGAAGCAAGGATTCACTTGCTTCTAGCAACATGGGCTAGATTGCGTTAACTACGTTTTCTTATTTTCTGTCTTCTTAATGCCTTGGTGGTTGGGAACCTAACTGACTCAGGAAAGACTCCCCCTCCCAGGGCTAACCAGTTCTTAGAGATGGCAAATTACTCACCAGGGATGCCCACGCAATCCAGAGCCCATTCTCTGCACCACCTCCTCTATTTTGCTTTCACCTCTGTCCTCAGCTTCCTGGAGCCAGGTACCAGTCAACTCAGGAAACAAAATAAAATATATACACAGTTCAGTTCAGTTCAGTTCAGTCACTCAGTCGTGTCCGACTCTTTGTGACCCCATGAATTGCAGCACGCCAGGCCTCCCTGTCCATCACCAACTCCCGGAGTTCACTCAGACTCACGTCCATCGAGTCAGTGATGCCATCCAGCCATCTCATCCTCTGTCGTCCCCTTCTCCTCCTGCCCCCAATCCCTCCCAGCATCAGAGTCACACGGCACTACTTAAATATTTTAAAGCATATGGAAACAAAACCACAAACATACTTTTCAAGGACTCGTTTTAACATTAGAGTGGATATATATGATGGGAAAGATAATTAAAATGGGATATGTAGGGGTAAAAAAGAAATGAATAAATAAAAGAAAAGCCTTGAAGTTAGGGAGGATGGATGAAATACCTTCTCTGACGTCTGTGAGCTTACAGTTGGGTCCATAAACAGGGAAAGTTTCCAGTAACACTGGACAGTACAGTCCATGGGTACCAGGCCTCCTCTGGACAGTCCATGCTAGAGGAATCTGGAGCTGGATAGAGCTAGCTGAAAACTTAGTACTTGGGAAGACACTTGTCCCCTCATGTTCATTACTGCAGCACGTTTCCAAGTTTGTTCCAGGGAGGACAGTGTGTTTGAGATGCTGCACCTAAAAAGTTCCTATAATTACATAAGGTGGCAAGTGCTGAATCCTCTGCACCCTTTGGGAGCTCTCTGACTTACGTTGGGGTATCATCAAAGGCTTTAAGGAGTACTGTAGGGAAGCATTTGGGGGATCCTTGCTTAATACTCTGTCTCCCAAATTTATTTGGCCATGAAATGCTACCCAGTGATACCATTTATCTGGATAGTGTGAGAAAGACAAGGTTCAAAGGTGAACCACTGAGAACCTTGAATCACTCATGGCTGAAGACTTTTTGTCTAGAAGAAGTCTTGGTGCATGATAATCTCCCAAGCAAAGTTTATGAACCAAGAAAGAAACGTTTGTATTATTTGGAAAAATGACTAGGAACTGGGAAAGATTGATGCAAGAGGAGCCATTGACCATGATACCACTTTTTTCTTAGCATCTGGGCGGCTCGATGAGAAATTGTTTTTTAAATCAGAAAGATGTCAGTTCAAGTCACATCTTTTAATCATTATGACTTTCAGCTAGCCTAGTAAACTCAGTTTGGTTTTCTCATCTGCAAAATGCATGTTCCAACACTTAACTTCACAGGAGTATAGTGAAATAATGGTTAGAAATACTGTATGTAATGTATCTAGCACATAGTAGTGGCTTGATAAAAGTTAGCTGTTGTTAGCCAAGCTGTGGAAATACACACACACACACACACACACACAGAATATTGCTGATCCATCAAAAAAAAGAATGAAATATTGTCATTGGCAGCAACATGGATAGACCTAGAGAATATCATATAAAATGAATTAAGTCAGATAAAGACAAATATATGATACCACTTATATATGAAATCAAAATAATGTAAGCAAACTTCTTGGTAAAACAGAGATAGACTCACAGATACAGAAAATGGGCTTGTGGTTATCACAGGGGAAGAGCCATGGGGGGATCCTGTAAATTTAGGAGTACAGGAAGAGCAGGTCAGTTCAGTTCAGTTCAGTCGCTCTGTCATGTCCAACTCTTTGCCACCCCATGGATCACAGCATACCAGGCCTTCTTGTCCATCACCAACTCCTGGAGTTTACTCAAACTCACATCCATTTAGTCAGTGTTGCCATCCAACCATCTCACCCTCTGTTGTCCCCTTCTCCTCCCACCTTCAATCTTTCCCAGCATCAGGGTCTTATCAAATGAGTCAGTTCTTTGCATCAGGTAGACAAAGTATTGGAGTTTCAGCTTTAGCATCAGTCCTTCCAATGAACACCCAGGACTGATCTCCTTTAGGATGGACTGGTTGGATCTCCTTGCAATCCAAGGGACTCTCACGAGTCTTCTCCAACCCCACAGTTCAAAAGCATCAACTCTTCTGTCCTCAGCTTTCTTTATAGTCCAACTCTCACATCCATACATGACCACTGGAAAAACCGTAGCTTTGACTAGGTGGACCTTTGTTGGCAGAGTAATGTCTCTGCTTTTTAATATGCTGTCTAGGTTGGTCATAACTTTCCTGCCAAGGAGTAAGCATCTTTTAATTTCATGGCTGCAGTCACCATCTGCAGTGATTTTGGAGCCCCCCAAAATTAAGTCTGTCACTGTTTCCACTGTTTCCCTATCTATTTGCCATGAAGAGATGGGACCTGATGCCATGATCTTAGTTTTCTGAATGTTGAGCTTTAAGCCAACTTTTTTCACTCTCCTCTTTCACTTTCATCAAGAGCCTCTTTAGTTCTTCTTCACTTTCTGCCATAAGGGTGGTGTCATCTGCATATCTGAGGTTACTGATATTTTTCCCCTGGCAATCTTGATTCCCGGCTTGTGCTTCTTCCAGCCCAGCGTTTCTCATGATGTAGTCTTCATGTAAGTTAAATAAGCAGGGTGACAATATACAGCCTTGATGTACTCCTTTTCCTATTTGGAACCAGTCTGTTGTTCCATGTCCAGTTCTAACTGTTGCTTCTTGACCTACATACAGATTTCTTAGGAGGCAGGTCAGGTGGTCTGGTATTCCCATCTCTTGAAGAATTTTCCATGGTTTGTTGTGATCCACACAGTCAAAGGCTTTGGCATAGTCAATAAAGCAGAAGTAGATGTTTTTCTGGAACTCTCTTGCTTTTTTGAGACTGACCCAAACTTGCCCGTGAGTGTCCAGGAGTCTCTGGTGGAGGTGTGGGGTGGCGGCGGCCTGCTGCAGGATTGGGGGCACTGAATATAGCAATGCATGCATGAGACCTTTTGAAGGAGGTCTTCATTACCTCTACCATAGTTTGGCCTCAAATACTGGGAGGGAACACAGCCCTGCCCTTCAACAGAAAATTGGATTAAAGATTTACTGAACAAGGCCCCGCCCATCAGAACAAGACCCAGTTTCCCCCTCAGTCAGTCTCTTCCATCAAGAAGCTTCCATAAGCCTCTTATCCTTATCCATCAGAGGGCAGACAGACGGAAAACCACAGTCGCAGAAAACTAAACAGTCTGATCACATGGACCACAGCCTTGTCTGACACAATGAAACTATGAGCTATGCCATGTAAAGCAACCCAAGACGGACGGGTCATGATGGAGAGTTCTGACAAAACGTGGTCAGCTGGAGAGGGAAATGGCAAACCACTTCAGTTCTTGCCTTGAGAACCTCATGAACAGTACGAAAAAAGCAGATACAAACTACTATATATAAAACAAATAACAAAGATTTACTGTATAGCACAGGGAATTTTGACTTCTCCTATGACTCAGCCAGTAAAGACTCTGCCTGCAATGCAAGGGGACACAGGAGACGTGGGTTTGATCCCTGGGTTGGGAAGATTCCCTGGATGAGAAAATTGCAACCCACCCAGTGTTCTTTCTTGGAAAATCCCGTGGACAGAGCCTGACAAGCTACAGTTCGTAGGGTCACAAAAAGTCAGATACAACTGAAGTGACTTAGCACAGAGAATTATATTCAGTATCTTGAAAATACCTATAATGGAAAGGAATCTGAAAAAAGATACAAAGTACTTTGTTGTACACCTGAAACTAACACAATATTGTAAATTAACTATACTTCAATAAACTTTTTAAAATACATACGTTTAAAAAAATAGCTATTGTTAGCATTATTGTCAGAATTATTCTTTCTTAAATGTTTCATGAAGACTAAGAGCAAACATATTCACTACTAAGTAAATGAGCATTGAAGAGGCTTATTCAAGGTCATATAGCTCATAGCCGTTAGCTGAGCTGGAACTGGAATCTGCTCCTCCTAAGTCCTGGTTCAGTGCAATTTTCATAATGCTGGACCAAGGATCCTTTTGCCTGTTTCATGATTAAAGGAAATTGGTAAAGCTCTTCTGGTGTGCTGAATGGACCACTTCATTGTGGCATTGGGGAGAGACATGTAATGTGATTCAGAGGCCGCGGGGCGCCACCAGGATTATTGTGTCAATTATGTTCTGCCTCCTTGTTAATAACTTAGGAAAGGTTATAAAGTATATGCTAATTAAATCTGTGTATTGCCCTAAATGGGAGAGGTATTACAAGGCCCACCAATGACAGAGACATGACATAAAGGGGACCTGGAGCTGTCAGGCATATGGACAGGAAATCACTAGATGAGACTCAGCTGCAGTAAATGCATCCTAATACATCTGGGGACAAATAATCTGAAACACAGATATTCAATGGGAGGAAGATATTTGGAAAGCAGTAAATGCTGAAGGGGACCTGGGGGATAGTGGACAGCAAATTAGATATGGGTTTTCATTGTGTTAGGCCAACAGAAATTGGTAATGCAATCTTGCACTGTATTTTCTACAGTCCCCTGGAGCAACTGGGAGGAGAAAGCCTCTTTCTCTAGCCAAGAACAAGTCTGCTCGCCCCACGCATGCACGCCTGAAAAATGGCCTTGCCGAGGTGAGGGCGGAGGCTGGGGCCTCTTTACTGCCCCAAGACTCTTACCCCACAGAGGTGGTGGCATTTTCCTTTCTCTTAGCTTCACCCCCACCCTGGGTCCTCAGAGACCAGCTCTCTGTCCCGTCATCCACCGTGTTGATGTGCTTTCTGGGGATAGCCAAGGGAGGACAGTCCTGCAGGGCAAGTCCCTCTGGTCTGCAGGTAAGACTTGCCTGCAGGCGTTCATATGTATGTAACTCAAACAGCTGCCAATTTCCTTAGTGATCCTGGCTTTCTCTCCTACCCTGACAAGATTGGACTAGGAAACAGCCTGTCTGCAGACAGAGGAATGTTTGAAGAAATACAAGCCATTGCCCCCAGCCCCGTCCCCACTCATGGGAGTCAATAATTGTCCATCCCTTACCTCCTCCTTCTCCACTCTGCCCGCCACCCCCATTTTTCAGTCTTCTCAGATACTACCCTTGACCTGTATTAAGCTGAACATCCCTACTGGGGGCCAGTAAGCATTTATTCTGGTTTTCTTCTAGCCCTCCAGCCCAGCTCCATTTTCTCAAGAAAGCCCAGTCCTGCCTGAGTTTAGAGCACTTCATTGCTGGTGGGGCCTGCTCAGTGAGGTAAATTTAACCAGCATGTCTTTTCAAACCTTTGTAAAATTGTTCTGCTCTTGCCAACACACACTCGCTACCTTTCCCTCTCTGGGAGATCCTCACCTTCCAGAAAATCTTTCAGGGGCTATTAGGCAGTAGTTATGCTCATGGGGCTGGTATAAAGCAGTAAAAGTCTGAACTTCTTTGCAAGGCTGGGGAACTTTTTACTGCTTGTTTCTGCAACACCCTGGCTTCCTCCACTCAGGATGTTCTTCATCTTACTCATCATCTGGGTTTGCATAGGGGTCATTTAGCTTTGGCTTGCCATTGTCACTCAACGCTCATAAATAAGTGCCCAAGTTTAAAGTTACCCCTAAATATTTTTAAGCATTCCAGTCCATAAATGTTCACCACGTGCCTTCTCTGTGCTTACCACTTTGCTAGATACTTGTGTGTGGGGTGAGGGGTAGGGTTCTACTCTCATGGAGGGTCTTGAATTTAAAAGGCATGGCTGTGGAGGAACTTGAACTTTTAGTCCTGGGGGGTCATGGATATAAATGGATGACAGCTGCCAGCACAGAGATTTATGAGTGATGCTCCCAGCCAAAGGAGGTCAGGCCCACTTTGGATCTATAGACCGCTGTGTACAGGGCATCTTAGTATATTTAGCAAATGAGATTGCAAACTGTAGAAAAAAAGGCTGAGTGGGCGGAGAGGAAGAACATTCTCTGGCCAGAAACTTGCTGAACTCTGAGGGCCGGGGACCAGAGGCTTTGCAGAGGTGGGGAGGGATGTTCTTTGGCTTGTCCTGGACACATAAATCACCACCGAGAAGATATACCAAAGGCCAATTATATGGAGTGTTTTCTTGGAAAATCATCTCCCAGGCCTTGTAAATCATCCCTAGCTTTGGCGAACATTCAGATCTGCCTGGGGGGTGGGTGGTATGCCAGAGCACCCCAGTGTCAGGTAGAGGAATTACATAGGGTGCTCATGTGATCCCTAGTACCTGGTGTGTGCTTTCTTGTTATCTTCATCCAAGGGAGCAGGGTGGAACACAACTGTTTGCTGTGCCTTGGGAGTTTTAGAGCTGGGACTCACAGCTGGGATTTTCCACTTACTGCTCTGTGACCTTCAAACCCTCCGAAGTAGAATGAGGACTGAATTATCTCTGTGGTTCCTGGAGGCCCTGACACTGACTTTATGTTCTCCTGACTTTTGTAACTTCCATATAGGATAAGCATTTCCATGTCACACCTCATCCTAAGTGATTGTCTCCAGGGAAGTACAAATTCTTACCTATCATGAAAAGTCAGTCATATAGGATCATTTTAAGGGGATGAATAAGGACTCTCAAAGCCTGATCATCAAAACAACGGTAGAATGAGGTGGAGACTTTTAGCCTGGAAGAGAAAGAACTTAGGGCAATACCAGAGGGACTGGATTCAGTATTTGAAGGGCTTCAAGGGGTAGAGGGCAACAGTGTCTGCTGACCCTCTTCAGAGGCAAGAAGTAAGGACCAACAAGCCCAAGATACATGAAGGAAAGTGAAGTGAAGTGAAAGTCGCTCAGTCGTGTCCCACTCTTTGCGACCCCATAGACTATACAGTCCATGGAATTCTCCAGGCCAGAATACTGGAGTGGGTAGGCTTTCCCTTCTCCAGGGGATGTTCCCAACCCAAGGATCGAACCCAGGGCTCTCACATTGCAGGCAGATTCTTTACCAGCTGAGCCAAAAGGGAAGCCCAGAAGATACCCAATGCTCGATTCACCCAGTGTTTGGGAGTATAGAAAGAACTCCTGAACCACGTAAGTTGTCCAATAGTAGCAATGAAGCCTGGTGGGGAAGGGACTGATTTATCATTGCTGTAGCCTATGGGGTCATGAAGAGTCGGACACGACTGAGCAGACTTCACTTTCACTTTTCACTTTCATGCATTGGAGAAGGAAATGGCAACCCACTCCAGTGTTCTTGCCTGGAGAATCCCAGGGACGGGGGAGCCTGGTAGAGTTCAGCCGTCTATGGGGTTGCACAGAGTTGGACACGACTGAAGCGACTTAGCAGCAGCAACAGGGTGACAGCAGAGAGGAGAGGATACTGTGTTCCTGCTCCTTCCGTGGCTCCATCCCTCTTTCTCTCTCTTTGGAACAGGATATGGCTGGCTGTCCAAAGGGAGAAATTCCTTCCCCAAAGTACTGTCTTCTTCCCTGCAAAGCTTTGTTCCCCTGATCCATTTCTCTCTTGGAGGGTTCTGATAAAATGTGTCTTCTGTTTGGAGCTATTATATCTTAAGACTTCGGGGGTGGGGATGTAATTGGTTTCTAGCAAGCAGGAAGGCCCTAGGGGATGGAATGTGAATTAAGAAGTAACAATTTCTGAATAAGAAACCAGGCAGGCCGAAGGGCTAAGTCCTCAAAAGGGAAGACTGGTGGGCACCAAATTTATTTCCTAAGTATTTATTTTGTTAACAGCCAATTACTTCCTTATGGGTCTGTCTTTGGAAAACACTTTGGAAGACAGTTTACCTCATTCTTTTTGGAATATATTGGTCTTTCCAGCCTGTACCAACTCAGGGGGCAATGAGTTTACAAGGTCAATAAAATACTTCTTCTGTCATCTTAAAATTCACTCAAGTTTCAAGATTCTCCTACTACTTCCTATATTCTAAGATAAATGAACTAGTGTTTTTATTTATCCTCTTAATGATTCTATTGATTCTACTGGGATCTTTTCTCAGTCTTTGACTTTCTTTCTGGGCAAAAGGCTTCCTAATCGTCCTCATAAGTTAGAACTTATGATGCTTCTGTCCCTGTGATTAACTCAACAAGCACCAAACCTTTATTAAGTGTCTAGTCTCTGAAAGTCATCAAGTAAGATGCCGAGGCTAGAGGTGAAAAAGACACTTTTCTTTCCCTTCTTTATACAGGACTGTAGTGGAACTGAATGCAGTGTAAAGTGTGGAGGGCTCTGCTCTGGCCTGGAAAACATGCACCACGGTCCCTGGCCATTGCTCATGATCCTGTTAGGGATGAAGTCACTGAGACTCAGAACTTCCATGACTCACCCATGTTCTTACAGCTGGTCAGTGGCAGAACTGGGATCTGAACCCATTTCCGTCTGACCCCAAAGCCTGCATCCTTTCCACTGGGCAATGCTTCCTGCCTTTATTCCACCATCAGGGGAAATGCAGGGAAACATTTGTAATTTAAGAATGTGTTGGAAAATTTCAATGCACTGGTCAAAAACGAAGGCATTTTGTAAAAACAAATAAGAGGATGAAGCAGGAAGTTTACCAGTGGCCTGGGATCCTCAGCATCCACTCTGGGTGGGAATCTGAGCTCTTGGCATGTAGGCATGGTCAGAGTTGTGGCTCTGTCTGGCCCCAAACATAAAACGGTAGAGTTGACTCAAGGCTCCTGCTCAGTCATCCTTGTCTGTTGTGTTTGGAGGCAACAGCCCTATGTGAACCCATTAACTCAGAGATTCTGGCCAGAGTCTTTTCCGTCCCCAACCACTGGGCAAGCGTGCGCCAGTCTGCCTTGAGATGATCAGCTTTCCAGATGCATGGAACCACCACAGCTTGCCTCGCCGTCTTTCATCACCTAAATGAGGGCAGTTAATGTTTAAGAGCAGAAAATAGGGAACATAATGATGAATAAATTATAAGTTTGGGGATATGAAAAGTCAAACTGTGTAAATATGTATTTAAAACCACAAACAGAATGTTAATGCATCTTTCCCATTAACTCACTAACTGAAATTACAGAGTGTAATGTGAGCCCCCACCCACGGGTGGGTTATGATGTTTTCAGATTTAGAACAACAAATGATAAATGTCCTTTCCTCAGACAAAGAAGCCATTGACACAGCTTTTACTCTAGTCACTGACAATGTAGGTGGTGGAAACGAGATTGAAC
Organism: Bos taurus; assembly: GCF_002263795.3. Classification (NCBI taxonomy): domain Eukaryota; kingdom Metazoa; phylum Chordata; class Mammalia; order Artiodactyla; family Bovidae; genus Bos; species Bos taurus. Next base: position 31,869,889 of record NC_037355.1, read on the forward strand.
TCTGGGGGAAGAGGGAGGTCACGAGATATGTGAGGAAGTGTAGCATGGACTTCATCTAGGCACTTCCTGAGGACTGAGCAAAAGTCTCTGAGCTCAGGGAAGCCCTTCAAAGTGAGGGGGACCTATGCATGGTTGCCTGGCATGCCTTCCTGCTTTATAAGATGGGCTTATTTGCTAAAGTAATAGCTCAGTGTTGGTCTGAGTTTCTGGCTGGCAGCTGACATGAAGCCAGTCTTGCTTTGGGGAGGTTTGGTTTGAGGATGTATGATTAATTTAGCAGCCATTTTGTGGTTAGGTTGCTTATGGACAGCAGTATAAAAGAGATCTTAAGAGGATGTGGAGAAATTGGAATCTTTGTGCACTCTGGCTGGGAAAGCAAAATGCTATGGGAAGCAGCCTGATGGTTCCTCAAAAAATCAAAAATAGAATTATAATATGATCCAGCAATTCCTCTTCTGGGTATATACCAGAAAGAATCAAAAGTAGGGTTTCAAAAAGATATATGTACACCTGTGTTCTTAGCAGTATTATTCAAGGTAGCCAAAAGAGTGAAGCAATGCAGTAATCCACTGATGGATAAATGAGTAAATAAAATGTGCTATGTACATACCATGGACATTTACTCAGTCTTAGAAAAGAAGGAAATTCTGATGGATGCTGTAACTCGGATGATCTTTGAAGACATTATACCAAGTGAAATAAACCAGTCACAAAATGACAAATACTGTATGACTCTATGTGAGGTACCCAGAGTCATCGGACTTATAGGAACAGAAAGAATGGTAGTTGCCAGCAGCTTGGGGGAGGAGGAAGTAGTTATACAACAATGTAAATGTGCTTAACATTACCTGACTGTGCACTTAAAATGGCTAAAATGAGAATTTACGATGTGTGTGTTGTGCCACAATTAAAAACAAAGCAAAACGTAAAAAGAGATGAAGGAGAGGCAAAGAACATAGCCTTGGGAGGGAGAAAGGTCTGATTCCTGATGCTGCCACTGACAAGCTGGGGTGCTATGTCGCCCAGTCGTGTTCAACTCTTTGTGACCCCATGGACTGTAAGCCTGCCAGGCTCCTCTGTCCATGGGGATTCTCTAGGCAAGACTACTGGAGTGGGTTGCCATGCCACGGGCAATTCACTTAAACTAATCTCTGAGCCTCCAAATAGTAGTGGTAATAACAGTGCCTCCTTCGTAGGTCTGTTGTGAGGGTGAAAGGTGCATTCCTGGTACATTTCTGGTGTGCAGCGAAGACCTCTGATAGGTGTTAGCTAGTGTTACTACTGCTTCTGCTCCATCATGGGAGTGGGGCTTTGCAGGGGTGTACAGAAAGGGGGACATATTCATTACTGGTGGGATTGTGACTTGGTATCTGATTTTCCATTTGGCATCTCATAAAAGAAGTGAAGCCTGCACTCTGGTAAGTTTATCTCCGAGTGTCCATCCTAGAAAAGCCCTAGTTCTGTATCTTGTAGCTATGTGACGGATGTGTAAGGCTGTGAACTGCAGCATATGGATAATAGCAGAAAAACAGAACAGGTGATCGTGGGTTGAATAATGTCCTCCCAGATATACATGTCCACTTGGAACCTCAGAATAAGACTTTATTTGGAAGGGAAGTCTTTGCAGATGTAGTTGCGATAAGAATGGAGATGAGATTGTCCCAGTCTAGAGTAAGCCCTAAATCCAATTACTGTGTCTTTACAAGAGAAAGGAAGAGAGGGAGATTTGGACACAGAAACATATAGAAAAGAAGACCACATGAAGATGGAGGCAGGGACTGGAGGGATGCAGCCATGAGCCAAGGAATGCCCAAGGCCACCAGAAACCGGAAGAGGTGAGAGGGGAGCCTCCCCTAGGGCCTTTGGAAGAAGTATGGCCCTGCCAGCACTCTGGTTTCAGATTTCTAGCCTCTAGAACCATGAGAAAATAAGTTTCTGTTGTTGAAGTCATCAAGTTTGTAGTGCTTTGTTATGGTAACCCTAGATTACTAATATACAGGTTGACTGCCCCTAAGCAGGAGAACAGGAAAAAAGATGGAATTTATTGATATGGTGGCATACTGTAAAAGAGTTAAATAAATCCTCAATCTCAAAACCTAATATTAAGTTAAACAAGTTGCCGAAATATACTTCAAGTATGATTCCATATATGTAAGTACATTTAGTAGTATATATCATTTATGTGAAAAAGCAGAGACATTACTCTGCTGACAAAGGTCCATCTAGTAGAAGCTATGGTTTTTCCACTAGTTATGTATGGATGTGAGAGGTGGACCATATAGAAAGCTGAGTGCTAAAGAATTGATGCTTTTGAACTGTGGTGTTGGAGAAGACTCTTGAGAGTCCCTTGGACTGCCAGGAGATCCAACCAGTCATTCCTAAAAGAAATCAGTCCTGAATATTCATTGGAAGGACTGATGCTGAAGCTGAAGGTCCAGTACTTTGGCCACCTGATACGAAGAACTGACTCACTGGAAAAGACCCTGATGCTGGGAAAGACTGGGGGCAGGAGGAGAAGGGGACAACAGAGGATGAGATGATTGAATGGCATCACCAACTCAGTGGATATGAGTTTGAGCAAATTCTGGGAGTTGGCGATGGACAAGGAAGCCTGGCGTGCTGCAGTCCATGGGTTATGAAGAGTCGGACATGACTGAGCAACTGAACTGAACTGACTAATGAAGTAAAATTTCTCATATTCATACAAATATGAGATGTTACATACTAACCCCAAGATAGTGGGTACCTCTGAGAAGAAAGAGATCAATGCAGCGAGGCATAGTTTTAGCTATATTGAATGTGTTTTACTGAGAGAGGGAATATTTGAAGCAAACCTAGTAAAATGTTGACATTTGTTTAATAGCAGAGGATATATAGACATCTGCTATGTTCTTTTTTTGTATCTTAGAATTGTTTTGTATTTTAAATTTTTGAATGAGTTAGAGAGTTAGCAGCTCTGTAGGTATTTCAGATCCATTGTTGAGGTAATAAAAGATACCAAGAAATACTAGCCCTCTTGTGTTTTAAGAAAACTACATTTCAAGGCCTCAGGAGTCTCTTGTGAATTTTAATCTGGTGATGGGAAGTCATTGGATAGCTGGTATAAATGAGGTAGGAAAGAAAAGAAGAGCTTTGGATTCAGGGCCACCATTTACTTGCTCTGTGACTTTAAACAAATTAGTAAATTCTATGAGCTCCCTTTCCTCAACTGTGAAATAATAGCTATAGCAAGGTTATAAAGTTGCAAGTACTTAGCAAATGTGACTGTCCTTCACTTTGATGTTAAACCCACCCAGAACTGTCCCTGCTGTGGTGTGTACCATGTTTCCTGAAAGAAACGGGTCCTGTGTGTGTGAAATCTTTGAATATGTGATAAGCTACCCATGGCTGCCTTTCTGGGAAAACTTGGACTCTATTAATCTTTCTTCAGGAAGACTACTAATTCACTTCTCTTTGACCTTTTCCCTGCATTTTGTCTGGCTTCCCTTCGTGCCATTTTGAAGGGATGGGAAGCAGATGGGGTGTTCTGGAGAAGGTGAGGTCTGAGTCCAGTGGGAGGTTGACATCTGGGCACTTATGTCTCTCGGTTCTTTTCAGCCTGGTGGCCTTGGGCAGCTGACTCCCTGGCACTGAGGGGAGCTCACCCTGTTCATCCCACCCCAGGAGCTGCCTTACTGGTGCTTCTTCCTTGCCATGCGCCAACCCCCATCTCCTTCCATCTTGCCCCCCCTCCCCCCTTTCACTGGCTCCTGGTGCTTCCTTAGCCTCTCTTGGCCCAGAGCCAAGCAAGTCTCAAACATATTTCAGGAGTGGACTGTTGGCATTTCCGGGGCCTGTGGCACAAGTTGGCCATATGCAGGTAGTCAAGGGTCATTTTTCCCTGAAGGTTAAATGGCGACCTTGGGCAATGTGTAACCGATGTTCACTTAAATGATTTCCCCTGGTTAATGAGTCATGTGGCAAATTAGTTGAGGACTTTCACACCCTGCAGGTAAACTGGAGTGGTAAGAACTGGTCATTCTGTAATTGCATTTAAGTTATATTGGCTATACAGTGAGGGACCTGCTTAACCCACCTTTGTGCCTCTTAGATCCTCATTTCAAAAGGAAATTAATGGGATAAAGGCCACATCATCCAGGTGATGGCCTGGATGCCTGCTTTCCTGGGCCTCCTCAGCATCCCTTCTTTCCACTTCAGGAAGCCTCGTATCCATCCTCCGTTCATCCGTTTAGGCATTCACTCTCATTCTCGTTCTCTCCATTCCCACACAGGCCTGTCATTCTCACACCATGTGCTGAGGCTCCCCCTGTGCTACAGTACACTCATAGGGATGCTACAGGGTGTTTTGAGTGTTGGAAGGCAGCACAGTGTTGGAAGGCATCAGTCAGACACGGTGTAAACTGCCCGCTGAGACAGTTCACAGTTGCAACATTAGATCATGCTGCATTTCTTTTGATAACAACATACCTTTGCCACGCTGCATTGTGGTGGCCATTGCTGCCATAAAACGAGAGTACAGTGTGAAGTCAACATAGAATGGGAAATGCTGATGGTAGTGATTTCAAGGTTTGGAAAGTTCTGCAGGGCCAGACAAGCAGGCGCACACATCCCTTTAGTAAATAAGTGTGAGCCTTGAAAAATGAAGTAAAAATGTTTTTTTTCTATTACATATATTATTTTTGTTAAATGGATATAAAGTTGTTAGGGCATAAGTACTTAACAAGTCACTCCATAAAATGCAACTGTTACGTATTTCTTTTGGTCTCTGAGCTCTCCATAAAAAACATTACTGAGATGCTAAGGACACCATAAGCTGAGAAAGTCTGAGAACCTTTAATTGAGTCAAAGATGAGCTATCTACTCCTTCATCTCCAACAGACCTTTAGCTAGCAACCATCTTCCCCCTGGATGTAATCACTCCAGCCCTTACATCTCTTTGCCCTCACCGATAACTCTTTTTCCTACCTGAAAGATGAAGTTTCATGGATTCTTAAAAAAAATAAATGGAAGGAAGGAAGAAAGAAAGAAAAGAAAGCTTTGCTTAACTTTACTACCACTCCTGACCCATTATTCCTCCTCTATTTCCTTCTTGCCCTCGTCCTGACCCCTTTGCCTTTCACATGCCCAGGGTCCTAAAACTTGTCTTTTTCCCCTGGCACTTGTAGAGATCCAGCTCTCCAAGGGTCACTCAAGTTCCCAAGAGCTGTATATGGTTTATTTATTTGCCCACCACTGTCTGAAGCTTTCTTCTCTCACCTTCATGATACCCATGAGCTCGCCTCCTCTCCTAATATCCCTCAGCCTCTCTGTTTGGCCCAGTCTGCCTTTCCCTCATTCATACAAGCCTTCGAGAGCTCCCTTGCTTCCCTGCCTCTGCTGTGCAACCCCCATCTCCCACCCTCACCCCAGCCTTACTTTGTTTTCTCTGTTGGTGAAAACAAACAACCTTTTCTTTCTACATAAACTGTGCAGAGATGACCACCGTCCCAACCAGCAAAATCCACCACTGCCTGTATCCATCCAAGTCTTGCCACTGGCCTGAATTACCGACTACTGACATCTCACACTTGAGATGTGCCTTTTGAGGCTCCCCTCCAATAGCCTCTGTTTGACGAAACTTCTCTTGGTGTCCCCAGAACGCCATCTCTATTTTCTGTCACTCACAGAACTCTGATGCCACTCTTCATACTTCATTGATCATTTATAGGTTCCCTGAACATTATTCTCCATCTCTCCCCGGATGTCTCACCTGCACTTCAAAATTCAATCATCTTTTTCCTCTCCTTCCTTCCTCAGCCTTTATATACGCTCAGGTTGAACAGCTGATGCCTTCCGGGGCCTCCCCTCGTGTTCAGCTCTTTTCACCTCTTCCCTGATTGAAACTCTAATTACCTTTCCCTCAAATAATTGATCCATCACCTGCAGATTCTCCCCAGACCTGGCCCATTATACTACACTGAGTGTACTCACACAGGCAACCAAAGTGAGTCCTCACATCACACTGATGGGTGTGTTCTCCCTGTGTGAATGTTCAGTGGCTTCCCAGTACCAGTAAGCCCAAACTCTTCATCCAGGCACTTTCTGCTCCTTGTGATACGGCCTCCACTGACTTTTCCAGCCCCGCTGCACTCGGGCATCTGCATCACAGTCACCACGGAGTGAAATCTCACACCTTCCCCCACCCCCACCCGACGCTTTGGCTCCCACTGATCCCTGTTCATGAACAGCTATATCTCTCCCAGTCTCTAATTTTAACACTGTTGATGACTCATCTTGAGATTCCTACCCCCATAGAGCCTTCAGGAAGCTCACATCCCTCCCCACATCACGCCTAGGATGCTCAGGCTCAGAGATCTTTGAAGGCACAGTCTGCCTCACCTTTTTTCGTCTTCTGTAGAAGCTGGTATAATGCTTCACACATAGTTGTGATACGGTAAACAAGAGTTTGAAAGAAGCAGTGCTTTCCAGAAGTGGTCCCAGAATTTGGCCTTCCAGGAACTCCTGTGACGTATTGTGTAAGAACCTACAGGTCTTTGATGAGGTTGACCTCCAAAATAGAAGTGTTCCAAATACCTTGTTCCGCTGTGTTAGAAGTAGAGACCTTTTCCTTCCTCATTGTAAAATTGTAGTAAATTAGAAAATAAATATCAAGGAAAGAAATATAATTTAAATATAATAAACCCCCTAGAAATAATAGTCATATTTTGGTATTTTAACTGTCAAAATATTTTCTGTAAATACATATGAAAAATATTTATGACACACAAAATAGGGTTATATTTGACATTCATTTATAGTTTCTTTTTGTTATTTATGAACACTATGTATACTCAAAGGGCATACGTTAATAAAGTATGTATTATTATATGTTATGTCTTATAATATTGCTTATTCATGATTGTCTGATTTTTAAAGTATATGTTACATCCTTATTCCTGGAAATTATTTTACAAGTTGTCCATGGACTGAGGCCAGTTAGAAAGTTATTAAAGATCCTTAAGTACCAAGATTATAAATGAATGTTCAGAAAATTTTAAAGGAATGTAACATTTCCATATCTAGTTATTCATTTTGAAGCTATTTTAATGCAAAAATAGTACATATTTTTCATCTTAACAGAAATAACTTCTATTAAAATCAGTAAAAATTTTATATCTACATGCTATCTCCTCACCACCCCACATAGTTTTTCACATAAATGGGAAGACACAATCCATACCATTTTTCCAGTGATTTTTGTTTTCTTTACTTCAGTCAGTTCAGTCACTTAGTCATGTCCGACTCTGTGACCTCATAGACTGTAGTATGCCAGGCTTCCCTGTCCTTCACTGTCTCCTGGAGTTTGCTCAAACTCATGTCCATTGAGTCGGTGATGCCACCCAACCATCTCATCCTCTGTCATCCCCTTCTCCCTCTGCCTTCAATCTTTCCCGGCACCAGAGTCTTTTCCATGAGTCAGCTCTTCACATCAGGTGGCCAAAGTATCGGAGCTTCAGCTTCAGCATCTGTCCTTCCCATGAATATTCAGGATTGATTTCCTTTAGGTTTGACTTGTTTGATCTCCTTGCTGTCCAAGGGACTCTCAAGAAGCTTCACCACAGTTCAAAAGCATCAATTCTTCGGTGCTTAGCTTTCTGTATGGTCCAACTCTCACATCCATACATGACTACTGGAAAAACCATAGCTTTGACTAAATGTACCTTTGTTGGCAAAGTAATGTCTCTGCTCTTTAAGATGCTATGTTTGTCATAGCTTTTCTTCCAAGAAGCAAGTGTCTTTTAATTTCATGGCTGCAGTCACCATCCGCAGTGATTTTGGAGCCCAAGAAAATAAAGTCTGTCACTGTTTCCATTGTTTTTCCACTCAGTGGATGTAAAAGTCAGATTTATTGATGAATAATTTATATACAGTAAAATTTACCCTTTTTAGTGTAGAATTCCATGAGTCTGGACAAGCATATACAGGACAGTAATTGCCACCACAGTCAAGGTAAAAATGAGTTACATCTTCTGACAAATTATCTCCTGCCTCTCCATAATCAACCAGTCCCACTCTCCCTAATTCCTGGCAGCACTGATTGGATTTCTGATCTTGAAATTTTGCTCTTTTGAGAAATAAATGGAATCATACAAATGGAATGTAGTATGGTTTGAGGTCTAGATTCTTTATTTATTGCAGTGTATATGAGATTTACTTGTGTATTGAACATAATGGTTCATCTCTTTTCATTGATAAGTCATAACCATTGTATGGATATACCACCAAGTGTTCATCCATTTGTAGGTTGAAGGACATGTGGGTTGCTTCCTATTTTGGTGATTATGAATAAAGTTGCTGATAACATTTATGTACAGTTTTTTGTGACCATTAAACCTGTGCCTTGGTGTACATTTCGTTTATTTTGGGCAAATACTTGAGGGTATGATGGCTGGTTCTTTGGGGTGTAAATGCTTAAACTCAGTAAGAAACTGTCCAACTGATTTCCGAAGTTGCTGGCTGTACTTCTTTTGCGTTTTCGTCAGCAATGTATGAAAGTTACAGTTGTTCTGTACACTTGCCAGGACTTGACATTTCCAGAATTTTGTTGTTTTTGTTTTAATTTTTACTATTCCAATATGTAGGTCGTGATATTTCATTGCGGCCTTAGTTTGCATTTCCTTAATGACTAATGACGTTGACCGCTTTGTCACGTGCTTATTGAAATTCATACTCTTCTTTGGTAAATTGTCTATTCAAATCTTTCCCCATTTTTAGTTGGATTATTTTATTTATATTTATTAAGTTTCCGAATTCTTTACATCATCAGATACCAGTTGTATATCACAAATGTGTTTTGTTAATATTTTACTCTAGCTTACCTTTTCATTTTATTAACAGTATCTTTTGAAGAGCAAAATTTCTCAATTTCAATGGAGTCCAGTTCATCATATTTTTCTTTTATAGATCATACTTTTGGCATCATATCTAGAAATCTTTGCTTAACATAAGATCAAACAGACCTTCTGTGTTTTCTTCTAGAAGTTTTATAATTTTAGGTTTTACGTTTAAGTCTATGGTCCATTTTTGGTTACTATTTGTACATAGTACATGCTACAGGTCAGGATTTGTTTTTTTCATATAGGTGTCCAATTGTTTCAGCTTCGTTTGTTGAAAGGTCATTCTTTCTCCATTTAATTACCTTTGTACTTTTGTCAAGATTATTTGATCATATATATGTAAATGTATCTCTAGGCGCTTGATTCTGTCTCACTGATTTATGAGTCTGTTGTTATTCAGTTGGTAAGTCATGTCCAACTCTTTGTGACCCCATGGACTGTAACATGCCTGGCTGCTTTGTCCTCCACTGTCTCCCAGTTCAGTTCAGTTCAGTTGCTCAGTCGGGTTCAGCTCTTTGCGACCCCATGGACTACAGCATGCCAGGTCTCCTTGTCCATCACCAACTCCCGGAGTTAACCCAAACTCATGTCCCTTGAGTCAATGATGCCATCCAACCATCTCATCCTCTGTCGTCCCCTTCTCATCCTGCCCTCAATCTTTCCCAGCATCAGGGTCTTTTCAAATGAGTCAGTTCTTTGCATCAGGTGGCCAAAGTATTCAAGTTTCAGCTTCAACATCAGTCCTTCCAGTGAACACCCAGGACTGATCTCCTTTAGGATGGACTGGTTGGATCTCCTTGCAGTCCAAGGGACTCTCAAGAGTCTTCTCCAACACCACAGTTCAAAAGCATCAATTCTTCAGTGCTCAGCTTTCTTCACAGTCCAACTCTCACATCCATACATGACTACTGGAAAAACCATGGCTTCGACTAGGTGGACCTTTGTTGACAAAGTAATGTCTCTGCTTTTTAATATGCTGCCTAGATTGGTCATAACTTTCCTGCCAAGGAGTAAACATCTTTTAATTTCATGGCTGCAGTCATCATCTGCAGTGGTTTTGGAGCCCATAAAAATAGTCTGCCACTATTTCCACCATTTCCCCATCTATTTGCCATGAAGTGATGAGACTGGATGACATGTTCTTAGTTTTCTGAATGTTGAGTTTTAAACCAACTTTTTCACTCTCCTCTTTCACTTTCATCAAAAGGCTCTTTAGTTCTTCACTTTCTGCCGTAAGGGTGGTGTCATCTGCATATCTGAGGTTATTGTTATTTCTCCCAGTAATCTAGATTCCAGCTTGTGCTTCATCTAGCCCAGTGTTTCTCATGATGTACTCTGCATATAAGTTAAATAAGCAGGGTGACAATATACAGCCTTGACGTACTCCTGTGTCCATTTTGATGCTATCTAAAAAGGCATTAAACTTGTACAGTAAGCTATTTTGAGAGAGAGAGAGCATATTCACATAACTTTTATTGCCATGCATTGTATTATTCTATTTATTAATAGTTATCATTATTAATCTCTAACTCTGTATAAGTTATAAATTAAAATTGACTATAGGTGTGTATTAGTATATATAAGGTTCAGTAATATCTGCTATTTCAGTCTTCACTGGGGGTCTTAGAACATATCCCCCTGCAGATAATGGAGGATTACTATAGTGAAAACAAGTATCTTTGTCTTGTTATCAATCTTAATGGGAAAGCATTTAGTGTCTCACAACTAAGAATGAAGTTAGCTATAGATTTTTTTTTTTTTTTGTAGATTCATCAGGTTGAAGAATTTCCCTCTCTCTCTAATTTGCTGAGTGTTTTTTTAAAATCATAAATGATGTTGTATGTTGTCAAACACTTTTGTATATACTGAGGTATCTATATACTTTAAATTCTTTAGTTTGTATATACAAATTATATTGATTTTTAATGTTAAAGCAGCCTTGCGTTCCCCATATACACACTATTAGGACCTGATATATTATATTTTTAATATATTGCCAGATTTTATTTGCTAATAACTTGAGAATTTTAAAATTTGTGTTCATGATGGTTATTGGTCTATAGTTCTCTTTCAATATTTTCATTGGGTTTTGATGTTGTTCAGTTCAGTTCAGTCACTCAGTCGTGTCCGACTCTTTGCGACCCCATGAATCGCAGCACGCCAGGCCTCCCTGTCCATCAAGCTCCCGGAGTTCACTCAAACTCACGTCCACTAAGTCGGTGATGCCATCCAGCCATCTCATCCTCTGTCGTCCCCTTCTCCTGCCCCCAATCCCTCCCAGCATCAGAGTCTTTTCCAATGAGTCAACTCTTCGCATGAGGTGGCCAAAGTACTGGAGTTTCAGCTTTAGCATCATTCCTTCCAAAGAAATCCCAGGGCTGATCTCCTTCAGAATGGACTGGTTGACTCTCCTTGCAGTCCAAGGGACTCTCAAGAGTCTTCTCCAACACCACAGTTCAAAAGCATCAATTCTTTGGCGCTCAGCCTTCTTCACAGTCCAACTCTCACATCCATACATGACCACAGGAAAAACCATAGCCTTGACTAGACGGACCTTTGTTGGCAAAGTAATGTCTCTGCTTTTGGATCAGTATGTGCAAAAAGGGAATTCAAGTTTGGACCAATGCTAAGGAATGCTTTAGCAAGATGTAATCCTGTGAAATGAATTTCTCTTCAATCAAAGTACCCCAAAACAGAAGCACAAGTAAATAAAAAGATTTGTTACCCAGCGTACACAAAAATATATACTAAGTTGCATTAAGTTCGACTTTCCTTAATTTGATTATATTAATAGTTATATTAATATAGCACAAAAGGATGTATTTTAATGAAGATTAAATATTATAATTTGAGGCTTTGGGGACTGGTGCTGATTGTAAAATGTTAATTAGATAAAATATACCAACAGATTGTTGCTTCTGAACCAGTGTCTGAGTATCAAGATGTTAGATCATTTCTAGAAGTTCATTTCAGTGCCCACTGTTTCATATTTGCTTACGTAGGGATCTTTCCCTAAGACTGAATTCTTATCTTTATGTGGTAAGGCCCACTAATCTATCAGAGAGGGTTAATTTTTCTTGCCTTACAGTTGAGCTGTTTGGTTTGACAAAGCTTAGCTGAAATTTAGTGTGAAATCCAAGAATTTCTCCTACGTTCATTAATGCCCATGAACATTAATACACTAGACAATGCCTTCAGTGTGTGTTTTACCAGAATTTTGATCTGGTCAAACATTTTATACTGCCAACAAAGAAGACTCAATTTCTCAGTGGAATATATTGTTATAATCTAGGAATTGCTATACAGAAAGTTTTGAGTATGTTACATATACAAGCATTAAATTCTTAAATAATTCTTAACCTCAGTGATGAGCCTAAATTTACTCTGCTTGGCTCTCTACACATGGCATTTCAGGGTACAAGATGTAGCATTTCAATGTATAAGATATATGTAGTGAACATATGTATTAGTATCTTCATTATTATCATCCTTTTTTATTGCTTGGCTGTAATTTTTATAAAGATAAATTATATTGCTTTTGTGTATGTGTTTTTGTGGTATATGTTCAGAAGCCAAGCACCCTTGGAATTTACTAGCTTTGCAGAACTCTACATGTGTACTCATTATTACTAATTATGTAAAAAGATTTTTTCAGTACTGTTGAAAAAAAAATGTCTTTGCTTTTGAATATGCTATCTAGGTTGGTCATAACTTTCCTTCCAAGGAGTAAGCGTCTTTTCATTTCATGGCTGCAGTCACCATCTGCAGTGATTTGGGAGCCCCCCAAAGATAAAGTCTGACACTGTTTCCACTGTTTCCCCATCTATTTCCCATGAAGTGATGGGACCGGATGCCATGATCTTTGTTTTCTGAATGTTGAGCTTTAAGCCAACTTTTTCACTCTCCACTTTCACTTTCATCAAGAGGCTTTTTAGTTCCTCTTCACTTTCTGCCATAAGGGTGGTGTCATCTGCATATCTGAGGTTATTGATATTTCATTACTAGTCTATAATTTCGTATGGTCATGTAACACAGTTTGTATGCCTTAAATTCTTTTAAATTCTTTGAGGCTTGTTTATATCTAAGAATGTGGTTATTTTAGTAAATATTCCATGTGCATTTGGAGAGAGTGTATACTTTTGCTGCTGTTTCGTATAGAGCTTCATGATATCATTTAGGCCAAGTTGGTTAATGAGGCTGTTTAGGTCTTCTACATCCATATTGATTTTGTCTACTTGTTATATCAGTTTCTGAGAGGAGAGTGATGAAATCTCCATCTGTATCTGTGAATTTGTCCATATTCCCTTTCAGTTCTATCACTTTTTGCTTCGTGTATTTTGAAGCTCTGTTGAAACTCGAATGTTATAGGATTGTTATGCCATCTTGGCAAATTGACCTGTTTGTCTCTATTGAATCTCTCTCTCTCTGTGATTTTCTTTTTTAATATTTTATTTATTTATTTGCCATACCATGCAGCATGCAGAATCTTAGTTCCCAGAGCAGGGAATGAGCCCTCGCCTCCTGTAGTGAGCGCATGGACTCTTCACTGCTGGACCACCAGGGAAGCCCCTGTAGTATCTCTTTATCTTGGTGGTGGTCTTTCCCTATAAGGCGTGGGACTTGCTCAGTGATGAGCCTTTCTGCAATCTCAGAAGACCGTTAATAGACTGGGTCCAGCACTGTCTCCTTTCTAGCCCAAGGGTAGGAGTCTTGATCCTTTTAGTCTCTCCCCAGATATAGTGGGTCTTTATCTGTGCTCTCACATGGCAGATTTTGCTACATAACCCCAGTGGTTTAAAGCTTTTGTTCCTTTAGGTGAGAAGTTATTGTGAAGAACTCTGTGTTTTTCCAGTAGCAGCATCAGTCCCCTTCTCTAGGCCTGTGCTCTTGAGGACAGCTGCCCTGGACTCCAATCCTGCCCCCAAGTCTTTCTCTGTGAGCACATATTGGTGTCCTTAGAGAAGAGCAAGTGCAAACTCCCCTGTGTCTGCAGCTCCCAGGAGTCTGCTTATACTGTCCTGCTAGCCCACACTTGGATTTCCACAATCCCCTGAAAATGCCAACTTATTCTTACCCACATGTTTGGAAAGCTCATCTTCCACAGTTTCCTGATAGGATGAAAATAGTGATTTTGCGGATTGCCCACATTTTTCTTCTTGGTGGTGTGTGAGTGATATTTTTTCCAGCTTTCTATATTCTAGGTGGTAGCTGAAAATCTTAGTAATTCATTTTTATTTTATGAACGTATTGACCTATAATAGATTGGAAATTTAATTCAAAATAACAGCAAGAATAAAAATTTTCCTCCACTACAGATTAAGAAGCACCTATCTATACCTTTCTGAACCAATTTGTATTTTTACATGGTGTAGTTAGATTCTCAAATTTATCACCTGGTAATAAACCTAGCTTTTCCAAAATTCTAATATGGTAGAATTTGATGATTGCCATCTGTACTCATCCTGTTGTCTGACTCTCTAAAAATAATTTATTGAGGAAAAATTCATGTAAGATAATATTAACCATTTTGAAGTGAACAATTCAGTGACCTTTGCTACATTTGCAATGTTGTGTAACTACCACTTCTGTCTAGTTCCAAACATTTCAGTCATTTCAAAGTTCCTTACACATTAAGCAGTTTTCTCCTATTTCCTCCTCTCCCTAGTTCCCACGATCAGCAATTTACATTCTGACTTTGTAGATTTATCTCTTCTGGATATTTCCTATAAATTGAGTTTTACGTGACTTTTCTAAACTGATTTATTTCACTTAGCATGATATTTTTGAAGTTCATCTACATTATATATCTATTGTATTCCTTTGTATGGCTGTCTAATATTTCACTATATATACAGTTATCCTTCTGTATTTTTAGGAGATTGGTTCTAAGATCCATGGATTCTCAAGTCTTTTAAATAAAATGATGTAGTATTTTCTTATAACTTATGCACATCTTCCTGTATTCTTTAAATTATCTCTCAGTTCATTTCAGTCATGTCTGACTCTTTGCAACCCCATGGACTGTAGCACACCAGGCTTTCATGTCCATCACTAACAGTTTGAGCTTGCTCAAACTCATGTCCATTGAGTCAATGCTATGTAAATAGTTGCCTGCCTGGGAGAAATTCAAGTTTTGCTTTTTGGAACTTTCTAGAAATTTTCTGGCTGAATGTTTTCTATCTGTGGTTGGTTGACTCCATATATGCAGAACCTGCAGATACAGAGAGCTGATTGTATATAACAAAATTTATCAGTTCATTTGTTAATGGATGTTTGAACCATTTCCATCTTTTGGCTATTGTGAATAGCACTGCTGCGAACATATGTGTGTGTGTACTTTTTTGGGTACCATTTCTGTGTTTTGACTGTATACTTAGAAGCAGAATTGCAGGGTTGTATGGTAATCCTGTGTTAAACTTTTTGAGAAATCCATTATCTCCTTTTGATCCATGTACTTTAATCATATCATTTTTGAGTTTACATATTTCCCAAGGACCCTGAGATTTCATTTATTGAAACAAAAAAGGAATGGAAGTCTTCTTGACTTTTCTCACAAGTATACTTCCCAGGTGCTCCCAGGATGATTGTTCCTGTCTCCTTTAGGCCTCTAGCAATTTCCTAAGCTTCTTGCCTGGAAGACATAACATGGTATAGTGCAGTTCAGCATGAAGAATTTGTTACTGACAGTCAGAGCTCCCTCCAAGTGTAGTAAGTTTCCCCATTATGAGCAGTGCTTCAAGGCACTCAAGTAAGGGATTCCCATCCTGCAAGTGTTGGGCTCCCTGACCTTTTTCTTCTGAGGTCCAAGGGGCCTTTGTTTTCTCACTGTAGATGTGGCATGTGGAATTTCTGAAGCCTTTCTGGCTGTAGGATTGCATGTGCAGGTTTTAAATAAAGGCAGCCTCATGGATTTAGTCTTACTCTCATATACTTCCTGAGACTGATGAACATGTTTTCAGCCCATTTGGTTGTTACAACACATTGCAGTGATGTGAGAGTAAGTCCAGGCCTTTTTCTCCAGTTGTTGTGAACAGTTGTATCCGTCTTCTGACCCTTCAAGCCAAAATGACCATGCATTTTCTATCAGAGCCTTAGCAGCTTCAACAAGATACAGACTGGTTATCGTCCCTTAGGCTAAAAGCTTCCTACTATCCACTTCTTACGGGTAGGGGTGAAATCTCTTCTAGATTTATCTGCCTTTTAAAAAAAATGTGTTTGTTTAATATCTGTTCGTCACCAGAACACAAATACTATGCAGGCTGGGACCACAGCTCTTTTATCTTTCCCGGAACTTTCAGGGATGGCATTAGACTGTGTCACCTACTTTCTGTTTGCCATCCTAGGCTATCTTTGCCATTTTTTATCTTGCTCTGTGTTCTGAAGGGTGGGCTCTGCCCTGACTCCTAGGCTCCATTGCCTTCTGGCTTCTGATTGGGTTTGGACAGTGAGCAGTATCACCCAGATCAGAAAATTGTAGGAGAGGGAAGTAGAGCTATTTCCTTTCCTGTTCTCACCTGAAGTGCATGTGTCCATCCAGGACGACAGTTGAGGTCATGCCGTCCCCTCTATATTTTTTTTAGCTCTAGATCTCATGCATCTTAGTACTAAATTTCTGCTGTTGCAACCCTCTGGCCTTGGCATCTATGTTGATTTTCTTTCTCTTGCCCATGCTGCTGTAAATAAAAATCTTCCTTCCTTCCTTCCTTAAAAATCCCAGGTGACCCTGCCTACTGTTTTTTTTTTTTTTTTTCCATGTCCCTGCTAGTGTAACAGAACAGGTTGAGCTTTTGAGTAGATGAGTGAATGGTTGAAAAGATGCCAGAAAGAGTAAGGGTCTCTCCACGTGACTCCTGCACTGACTTCCCATTTCCCTGGAAGGCCCTCCCTTAGATTGCCTCCCTGCCTCCCCTCTCCTACATTCTCCCCACTCAGTCTGCTCCAACCACACTGGCTTCCTTGCTGCTTCTATAGTGTAGAAGTCCTGCCTTTGTGACTTTGCTCTAGTCATTTCCTCTGCCTGAAAGACTCTTCTCACTGATATTCATATATAGAAATTCCCTTACTTTCTCCAGGTCTTTCCTGACCTTTCCTTTTCACCAAGACTCACTTGAACCACTCTAATACTGCCCAACTACCCCCTATCAGTATCGCCCAGTAGTCAATGACCCTGTGACCATGTTGCACTTTTTCTTTTTCCAGAGTACTTACCATTTCTAAAGAAATTACATTGAATGAATTTATTATGCTTAGTATTTGTCATTTGTCTTCCCTGCTAGAATTTGAGCTCCCCAAACAGAGGAGTTTTTATATATATTTATATATCTTACCACAGATGTATCCTAACCTCCTGGAATAATGCCAAGTTCGTAGTAAGTACCTAATAGGTTGAATAGTGGCCTCCCCAAAGATATGTCCAGCTAGGACCTGTGAATGTGACCTTATTTGGAAAATGAGTCTTTGAAGAGGCAGTTTAGGAGTCCCAAGATGAAATTATCCTGAAGTAGGTTTGGCCTTAAATTCAGCAATAGGTTCTTACAAGATAAGAGAAGGGGAAACAGAGACACAGGGAAGAAGCTTGGGGAGGAGGAGGCAGATGCTGGAGTGATGTGGTCCCAAGTCAGTGAACACCTGTGCCGTGAGAACCTGGGAGAGGCAGGCAAGGCTTCTCTGCTACAGCTATTGGAATGTGGAGTGCAACTCCGTTGATACATTGATTTCTGGCTTCTGGCTTTCAGAACTGTTATGGAATAAATTTTTGATGTTTTAAGCCACCAGATTTGTAGTGAGTTTTTACAGCAGCCTTAGGAAACTAATACAGTGCCCAATAAGCATTTATTGAATGAAAAACTGAGAGAGTGAATACAAGCCTTGTTGACATTGCCATGACCTCCATTTCAAATAATGCTTCTGCTTTCAATGGTTATCAGTGCCTGTGAATGAATGTGAACAAACCTGACATTTAAGAGGTATTTCAGTTTTGTGTATGATCCACTTCTACAGTGCAAACCTAAGCTCCTGAATATTTTCACACACTGTACTTAAAAGCTTAAGGTCTTACTTAGTCCCCACATAATTGTTTTCCATCTCAACCCATCAATAGTGTGCTGAGAGTGAATTCACAAAGTATTCGTTCTTCAGGCAGTGGATGAGAACCCCTATTGGTCTCTAGCCGTAAAATATCCCTGTGTCATTTCCCCACTTCCATCCTGAGTCCCTCCTGCTGTCCTTAAGCTAATTCTCGGTTATTGTATCTTTGGAGGAGCACGTCACAAGCCACAGTGTGATCACCCCTTGTAACTTGACAAGGGTTATTTAGTCTCCCCCAGGCCCACTCTTGGTGCGTGCTGGGCTTATGATGCAGTGTGGTACTAACTATTGGCTCCTTGTAGGAGACGGAAGGTAAATCAAATTGAAAACACCCTTCCTGTGTCGTGCATCTTCCAAATGTCCTCGGGTCTCTATTACATCTTCTGGAGGCTGCCAGATTCTCTGCAGGACAAGAGGAAGCTGGAGCAGCTTCTCGGTAGCGACAGAAGGTGCCATTAGCAGAAATACATCATCTCCCGGTGGTGTTAGCAACAGCAGAGTCCTGCTTATGTCCATCCTTTTGCCAGAGTGAGAAGAGAGTCCTCAGAGGCAGAGGCTGCTGGTAACAGAGTCTCCATCATTCTAAAATACCCCCTGGTGTCCCAAAGCAGCATTTCTGCCCAGACGGAGTCTGAACTTCGGAGAGCTTATTTCCAGTGTTGTTTGTTCACAAGAGCTCGTTGCTTCCCAGATTCTGGGGCTTTTCTAATCTGGGGGTGCAGGGGGTTTGGGTAGAGGCCCACACGTGGTTAATCAGCTGCCTTGGCTGGGCTGGATCAGCCCTTCCAGGTGTTTCTTGTTAGACCTCTTCAAAGGCACCTTCTTAGCTTAGATTTGGGGTTCTCAAACTGTAGCTTGCAGGGATTGTTAAAACAGTATTCTGAGCCCCACTCCCACAGTTTCTAATCTGGGTCTGGAATGGGCCCAGGAATTTGCATCCTGACAAGTGCCCAGATGGTGCTGAGATTGCTGACCCAGGGGCCATAGTGTGAAAGCCAAGGGCTTGGATGCTGAGAGATGCTGTTCTTGTGCCCTGTGCTATCCGGTCATCGCCCTGCTCATCCCAGCAGGCAGTGGGGCCTTTGGAGGTTGGATTGGGACCTGTTTCCAGGATGCAGTGAATGCACCTCTTGATTGTTTACATCCTGTCTGTTCTGATCACCCCTGTCTCCCCTGAGAGTGGAGACCTTCCTGCATGACCCTGGTTCTCCCTGGTGTCTGTCAACACTGTTTCCTTCCCTGGGCTCTTCAGCCCTGGGTGGTCACAGCTCCCCTCTTCCTAGTTTCTAGGTCCCTCCACATGCTGGCGCTTCCTCTCAGCCTGTGCTTTCAAGTGTCCTTTCTTTAATGTTGCTTCATTTGAGCCACTTGTATTAAATTCTGGTTCTTGCAAGGACCTGGTCCTGGAATATTTCTCCCCTCAGGGGAAAAGAGTCTTTTCTAGGCAGAGACCTAGCCAGAATCACTGTCTTTATCCCAAGAGCAGTCTTGTCACCCAAAGTATAAGGTAGAATTACTGAGAAATTGGAGAAATAAGAAATTTATACCAAATGGAAATATGGCAGCTTTATCACTGCTTATTTCAAGCTTGGGGAAATACCAGCCTCTAAATATCTCGTCACCAGAGCCAGGGTAGGGGGAGCGCTTGTTTGCTGCCTGGACAAGTGTTTTTCAGTAATGGGGTCTCTGACCCAGGTGATGGGTCAACAAATCTGTCATCAGCAAGTAATGGGGTACCTTGAGCCCAACCCATGGTGCCACCATGACTGGACTATTTGTGGTCTCTGGAGGTGGGATTGCGGGTGATTTCACTTCTACATTATGCATGTTTGTAATATAAAACAACCATCGGTCATCATATCAGAAAACCATCTGGAAAACAAGATACTTGGGTAAACAGATCCTTACATTTGGGTGTGCGTGTGATATTTGTGTATACTTGTACACATGCATACCCACACGTAAAAAATGAGAGAAAAGAGTGGAAGGAAAATGACCCAGATGTTAATCACGGACTTCCCAGGTGGCTCAGTGATAAAGAATCTGCCTGCCAAACAGGAGACATGGATTTGATCCCTGGGTCAGGAAGTTCCCTGGAGAAGGAAATGGCAACCCGCTCTAGAATTCTGGTCTGGGAAATCCCATGGACAGAGGAGCCTGGCTACAGTCCATGGGGTCGCACAGAGTTAAACACGATTGAAGGGACTTCGCACTCATGCATGCATGCACGCATTAGGGAAAAAGTGTTAAGTGTGGTATAGGAAACACAGCTGAATGCCCTGCCCTCTGCTTGGCACCAATGCAAGTCGTACCTAACCTGCCACACAGTTTACATTCTACCTCCTCCAAAAGCTTTTTTAAACAGATTCTTTCCCTCTAAATCTTGGAGAGCACTCTTGCTGAGTTAGTGTTCTTATTTCAAGTATGTATGTCTTAATATTTCAGTTGCTTTATGAATTATGCCAAGATATCAGTTATGCTTTTTACTTTCTGTCTGTTTCCCACAAGGTCAAGTATAGATGATCACATTGTAGGTACTTGTTGGTCAATGGGTAGCATGTTCCTGAAAGGACAGGAAAGATATGAAAACATGAAAAACAGATCTAAATGCCATCTGCTCGTCCAGATACCCCACTGTCCTAACTCACCTTGGCTGTGGCCCTCCCTCAGCAACAGGTCAGGGCCTCCAGTTCACATTGGTTCTATGAGTCCTTAGGGCACATTCCAAGCTACCAGTGGGTCTGGCCATTAACTGTTTCTCTTGCCTCTCCTTCCAAAATGCTGACCACTTTTCATGAAGTCTGAGTAAGACTTTGCACGACTTTAATGGTGTCAGTGGCGAGGCTTTCATCCTTGGATACCTTTAAGTCTGCTGATAAAAGAAATGTTCATTCCATCCTCTAGAGAAATCTCTTGCAGGAACATACAGCAAAATCAATCAAGTCTCCCTTCTATCTAAGGAAGGACACCATCAATTGCTTCCCCCTCTGGTGGATGAGAGTCATTTCTTCCTTCTTTATCTTATGTAGTCAAGCTGTCCCTTACAACCCAATCTTTCTCATCAGATTTTGAGAACTCTTAGTTCTCTTTTTTAAACAAACAGCTCCTCTACCTGTGGCCATCTTCAGGGCCTTTATCTTCTCTCTTTAGTGTTGGGCTTTTCAAAAGATTTGCCTCTTCCCACAGTCTCCATTTTTATACCTTCAACTTATTCAGTAACTAACTGTATTCTGTATCAGTGTAGGTTTTTAATCCATTACTCTGCAACTCTATCAGATAGACAGATCTGATAGAATTCCTGATGAACTATGGATGGAAGTTTGTGACACTGTATAGCAGACAGGGATCAAGACCACCCCCAAGAAACAGAAATGTAAAAAAGCAAAATGACTGTCTGAGGAGGCCTTACAAATAGTTGTGAAAAGAAGAGAAGTGAAAAACAAAGGAGAAAAGGAAAGATATACCTATTTGAATGCAGAGTTCCAAACAATAGCAAGGAGAGAAAAGAAAGTGTTCCTCAGTGATCAATGCAAAGAAATAGAGGAAAACAATAGAATGGGAAAGACTAGAGATCTCTTCAAGGAAATTAGAGATACCAAGGCAACATTTCATTCAACAGTGGGCTCAATAAAGGACAGAAATGGTGTGGACCTAACAGAAGCAGAAGATATTAAGAAGAGGTGGCAAGAATACACAGAAGAACTGTACAAAAAAGATCTTCATGACCCAGATAACCACAATGGTATGATCACTCACCTAGAGCCAGACATCCTGGAATGCAAAGTCAAGTGGGCCTTGGGAAGCATCACTACGAACAAAGCTAGTGGAGGTGATGGAATTCCAGTTGAGCTCTTTCAAATCCTGAAAGATGATGCTGTGAAAGCGCTGCACTCAATATGCCAGCATATTTGGAAAACTCAGCAGTGGCCACAGGACTGGAAAAGGTCAGTTTTCATTCCAATCCCAAAGAAGGGCAATGCCAAAGAATGTTCAAATTGCCACACAATTGCACTCATCTCACACACTAGCAAAGTAATGCTCCAGATTCTCCAAGCCAGACTTCAACAATACATGAACCCTAAACTTCCAGATGTTCAAGCTGGATTTAGAAAAGGCAGAGGAACCAGAGATCAAATTGCCGACATCCGCTGGGTCATTGAAAAAGCATGAGACTTCCAGAAAAACATCCATTTCTGCTCTATTGACTATGCCAATGCCTTTGACTGTGTGGATCTAAACAAACTGTGGAAAATTCTGAAAGAGATGGGAATACCAGACCACCTGACCTGCCTCTTGAGAAATCTGAATGCAGGTCAGGAAGCAACAGTTAGAACTGGACATGGAACAACAGATGGTTCCAAATAGGGAAAGGAATACGTCAAGGCTGTATATTGTCACCCTGCTTATTTTACTTATATGCAGAGTACATCATGAGAAACACTGGGCTGGATGAAGCACAAGCTGGAGTCAAGATTGCCGGGAGAAATATCAATAACCTCATATGCGTATGACACCACCCTTATGGCAGTAAGTGAAGAAGAACTGAAGAGCCTCTTGCTGAAAGTGAAAGAGGAGAGTGAAAAAGTTGGCTTAAAGCTCAACATTCAGAAAATGAAGATCATGGCATCCAGTCCCATCACTTCATGGCAAATGGATGAGGAAACAGTGGAAACAGTAGCAGGCTTTATTTTCGTGGGCTCCAAAATCACTGCAGATGGTGACTGCAGCCATGATATTAAAAGAGGCTTACTCCTTGGAAGGAAAGTTAGACAGCTTATTAAAAAGCAGAGACATTATTTTGCCAACAAAGGTCCATCTAGTCAAGGCTATGGTTTTTCTAGTAGTCATGTATGGATGTGAGAGTTGGAGTATAAAGAAAGCTGAGCACCGAAGAATTGATGCTTTTGAACTGTGGTTTTGGAGAAGACTCTTGAGAGTTCCTTGGACAACAAGGAGATCCAACCAGTCCATCCTAAAGGAAATCAGTCAAAAGTGTTTATTGGTAGGACTGATATTGAAGCTGAAACTCCAATACTTTGGTCACCTGATGTGCAGAACTGACTCATTTGAAAAGACCCTGATGCTGGGAAAGATTAAAGGCAGGAGGAGAAGGGGACGACAGAGGATGAGATGGTAGGATGGCATCACCGACTCAATGGACATGAGTTTGGGTAAACTCCGGGAGTTGATGATGGACAGGGAGGCCTGGTGTGCTGCAGTCCATGGGGTCACAAAGAGTCGGACACGGCTGAGTGACTGAACTGAACTCTGCAACTAGTTTAATTCCCAGTGACCTCCAAGTGACTAAATTCAAAGGGAACTTTTAGTGTGTATCTTGCTTGGCTTTTTAGCAGTAGTAAAATCTATTGTCTACAGCTTCTTTTTGAAACGTAGTCTTTCCTTGGATTTTCTGATCCATGTGGTTTTTTGACCACCTCCCTGGCCCTTCTTACACCATCTCTTAAAGGTTCATATACATTCACCTAGCGAATAAATGTTGAAATGTCTCTGCCCAAGGACCTCTTTTCTTCTCAGTCTGATCTCTCTTTCTTGGTGGTCTCATCCATATCTGTAGTTTTAACTATCACCTGTTTGGAAAAGACTCTGATGCTGGGAGGGATTGGGGGCAGGAGGAGAAGGGGATGACGGAGGATGAGATGGCTGGATGGCATCACTGAATCGATGAACGTGAGTTTGAGTGAACTCTGGGAGTTGGTGATGGACAGGGAGGCCTGGTGTGCTGCGATTCATGGGGTCACAAAGAGTCAGACACGACTGAGTGACTGAACTGAACTGAACTGTATGTACCCATGGACATGTCCTCTGAGCTCCTAAGGTGTCTGCCTTCTTGTTGGAGACCTAAGAGTTGACCCATTGGTCCCAACGTCCTACCAGTTTATTTCTTATTACTTCTTAAAGCCATCCACTCTCATTCTTCACCCTCATCACCCAAGTTCAAACCATATCATGTTTGTGGTTTGTATTTCTTAAATTTGGGACTACTGTAGTAGCCTCCAATGTTATCTACCTTTATCTGCTTTTAACCCTCACAGTGTACTCTGCTCCCTTCAACAGATGTTTGCAAAATGCAAACAAATCAGGTCAGTCCCCTGCTTCAAACCTTGCACCGCTTAGCCTTGCATTTAGGATGAAGAGCAAACTCTCTAACCTGGTCTACTCCACTCTGCACAGTCTAGCCCTCTTACCAACTCTCCAGTCCCATCTCACACCATCTGCATCCCTCACACACACTCCCAGACCTTCAGGCAATGCCACACACTCATACATGGTCACCTCCTTTTCAGTTTCTCTAAAATGCCAGTCTCCATCCTACCATAAGCCTTTGCCAAAGCTATTCCTTCTGCCTAAACACAGTTGGCATTCCCTCACTTAGTAATCTCGTTAACTTTGTAATTTTCCTCCCCCTGTTCTCAGCTCACAATATTACTTCCCCAGGGATGCCTTCTTCCAAGACCAGCTCTTGCTTTTTTTTTTTCAAGGTCCTTAAAACAGCATATACCTCTTCTTCCTAGCCCTTCTTGACTTTTTAATTTAATGTGTATGTCTTCATGTGTTTTTTTGCCTATCCATTTCCTTAAATCATCTTTAAGCTCCTCAGGACAAGGGTCATAACATTATTTTTGTTCATCATTGTATCTTCAGCACCCAGCCTACTGCTTCAACCACAGTAGGTACAGAGTAAATATTTACCAGATGATTAGAAGACTTTATGAGAGGACGATGAAATCAAGTAAGGCCACAGAAACATGATGGAGGGCACCACCACACCTAGATGTTCCAACTCCAGCCCATCAAATCAGAACCAAGAAAGTTCATTTGAAAGTCATGATTCAGACTTCCAGAATAAATTATATGCAGTTGTGCAAACATGTCAAAGTTTAGTAAATTGAATTTGTTGAATGTAAACAACTTTTGACCAAAATAATAACACAGCTTTAGAAAAAGACATTAGGCACCCACTTTTGAAGAGTTTGTATAATTTAACACACAAGAAAACTTTACTGTAATTATATGCAGACGTATACAAAGGATAAATGTTATTTACTTGCTCCAACCTCCATAAAATAAACCTCCAACTAGGCTGCAGCTTGCTGCATTAATCCTAATTTAGAAACCACTCCCACTGAGGTGGTGGGGGCTCCGTGGGCCCCTCATCTTTTCCTTGTGTCAAAATTAGCCATTTAAATTAGAACCACATTAGGAGCTTTGGTGACGCCAACGTCATGGCCCCAGTGTGGGGAGCATTCAGAAGTGGCCACCTGAAGTTGATTAAACCCTTACCTGTCAAACCCAGTATGGTTATGTTGGAAAATCTTTAATGTAATTAAGAGAAGCACATTATGGGAGGTCAAGTGACTTGCTTTTTGAATTCCACTTCTAATCTGTCATCAAATGGATTGGAAATTGTCGGCTGGGGGTAGTTAATGAAAGCTGCATGAGCAAGCGGGGGAGGAGAGGGATAGGGGACTGGCAGGCAGGAGAGCCAGATGGGGGCTCTATCTCCTGATAGTCGTGAGGACCGGGGCTGGGGGAGACCCACCGAGCACCCTGCCCCCTCAGGAGGCTCTGGGTGGGAGGCTCACTCAGCACCTGTCTCTTAGCACATGGGGAAGCAGGATAAGGGGAGGGGCCGTCTGCACAGCTCCTTGCTTATCATTAAGTGAGATCTGGGGCCTGGATGTCAGCGGCCTGGGCAGAGTGGAGCCGGCGCCGCCCTCGTCACCCTTCACTCAGAGCCGTCTGATCTTCATCAGCCTTTAGCTTGCCTTATGTGCTGATCCCCCAAAGAATGGCGGGGTGCTTCCACCCGGGGCCTCCACCTGTCCAGTCTCTGACTCCAGGCTCCTCACAGGTCCACAGCCTTGAGCACATTGGGTCTGGGGAAGAAATTCGGCATTGCCCCGAGTTTCTTCCTGAGCGTGTGGGTTCCTGGCCCACTAAACCCATCTCTCAGTGCATTGGGTGTGTTTGGGCTCCAGGGATCCTGTGCATCTTAATGCCAGAATGCTGCCTTTTAGAGATGAAATTACTTAATGCTTTGCTGTGTGTTTTCGCCTGAGGGTGCTGTTGACAGAAGGCAGAGTTTTTCTGCTCTGGTTGCTGTCTCCCTCTTTGTTTTTGTACATTGCATCTGTGTACATTAGCGGAGGTATCTGTGTTTGAAAAAGGATTACATCCGTCAGAATGTTGCCACTTAAGATTTGCCCCCTTCCTCGGAGATTGACATGAGAACAAGCACCACACTGCATCTTCACAGGGTATTGGCATGGGGAACTTTCCAGACCAGATAGGCTTTCCCCCTTGGCTCTCTTCCTAGCTTGAGTATGGGCAGAATGCATCAGTGTTGAGAAAAGAGATTTGATCTTCAATTGGGGAATATCTTCAATACTCCATGGAAAAGATTGGGTGTCTCCTGTGTGTGGTGGTCCTTAGGAGTTATTTAGAACAGAATGGACAATCCAGGCAAAGATGAAATACACAGCCAAGATTCAGAAGCATCTAAATGTCTATGCTTGGGGCTGGTACACTGGGATGACCCAGAGGGATGGTATGGGGAGGGAGGAGGGGGGAGGCAGGAGGGTTCAGGATGAGGAACACATGTATACCTGTGGCAGATTCATTTTGATATATGGCAAAACCAATACAATATTGTAAAGTTTAAAAATAAAATAAAATTAAAAAAAAAAAGATTTGCCCAAAGGGTCTTAAGAAGGGCCCAGGGTTTTAAGAAGGGTCCAGGGTCTCCTGTTATTAGAACTGTGGAGAGGTGGCAGATACAGTTGAAGGGAAGAGATGCAGAAGGATGAGGCATTTATTAAGAGGGTCTCTAGATAATTTTTCATTGGGCTTGAATTTCCTTGGTTTAGAGAATTTTTAGTCATTGTCCCATGTGAAAAATGGAAGAGTTAAATGGGAGGGGAGACGATGAGGCAGAAAAATCAACCTGGAAGTAGTTTCAAATAAGAGCAGAGCACTGGTGAAAGTCATTTTCCAAGGGCCCTCCCTCTGCTGTGTTGCTTTTTTTGACCAATGAAGAGCCCCTTTTCTTATCTCCTGCTCACCCCCATTTTTCATCCACAGCAGAAAGGGCAGTGTTTCTAGAAAGGGAGGTGTGTCTCCAGGTAAAAGCTGTCCCAAGGCAGTGGCAAGAGGAGCTGCGGTGCTCGGCTCCCTCTGGATACCGTGTTTACCTCCTGGCCACAAGTTCACAGGTAAAAGGGAAAAGTTGCCCTGGGCTCCTCTTCCCGAGAAGCTGTCTGCTCACCATGGCAACCTCTTCCTGGGGTCTCAGTCGTCGGCAGCGGGGTGCAGAGTTCACGGAACTCAGCGCTGTGCCCTCCTCTCTCCATGTCTTTTTCTTTTTTGAAGGGATCGAGGCTGGTTTGCAGCACTATTTAAAGCAAAGATGCCAAATGAAAAGTCCCTCGTTTTAAGTTGGTTCTTATACAAAGCTGCTTTGTGGTTTTTTTCGGCCTGTCAGACTTGTCAGGCCTAGTAAGAAAAAGTATATTGTTCCCAGCACTTGGATTCCTTTCTCCCTGACATCTGCCACTCTGTAAAGATGATAAATTCCTGCCTCATTAGCCAAGGGTGTGGGATTACAGGCTGACAACACATTAATCACCAGCCTCTGTGGCAGGCTGACTAGCAATAGGCATTGTTAACAAAACTTTTCTAATATGTCACTCTTCTCTATGACAGCCTGTAATCAATCATTGTGATTGACGGCGCTGATAGATTACACTATTTATACTTTGTGTAATGAAAGATAGTGTTTCCACCTACTGTCATTTCTGGGCAAGTGGTGGAGGATCAGTGAATAGAAAACAAACATAACAACAGGGCAAGCCCCCATCATCCCCAAAATATCCACAGAAATACCCCACCTTCCCAAGTCCCAAGGCTGGCAGTGAGAGAGAAGGCAGGATGGATCAGGGTGGTCACTCTGGGATGAGGGGTGGTGGCCGAGGCACCTGGAAAGAAGGAGGTGTTTCAGCTTTTCTCAGGGAGTGCTCTCTGCAGTGTGTGCGCCGGCAGATATCGATAGTACAAGTTTACACAGGTAGAAGCCTCCCCCCGCAGTCCCTCTCCTCGCCCTTGGCAGCTTACGTGTGTACAGCTGAGCCTTCGGCCCCTCCTCCCCTGCCAGATGAGAGATGATTTAGATGTTGATAAAATATTTGTTCTTTCTTGGCTCCGAGGGCAAATATTATCCTTGTTTCCCATAATCGTGCAGCACTGCAAAAGTCAACAGCTCCCGGAGCAAGTACAGAACCAGCGCTCAGAGAGCAGCCCTTTGCCCAGGGCTTTTGCCAGGACTTGCTTTTCCCCTCTGAAGCCCCTAGAATTGCAAACAGGATAAGAATGAATCAGCTGAGCTAAAATGTATTCTGATTCTCACATACGGGGTATTTTTGGAGGGTCCTTTCAGTAATTTTTGTTTTGTCTGGAAAGAACTTGTCAAATTGACAGGCTATTTTTGACTTCCTAATATAATTTCCATAGAGTGGCAAGTGGGGGTGATCCTGGGCTGGTATCTTCAGAGGCGAGCGCCTTTCCCCACAGGGCAGCCACACTCCCACCAACTGTGCCACACATGCTTATTTTAATCATTTTTTAAGTGATTATTTGATTTAATTTTCCTTGCTCTTGGGTAAATACAGAAAAATTCCCCATTATTAGTTCTTTAGGGTTCACAGATGTGAACCGTCATCTTTCTCTTTGGTACAAGCATAAGTCTGTGATTTTCAGGCCTCGCATTAAATGGGTTTCTGGTCTCTCTCTTTCTCTTAGCCTATTCTGTGGATTGGGAGGCAGAGAGGGGAGAAAAGAAAGGAAGCGAGGACTTATCCCCGCTTCCTGCACGTTGTGGAGTTGGTAGGCATTCGACACTTCAAGGTGCCCTGCCAGTTGGCAAGGCAAAAGGAACCTGAGAGGGACCCTGAGTGAAACTGCTCTGGAGGGGAATGAGTGGGAGGAGGAGTGGGGAGCCAGCGGAGCTAAACTTTAATCTCTCTGTGAAGTTTGAGTGAGCCCAGGATGATTAATGAGAGAGCAGACCATCTGATTAAGCCCCTCCGTGTCATAGGACATGATTAGTAGGTGACAGAGACGGTAACAGTATCCAGCCAAACCCTTGTTTCTTTCACGGCTCCGGCTGTTATATGATTAATGTCCCCAAGGGCTATCTCAGGGTCAGGCAGGGGAACCTGTCAGAACAGGTGGAAGTGACAAAATGGGCAGAAACTCCTTAGGGGGGACAGGAGTGGTGCGGGGGAGGGTGGAGGGGGGCAGGGTGGCCAGATGGAGCCGGCGACCTTTCTCTGATCCGAGCAGGCTCGGGGAGCATCATGGGAATGGAAACGGGGAAGAATCACAAAACTGCAGATGTTTCCCAGGTTCTGGATGCAGCAAGCACTGCCAGCTTGGATGTGCAGAAAGCACAGTGTGACATGGTGAGTTATCACTCATCGTTTATGTGCTGGGATGGGACAGGATGAGGCTGCTGTGGGTCCTGAGAGTATTCATGTGGGGTGCCCACATGTGTGCCTTGTAAGCCTGTGTGCGCCTTCAGATGTACCAGGACAAGGGCTCCACTCCGCTGTGGGGATTAAGTACAAATCAAACAGTTAGAGCTGATATTTCAGTTCACTGCTTTTGAGAGCCAAAGCACATACACTATCCTTGAATGTTCTACTTAGAAAAGATAAATATAGAAGATGAGAGTGGATTCAAAGAACCATACCTTTTAGATCTAAAATGCAGGGACTTTTTTAAAATCCAGGTAACCCAGGTACAGGTGAGGAAACTGAGTCTTGAAGAAGGTAAGTGACTTGCGCAGTGGCAGTCAGGACTGGAAGCCCAGTTTTTCTATGCCTAGTTTCATGTAACAAGGCCTTGGTAAATCTGTTGATAAGAAGTTTCAGGCCTTTTTATTAGATGCGAGTTTCCAAGCAAGGTTTTGATCTTCACTTCCCTTATATTCCCCGCCGTCCTTTCCCAGGAGCACTTTGACCTCCAGGTCCAAGGTTCAAACCCCGTTTGAAGTGCAGTCTCGTGGAGTCCCCTTGGGGCAGACAGTCTTCCCAGACGGCATCTTTGACAGAAGACTCTGCTCGAATGGCAGCCATTTTGATGACAGGGTTCCTGAGGGGGACCATTTTGACATGAAAGAGAACCTGGATTTGTTGAGATTCACTTGGCAAGTGTAGCTTTTCTCTTTCCATCTTTGATGCTCTGTCCGTTACCCACATTTGAGAGCCGTTCCAGGGCTGTAACTGGGGCTGATAAAACCCTTCAACCATTTTCTAGGGGGCTCTTGAGCTGCCAGCATCCCTCTCTGCTCTACGTGTCTGTCTGATAACTCTTGCTGTTATGCTCACACAGCAGTAATAACTGGGCTAGTGATGGGCTGGGCAGTAAACAGTTCCTTGCACCTGCTTTGGTCTCCCATGCAGGGGTTTACAAATTGTCAGTCTTTGCTCAGAAGAAAAAGACCGCCTTTCAGCATAGTTTTGTCCATACAAACTTAACAGGCCAAGATGGTCTTCAGTGAGCCACAAACTTAGTAGCAAAGCCAAGTTCAGTGTTGTGATCACAAAGGACAGACATGGAAGAACAGAAGCTGTATTGGATTATGTTAGCAAGAGAATAGGTGGCATGAGACTCAGCCAAGGCATGTTAATGCTTCATTCTCCCCAAAAGTTGTTTACCATGTGGCATTTTATGTGAGTTACCCTTAAATGGTGAATGAAGTATGCTGCTGCTACTGCTGCTAAGTCGTTTCAGTCATGTCCGACTCTGTGCGACCCCATAGACGGCAGCCCACCAGGCTCCACCGTCCCTGGGATTCTCCAGGCAAGAACACTGGAGTGGGTTGCCATTTCCTTCTCCAAAACTGTCCCAGGGCAGCATTGTAGAACAGATGGCTTGGAGAGCAAACCCTCCTAGAGAGGACTTCTCCTCTGGTCAGGGGATCAATCATGGATGAATAAATTCTTATTCATTTTAGAATTCTGGTGCATTTTCATTTCTGCCCCACATTTAACTCAGGTAAAATACAGCCTTACTAGAACAAGTAGAGAGTGAACTGGAGTTCCAAGCACAGTCATTTGAATTTGGCTCTTGTGGTCTTTAAGGGAATCATACAGAGGATTGAGTCACTTCCCTGGTTAAGGGAAAACATATAGTATCAAATTCTTCCATAAACTGATGGAAAGGTTTGAGAAAACTTTGGCAGACACGGCGTGAGGAGTCGAGCCCTTGCTGTAGCATGAAGCACACTGGGAGGAGATATATGTGATGTGATGGTGATGGCGGGGGTGGGGGGCCCATTATATTACAGAGCAAATCAGTAACCTTGTGGATCATGCTGCCATTGAATCTTTCTTCTGTTATGGAATAGGTTGAGTTGCCAAAAATCAAGCCTATCCTGACCTACATAAAGAACCCACATGTCAAAATGTTGACCCATTCCCAGTGTGCACTGCTTTATGTTGGAGAATTTATAGGGGGGCCATGGTGCTGTGGAAGAGACCCAGGCTTTGCTATTGTTAGACCCCAAAAGTAGTTTAGGGTCTTAACCATGATTTAGTGGTTAAGTGTAGGAATCATGTTATGAGCAAGGCCATGAACAAATGTTTACCAGTGATTAAAAACTGAAGTTTGTGAATGATGTTTACATTCATCTAAATTAGAGCAGATTCACATTGCCTCCTTTCCTTTATAATTTCTCAAGCCAGGGAGAAAGGGATATCATTAGTTACTTCAGGGGTGTGGCATCTCAGCTTAAATGGCCTCCTGGGAGTGGGCTGGGCTCAATGAAATAATCCTCCATGTGTTTTGGCAGATAAATGTTTGAGATCAATGTTATTAGGTTGTACTACACTAATGATATTACCCAACCAGAAAGTGTGACAAATAGTTTAATGAAGAACAACAATTATTGTGGATGGTAGATATTTCTTTACTTAAAGGCAAAGATGAGTAATATTTGAAATTCAGGAAATGGAGCCTCTCTTCATTTGAGGCCAGCACAAATAATAAGATTTTGCCTTTTCACAGAGGATGAGAACAAATGAAAAATTTAGGATATTATCACCTTGCAGAATTGAAAATTCTCCAGCCGGATCATCCTGGACTCCCAGTCCCAGGATGCCAAACTCTCTTATCTCCTTTTTGATGGAAGAATGTCACAATTTCCTTTTCTAGCCTCTTATTTGTTTTTTGGGAGATTTTTCTGAAAGTGGTTCCTTTCTATGTGGGACCATTTAAAGAAACCAGACCAGAAAAATCATGCAAAGTAACACTTTTTTCCTTGAGCGTTTTTCTTTTTGCAGTTTGGAACTGGAGGCAAATGAAGGCCTCCCTAGTGCCCTGGTAGCTGCAGCCCCTCTTTTAGCATTTTTTCAAAGGGCACAGGCCAATCTGCCCATAATGAGCTTGGAAAGTGAGGATGGAGTTCCTGATAATATGACACAAATTTCTTTACTTTTGCTCCTTATTTCATCTTAATTAGTCCCCGTAGAAAGGATTGATTTTTGAGAGGCTTGTAGTGAACATCTGTTGGTATTCCTGGGGTCATTCTTAGTCTGTCCTGTGTTTGACATTTCTTGTAAAAGAGGAGGCATTTGTTCATATTGACATTAGCTGCCTCTGTATCTCTCGGTGGTACAGATGGTCTGTGAATAAAGACATCAAGCTAATAGGCAAGATGACAAGCTTCAATAGAGCTGGGGCTCCTCACCCTTAAATGGCAGGGCAGCATGGATTGCTTCTGCTGCCGAGGCTGGGGTCTGCGGTAGCAAAGCATATGGAATAAGTTAAAAATGAAGAAGGATCCTGGGAAATGACTAGACATCTCTCCCTAAGACTGTAAGGGCTTTTATTATTATTATTATTATTGGTCCATGCAGTATGTCAAGCTTCCAAGGCGTGCAGAGCCGGGAAAAAAAGGCAGAAACTAGGTTTTCTGCTGGTCCTTCTCCCATACATTGCTGTCCTGTGAACTGGCCATGCAGATCCTAATGGAGGTGTGCAGATCTCAGAAGGGAGCTATTGTTCTTATTTTTGGTGAAGTATGTTGATGATCCTGTTTCTATCAGAGGAAAGCTACTCTCAAATCAGAGGCTAAATTTTTGTTCTCCCACGAAACCGTATTTTCCCAGAGGACCTCCAGGAAATCCGCACTCTGGAACCTTATAATTCTGTTCATTCCAAAGGTTCTGGGCTTTCTCCCAATGCATATCCTAGTTTATTATGATAGTCCATCATGGCTCTGGCATATGTATATTCATCTGTTTATTTAAGTCCATTTATACTTTAATCATGAACTACTTATTAGGACAAAGAGGTTTTTCTGTTGACTCTTCCAGCGTAAAACACCTTAGGTCTTAAGGGCAGCCTCTTGGCTTGTGTTGGGTGGACAAGACCCCCATTGGTCCAGGTTTCTTTATCAGCCTCTTTTTCATCCTTTCAGCTTCTATCTTCTCAGATGCTGAATCCTGATCTTTTCTTTCTGTTCTCATTAGCCCCCATGGACTCGATTGCATGAGTAGCTTTTCTTGTCTTCTCTTGGACTATCTTTAGTTCTGTTACATGTTCTTTATTTTCCATTTGTACACGGGTGATGTGTCTGCATATTTGTGTTGCTTTTTAATCTTGATACCCTCCTGTGTTTCATGGACGCTTTGAGGTAGCTGGTAAGGATGGAAACTGTAAAACAAAAGAGAAACAGGACCTTACCAGGGAAAGAGAAAATATTAAAAGGGGGATGATTGCAGAGGAAATGAGCTGCTACAGTGCAAAGATTCAAACAGTACATGCTGTTTCTAAGAGGCTGGTGTAGATGAGGATTATTTTGTACTCATGCATACCGAAGACTTGAATCAGGACCAGTACCTTTATGTGAAAAGGGAAATCTTAACTATGGAACCTGATAGGTTAAGAAAAATACAGCTATCGCTTATCTGATTATTCTTTATTTTATACACTGGTTGGATTGAGATTTAAATATATGTCCCCCTCTCCTCTTACACATAGGATCTCAATTTGTCAACTCAAGTGAATGATTTATGGTGTTCCTCTCCCATCTGCTGTAAAGTTGGTCTCTTACGTAAAACGAGGAGGCAGTACAAAAGAGAAAGGGGTAGGGAGAGAACAGGGAAGAGTAGAATGAGAGGAAGGAGAGGAGGGAGACTTCTAATTAGCTTGGATAATGGTAAGATTAATGAGGTGCTCCAGTTAATGAGGCAGTTTGCTGGCAGAGGTGGTGGTTCAGTGTTTCCAGGGCCCCTATGTGGGCTTGAGGCACCTTTATGAAAAGCTGAGTCAGATATTTAAGGAAGAGGGAAAGTTAGGCTTCCAAAAGCCTGAAGCCAGGAAACCATCCCCACACAGTTGGCTGCAGTCAGTTTGATGCAAGTCAGATGGGGACATAGCTCTACCTTTGTTTCTCTCTGGGTTGTGTGTCCTGGCCTCATAATTCAGCTCTCCCGAACCCTGAATGGGCTGTCATGAAGTGAGCAAAACCTTCTTCCCTTTCTTTATTCCCCCATGTCCCATGAGGAGTCTGTGTGTGTGTGTGTGTGTGTGTGTGTGTGTGTGTGTGTGTGTGTGTGTGTGTTTCTCTCAGTCATTGGAAGGGTCCATCATTCCTGTTTCCACCACTATGGTGAATTTCTCAAAGATGGAGACCCTGTCTCTACCATTAGATTCTGCTCTCCTTCAAATGAAATTTATAGCTTTCTTTCAGATTGGGAGCTTCCTAATCATGGGAATCAGTGTCCTTTACATTATTTTAAGAGCTTCTCAAAGGGGACAAAGATTCCTTTCCCTTTTTCTCCTCTGAATCCCATCATATATTTTATCAAGAATCTTGCATTTCTTCAATCCACACATATTTACCGGGTACTGTTTGAGGCACTTGGAGATACAGAGGGAACAGAGTCTGAGTTCCTGCTCAAGGAGTTTACCTTCCGGTGTGGGGAGGCAAGAGAGATAGGTAATAAGTTGATAAATAGATGTCAAGCATGGTAACATTGGTGAGGGATTCAGGGAAGTAATGCTGTTTCATGAAGGGTAATCAGAGATGACCTTTCTGAGAAGGTGCCATTTGATGGCCGGAAGGAAGGCATGCAATTATTTTGGCAGAGGGATGAGAGATCCAGGCAGGGGGAACAGCAAATGCATTTCCCCTCGTCTCTGGAGTGTGTGTGACCAGCAGCGGTGTCTCAGAGACACCCAATCATCCTACATCTCAGAATCAGATGCTTCAACATCTGCCATGGCAGACTTCCCTGCCTGGGCTGTGTCCAAGCTCAGCAGCCTTTTTAACTCATCTTCAGGGGTCTTCAGCAGTCACCTTCAGGGGTCTTGCTCTTTATGCCTGTTTGTGGTCTTGTTAGAACTCTACAACCAGGTGGTCTGGGCTGAAATCCTATCCCTGACACTTAATACTTGTATAGTTAGTCAAGTTAGTTAATCTCTTTGGGTTTCCTCATCTGTAAAATAGAGATGAGTTTTGCCCCCAACTCAGAGATTAAATGAATTCATACATGAAAATGCTTAGAATGTAGTCTGCACAGAGTAAGTGCTATATGCAAATGTTAGCTGCTGTTACTGGTTTTTTGTTGACTTGTTTCAACAAATGAAAAATCTTTCCTTTATTTTAAAGATAACATTTTCCTCCTCTTAAAGCTGCTCAGCCTCTTGCTTACCTACAGATGAGGGATGCAGTTGGATGTGAACCAGAGTTCCCAGGTTTTTCTGCCAGGCCGGCCTCTCTGGTTTCTCCCTTGAACTATGCTGAGCACATCTCCTCCCCACTGCTACAAAGCTGATTCCGCTCTTACAGATTTTATTCTTCCTCATGGTTCATAGAGACTAGTCTTTTCTCCTCAACCCAGAATTTCTCCAAGGCAGGGATGAAGGCTCTATCTGCCTCTTTCATGTTCCCTACATCATCTTGGATAGAACTGAAGGTTTTGAACGTTCTGCTGCTGCTGCTGCTGCTAAGCCGCTTCAGTCGTGTCCGACTCTGTGCGACCCCACAGACGGCAGCCCACCAGGCTCCCCCGTCCCTGGGATTCTCCAGGCAAGAACACTGGAGTGGGTTGCCATTTCCTTCTCCAGTGCAGGAAAGTGAAAAGTGAAAGTGAAGTCGCTCAGTCGTGTCCGACTCATAGCGGCCCCATGGACCGCAGCCTACCAAGCTCCTCCATCCATGGGGTTCTCCAGGCAGGAGTACTGGAGTGGGGTGCCATCGCCTTCTCCGTTTGAATGTTCTACTCAGTGTTTACTGGGGGTTCCATTCATGCCGTTTGAAATGTAGTCCTTCCTTGTTTAGTGCTGATCAGTGACTCTTCATTCTCCACACTGTCTGTCTTCCGGTAGAGGCAAAGAACAGAGCTCAGACTTGGGAACCACACTGAGTCTAAATTCTACTTGCTCTGTGACTTTGGGCATAATGATTTCTATGTTGTCAAGAGGGCTGATAACTCAGTACATGTACAACACTTAGGAAAGTGTCTTTTGAGTGGTTTCTAGGTTTTAGCCATTGATACTGTTGTTGTTTACTGTTACTGTTATTAATGTTATTTCAGCGTGTTTTATACATATAAGAGTTCTAGAAGTCAGGTGGCCTAGAGTAGTCCTGGCTTATCTGAAGACATAACCTGGAAGGCATTCTTTCCCTGAGAGATGCATCTGAGGCAGCATCTGTTGTGTCTGAGAAGCCAATGCTTATATGAGATACAGAATGCTGGCTGAGATGAAGGGCAATGTCACTCGTCTTGCTTCAGGGGCTAGTTTCTTTAGTGTTATGTCATTTCCATGACTGAAAGTTTCTTAAGGATACTTTGCCATCTTCCTGTGTACCTCAAGCTCTGTACCATGCTGGGAGATCCAGCAAATACTTGCAGAATTAATTAATAACTGGTTAGGTGGATGGTTGGATGAATGGATATTTGAATGGTTGAATGCAGAGATGGATGGATGCAGAGATGGGTGGATGGATGCAAATAGATATATGAATGGATTGTAGAGTAAAGGAGAGATGAGCGTTTTCTACATTATTATGATTCAAACTACCAAAGATCTGAGTCTGTTAGCGTGTTTCTACCCTCACTCCATCTTTCTAACCTTCTTTTAATTCTTGCTTCCCTTTTCCTTTCCTCCTTGCTTTCCTCCCTTCTTATGCTCTCTCTCCCATTGTCTCCAGGCCCAATTATGTCCCTCTTTACTATTTTCTCTTCTAGCCTCAGTATCAAGTACCAACATTCCCCCAAGTCCTTAAAGGTCAAAATCTAGAGTGTTCACAGTGTGGTGGCCGAGGTGCTCTCTCCCCTGTGTATCTATTCCCCCAGATGACCCAGCATCATTTGCTGAGGTGACAATACCACCAGCTTCACCTTGACGCTCTGCATCATTGTTTTGGGAACCGTCTTTGCCAAGTGATTAAGGCTGAACTGATGCCCCCAGCACACAGGAAGCTTGCACCTTTTCTCAGTCTGTCTCTCTCTATACTGCTGTTTAAATGTCACTGCTATTGAACAAAGAGTGGAGTAATGGAAAGACAGCTAATGCTATATTTTGGTAAGTTCTTATCAAAATGCCTTTGGTAAGCTATTTGCCCTTGATAAAAAAAAAAAAAAAAAAGAATCCTGGTCTTGCTGGCAAAACTCAATAGCAGTTGTATCAGACAAAACCGTTAGGACTTAGGCACCTGTAGAAATCCTAAATCCAGGCTGTTTGGCCACATGATAACAGAGATTGGGACGATGTTCTTAGCATCAGTGAGACTAAGCAATTTAAATTCTTATCAGAAATCAATCGCTTCTCACATCTCTGAGAGCACTCACTGCTGGGACATCAGTTCCACCCTTTGAGAAGTGAACATCTGTGCTCTGGCCCACTCTTTAAATAATCTCACCAGACATCAGTGGAAAATTACTTTGTGGGTAGCAACTGGGAGCTTCGTATCCCCCATCATTTTCATAAGAAAGCAGGGATCTAGGGCCATATTTTCAGTGGAAAAATTAGTGACATAATCATTATTACTTGATATTTCTACTTACCTAAAAAGATATTTCTAGGAAGTAGCTATTAAAGCAGGAATATTAAGAAGCTGGAACTCAAAGGGGATTGGAATCTAGATTATTTTTCTGATTCAAATTATCTTTTTTTTTTCTTTTGGCCTTTGAAGAAGGCAAATAAGATTGTATTTATTTCTCTTATTTCCCTCCTCTCTAAACGCTTAACTGATTTTATTCATTTCGGTTTACTGCAATAGAAATAGCAGCAAACAGCTCCCACTTAACTTCTTTCTGTGAACATGTGTTTTCTTGCAGGAGGGTAGGGGAGAGTAGAAGAAAGCTAAGAGGGGGCGAGTGTCTTTTTGTGTTTAACTGTAAGGTATGTCGAGAGGGTTTGAAGAATGTTCCTTCTTCAGAAGCCCTAGTTTTTACTGACCACACTTTGTAATGGAGTTATCTCCTGTTCAGCTGCACACTGGTGAAATATTGTTTATGAGGATGGTTTGCTGTGTCCAAAGAATGTATATTAGGAAGTTATCTGTGCCAAATAGATTGTGGGTATCTTTTTTCTCGTTGTATCTACACCTTAAATGATGAAAGATTTTGAACAAAAATTATTAAATGTGTATTGGTGACTGAATAGGTACCCAGAGTCACACTGTCTATCCTTTTTGTAGGTAGGTAGGTAGGTAACCAAAGTAAAGTGAAGATGGAGGATCAGAGGTGGGAAGATTTCCAGCAGATGGAGGCCTCCCAGCAGGGAAGGCTGTGGTGGCTGGGAGTGATAGTCTGGGTTCCTGATGGGCAAGTCCTGCATCATGACCACATCCAGCTGTAGGGTCAGCTTCAAGCCAGCCCTCCCAAGGTGCTTCTTTGATGAGGATGTCTCTGTTCCCTCATGGGACATGAAGCTATTATGTTTTGTGTGTTCTACTCCCGTGGGTGGTTTCTTCTTTTGCCACTGCTGAGCGAACCAACACAGTCCTGGATTCTTGTCCTGATTCCTTCCTTGATGATTTAAGGAAACAGGGGAGGATAATAAAGCCGTCACTTCGGGAATCCACCTCTTGTGCCCCTCCTCAGACGGCTATAGAATGCAGTGATGTGCAACAGAGGAGAGTTAAGAACTTCCACTGGGCTTT
Source organism: Bos taurus (assembly GCF_002263795.3). NCBI lineage: Eukaryota > Metazoa > Chordata > Mammalia > Artiodactyla > Bovidae > Bos > Bos taurus. The sequence goes on from NC_037355.1 coordinate 31,909,048, forward strand.
GACATTCAGATGCCACCCATACAGGTTGACTGGGAAAAGGGATATAAATTCATGACTGAGCCCGAAGACGCAGCCTCTTAAGAGAAGCGGTCTTTATGGCTTGTTTGACCTCAGGAACACTGAGGATGTTCATGATGGAGCTGGCTTTTCCCCTCACAGATCATCTAGTAGGGTCTGCCTTTTCTCTCCCCTCCATTTTTTAGATTGATTGCCGTTCTCATGCAATAATTTGGGCTTTTTAGTTTTTACTCACAGTTGCAGATAATTCATACGCATTCTGTATACAGCAACCTTTGATTCCTTTTTTCTTCCTGAAAGTGTGTCTTTGTTCGGTGCTCTGTGGCTTCAGGAATTATGGAACTGCTAGTAGGGCTCTTTCAGACAGCAAGAGGAATATTGCAAGAGCGTGTGAAGGAGCAAAGGCTCTGCTTGAGCAGTGGGTCTATCACCCCTCCCCCACCAGCTCGCTGTCTCCTTTAATAATCGCTTCACAGTGCTGTTAGTTTCCACCATACAATGAAGTGTAGCGGTATGTGTACACATATATCCCCTTCCTCTTGGTCCTCACTTCCAGCTCCTCATTCCATCCACGTAGGTCATCAGAGTACCAAGTGGAGCTCCCTGAGTATACTGCAGGTTCCTACGAGCTATCTGCTTTACGTGTGGTAGTTTATATGTGTCCATCCTAATCTCCCAGTTCATCCCACCCAACCCACCCCCTGCTTCCACCAGCTCTTGTTTGTTGCCTTCCTCCTTCTGCATCTCGACATCCTGGCTTCTGTTTCTTGTCTTCTTTGTTTCTCTCCACTCCTGCCCACACACTGTGGATTTTCCATCTTGCAATACATTTGGCTCTTTTTGTTGCTCTCATGCAAGGGACGCCATATAGTGCTGATCAGTCTGTTGGAGAGGTTGCTTTTAGTTTAGGTTTTCAGCTGAGCCATTTAGCTGTGGGCAGAGACGTGGAGTTGCATGTAAAAAAAAAAAAAATAACCACAGGAGAGCTAGCTATAGTTGTGACAGGCCCTCTGCATGGAGCAAGAAAAGAACGAGCTTGGGCAAAAGTCTCTCGGTATCCTTTCTGATACCATTCCCAACCTAAATTCACCCTAGCAGATTGTGCCAAGTTGAGGAGACTCCTCAGAGGAGATACCTGGCTGAATGTTTCCCTGAAAGTGAGTCTGAGGAGCAGGTTCTGATTTTTCAGTCTACTTTCCCATAAAGCCAACCACTTGGACACCAAGTTGTTTGCTTACATAAGAAATGCCAAGAGGATGCATGCTGTGCAGCGATTCTGAGCACCGACATTTGTAGAGGACATCGGGATTCTGGGTACCTGACTAACCAGTATGGCTTGTGGTGGGGAGAAATAAGGTCATTTGTATTTTCATAGTGGTATTGCTAAGCAATCTTAGTAAGTATTCTCTAAAAATATTCTTTAAAACTTAATACCATTTCAACAAAACATGTGTATATATACAGATATACATATGAGTGTATATATATATATACACACATATGCATATAAACACACATACATGCATACGCACACAGCAGAAGCAGTCTAGTTAACCGATTTGCGTTTCACCAACTGGTGTACATGCCAACACCTCTTCTCCCGTGGACCTGTCTCCATGCATATGCACAGCCAGTGGGCTCTCTCCATTCACCCAGGCACTTCTAGTCCCACCAGGTGACCTGTATATTTACCATGAGTCAGTTGAATCTGTTCCCAAACCTACTTGTGTTACTGCTGCTGCTAAGTCACATCAGTCGTGTTTGACTCTGTGCGACCCCATAGCAGCCCACCAGGCTCCCGTCCCTGGGATTCTCCAGGCAAGAACACTGGAGTGGGTTGCCATTTCCTTCTCCAACGAATGAAAGTAAAAAGTGAAAGTGAAGTCGCTCAGTCGCGTCTGACTCTTAGCGACCCCATGGACCGCAGCCTACCAGGCTCCTCCATCCAGGGGATTTTCCAGGCGAGAGGACTGGAGTGGGGTGCCATTGCCTTCTCCTACTTGTGTTAGCTGTGTTTATGTTATAATGATGCAGTTTAGTTGAATATTATAAAACCAGTAAAATATAAGTGTGAAGGGGATTTGTGTGTGTGTGTGTGTGAAAACTAACGAGAATGTTTAAGAAAGACTCAATGAGGTTTACTTATTTAAAAAATACAATAAATTGAGTATCAACAAGACAGCTGAAGAAGCTTGGGAGAAAAACATGGAATATTCTAGTAGTCTGTACTCAGATTGCCTCACAACAGTTTTTAAGTTCTACTTCTCCTTTAAAGAAAGCAGGACATTTTGTAACCTATATAATGAGAGCGCTATGTACAAAATAGTCCATGCTAAACTCCAGTGAACAGACCCATATGCAAAAGAAAAGGCCTAAGTTTGCATCAAAAAGTCAGTACATTAGTTTGATTCACATGATTTAAATTGAAATAAAATGTGTAAGTGAAGGTGTAGCATTTCAAACAACTTTTCTTTAACTGGATAACCCATTACTGGCTTGGATCACAGCATATAAAGTGTTCCTCTAATACTTGTCTATAAAATGAAGTCTGGTCATTGTGTTGGGAGGAGAAAAGAGAGGATTCACAAAGAACATGAATTAATTCAACAATTTGTCAGCTTTTTATCTTTTTTCTTTCTTTTGCTACGGAGCTCTGGGTCCAGTTGGTAACAGGAAAAGCAAACACAACCTTTTGGAGGTTGTATATGAAGGGAAATGAGGGTTTTCATAATCCCAGGGCAGCTGCAAAGTCTGCCATGCCCTTGTGTTCCTGCTGTAAGCACACGCCGCTGGCCTTCCACAGCCTCCAGCACAGCACACTTGGAAAACCTGGAGTTGTCGACGTGGATGGGGCCAGTGGGGAGCAGAAGGTGGATGGCCTGCCAGCGCTTCCCAGGTCAAGCAAGTTGGAGGTGACTGTGAGCTGGCTCGGGATTTAGCCCCTGACGTCAGCCCAGGCAGCTGTCTTGTACCGTGTTGCAGAAATTAAAAGCAAACTTTGCCTTTGACTCAGAGAATGTGTGGGAAGTGGTAGCTCAGTGAGAGGCGAGGGCCACGTGAACTCAAAGTCAAGCCATTCCTGTAGCCTTATGAAATTTACGAGTAGGCTTCCTGATGTGAAAGTATAGTGAAATCTACCCCTGAAGCTCTTCTGTCTGTGAAGATGCACAAGACTTAGGAGTGGTCTTTGAGCGGTCCTGCCAGGAGCATGCCTGGTGCACAAGGCTCGGCTCTTTGTGTTGTGGACGTGATTCCGCTTTGCCTCATCCAGAGCTTGTTGGAGAGGTGCTTGTTACAGATGTGTAACCACTGAGCAGGGTGTATTCTATGCAGTTTAAGTTAACAGCTGGAGGCCGTCTGTCTGTGTTCCAAGGAGCATCTAGCACCCATGAGGGATACCCAGTGGAGTCCAACTGGAGACATATATCCTAAGTAAAATAAACCCTCTTTTTTTAAGTAAGAGAATGATAAATAATTTAATATAATTTTAAAAATATGGGTGGTTCTCAACATCTCCCCATCCTTTGTGGTTCTCTCTCTCTCTCTCTCTTTTTTTAACACCTCCAGGTATCCCCTAGAGAGGGTCACTGTGTTAGGAATCATTACAGTCTCCTGCCTAATCCACAGCAGGGATGCCAGTGTCACCGGTTCACAAATGAACACTGTTCTGGGCTGATGTGCTCTCAGTTATGAGCTCCCAGTATTTTGCTTAAACTCCCAAATTGCCCACTGATGTTCCTCCATCCTGGACGCCTCACCCCTCAGACTGCCAGGACTCTTGCCTTTTCAAGCCCAGCACCAGACCTTCTTCTTCTGCTTCTACTCAGTAGAAGTACTGCCCAAATGACCATTTCCAATGGGCAAAACACTGTTTTTAACTCCCACTGCAAAATGCTTGGCAAATTGAACATTAGCCTCCTACAGTAGTCTTTTATGTTAGAAGGATCTTACAGCCGGGCTGCTTGGGCAGATGTTCTGAGCTATGGACCTCTCTCTCCAGGAGATGTACACTCAACTGTGCTGGGTGGGTGAGGGTGGCTTCTAAGAACTTTCCAGAACCACCATTCTCTCGTACGCTCAGGTCCTATTATGAAACTAGGTTTGTTTGTTGATCTTCCTTCTCTAAGGATGAGCATCCTCCCAACACAGACAGTGCAACATGGTCCTCCTCCTCACCATTTCATGTCTGTTTCTTACCCTCCTAGCATTCATACCTCTATATGTACACATGTGCATGGACATATGGACACACACACTTACCCATTCTCTGCCATGCCTGCAAATGATCAAAGAAATGTTTTAGTGGGAGCTTGTCTAAAGTAGAAGTTTATAGTGAGAGATATTGACCAGATTACCTGGGTTCAGTTCCTGGTTCTGTCACTTACCATCTTTCTTACCATGGGTGGATTGCTTAACCTCTCTGATTTCCATTTCTTCATATATAAAATGGAATACTAATAGTACCTGTCTTAAAAGGTTATGGAGAATAAATGAGTTAATATTTGTCCTTCATACAGTGCCTGGTATACAGTGAACACTGGATAAATGTGAGCTATTATTATCAGCTTCTGTAAATACCAGGTACTGATGCCACTCAGATATTTTTTAGGATATTTCTCAGAACTATTGTAAATCACTGGGTATAAAAACACCGAGTTCAGGAACTGAGTAATCACACCCAATGCCCACTTAGACTCACCAGAATGCTTTTAAAACTGTTTTGCCATAATTGTTCCTAAATGATGACATGTTTCTAGCCCATCAAGTTGTTAGTAACTGACCCCATTTGGGCAGGGTTTTAGTGTAGAAACTCACCTCTGTTACTCCAGGTAATTCTGTACATTTAAAATGTCCCAGAATTCCACTGTATCTTGAAATTTTAATTGGGGATTGATGGCAGATTCTGATAACTTGTAAATGGAAACTGATCATTTGTTAGCCTGTGTTTTGATAAGTAGGCTTGTTTTTGAATCCTCTGCTCGGAAGCTGCTATTCATTGAAACTAAGCCAGACTAGGTTTTCCCTTGTATGTTAGTAGGGGGTGTATTGTTTCTCCCAAGACAAGTTGCTTGACTATTCTAATACCCTAGCCAGTCTCACTGCTTCGTGTCACTTCCAAGCCTAGCCTCACATAGCACGAGTGGAGTGAACTTCCCCTGGCAGAGCTTTGATCATGTCTTCTGTCATGCAGAAAGGCAGCAAGGCTGCCCCTTTGCCTGCCCCCAAAGCCAGGTCATGGCCCAGCAAAGCCTGGTGCAGCTTACTGGGGCCAGAGAGTCTCGTTTTCCACCACCCCCTTGCGATCTCTGGGCTTCTCCCTTGGATCACTCTCCTTTGTCACAAATGCTCTCTGCTTCCCTCTCTTTGTGCTTCTTTTCATCCCTACCCACCACTTTCCTAGTGTGTACTCTTGACTAGCACGCCACAATCCTATTCATTTTTCAGGACTTGGTGTAAAGCCATTACCCCCATGAATCTTGCCCTAATTCCCCTCAGCCAAATGTAATTACCCTGAGTTCTGAAGCCCCTTATCTCCCATCATGTACCTATCCTATGTCTTTTGTGGTGTTGGGTATCAGGATGTTTTCATTGGATGTTTTTATGTTTAAATCTTGTACATATCTCAATCAATTTTTCTAGGAAAAATTCTTAGAAATATTTAAGACCTTTGATGCCAAATCACTTATTAGGCAGTAGTAATCTATTTATTCTCTATTGTCTACCAGCACCCACTTCCCCCATACTCTCTGTAAGCCTAGGTGTCATTTTTCCCCTCATTTGTTATTTTGATAGGTTTAGAGGAAAAGAAAAAGAAAAAAGAAAAAAAAAAAAAACACCTCTCATTTTAATTCATGTTGCATTGCTCTAATTTCCAGTGAGGCTGAACATTTCAAAAATGTGTTTATTAGCCATACACACTCCTTATGAATTGTCTGTTGACAGGGCACTTGACACTTTATATCTTAGTATTTTTGTGAACTTGTCAGCTACAGAGGATCCATAGGATAAACAGCTATACTTTCAACTTCAGTCACTGTGCCTAGCAGGTTACATGGTAACATAGTAAGTATTTGTTGAGAGAATAAGTGAATATGTGGCTGATGATTGTTAGTGTTATACATTTCAAAATACGTAGAATCTAGTTGCATCTCTGGTCCAATTTTTAAAGTAAAAGTGTAAGCACTTAAAAGACATCTAAGCATTTTTATTTTTATTAATATTTAAAAATATGTAGAATTTAGTTGTATCTCTAGTCCAATTCTAGATACAAATTTGAATGCAGCATTTAGCATGATCATAGGGCTACATCTCACTTCATAAGCACTCTGTTTATGAGGGTTGTTGAGAAGGGCCGGGGTTTGATTTGCAGTAATAAGAAGGAATTGGAGTAGGGAGCTGCTTTGGAGGCAATCTGTGGTTCTGGAACATAACAGGCTGTTATTTACACTTCTGAACCTCACCAAAATGGGGAGAGTTATCTTTGAACTCAGGAAACAGGAAGGCAAACAGAGCAGACACTCTGCCTTGAGAGGTGCCTGGTTTTAGCTGAGAAGGTGTCATGACAAATTTGATTAGCACGTTGCTATTAGGACTTAGTCTTCTTAGATACCAGCTTACTTCCTTGGACAAAGTGAAATCTACTAAAATCTAATTTATCTGGCATTTTATCAAGCAGAACATTTTTTTGTAACATCATTTTCTTATGAATGACCCTAAGAGACTGCAAGGTGATGTTCAGGGTCACTTTGGAGTTGTCTTATGGATATTATCATTCTTTTGAAAACTTGGGATTGTGGCTCATTTGGCAATTTTGTCTTCACCGGGATGCCCTAGTCGCCAAGAGCAAAGATTTCTGCAGAGTGGCAAGGTTTTGTGAATGCGTGTGTAGGCGAGAACATTAGCGTGAACGTTGGAGGTTGGTGATAAAACAGTGAGTTGGAGTTGAGCAGGAGAGTGAAACTTACAGTCTTAACCCTTCATCAGCACTCTCACATTTCACCAGCCAACAGGCACCTTCTAAGGTTGACTTCACTTTGGAATTGTTTGGATGAAGCAAGGGAAGTCCAGAAACTCAAAGCTCGTTAATGCTATGCTAGAAGTGTTACTCAGTCTCGTTTCGTAAAGGAAATATGGGATCAGATTATTTTTATTAACTTTTTTCTTAAGTAAAGAAAGCAGTAAGTGGTTTCTTCCTTGTGTGCAAGTAGCTCCGTGCCAACCGGATCCTGTTGACAGATAATCACCTGACAGGCAAGCCTTTGATGTTAAGCTTCACTTAGGCAGAAAGAAAGTTTCTCTATGCCTCCTGAGCAATCCTGGGTGGTCTTGTCTGCTTTCCTTCCCCAGAGCCTTGCCCAGGAAACCCATGGGCTCAGCGCCCCAGGTGGTCACGGGGTCAGCAAACCCCAGGCCTCTCTCCCAAGTGTGGGGGGCAAGGAGGACCCTGCAAACTCAGCTTAAAACAAACAAGTGCTAAATTAAAAAGAATGTTAAATACAGATCAGCTGCTTGGCTCCTGACAGCAGATTTAATTCTTCCCTCCTCTCACCTGATGGAGCTTTGCCTGCAGGGTTGGCATCAATTATCTGAGACATGTGGAAAATGATTGATGAGCTGCCTGCGGCACTGGAGTACGCTTTGTCAACCACTCATCATTTATACATCTTATCTCTGCCAGAACAAAAGACAGGACAGCCCCACACTGAAGTTGGGGATAGGAAGGGGGTGCTTGAGAGGAGGAGGTGAGGGAGATGAGTCAGGCAGAGCCATTGGGTGCCAACAGGCGAGGAATGAGGTATGGAGGCCCATAGCTGTTGACTCTGGGCTGTCTGGCCATGCCAGCTCTGCTCTTGCCACAGGTCCCAGTGTTGCCAAAACTCTTTCCCCTCCAGAAGGGCCTAGGAATCAGGAAGCTGTGTGCTGTTTTAATTGCAGCTCCATCTCAGGGGGGTTGCGGAGTGTGGTCGTCATGGCTGCAGCTGACCCTTTGCTTTAATCAGCCACTCAGAAGGTGGTGTTTGTAACTACTCCTGACAGAGATGAATCACGGCCTGGTAGATCCAGCTTCTGGGAGAGTATTGAGGGAAGCTGCCTCAGTATCAGCTGGTTTTAGGGAAATTGGCACATTGGCTAATGATGGGACTGGACAATGTAATACATGCTTTTTGAAAAAAAATCTTATTCCCAAGGCTGAAATGGGGCATAAATGTTTGCCCAGACTGAGACAGTAGGTTGATGATGATGCTGGTGCCAAATTCGTGATTCACTTGTAGCCTTGCTCTTAGGTCTCAGACCCACGATAAGATGTCAGCAGGATAGATTACCTCACAGAGGCCTTTCTAACTGTGCCGGTCTTATCCCTTTCCTGGTGACAGCATAACAGCCACAAACCCAGGTGATGACCTAACAATCATTTTCTAGGTAATAACTGCTGAAAATAGTAATTCTATTATGGATTGCTCTCTATTAATTCACTCTCTATTAAAGACATCCCATTTATTGATTTTTTTTTTCTTTGAAGGAGAAGGTACTGACAAATATAAAGTCAAGTGACCTAGTTATATAATTTGAGTGATAGACTCAACAGATTCTTTGGTAATTAGTCACAGGGTAGAGAGAGATTAAGGTAGAAAACTTCAACTTTATAATACAATAGGATTTTCCTCCAATGAAATTTGATACACTTCTTATAAATTAAGTGATAAATTAGTATGAAAGATGAACATTTTGAATGAATTTTAAAAGCAAGGGATAGAACTTTGAGGCAGGACATGTCAGAAAGGAGATGATGAAACATAAGAGAATTATGAAACAGGAAAGAAAAAAGCATAAAATGAAAAGCACCATATCCAGGAGAATAATTCAGTGGCCTTTGAAAGTTATAAAGAAGTGTTTTGAACCCTTCTATAGATTTGTGTTGCTATCATTTGATAAAGAGTTATCTCTAGCTATGCTCAAGAGTGGATACTTGAGATGATAGTGATAGACATGATCATCATGACGTCAGGTATCTTCATGAAACCTTTACTGACTGTAAATAAGCCACACAGAGGGACTCTTCTGGACCACTGGACAAAAGTGTCCACTCAAGGTCCCATGATGCCCACAAATACTTCAGTGATGATGGATCATCCACACTGAGGCCTCTGGCTTGTGAGGGCGTTGGGGAGTCTTCATCCATTTTTTCTAACCCTAAAATTGATAGCTTACAGTGAACGATGCTGGATTCATGATCTCCGAAGAAGAAGATTTAGCTCTGGCACCAGGGACCACCAGGCTTGATCACTCAGTGCTTTTGTGCAGCAGAAGTTTTATTACAGTGAAAAAGGACAAAAAGCTTCTGACATAGACATCAGAAGGGGGACAAAGAGTGCCCCCACTTGCTAGTTTTATCAAGGCCTTATATACTTTTTCAGTTGGTTACTAAGAGTAGAAAGAGCTTACCAGACCCACTTCCACAAGATACATTTTAAGATAATCGGATTAGAACTAACAATAGAAAGACCCACTAACCAGACCCACTCCCACAACATAAGTCTTAAGATAAAAAGATTAGTCAGAAGGTTCTTGTTAAGAAGGAGAAATATATCCTTGAGCAAGATACATTGTTGTTATATAATAATTAGTACAGAGCTTAAAGAAAAGCATACTCTTGAGCAAGATGAGTTTTGTTGTGTAATCATTAGCTCTGGGCTTAAAGAAAAAAACACTTATGTGCTTAAGATCAAGGAATAGAAAAAAAAAAAAAGTTTGTCCCTTTTCATTGAGAGCCCTGGACCCCTTTCTCCTCCTTGAGGACCCCAGACTCCTTATCAACCTACCAAAGAATTAACTCTCTCAAAATTGTAAACCAGAGAGTAGTTTTAAAATCCAAGAATCAAGGACAGGCACACTCAATCTAATATAGATAGATGAACTGTAAAGTGAGAGCTCTGAAAGGAGCCATGCCTGTAATCCCTTTGAGGTAGATTAAATATTAGATTTAAATGGTATCCTCATCCACTATAATTGAGTTTTATGTTCCCTTGTGTTTTTGGTAACTCTTCAAGCCTTCTACTTTGGTGTAGGGTATCCTCTGAAAGTGAAAGTGAAGTTGCTCAGTCATGTCCAACTCTTTGCAACCCCATAGACTGTAGCCCACCAGGCTCCTCTGTCCATGGGATTCTCCAGGCAAGAATACTGGAGTGGGGTGCCATTGCCTTCTCCAGGGGATCTTCCCGACCCAGGGATCGAACCCAGGTCTCCCTCATTGCAAGCAGACACTTTAACCTCTGAGCCACCAGGGCTGCCCACCTACTTGGTATTAATCTTGAATGTTTTTGAAAGGTATTTGTATTAGTTTTCTGGGGCTGCTATAACGAAGTCTACAGGCTGGGTGACTTAAACAATAGAAATTATCATCTCACACTTCTAGAGGCTAAAAGTCCAAAATGAAGGTGTTGGTAGGGTTGGTTTTTGGGAGAGCTGTGAAGGAGACCCCTTCCTCCTAGTTTCTAGTAGCCTCTGGCATTCCCTAGCAAGTAGATGGCCTCCTCCCTGTGTCTTCACATTGCCTTCCCTCTATGAGTGTTTATTTCTATATCCAAAATTCCCATTTAAAAAAAAATAGATATTAAATTAGGGCTCACCCTAATGACCTCATCTTAACCTGATCATCTGCAAAGAGCCAATTTCCAAATAAAGTACCATTTACAGGCACTAAGGGTTAGGACCCCAACATCTTTTTTTAGGGGATACAATTCAACCCGTAACAGTATTAGCCAGGAACTATAATTGGAGCAATCCTATCCTGTGTGCTCCATCTCATGACTTTAAGGCTTAGATTTCTATCTTGAGGAGGAAACTGTGTCATGTCTTATTTACCACCACATAGCAACTGTTTGATAAATACTCATTAAATTACTGAGTGGATGAGACTTTAAACTTCTTTGGGGAAAAAAGTCATTTTTAAATATGACATTTACTTTTTACTAGGAAAAGACTAATTTCCAGTTTATGAAGTCAATGAATTAACTCAAAAGTCACCAGAAACTTATAAAAAATAGTTTCATTTAAAAAAATGCATCCTATGAATCTGAGTTTGGTCATTTTTAAGGAGTCTCTTTATAAATGCTTCCTTGAGGAGAAGAATCCCCTTGGTATTTCTGTTTTTGAGGATGTCAGGTCTTGTGCTGGAAGTTTATTTTCTTGAATATATTTCCACTTGGAAAAGAAAATCTAATATTGCAAATTTGTTAAAACTGGCTCAGCGTTGTTTTGTCAACAAAGGTCCATCTAGTCAAGGCTATGGTTTTTCCAGTAGTCATATATGGATGTGAGAGTTGGACTATAAAGAAAGCTGAGCGCCAAAGAATTAATGCTTTTGAACTGTGGTGTTGGAGAAGACTCTTGAGAGTCCCTTGGACTGCAAGGAGATACAACCAGTCCATCCTAAAGGAGATCAGTCCTGGGTGTTCATTGGAAGGGCTGATGTTCAAGCTGAAACTCCAATACTTTGGCCACCTGATACGAAGAGCTGACTTATTTGTAAAGACCCTGATGCTGGGAAAGATTGAGGGCAGGAGAAGAAGGGGACAACAGAGGATGAGATGGTAGGATGGCATCACCAACTCAATAGACATGGGTTTGGGTGGACTCCGGGAGTTGGTGATGGACAGGGAGGCCTGGCGTGCTGTGGTCCATGGGGTCGCAAAGAGTCAGACACGACTGGGTGACTGAACTGAACTGAACTGAACTGAACAACATTGTTTAAATTATCCGGTTCATATGCTATTATGGGAGAGATATTCAACACACTGAGTAGACTGACATTTACTATATGCACATGATTAAGTGTTGAGTTAGTGAGGAGGGAGCTTTTGTGTTTTCTAGAACTTGTCTATTTTTACAAACAGGCAAACTTTTTACATAGTTTTGTAAAATAACAGTTTTGTAAAATAACATAGTTTTATTAAGACTAACAAGACATCACAAATTGGCTATAACTTATATGAGAAATATAGAAACTTTATAGGTGAAAATGTTCATTGTATATTCCATTTTACATAAATAGCTTCATCCCTAAATTTTGGAAAGCTTTTGTTAACTATGGTCATTTAAAAAAATTTTTTTGAAATCATTTGGCTGATCATGTAGTGTACCAGGCTAAGGAGTACCAAGTGTCTTAAATTCCCAAGACAGCAGTCCCATTTCAATAATATCAAGGGCCCTACATGTCAGGCCCCCACCCAGAGACAGAAGGATGACTTGTTACTCAAAGGAAATTTGTGAAATTTGGAGAAGAACCAGGAAGCAAAACCAAAAAGCTGTATTCAGCAATGCCTGCCTATTGTCCTGAACAAACACATTTCTTTTTGTGTTTCTCTTTGCTTTCTGAGACCAACTTATACGAACCATTCCGTCTCCATGCCTTTGTTCATTCTGTTGCCCCGCTTTGGAAGGTCCATTCATCCTCTGCTGTTCTGCTGAGTTAATAACTACTGATCCTTTAAGTTCGTATTCAAATCCCAAGCCTCCTGAAAAGCTTTCTTGGACATTTTCATCCTGTGTTGATTGCTCCATAAGCTAAACCCTTTAGAGTTACTGTAATGCACTTGGATGCCAGTTTCATTTCAACCATTCCTATCTCTACCTATAAGCAGCTCAGTGAGGGAAGATATCTTTATGTTAAACCATGTCTCAATTCCTTGGCTGTAAATAAGATAGAATAATTGATCAGAATTGATGAGGACTTGCTTAACAATAGTGCCCAATTATTTACCAAGATGAGGGCAAACAGTCCTTTCCTAGTGTTCGTGCAAGATGGAATAGAAAGCAAGGGCTTAGGGGAGAAATTTAGGTAGATGGAATTCCTGGTGGAATGCTATTTGCATGGTCAAATTTTCCTGTGCTATTGGTACCTACTTTCCTTAAGAGGATTAAAAACAAGGCAGATTCTCTTGGGAATCAAGAGAAGTGTTGAGATGTGCTGTAGCTGAACCCTTTGTGAAACGGAGTTTATGCCATGGACAAATGACGCGACGATGGCTTAGCAATGATAGAAGCCCATAATGACAACAAAAACAACAACATGTATTCATTTTAAAACTGTTTTGAAAAAGAAAAAAAAGTCCAGTCCCTATAGAAGTAAGAACCAAACTTTGACTTGGGGAAGGTGGGAGAGATATGTTGGGCTCTCAGTGAAGCTGAGTGTCCCTTTAGAAAGCTTGATCGGAGATAAAGATTAGCCAGCATCCCTGGGGATGATGATTCTGAAGTCAGGAGTAGGAGGAAGAGTTGGGGAATGGTGAGAACTACATTAGGAGAATGTTTTGGGAAGATTGTAATTTCAAGAAGAATAGCTCAGGGGAGTTGTGTATTGCCCTCTGGTAACTGTAGACATTTTTCACTTTATAATTCCTATTTAAACCTGGACAACTTTAATTTGGGATTAAAAAAATGATGGCTGAAATGCAGAGCAGTGTTCTAATGATGAAGGGCTGCAATTTACAGACCAATTAGAACGGCATTTGTTTTCATTTTGCAGCAACTTTTCTCCCCTCTCCCCAGTGTGCCCTTCCGTAACAGGAAAATAGATTCCTGGGTCCAAGGGTGGTTTTCTGGAGCTGACAGCTGCCATGTGCCCTGAGCTGGAGGGTGGGGTACAGCTTCCAGGCATCTTCCAGAGAGCCACCCCTTGCAACTTGCTTATTCTGGAGAGCCACTGTCCCTGCAAAACGATGCCATTTAACTTCAAACGCTGATACCTTGCCTATTTCTATTTCACTATAAATAAACCTACCCCGCTTCTCATGCCTCCCCCAGGTCAGGCATTCCTCAATTATAGTCTTAAACCTGACCAAGCAAGAACAAATTGTGACCTTAAGTTGTATCTTAAAGTCCTGCCTCATATTGGGACGTAGAAAGAGTTTTTGGGGCATTCTCTTTGACAGGCTGCTTGTAGATAGAGCAGTTTTCCATAAGGAATTGAAATCATACATCAAATGTATTGTTTTATATGTAAGCCACTGGAGACCAATGAAAGTAGTTGGTAGAGCCCAAATACCATTACAAATAGATTTATTGAAGTGTGTTTTCTCCCACCTTTTTCTAGAAGTTATTACTTTAATCTTAAGAATTTATGTAAGTAGGCTTGTGGCTTTTATATGGTTTATGCATTCACTTTGGAGACTTTTAGCTATTTAGTGGCTAGGTGTTTAAAACAAGTGTTATCAAGGAAATAATTTTGGCTTTACATCATTTTTTTTATATGTGCCTCTGAATGCTACATATGGAATAGCCAGTCAGCAATATAAAAGAGTTATTGTGGGTGTCGTGGAAACTTATCTTTCTAGTGCCCTTTAGTTTCGTGTGTTCATTTGCACCTCCAAAAAGCAAGCAGAGACATACACGCAGTATTGTTTTCTGCCAAATTAGAAAAAGCTCTGTGCCTTTGTTCCAGAACCATTTCAAAGATGGAGAACATTAAACTTCAGAGCAATTAAACTCACTCTAGTTTACATCTGCTTATAATGTCTGGAAAAAAATATATTTTGCATGTTGTTATCTAGTCTTTAATTGAAGTTTTTCCACAAACCTCTGTTTAATTGATCACCTTCCTCTTCATATGTACATATGCATGTTCATGCACTATGGACTCAAATATTCTGCACAAACCGACTGTGGTTTGGTAGTCATGTTGTTTATGTCCATTGATAGAAACTTGTCAGTAATTTCCAACGCAATATGTTTCAATGTACCTGTGATATGTGTGAAGATGTAGTTTGTCTAGTTCTTATAAAAAAAATTCATTGTGCATCCTTTCTGACCCTCCCTCACTTACTTTTTAAAAAATTTTACTTTCTCTTGTGGGTTTAATTTTTGCATATGTGCTTTCAAAACTTGATACTCATGGGAAACTTGACTCTATTCCTTTGAAACGTAGTTTTGATCTGTGACTGTTTATCTCTGTAGAAAGGAGTAGACACACCTCGGGAATGTAATGAGACCTTACTGCTCTGTCAAACTAGGAGTGAGTGCCATCCTGCTAACAGTCACTGACATGAAAATCCAGGTTAGCAGCGTCCTTATATCCCAGAGTCGGACACGACTGAAGAGACTTAGCAGTAGCAGTAGGAGTAGATCACATCAGGTCCTGCAGAACAGTCAGAGGCTTTCAAATCTCTCTGAATTGAGGATCGACATCTCTGGGGATGAAGGCCTTCTCCACTTCAAATATTGTTTGGAAAGTGGAATGCCTGAAGTCAATTTTTTTTTAATTCTGTCTAGGTCATCTTCCAGAAAAAAGAGGACATTTTTCATGGATTCTGAGATTGGGTTTAAGATCTGTTCCAGCTTGAGCCAATCCACCCAGCAGTGAGTTACTAAAAAGATTATTTTCAAAGCAGTTTTACAACTTTGAAATATACCTAGTAATATCAACTAGTGGCCCCAAGGTTGAGGACCTCTTTTGATGACTAAAGGTCATCTGTAATTAACATACTAATTGTTCTAGGACAAACAGATGTAGATATGTATGTCAAGTTTGTTCTCCTAAATTGGTTAAGTATTCCCCACCTCATATGTCTCATGCTATTAATTTGTTGAGCAAACACTATTTTCATAGTTGAAAGATCAGTTTCATTCCAGCCTGATTATTCTAGCTATTCCAATTTAGTTTTGTTGAAACTAATGAGACCTTATTAAATTAGAAAGGTGACCCGGATTAGAGATTATAGTCCTGTCATAAATGTCTCTGGGGGTGGAGCTCTGTCCAGTTTATAAGTCCTCTGTCCCTCAGCCCCAGTGTTGGTTTCCCTGGAAAGCTTGCACACTGCAGGGGTTTACTTGCCCCTTTGGTTTTCACTTTTGCCTCCAACTTGACTTCATTGTGTCTGACTCCCTGTGTTGTTGTTGTTGTTGTTTTTGTCTCATTTAAACCCATCGCTTTGCCTAAAGCATCAGTGCCTTTGAGTGTCTTAACTTCCCCTGCAGGCACATGTTTGAATCACCAGTGCCCTGGCATATTCTCCTCTTCCCCAGATTCTACTTTTGAGTCATACAGCTTCCCCAGTTGGGTAAGTTTCAGGAGAAACCTTTACCTCAGCTTTTCACCTTGTCCCTATCTATGGCTTCTCTGTCCCCTTGGACTGATGGAAAATTTTGACTTGAAGGTCAGTACTGGGAGACATCTTTTTCTGCTTTAGGAGATGGCTTTCTTTTCCCTCTAATAGATCTTAGGTGCATGGAATTGAATTAATTCTTGGTTTATGATACACGATCATCAAGTGGCCTATTCATGGCACTTTTTGCTACATGTGTGCATTTACATATTTTTAATAATTTAAGAATGAATCAACCTAAGAGCTAGAGACTGAATAATAACCTATGCTTTTCTGTGCAGTCTTCTACGGGATCATTATTATCTTGAATTTTGTGTTCAATATGCCCTTCTATTTTAGAAAGCTATTTAGCACACACACACACACATTCCTGTACCTAAATAATATATTGCTTACTATTTGCTATTTTACATTTTTATTTTAAAAAAGCATACCATACAGGATATTTTTTCTAGGATTTGCTTTTTTAACTCAGCATTATGTTATAAAACTTCACTTAGGTTGATGCTTGTAGCTGCTGCCTGTTCATTTCCCATACTTTATAATATTTCATTATGTTAAACTATAGCAGGTTATTTTCTAGAATACAACTGCTGTGTTTTGTCAAGAATTATTGTGTTATTTTGACTGGTACTATATGCATCTCCTGGTGCACATGAACTAGAGTTTCTCTTGAAATAGATTGCTGAGTCTTTGCATGTGCATACCTTCAATTTTGCTAAAAATTCCAAATTATTTTCTTCCCTGTTGTTTGTTTTGCATTCCTACCAGGAAAGATAGGAGAGATTCTGTGCATACTCCCATTCTCCAACACTTTCTATGGTCAGACTTCTTATACCCTAACAACTGACTGTAAAATGATAACTCCTAGAGTCTTGAACTTCTCTGAATTTCATACTTAGGTGACTTTTCTAGAACTGCTATTCTACATTTGCTTTGCTCAGTAGCTCACTTTAAAGCTGAATATTTTTTAAAAAGATTTCTTTAAAAAAGGCCCATTTGCAATTTAGCAGTCAAGATATTAAATATGATTAGGCTGTGCTCTTAGGACAGAAGAAAAGTCCTTCTGATCAAGCAGTAGGAAAAGTCTTGGCTGAAATGGGAGACTTGGCACCTGATTTCGGCTCTATGAGGTGGTTTGCTGGGTAATCCAGGGGGAGACACCAGTTTTTGGTGTTTCCATTTCCTCACCTGTAAAGTAGGGTTGTTGATCACTAAACATATGTTCTGGTTTAAGTTTTCAGCTGTCAATGAACTAGAGCTAGTATGTTGATTTAGGTGTTTATCTTTAAAGCACTTAACATCCATTTTCTCGTGTGAGCTTTCCACACCCGGCTAACATAGGGAGAGAAAAGGTGAACTGAAAGCCTACAGACTTTTGCAGAGGTCTACACGGTGTGTGGACACGATGCGATCATGGGGAGACTAGAAAGTTCTTCAAGCCCATAAGTATCTCCCTTCTGGTTTGCCTCAGAGTCAAGAATTCCACAATGACTGTTTCATTGCTATGATTCTTACAGGCCTTTGGGTTGGTTAGTCATCCATTAAAATGTAAATGTCCCTGGAAGGTGTAGGGAGAACCTTTAAGGTCTTTATCACCTAAATCTTCCACAGGGATGAAATGATCAGTTCCTTTCCCATCAGACACCTGGTTGAAAACACAGCCTGTGGGTCTGAGCACGTGGTTGATGTGGGACGTCCCTGGAAGGGAGCAGAATGGTTGTACAGAGAGGTGAAGATGTGCCCAGAAAACCAACTAGGAGTTCCTAGGGTTTGGTCAGTTGCTGTTCTCTACCCAGATCCTCAAAATCATACTGGCCAAACTCATGGGACTGCCACTGCATCCTTGGAGGGCAGCCTGCTGTAGGAACTGCCTGAAAGAAAACGCGTGGAAAGGCTGTCAACCAGCAACACCCTCTCCTGAGCCTGCAAATCATGGCTGAGAGTCAGCCTCCCGGCTCTCTACCCTTTCTACCAGATGCCTGTGAGCAGAGCTTTAGCACCCAGTCCTGAGTCCTGGTCAGCCTATAATGTGGCCACTTTGAGGCATGGGCAGACCCTGTCCAAGGACTTCAGCTGGGACATTTGTTTTGATGCCTCCTCTGCTTTAAGTGGCATCCAAACAGCTATTTAGAATGTCGGCTCTGGCTCCCATCACAAAGGGGACCTGAAGGGAAATAGTTTCTGTTTGGGGCTTCAGTTTTCCCTCCTTCACAAGCACAGAAATCTCACCCCCTCCACCTCTCCGGTGACTCCCCTAACAACGCATGTTTCTACCTCAGCTGACCCTGGCCTCTTAACACACTGGGATGTGAATAAAATACTACGGCTGTCATAACACAAGGTTAAATGAAGTCTTCAAAGCCTGTCCATTAAGCGGATTTGGGCATGTGTGTCGTTCTCGCAGCCTTGTCTTGTTTCATGGACAGCCAAGCTCTGGGGCTTTGTCTTTGTTCACTGTTGTGTTTAATTCCCCCCTCATTCATTAATCATCCTTCGCCTATTTATACCAGTGGCAAGTATAGCGAACGCAGTTAATGCCTGCTTTTGTTTTGGTGGCACCCTTTGTGGGGACCAAGGCAGAGCTAATTATTAACTGTGAAATGACGTCGAAACTCTTAGATCAGCGCCAAATGCTGCATCCACCGAGACACAGTTTTGTTTTCACCTTTAAGAGCTTATGGCCAAAGCAACTGGGGTGGCTGCATTTAGCTGTGAGTCTGGAGAAGCAATGCCAGCTCTCAGATAATTAATAGAGGCGCTCCATTAAAGTTAGCCAGGCAGCTGGAATAGGGTGCTCTGTGTATGCCTCTTACAGCCCAGACCTAGCAGGGCCTCCAGACCTTATGGGGGCTGAGCAGGAAGAGAGCACTTTTAGCCATGGGGCCACATGAGCAGCTCCAGCCTTTCCATTTATATTTCCCATGGTCTGAAGACCTTGATTGTCAGCTCAGAATAACCTTTATACCTTCCAGGCTGACTCTGATTTTCCTTTGCTATTAGGCATTTTATGGAGCCAACTTTTTGTTATAGTTATTTCAGGTGGTTACAATGGCACAGGGATTGTTATGCTCACCTTCTTGGAGAGCCTTTCCCTGACCACCTTTTCTAAAGTAATCCCCTAAGCCCACAACCATTCCCAGTCACCTTCTATTCCATTACCCAGTTTTTTTTTTTTTCCATGACCTTTGCCACTATTGAAATAATTTTATGTATTTATGTATTGTCTGTTTGACTACTTGAAGAATGTAAGCCCCTGTATCCTTAGCACATAGAATGGTGCCTGGCATGTACCGTGAAGCAGGTAAATAATTATGTGACTTGGTGAATGAATAAATGAGTGAATGGCTAGAAAGACTTTTTTTTTTCCCCTAGGGAAGTAATCAGTTAGCCTTATGTAATCACAGACACAAGACTTTAACAGTCACCCTCTGTCTGATCAACCATGTCTTCATGACATGAGCATTTCCCACTATCTTGGAGCCAGTGCTCTGACTTCAGTCCTCTGTCCCTGTTCCCAAGGATCCTTGGGTCTTTACTTAGCTTTTGGATAAAGTAATTCAAATCTTGTGGGCTTTGTTTCTAGAGTGTTCACTCCATATTCTCCCCTGAACCTGCCCTTTACCTACACATTATTTTTCATGTGGACAATTACTTATTTCTAAGACGTATATTAGATGATTCTTTGTCACTGAGCTACGGGTCCCTTCTTTGTGTTATCTGTGGTTTCCATCCATGAGTGCATGTTTCTGACTTCTTTATTCTGTCATTGGTCTGTTTTCGATTTCTGAACCAAAGTCATACACTTTTAATTGAAGTAGAGTTCATTTAAAATGCTAGTGTTAGTTTTGAGTATACAGCAAAGTGACTCAGTTATATATTAATATATGTATATGTATGTGTGTGTATATTTATCTTTTCCAGATTCTTTTCCATTATAGGTTATTATAAGAAGCTGAGTACGGTTCCCTGTGCTATTCAGTATGTCCTTTCTGCTTACCTATTTTATACATAGTACTGTGTACATGTTAATCCCAAACTCTTAATTTATCTCTCCCTCAGTTCCCCACTGTCTCCTTGGATAACCCTGTTGGCTTTCTATGTCTGTAAGTCTACTTATGTTTTATAAATAAGTTTATTTGTGTATTTTTTTTAGATTCCACATATACGTGGATATGATATTTGTCTTTATCTGATTTACTTCACTTAGTATGATAATCTTTTGGTCCATTCATGTTGCTGCAAATGGCGTTATTTCTTTTTTATGGCTGAGTAATATTCCGTTGTCTATAAGTACCGCCTCTTCTTTGTCCATTTATCTGTCAGTGGACATTTGGGTTGCTTCCACATCTTGGTTGTTGTATATAGTACTGCTATGAACATTGGAGTGCATGTATCTTTTTTAAATTAGAGTTTTTTCAAGATCTGTGCCCAGGAGTGGAATTGCGGGATCATATGGTAACTCTGTTTTTAGTTTTTAAGGAACCTCCATACTGTTTTCCATAGTAACTGCACCAGTTTACATTCCCACTCACAGCATAGGAGGGTTTCTTCATTACGGTAACTTTACAATATCTTTATATATCTTAAGGTAAATTCCAATATTTTTTTTCTTCTCTAGAAGTGACTTTTTTTTTTCTAGCCTTTTGGTTTTTCATGTAAAATTCAGAACCAATTTATAGTTCACTAAAAATTGAAGTTTTCATTGGAACTACATATAATATCTAAACCTAACTGGGAAGAACTGAATTTCTTCCCATTTATAGGCTCAGATGGTAAAAAATCTGCCTGCAATGCAGGAGACCCAGGTTTGATCCCTGGGTTGGGAAGATCCCCTGGAGAAGGGAATAGCTACCCATGCCAGTATTCTTGCCTGGAGAATTCCATTGACAGATGATTTTGGAGGGTGACAGTCCATGGATTCACAAAGAGTTGGAAATGGCTGAGCAACTAACACACACATTTTATAAAGTGCACCCTATTTATACAGATTTTTAAAAATCTACAACTTGATGATATTTATATTCACAGACTTGTACAGCCATTATCACCATCTAATTTTAGAACATTTTTATCCCCCCAGTAAGAAACCTTGTACACATTAATAGTCACTCCCCATTCATCCTGCCAGCACCTGATGAATACCAGTCTCCTTTCTATCTCTCTGGATTTGCCTATCCTAGGCATTACATATAAATATTTGGTCTTTTATGACTAGCTTCTTTTGTTTCACATATTTTTAAAGTTTATCCATATTGGATCATATATCAGAAGCTCATTTTTTGTGGTCAAGTGATATTCCATTGTATATATCTTCTGTTTTATTCATTCATCCATTGACACTTGGTTGATTGACACTTTGGGTTGTTTCCATTTTTCAGCTATTGAGAGTAATACTGTTATAAACATTCCTGTATTTAGTTTTCCCTTGTTTTACTTTTACATAAAATCTTGCATATTCTTTGTTAGTTTTCTCACCAGGTACTTATATTTTGTTGATGTTACAAACTGTTCACTTTAAATTGCACTTTTCTGTTTCTTGTTTATATATTAAAAAGCAGTTGGCTTTTGTATTGACCGTTTTTTTTATATACAATATCCAAACTGAAATTTTGTTTTCTAAGTAGACAGTCATAGTATTTAAAAAAAAAAAAAAAGCCAGTACATGTTTCTTTCTTTCTTTCCATTCCTTATAGCTTTATTTTTTTTATTATAGCAATGTAAGTGTGGCATGAGAGGGTCATTTGGGGTTTTTGTGTGTGTGTGTGTGTGTGTGAGATGCAGTTCACAAAATTTTCTCAAAACAAAGTTCACTATTTTAAAGTGTCAAATTCTTTGTTTTTTTGCTTTTTGATATATTTACAGGATTGTACAACTATCAACACTGTCCAGTCTAGAACAGTTCCATTATCTCAAAAAGCAACCCTATAACCATGCACATTCACTCCCCAACTTGCCCCTTCCTTCAGGCTCTGACGACTATAATCTACGTGCTGTTCCTATGGATTTGCCTTTTCTAGTCACTTAACAAAAATGGAATCATAGAGTATTTGTGCTTTTGTGTCACACTTCTTTCACTTAGCATGTTCTCAAGGTCGATCCTTGCTGTGTCATGAATCAGAACTTCATTACTTTTACGGCTAAATAATATTCCAGGGTATGGATATTCTGTATTTGCTTATCTATATGTCAGTTGATGGACACTTCAGTTATTTGCACTTTGGGGCTATTAAAAGAATGCTGCTGTGAATATTTTTGTATAAGCTTGTATGTGAACGTGTTCTCCATTCTCTTGGGTATATGCTTAAGTGTCTGTGTTATATGTTAACTCTATGCTTACTTTTTTGAGGGACCACAAAATTATTTTCCACAGGGATAGCACCATTTTATATTGCCATTGGCAATGTATGAGAGTTTTAGTTTATCCACATCCTTGCCAGTACTTATTTTCCATTTTTTAAAACTCATCTTGGTTTTGATTTTCATTTCTCTGATGGCTAATGATGTTGATTATCTTTTCATCTGCATATTGCTCATTGTATATATTCTTTAGATAACTATTCAAATCCTTTGCCCATTTTTAAATTGAGTTATTTATATTTTGGCCTTCCCTGGTGACTCAGGGGTAAAGAACCCACCTGCCAGTGCAGGAGACACAGGTTTGATCCCTGGTTCTGGAAGATTCCTCTTTAGAAGGAAACGACAACCCACTCCAATATTTTTGCCTGGGAAATCACATGGACAGAGGAGCCTGGAGTCCATGGAGTTTCAAAAGAGTTGGACATGACTTAGCATCTAAATAAAAACAATATTTTTATTGTTGAATTATGAGTTCTTTACATATTCTAGATGTTAAAACTTTATGAAATACATGATTTGCAAATATCAATATTTTCTCCTATTCTAAAGGTTGTGTTTTCACTTGATCGTATCCTTATTGAAAAATATTTTAATTTTGATGCTGTCCAATTTATCCATTTTTTCTTACCTTGTTTGTACTTTAGGTGTCAGGTCTAAGAAACCATTGCCTAACCCAAGGTCATGAAGATGTAGACATACGTGCCTTTCTAAAAGTTTTCGTTTTAGCTCTTATATTTAAGTCTTTGACCCATTTTGAGTTAATTTTTATATGTGGTTTGAAGTAGGAGGTCAAATTCATTCTTTTAATGTGGCTGGCAAGCACTATATTTGTAAAAAACTGGAGAGTAGATGTTCTTGTCTGGTTCCTGAATTTAAAAGCATTCTGTACAGTTAGGTTTTTGTTTTTTTTCCCTAACCTAGTATATATCAAGTTGATTCTAATTCTGATAATCTAAGAGTTTAAATATCATAGTAGATTCTTCACTGAAATATGAGGACTCTCTAGGACCAATGCCATTCTTTTCATTAGGAATATTTCCTTTTTTTTTTTTTTTTAGTGGTTGATGCTCAGATTTTGGGATTTTTTTAATTACTGTAGCATAACCTAGTCTATTCAAACTATTTCGTGTGACAAGTATTTATTAGTCTTCACATATGAACAGAGCCATCAATTATGGAATTCTAGAATGAACTGGAAATAGGAAATGTCTCTGCTCTCACATACCTTATAATATAGCTAAATTGTCTGATTATGGCAACTAAGGATAATTGTAAGCCAAGTCTAATATAGAACTGTGTCTTTAAAACAAAAGAGTGGTTAGTTTTGGATGTGGTTCATCTGTGAAGACTTCCTCTAAGAGAGAGAGAGAAAAAAATCACTTCTCCATCTGTGCTGGAGGAAAGTAACTCACACACAGTCAGGAAAGGTGGATTTATGCAACATAAATGGCTAAACATGACAGCCTCTGGCTGATTGAAAGTGTCAATGTTATGGTGCTTAGGTTAATGGGACCCTTTAACTTCTTTTCTGAGCTTTTCCTCTCAGAAAGCATAGCAACCAGCCCTCTCCATAGGCTTAGAAGCCCTGGAGGGCATTCCTTTGTGCCCTGATATCTTACCGCTCGTGGGTGATGGTAACTCGTAGTTAAGCGTCTCATTTCTCTAATATGGACAAAGCAGACTGTTCCCTTCATGAATCAGAGTGAACAGAAGACCTTTCCCACTTCTTCCTACTAAAATTTATTTCCTATATAAAGCCAACTAAAACAGGCCTCAGTGACTTCTCCCTTCTTGTGGATTAATTGCAGACCTAAACTCTACTCTTGACTTTCTGTAAACCACATTCAATTGTTATATATACTCTTAGGCATCTATTCTATTTCTCCAAATTTAAGGACAAGCCATACCTGGTCTTGTGTTATTTAACTTGAGTCCTTAGCTCAGGGCCTTGCGAAATGAAAACTGGTATTTTTTAAAGAGACAGTGCTTCTAAGAAGTAATAGAAAAGGTTATTAGAAATGGTAAAATCAGTAACATGTCACCATGATTAATATTATTAAAGATGCAACTATTTAAAAATTGGTTCAATGAACTGACTCACTGAATATCAGAGCTACAAGAAACCTTGAAGATTGTGTTGAATTTGCATTTACTGCTGCTGGATGTACAACACAGAGACAATTGGTTTTGTTGTGGTTGCTCAGTTGTTCTGCTGCTGCTGCTGCTAAATTGCTTCAGTCGTGTCCGACTCTGTGCGACCCCACAGACGGTGGCCCACCAGACTCCCCCATCCCTGGGATTCTCCAGGCAAGAACACTGGAGTGGGTTGCCATTTCCTTCTCCAATGCATGAAAATGAAAAGTGAAAGTGAAGACTTTCAGCTCAGTCGTGTCTGACTCTAGCGACCCAATGGACTGCAGCCTACTAGGTTCCTCTGCCCATGGGATTTTCCAGGCAAGAGTACTGGAGTGGGGTGTCAGTTGCTCAGTTGTGTCCAATTCTTTGCGACCCCATGGACTCCAGCACACCAAGCTTCCCTGTCCTTCACCATCTCCAGGAGCTTGTTCAAACTCATGTACATTGAGTTGGTGAGGCCATCCAACCATCTCGTTCTTTGTTGTCCCCTTCTCTTGCTGTCTTCAATCTTTCCCAGCATCAGGGTCTTTTCTAATGAGTTGGCCCTTCGCATCAGGTGGCCAAAGTATTGGGGTTTCAGAATCAATCCTTCCAATGAACATTCATGATAGATTTCTCTTGGATTGACTGGTTTAATCTCCAGTTCCAACAAGGAATTCTCAAGAGTCTTCTCCAACACCACAGTTAAAAATGATCAATTCGTCAGCACTCAGCCTTCTTTATGGGTTCAGTTCAGTTCAGTCACTCAGTCGTGCCCGACTCTCTGCAGCCCCATGGACTGCAGCATGCCAGGCTTCCCTGTCCATCACCATCCCCGGAGCTTGCTCAAACTTAAGTCCATCAGGTCGGTGATGCTATCCAACCATCTCATCCTCTGTCATCCCCTTTTCCTCCTGCCTTCAGTCTTTACCAGCATCAAGGTCTTTTTTAATGAATCAGTTCTTTGCATCAGGTGGCCAAAGTATTGGAACTTCAGCATCAGTCCTTTCAGTGAATATTCAGGACTGATTTCCTTTTTAATTGACTGGTTTGATCTCCTTGCAGTCCAAGGGACTTTCAAGAGTCTTGTCCAACACCACAGTTCAAAAGCATTAATTCTTCTGTGCTCAGCTTTCTTTATAGTCCAACTCTCACATCCATACATGACTAATGGAAAAACCACAGCTTTGACTAGACAGACAAAGTAATGTCTCTGCTTTTTAATATATTGTCTAGGTTGGTTATAGCTTTTCTTCCAAGGAGCAAGCGTCTTTTAATTTCATGGCTGCAGTCACCATCTGTGGTGATTTTGGAGCCCAAGAAAATAAAATCTGTCACTGTTTCCATTGTTTTCCCATCTGTTTGCCATGAAGTGGTGGGACTGGATGCCATGATCCTCATATTTTGAATGTTGAGTTTTAAGCTAACTTTTTCACTCTCCTCTTTCACTTTCCTCAAGAGAGTCTTCATTTTTGCTTTCTGCCATAAGGGTATCATCTGCATATCTGAGGTTATTGATATTTCTCCTGGAAATCTTGGTTTCCAGCTTGTACTTCATCCAGCCCAGCATTTTGCATGATGTATTCTGCATAGAAGTTAAATAATTAGGGTGACAATATACAGCCTTGATGTACTCCTTTCCCAATTTGGAACCAGTCCATTCCATGTCTGGTTCTAACTATTGCTTCTTGACCTGCATACAGATTTCTGGAGACAGGTAAGGTGGTCTTGTAGTCCCATCTGTTTAAGAATTTTCTGCAGTTTGTTTTGATCCACACAGTCAAAGGCTTTGGCGTAGTCAATGAAACAGAAGTAGATGTTTTTCTGGAACTCTCTTGCTTTTTCTATGATCCAGTGGATGTTGGCAATTTGATCTCTGGTTTCTCTGCCTTTTCTAAATCCAGTTTGAACACGTGGAAGTTCTCAATTCACATACTGTTGAAGCTTAGAATTGGAGAATTTTCAACATTACTTTGCTAGCTTGTGAGATGAGTGAAATTGTGTAGTAGTTTGGACATGCTTTGGCATTGCCTTTCTTTGGGATTGAAATGAAAACTGACCTTTTCCAGTCCTGTGGCCACTGCTGAGTTTTCCAAATTTGCTGGCATATTGAGTACAGCACTTTCACAGCATCATCTTTTAAGATTTGAAATAGCTCAACTGGAATTGCATCACCTCCACTAGCTTTGTTCATAGTGAGGCTTCCTGAGGCCTGCTGGGCTTCACTTTCCAGGATGTCTGGCTCTAGATGAGTGATCACACCATCATGGTTATCTGTGTCATTAAGATCTTTTTTGTCCAGTTCTTCTGTGTATCCTTGCCACTTCTTCTTAATATCTTCTGCTTCTGTTAGGTCCATGCTGTTTCTATCCTTTACTGTGCCCATCTTTGCATGAAAATTCCCTTGGTATCTAATTTTCTTGAAGCATCTCTAGTCTTCCCCATTTTATTTTTTTCCTCCGTTTCTTTGCATTGATCACTTAGGAAAACTTTCTTATCTCTCCTTGCTATTCTTTGGAACTCTGCATTCAGATGGGTTAACAGTAATTAAAAATGCTATTCCTTTCAGTAATCCAGCAATTCCCACACACAGCTCTATGTCCTAAAGAATCTTGCATCTGTGCCTAAAGTAATGTTTATAAGGATGTCCATTATAACACTGTTCTGTGGAAAACTGGAAACAAAATAGATGTCTGTTAATAAAGGATTAGATAAAATACACCCAATGCATGAGGTAGAATTCTAGATGGAAGTTAAAATGGATTGATAGGAAGAAATCTTAAAGTCACATGGTAAATAGAAAATATATGAGTATCATATCATTTTGTATGGAAACAATAATCTTGTTTCTGGATAAATATACATGGTGGTAATTTAAAAATTAATTTTTGTACTTTGGAAGAAAATATTTTAAACTATTTATGCTAAAACCTAAAACATTTAATATTCTTATTTTCAAAGGAAGAAAATAACATCAAGAGTTGTACAGGATGTGTGGACAGTGATTAGGCCCTATATTTAGGAAAAGAAGTATTAAAATTTTTCTGAGGTTATCAGGGAAGTTTGAACACTGACTAAATATTTGATATCAGAAATTGTAAATATTATAGGTGTCATAATTATGTTGTGGTTATATGTCTGAAATTTAAAAGTCCTTATCTCTTAGAGATACCCAGCCATATATATGGAAGACATTATATGATATCTGGGATTTGTTAAAAAGAAATATGCTTGAGAGAAAAGGAAATGGATGGAGGTCGGTGCAGTAGAAATAAGATTAGCTGTGTGTTCACTTATGAATACATGGAGGTTCGTTCTGTTATTACTATAATCCCTATGCTTATGAATACAATTTTTTTTGGAAATGTCCCAAATAAAAAGTTTTAAAGATTGGCCTTAAAAACAGAACTAGGTTCTAGAACCAGTACTTTTCATCCCAGTGAGCCCAACTGGTTGGACTCCCGCAATTATTCAGAATAAGCAAGGGTGAATAATCAGGTTTTGCTTAAAATTATTTCCCTGTTAGATAAAGTTTCACATGAAGAATAATGTGTATATATCAAAAATAGTCCACAGTTGAGCCATCAGTTCTGGTTGGTATGTATCTGGGATTTCTTTTTCTTTCTAAACAGCCATAGTAACAAAGCCTTGTGATTGAGAGTGTGGGGCCTGAAATATCTGTAAGCAACCACCGAAGGGTGGGGGGTTCCTCATTCCAACTTTATGATGTCCTGAGAAACTGTTGAGATAAGCAAAAAGGCTGAAAAATAAATGAGAGATAACTGAGATAATGGGGAAAACAGAGGGAAACAAGACAACCCTCTACTCTTTGGCTTGAGAAATTTATTATGCCAAGGAAGATAAATTGGAGAAACATGAAGAGGGAAGGAGATCTTGTCTCTGCTTCATGTATTTCTCTTTAAGTGACTGAGGAATAATACAGAAATAAAAGAGTTCAAAACAGAGCTGTGTACTCAGCCAAATTCATGGTTCCTAATGATTTTCAACTTTGGCAGAAGCCTCACATGTTGTACTTGAGTAGTTTTCTTGATTTCGAGTTATGCATGTAATTCATCCTGATCAGAATGCAGCTGATGAGCCAGGATCCGTTTGCCAGTTGGAAATGAGGACACCAGTCCCATGCTGACACCAGCGTTCCTTCTACACATCAAAAATGTCTACAGTGTCATCAGTTTGGACGGTTTTGGGAAACAAACAAAACTTGTGAAATCAGTTTTTTGGAGTAATCTTGGCCAATTAATTGTCATATTACCTATTTTCTTTTCCTACCATGCTCTCCACATATTAGAAAGACACAACCCAAGATTATCAAACTAAAACCCATGAAACAGATGATATTGGGCAGAGGGGGCACTGATGTCTTGTAATAGGACAGAGGAAGATGAGGGGGAATGAGATAGGGCAAGAGTTAGTGCCCTAGAAGATTTAACCAAAACAAGAGCCCTTGTTGCTGATGCTACTCAGTGAATGCCACGGGAGGAGAATCAGATTCCAGGGCGCTTTGTTTTTAAATAGTAGCTGAGTTTTAGTTCAAGATGAAGAGAGCTAGCTTTTTTACAGTTCAGTTCAGTTCAGTCACTCAGTCCTGTCTGACTTTTTGCGACCCCATGGACTGCAGCATGCCAGGCTTCCCTGTCCATCACCAAATATTCTTCGATGGCTATCAATACTTTTACAGCCTTAGTTCACTGTTTTTTTGACTTCTAAATAAACCCAACTAACAAGTCATTCCTGCCAATTAATCACTTGTGGATTTTCTTAAGTTGAAGCTAATAACCCAAAATATTTGTCAATCCGGTGTGTGTTGCTTACATGTTCATAAGTTTTGTTAAGGGTACTCAGTGTTGTGTGTGTACTTTGGGATAGAACTAAATTGTTGTGGTGTGATGCTTTCAAGAAACAGCTTTTTATAGAAACAGGTTGTTTGTTCAGGAAGGTATATTCTATATAAGATATATACGGAGAAGGCAATGGCACCCCACTCCAGTACTCTTGCCTGGAAAATCCATGGATGGAGGAGCCTGGTGGGCTGCAGTCCATGGGGTCGCTAGGAGTCAGACACGACTGAGCGCCTTCACTTTCACTTTTTACTTTCATGCACTGGAGAAGGAAATGGCAACCCACTCCGGTGTTCTTGCCTGGAGAATCCCAGGGACGGGAGAACCTGATGGGCTGCCATCTATGGGGTTGCACAGAGTTGGACACGACTGATGCGACTTAGCAGCAGCAGCAGCAGCAGCAGCATAGATATGTAGGTAGGTAAGTGGATGGATGAATAGGGGCTGGGAGGGAGGAAGAAAGGGAGGGAATGGAGGGAGGGAAGCAGAGAGGGAAAAGTGGTAGAAAGAGAAGGGGCAAGATCACCAGCAGAATCAGACAAACCCGAGGGTTCTGATTCTGGATCTGCTAGGCAGTTTATTTAACAAACCTCTTTGAGCCTTACATTACTTACTTATGTAGAAAATTCAGATAATAATATCTGCCTTGCTGGGTTATTATGAGGATTATAGATAATGGTACTTTTGTTGAAAATAAGAAAATGAAAGGGAAAGATAGTATATTTTTTAAAATGAAAAAAAAATTTCCCCCAAAGCAATATGTTCAGAGTTCTGTCATTATAATTCCAGGTGTTAGTTCAGAAAAGACCAAAAGACAGTTCCCAGTCTCAAACGCATGGGGAATTATGTTAATAACAAACTGTGAGCTTCTTATGACAATAGTGACATATTTGGAACGTAAATGGCAGCTCAGTCAGCATCTCCTTGTAACTATATCAAAGAAAGACAGTTGTAGCTTTGTTCTCAGGGTGACCCACTTGGGATTTAGCTGCTTGTTGATGGATATTATCATTTTTAATGTCAGTAAATAATGTGATGTCAGATAAATGACCTGTTTCCTTTCTGTGGATAAAGCTCATTTATCTTTAGGGAGCTCGAGTGAGTAGAGAAATCTGATCGGGATCAAATGTTTCCGAATGTGCAGGATTGGAAATATCTTATTAATCCTACTTAACATGAGTCCCAGCCAGTTGGGTTCAATTCTAAATGTACGTCTGGTAAATCAATGAGAGTGTGTACTTTTACCATTGACTGTGTCCTCCTGATTGGAGAGAAACAGAAAGAAAATGTTATTTTCAAGTTGAAGAAAATGATGCTACTCCTAAAGCACTACTGCATAATTAGTATCTAGAAGACATCTTTCTATAAAGCTTACTCCTAATCTGTCACTACTTTGAGAATCATAATGATGGGAAATTAAAGATCAAAAAGTTGTGTTTTAATTGACTCTACTGTTAATATCTTTGGGGATCACAAAAATAAGAAATACAGTGGTGTAAAAGAAGTTCTGGAATCATAAGATTCTCATAATTTTGATTCCTGGGCTAAAGTGTCAGATTCCTCCTTAAGATACTCACTGAAAATCCTGTGTGTTTTATTTCTGAGGATGACTCTCTTGAATCTATTGTCTCCATTGTGATGTAAATGACTACATATTTAGCTAAAACTACACCTATGACGTTTTCTCTGATGAGAGATTTGGTCAAGGCAAAATGAGAACATATTTCTTTTCTGTAGCTTATCAAAATAGGATGGCAATTATCCCACTGAATTTTTTCTTAAAGTAGTAAAGATCACTTTGGGACACTTCTTTAAACAGCCCTCTAAAGGTTTCTCAGGTCATCCATGGAATCTCAGAGAACCAAGCCTGGATGTTTCTTGAGGGATCACATAATTCAAATGTCTACTTTTTTTTTTTTTTTAAATAATGAGAAATCAGAGGTAAGGAATTTTCTCTAGGTCTTATGGTGGGTTTGCAGTGTAGGAAATTGAATACAAAGACTCTTTGTCTTTACTAAAACAGAGTGGTGTTTTGTCAGATATCGAAATATCTGCTAATGATTTGATGATTTAAAATCTGTTTGAAAATTTAACAGATTTACCTGTGTCAATTCCATCAAGTTACAGAGTTGACAGGGAGGTAGGGCCATATTTATTTTACTCTCCAATGAGTAGTGTCCACAAAGACAGTCTGTCCACCTGTCTATCTAGAATTAGGGGGTCAGCAAACTAAAGCCCATGGGCCAGATATGACTGACTAGTGGCCTGTTTCTGTAGATCTGACCTAAGAATGGTTTTTCTATTTTTAAAATATTGTTTAAAAAATAAAACAGCAGAGAAAAGTATGTGGTTAAAAGACTATATGGCTTTTGAAGCCCCAGGTTTTTACTCTCTGGCCTTTTGTTTGCTGATCCTCAGCTGGAATATTCAGAGAAGGAGGCTCTGTGACCTTCCTTGTAGATAACACAATATTTTTTTGTTTGTTATTTTATATTTTTAAAATTAGCATCATAGGTTGCAGGAAAAGAGAGGACCCAATCTGAAAGAAATATCTATGTAGGGCCAGCTTAAGGAAATGTTTTTTTGTTCTTAGAAATAATCCACCTGCTTTATGAATTATAAATTCAATACTGACCTGAAACATGTACAGATTTCTCTCTATTCTTCCACAAAATTTTTCTGACTTTTTAGCCACAAGATTTTGAGTTACATAGTTTCTCAACAAACCACATCTATTTCCTGAACTACCTCAAAATAGTTTGTGCTCCAGGAAAATCTGATTAAGGAGTTCATACACTACATTACTGGGAACCCATCTGGGTCATGCTGAGTTTCCCTTGTTGATCAGGAGACTACACTTTGGTGTCTGTACAAAAAATGTGCCTACCGGTAGAATTATGTCCTGAAATCCTTGTGACTTCAGTTTTCAGATCTGGGCAGTGGTGTCTTCAGCTTCCTTGCCTTCCTTCCTTCTTTAGTATTTTGAACAACTTTGTATTCAAATGTAATCATTGTTCTGGAACTTGGTGAACTTGACAATGATATTTGGCAGTTTGGTTTTCTAAAGGATTTTTAACACATTTATTTGGACTGAAAATGGAAATATGGCATCAGAAATCCCTTTAGGGAAGGACAACAGACAATTATAAAGGAAAATAAAAATATTCACCTATATATAACTTACTACAATCATGTTTTACTAAAAAAATTCAATATAGCTTTGCATGGTTTCAGTATTGTAGCCAATGAGGTTTATCCAAGGCATGATTATTGCTAATCATGTGAAAAACTTTTTAAATCATAAAGTACTAGAGAATGTAAAGAATTTTTCATTCAGAAAAAAAAAAATTAAGTGTAAAATGATGAGATCAATTTCCATATCCCTCATCTCCACATTCTTCTGCTCACATTCTTAAATTTAGATCTTATTTTAACATTGGCTTGGAATTCTAAAATACATATGCATTCCATGAGACTCACTATTTTTTTATCTTGGAGCCAAGACATAATGTAGAACAAAATTAACTGAAATTGGAAAGAAATTCACTATATAAATACTTTATGAACTGTGAATGACAAGGTAGGGAGGAAAGAAAGAAGTACAAGGAGGGAAAAAATAGCATGTATCACAGAAGTCATATTATATGGGGAGTTAAAAACTATTGATAGTCTATCTCCCGTTCCTTAGAGTAGCTTTTT
This sequence comes from Bos taurus, assembly GCF_002263795.3. NCBI lineage: Eukaryota > Metazoa > Chordata > Mammalia > Artiodactyla > Bovidae > Bos > Bos taurus. Next base: position 31,942,199 of record NC_037355.1, read on the forward strand.
CCAGCCTGTGCCATGGTAATCCTAAAATAATTGGCAGGAAATTTTGCTACAGGTATGGGCTTCCCTCATAGCTCAGTTGATAAAGGATCTGCCTGCAATGCAGGAGACCCGGGTTTGATTCCTGGGTTGGGAAGATCCCCTGGAGAAGGAAATGGCAACCCACTCCAGTATTCTTGCCTGGAAAATCCCACAGACAGAGGAGCCTGGTGGGCTACAGTCCATGGGGTCGCAAGAGTCGGACACGACTTAGCGAATAAACCACCACCACCACCACCACCACCACTGCAGTTGAGTAAAAATCTGTTGCTGATATGATTCTGTAACATAAAAGTAGATCTTGTTGCTACAACTAACCATTTCTCAACTGGTTGTAGTTCCCAGAATAATTCAGCTCAAGTAAGTATTGATATTTATGTCTGAATCCATTCTGATCTTCGTCCCATGAGAGAAATTTCTTTAATCCTCTTTCAGCCACAGTCTTTGTCACATCTAAAGTGTTCTCCCCATCAGAGATAGAAATGGTTTTCCCTGCTGCTTGGCCCATTGAAGCTTCTCTTCGTTATCCCACTGTTGGAGTAGCTCTGCCATTCTTCTCATTCGAGCAGACAGGAAACTGGTTTTAGGATTGATGGTTAAATAACTGAGGCTCTGGATTAGCATTGCTGAGGAAAAAGGATGTAAGTCTATGCCCTCCTGGGAATTTTCCTCAGCAATTATTTGAGAAGACTCAGAAGCAAGGATGGTTTAATCTCTCTGGATGGTCTGTGGAGATCTAGTCTTAGCCAGAAATTCCTCTTGGCTCATGGATCTTGAAAGTGAGCAAGCACAAGGTTTGGTCAAGTTCAAGTGCTCAAGGTTTTAGAAGTTAGTGAACAAAGACTATAGCCCAGTTTTACTAGTAGAACTGGTAGACTCACCAATAGTTTGTAATAAGAAACTCTTACTTGTCATTTCTGGTGGGACAGTTCTCCTATGGGTGAAGTTGGCCCATACATTTTAAGCTTCCCATTCTTGATCACTGACTGTCAGGAGTGCTCCATAGTCATTGGAACCACCACCACCACCAACAACAAAACTCCACAAATTTTTACCAATAGTCACCTCTTAATGGGAAAATAATGCCTCTGGTTGAAAACCATGCAACAGCCTCACCTCTGGATGGTAGCCATTTTTTCAATGTAGCTTACTATAACCTGTGCCTGAGGATATCCATAGAAGAAGCTGAAAGGGAAAATAATCATGGAGTTGGGCCACATACTTTCAATCATTTGTTCAATTAATTCTGGTCCTCATACAAATTTCAGGTCATGTTATTGCTATGCAGAGCTCAACAGGGAACTGAGGCTAGAAGACAAAGAGCAGTACCCTCACTATGGAGTCCAGGAAGGTAGGGACTAGGCTGGCTAATGTTTTTAGACTCAGAGAAACTCTGAATTTGAAAAAACTTAAACTGATTTGTCAACCTACCATGCAGTAGAAGAATGCCTTGGTAAATAAGGACATCCTTAATAGATGGCCATATATCTATCTTCAAATCTGCTGCTGCTGCTGCTAAGTCGCTTCAGTTGTGTCCAACTCTGTGTGACCCCATAGACAGCAGCCCACCAGGCTCCCCCATCCCTGGGATTCTCCAGGCAAGAACACTGGAGTGGGTTGCCATTTCCTTCTCCAATGCATGAAAGGGAAAAGTGAAAGTGAAGTCGCTCAGTTGTGTCTGACTCTTAGCGACCCCATGAACTGCAGCCCACCAGGCTCCTCCATCCATGGGATTTTCCAGGCAAGAGTACTGGAGTAGGTTGCCAGTGCCTTCTCCGATCTTCAAGTCTAGGCCAGGGGATTTTATTAATAGTAAGATCCTGAAGATTCTTATGTTGGGCCTTGGGGACAGCCTCTCGGAGAGACGATTTTGTTCACGTTCAGTCAGTTCAGTTCAGTCACTCAGTCGTGTTCTACTCTTTGCGACCTCATAGACTGCAGCACACCAGGCTCCTCTGATCGTCACCAACTCCCAGAGTTTGCTAAAACTCATGTCCGTTGAGTCAGTGATGCCACTGGACATTGGTTTATTGATTATGAGTCAGACTGTTAGAGTTCAGTTCCTGCCTCCAGTACTAACTACCTCTTTCTTGAGCAAGTTCTTTGCTTCTCTGGGCCTGCCTGTTTCCTACCTATAAAGTGGAGATAATATTATTACCAGTCTCACAGGTGCTTTTGGCATTCAGTGAGTTAAAACATATAAAGTGCTTAGAAAAGTACCTGGGACTTAGTAAACATAACATAAATATTAGCTTTTATTAGTGAATGTACTAAATTCAAGACAGATTCATATTTAGTTTTGTCTCATAGTTAGGAGTGCATTTGCTTCCTATAAGGTGGCAAATAGTTTGTGTTAGTTTGTACAGCTACATCTGTCTCTAAAGAGAGAAGCTGGTTTAAGACCTTTTGTCCCTAAATTTGTGACTTGACTTTCTTTCTCTTTTGTTTAATGAAGGATTTTCTTCACTTTACTAAGATATAATTGATATAACTGACTTATTGAATAATCTTAGTGTGTACATGTTCATTTGATGGATATGCAGAATGATGACCACCTCAGCATTAGTTAACCTCTCCAATATGTGACAAAATTATTTTTGTGGCGAGAACATTTAAGATCTCTCTTAACAACTTCCAAGTATCTAATATGTTATCATTAAATATGATCACAGTGCAGTACAGTTGATCCCTAGAACTTTCTCATCTTTGAAATGGAAGTTTGTACTCTGACCAATGTCTTCCATTTTCCCTACCCAATCCTTTCTGGTGACCGCCATTCTACTCTCTGTTTCTTGGAGTTCGCCTTTTTTAGTGTCAACATATGAATGAGCTCATGTGGTATTTGTCTTTCTCTGACTTTTTCACTTAGCATAATGTGCTCATGTTGCAAATGGCATGATTTCCTTCTTTCCCGTGGATGAATAGTATACTTGTGTGTGTATGTGTCGTGCACATGTGCGCCACCTTTATCCATTCATCTGTTGATGTATACTTAGATTGTTTCTATATCTTGGCTATTGTTAATAGTGCCACAGTGAACATGGGAGTGCATATATCTCTTTGATATCCTGTTTTCATTTCCTTTGGATGTATACCCAGAAGTGGGATTACCAAATAGTACAGTAATTCCATTTTAACTTTTTTGAGGAACACTCATACCATTTTCCATACTGGCTGAACCAATTTACATTCACACTAATAGTGTACAGGTTTCCCTTTTTAGTATCCTTATCAACACTTGTTATTTCTTGTGTTTTTGATACAGCCATTGTAACAGGTGTGAGGTGGTGATATTTTATTGTGGTTTAAATTTGCATTTTCCTGACGATTGGTGATGCTGAGCATTGTTTCAGTATTTGTTGGCCATTTGTGTGTCTTCTTTGGAAAAAAAAATATTTTCGGTTCCTCTGCCCATTTTTAAATTGGATTATTTGGGCAGGGGGTTGTTGTGATATACCACATTCATAGAATGGAAAGTACAAATCATATGATAATCTCAACAGATGAAGAAAAAGCACTTGACAAAAATATAACATCCTCTCTTGATTAAAAAAATACCCAACAAATTGAGTATAGAAGGAATATCTGAACACGATAAAGGTCACATGTGGCAAACCTGTAGCTAACATCATATACTATGCTGTGTTTAGTCACTCAGTTGAGTCTGACTTTTTGCAACCCCATGGACTGTAGCTCACCAGGCTGCTCTGTCTGTGAGGATTCTTCAGGCAAGAATACTGGAGTGCGTTGCCATGCCCTCCTCCAGGGGATCTTCCCAACCCAGAGATCGAACCCAGGTCTCCTGAATTGCAGGTGGATTCTTTACCATCTGAGCCACCAGAGAAGCCCACCGCTAATATAATGCTAAAGATTCAAAGCTTTTCTTCTAATATTAGGAACAAGGTGAAGTTGCTCACTCACACTACCCTTATTCAACATAGTACTGAAAGTCTTAGGCAGAGCAATCAGGTAATACAAAGAAATAAAAGGCATCCAAGTCAGAAATGAAGAAGTAACATTGTCTTTGCAGATGATATGCTCTTATATGTAGAAAATTCTAAAGACTACACAAAACTGTTAAAACTATTCAATGAAATCAATAAAGTTGCAGGATGCAAAATCAACACACAGACATCAATTGTGTTTCTGAAGATTATAGCTATAGAAGAAATAAAGGAAATAATCCTATGTATAATAGAATCAAAAATAATAAAATACTTAGGAATAAATTCAATCAAGGAGGTAAATGATCTGTGAACTGCAAACTTAAAAAGACTATGATGAAAGAAATTAAAGAAGACATAGATTAATGTAGATATATCCCACATTCATGGATTAGAAGAATTAATACTGTTTAAATGTCCATGCCATGTCTATCAAACTTCCATTGACATTTTCTGCAAAAATAGGAAACACAATCCTAAAATCAGTATGGAACCACAGAAGACTCTGAATAGCCATCGCATTCTGAGAAAGGACAAAGCTGGAGGCGTCGCATTTCCTGATTGATTTCAAACTATATTGCAAAGCTATAGTTATCAAAACAGAACAGCAGTGGCATAAAAATAGACACACACACCAGGGAAACAGAGCTGAAAAAGCAGAAATAAATGCTCACATATACAGTCAACTAATATTTAACAAGAGAACCAGAAATACAATGGCAAAAGATAGATAGTTTCTTCAAGAAATGGTGTTGGGAGAATGTGATAACCACACACAGAAAAATGAAATTGAACCCTTATCTTACACCATTAACAAAATCTAACTGAAGATAGATTAAAGACATGAGCATACAACTTGAAATAGTAAAACTCTTAGAAGAAAACAGGGAGCAAGCTCCTTGTCATCAGTCTTGGCAATAATTTTTTTGGCTATGATATCAGAGAACCCAAGCAAACAGAGAAAAAATGAGTAAGTAAGATTGCATGAAACTAGAAAGGTTCTGCACAACAGAAGAAACTCCTGCTTTCTTAAGGTAGTTACCCTAGAGTTAATAGAGTTAACCCTAGAGTTACCCCCAAGTTAATAGGAAATAGAGTTAACAAATTCATGATCATTCGTCTACCCTGCTTGTTGCTCTGTCACTTCCTAGTCAGCAAGTGGAAAAAATGAATGGGAAGGATTTGAAATGTGACCACAAGCAGTGAGTCCTGGAGGCAGAGTGTGATCCATCAAGGAGGTGCTTCTTAGGGTATGAGCCAAAGTCTCCTTAGTTAAGTATATCTTAAAAAGTGAGCAATAAGATGCATATTGGTGGTCATGAAGTAGTAACAGCAACTAGATCCACTCTCCTGCATTGGACAAAATATGGGAAACAGCAAGCGGCAAACATTGGACAATCGGCAGCACAGAACATTCATCCCCATGAGAAAGTACAGAGTGAGCCCTGCGCTTGCCTCAGCCCGCTCTCGAGAGAGTAGATCTAGGCTGGAGCACAGGGAGGGGAAACTCAAACAGAGGCTGCTGGTCTCCCTGTGTTGAGTAGACGATTAAGAATTAGGGGAAACCAAAACGACTAGAAACCTTAGAGAACAGGAGAAAGGAGAGAGTCAGTGGAAAGGAGAGAGCTCCATAGAAAGGAAGTGCTAGAGATTTTTATAAGAGATTCCTCTCTTGGCCACAGCTGACTACTTACTGATCAATGTGTGGTGTGAAGAAATTACTGGAAATTAGGGAAAGAACCACAGGAAAAGAACAGGCAGAACAGCCCTTGGATCTCTCACAAGACCTGACATAGTACTGTTCCCAGTTACTAGGATGGAAAAATAATACATAGGGCACCCAGTAGAGCACTCGGAGGGTATTGCCTGCATACCAGGGCAGAATGAAAGACAGCTTTGGTCTCGCCTCACAAAACTTGAAAGCCAGCCTCAAAATGACCAAACAGTTTACAGGTAACTAAACTGTATCCCCAGAGAAGGCGATGGCACCCCACTCCAGTACTCTTGCTTGGGAAGTCCCATGGATGGAGGGGCCTGGTGGACTTCAGTCCATGGGGTTGCTAGGAGTCGGACACGACTGAGCGACTTCACTTTCACTTTTCACTTTCATGCACTGGAGAAGGAAATGGCAACCCACTCCAGTGTTCTTGCCTGTAGAATCCCAGGGACAGAGGAGCCAGGTGGGCTTCCATCTATGGTGTCGCACAGAGTTGGACACGACTGACGTGACTTAGCAGCAGCAGCAGCAAACTGTGTCCCAGGGGAAGAGAAGGAGTAGGGAACTCAAAAATATTTAAATAAATACTAAAATACCCAGCCCCCAGCCAGATCAACTTTGTGATATAGGAATTATCATCCCTAAGAGGGAGAAAAATCTATCAATAGGAACAGACATAGGTGATATAATTAGCAAACAAAGGCATTAAAATAGTTATAGCTGTTTTGTGTTCCTAATGAGTGAGTGAGTGAAGTCACTCAGTCATGTCTGACTCTTTGCGACCCCATGGACTGTAGCCTACCACACTCCTCCATCCATGAGATTTTCCAGGCAAGAGTACTGGAGTGGGTTGCTATTTCCTTCTCCAGAGCACAAGGTAAGGGAAAGCATGAACATCCAACAAAGTGATATAGAATTAGGAAGTAGGAGCCAAAGTAAACTTCTAGAGATAAAAATGCAATGTCAAAATGAAAAATACATTGGGTAAGATTAACAGCAGAATAGACAACAGCAGAAGAAAAGATTAGTGAACCTGATGATATAACAATAGACTCTATTCAAAATGAAACACAGAAAGAAAACTCACTGAGGAAAATGAACAGACACCTTGAGCTATGGAGCAACTTCAAGCAGACTAATATGCCTGTAATTAGAGTTCCCAAGTTATCAGAAGAAAGAAAGTATTGGTGTATATACAGAAATCAATGAAATAGAAGAGAGGAAAGCAAAAGAGAAAAACCAGTGAGAACAGAAGCTTGCTTTTCTTGAGATTAATAAAATTAATAAACCTCTAGACAGACTTACTAAGCAAATAAGATTACTCTGATTATCAGTATCAGAAATTAAAAAAGAAACATGACTAATGTTAAAAATATAATAAGGAAATATTATTAACAACTTTATGCTAGTGAACTTGTTAACTTGGATGAAATGAACAAATTCCTTCAAAGACAGAAATTCCTGAAGCTTTCTCAAGAAGACATAAGCTGAATAGCCAAGCTGAAAATTTTAGCTGAATTTGTAGATAAGAACCTTTGCCACAAAGAAAACTTCATATGTAAGAAAGCTTTCCTGGTGAGAAGATCTAGTGCCAATTCCTTAAAGATGTTTCTAGAAAACTAAAGCAGAACGAACACTTTCTTTTCATGTGTTAATAATTAGCACTATTCTGATACCAAACCCAGAACAGAATATTATCAGAAGAGAAAACTCTGAACCCTCATGAACAAAGATATAAAACTTCTTTAAAGATTTTTATAAGTCAAATCCAACAATACATAGAATCAATAATAATCCATCATGACCAAGTGGGTTTACTTTTTGGAATGCAAAATTGTTTTGACATTCTCAGTGTGGGCAGGGATCCTTGAGTAAAGGGAAGATTTTTCTTCATCCTGTTCTCATACTTGAAGAACACTGAATGTTCTTTCTCACTGTGATGGATGGGGAAAGGCCTCAAGTCCCTGAAGACCTGCTAATGGTCTTAGCAGAACAAAGATCTTCTCATGGCCAAAACTTTTTAACAGTAGAGTAGCAGGATGACCAGAGAAGGCAATGGCACCCCACTCCAGTACTCTTGCCTGGGAAATCCCATGGACAGAGGAGCCTGGTGGGCTGCAGTCCATGGGGTCGATAAGAGTCGGACACGACTGAGCGACTTCACTTTCACTTTTCACTTTCATGCGTTGGAGAAGGAAATGGCAACCCACTCCAATGTTCTTGCCTGGAGAATCCCAGGGACAGGGGAGCCTGGTGGGCTGCCGTCTATAGGGTCGCACAGAGTTGGACACGACTGAAGCGACTTAGCAGCAGCAGCAGCAGAGCAGGATGACAACATTCTAGCACCCATCAACCCTCAGCTGGTGTCTGAGATTTGAGGCTCATGAAAAGAGCATAGATTTTGGAATCCCAGAGACCTTGGATCAAATCCAGGCTTCACCAGTACTTAGTATTTCTGTGCTCTAGAGATAGTATGAGGGTTAAGATTGTTGTGAGGCTTAGATGTAAAATGTATAAAGCACTTAGTCCATAGCACACACACAGTATGTGTGGTTGGGGAGGTGGTTCCTTTTGTTGAGACACTGTATCATGATAGTTAAGAGTTATGGCTCTGGGTGAAGATGACTTGGACTCTAACACTAGCTCTGTGACGTATCTGTTTGTAAGCTCTTGCCTAATTTCCTAGTCTTTGAAATAGACTCACAGTACTACCTATCTCCAAGGGATGTTGGAAGGTTTCTTTGAGTTAATGGGATTCCCAGATGGCTCAGATGGTCAAGAATCTGCCTGCAGTGAAGGAGATTTGATCCCTGAGTTGGGAATATCCCCTAGTGAAGGGAATGGCTACCCACACTAGTATTCTTGCCTGGAGAATCCCATGGACAGGTGGGCTATAGTCCATGGAGTCACAAAGAGTTGGACATGACTGAGCGACTAACACTTTTTGAGTTAATACATATATAGTTCTTGGAATAGTGCCCTGCATACAGTAAGTGTTTGGTAAGCATTAGCTGCTATTATTAAAGATATTTTTGTTTCTTTGGCCACTGCTGCTGTCACTCTTGTTATTGACCAGGTAGTTAAGGCTTTGAAATCCTACTAAGAAATACCTGGCAAGAAAGAGTCACAAATGAGGTGAGGACCGCAGGTAACAGTCATGGAGCCCTTGAGTTCATTCAGACTCCAGTTGAAGACGGACCCTCCTGGCCTTGACGTAGCAAGGACAAGTGAATAGTTGCACCAGGGGAATGAACCTTGCAGGGCCGGGAATAGGGTGGGCCCTGACAACAGTCTCTCTTGGAGACAGGGATATTTTGTTTAGAGACATGCCTGGTTGGTGTTGGATCCTCCTGAACGATGATGGATGCGGTGTGAATGGAGACCTGGGCTGTAATTGAGGACTAGGTGGCCCCGTCAGCAGGCGATGGCGCCTGAATGACAGTGTGACAGGGAGCAGAAACAGGGCTGCTGCTAGCCACTCTGCTTGCCACAGTGACAGGCTTCCATCCACTGAGAACGAGCCTGGTCTGGGGAGACCTGCCAGACGGTGTGCTATGTGCTACTGACTTCTTTCAGCACTTCCTATTTCCCCATTCATGGCGTCTTGCTATTAGGCAGACAGAACAGCTCATATCCTGTGGACAGATGATAGATCTGTCATCTTTCCGAGAAATTGTTTGTCTTCCACAGGTGTATGGGCTTCCTTCTAAAGCCGGCGGGTCACATAACACTTTTCAACACTCTCTTCTGTACCAGCTTGGCATCCAGCATCTATCAAAAGGGAAATCTTTCACATGCAATTATGACAGAAAATAAAGGTGATGAAGTGTGTGTACCAAGAAGGGATGAGATCAAAGGGCGGTAATGAAAACTGATCACAATAGAAGGGCAGCTTCAATTCTAAAAAGTTGTGTGGGACTGCTTAGGGCCTGACACGGCTTGGGGGTGACACAACCCCCAAGCGGTACAGAGGCTACAGATAAAATCACAGGCATGTGTGCTTGTAACCTAATAAACTGCTGGGCTGACCGTAACCCAGGCGGGGTTATGGGTCATGTCCAATTTCATCAAAGCCATGCTAAGGTATCTCCTTCCCAATAATTCACACAATACACGTTTCCTTCACTGCCATCCATTCAGTGGCACCATTTCAGACTTTTCTAGGAATCTAATTTATATATTAAGGCTGATTTTCCAATAGGATCTTCCAGAACTCAGGGCCTGCACATCCAAAGGCTTATGTTTTTATTGAACTCTGAGAGGCCACAGGGAAAAGCACAGCCTGTTGAAGTTTATGAGTGCAACTCCTTATCGTAGGAGCCTTTACAGTCATGCACTATGCCCATCTCAGTGGCACCCTTCTTAATTGGAGAAGAATTTCTTTACCTGCCAAGCGCATTTCCTAGTAGCTGTTATCATCTTGAAAGCATATATCACATGCCAGCATTTCCAATCCCAGAGAATGGCTTATCCAGGTCAAGCAGGCAGAGGTTTTAGACTTTATAACCAATCTTGTTTTGAAAGACTACAGAAAAAGCCAAACATTTTCAACTAATTGTGGGTAAACTAGTCCAAGTTGGTTTAAAAACAAAACAAAACAAAAACTCTTAATTATAGATTACTTAAAAGGAAGTATAATTGTATCAGTCTCAGTAATGGTAAGTGCAGTAATTCAAAGGAACCTAACAAATTTTTGTCAAATACCTTTCTGTGTTCTTGTTTTAATGGGAAATTGAGTATAGTTTATTAGTTGTAGTGAATAGAAGTTCACCTATTTGAAAACTGCACATTTTTATAAGTAGGTTAAACATTCTTCCTATTCTCTTATTTTTAATAATGGGTAGATTAGTAACCCTTTGCCCCTTTTGCAAATGTAAAGACAGTTGAGAGTGCCCAGTTTCACAAGTAATAAGTCCTGTATCAGTGAAGATGAGGGGATGAAGAAAGGAAACCAGCATTTGTCAAATGTCTGCCATCTGATTTAACTTCAATGTCACCAAAGAAAAAATCATTTGGTGGAGATGATATAACCATTCTCCAGATGAGGAAACCAAAGGAAGTAAGTTGGCCGATGTTCGGCAGATGGTGATAGAACTGGCGTAAGATTCTTGTTTTCACTAGCTCCCCCACTCCCCACTGGTACTAGCTCAGTGGGTGAAGAATCTGCCTGCAATGCAGGAGACACAGGAGATGCGGGTTCGATGCCTTCTCCAGGAGATCCCCTGGAGAAGGCAATGACAACCCACTTCAGTATTCTTGCCTAAAAAATCTCATGGACAGAGAAGCCTGGTGGGCTGCAGTCCATGGGGTTGCGAAGAGTCAGACATGCCTGAATAAGCACACAAGCACACCGTTGGTACTGGCTCCCTTCACTTTCTCATAATGCTTAACTCACTGGCAGTGTTTGTCATAGACTGTCTCTAACCAAAGACTCCTGGTCTAGCAACACCAGATGTTCATGCAGATGCATTCTGTTAGCATAATGGAGATGTCTGAGTGAAATGGCAGTCTGTTCCCTAGAGGAATGGTGGCCCTCGGAACCTATGTGTTTACAGTCCTCAAGAGCTCACTGGGTTTGAGTGAGTAATGTATCTTGAGAAGACTTTGTGTTGAGCCAGACCGACCATGTTGAGGACTGTCTGGCTGCTGCTGCTGCTGCTAAGTCGCTTCAGTCGTGTCCGACTCTGTGCGACCCCATAGACGGCAGCCCAACAGGCTCCTCCGGAGGTCCCTGGGACTCTCCAGGCAAGAACACTAGAGTGGGTTGCCATTTCCTTCTCCAATGCATGAAAGTGAAAAGTGAAAGTGAAGTTGCCCAGCCATGTCCGACTTCCAGTGACCCCATGGACTACAGCCCACCAGGCTCCTCCATCCATGGGATTCTCCAGGCAAGAATACTGGAGTGGATTTCCATTTCCTTGGGATAGGAGAGGGTCAGAAAGCCTTCCTGGTGTAGATTCTTAGTCTCATTGGTTATTATAAGCCTTAATTGTCCCCAGTGTCCCCATTGTGTCTTGATAAATACAGTACCCAGCTATGATTGGGTTAAGTGAATTCTGAGGCATTTCTGCACATTAGTACTTAAGCATGAAATAAATAATTAGACTAGAGAAAGGGCTCAGGAAAGATGAATTCCAAAAGGAAAAGAGCACCATCAGCAGCCAAGGGAAATCCCAGAGGGTTCTGGATAATAGTGGGAAGAGAGGGTCCTATGAACTTGGAGGGGGCAAAAGAGGACAGTAAAGAAGCTTCCCTTGCTTGACAGCTATGCCTTAGGCCAGCATTGCTTGGTAAACTCAAAGGATCATCTTGCGTACTTCAAAGGGTCTTGGCCACCAGAAGAACAAAACAGTCTTTCCCTCTGTGGTAACTTGGTATTGCAGCTGTCATCACAACTATATCCAGAAAAGAAACGTATTCAAGCGGCAGCTTGTTCCTCGAGGCTTGTCTCATCTTCAAGAAATGCCCAGTGACACCTCTCAGAGGTAACCCCTCATTCCAGCACTGCTTCGTGTTTCTGCAGGCAGTGAGTGCTTTGGGAATGCATCGCTGTGTGTAATGAACCTTAGCATGGCATCCACTGGTGTCTCTCCATAAGAGAACCTAGCCTGGTCTCTCTGGTTGGAGACCAGATGGAATTTCCAAGCACAGCTTCAGGCACCAAAGAATTTCTGGTTGTTGCATTAGCTTCCAGGAGCTGCTGACTGAGGACTTCAGTAAAACCTACCTTTATATCCCCACCCTTTCCCTTTTTTTTCCCCATTTAACCCATAGACTGCTGTTTACTGTTGTAGAATGAAGTGGTGATGGATTTTTAAAAACATTTCTGCAGTCTTTGGTTTCATAAAGACAATAGGGTGGTATCCAGGAAGAAGAAGTTGGTGAGTAGAGAGAATATTTCCAGTTCTCTCTGGTCTTCTGAGATGTGTAGAATCTTAGACCTGGCAGGGGCTTTATTAGAGCAAGTGGACTGCCTAATGGTGACAATCAGCAGATGAGGAAACCAAAGCTTAAAGAAATCTCCCAGCTGGTCAGTGGATAATTCCATAATTGAAATGTTGTTCAGGTCTGCAGAAAATAGTTTTAAAAGATGGGGATACACTAAAGCGGGGTGGCTGGGTAATCAGGGGTCATATGTGGATATTTTGAAGAACTTAGGGATGTTTTGGCTGCAAGAAAGAAACTGCATCCAGAAGTCCTAAAAACTACCCTTGAATATCTGAAGGGCTGCCCCACAGGATGTAAGGAGATTTATTCTTTGTAATGGAAGAGGGTATGAAATCTAAGAGATCAAGTTTGACTCCATATGAGGAAGCTGTGGGATTACTTGAAAGAATAGTGAGCTGCTGCCTTGGAAGAAGGGACTGTCCATCAGAAAACATGTTCAAGAGGGTTTCCATGCTGGGAATATTCTTTTCAGAGCTAAGGTTAATGGACAAGTTTCCCATCAGAATCCTCAAGAGTCCCCATCCAGTATATAAAGCAGTAGAATTAAAGTAGACCCTTCACATGTCAGTTTCTGGTAAAAACAAAAATAGTCTGCTGAGAAAGTTGTTATTCTAGGCCTACCATGGACATTGGGGTCATTTAGCTTTAGCTGTTGTAGGACCCAAGGGGAGTAGCTTTGAAAAGGGGGCCTGCTCTGTGGGTATTTTTTAGAGTAAAAGTAGAGATGTATTTATGCTAAGGTAAACCTGATGATAGGGGAGAAAAAAAGCAGTGGCACCCATGACTGGGGTACTTATGTTAGTATAAATGTGGCAAGTCATTCCTAGAACTGAAAGATTCCTGTGAGGCCAGCAGAGATCAGGCCTCAGAGACAGCCAAGGATACTGGAAGGGGCTATTTAAAGAGACCTTTACAGGTACCTCTGAAATTTAAGGGCCAACCAAAAAAAGGATCCAAATCTCTCCAAGGGAGCCATTTGGGTTCTTGTGTTAATTCAAGCAATAAAGAAATGTGGAAGGAAGGCAAAGCTAAATGCACACAGAGAGAATGTGACGTATGGTTTCTTAGGAGTGAAGCTGGAGAGGAAAGGCTGGAGAGGAAGGGCATGTGGATGTGGTGGTCCCAGAAGAGAATGATGCACAACATCAAGCTTAGTCAAAGCTGAACTCAAGAAGGCCAAGCCAGTTACAAAATATATCGACTGGGACAGGATGGCTCCACCCTTCCTCCTAGTCAGACAGTGGAACCCACAGCCCAGATTTTCCCCTGGTTTAAAGAGACCAGAGGAGAATATGGGACAGATCTGCCCATCTTAAGACAGGAATTCTCTCTCCTTTTTCTTGCAGACACTCTCTATGGAGTTAGGCCCTCAACTTTCTTCACAATACAAACTTGCCATCATTTTTTCTGGTATGCCTTATAATACTGCATCAGCTCAAGTAGTACTAATTTTTGAAAATACAGAAATTGTTCTTGTTATAGCAATCTGTTCCCAAAGGGACAAAGGCCACGACAGACTGGAATTATCTGATTTTTTTCCATGGCCCTCTCTTCAAAAATAACATTTCAAATGGATTGTAGTGCAGTTAATGAGATATTTTACAATGCAGATTATCAGAAGTGGAGAGGCCTAGACATTTACACTAGTTGACTGGCAAGATTAACTTGATGCCCTTTGACACACCTTTTGAGCAAAAAAGACCTCTGTAAATTTCAAAGGAAAAAGCATGGTTTATTTGCATCTGGATGCCATTTTTAAATTCAGAAAACAGAAATCAGCCTCACACAAAGGACTCAGACCACTACTAGGACGAGAGTGAGATGGACCAGATTTGCATTTATAAATGCTGCGATGGCAGTAACCGGACAAAGATCCACATGCGTGCAGGAGGAGGTCTAAAGATTCTACATTGGTGAAACTCATTTGAATAAAGAAGCAAATTACATATTTTTTCACATTGAGTTGACTGTTCTTAGGACGGAAACACTGGGTCTTGATTCCTTAGTGTGGTCAGGCAATGATCAATTCCCTTCAACAGAGTGGGGGATAAAATGTATCGGACACAGCAACTCTTCTCTAAAAGCAGAGTGACAACTCATGACTTTCCTGTAGCTTTCACAGAAGTATTTTGAAAGTCTCAGGGAAATAAGAGGAAAAATAAGATTCTATGAAGAGTTGTGGAAGAGAGTAAAGGTGCTCCCATGGTGGTTCTGGGTATAGAGGTCACACTGTTCCATTCTTAAATCTTCTCCCATTGCTAGTTCTCAAGTCAATGCATTGCAAGTCTCAAGACAGGACCCTATTTGCTCTTCTAATATCCCCACTAGGTTTCTCCTTTTCAGCTTTCCAGTACATGTACTAATGACCCAAACAAGAAAGAATTAATGCTGAATGGTGCTCATTTAATTGGCTGAAATTGAGTGATCTGCACTCTCTGAATCCCGTTAATTCTTGAGACTAATCTTCATATTGGCAACTTGTCATAAGAGATGGGTTGCAAATGCTGAATCAAAACTTTTCAACGCTTGGCAGTAGTAAAATGGCAATGTGTTAAATACTTTCTAAGGAGACTGGAGAGGAACTTTTGTGTAAGTATAATGCAGTCATGGTAAGATAACGGATTAAGTGGCCTCCTTTAAGATATTGGCTTCTTGTGTCTTGTGTATTGAAAAAAGAAGCCTTTCTAATGAAGCTTTTTAGGCTCAAACAAAGTAGACAGGGGTCAGTGATGAGTTAGAATGTGGGGATATTAGCAACCTCTTTTATGTATCCAGATAGCAACCTGCTCTGGGGTTTCTTCCTGGGATTCACAAGGCTTAGGGCCTCAATTTCCTACTAGGACCTGGACAGAAATTTTTCCCAGGAGACCACACAGGGATTTGGAAGCAGAAGAGCTGAGTTTTCATCTGATCTTGCCCATCTACCATTTGTAAAATATTGGGAAAGCCACTGAAATTTGTACCTAAAACTGGATCATAGCACTTGGTGTTTTACTCAAAGAGCTTCTGAGGACTGGACAAAATGGTGGTTTGAAAACATTTCATATCCTGCAAAAGTATGCACAAATCCTGTTGTCATGACTATAAGAGCTCTTCCTGGCCTGTAAGAAGCCATCTTACCTCATCTTCCCCTCTTTTCTGTCAGCTATAGTGAATACCTGTTGATCCTCAGCATGTTTATGCCAGGAATAAGGGAAAGTCCCAGGGCCCTTTTGTCCCCCTGTTGGGGACCCAGACTGGATTATTTTCTGGGCACATTGTTATCCAGGCATCCCTCAGATGTTCTGAAATGGGTCTGGTAGAACCAAAGCTGTGTTTTCAGTTAATTCTCTAAGTACACAATTTGCTCAAAGTACATTTTTTTTTTAAAGAATTCAATAATAAAATATGGCTTGCTGCTGTTTGACTGCCAGAAATTTGAGATCTCTCTTGGTTTCACCAGTATCAAAGGCTTCTGTTTAATATGACTCTGTATTAAAGTAGGCCTTACTGTCAGCTTAGCAAAAATGTCTTATTTAATCTGAAGTTTTGTGTAGTTTTTATTAATCCAATGTGCATCTGTTAAAAATAACTCCAGATAATGCAACATTTGATTAAGTGGAATGTCTTAATACAACCATTAGTTGGAAGGATTTTTTTTTTTCATTTATGCATTCCAAACTGAGTCTGATAAGATGGCACTAACATTTAGCCTGAAGTGTGGAATGTTAATAGTGAGATCTTGGACAGTTTGTTTATCCCCCACCCCCACCCCCCCCGCCCCACCGAATGTGCCATTCACAGGAATGTGCCAGATGAGGGTCTTGGAAAGCAGAAGTTCTCTGTTTAGCCTCAGAACCCCCAAGAAGCTGGCAGATTACTCCCACACCAGGGGTAACCCCAGCCTGGCGGGAAAAGGCAAAGGAGTAACATTAAACTGGAGCCGAGAGTGTATTTCTCTTCCTTCCAAGTGGCGTTTCAGGGTGATGTGAGGAACAAGTCAGGTGGATCTTTATCCACCATCTTTTCTCTTCGGCTACAGAGAAAGAAGGCTTAGGAGGTGCTCTAGGCCTTGTGAGCACCTTGTACCTAGACCGTCCTCTTCGCAGGAGTTTGCCTTTGCTAAGAGGTCCTGCGGCTCCTGTGGTTTAGGACCAGCTGGTACCTGACAGAGAACAGGCACTCAGTCACCTTTCCGTCAGTTGTTATCCTAACCAGCATCCAGGGAACACACGCATTCCCTGAGTGCATGCTTCCTGGGCACCTCCTGCATGGAAGGCTCCTTGTTAAAGCCTCGGTATAGATAGTAAACAGGACAGACTTGGTCCCTGCTCTCATGGGCCTTGCTTTCAAGCTGATAGTTAAGGATGCTGTCTGTCTGTCTGTCAGTTTTATGATTTGATCTCCACTCTTAATTTGAGCTTCAGCTCATGGAATTGAGTTTATGCTCTGTTGACCACTATTTGGCCTTTCCAGCGATGCTTATAAGGTTATTTTTCTGCTTTTATGTTAGTGTTAATTCCTAGATGATAGGGATCTGGATTCCACTTAATACATATCTACTAACTGCTTATCATGTGAAAGAATCTGCATTTTTCACTCTTCTTCATGCCTTCCCTGAAATGATTCATTGTTAATATTCCCCTCCTTTAAGCCCAGCCCACCTGAAGTCATGAGGGAAGGTGAGGCAGATTCTACAGTGTGATGGTTCTGCGTCTAGAAGAGCACAGCCCACATCACGGAGACAGTGGCTTCATGCTCTTGTAATGGTGGCCTCTGGGCAGATGACAGCACCAGTTCGGACAAAATCATTGTATATTAAATGTATGAAGAAAATTAGTGCTGTCAGAGACCTGTTTTACCTTCACATCAAGTCATTTTGTAAAACAGTGGACCCATCGCTGCTTTCTTGGTCGTGTTGGAGACCGGGACAATTTGTTAACCAGGGCAGTAGAGGAAAAGAGTCTAGAGTCAGAGTGGATTTCAGTTCTAACTCTGCCGCTTTGAGTACATCCCATAACCATTTTGAGCTTCAATTTCCTCATCAGTAAAATGGGGATTATCTCCATACCTCGTGGAGTAAAGTAATTCAGGGACTATGCCTTGTTCCATGTGCTTTGACTCAATAAATGTTATTTCAGTCTGGCGGCTGGGGTGGGGACAGCAATAAGAAAGGGAAGGGGGCCATGAACCTGCCAAGAGGCTTTATGAAAGGCAGATTTTTACTTCTGTGTCCTCTGGGTGACTGTGGGCTAAGGTCAGGGGACCATTTTGTCCCAGGAAGGATCACCACTGAAGACTTGAAACTCGCTTCGTTTTTAGCAGCCCAGAGAAAGGCATTCAATTTTCCTTATTTCCGTCCTGGGGATTGCAATCTACATTTGCAAGAAAATGAGGGTGTCATTTTCCTAGTTTCCAGGCACCTAGGCTGATTCATTGCAGCATTAGAAGTGGTTAATGGCAATTGAGGTAGCTGTAATTTGGAGAAGCAAACAGGGCCCTTCTAGGGACCCTGGGTTCCTCTCAGGTGTTATTACAACCTCTCTTGCTTTCTGTTGCCCTCACTGGTTTTTCCATCAAGTCATCTGTCAGTCTCCCCCTTTCATTTCCTGGGCAGAGATTCCAAGGTCCGCCGGAAACCCCTTCACATTGCTGCAGAAGAGCTGCTGCATTGATTCTTGTATTTTGTTCTGATCACAGATTGAAATTAGATTGCTTCCTCTCCTGGCTTGGGTTATGGTAGCACTCTGTAGTTTGAAGAAAATTTATTTACTGTGCAGTGTGTTTCTTGAAAAACCTGGTAATTTGTTTCTGTCCTCTACTCAAAGAAAGTAGGTGAAGTCCTGGCCAGGATCCAGAGGTAATGAGGTGTTGGTGAGGAAAACACCATCCAGAGAAACGTATCTTTATTAGACCCTTCCTGTGACGATGGGGGCAGTGTGGCTGTGCTCGAAGTGATGGGTCTCTATTTCCTTATGGCTTGACTGGGGTTGGCTGATTCCCTCTTGGGGACCTCTCCATCCCAGAAGGTGGGATGTGTCTGTGTTTGGCAACCCGCATTCACCTAATGAAATAACACTTCAGAAGTGTGCCTGCAACCTCTAAGAAAATTGAGTTAGCTTAGCACTCCATTGTGGGCCAGGTGTAGATTTGTGTGCTCGTTTTCAAGCTGTCTTCAAGCTCCTCCAAGGAGGAGGAGTGGATGGAGGAATAGGCTTTATCTGTATTTGTAAGGAGCTTCCTGAGGCTCCAAGGCCAGAATCCTGTGACTGAAACTTGTCACAAATAATAAAGAAAGAAAAGGAGATGTTCAGAGCCAAGAGGAGAAGGATGGTTCCTAAGCTTCCTCAGTTCATGGCACCCCTTTGTATCCCCACAACTTTTTCATGATGCCTCTAGGTGTATGAGTACACACACACACACAGTTCCTTTTGTTGAATAGCTAGATGGATCCAAATAAGTTGATAAGTATTATGTCCTACAACTTAGTGGTCATTTGGGAAAAGTACACAGAAATTGGAAGAAAATATTTTATATGCATTTACTTATAAATAACCATGGTTAATGCTGATGGGATGTGTGTATCTGTTGTGTACTGCAGAACACAAGTCTCAAAAGCAGGTTGGACACTGCCACCCTCATGTCCTTTTCCACATGAATTTTCATGCTGTACTTGCTTTTTATCAAGCAACTGCTAAAAGTGTCACAAAGATAGGACATGATGAATAGAATGTGGTGTGATCTAATGTTGAAACTGAAGTCCACCATGAGCTAGCAATTTGCCAGGGTATTTGACAGCTGTCGAATATTGCTTTGCTTAAATTTAAAATATTTACAAATTAATTTTGAATCTAAACTAATTTAAATTCATTTTCATGTGAGTATCCTCAGCACCCTCTGAGTTTGCTGCAGTGACTTTGGGGGTGCCTCGTCACACAGTTTGGGAGCCTAGGACCTAGGCACAGGATGCTCTCAGATAATTAATTCACAGCTATGAGGGAGGGACCCTGGGGTGGTCCAGTTGGCTCTCCTTGTAAGCACTTCTGACCTTACCTCTGACCCACTGCTGAAGTAAGGTACTGGAACCCTACCTCTCATGTAACGCATTAAGATTTTATGATGCTAGAGGGTGAAATAAGCATAGGCTGCTCATCGCACCTAATAACCCTGCACAGAGTTCCTCCTTGGCAGTCAGCTCTTCCAGATACTGTGGGGTTTTCTTCTTTTAATAAGGTAACTTTGCCCTCAAGGAGAATGCAGTCTTATTGAGATTCTCCCAAGCTTAAAGTAGGCACCAATTCTAGCCCAAATGCTTCAATTCAAATTTGATATTTTGCAGGATGATGTTTCCCTTTCCTTGAAGAAGTTGGAGGAATTAAATTGAATTAAATAATTATTGGATTTAATCATTAAAAACTTTTTTTTTTAAGTCTCCACTTGGATCTTACTGAAGTAGCACCATTTTCAAAGCCAAAAGGAACACATATTAGAAGTACAGAAAATCACTTCTGTGCAAATTGCTAATAGAATCCCTAAATGCAAGTTCTTTATTCTGAGGGCTTAGGACCTGAATGGGGAGGATTTAAATGGAAAAAGTCCACTTTGCATCTAGAGAAACGAAATCCTCTTTCTAGATTTCCATTTGTGACAGTCGTGGTAAATCTTCCTGTTACAATTTGGCTGCCCATGACTGGACATCTTCCTCGGGAGGTCTGGGGTCTGAACACATTCTGTCAAGTATATTATCCAAGGAAGAGTCTCCTTTCAGCCCCAAATGGGTGTGCAGTAGCGGGTAGGAATTGCCATTGAAGAGTTGGGAGACCCGAAATCTCTTTTCATCACATCTGAATGTTGGTGGCAATATAGAAATGCATTGAAGTGTTGCTAACAAAGCTGCCCCCACTCCCTGCCTGGCATTCAGAGGGGAAAAGAGGGTATGTTGCACCATGACAACAGGTGACCTCTATCTGGAATTGTCAACAAACATTAATAGGCTTTTCTCAAACACATATGCTGTAAAGTAAGAGACTGGCTGCCTGAGGGAGGGCCCGGTGTTCAGCAGCACTAGGGCAGTGCTTACAGGATGTCAGCAGACGTGGTTAATTGGTAATGATTAGGGCTGTCTGAAAGCTGATTCCCTGAGTTTGGCGAACACATAATTGTTGTATGTAACCCAGAGCGGCTTTTCTCTTTCATCTCTATGAAGAGATCAGAAAAGAGAGATTTACGGCTTAGGTTGCCCCAAGCCACACATAGCAGGCTTAATTTTCCTTTCCAAGGGAGTTTGAAGACTGCTGTTGTGACTAGTTCTCTGTGGCTTATATGGCATGTTGAGGTCACCTGCAAGTTTTTTGTTAAATGATTGATTGACTGAAATTAATTATTCTGTCAGAGCTGTAATGGAGGTAAGATGGAGGACACTGATAAATGGAAAAGCTAAAGCGATCCTTATAAATGCACTTACGTCTCTTTCTATTTAAATAAATCAGACAGAATCTGTGTATCCTGGATGGTGTTGGGTGTCACCTCCCCATTTGCCTCTATAGCCCTAAGCTGTTTTCTTTCAAAATCTGAAGCTTTGAAATGAGTGGCCGTTTATTCAACTCCAACTGTAGGATATTTGAGCCCTTTGTCACTTCATTCCTTCTAACTTTTCCCCAAACACCTCAGCCCCTGATAAGAGGCTGATTCTAGTCACTGCCTTAGATTAAATCAACCAAATTCAGAGAGTTGTGTTTGAGCAAATGGCTGAGCCACTTGGGGAATGTGGCTGGTGAGTTGAGGAGTGGGCGGAAGGCAGGTGTTTGCTTCTAAACGTCAGATTTCTGAGGCGTGGAAACCACCCTCTAAGGCCTTTTAGGAACGCAGTGAAGGCAGCTGTTTAGTGACAGACTGTCTGAAATTTGGGTTCTTAAATCCCATGAAGGGAATCTAGTGGCCAGTTAAGAAATGCCAAATGCCAAAATGACTCTTTAGATTACCTTTCAAAGGGCGAGAGATTGTTTAAGAGTGATTTATTCAACTTACTCCCAAGTTACTGGCAGTAAAGACTAAAAAGAGCCATTTCCCACGTGGATTCTGAGCAGCACGTGGGTAGCAGCACCTCTTCCTAATGTGGCACCAGGTTGAAAATTTGCAAGGACACACTGGAAGTGCAGAAAAGGGCTTCCAAGGAAACTGACCAAGATATTAGAATTACGATCCAGGCCCTGAAAGTGCCTCTCTCATATTGCGTGCCCTTTGGTGAAAGTGTGTATGGATTAGTCCTTTGCATGAGTAGGAAAGCCCACAGCAATGAGATGGGTTGATTTCCTTGCCAAAGCCATCACCAATAGCCCTAATAAAAGAACTAGGAAATACACACTAGTCACTTGGTTCATTGATTTTCTAATTCTAGTATGTCCTTTTCCAATCATCTAGGGTGCTTGTTAAATATTCAGATTCCTGAAAACCATCCGTCTAGAGTCTATCCCCCTAAATAAGCCACAAAGCTTGGGGATCTTCATGTTTTTGACAAGTCCCAAAGTGATGTTGCTGGTTGTCCCCAGCTTCCAAATCCCTTGTTTAGCACATGTTTAGACTACGGGCCAAGAGAAGAAACTGCAGCTGCTCCATCTGACCAGAACAGCCATCTCAAAGTCCTGTGACTGGTCTATGGGGCGATTGTAGATGGAACATCTTGAACACTGGGTCTTCTTTTAAAATTGAAATATAGTTGAATTGTAATGTTGTATTAGTTTCAGATGTACAGCAAAGTGATTTATATATATATATACATATATATGTATATATATATATAAAAATAAGAAGTACATATGTCATGTTATATATAAAGTACATATGTATGTTATATATATGTACACACACACACATATATATGTATATATATAACTTTATATATAACATACATATGTACTTTTTCGACTTCCCTGGTGGCTCAGAGGGTAGAGTCTGCCTGCAACATGGGAGACCCGGGTTCGATCCCTGGGTTGGGAAGATCCTCTGGAGAAGGAAATGGCAACCCACTCCAGTATTCTTGCCTGGAAAATCCCATGGATGGAGGAGACCTGGCAGGCTTCAGTCCATGTACTTTTTCAAATTATTTTCCCTCACAGGTTGTTACAAGATAGTGAGTATAGTTCTCTGTGCTATACAATACGTTCTTGTTGATTATCTGTTTTATATATAGTAGTGTGCATCTGTTAATCTCAAATTCCTAATTTATCCCTCCCCCTCTTTCCCATTCGGTAACCCTAAATTTGTTTTCTATATCTGTAAGTCTGTTTCTCTTTTGTAAATAAATTCACTTGTTTCCTATTTATAGATACCATGTATAAGTGATATCATATGATTTTTGTCTTTCTCTGTCCGACTGACCTTGCTTAGTATGATAATCTCTAGGCCCATCCATATTGCTGAAAATGGCATTATTTCATTCTTTTTAGAGCTGAGTAGTAGCCTTGTGTGTGTGTGTGTGTGTGTGTGTGTGTATCACATCTTCTTTATCCCTTCATCTGTTAATGGACACTTAGATTGCTTCCATTAGTGCTGCTATAATAACATTGGGTTCATGCATCTTTTTGAATTATAATTTTTTTCTGAATATATCCCCAGGAGAGGGCTTGCTAGATCATATAGTAACTGTCTTTTTATTATACATAGTAGCTGCACCAATTTATATTCCCACCAATAGTATAGGAAGAATTCTTTTTTCTTCATACCTTCTCCAGCATTTATTATTTGTAAACTTTTCAATGATAGCCATTCTGGCTTGTGTGAGTTGATACTAATTTTTAGTGGTTTAGTTGCTAAGTCATGTCTGACTCTTGCGATCCCATGGACTATAGCCCACCAGGCTCCTCTGTCCAGAGATTGCCTCTGTCCAGGCAAGAATACTGGAATGAGTTGCCATTTCCTTCTCCAGGGGATCTTCCAACCCAGGAATCGAACCCGGGTCTTCTGCATTGCAGGCAGATTCTTTCCCAACTGAACTATAAGGGAAGCCCACTAATTCTTAGAGAAATGTAAATCAAAACTACAGTAGGGTTTGAGTAGTTTTGCTTGTCTTAAAATCAGCCTTCAGTTCAGTTCAGTCACTCAGTTGTGTCTGACTCTGTGACCCCATGGACTGTAGCACATCAGCCCTCCCTGTCTATCACCAATACCCAGAGCTTGCTCAAACTCATGTCCATCGAATCAGTGATGCCATGAAACTATTTCACCCTCTGCCGTCCCCTTGTACTCCTGCCTTCAGTCTTTTCCAGCATCAGGGTCTTTTCCATGAGTCAGTTCTTCACATCAGGTAGCCAAAGAATTGGAGCTTCAGCTTCAGCATCCATCCCTCCAAGGAATATGCAGGACTAATTTCCTTTAGGATTGACTGGTTTGATCTCCTTGCAGTCCAAGGGACTTGCAAGAGTCTTCTGCAACACCACAGTTCAAAAAGCATCAATTCTTCAACACTCAGCTTTCCTTATGGCCCAACTCTCACATTCATACATGACTACTGGAAAAAGCCATAGCTTTCACTAGACAGACCTTTATCAGCAGAAATGAATGGCAAACGGCTTTAGTATTCTAGCCTTGAGAACCCCATGAACAGTATGAAAAAGCAAAAAAAAATAAGCCATGGCTATTTCAATATTAGTCATCTTAAGGTATCCCAGCTATTGAAAGCATGGCCTCCTGCGTATCTTAGAAAATGAAATAATAAAAATAGGTGGGGCCTGGAAAATTGCCATTTCTTGATGATGATTAAAATTTTGTTGACTGGACATAATTGAAGCAACAAAGCAATAACCATGTAAATTGTCATAAACTGAGTTAAGATGTTACCTTATGGAGGGAAATTTTCAGTATTCTTTTCCCTTAGCAGTCTCTAAGAGGAGGACTAACTCAAAATACTTTATACTCATTCCTACTAGGAGATGAAAAATGGTATCTGCTCTCTAATTTATGAAGCTGTGGTTTAATTAGATAGAGCTCAAGCTTACGCTGCTCCAGTGTGTTTTATGGGGTTAAATTTAAGGCCTGAAAAATGTATGTGTGTGTCCGTGCACTTCATGAATGTTATGATACTTAGTGCTTTACAGTCTATCTGAAAGCAAACTGACTTTATAAAATCTTTTTTTTTTTTTTAATGTGCCCTTCTCCTGTTTTTAAATATGTGTGGCTTCTCTTTGTGCCCTATAAAATGCTTTGGAAAGTGGTCATCACCAAACCAGGGCTAGGTTGCATAAATATTTAGTTATAGATAGGAGCGTGTTTCTTGAAGTTGCACATGTGTCAGCATTTCCTTAGCTGTTACTACAAAGCCAGGCCTCTTAGCAGTGCAGTGGAAGATAAAGAGGGAGCCAAGAGAGAAATGCAGGCTTGCCATTGCCAGGGATAATGCTGCGTTAAATCATCGTTGTTTTGATTCTGTTCTTAACAAAGCTAAATGAGTCTTTGATTGGAGCCTGTTTTCAGTTGTCATTTTAAATAATAATTAGACCCCCTCTGTTCCAATCAGTCTCTTTTAAGGTGGTTTTTAAAAGTTCATGACTGGGAAGATACTGTATTTAGAGGAGAGGCACTTAGTAGGCCAAGATTTGGTTGGTTTCATGTGGCCAAGTGTTTTCCCAGAAATTCAACTGGGGATCCTTTATATATACTGAGTATGGATTTGTTTTGTTTTTAATCCTACATATTACTGATTGCATATCTTTTCTGGGAGGAGGGAAGGGTAAGATTAATGTAGCATATTTTTATGTACTTTTAGTAGCTGTACAGCCTTCAGTGGTCATATGAATAAAATATATGACCATGAAACTTACCCAGAGAAAGGGGAGCATTTGTAATCTTCAGGCGGAAAAAAAAAAAAAAAAGATCTACAGTGTGCAGGCATGGAAGTAAGCACTGGACTTCAAAATTGAATAAAATGTGGCCCTAAGGAATGACACGTCTAAGTGGACAATTACAGTGAAATGTAATACAGCACATGTATAAAAGGAGTCCCAAAGAAGGACAAGCTAAATGTTCACTGGGAACATTTGAGAGAAGCAGTGACTCAATTTGAGAGAAGCAATGAGGAGGAAGAACCTATGAATTCAGTGTTTAGCTTGAGCACTCTAACTTGTATCAGACCATACATGATATTTTAGTGGTGAACAAGTGAGGGTGGTCTTTCAGGCAGAGAGTGGAACCTCTTCAAAGGTATGGAGATTTGAGAGGACCTGGGATGTCGGAAACTGTAGGTATGCAGTACAGCTAGAGCATCATTTACAAGGAGGGTGGGGTTACTGCTAAATAGGATTATGAACTTGACTTTGACATAAGCTCATATGTCCTGGCAGTGTCATGCATCTTCAAGAGTTTCAATAATATTTAAGGGAGAGGTAGAGACTCTGAAAAGTGCAAGGTCTCATGGTAAGTCTAGGAGACTTAGGTTCTTATGAGGCAGTTGGAAAATATGAAGCTTTATTCTCTCAAATGCTCTCATGGGAGGTGATCTAGCTTCCAGGTCAGTCTGCCCATATAGGTCAACAGTGGGTCAAACACCTGGATGAAAAGCCTCATGTGTGCTTCATCATCCACAAATGCTCCATCATCCTAGCTTCATTCATGCTAGGTCCCTGATCAGCGTTCTGTGAAAAAGGAGATCCTTAGCAGAAGGTTTTATGAAATGTTTGGTTACATAAACTGAAGCAACGTTCCTTTATATTGGGTTTCCTAAGCCCTTAGAGTGCTGCAGTCCAATATGAGTTTCCAAGAGGATGATGGGATAGGATTTCATTTCCTAAAATTGTTTGTGAAAAGCCTTTTGTGAAACTAGTGTTCCCTGGAATGCTCTTTGGGCCAAGTCACTCTTCAGATTCGTTCAAATAGACCTCCTAATTGTACATTGAGTGTAATTCCTTCATCAAATGTTGTGCCTTTTCATTCCCTAAAAGAGGGGGTGAAAACCAGTCCATTCAGCAAACACAAAATGTACCCTCTACTAATTATTTGGCATCATGCTGGTGAAATTAAGGGTTGCATTCCTCCCCTTCTAACAGGTCACTTTTGCAGAGACTTGGCTCTGGTGGGCACTGTGGGGTCTGCTGGGAAGCTTCCAGCAAAATGCAACTCTTCTTGACCTTGTAGCTTTTAAAGTCACAGAGCTATTAAAGCAGCTACCAAGGCATTTAGAAGAGCTGTGACCAGGCATAATGTGCCTTTTGAGGGTGACCATTCATTTGTCCATCTAATTAGCACTCAACACCTTTGGCTGCCCTACACATCTTATAAAAAAATCTCAGGCATGTGGGCCTTCGGTGCGTGGATGGCAGAGCTCAGATGAAAATCAAGGCCTGCCCTTGTATTTATGGAGGTTTCTTCTTTCCACTGCATCTTACCTATTTCCTCAGCCCTGTTCTCAGTAATGCCTGCCACAAAGAAGCCCATAAATTTAGCATTTGCAGCTATAAGTTTGTCATTCTTTTCTTGAAATAAGATCAGGGCACTATTATAAAACAGCAGAAGGCTGAATGTGAGAGCAGCTAACATATCGTTGACTGATTCATCTGGGGCATTTAGTTCTTCAAAATGGAAACACAAAATAGGGTCTACGAAACAAACACAGTAAACTAAAAAAAGTGTTATTCTATGCATAGAACAGCTGTTTTAATACTTGCTCAGTGGGGTCATATGACTGACCCACTTCTTTTAGGATAAAATATGTCTTCCTTTAAGGTTATTATTAAAGACACATGGAGACATTTACTTTGGTCATCTTGTCAGCATTGTGCCACATTAAAACACACACACACACACACACACATTTGAATTTGGTTTAGATCCATTATTTGCATGAAAGTTATAGTTAATTGTGACTATGTGAAATTAGTGTTTTGCCAAGAGGGCCTTGCCATTGTTAGACCAAAGTGGGATATATAAGTTACAAAAATTGTACTGGTGGACTGTAGAGGTCTGTTTTGACAACTTAGAAAATGAATTATAAGGAAGTGAACGATTTAGTGTCTCTAAGAGGTAGGATATTGTTACCTTTCATTACTGGATAAAGCTCCACATTTGGGCTCTCTTTGCGTGTTAGATGACCATCATCTCATTTCTTCATCAACATTGAGTGCCTGCTCTATGTTAGGGTCTGGACTGTTCATTATATAATCAGAAGTGCCAAGAGGGCAGAGACCCACTGTAGTGTAATCGAAATCTCTATTAACGTTAAATTCTGAACCACAAGTTTTCTACCCCACCTGAGGCTTGTCCCACAGCTGCTAAGTGGCAGAAAGCGAGTCCAAATCTTGTACTCCATCTCCAACTTTCTCCATGGGCTACTCCCTTACTTTGCTTTGCCTGGTGCCCATCATGAGTACATTTTCTCTAGAGACTAGTTAGAGCAGAGGAGGATGCTGGTCCAGAGGCCCCTCCTGTCCCACTGACTGTGTCCTAGTCACTGAGGATTCTCCAGTCAGCCGTCCTCTCTCTGAACTCTTCAAAGACCCGTTCAGTTTTTAAAAATGTATTTGTTTAATTATTTTGGCTGTATTGGGTCTTCATTGCTGTGCTGTGCTTTCTCTAGTTGCGGCGAGCAGGGCCTCCTCTCTAGTTGCAGTGCGTGAGCTTCTCATTGCAGTGGCTTTTCTTGGGGAGCGCAGAGTCTAGAGTGTGTGGGCTTCAGTGGTTGTGGCACACGGGCTTGGTTCTCTGGCAGCATGTGGAATTTTCCCAGACCAGGGTTTGAACCCATGTCCCCTGAGTTGCACAGCAGATTCTTAATTATTTGACCACCAGGGAAGACCAATTTTAGTTTGTCTCAGAACATGTAATTCTCCTTTGAATTACTTGCATATGGTTATTTTATATCAGACATGTAATAAATATCTGTTGAAAGCATGAATGATACAATGAATAAATGATCTTGTCTTATTCCAACTCAGGGCAGGGTCCATTATGCTCTCTCTGTAGCATGTGACTATCCAGCTACATCTTACATCATCCCTTGGTGATAGGGCCCTAGCTGCTTTATTGTTATTGTTGTTCAGTCGCTCAGTCATGTCTGACTCTTTGCAGCCCCATAAACTGCAGCACACCAGGCTTCCCTGTCCTTCACTATCTCCTGGAGTTTGCTCAAACTCGTGTCCATTGAGTCAGTGATGCCATCCAACTATCTCATCCTCTGTTGCCTCCTTCTATTTCCCTCAGTCTTTCCCAGCATTAGGGTCTATTCCAGTGAGTTGGTTCTTCACATTAGGTGGTCAAAGTATTGGAGCTTCAGCTTCAACATCAGTCCTTCCAATGAATATTCAGGATTGATTTCCTTTAGGATTGACTGGTTTGATCTTCTTACAGTCCAAGGGACTCTGAAGAGTCTTCTCCAGCACCACAATTCAAAAGCATCAACCCTTCACCACTCAGCCGTCTTTATGGTCCAGCTGTCACATCCATAATAACTACTGGAAAAACCATAGCTTTGACTAGACGGAGTCCGCAAAGTCATGTTGTCTAGGTTTGTCATAGCTTTTCTTCCAGGGAGCAAGGGTCTTTTAATTTTGTGGCTGCAGTCACTATCCACAGTGATTTTGCAGCCCAAGAAAATAAAATCTGTCACTGCTTCCACTTTTTCCCCTTCTTTTTGCCATGAAGTGATGGGACTGGATGCCATAATCTTCGTTTTTTGAATGTTGAGTTTTAAGCCAGCTTTTTCACTCTCCTCTTTCACCTTCAACAAGAGACTCTTTAGTTCCTCTTTGCTTTCTCCATAAGGGTGGTGTCATCTTCATATCTAAGGTTATTGATATTTCTCCTGGCAGTCTTGATTCCAGCTTGTAATTCATCCAGCCCAGCATTTCATGTAATATACTCTGCATGTAAGTTAAATAAGCAGAGTGACAATATACAGCTTTGATGTACTCCTTTTCAATTTTGAACCAGTCTGTTGTTCCGTGTCTGATTCTAACTGTTGCTCTTGACCTGCATACACATTTCTCAGAAGGCAGGTAAGATGGTCTGGTTCTCCCATCTCTTTAAGAATTTTCCATAGTTTGTTGTGATCCATACAGTCAAAGGCTTTAGCATGGTCAATGAAGCAGAAGTAGATGTTTTTTCTGGAATTCCCTTGCTTTTTTCTATGATCCAAAGGATGTTGACAATTTGATCTCTGGTTTCTCTGCCTTTTCTAAATCCAGCTTATACATCTGGAAGTATATCTGGACTGGGTTATAGTACAACCTGTTTCTCTATGGGCAGTTCTGCCCATTGACTGGTTCTTCCCCTTCTTAATCCTCAGTGCACTCTTAATATCTCT
The DNA here is from genome assembly GCF_002263795.3 of Bos taurus. Lineage (NCBI taxonomy): Eukaryota > Metazoa > Chordata > Mammalia > Artiodactyla > Bovidae > Bos > Bos taurus. Next base: position 31,972,110 of record NC_037355.1, read on the forward strand.
GCCTCTGTCCGTAGAAGCCACACAGAATATACCTTTATTCTTCTTTCACATGGTTCTTCAGATATTGCAAGACACCTGGCACATGATTCTTATCTCTGAATTTAACATAACAATTGCCTGAGTTATTCCTCATATTACGTAATTCCCTGATGTATGTCCACCTTGAATGCTTTAATAGCCACATAGTTAATGTAGCCAGTGTTTTTTTGTTTGTTTGTTTGCTTATTATTTGTAATTTTGGGACTAGAATGGAACATAGTATAACAGGAAGGAATGACCAGAGCAGAATAGGGCCAGAACATTGCCTTCCTTCATCTGGACTTCTGCCTAGATTGTTTTTATAAGTAAAGATTGTATTATTCATTATTTTATTACCTTTAGCTATCATGCCACTACTTTGATTCATATGAGCTAATGGACATCTAAACCAATAGTTTCCAACTAGAGGTGACTTTTGTCTCCCCGGGGAGAACTGGCAATGACTGGAGGCCTTATTGATTTTCTTTACTTGGGTTAGGAGTGATATGAACATCTGGTGGATAGATGCCAGGGATGCTGCTAAGATCCTACAGTGCCCAGGACAGCATTCCACAGTAAATAATTACTTGGTTTAAAATGTCAGTAATGGTCTGGAACTCTGGTCCAAACTACCTAGTCTTGTCTTTGGTGTTTCATTGAACTGACCTTGATTTTGAGCTCTCTCAAATCTTTGAATGTGACTCGGTAAGACCTCTTCTCCCCAGATGAAGCCTTCCCAGGCCTGCTGTCAGCCATTTCTAAGACTTCCAGGTTCTTAACCCGCTGTCACATCCACCGTCTTGCTTCCACAGCCAAACAATGCTTTGGTTAGCATCTGAAACCTAGGACAGAGCTTCTCAAACTTTACTGTGGCTGAAAATCATCTGGGACCTTTGTTAAATGCAGGCCCTGATTCATGACGTCTGGGGTAGGGCTGAGACTCTGCCATTCTACCAAGCTCCCAGGTGATGATGATGTAGAAGTCCAGTGGAGAAGGCACTTAGCAAGTTTCCTATTGACTTTATTTGGGCAATGGCTTCTTCTGGCCCCTTGGGGCAGTATACAAGTGTATGTAGCTGGGAATCTAGCTGTTACACTCGGCCCTGGCCATATGGCAGAATAGAGCCTACCAAGCACTGTGATGCTAAAATGCAAAGGAAGACTAATGGCCTGCTAATTGTGGAGTAACACTTATAACTTAGAAGTCCTCGCTGTGCCATGTTCCAGGCTCAGGAGAAGCAGCAAGGAAGCAATAGTCTTTGGTAATTGAGAGCTAGAGGTAGGAGTGAGGGGGCAGAGCGGCCCCCAGTCACAGACTTGGAGGAATGTAATATCCCATTGTGATTTGGTTTCTCCAGATTATGCATATGTTTATATATTATCCTAGAAGTTCCTTTTCTTCATTCCCTTTATTGTAGAGTGTATTTCTTTAAAGTGACAGGTTTAATTTTTTTCCCCACTCTGTGTAGATTTCATGGATGATGTAGCTTAATAAATCAAACTGATTTCCACCATTGTATCAAGACTCTTTAATCAGTTCTTTGAATTAATGCAATCAAACGGTTGAATTCTTACATTCATCTCTATATTTACGGCTCTGTTGTGCTTTTTTATTGAATTGGAAGAGGAATATCTTCATTCACTGCCAAAATAAAATAAATCTAGGCAGGTTACCTAGTAAACTGACTGGAGTGTAGGGGGTGGTGTGTATTTGTGTTTGCACACATGTGTGGATAAACTATAGCAGTCGTCAGCATAGTTCTAATATTAAATTTTGTGCTGGAACTTCATATTCAAGAAGCCAGCATTGTATCAAGTTCGGTGATAATGGTTCTATTTTACCAGGTCATTAACCCAGGGGTTCTCAAACAGTGAGCAGAGTGTTTGGAGATCATGGTGCCCTTTGAGGGAGGCCCTGGATTTCATATGCGTTCTAGTTAGGAAGATAGAATCTGGAATCAGATTGCTCAGAGAAAACCCCAGTTCCTCCCTGATCTGGCAGTGTGACTTCATGGATGTTACTTACCTTCTCTGTACTTCCTTTACTTTAAAATAGAAATAATATTAGTATCTGTCTCATGGAAAAATATGAGAATTAGAACCACAGGCAATGATGTGCATGACAGGCACAAGGCAAATATTCACTCTGGAGACTATTAATAACATCACCCTAAACTTAAGGCAGCTAAACATGTCATTGTCTGCCAAACCAGAAATGCTATATTTTGGTACATTCTCTCAAAGGTAACAGTAAACGGCAATAAGACTATAATAAAATGATTAGAGGACGATCATAAAATGGGATACATTCTATCTTTTTATCATGGCCGTTTCCTTCCCACAAATTGGAACGCTAACTTTCCTACTGAGTTTGGTTCCATGAACTCAGGAAACAGAGAACCCGGGGTTCTGCCATGATAGAGTTTGTCCCTCAGTCCTACCCGCACTTATTTTCTTGTTTGTTTGGAAATACTTCAAGTCTGTAAAATATAACTCACATGGAAACGTCTTTCTTTCTGATTTTGCCAGATCAGTACTGTACACTGGTCAATTAAAAATGCTTTATGAGGATATGTGGAACTAGACCCTGCTTTTCAGAACATAATGTGCATCATGTGGAATGCGTGTGTATGTACGATAGAACTAATGGTAGATACATTAGGGAGTGATTATTCTAATTATGAAAACACTTCAGAGTAGGGTTTCTTACAAGAGCCATGCCTTCCGTTTCTACTCTTTTGCCACTTTGTTAGATGATTAAAAACACAAAATCTCCATTTCTTAAAATTCTGATGGCACTCCTCCGTCTAGATGGATGAGTTTTTATTATTTGTACAAGAAAGCATGGGTTGGGCTGATCAGATGGTATATAGACAAACGGAAACAGAGGAGTCTTTTCAACCTTATTTTCTAAATTTGAGCAGTAGCAGCAGCCTTATTACTGATCAACTTTGTCATAAAAGTTATACTTGATATTGTACAGCATTCTACATATACATAATCACTTTCATATGTATGTTTTTTCATTTATTCCTCACAAGACTTTGGTGAAGTAACTCTTAGTGGCCCCTCTTAATTAATGAAACAACAGAGACAGGAAGGTGAAGCAACTTGCGACTGGTAAGTGCCAGAGCCAGGCCTCAACCGAGTTCTTCTCCCTGTGCATCCACTGGCCACCTTGGGTACATCTCACTATGACAGCCACCTGCCGTAACTGTCAGAGGTGCTCTTTGAGGGGGACTCGGCACCTGCTGCCTTGTTTACATGTCTAATCCCCATTTCTTACTGGATGCATTCACATGACGTGCAAGGATGCTGGTGGAGTTTGGACCAAATATCCTTTCAGGGCAGAAACCTCTTAGCTCTTGGAAATCAGCCACTGATCCACATCAAACTGTTCTCACTGAGCACTTTTGAGCGGCTGAATCAATTGGCTTTTGCTGAATGACTACCTGCCCCACCCCACAAAAGTGCAACAAGAAATATGTAGTTATTTCCCAATTGTGCGAATGGGCAATTTGGGCTGGACTCACTTGGACAGTCGTCTGGATCCAGAGTAGTCTCAGCTTGTCTTCAGTGGTCTCCTTCCTAGTTCTCAGCTGAGACCGCAGGTTGGTGTTCATGACTGGGCCTCTTTGTGTGTGATCTTTCAGGGGGCTAATCCCAGTCTTGTTCACATGGCGGTTACGGAGTTCCATGAGCACCAGAAGAGCACAATCCCCAAAGCAGAGCACACTTCAAGTCTTTGCTTACGTCTTATTTGCTACCATCTTACTTGTCAAAGCAAGTCCCATGGTGGCCAAGCCCAGAGTCAGTAGAAGGAGCTTCTCAGTGACATGGATGCAGCGGTGCTCGAACAGATTGCAGGCCTTTACTGCGACACTCTACTTCACACTGCCTTATTAAGTTTTTCTTTACTTCCAAACTTTTTGAGTAGAGTTAGAATGCCCTGAGAAACCAGGAGTTTCTTTTCACTGAGGTTTTTCCTTATTGTTACTCCCCTGAAACTCTGTTGACTCAGTAAACCCGGCCCTTTACAAAACCCTGACTTCTTTCAGTGACTCAGACCTGCTTTCCTCTCATGGGCTGGCTTGGCATTAACGAATTGAAAGATTGTTCTTAGTCAGGGCTTTTCTGACTTATTAATGGTGTGCATGTAACTTCTCCTTGTCAGCTTTCCTTTTAGAAATGCATATGTTTATTTTGAATCTGGATGCTGGAGTTTTCTGTTTGGGAAAGAATTTTAATGAAGCTTTATCAGGTGTTAACCAAAATGAAGAGGAGTCTTTTGTGCCCAGAGAAAGCTATCTGGCAGTCAGAACTCCTTTAGACAGAGGCGTGCAGAATGAAAGAAAATGAAGCCCTTCTTTAATGATTTTTCTCTTTTTAAAACATATTACTTTGCATGAGAGTTTGTTTGTGTCAAGGAGTTTAGCTCGTGGAAGGGAAGTGTAATGATGTGGGATGTGGAGGAAGGAGAGGATACTGGATGATAATTCCCAAGCAGATGAAAGAGAATATTTCACATTGCTGAGACACATGTGACTTCTTTGGATGCAAATAACAGAAGAGATGATGACAGTTATACCCGTTCCCCACTTTGGGGAGAAATCACCAACTTAACAACATTAAATGGCAAAGCATATGTGGTTGAGTTTTTTCCCTGACTAATTGGAAACACATCTCTGTATTTTCCTGTCTCTGAGAAAGAACTACCCTTTGGTAAATGGTATTCAGCAGTGTACTTTTAGAAAAGCCCAGGTGCTGGGCCCTTGGTCAGAAGGGAGTGAAAATGCTCTCTAGTATCATAGAGCCTGGGTATTTTTGGTAGTGTCAGTAGGACACTGGAAAGTGATTGGTAGGTTTGGAAGAATCTCACCAGCTCTGCTCTTAGGAGTTTATCAACTTGAATAAATTCCTTCCCCTTCCGACCTCAGTTCCTTTACTTGCAAAATAAGAAGAATGGAGCAAATAATCCCAAAGTTTTCATCTCATTTCTGTCAGAAAATCCTATAATTTAGAAATATAGACAATTGCTTTTTGCTTTGAAGTTTGGTTTAGAGACAGCAGTGTGAAATTCTCAGTGGATTTATGGCTGCAGACACTTTATAAAGCAAAGCAAAACAAACCCTGGCTGTGGTACAGATTGTTCCACCCATCTGTCCATGGGCACGTCCACATCTTGTCCACCCATCTATCCATATTCCTGTCCACCAATCCATCCACGGACCATCCACCCGTCTCTCCCACTCTTATTTCCTTCATTGGTTCCAGACATTAGTGTTGCAAGTTCTTTGTGTTTACCTTCTTTGAACTTTCTAGCCCCTGTGAGGAAATCAAATGTAATTTTCAAATAGATATTTAATAGATGAGGAAGGTTAGGCCATAAAAACTATGTCACACATCCAATATTATTCAGCTGGAATGCAGAAAAACTAGGACTAATCCCAAACTCTAGACACAGGCTCTTTCACCATTAGGCTCTATCCCTTTTGTATATCTTTAAAACCACCTAGGAAACCCAGTACCTGGTATTTGTTTCCTAAGGTTGGAGTAGCTTAAGGTCATTTCTAGGGATTAATTTTCAAGAAAAAAAAAAAAAAGGAGTCTTTTACTTTCCATAGAAATCTTCCTTGAGCTGCCATTCTCAATATGATAGATGTTTTTGAGCAACCTTTGGCTAGAAGAGTGCTGAACATTGTGGGGGATTCAGAAAAACTGGGAAAGATCCCATCTTCTGTAGGCTTCCCTGGTAGCTCAGACAGTAAAGAATCCATCTGCCAATGCAGGTTCAATCCCTAGGTCAAGAAGATCCCCTGAAGAAGGCCTGGCTACCCACTCCAGTATTCTTACCTGGAGAACTCCATGGACAGAGGAGCCTAGTGGGCTACAGTCCATGGGGTCACAAAGAATCAGACACGACTGAGTAACACATACACATAATGCCTATATAAAAGAAGTTTTACTCCAAACTTGGTGAAGAAATTTGGGGGGGCTTCCCTGGTGGCTCAGATGGTAAAAAATCTGCCCACAATGTGGGAGACCCTGGTTCGATCCCTGGGTCAGGAAGATCTTCCCACATGGTGCTAGTGGAACCTTCCTGCCAATGCGGAGACAAAAGAGACATGTGATCCCTGAATTGGGAAGATTCCCCTGAAGGAGGGTACTGCAATCCACTCCAGTATTCTTGCCTAGAGAATCCCTATGGACAGAGGAGCCTGATGGGCTACAATCTGTAGGATCTCAAAGAATCAGACATAGCTGAAGTGACTTTGCATGCAGGCACTATCTTCTGCAGTTTACTGGCAGAGTCTAACATGCTGTAGATATCCTTGAAAGTGATGCATTGACAAATGTGATCTCACATGATAGATAGTGGTTTCCATAGGACTTAAGAAAGGAGAGACAGGCCCATAGCAACCCTAATGTCTTTGAACTTCCAACTGACCTTAGCACCCAAGAGAAGGCTAACAAGAGAAGAAAAGCCAGCTCCTCGTGGGAACTTCCCTGGAGAGCTGTGATGTCCTTCCATAGGAGCTTTTGGAAAGGAGTTGTTAAAGCTGGGAGAGCATATTTCATGTAAATCTTGGGGTGAGAAGGCAGGTCAGTGGGAGTGCGTCTCTTGTCTCTTTTCAGATAAAGATATATCCTGGGTTTTGAGGTAGATTCAATTCTTTAAACAAATCCCATCATGCACCCCAGGCCGTTTTGTTTGATCCCAAGTTCAGTAATGTGAAGTAAAGTTTCCCAGACTTTAATGGCTTAAAATGAAAGAGAATCATGTTTTTCTGTCTGAAACTTGAAATCCAAAGAGTTTGCTTGGTAAGAATGTTCTGGCTTTTACATTGTGGCTCAGCTACAGGAAATTGGGAAATTTGGGTCAGATGCTTCATTCACATTCCAAGTTGATAAAGGGTGGGAAAGTCTGAAGAATTGTCTGAAGCATACTGCTACTGGGAAAGTTAGAAAATACAGGATTATTTCTCCTTAAATTACTTTTGGAAAGAGGGGGAGTCAGTGGAGAAGAAATTGTCAGTGTGCTCTAGACGGCCCAGCATGTGTGCTCTATGCCATTTTATTCACCTGTGGTTCCAGTAGGTGATTTACACAAGTACGTAGATACTGGTCCTCATGGTCACAAAGTAATTCTGAGTGGAAATTGAATGACGGTAGGATATTCAGGTCTGTGCTACTTAAAATGGGGTCCATAGACCAGCAACATCAGTATCACTGGGGTGTTTGTTAGAAATATGGAATTGTACTTTCGTGCGTTGGAGAAGGAAATGGCAACCCACTCCAGTGTTCTTGCCTGGAGAATCCCAGGGACAGGGGAGCCTGGTGGGCTGCCATCTATGGGGTCACACAGAGTTGGACACTACTGAAGCGACTTAGCAGCAGCAGCAGCAGCAGGGTTCCCAATTACAGCCCCATTGAATCAGAATCCATGTTTTAATAAGATATTAAGGTGTCTCATACACACTGTGAATTTTGAGAAGCTCTGTCTAGATAATAAGTTCATTGAGATGATGCAAAGCACAGATCCTTCCCATATTCTAGTTAATTGAAAGATGCATTTCTAGATCATTTTCTTGATTTTATTGTTGATAGTCTAGAAGAAAGTCATTTAATCTCTAGGAACTGGACTTAGTAGTGGGACACCTCAGATTACCCCTTCGGTCTCACCTGCTGGATACCACCCATCCCAGTCACCCTGACTTTCTCACTGCTCCCTGACTGACTTGTTAGAACCTTTCAGGGCTCTCTGTATTTGCATGTGCTCTTCCCACTGCCTGAAATGCTTGTCTTTCTCTCCTCAATTATCAAACTCACCCTTTGCAATCTTGTTCACATTTCATCTTTCCTGGGGAAAAGTCTGCCTTTCCCCCTGGTATGATTAGAGACCCTATCTTCTGTGTATTGACTTCCTGATAAATTACAGTAGAATAAGAAAATGTAAATATCCATGTGCTTTTGTTGACCATAAACTCCTGAGGATCTTCAAGTCCTTGTTTGCAACCCTATGTCCTCAGCACATGATACAAAATAGGCACTCAACCCATACTTTTATAACTAAATGAAAATACAGGTGATCTCATGAAGAATGACCTCTGGGGTATTCTGGGAATTTCACATTCCTCCAGGTAGACACTTGGACTGTTTTGGTAACAAGTATCAGACTACCTAAGCCTCCTGGATCAATATTGAGCAGAATCATCAGGTGGGCCAAGACCATCCTAGGGTCTCTGTGTACCTACTTTCTCCTTTCATACGCAGCATCTTTATGATGCCCCCGATCACCCCAGACTCTCATTTATTCCATGCCTTGGGGCCTGGACAACATCCCAGGTCACCAATTTCCACTCCTACCAAATCAGAACGTCCTTATGTCCTTAAGGGCCAGCTACCATTTCTGCAGGGCTTACTATGTGCCAAATGCTCTCTAATAAGTGCTTTATATGTGTGACCACATTTAGTCCCCACCACACTTCTGTAAACATAGGTTCTGTCATTTCCATTTCATCTTGAGAAAACCACAGCTCACAGCAGTTAAATAATTTGCTCAAAGCAAGGCAGTCAGGCAGAGCTGGGATTCAAACTCAAGCTTGTCTGACTTATTAATTGGTGCTTTGAAATGCTTCTCTCTGCCACAATGAGGGTAATGAATCAGCCAGAGTAACCTATGAAGGTGCTAACCTACCAGCGAAAGTAATTGATCAAAACACTTACCCTGAATGGTGTACTGTTTCAGATGCACTTTGCCAGCAGGAACAGAATAATTACAAGTGACCATAGTAGATTCCTCCACCTGGTCAATTTTAACTTTCTCAAGCTCAAATCAGTCTTTAGGGTACTTTGTTTCCAAGTTTGAGGGCAACTGCCTCCAAGTTTGGCAAGCTTAGGTGTTGCTACAGGGGATGGGTCTGCCATTTTGCCTTAACTCTGTCCTATGGATTGAGAACCATGTCATGCCTTTATTAGTTTATGTATTTATTTTTGGTTGGGGGATGGAGTAATCACTTAAAAAACAATGTCAAGAATGTATGTTACTCCTTCTAGAGACATGCAAGTTATTTCATGTTTAGTAGAAGAAGCTGTCTTTACTCCTCCCCCCAAAACCTATCCAACTTCCTCCATTTTTTTCACCTTCCCCATCTTCTTCCTTCCCTCCATGAGATATACTAACTGGTGTCCACACTCCAGTGAGGAGGCCACTTCCACCTACTGTGTCCATATATTTTTGCTCTCACCAAGAAGCAATTGTGTTTACTCTCAACTGCTTTATGCCAGCTTTTCTCGTGAGTATTTGTAAACATAATTTAACTGAGTATATGTAAATCAGTGAACCATGAGCAAAGACAGAAGCAGCTGCTATTTCTGTGAACACCAACTGAAGGAGTTTGGGAAAGAGTTCATAAAAGAAATGTGACTCAGTGGGGGTGGGGGAAGCAAATTTATGAGGGTGGGCAAGAGAGCTAAGGAAAAAGAAATCCTAAAGAAGCCCATGCTCAGTTTGCTTTTCAAGGGTCTCTAAGCTTGACTTCATTTTGAAGAAACCCAGACTTACAGGTGGCATTTTAAAACTATTTTGTGTCAGATGAAGTGGGACTCTAATTGATGGCAGCCAAGGCGGGAAACAGGGACCTCAGTCCTAGAGCCAATGGGACTTGATCCTGGCCTGGGAACAGATTCTCCCCTGGATGCTTCAGAAGGGAACTGGCCTAGCCAACACCTTAACTTTGACCTTGGGAGACTAGACACAAAGCAACCAATTGAACCCTCTGAACTTTTGATTTACAGAACCATGAGATAGTAAGTTTGTGCTGTTTTGAGCCATCAATTGTGTAATAATTTGTTAGGGCAGCAGTAGAACATGAACACAGCAACCATCCACTCCACCTACCTATGCATGTACTGGGATCATCGTTTCCATTTTTTCCCTCAGACCTTCTTCCCTAACAGATACCTCAGCCTTCCTTTCAAACTCACCTCCCAGGCAAACCTTCAGCCTCAGTCATGGTCTTGGTTTCATAACTGCCTGTGTAAGTCCATCTCATCTTTGAAGGCCCGTCTTGAGAGAGATGCAGGTCGCTTCCTTCTGTGACTGCTGCAGCCTTCTGAGGACCCGCTGTTTGTGCTGTTTATTTGACCTTTGTCCTGGCTGATAGTGCTGCCTCTTCCCTGTTTTCCTCTTTTCCCTCCAAATTGATGGCAACATTTTAAAGGCAGGGAGCATGTGCATTTTGTTTCCTCCCTGTGTCCAGCACAAGAGTGAATACATGCTACATGATCCATGTGCTTCCTTGAGAGATAGGATTTTATCTGAGAGAGCCACATTCTTTATGTGAATGCCCGCAGAACTCTTTTGTGGATGCTGGTTAACTTAGGGGCCCTTGCTTCTGAGTGATGATGATTCCTTCAATATCAAGACAGTTATTTGATCTCTCCTTCAAGTATCTTGTAACTGAGTTCTTTCAATGATCTTGGTACCCTCAGAGTTTGGGTTCCAAAGGCAGGTCTCTCCTTGAACACAGAGCCTAGTCCCTAGGGTTTGTGGCTGTTTCCAATGCTGACCTGTAATCTGTAATGGTTTATGAGCTTGGCTTGAATCTCCTTTGAGCAAGAACACCCCTGCAGCACCAACCCAAGAGGACATCACCCAGAGAGAGTTGGCAAGATGTGGAGGTGGGGAGGAGTAGCCAGGGAATGTGTTGAAAGCATTTACTTTTTTTCACTGTAGCTATCTATTCTTCATTCCTTTCTAATGGGATAATTTGATCGATGAATGCACTGGAAAAAGGCAAGAGATGCATAAAAAGTGTGAAAGCTCACAGCTACAAATGAGTGGGCAGATTTACCACCTTCTCCCCAGAATCAAATCTGTCTGCCATCCGCACTGGGTATGAGACAGGCAGATCCAGGCTTTGGCTTAATTACACATAATTTGGGTGACAGCTGAAATGCAAACCTAAACATTCAATCAGTTAAAGATACACAAAATTAAGCATTTCACACAGTGTCCAACCCCTTCAATCTTTATTAATACTTTAATTATGTTAATTATACCACAGTTTCAAGCCCTGCTACTACAATATGCAGGGAGTGGAGGTGGGGGAAGAGGCAGGCCTCCTCTGAGCAATACAGCTAAGTAATGAGTGAATTCAAAATGAAAGTATGAATGGGAGGCAAAGTAGCAAAGACTCATAAATACATTATTCAGCAGTTTACCCACCCTGTTCCCACTCATTCCCTACATGGTGACTGACAGTGTTTCTGGAGGGTAGGCCCAAGTCTGACTCTTTCTGAATGCAGTGTTCATAGTAAGTGCTCAGTAAACATCTGTGAATTAATCTGGAATGGAAGAGGGTGAGAGTGTATCCACAGAGACAGCAGGGAATGAGCAGATTTGGGGAGTGTACTTTTAAAGTGGCAGAGACCAGAATTATTGCTGACCATTTTTTGTGGGGTGAAGGTGGTGGAGGGGTAGGGATGGGAGGAAGAGAGAGAAGAATAGAAGAACAGAAAACGACCGTGGGACAGAAGTTCCCTGTGACTTCATCCAAACCACTTCAGTTCTCTGGGCTAATTTTTGTCCCCTCTGCCTGTGATAAAGAAGAGAAGATGGAACCTTAGTGGCTTTCAAATTCTCTTCTCCTAGATCCCTCAGAAGTATTATTTATCAGGGGCTGCAGTGTCTGTGCAATAGAGGGTAGGGAAATGTAGGGGAATTCCTCTGATTTTATTGCTGTATCTTATGCATTGAATGTCTAACATTTTCTTCTAAGAGTTGCTAGAAAGTGGTGTGAAAACTCCCAGATGTGATGACCTTTTAAAGCTCCAGTCCACTCACTCACAAAGCAGTCTCCTGTGCCTCCTATGTGTTTGGGATCTTCATTATGGATCTAACTCTCCACCTGTTCTTCCCTTATCCTGGGTATGTAGGTCCCCCTGGCTCATCTGCTTTTCTTGCCCCCATATAACCATGTAATTTTATGTCTCATCTTGCCTGTCTTTGCCATCTTGAACAATCTGCCTAAAATTTCCTTCTTTGCTCCCTGAACCTGTTGACATCACAGATCACTAAACCAGAGTCAGAGCTGCTTCCTCTGGGAAGCTCTCCTAGACTGCATCAGTCAATGGTACATTCTCCTTTCTATGAATTTCTGTGACTCTGTGTCTGATCCATGTTCCTGCCTCTTCATTTTTGCTCATATGTGTATGTCTTATTCTCCTGACTAGATTATCAGTTTCTCAACTTAGGAACCATTCAGTCCTCTTTTGTGGTTTTTATTCTATTTTGCCTCAGACAAGACACAGAGACAACTACTCAATAAGTCTTACTTACCTTACACATCTAAAGAATATTCTAAAGAACATTAACCATGTAAAATCAAGTGACCCTCTAGCCAGAGAGAATTCAGTTGCCCAGACTTCAACAATCAATAACTGTGTGCAAGCTTTTTGACTTTATAGTTTGCTGAGCTGAAACAAAACTGTCATCTGAGTGACTTGTACAAGATAGGTTTTTAGGCTTTGGTGGCTCAGCTGGTAAAGAATCCGCCTGCAATGTGGGAGACCTGGGTTTGATCCCTGGGTTGGGAAGATCCCCTGGAGAAAGGAAAGGCTAAACACTCCAGTATTCTGGCCTAGAGAATTCCATGGACTATACAGTCCATGGGGTTGCAAAGAGTTGGACACAACTGAGCAACTTTCACTTCACTTCACTTCAAGCTGATATATACAGAATTTTCAGTTATTGGGAGTGTCCATTCAATATCACGGTAATCCAAGTCTATGCCCAGACCAGTAATGCTGAAGAAGCTGAAGTTGAACAGTTCTATGAAGACCTACAAGACCTTTTAGAACTAACACCCCAAAAAGATGTCCTTTTTATTATAGGGGACTTGAATGCAAAAGTAGGAAGTCGAGAAACACCTGGAGTAACAGGCAAATTTGGCCTTGGAGTACAGAATGAAGCAAGGCAAAGGCTCATAGAGTTTTGCCAAGACAATGCACTGGTCATAGCAAACACCCTCTTCCAACAACACAAGAGAAGACTCTACACATGGACATCACCAGATGGTTAACACCAAACTCAGATTGATTATATTCTTTGCAGCCAAAGATGGAGAAGCTCTATACAGTCAGCAAAAACAAGACCAGGAGCTGACTGTGGCTCAGATCATGAACTCCTTATTGCCAAATTCAGACTTAAATTGAAGAAAGTGGGGAAAACCACTAGACCATTCAGGTATGACCTAAATCAAATCCCTTATGATTATACAGAGGAAGTGAGAAATAGTTTTAAGGGACTAGATCTGATAGAGTGCCTGATGAACTATGGATGGAGATTCATGACATTGTACAGGAAACAGGGATCAAGACCATCCCCAGGAAAAAGAAATGCAAAAAAGCAAAATGGCTGTCTGAGGAGGCCTTACAAATAGCTGTGAAAAGAAGAGAAGCAAAAGGCAAAGGAGAAAAGGAAAGATATATCCATTTGAATGCAGAGTTCCAAAGAATAGCAAGGAGAGATAAGAAAGCCTTCCTCAGTGATCAGTGCAAAGAAATAGAGGAAAACAATAGAATGGGAAAGACTAGAGATCTCTTTAAGAAAATTAGAGATACCAAGGGAACATTTCATGCAAAGATGGACTCAATAAAGGACAGAAATGGTATGGACCTAACAGAAGCAGAAGATATTAAGAAGAGGTATCAAGAATACACAGAAGAACTATACAAAAAAGATCTTCATGACCCAGATAATCATGATGGTGTGATCACTCACCTAGAGTCAGACATCCTGGAATGTGAAGTCATGTGGGCCTTAGAAAGTATCACTATGAACAAAGCTAGTGAGGGTGATGGAATTCCAGTTGAGCTATTCCAAATCCTAAAAGATGATGCTGTGAAAGTGCTGCACTCAATTTGTCAGCACATTTGGAAAACTCAGCAGTGGCCACAGGACTGGAAAAGGTCAGTTTTCATTCCAATCCCAAAGAAAGGCAATGCCAAAGAATGCTCAAACTATGACACAATTGCACTCATCTCACACGCTAGTAAAGTGTAATGCTCAAAATTCTCCAAGCCAGGCTTCAGCAATACGTGAATTGTGAACTTCCAGATGATCAAGCTGGTTTTAGAAAAGGCAGAGGAACCAGAGATCAAATTGCCAACATCCGCTGGATCATCGAAAAAGCAAGAGAGTTCCAGAAAAACATCTATTTCTGCTTTATTGACTATACCAAAGCCTTTGACTGTGTGGATCACAATAAACTGTGGAAGGCTCTGAAAGAGATGGGAATACCAGACCACCTGACCTGCCTCTTGAGAAACCTGTATGCAAGTCAGGAAGCAACAGTTAGAACTGGACATGGAACAACAGACTGGTTCCAAATAGGAAAAGGAGTTCGTCAGGGCTGTATATTGTCACCCTGCTTATTTAACTTCTATACAGAGTGCATCATGAGAAATGCTGGGCTGGAAGAAGCACAAGCTGGAATCAAGATTGCCAGGAGAAATATCAGTAACCTCAGATATGCAGATAACACCACCCTTATGGCAGAAAGTGAAGAGGAACTAAAGAGCCTCTTGATGAAAGTGAAAGAGGAGAGTGAAAATGTTTGCTTAAAGCTCAACATTCAGAAAACTAAGATCATGGCATCCAGTCCCATTCATGGGAAATAGATGAGGAAACAGTGGAAACAGTGGCTGACTTTATTTTTTGGGGCTCCAAAATCACTGCAGATGGTGATTGCTGCCATGAAATTAAAAGACGCTTACCCCTTGGAAGGAAAGTTATCACCAACCTAGACAGCATATGGACATGAGTTTTAGTGAACTCTGTGAGTTGGTGATGGACAGGGAAGCCTGGCGTGCTGCAATTCATGGGGTCCCAAAGAGTCAGACATGACTGAGTGACGGAATTGAACTGAAACAGCATATTAAAAAGCAGAGACATTACTTTGTCAGCAAAGGTCTGTCTAGTCAAGGCTATGGTTTTTCCAGTAGTCATGTATGGATATTAGAGTTGGAGTATATTGAAAGCTGAGTGCCGAAGAATTGATGCTTTTGAACTGTGGTGTTGGAGAAGACTCTTGAGAGTCCCTTGGACTGCAAGGAGATCCAACCAGTCCATCCTAAAGGAAATCTGGGTGTTCATTGGAAGAATTGATGTTGAAGCTGAAACTCCAATATTTTGGCCACCTAATGCGAAAAGCTGACTCATTTGAAAAGACCCTGATCTTGGGAAAGATTGAAGGAAGGAGGAGAAGGGGTCAACAGAGGATGGGATGGTTGGATAGCATCACCGATGCCAATGGACATGAGTTTGGATAAACTCTGGGAGTTGGTGATGGACAGGGAGGCCTGGCATGCTGCGGTTCATGGGATCACAAAGAGTCGGACACAACTGAGTGACTGAACTGAACTGAACTGTGAAATGCACCACAGAAAACTTTGGTAGTTGGTAAATCTGAAATAAAATGCAGTGCTTATTTCAGAGAAAAATTTCTGAACTTTTTTCTTGGTGACAACTGGTTCTATGACTCACTCTATGACCCAGATAGCCTTGTTGTTGTTCAGTTATCCAGTCATGTCTGACTCTTTGCTACCCCATGGACTGCAGCCTGCCAGGCCTTCCTGTCTCTGACCATCTCCTGGAGTTTGCCCAAGTTCATGTCCATTTCATCAGTGATGGCATCTAGCCTTCTCTTCCCCTGGTGCCCTCTTCTCCTTCTACCCGCAATCTTTCCCAACATCAGGGACTTTTCCAATGAGTCAACTGTTTGATCAGGTGACCAAAATACTGGCACTTTAGCATCAGTCCTTCCAATGAGTATTCAGGATTGATTTCCTTTAAAATTGACTGGTTTGATCTCCTCACTGTCCAAGCCTTAGCTAAACTCAGTATCTTCAGAGCTATACAGATCACTCTCAGGTTCTCTGATGATTGCCACTGTAATTCTTCCTGGAGTACAGAACTGGCATTGAACCTCTCTGGAGGTCTTGGTGGGCAATCCAAGTTGCTATCTTAACAATGAATCCTACAGGTCACTGATATAAGGGCTAATGTTAAAAGAAATGAGCACCTCCCTAGCATCTTAGTTCAGAAGCAGAAAACAATTTTTACTATCATAATACCTCACGGATTATCAAAAGGAAATGTGACCCAAGTCCATTCATCAGCAAATATTATTTCAAGCCAAGCTTTGTGTTTGTTGGTGTAGAAAATACAGAAGTAACAGGGTACTGTTTCTGCTCTATACACTTTCCTTTTTGTATGGCACAGGATTTATGAGCACAAACAACTGTAGAATAATATAAAAAATGACCAAGTACTAACTGTAATTCCCAAATACTATGGGAATTCAGAAAAGGGCAAGATCACTGAGGAAAATTAGAAACGTTTAAGCTGTTGAATCCAAGTTTTTCACACTCAAAGCTTCTCTTTGAGAACCTCCCAGGCCTCCATGTTTTGGAGGTAAAGTACACTGCCAAAGCTCATTGACCAAGCAATAATTCATGTACATACCACTGAAAATGAGTATTTCCAATGAGCCCTTCTGGCACCAAGAAAGAGAAAACCAGAATGAGCACACTGAACTAATGATCATTTCAGCCAAAAGGTAGAGAAGCCTCATATTTTCATTAGCCTTTGTATCTTATTACAGGTGAATACAAGCTTCTCTGGTGGTTTAGACGATAAAGACTCAAGTGAATATATCATTTGTAGGTGTTTTTGGAGATTGAAATTCACTTTGATAAAACCTGTTTACTACATTTGGGAAACTACCAGGAGTCTGCAACCCAACTGGGGATTCTGTACCAAGGAATGTGCTTATAACCACAGTGTAAGTAGTGAAATAGTAAAATAAAAGATCAAGATAAATGGGAGTGGAAGTAACATAGGTCTTGCAATAACTAAGACTTGGTCAAGCGATGGCAGGGATCAGGGGAGGCACAACATAGTAATGTCCATAATTTTAACCCTCAGTTCCCCATTGCTGATTATTCTAGGGCCAGCCATCTGATTTCCTTTGTTTTTGTTGGTGAAGACATAATTTCATGGATGTACCAAGGAGGATCATCCTTTTCTGAGTTGTGCTGTCTTTACACCCCAAAAATGTACCATAAACTTAGCATATATGATCATTGGCAATATTCAAGAATTTCTCATTCATTTAATGTCTTTAGTTACAGTCACAGCCTTTAACAACAAAGTAGGTGATGATGCGTCGTTGGGTAATTTTAATACCCATTTTGCCCTGGCACCTAGGCCACCGTTCGTTACTGAAAGTACCTCCTTCTGTCAGTGGTTTTCCAGACTGTGATAGGAGATCCTGGTGTATAGACACATTGGATTGTAAATGGAAGACTCGGTCCTTGTGGTTTCACTGAAGAGCTGGGTTGTATGTTTAATAAAATTGGACCATGTATCACTTGAGAAGAATAAGTAATTACCTCCTTTAGCTGCTATCTCCTCAGATTCAAACACATGACATCAGGTTTTCTCCTCAATGGCAAAGTTACAGACTCAGTGTGGTTAATTAAATATCTTTTCTAATCAAATTAGCTTTCATTTTCTAAGTAGAGGTTTTTAACCTGAAAGTGGCTTTGAGACATTGTTTCTTTCAGCCATCACCTGTGAAAGGAACGATAATGTCCCTTCAAAAGGCTTCTCTAACAGTGAATAATTATTCTTTGTTTGACTGCAAATGCACATTCCTAAAATAATATATTCGCAAAGTTTCATAAATTATTTCAAGATGTATTAAAGAGCATTGGAAATAGTTCTTCTCCCTACAGGAGGTTGCCAAGAATACGTTTTGTCCTTTAAAATTTGAAACAAATTATTATTCACTGGGGGAACATCATTGGAGCTTCCCCCAGCTCCAGCTGACAGGTACAATTTGAAATAACCTGTTAATGGCAATGCTTTCAAAATTTAGAGATACTCTAAGCAGAGCAATTTTTAAAAATTAAAACCATATCTGGGAGTGGTGGCTTGCCTTTGGAGATCATGCAAAGTTTGGGACTGCACAGTTACCTGGATCAGGGCCTGGGTTTCAGCTGTCCAGGGTTACATCACGGCCCTGTGGAGAGGGACAGCTGTGTCTCTTGTGGAAGTTTACCTAAATACTTCCAGGCGTAATTCTCCTGAGACGTTCAGCTTAGCCATAAAATGCAGCATTATATAGCATAAAGGCTACTGTACTCTATTTGAAGTGACGAAAATGGAGTTCCAGTCCCAGAAGTCACATAACGTTAAAAAAAATCTCCTTATCTGTATAATGAAGAGGTTAGTTTAAATAATCTCTTATCCCTTCTAACATTAATGTTTGGTGTTTTACTGTAAGGTATCCCTTGAATCAAATATTTACAGAGAACTTGTTTTATGCAAGCCATTTACTCCCTATGTCTTCTACCAACCAAAGATCATTACTATCTACTTGGCATATCATTTCTTTTTTTAATTTAATTTTTTATTTTATATTAAGATATAGTTGATTTGCAGTGTCGTATTAGTTCCGGGTATATAGCAAAATGATTCAGTTATATATATATATACGTATATCCATTCTTTTCAGATTCATTTCCCATATAGGTTATTACATAATATTGAGTAGGGTTCCCTTTGCTATAAAGTAGGTCTTTATTAATTATCTATTTTATACATAGTAGTGTATATAGTATATATAATATAGTGTATATATTATTGGGCTTCCCTTATGACTCAGACAGTAAAGAATCTGCCTGCAACGAGGGATACCTGGGTTCTATACCTGGGTTCAGAAGATCCCCTGGTGGAGAAAATGACAACCCACTCCAGTATTCTTGCCTGTGAAATCCCATGGACTCCCAGAGGAGCCTGGTGAGCTACAGTCCACGGGGTTGCAAAGAGTTGGACATGACTGATCGACTAAGGATAGTACAGTATGTGTATGTTTGGGATGTCATTTCTTTATTAGCTCATTCTTTGTTTCACCTGATAAGAAACATTTGAATGTCTGAAGAATTGTTGAGTAGGTGGTTGTGACATGGGGCAAACCTCACTTCCCCATCTAAACTGAAATCCTTTTGAGTAACACAAGAAAAAGAAAAGACAAAGGAAAATAACACTTGCTTGGCACTCACAATGCGCTAGAAGCTGTTCTGGGTGATTTTGTAGCTTTGATTTTCTGCCATTGGAGTTAAGTGTGGTACTGGGAACACCAGAGCTCTCAGTAAATTCCGCCTGGATTAAGCAGAACCACCTGCTGCATAACTCATGGAGCCAGAGTTGAGAAAGAAAATCAGTGTATTTGCAGCTGTTCTTACAACTTACTTTTCTTCTTCAGAAACCTAATTCTAACATACCATCTCACAGCCAGTTAACATGGTAAATTAAAAGCATTTGGGTAAGAATGGTATATATAAGGTGATGGTTGGGGGACATCAGCCAAGATTAAAAGACGTGGGATTAAACTCTTTCTCTCATCAATTTGTTCTTTGCTTGAGCAGGGACTAGAGTGTACAGGAGCCAATGTGTTTAATTTAAGCAGTGAGCCAAGCGTAGAAGGATCTGGCCCTTCTTGTGCTCCTAGGAAGTGACAGTTGTGTTGAGGGATGAAAGGTGTACCTCACTCAAACTGAGATGACAGTGCAAAGCATGCATGCTGCACTCCCAAGCCCCTGGCAGGGATTGCTAACTCTACCTGAGCTCAAACAGCATCAACATTCTTTCAACAGAGCCCTCTAGATGCCCGTTATCAAATGACTGTTGTTAGCACAGGAGATGAAATCTATCTGTCAAGATGCGGGCTAAGTAGTAGATTCTCTAAAAAATGTGTGTATCCATCACATTTTGGGGATAATTCAAAGTATTTTTAAGTGCATCAAAGGGCTTTATCAAAGTACAGAGTGGTGATCCTTCAACCTCAAAAGTTAGCCACATCCCAGTTCTTCTTGATTACTTTGTTCTTGGGGAAAGGGATAATAGGAGGTGTTGTGAACTGATCACATTATAAATTTCCTGGCTTATAAAATGGGCGTGAGAGTCGGTTGATGAAATAAGGTGTATTCACAGCAATTGGAGGTAGCAAAGGAGTACATGTCACAGCACAATGAATCTTAGAAGCATAGGATTTCTGTAACAAAACACAGATAATACATATAACAGTATGACTTATGTAAATTAAAAATACGTGAACATGAAACAATACTTTTTTAAGAAAAGATGTTAAAGTGCTGACTATAAAAGATTGTTAAATTCTGGTCTATTAAAATGAAGAAACATGTTATTCAAAAAGCATCTTTAAAAATAGAAAAAACAAGTTATAAACTAGGAGAAGATATTTTCAGTATACAAATTTGATAATGGATCAGTATTGACTGTATCAAGAATGCCTATACATGAATAAAAAAAATCTATCAAAAACTTAGTGGGAAAGTGGACAAAAGATAGAGAAATTTTGCAGAGTAGGAAGTATTTATGGCAAATTAACATAGGAAGAGATATGCTTATTAATGATTAAGGAATTGTAAAAAAAAAAAATCCAATAAGATTTTTCACATATGTGACTGGCAAACATTTTTTTTTTAAAGTTAAGTGTTAGGATGTGAATCTATGGGAACTCTTTTATATTACTGTCAGGATTACAAATTGGTACTGTGCTTTGGAAAATAATTTACCTAACATTGAATATTAATATGCCCCATGACCCAGAAATTCCACTGTGACCCATGTATAACAAGAAACATCTGAAGAAAGTCTTTGAAATTATTTTTTTAATAGCAAAAGCCTGAAACCATCCTATATATTTTCAGTGGAACATTAAACAGCAGTCAGAACAAATGAAGTGACATGTAATAACATGGGTGTATCCTGCAATGCAGTAAAAGTGAATAGCATACTTTTTTCAAGAATTCATATGACAGGAAAGGCCCACACAGAACACATATAAACCATTGCCTTTGAGAAGACAAATGAGAATAGGAAATGAGGATATAAAATAAGTGTTTTAAAATGTTAATTTAAATATATGTAAATATAGCTTATGTACGTTAATGAATAGATTTGTGTTATTAGACTATGTTTTTGTCTTTGCCTGGCATAATCGTGTGGCTCATTTGAGATGTAGGAGTGCCTTTGTGACATAACTAAAGAGATTTCACAGAAGGTCCTCAAACTGCACCCCTTTTACATAGAAACTGTACCTTCAAATTAATATTACCAATGAATTCTTGGAAGCCAAGGCCTCGTGTCTTCAGGAGTAGTCTCTTGATTTGTTCTTAGACTTGTTTCATCAGGCCTCCTGGTGACATGGGATACTTGGTGACAGAATAGAAGGCGGAGGGCGTGGGGATGAGAGAGGTGCTTTCTGGAGTGGGGCTAATCCAGAACTACTGATGTAGTTGGAGAGCATGGTTGGAACAGAGGACAGGCGACAAGCCCGGGGTCCCAAGGGAACCACAAGGAGATTGACAGTGAATGGAGAAGAAGGAGCATTATCTTTCGTTACTTTTCATATTGCTTTACCATGAGTCATGGAAAACTATGTTGGGAAATGGATAAGGAAAGAACAATGGGAAAATATGAAGACGTAATTTTGAAGTAATTTTTGTGTTTCCTGTAAGCTTTCATGAGATTCACACCCTTACTAGAAAGCTTGTCTGTTTTTGCTTCCTATTTTAGAATGCAAACTCGGCATTCCCCCTCTTTGCTCACCTCTGTTACCTGTTTCTGAAGGTTATGTTATGTGATGTCCAGACCTCTTAGGAGGTACTTTGACTCTCATAAGATTGCTGTTTGAAAATACAAGAATTTCAAGCTTGTACCAGAGTCTGTAAGCAACACCATCCAGGCGTAATGATTACAAGCAAGAGCCAAAGACGTGGATCTGCTGCCATGTTTGATCCCTTCCCTTCTCCAGAGTCTCTCCCTGTGTGTCCTAGAGTCTTTCATCCTGATGGGATCCAATCCAGAGACATTCAGTGGCAATTGCTTCTGGAGTGAGGGGCCTGGCAGGCACTTAGAATGCCTGTATTTGGAGTGGAGTTGGCTCGTGTAATACTTAGTGAATGGAATTTCATTAGGTCCTTATCTGTGTGCAGTGAGGAAAAGAGGTGCTTTTACACAGTTGCTTGTAATGGAGTGGAAAATTGCATTTCCCCCTCGCCCAAACAGTGCCATTAGTGGGGAGGCAGACTGTCTGCAGAGAGCGGGAAGCCACCTCAGGCGGTGCAGGGCTGACAGCCCGAATGATGGCAGCGCTGAGAGACCCGGAAGATATTAAAATAAAAACAGGTTGTGTTGTTCTTTTTGTCCCGTAGCAGTTCTTCCCTGCAACGCAGGGAGTGATTGGATTTGAAGCACTGAGAAAAACATGTTAAGTAAGAAATTGTTTAAATAAAGTTGTTTGAGGTTGAAACTCTCCCCCAGGCGTGGAGTGGAATGTAGTTA
This sequence comes from Bos taurus, assembly GCF_002263795.3. Classification (NCBI taxonomy): domain Eukaryota; kingdom Metazoa; phylum Chordata; class Mammalia; order Artiodactyla; family Bovidae; genus Bos; species Bos taurus. The sequence goes on from NC_037355.1 coordinate 31,994,569, forward strand.
GCTGCCTACAACTGACAGATATCCAAGAGGCAGTATGTTTTGAGCCAGGCATGTATACAGGGAACTTAAAAAGTGCAATGAACAATGTGGTCTCCTCTTTGGTCATCCAGGTGGAGTCCAGCCCCACTGGGTGGTGGTGGACACTGGGGTGGCCAGGCAGTGCATTCAAGTTCCCGTTTTTATTTTTCCAAGGTTCTGAGAATTGCAGGCGGGAAAAGCTGTGAGGCATAGTGCAAAAAATAGCGGGGAAATCCACGGGGGTCTGAGAAATCCTCATTCCTACACTGGGAGAGAGTTTCTTAAAAAAAAAAAAAATTGGAATACAGTTGATTTACAATGTTGTATCACTTTCTGCTGTACAACAAAGTGAATCAGTTATACATACACATATATCCACTCTTTTTTTAGGTTATTTTTCCACATAGGCCGTTACAGAATATTGAGTAGAGTTTCCTGGGCTATGCAAGTAGGTCCTTATTAGTTATCTTCTTATATTTAATAGTGTATATATGTCAATCCCAGTCTCCCAGTTTACACCCACCACGCCCTTTTCCTCTGGTAACCATACATTTGTTTTCTGTATATGTGACTCTACTTCTGTTTTATAAATAAGTTCATTTGTTTCTTTTTTTCTATGAGGACTGGTGTTAGACACAGTCCCTTGGGAGCTGCCAGATTAACGTTGGGGAGGAGCAAAACCTGTCCCAGGCGAAAGCAAAGACAGAACCTATGCAGCTCCTGGGCTCAGGTGAACCCCAAATATGAAGTGGTGCATGCCAGGGTGTTGGGAAGGATGGCGGGTGGGGGGGGGTATGAAAACCTTTTGTGAACATCCCAGGGCACTGGAAAAGTAGTTAGTAGAAAGAGTCCCCTTAAAATTGAATCAGGAAACCATTAGGATATTTGATATTCAAACTGCACAAGACCTTCAGAATTATTATCAAGTCCAACCATTCTTAGAAGGATGGAGAATTTCTTTCTCTTGAGATAGAAATATCAAAGCAGAGTCCCCCGGCATCCCTCCCACCAGCATTTACTGTCTGTATACCTTCAAAGTCTTTTCTCTGTCTCCTTGTCCACTCTCTACTCCAGCTTCCTTTGTTTCCTCTTTGGGGAAATTCTCTTGGGCATCCCTAACCTTAGCCTCTTGATTTTGCCTGTCAGACACTGAAGATTTAGGGGCATCAATTCAGTTCAGTTCATTTCAGTTGCTCAGTTGTGTCCGACTCTTTGCGACCCCATGAATTGCAGCCAGGCCTCCCTGTCCATCACCAACTCCCGGAGTTCACTCAGACTCACGTCCATCGAGTCAGTGATGCCATCCAGCCATCTCATCCTCTGTTGTCCCCTTCTCCTCCTGCCCCCAATACCTCCCAGTGTCAGAGTCTTTTCCAATGAGTCAACTCTTCGCATGAGGTGGCCAAAGTACTGGAGTTTCAGCTTTAGTATCATTCCTTCCAAAGAAATCCCAGGGCTGATCTCCTTCAGAATGGACTGGTTGGATCTCCTTGCAGTCCAAGGGACTCTCAAGAGTCTTCTCCAACACCACAGTTCAAAAGCATCAATTCTTCGGCGCTCAGCTTTCTTCACAGTCCAACTCTCACATCCATACATGACCACTGGAAAAACCATAGCCTTGACTAGACGGACCTTTGTTGGCAAAGTAATGTCTCTGCTCCCTTAACTAAGTCGCTTCAGTCGTGTCCGACTCTGTGCGACCCCATAGACGGCAGCCCACCAGGCTCCCCCGTCCCTGGGATTCTCCAGGCAAGAATACTGGAGTGGGTTGCCATTTCCTTCTCCAATGCATGAAAGTGAAAAGTCAAAGTGAAGTCGCTCAGTCATGTCCGACTCTTATCGACCCCATGAACTGCAGCCTACCAGGCTCCTCCGTCCATGGGATTTTCCAGGCAAGAGTACTGTATGTAAATCAGAGTTTGAACTTACATGACCTATGCATGAATAGGCCTATGCTCAGAGGTTGCTAAACCCTGTCTTAAGGCATGGTCATAAAAAAAAATTCTAAAAATTAAAAAAAATGTGACTCAAATACTATATGAACACATATATCATTATTTTAAATTATTAATATATTTAAGTCAGTAATCAGAATACTGGTAATATGGTAGAGATGGTTCTAACAGCTTTTGTGGAGTTGGGTATTTATAGGCACTCCAAAAATAAGAGGAAAAAAAGTTAAACTAGGATTGTTAGGTTAGATACAAAACTGACCAATGTCCTATAAAGCAGTAAGATCCTAACCTTGGAGGACCTTTTTTTCTTTTCCCTTTAAGTGTATGGAAATCTATAATTTAATGTATAACTTTACTGTGTCTAGGCTCTAATGAAGTAGGGAGCAGTAACACCAAACATCAGTATGATGTCCCAAGGAATTAAATAATTCTTAGGGGAGGACCTGTCAAACTGCCACAGCATGCCACAGAGAGGGCATTCTGTCCTTCGCAGGCTCCCCACACCTTTATTTCCAGGTTTTGGATACTTTTTCTCAAAAACCTAATCCCAGAGTTTAAAATTGGTATTCTTTGAAGTGTACCAGGGTTTGGTGTACCTGGTACTAAGACTCTACTGTGAAGTAAAGTCCCAACTAGTATGTTAAGTTTCCACCCATAAATTTAACTTTTAGCACATTTATTGAGTGGTCTGTATGTGCTAGGCATCACGCCAGACTTTCATGTACACTGGTGAACAAACCAAATAAAGCTGTGAGGTTCAAGATAAGAGAAGTGCCTGTGCTGACGGAAAAGAATTATAGAAAGCCCATCACATGCCTCTGCCTGGTGTCTGAGTCACAGGGTGGGTGTGGATTCCTCAGGCCTTTGCCTGGATTTCTTCATATACGCAAGAGCTGGTTATGTTCTATCAAATCCTATGAGATGTGAATGGCAAAAAGGAATTTGGGATTCTGTGGGGGTGTGACTTTGCTTACCATTGTAGCCCCTTGGATTTAGACTGTTAGGTAGGTAGAATAGGGAAAAGGAGTCCAAAATGGCCGTGGCTGAAAGACAAAGAAGGGAAAAGCCCGCGAAAATAGAACAAAAGAAGGTCCGAGGACCGGAGTGAGGACCTCAGGTAAAACAAAAAACACTCCTGGCTGGCCCAATTTACATAGGACAGGCCCACGGAGAGATAAACATATAAATAGAGGAGCCAAAGCTAGCTCGCTCTCTCTCTCTGTCCCGCGCGCTGGGGTGTCTCCTCGTGTCTTTGGATCAACGTGCCCTCGTGCCTCGAAGATGGATTTTCCTGCTATCTTCTAAATAAAATAGAACTGTAACACTGAGCTGTAACACTGATTTGTCTAAGACTTATAACATGGTCCATTCGAGACCTGAGAGCTATAACACGGTCTATCCAAGACCTGAGAGCTGTGACACGCCGAGGGGGCTTTAATGTCCGTCACTCCAAATCTTTGTTGTGATGAGACAAAGAACGGAGGAACATCCACTCGCGTGACGAGACTATCCAATGAGTGGAATAATGTTAAAAAACAAAATTCAAAAAAATTCCAGTGAATAAAATTTAAAGATCTTATTGGCTTTATTCAACAATTTGAGAATCAGACAGCATTCAGTCTAGCAGATAGAAAGGAGCTCCAAGGAATTGTGCAAAATAAGAGACATTTATGGTCAGAAGGGAGCAGAAACAAACAAGTTATACTAGGAAAAAAGACAGATTTGTTATTGTAAGGATACTTTTGATGGCAGGGGTCTGTCAGGCAAATTGCCTAACTAATGCTGATCAGGTGATTCCTGATTTGACATTTAGGATTACATTTCTGGAAGAGCCAAACCTGTGATTAAGTTGCTTCTTTTTGGTGATGTGGAGCTTTAGCATACATGACTCCATTTTGGGCCTGTTTTCTTGTTTTTAACAGTAAAATATACTGAACCACTGCTCATGGATCTTTTAAATTTGTTTATTTATTCAAAGATTTAGTAGATAATAATTCCCAATCTATTCCTAGGCAAGAGTCTTAGAATAAAGTATATAGTTTCCTGGTTTTCTCCCTGCTTCCCCTGCTTCATCAATGTGACTAATAGCTGACTCCATTGACAGGGACACACAGGAAAATTGGTATTTTTCCTTAAGTTGGAATCTTGCTTCCATTGCAGATCTTCAGTCTTTAGAAGGCAGGCTGGGCAGTAATAGTTTGTTTCCCAAGGCCCAGAAAGGTTTAGGGTGGTTTTTGTTTTTCAAGAAGCTCTTGGCCAAATTAAAAAGCTATCTTTGTAATCAACTAAGTTTCTTCTCTGAGATGATCCCCAAGAAGGGTGGTTAAATTAGGGTGCTGGCCAAGGAATCCTTGGACATATCTGCCATTCTTCCAGTGAGACCTCATGATGGCTCTCTGAGAAGGAAGACTGGTTGACTTTACAGTCTGATCATCATATATGGTATTTCAGTTAAGTATTGGCCAAGATTAAGACACTCTTAGGCTCTGAGAGTTGTACAAGAAAGGTATATAGAGGTACAGAGAGAGATTGAGGAGACACGAGATAGCCACCGAGCACATAGCTACCTATGAAAGAACTTAGGTGCTGAATGCCGAGTGCATGTGCGGGCTCCCAGTGCTCCAAGAATTCGTTCATCAGTGTAGACTGATGGGCAGGAAAGATTCTTACTGGTAGGAAAATGTTAGTTTAGATTGAATCCCTGGAGCGTAAATACCGTCCAGATTACAGGAGGCAGGAGGTGTTGAGCTTTCTAAGGTGGATGGAGAGCGGAAGCCAAGTTGTAGATAGTTACGTGCTAAGGGTCTTTGTTGGTGGGGGAGGGGAGGGCTGGGATTTTGTGCAGCTCCTGTTTGGTAGCTGCTCTAGAGGCACCCAAACTGGGATGCCCTGTGTCGTTACTGTTGACTTGGATGCCCATCAGCGGCCGGTCTTACAGCTACAGTTTTGGTTATTTGTCCTGGATCTGAGTTAAGTCAAGCCACACCAGTCAGAAGCAGGGAACTTGCCCCTTTCAAAATAGATGGAATGTTTCCCATTAATGCGGTCGCTGCCACACAGATTAAAGCTCGTGTCAGAAATTAAGCTGTTCAGCAGTTTTTGAATCAGACCCTAAATATGGCATCCCTCACGTGAGGTAATTGTGTGTCTGTATGTAAATTCTTAGAGAATATACTTATTTGGGTATAATTCCAACTATAGTTCTTGAAAAAAAGTAGAAATCTGGAAAAATGAATAAACACAATTAATTAGATGGGATATTTATCCTTGACTTAAATTAGAAAAATTGCCAAGAGAAGCTATGAAAATCCCAGTTAAAACAACCAGACTGACTTTATATTTCAGTGTTAAGAGGGCCCCCAAAAATGCATGAGTAAAATAAATATATATTTGGGGATGACACCATCTTGGCATTTTCAGGCATTCTTTTCTAAATATATTCTTTATCTGAGCTGTCTCACAATACTTTTAATATAATTAAAAGCACATAATGAGTGCCAGACTTGTCAATTTCAACAACAAAGTGCTGAAATTTGCAGTGAAACTGAGAGATCCATCTCCCACACATTGTAATGAATAGGTTCATAAAAGGAAAATAGTTTAATTACATTTTAGTTCATGGATTGTTAATAGGCTGGAGTATCTAAATTGAATAATGTGATTCTGGTAATAATTATGTGTAAATGAACTTGTTTAAATGATATTTTACAGCTTCTTTATAAAATTACAGCTAGAGGCAATCCAGTGATAGACAGACAAAGGCCATGCAAAAATTATCATAAACTATTAGCTTGTTTGCAAAGGGTTTTATGTTAATCTTTTAGTACTTAAAGCAATCTGCAATTAACATATCATGGGGAGCTGCCTCCGAGCAAAGGCATGCAAATTGAAGTGCTTAGATAAAAAGCCATTCACATTGGGGGGAAAAAGAGAAAGGAAAAAAAAGAAAAGGAAAAAAATCAAAGAAAGGGTGGCAAAGTACTCAGAGGGTGCTGGTTTTATATTTGAGATTAAGGAGGTGTAATGATTGTGTTATCTAACTATGGCTGTAATTAAAGCTTTTCTCCTGCAGACATGACAATAGATACCGCATTGATTTCGGTGTTTTAATTGTGAAAGTCATTTTATTTCAGGGCAGAAGATATGAATAGCCTGAATCAAAGGGCTAGAAGATTGCTTTGTTGATAGTACTTGTTCAACAGCTGCCTAGCTGCTTAATACACAAGTGTGGAGAATGCAGAGAGACCCAGGGAGGTGCTGGGGTATTGTAATTCTCCTGCTGGTTTCCTCTCCTTTTATGAAAAAGGCGTCTAGGATCTGGGTACTGATGGTAAACAAACAGCCTTTTCATACCTCACTGATGTTTTTCCTCCCCAACTTCTCAGAACAAAAGAAGTCATAAAGGGCCTTGAACTAACTTTACTACTGCTCTTTTAAGCTACAGAAGTTTATGCAAAGTAATAAAACCATTCTTGCTAGCTGAGATATCACTCCTCTAATGGAGAACAAAGTCTCTAAATGGCAGCTGTAGTTGTTATCACAAATAGCCTTATGACAGAAACAGTTTGTTGGGGAGAGATTGGATTATTTACATTAAGGACATATCCACAAAATCTCACACACAGTTAGTTTGAGATTAGGACTTCCTTATCAGTTTCTATATACAAACTGCAGGCAGGAAATTAAGTGAAAGGAGAAACATATACAATCCCAGAGCAAAGAGAATTCTAGAGGGAATTCTAATAAAATGAAGATGCTGTGGACTTTTTCAAAGTATCTCATTTTTGTATATTTCTAACAGTTTAAATAGAAGTGAAGCCCAATGGTTGATAATTATTCCATTATTCTACTAATTTATCTCTATCTTTGTGTCTTAAAACATTGAATGACATATTTCAAAGGGTCTGAATAATAATAAATTTGGTTTGGAGGAAGTTTGTCCCTGTAAGTGATATAGTTCAAAATGACCAGATACAATATATTTTAAACCTAACAAGAAAAACATCAATAATCATTAACTGAATGTTGCACTAACCATTTTTTTTTTTTAGTATATTGTTAATCTCTGTAACAACTCCAGAGAAATTGATGGGTTGATCCTCAGTTTATAAAAGAAGAAACTTGGGTTCATAGAAGCAGGGAAAATTGGTCAAAGTCACACAGCCAGTTAGGGGCAGATATCGGAGAAGGCAATGGCACCCCACTCCAGTACTGTTGCCTGGAAAACCCATGGACGGAGGAGCCTGGTAGGCTGCAGTCCATGGGGTCTCTAAGAGTCGGACACGACTGAGCAACTTCACTTTCACTTTTTACTTTCATGCACTGGAGAAGGAAATGGCAACCCACTCCAGTGTTCTTGCTTGGAGAATCCCAGGGATGGGGAAGCTTGGTGGGCTGCCGTCTATGGGGTTGCACAGAGTCGGACATGACTGAAGCGACTTAGCAGCAGCAGCAGTATAGACTAGCAGCCAGGAATCCTGGCTCCAGAACCTGCAAACTTAACCACTGCATGAATAAGACTTAACTCAGAGAACAGGGTACCAGTAGTATGGACTGCAGACAACCACTTAGGAGTCATAGCTGGAAGGATTGGCGATCCTGTCCTGTTCTAAACATTTTGGTACCTGGATCCCTTTGACAGTCTGGTAAAAACACATGGACCTCTTCTCAGACTAATCATCAGACTAATGATTTTTAAATGCACAAAATCAAGTATATAGAGTTATGAAGCAAACTAAATATATTGAAACACTGTTGTCAAAATATTTAAAAATAAAATTTATAACAGTAATTTATCTGCTTCCTTCTTAACACAAGGTCCAAAAGCAGGTCAAAAAGCTACTGTAATTTCATAGCACTGGTGAATGTAAATAGTATTTCAGATTTCTGCAGTGATATGACATGAAATTATCTTATTGATATTTTTGTTGCCTACATGTAAATCAGAAAAAATGTTTTCTAAGAAGTTAATGGAAACAAAGCTATTTTTATGTCTTTTTATATAATACCAAGTATACATTATATCTATATATATATAATAATATATAATTATATAAATACATAAATAGTTTTATATATAAAAATAATTTCTTTCCCATCCAAGTTCATGGACCCTGAATTCTATAGGTGTGAAATGCTTAGGGTAAGAGTATTTTTTACACATGAGGAAACTGAGGCCTAGAGAAGGAATGAGTCAAGGTTATCAGTAATTAGTAGTGAGTTGTAGATTAGAATTGATTATAGCTCAAAATTTAAGGAAACTTATAATACTGTTAGTTTCTGTTAATTTCTTCTTCTTTGGTAGCTTTCCCTTATATGCTCTTAGAATGTTAAGACTTTGTCTTTACAGCGTTGTCTTTTTCAAAGTGGGAGCACCAGGCATTCCCATAGCACCTTGGTCTTGTGTTGTCTATGATGAGTGTCTGGTGCTGCTGCCAGTGGGCAGGGCTGGGTAGAGCCCAGCCATAGGGACTCTGAGGGATACAATCTGGGAGGCCAACGTAAATGTGAAAGCTGTGTACTTAGAGGAGCAAGAATGCATACTTACTATACATCTCTTTTTATAAATTTAGGCCATTATACCAAGATACCTTAGATTGGGTGGCTTAAACAAAAGAATTTATTTCTCATGCTTCTGGAGGCAGGAAGTCCAAGATCAGGGTGTGAATGTGGCATGGTTCTGGTTGTGGACAAAAAATTATTGTCTGTCATTTTAGTAAACAAAGAATGTTGCCTGCTAGCCCATAAACAAGGATGGTAGCCATCACCAAGGCGTCAAGGAAAGCAGCTTCCCTGATGGTGTGCCCTGAGGAGAATTCAGGATGGAGAAAAATAGGATACTGGCCCTCACTAGTTAAGATGCATCTCAAAGGAATAATTTCAGTGAGCCCAGACTCTTAGATCTTCCCATACATAGAAAGGCACTGAAATTGTTAATTTGAGATAACTGGTTTTTGTAATTAGCAGTTTTTTGATTTTTTTTTTTTTAACATGTCTTCCCCCTCCCCACTCCCCACCCCTGACTTCCTCCTTTACCTCTTTGGAACAGTTCCTCAGACCTATCTAAGAGGTTGACCCCCAGGCTGTAGTCCTCAGTCAGGTCTCCAAACAAAACATAACTCCTAACTTTTAGGTGTGTATTTTTTTCAGTCAACATGGTAAGAATTCTCTTCCTGGATTCCTCACGTGGTGGAGAGAGAAAAGTAAGCCCTTTGGTCTCTCAGTTGAGTTCAGTCACTCAGTCATGTCCAGCTCTTTGCGATCCCATGGACTGCAGCATGCCAGGCCTCCCTGTCCATCACCAGCTCCCAGAGCTTGCTGAAACCCATGTCCATTGTGTCCGTGATGCCATCCAACCATCTCATCCTCTGTCGTCCCCTTATCCTGCCTTCAATCTTTCCCAGCATCAGGGTCTTTTCCAGTGAGTTACTTCTTCTCATCAGGTGGCCAAAGTATTAGAGTTTCAGCTTCAGCATCAGTCCTTCCAGTGAATATTCAGGACTGATTTCCTTTAGGATTCACTGGTTTGATCTCCTTGTGTTGCAGGAAGGCCGACCCCTTCCAGGGCCCGAAACTGGGCCCTTGTCTAACACTCAGAAATGAATTGTCCGAGAAGACACATGTGCTGACAAAGCAAGAGATTTTATTGGGAAAGGGCTCCCGGGTGGAGGGCAGTAGGGTAAGGGAACCCAGGAGAACTGCTCTGCCGCATGGCTTGCAGTCTTGGGTTTTATGGTGATAGGATTAGTTTCCGGGTGGTCTTTGGCCAATCATTCTAATTCAGAGTCTTTCCTGGTGGTGCATGCATCGCTCAGCCAAGATGGATGCTAGCGAGAGGGATTGTGGGAAGTGGACGGACATGCGGTGTCTCCTTTTGACCTTTCCCGAGCTCTTTTGGTTGGTAGTGGCTTATTAGTTCCGTATTCCTTATCAGGATCTCCTGTCATAAAACAACTCATGCAAATGGTTACCATGGTGCCTGGCCAGGGTGGGTGGTTTCAATCAGTGTGCTTCCCCTAACACTTGCAGTCCAAGGGACTCTCAAGAGTCTTCTGCAACACCACAGTTCAAAAGCATCAATTCTTTGGCACTCAGCTTTCTTTATAGTCCAATTTTCACATCCATACATGACTATTGGAAAAACCATAGCTTTGACTAGATGGACCTTTGTTGGCAAAGTAGTGTCTCTGCTTTTTAATATGCTGTCTATGTTGGTCATAGCTTTTCTTCCAAAGAGCAAATGTCTTTTAATTTCATGGCTGAAGTCACCATCTGCAGTGATTTTGGAATCTGTCACTGTTTCCATTGTTTCCCCATCTATTTGCCATGAAGTGATGGGACCAGATGCCATGATCTTAATTTTCTGAATGTTGAGTTCTGGTCTCTTACATGAACACTAATAGCACTCATGAGGGTTCTACCCTTATGACCGCATGACCTTTTAAAAGCCCCACCTCCAAATACCATCACACTGGAGTTAGGCTTCCCCCGTATGAATCTGGAAGTGACACAAACATTCAGTAGTTAACAATACCAACTCTATGTGTGGTCTTTGTATATCCTCTTGAAGTTAATACTTGGAGAGACCTAGTCTGCAGTCTCTGTCCCCATTCTAGAGAGGAAGAGAGAGGCTCGTGCTGAGCCAGCAGCCACCTTGGAATTCATCTGTGTCCTCACAGCCTTTTGAGACACAGGTGCTTTGGTCCCCATTTTACTTATTAGGAAACTGAGGCTCTAAGATGTTCAGCAAGATGACCCAACTCATTGTTTATTAAGTGACGGCACCAGGAATTTAACTGTGTCTGTTACCTTTAAGGCCCATTTTGTTCCTGTGCCCTGCATTGAAGGGATAAACACCACCAACCTCCCCACCAGTTGCTTTTAAACAGGTATTTATTGCAAAACTTTTGTGTACCTAATACTGTCCCAGGTAGGTATGGAGGAGGGAAGGGTGGAGGTTAGAGAGAAGTATATAAGGATATCCTTATCATTGAGCTTACTTTCCTAACTCTCCTGATTGAACCATTAAACGTAGCACAAAGGGAACCCACAGAAAACGTTCAATGACAAGCATGTACAACACCAACACCATATTATTAATGATGGTGATGATGGTGATGGTGATGGCTAACATTTTTTGAAAGTATGCTGTTTTAAGTGTTTTTCCATAAGTTATTTCATCTGACCACACATCCCAGTAAATATGTGCAGTGGCAACACCACCCTTATAGTACTCACACTTGGCAAGAAGGACTCTGCCAAGGCCCCCACATGTCACAAATGCAGAAACATAGAGATGTGTGTCCCTGATTGATTTTGTAGTAACATTTAGGGCAGTCTTGGTCATGAATTGAGCAAACAGGTGTTATGGGAGAGGAAAGATATGCTCTGCCAATCAGATCAACTCTGCTGGCGTCTTTATAGGAATGTTTTCCTTCCTCAAATCTCACTTTGCTGATATAGAATTTTTAGGTAATTCCAAGCAGTTCTCCAAACGATACACCATGAGTGAAAAGAGTGTGGTTCACCCCCTAGTCACTTTGGTTTATTAGGGGTGGCTTGCTTTCAACAAAAGCATCTGCTTACTTGAGTTTCAGGGCAGAGGCCATGATTTTTTATTCTTTCTTCTAATAGAAGCCCAAATATCATGTTGCTGTGTCCTATATACTTCACTAAGCTTCTCTAATGGATAAGGACCATTTCCTCCTTAAATAAAATCACTATGTCATTATTTCAACTAAAAAAATAACAATAATTCCATAATATTTTCTAATACCCAGTCCATGTTCTGATTTTCCCAACTGTCTTAAAAAATCCTTTTGCATTGAGTTTGTTTGAATCAGGATCCAAACATGATTTACATATTGTATTTCATTGCTCTGTCTCTTTGATCTCTTTTAGGTTCTAAAAGTTTCCCTTCTTTTCTATCCCCTCCCCCCCACCGCCCATCCCCTCCCCCCCATCCCCCACCGCATTTCTCTCTCCCCTTCTCTTTATCTTTGTGCATTGAAGTTTTTTGAGGAATGGACTCATTTGTCCTTGGAAATGAACTGCTTTGATTCTGACTGGTTGCTCCCTCATCGTGTCATTTACCTCCTTTAACCTAGTCTACACCAGGGACTGCTTAGATTAAAGTGCATGCTTTTGAACATGGTGCTAATACCTCCCACCGCATCACATCATCAGACTCTTAATATCTGATCAGTACATTCAGATAGTATCAACTGGCCTCTTTCGTTTTAAAATTCCCAATCAACCTTTCACCTAATGTTCGAGTGTTTTTCCATGATGGTGACAGAAGTCCATTATTTCATTATGGGTTGCAGAATGGCAATTTTCAGATTATGTCATCCCTTCTGCATATATCATCTGGAATTCTTCTATGGAGATAAATGTTACTCTATATAGCAATGGTTTTAAAAGTTTTCTTCCAGCATAAAGAAACTTAGTTTAAACATCTCATTTGAGAACTGAAAATTTGAAACATGAATAGGAAGTAGTGGGGGATGAAGTGGAAGTGCTTGCTGAGTGACCCTTTCATCCTCTGGCCTTTATCCTCTACACTGTGGCAGAGGAGCCCTTGGGATCTGGGCAACACAGATGGGGGATACCCTGGTGAATCACACTGTCACCTCCCTGCTTCCATCAGGCTTATAGTGCGGTGTTTGGAGTAAAGAAGTGTGTGCCCCAGTCAGTACCAGAGAGGCTTGCCACACCCCACTCGCTAACTCTGGGGATGTTAACTTTGATCAGCCCTATTTCCCCATCTGTAAAGCAGAAATAAGAGCACTAACTTCATAAGACAGTTGTGAAGATTCCATGTGCTTATGCCTATAACATGCTTGGTGTAGAACTTGCTGCCTCACAACGCTCGGATGCATTACCTTTTTATTGTAATCAGTCATTGTACTGTTTTTTTCTCAGGGCTGCCATAGCGAAGTACCACAAACTGATGGTTTAAAACAACAGAAATGTCTTCTGCCACAATTCTGGAAGCTAAAAGTGTGAAATCAAAGTTTCAGCGGGGCCATGCTCCCTCTAAGCCTCTGGGTTGAATCAGTTGCCTCTTCCTAACTTTTGGTGGTGACTGGAAAGTCTTGTTTTTAATTCACTGATAGGTGCATCATGCTGAGCTCTCCTCCCTGTTTGTCTCTTCACATGGCTTTCTTTTTGTGTCCTCACATCATCTTTGGGTAAGGACACCCGTCATATTGGGTTAAGGGATCACCCTGCTCCATCATGACCTCAACTTAACTAATTACATCTGCAATTGCCCTGTTGCCCAGTAAACTCCTGTTCTGAGGGACTGGGGTTTAGGACTTCAATATACCTTCTGGAGAGGATATAATTGAACTCCTAACAATTATGTAACCATTCAATGCAGAGTCCTGCATCTTCTACTACAAGGGTTTCTTTCCTATACTGTTTGATACGGTGTTCACTTTTCATGCATTTTATGCCTTCCTACTGGTTTTCTTTCAGAGATGTGATGCTATATACTGCAGGGTAAGGCAAGATGAGCAATTCTTCCACATTTAGACCCAGAAAAGACAAGTGAATAAGTCATTCTCCAGCTCCACAGAGAGGGTGGGAGCAGAAAACGACAGCTAGAACATCTCCTGTAAACAGCAGCAGAAGAAAGGCCACTTTACAGAGCCTTGCACATCTCAGCACTCCCAGCCTGGCACTACCCTGGCAGGCACCCAGTGGTCCTCCCCTCCGTATCAGGACAAGCGTTGGAGCAAACTGTTTATTTATCAATTCTTAATTGAGTTGATGTTTACTCATGATTGTGAGCAGATGATTAATTTATTATAGAGTTCCAGGAGTCAGCTAGAGAGGAGATCATTATAAAGAGAGATTATAATAGAGTTCCCTGCACTTGTGGGTCTGGTAATAAAAGATTGACTGATATAATTAGATGGGGTTTGGTAACAAATACTATCACATTATGTCTGAATCTTATTTGAATGTATTGGCCTTTTATCTTAAACTTATTAGGGGGTGGCTATAGGTTAAGTTGACACCTGATAGCTCTTTTACTCCTGCAAAGGAGAGCAGAACTTTATAAAAGAGTCAATTGTTTTGATGTTTAGAGGCAATGGAAAGGTATCTTTCCAGGAGCAGCTCTCTTCTTGGTTCCTAGAATAGTGGCAGGATTGAGGGGAGCTTACCTTTCAACACTGTCACTAACTTGCTGTATAACTCTGGGCAGTTGAAAGGCTATGTTCTTGCTATACTGTGACTGTGACTGCAGCATCTTTATCTTGGCCAAAGCTATCCTTGACAAAACAGATAAAAGAAAAGACAGGAAATAGCATGGCAGTGCCATGAGGAAATGGGCTGTAAGTGAGAAAGGCTTGACTTTCAAATTCAGATGTAGGAGGCTGAGTAGTGGTCCCCCTACCAAACCAAGCAAACAAAGGTATATCCTCATTCTAACCGAGGGAAACTATGAACGTGACCTAATTGGGAAAAAAAGTTTTTGCAGATATAATAAAGGATCCTGAAATTAAATCATCCTGGACTATCCTGGTGTGTTATGAATATAGACAAATAGAGGAAAGATAGATGGACAAGAGGAGTTCAGGTGAAGACAGGGCCAGAGATTGAAGTTAGGCAGCTACAAGCCAAGACCACCTGAAGTCACCAGAAGCTGGGAGATGGAAGCAAGAAATCTCCTTGTGAGCATCTGGAAGGAACTCAGGCTTGCTGACACCTTGATTTCAGACTTCTGCCCTGCAGAACTATGAGAGAATACATTTCTGTTGTTTAAGACACCAGGTTCATGGTTATTTGGTGTAACACCCCTAGGAAGCTAATACACCAGCTGTACAACAAATACCTTGTAAGCCCTTTGGACCAGTCTCTTAATCTTTCTAAGCCTCAGTTTTCTCATCTATACAATTTTGGTTATTATACTCATCTCTCAGCATTGTGTGGGCCAGACACAATAAGCTGTAAGAGCTCACCCAATCTGGTGCCTGGTGTGTGATAGGCATTCAGTACATATCAGATCCCTTCTCTGTCATGTCCCACTCCTTTCTGTACATGACATTCTAACTTAACATCTCTTTCATCTTCTCCTCCTAAAACGTTTGCTAAACCAACAGCCCTCCCCTGAAGAATGTTCTGTTCTTCAGGAGCTGTTCTTATGACTGTCAAATTAGAGGAGATAGCACGATACAGCTGGTATTCTTAAGGCAGTTGGGTGAGAGCCATGTAGATATAAAAATTTTTCAGAAAATGCAGTTCATTGAATGCAGCTCTATAATGGAGCAGCTGAAGTCTATACTGGAGTCCCAGTGTGGCTGGCCAGCTGTGGTCTGTTTCCTTCACATGAAGGGGGTCTCAGGGCACATTCTCAGCCTTGCGGAACAGACAGCACAAGGGAGAGGAGTGCAGATAATATTTTGTACTGTGGAAAGAAGCTGATGGAAATGGTTTTTGCTGGATGCACTGATTTTAGATCTAGAGAGTCATGACTGATCATATCCCACCCAATACAGACTGAAGAAGTCAGTGCTGGAATTTAGAGCATGATGGACTTGAATAAATGTTTTCAGAGGCAAGAGTTCTTCTGAGGGGCATTAAGAGGATGCAGAATTAAAAAGAGCACTGGTCTAGCATTGAAACATGTATAATATCATATAAGAAATGAATCGCCAGTCCAGGTTTGATGCAGGATACAGGATGCTTGGGGCTGGTGCAGTGGGATGACCCAGAGGGATGGTACAGGGAGGGAAGTGGGAGGGGGGTTCAGGATTGGTAACACGTGTACACCCGTGGCGGATTCATGTTGATGTATAGCAAAACCAATACAATATTGTAAAGTAATTAGCCTCCAATTAAAATAAATAAATTTAAATTTTAAATAAAAGGAAAAAAATAAAAAGAGCACTGGTCTAGATTTCACTTTTGTCCTTGATGAGCTATAGGACCTTGGACTAGCTGTTCAGGTTCTCTGTGATTTCATCTACATGCTGAGGTGGATGGAGCAGCTTATCTCAGGACTAAAATTCTATTGTTCCATGAAAACTTGGGGTCAGGCTGTAGGGCCATCTAGCCCATACCTATTGTCTGGAATCTGGCTAAGCATATTATAGAATTGCAAGAAGGCAACAAGGGAAGAGAATTTTAGAGGAAAATAAAGGGTGTTCTCAGGCTTCTCAGTTGGTGCTAGTAGTAAAGAACCATAAGAGACACGGGTTCAATCCCTGGGTCAGGAAGGTCCATTGGAGAAGAGCATGGCAACCCACTCCAGTATTCTTGCCTGGAGCATCCCATAGACAGAGGAGCCTGGCGGGCTAGGGTCCATAGGGTCGCAAACAGCTGGACACGACTGAAGCAACTTAGCACACACAAAGGCATGCAAAGTGTTTTCTCATATACTCCATCCAGAGCATCCGCAGTCATCAAGGGGAGAACAGGAGATTTCCTAAAGGCTCGGAGACCTCCAACCCCTGGTTCTCTTGAGGACCATGTGTCAGTGACAGTTTCACCGTCTCTAAATGGCACTGAGAAAACACTTTATGGGTGCTGAGTGGACGGGAGAATTCCTGGGGATGTGGCCTGTTATGAGGTTGGTGATGTTTGCCTTTGGGACATTGGTGCCCCTTCTTTTGCCTTTTCTGCATGAGCAGTTTCCTCCTGTTTCTCGAGTCTGATCAGTTCATTAATGGTGAGAGGGAAGGAAAGGGAAGGAGATAAACATTTATTGAGAGTCCAGGATCACCCCCTACTGAGAAAGGTCTGTCTTCATAACCACCTTATGAGGCAATAATTTTATTCCCCTTTTATATGTTAGAAACCTGAGGCAAGGAAATGCTTGGTATGTTGGCCAAGTCACTATTAAAAATTTTTGTATCTATCTAGCTGCACTAGGTCTCAGTTGTGACACCCAGAATCTTTGATCTTTTTTGAGGCATGAAAGATCTTTAGTTGTGGCTTGTGGATCTCATTCACCAGTCAAGGATTGAACCCAGGCTCCCTTCATTGAAAGCGTGGTGTCTTAGCCATTGGACCACCAGGGAAGTCTCTAAGTCACTAGTTCGTAAGAGCAGGAATTGAACTTATGCCTGTTTTAGAGCCTGTGCTTCCTTCACTAGGGCATCCTAGCCCTGCACTGCGATGTTAAGCTCCACCCACTGGCACCTACCTCCCCATGTGTATTGTATACAAGGCACTGGACAACGTGCATTGGTAGTTAGGGGTGGAGGAGAATGAGCATAAAGAAATACGGAAAATAATAACTGAGTAATATTCTATTGTGTATGTGTACCACAACTTCCTTATCCATTCATCTGTCAGTGGACATCTAGGTTGCTTCCATATCCTAGCTATTGTCAATAGTGCTGCAGTCAATGTTGGAGTACATGTGTCTTTTTTTCAATTCTGGTTTCCTTGGGGTATATTCCCAATAGTGGTGTTGCTGAGTCATATAGTAGTTTTATTCTGAGTTTTTTAAGGAATTTCCATACTGTTCTCCATAGTGGCTGTTCAATTTGCATTCTCACCAACAATGCAAGTGTTCCCTATTCTCCACACCCTCTTCAACATGTATTTGCTGCTTTTTTGAATTATAATTTTGTCTGCACAGGAATGGAATTGCTGGATCATATGGTAGGCCTGTTTATAGTTTTCTGAGGAATCTCCACACTGAGCTCCATAGTGGCTGCACCAACTTAGAGTGCCCCCCAGCAGTGTGGGAGGGTTCCCTTTACTCCATCCCTCTCCAGCATTTGTTATTTGTAAACTTTTTGATGATGGCCGTTCTGACCAGTGTGAGATGGTACCTTACTGTAATTTTGATTTGCATTTCTCTAATAATGAGAGATGTTGAGTAACTTTTCATGTGTTTATTAGGTATCTGCATGTCTTCTTTGGAGAAATGTCTGTTTAGGTCTTCTGCCCACTTTTTGATTGGTTTGTTTTTCTGGTATTGAGCTGGATGAGCTGCTTGTATATTTTAGGAGATGAATCCTTTGTCAATTGTTTCATTTGTTATTATTTTTCCCATTCTGAGGGTTGTCATTTCACCTTGCTTATAGTTTCCTTCATTGTGCAAAAGCCTTTCAGTTTAATTAAATCTCATTTTTAATTTTTGTTTTTATTCCATTACTCTAGGAGGTGGGTCATAGGGGATCTTGCAGTGATTTATGTCAGACAGTGTTCTGCCTATGTTTTCCTCTATGAGTTTTATAGTTTCTGGTCTGACGTTTAGGTCTTTAATCCATTTTGAATTTATTTTTGTGTTTGGTGTTAGGAAGCGTTCTAATAAGGAAGTTGTGGTACATATATACAATGGAATAGTATTCAACTATAAAAGGGAACACCTTTGAATCAGTTCTAATGAGGTGGATGAACCTAGAGCCTGTTATACAGAGTGAAGTGAGAAAGAGAAAGACAAATGTTGTATATTAATGCATATATATGAAGTCTAGAAAGATAATACTGATGATCCTACTTGCATGACAACAAAGGAGACACAGACATAAAGAACAGACTTTTGGACATAGTCGGGGAAGGAGAGGGGATGATTTGGGAGAAGAGCATTGAAACATATACATTACCATATGTAAAGTAGATAGCCAGGGATAGTTTGCTGTATGAGGCAGGGGACCTAAAGCTGGTGCTCTGTGACAACCTAGCAGGGTGGGATGGGGAAGACGGTGGGAGGAAGGTTCAAGAGGGAGGGGATATAGGTATATCTATGGCTGATTCATGTTGATGTATGGCAGAAGCCATCACAATATTTTAAAGTAATTATCCTCTAATTAAAAATAAAATGCACGCCAAGTTGCTTCAGTTGTGTCTGACTCTTTGTGACCCCATGGACTGTAGCTTACCAGCATCCTCTGTCCTTGGAATTTTTCAGGCAAGAATACTGGAGTGGGTTGCCATTCCCTTCTCCAGAGGATCTTCCCAACCCAGGGATTGAATCCATGTCTCTTATGTCTGCATTGGTAGGCGGGTTCTTTAACACTAGCACCACCTAGGAAGTCCAAAAATTAAAAAATAGTTTATATATATATATATAAAATGTATATCATCCTTTCTCTAAACCTTGTTATTTAATTATACGGATATAGCAACAACAAAGGCAGTGCATTTTGTTGCTGTTCAGTTGCTAAGTCATGTCCGACTCTTTGTGACCCCATGGACTGCAACATGCCAGACATCACAGTTCTTCACTATCTCCTAGAGTTTGTTCAAACTCATGTTTGTTGAGTTGATGATGCTATCTAACCATTGCCCCCTTCTCCTCCTGCCCTCAATCTTTCCCAGCATCAGAGTCCTTTCCGATGAGTCAGTTCTTTGCATCAGATGGCCAAAGTCTTGGGGCTTCAGCATCAGTCCTTCCAATAAATATATAGGGTTGATTTCATTTAGAATCAACTGGTTTGATCTCCTTTCTGTCCAAGGAACTCTTAAGAGTCTTCTTCAGCACCAAAGTTTGAAAGTATTAATTCTTTGGCACTCAGCCTTCTTTATGGTCCAGCTGTTCCATCTGGTCATGACTACTGGAAAAACCATGATTTTGACTATACAACATAATGCCTCTGCTTTTTGATACTCTGTCTACGTTTGTCATAACTTTCCTTCCAAAGAGCAAGTGTCTTTTAATTTCCTGGCTGCAGTCACTATCCACAGTGATTTTGAAGCCCAAGAAAACTGCCACTGTTTCTACTTTTTCCCCTTCTATTTTCCATGAAGTAATGGGACCAGATGCCATGATCTTAATGTTTTTAATGTTGAGTTTTAAGCCACCTTTTTCACTCTCCTCTTTCACCCTTATCAAGGAACTCTTAGTTCCTCTTCACTTTCTGCCCTTAGAGTAGTATCATCTGCATATTTATCAACAATATAATAATTAGGGACATGATGATAGCAGCTTACATTATTGTGCAATTGCTATGTGCCATATACTAAAGATTCTACAAGGATTTTTCTCATTGAACCATTACCACCACAACCCTATGTCAAGTTTTTACATATGAGGAAGTCGTGACCTAGAGAGATTCAGAAACGTGACCAAAGTCCACAATGTTTAGGTTTCCTGTGATGGAGCCAGGATTCAAATCTTTCCTTGCTTTCCTGAGAATATTATTACTCAGCAAGCGGGAGAATTGAGGCCCACTTGAAACTCATTGGTAGGAGAGATGAGTTTGGTCTGAAGTGATCATGGTGGGCTGCATGCAGAAAATGGAACTCTAAAGGCCTATTTGGAAGCAGCCATACTTCACATTGAAGGACACATTTCCTAATGAGGTACTTTCCTATCAGTTTAGAGTAGGACCTTGCAATAGTCACGGGCTTCTCCAGCTCCTCTAATCTCATATATGGTAGCAAACAACCCATTTTCTCTTTATTCTAACCTAAGAATTCCCTCTGAAATGATGGGATAAAAAGCAGATATTTTTGGAACATGTTTCCTGTGAGGGAAACAGTGCTTGGAACCAGGGGCCTAGGGAAAGTCATGCTAATCCCCAGCTGATTGTGAGACAGTGATAACATCTTAGAGTGTCAGGTCTTATAGCCTTTCCAGAAGCACAGATAGGAGTGAGTGTGGCAGAATTATGGGCCTGGATCAGTCCAAATGGCATTACTTATGTAAAAGCACGAGCCTTGTCAATTGCAGTCCCCCTTTAAGGAGTGTGTGAGATGGAAACAAGATGGTTTGAAGGAAGAAACTAATGGCTGTGCTCTTTTTGGCAGAGCTTCCTTTTGCAAGGAAGCACCCCTCCACCCTGTCATAGACTTGATGACTTTGATGAGACGGGTACAGTTGAGGCAGCAGACAGCAGCGCCAGGTGAGTTCCTGGAGATAACCAAAAAGATACATGTAGATTGCAATCAGATCTGATATTTTAGCGAAAACACTGAACTTGCATTAATGGGTCTGCACTGTCCAGATTCATACACCCCTCACAAGAGTCATTTAATTCCCCGATTTTACAAATTAGGAAATTGTAACTTTGAGAGAAGAGATTTACCAATGTGATTTATGTAGATGGTTGGTTTCGGTTTTAGAATAGAAAAATTGGATTCCTTGTTTGACATTTCACCACAATATTGTGCTCAAAGCTGGATTTTCTTTTCTTTAAGCCTAGAGAAAAGGAAAGGGGTCTTGGGACTTCTCTGAACTTGAGTTTGAATTTGAGGCAATATCTTTAACCTTGGTTGACATGATTAACCATGTAACTCATGGAGTGGGCTTGGTTTGAAGGGGTTTAAGGGAGCTATTTCAGAGCCTAGTACAACTATGACAGCCAAAAACATTTGCTATTTGGAAAACACATATAAAATGTTTAGGTATGGATAAAACTGAAATACTCTGGCTAGAAAAACACCTGCTAAGATATCTATTCACCTAGTGTGATAGATTCTTAAACTTTGCAGTGTGACCATAACCTCTCTTCAACAAGAGTGGAGGAGATTCTCTGTCTACCCCTTGCACCTGAACTTGACCTTGTGACTTGTTCTGGTCAGCAGGGCATTAGCAAACACAATGTAACAGAGGCTCAGACAGCATTTGCACACTGGGGCTTGTCGTCTCTCTTAACGCCCTGAGTCTGCCACGCTGAGAAGTCAGGTACCCACTGGGAGTTGCAAACAATTGAAACAGGAGCCATCCCAGCAGAGACCTCCGGGACCAAACAATGTGTCACCTCACTGTCTTCACATGAATGATGGCAGATGGAGCATGAGAACCACCCAGCGGAGCCCATCCCGAATTTCTCACCAGAAGAATCACGAGTAAATCCCACGGTTGTTCTGTGATGGTTGGTTACCGCAGGTGGTAGCTGATGAGCCTGCTATTTCTTCTATCAGTTGTCTTCTTAGGTATTAGCTCAGTTTCACAAGAGTGATTAAATAACAGTCTCAGACTTGGGCTCCCCTAAGTTTAATTTGATCTGGGAGGAGAGAAAGTGGGAACTTTCTAAAGTTGTTTTTTTCTTTTTTGAGACGTCTTTCCCTGAGTCTGTTTCTATTTATTTTTTTCTTCTCATCCAGTTTTCTTTCTCTCCCTGACTCATATATCTGACTTGTATTCAGTTGTCCTTACCATGAACTTGATCATTATATTTGTGATTTGTTTGTTTGCTTTCCGATCCATCCTCAACCCCTGCTCTATTCCATATTGTGTAACCAGGAGCTGATCCTCCTAACCGGGTTTCCCTGATGTCTTTACCCCCTGGATAACAGCCAGGTTCAGCCAGTGAGAGGAACTGGTGAGAGATTACTGGTGAGCAGAAGAGAGAAGAAAACTACGGTCTCTCTCTCCTGTTTTCTCTGTCTCAGACGGCCTTTGCTGACAATGGTTATGTGTCTTCAATGGCTCCCTCTCCTATGGGAATTGTTCCATCTGTTGTCCCAGTTCCCACTGCTGGCCCCACAGTGAGTCCAGCATCTGCCCTGGGGGCCTTGGCTCACAGATTCCAATAACATCCTCTTTCCTTTGACTCTAGTATAGAAGTGGCATTAGCTTCCTGAAGTTGCTGTTCTCAGGGTAGCCTTCTCTTCTTTTGTTTGTTATTTCAGCTCTTTTAAAACCTTTGAATTAATATACTGTATTGAATACCCTCTTTTGGATTACCTGTCCTGAGTCCCCCCCACAGCCCCAGGGCATAATCTCTGATTTACACAGTAAGATACAGGGTCTCTAAAATGTGAAGAGTATAACAAAACTCACCTCCTAGAGAAATGTGTAATGAAGATAGTGTTTTCTGTTTATCGGAACAGTGATTGATGTAAGCTTTAATCTTATAGGAAAGGTACCTTTGTTTGGCTGAGAAGTTCGAACTTCTGTTACTACATGGGGTCCTCTAATGTTTCCTGAAATCATGGGAAAAAGATACACAAGGTCATATGGACTGGTGAATCCAGCCCTCTTTATTGGAAAACATGTGGCCCACAGAGATTCACTGGCATGGTTATACCCAAAGAGTCTGGGATAGTGGTTCTCAGTAAGGGCAGCTTTTATCCCCAGGAGTCATTCATTTATGTGTGGAAATGTTTTTGATTTTTACTCCTGGGATGGGAATGTGCTACTGGCATCTACAAGTATAGGTTAGGGATTCTGCTAAATATCCTAACATCCACAGGACAGTCCCCACAGCAAAGAAATATCTGGTCCAAAATTTAAACGGTAATTCTGAGATATCTTGTAAAGGAAATTGCTGACTACAGTCACTTTTTTTTTTTTTTTCAGAATTCCTTGATATATCTAGGCATTATTTTATCCCTACCACACCCCATTCTCATTTTCTTCAAGACTAAGTCCCTTCTTCAGAGTCTTCAAAATGTCTCATTATTTCCTAAGAGATACCTCTTTGGGTTGGCCAGAGTAGATTGTTTTCTAATTGTAAAATGTCTTCCTGGCTCATCTTCTTATGCTTATAATTGCAGAGAAGTAGATTGAATCCCCAGGGGGGAAGGACATGAATCAAGATGGGAAGTCAAGACTCAACCAGGGCTAAATTTGAAGAAAGTAAGGTTTTAGTTTAGTTTTTGCTTGCAGGCTAGAAAGACAGCCATTCACCCCGCTCAACCTTTGGGAATTCTATTTGCTAAAGTTATCCTGAGAGAAGAACATCTCTACCACATCTGCCATAGCCAAAGGCTTTGCACAGGATAGTGTATCATTGGCTTGAGAACAGGGTGAGCATGTGCAGATGGGCCTGTAATTTTTAATATGACATTGGCCATAATTTTTCTTGTCATACCACCCACTCACAACAGGCTCCTCAAATGAAACGCTAAATGCCTTTCTTATCAACACTTGATGGGAAAATGCTGTTCTGGCATCTTCCTCTAAGGGAAACAGAAATCTAACCATGTTCCTTGCAGCCTAGAGCTCAGCACACAGGATCAGATTTGTTTTTCCCCCCACCCCTTCCCAATTTATAGGGATTTATAAGGAAGCACATCCTGTTTGGTATTTAGAAGAGGAAGTGGAGTGAGAATCAGTTTCTTTTTCTTGAAATTTGCTCAAACTGTTTTATGACTTAAAAAGACTCCTATCTTATTCCCATTTTTATGAGCAGCTTGTTCTTTTCTATTCTGATTTCTCCACTGACATTTTTGGCTGGTTCATGGGCCAATTATTAGAATTCCTTGGGAGGTGGTTAGTTCCTCCATAAAATGGGTATCATCATAAAATTTTTACTTCAGAAAATGAGGACTCTATTCTGTGGCCTGGGGTGAAGTCCATGTGTTATAGTCCTGTTAAATTAAAGACTCAGTCTTGCCTGAGAATGCCAGGACTGGATCCTTATTATCCTGTGCTTCTCAATAGTGCAGACTTTTCTGCAGAATAGTGCACCCCGATAATGAAGGCCTGGCGGAGTGGTAGGGCTGAAGAGGGGGATCAGCTCTTAGGGCATTAGTGCTGTATGGACCCTCTCTTAATGCTAGAACAGAGCTCTAGAGCCAAGAGAAAGCTGATTCTTGCATAATTCCTAACAGGTCGATAATTAGAAGGAAAATCTTCAACTTTGAAAAGTTTTAAGGAAATGGAAATACTCCTTTTTAGACATTTGCTTGGGCTTAACTATTTAATAATTTTTGATAGGTCACGATACTGCATTTCAAGGTTAGAGCAACTAAAATACTTAGAGAATGGGTTCTGATTAATTTTCTACTTAACTTAGGGGGGAACTATAGATTCTTCTTGATTCAACTTAGGGAAATCTGATTTCCATGACTTGGGTTCTCACTACTGAGTCATTGTTCTTGGGAAGATGACTGGGTGCACTGATCCCCAAATAATCCCTGGCATTCCATGACGCACACTTAAAAGATGCATGCTGAAAAAATTCATTACCTTGACTCTTTTGTATTCCCATTAATTGAGGCTTTGCTCATTGGAGGTGGTTGTGAAGAGGAAGAGGACATAATGAATCACAGAGTCTGGCCCCTTGTTAGCAAATGGTTGTAAATTATGGATGTTATTATATGAATGCGTTTTTATTTTTAAGCAAAGATTGCTATAAAATATGATGGTACCTGTCTAGGCTGACCTTGAAAGAAAATACTAACAGAACTTTGTGAAACCAAAATGTGCATGGAAAAGGAGCATCCGTTCCTCACCGTGAGTAGGTTTCAAATCTCTTATTTGGAAGATTTAAATGTAAGTTTGAAGAAGTAGGACCGAGGTCACATCTTCCCCTGTCGGACATTCTTTCTGATGAATAAGTATTAAAACTGCTTTGAATTTGGTTTCCCCCTCAGATAAGGATTTATTTTTTCCATACGGTCTTTTCTTTGCACCTGAAGGAGCATTGAGGGTGAAAAATAGAGGCCTGTTTCCTGTTCCTAACTGGAGCCCTCAGAAGGTTGTCAAACCAGAACAACAACTCTGTGGGATTTATGCCTGGGACCTGTCAAAGGAAAATTATCATAGCAAACCCTCTCTGCTATCAATCAAAGGGGTATTGGAGATGGCAAGGGCAGGCATTTTTCAAATTTCTTTACTGTGCATATTTAGTTTTGTGCCTGGGGGAGGAAGAGCTCCTTTGAACAGTTTTTGTAGATTTTTTTTCCATCAGATGGCAGCTCACAGAACTACTTAATCTTCCCCAAAGGGCTTCTCTCATTGGCCTGCTGAGAGAACAGCCAGGGAACAGTGTTGGGTGGGGGGCGGGGGGGCGGGGGAGGTGGGGAATGACAGAAACAATCCAATCACAAATCCTGGAAAAGAAGGACACACAGTGTGACTCTGATGTCTCGCATGTGGTCTGTGGCAGGTTATCCGCCCTCTCTGCTTTAAGGATCACGTGGACGTTTAGAAGCAGCACCACAGAGCTGCCTCTGCCGCCCCAGCAACTTGAGTTTTCTCCTGTCCTCTGCAGGCATTTCCCACATTTGTCAAGGCCAAGGTTGCAGGGGGACCGACGGGAACTGGGGCACCCATTCATTCCTGTCTGTCAGAGGTTCGCTTTGTCATGATAACATTCATGGAGAGTATTTATCTCTCTGGCTACTGGAGGTTAAGGCAAGGGTAACAAAAAGTGGAGAAGAAATCCTATTTGAAAAGTTTACAAACCCTGCCGTGAGGGCTGTAAACAGAGTTCAGCTGGTGGTGGAGTGTGTAAAATACCGCCACACTGAGAGGGACCCGATTCCCCAGCACTAGAAATCCACTCATGTAAACAGAGGAACGGTTGCTGAGAATCGGGTCTGTTTTGGCTTAAAGTCTGAGGAACACATTGCCTTCAAAGTGAATTCTTAGGTGTCACTTCCCATAAGTTATGGCAGAAGATTACAAAGCTACTGATATAACATATTAGTTTGATGGACAGAATTATACCCCCAACGCTTCCTGCTCTCCCCGATGACGCACACTAACTTAGTCTGCTGTGACAGCGGTCGTGATTTACCACCCGTCCGGGAGGCCAGCGGGAGAGAGAATGTTCACATGGACGCAGGGCCTGAGACTGGCCCAAAGCCTAGTTTATAAAGCTGCCCTGTAATTCACCACAAATGTGTCACCATTAAAAGAGGAAAAAAGGATTGCAGATAATAAATACTCTCTAATTTATTAGCTAACAACAAAGAGATCAGAGCCAGTTGTGATGTGATTGTTTGACATAATATTGTCAAGGAAAAAAAAGCGAAGTTGACCAGAGAGGTAAATTACACATTCAAGCAGATGTATCAACTCTTGGCTTGTCACAAGCGCAGCTAAACAAAACACCAAACGGAGGAGAGAACTGGCAAAGAGCAGAGTCATTTATCTCTGAAAGAGACATATTCAAGAGCAAGTGAAATAAGACATAGTTCTTTTGGACTTGGTCAGAGGCCAGGTTTTAACTGTTATAAATTAAATGTTTTGTGTATCGGATTTGGCAGTCCCGGTTGCTTTTGTCATGGTAGGGAGATGTTGGATTTTTCTGTCTGTCTTAAGACTCACAGTTTGGTCAGCTGAGTTGTATGTCTTTGCAGCTAGTTATTGGAGGTCCAGAGCATTCTGGTAATTAGAGCAAAGATCAGAAAGGCTTTTGTATGTGGCCTGTCCTAAAATCCGTGGCTTTAGAAAACATTTTAATCACCCTCTTTTTCTGTGATTTCCTTCTCGGCAGTTATTTAGGAATAATCCTACAGGACACCAGGCAGGGATTCACAGTCATATTAGAGTCATGGGATTTTAGGATTGAAAGAAGTGTTTCGTCTCACATCCCACCCAGGATATGCAGATAGCTATGTAGTCTGGGCTGGAGGACTGCCAGGGACACAGAGCATCTGCTGCGTGCTATTACAATAGAGCTCAGAGTCCCCCAGTGCCCACTGGGCTTTGATTCTTACATAAGCTACTGCTTAAAAAAAAAAAAAAAAAAAAACAACCTGCTTGTCTTGGGAAACTGAGTTTTCTAACCTAAATGGACACTTATGTTTTATTTTTTTCTTTATTTTATCTTTATTATAAATTTGCTAAATTATTTACCTTCAGTTTTAGCCTATTGTAGATTTCTAGGTTTTATTCAATAGTTTGGAGGCAAGAATGGAATCCAGAGGATAGACTCAAGGAATCTCTGTTCTAGGGAATCAACAGTTATTGTTTTTGCTATATATGGTTCATCTACTGTGAATTAACTTGAATTATTTATCTATTTGATTGTTTAGTGATGGATTGCCATGCAATATAATTAGAGATTTTTGTCAGCTGTTTTGCTGAAATCAGTGTATTATGTCTGTGGTCTCGCCGGTTTACCTGTTTAATAACTGTTTTTAAAAGACAGAGAGAAAGAAGAGGGGGAGAGTAAAAGAAGAGGTTCCTTTGGCCTAGCTTATCATAGGTGAAAAGGCACTGGCTCTTACAAGTCGTTACTGTCTTGTCAAAGTGCATGTATGTATTTAATTCACTTACATTTTGAGTGAGACTCTCTTATTGTTTTCAGACTCTTCCATTCTGTCTTAAAATAAAAAGAGAGAGAGAGAGAGAGAAAGAGATTTGGCTGAATATGCTTTTCTCCCATAATTTTTGAAGTGTTAGTAATGTTATTTCAATGACCAGGTCTATAAACATGTTTGTTGTTGCTGTTGTAAAATAAAATACATTTTTCTGGGTCTGGACACCAGCCTTCTCAGGTGTCTCATACACTCACTAAGGCTTCCTTCTTTATTCATTTCTCTTTGCAACTTGAAAGTATAATTTTATGGTGGACAAAATAATAAAGTAAGCACTTAGCCATTGTGCTTTTTCCCTGTCATTTGAGTTTTTCTTTCACCCTATCTTCCGACAGGGAACTTGTTTTCTTCCTTTGGCATTGCTGTTATAAAATCTGAGTTCATCAGTGTTTCCCATGCAGTAATACTAGTCTGGTTCCTTTGGCTGTTTCTCCATCCTTCTTGCTCCTCAACCTTCTTTGTTGTCATTTTTTCATTAGCTACATAGCCAGAGTTACACAATTCTTATTTTCTCTGATTTCAAAAGAAAAATACTGATTAAATCAAGAGCATCTGGATGTTTCTGTTCCCATCTTTCCCAGTCACTATTAATGCGATGTATGGTCACTTTCTCTAAGGGATCTCATATCCTCCACACTAGCAAATCTGTGAATTTTGTGTGTTTGATAGTATTAAGTTTTGCTGTGCTCTCCAATCTGTCCTCTGTAATGCTACTACTTCTCATATGTTCCCTAAATGCTTTCCTGCTTCATTTTTCTGATTTCCAAAGAAGACGTCCCCCTCTCCCCTCCTCTGCTGTTTTCTTCGTTTTCTGTTGGAAATACCTCTCTTTTGAACAAGGTGTCCTCTACCACTGTCACATTCGGGGCATGATCACTGCCATCTTGTATTTATTTCAAGTTCACTTTATTTTAGGAAGTTATGACCTGTTTTATACGAACAGTGTGCTTTTATCACGTCAACTCTTCTCTTCAGGAATGTTCAGGAGCTTCTCTTTGAGTTTGGAATTTGGCCCCAAACCCTTAGTCAGGCTTCCTAGGTCTTGTTAACCTTAGGCTTCATGTACCTTTTCAACTTTACCACTTAGAATTTCCCTGTATTACTTCTTCTGGCTTCTCCCCTCAACCTTTTGTAGTCATCTTAGTTAGAAGGCAAGTCACCAGAAAGGTCATTAAAATGTCATGTCTGTCATTGCCTTTTGTTTTTTCTCTGTGAAGAAAATAATTTTATTGTGCAAAAGGAACTTCTAAAGTCTTAGAACAGAAAGTCTGGGGCCAACTGAAATTAAAAGTGAGTTATAATTAATACACTGAAACAGGCGGTCTTTATTTTTTTTAAGTTAATTTTTTTTGAAGTATGGTTGATTTACAATGTTGTATTAGTTTCTGCTGTACAGCAAAGTGAATCAGATATATATATATATATACACACATATATATATGTGTGTGTGTGTATATATATATGTATATATATATATATATATATATATATATATATATATCTCCACTCTGTTTTTAGATTCTTTTCCCAAATAGGTCTTCTAGATTATTGATAGTTTCCTGTGCTATACAGATTATAGCTAATCAATTCTTATTTATCATGTTTTATTTATCGTAAAGTCGTGAAGTCACTCAGTCGTGTCCTACTCTTTGTGACCTCATGGACTGTATAGCCCACCAGGCTCCTCCATCCATGGAATTTTCTAGGCAAGAGTACTGTAGTGGATTGCCATTTCCTTCTCCAGGGGATCTGGATCCAACCCAGGGATCGAACCCGGGTCTCCCGCATTGCGGGCAGACACTTTACCGTCTGAGCCGAGAGGAGCTACCCCGTGTTTTATTTATAGTAGTATGCATATGTCAATTTCCATCTCTCATTTTATCTGCCCCTCCTTAAGTTCGTTTTCTTACATCTGAGACTCTATTTGTTTAAATCAACAAGGATTTATGAGCGGGAGCTTGGTGATTGTGTATGGCTTTGTAACTGTTGGCAACAGTATCTAGTATTTCTGAAGCATTGGTTTAGAGAGAGATGACTTCATATTAAGGACATGAGAATCCTGTGGTCATTTATCTGAGCATTGGCTACTTGAACTAAACTGAAATTCCTGCACATCCACAGTTACCAGTCTTACTATTCAGTCTACAACAATTGCTACGATAGACAAAGAGCAAGAGTCATTTCACATCAGACCAAGCTACATCTTTCAACAACCAAGAAGATAGAGGGTGAGCCAGGTCACATGGCCCAGCGAATGGAACTGGTGAAGAAAGGGATAGGGCAGACAGTAGCTTTAAGGCAGCATGAAGAAAAATAGATTTAAATCATTCTGAAAGAAATAAATCCTAACAAAGGATACACTGTGCCAAAAGAAATGAAGCTCACAGAAGAATTGATTAGGAAGTATACCAAATGAAATAAAATGTAGCAGAAAGGCATATATTGGAAAGAACAGAATATTTCAGTTTGAAGGGTATTGAATTTATTAAGAGACCACTGACCAGCTATAAAGCAAATGAATATAATATGTAGCCAAGTCAGATATATAGTCAATGTGAATAGATTAATATAGATCAGTGGTGTCATTTGATCAGTTCCATCATTACAGTTACATTATTTGTTGTGTGATTTCTTTAGATCTTCCAAGAAAAGCTGGAGCTTTAATTTATTCCTGATGGAGGGAACTCACTTTAAAGGGGGTATATGATTAATTGGAAATTAAGTGGAAATGAGATATTGTTTGGTGGCTTGGCTTGGTCCAGAGAACTTTAATGATTTTCTGGAATTAGAAGGGGATTTTACTATAAATTGAAAGGGTATTACGGTGCAGGCTATTTAATTAATTACTTGTTTATCCAACGAAAAGTTAGTTCTACCTTGTCACTTGCTTGAAAGACCCAGAGCCATCAATTATCTTCATTTCTCTCTCTAGAAAATTTGAAAATTTTAAGTCAATATTGAATTCATCACGTCTGTCCCTGGGAATTTTCTCCTGCATGCAAGTGTGCTCACTCAATACTTCTGATGTATTTCAATCAGGGTTGTTTGGAGAATATTTATTTCATATGTAATTCTCAGCATTAATGGAATTTATTTCTAATGCTATTTGCAGTGGAGTATCAAGGGAAGGATACCAAGAGTGGTCTGCTTCAGAGGCAGAAATTGAGAGGATACACTGTGTATGGAGAGTTCTAAAATAATAAGAAAGTCAACTAAAATTCACTCTGCATTTTTTTTTATCATCAACATACACTCACAGTTCAAGTAATGAAAGTGATAAAAATGCATCTCTCTGGAAAACACAACCATATTTTATCAGTATAACTTCTAAATATTTGCTATGAGTTCTGTTGTATTTGAATAATGTACGTTTTGAATTAATGTACTTTTAAAAATTACCTTTAAATATAAATTGTATTCTAATTTGGAAAAATCCTAGCTATACAAGCAGCCTCAGCACATGTGATCTCACCTTTGTATCTTAGAGTAAGTTCATAGTGGTTCAAGATCATTGGCGATTACTTCAGGTAGTGAATTTCTTTAAAACCTCAGTAGCACATATTGCTGCATTTCAGCAATGGATTTGAAATAGGCATTTGTAGCACAGTGATTGAAAAGTAAAGAAACAGGTCTTGAATTATTATAATTCTGTCATTCTTTGCAGCCACTTAAAGCATTTACTTGTGTTTAATACTTAAAACAGTAGAGTACAAACCACGAAGTATGCTATTTTTCTTTGATAAGTGCAAATTTTTGTTGTATATGAAATATTCTAATGCATTTGAGTAATATCTTTAAAATTAATATTTATTTCTTACTGTTACTTTAAAACTGAAAAAGAAATTCAGGACAAATTATTATAACTGAAAATAATCTTATTGTATGGAGGATGCGATGTTAGTAATGATCTGCTCCAGGCGTCAAGTTTGCTAAGAATGGTGCTGGATGTTTGTAACTTTGGGGTTATACGTAATGCAAACTCAATTCAAATTGCTGAAGGGAAAAGTACATATTTTAATAGTTGATCAATTAGCTTTCAGTTTGTAATAAACCATCTTGAAATTTAATGGCTTAACATGAGTTATTTATTAGGGCACCATTCTTGGGTTAACTAGGTGGTTCTTATCTGGACTGGCTCATAGTGAAGGATAACCTCACTGTCTGGGGCTTCAACTAGGATGTCGGGAATAGCTGTCCATGTAGTCTCTCTTTTTCCAGAAAGCTAGGCTGGATTTGTAGACTAGTGACGGAAAGGTTCTTCTAATGGGAGAGGGCAAACTCTTATGCTCAGGTACCTTTCAAACATTTAACTCATATTAATTACATTTGCTAATCCAAGCAGGTCACATCGCAAAGTGTAGTAAATATGTAGAATAAATATATAGAGAAAAGGAAACGTTGCAGTCATTTTTATGAACAATCGATCACATACCCTCCAGAATACCACATCAGCTCAGGTGTTCAGATGACTCAGTAATTTCTCTCTCCATGTTTCAGTTCTGCTATCTTGTGTAGTTGCAATAGGTTTTGTTTTTAACAAATTTTGATAAGATAACCAACATCAGCTAAAGGATCACTCCTGGCCAGGTTAGCAACCTCCACTGGAAAGAGACTCTTTTTCAATGGTTCCAACAAAATTGGCTGGATTTAGGATTGCATTCCAATCCATGAACCAACCACCACGGTCTGGCCTATACCATGAACCAGGAGGTGGGGTCAGTGTCATCTAACCACATGAAAAAAAATTGTCCAAAGAAAATTGTCTTACTGGTTATCACCAGAGAAGAAAGAAAGAATGCTGGACAGTCAAAAGTAATAGCCTGTGACTATGCTGAGGTGGTTACACTGCGGTGCCAAGGAGGGAATTAGAATCTTCCTACTGCTGTTTAAACTCACTTCTCATCTCATGAGCTTTGAAAAGCACTGCAAACACCTTTAGTAATAGGGCTGCAGTTGGAATTTAAATATTTGTCTTGCATACTTTTCTAAAGTCATGCATGTAAATATTTTTATAACAGATTTACAAAGGGAACTAGTGTCTTTGCATGTAAACTACTGAAGTATCATCTGAGCACGATAGGAGAAATATGACCAAGTACGCAACCTCAGTAATATTTGAGTAGTGTACATAGATTCAGAGGGTTAATGGGGAAGGAAAAATGTGAACGGGGAACAGAAATTTTGGTGACAGAATTAAAAAATGAACCATGAATTCCTGACATTTAAGGAATATCTAAGGTTCACTGTGATTAGGATCTCCATGCCAGTATTCACTCACGCCAACCTCATGCTTCCAGTCTAGTTGACGGCTGCTACCAGTTTCTTATTGACAAGCTTTATTGTTTTGTGCAGAGAAGGCGATGGCACCCAACTCCAGTACTTTTGCCTGGAAAATCCCATGGACAGAGGAGCCTGGTGGGCTGCAGTCCATGGGGTCGCTAAGAGTTGGACACGACTGAGCGACTTCACTTTCACTTTTCACTTTCATGCATTGGAGAAGGAAATGGCAACCCACTCCGGTGTTCTTGCCTGGAGAATCCCAGGGACGGGGGAGCCTGGTGGGCTGCCGTCTATGGGGTCGCACAGAGTCGGACACGACTGAAGTGACTAAGCAGCAGCATTGTTTTGTGGGTGGTTCTTAGTGAAGAAGGCAAAGTGGAAGGTGGAAAACATACTCACCTGTGTTCAGGTTTAAGTTCTGGCTCTACCCCTGGGTGGAGTTGATTAGTCCCTTCCTAGGGCTCCATTTCATTATGTATCAAGTGAATGACAAGGGTAACTGATCTTATAGAGCTCTTCTGGCACTTGCCTGCTTGGCACCTCCATCTTCTCTGCTTGGTCTTGGATCATTATCTCTCCTCAGTACAACTGACTTGGCTTAGAGAATGTATACTGACCTCTTCTGTCTGGATTCTCTCCCAGGCTTCCGAATCCATGGCTTTTGATTCTTAGATTCTGCCATTCCCCAGATCCCTCCCCAAAGAGAATGCACTTGACAGATTCATGCTTTCCAGGAAGTGCACTAGGCAGAAGTATTGGTCAGTGTGACTTGTACTCCTCCATTGCCACAGGTGGCCTTACCTTCCTTCAGCTGGCACTCTCTCACTGACAGTATTCAACTCTTCCTCAAACCCTTGATTCCCATTTTCTCTGCAGTATATACAAATGTGCCCCTACAAAGTTTCCCTCATAAATATGAGTGATCCAAAGTTTTTGGGACTTTATGAAGATGTTAGCATTATCCTTTTGGGAAAAATCTTCTTTACAGTTGTTTTATAAACTCATTTTTAGAATTATAAGAAAAAAGTCACATGTCCTTCTTCTGAAGGGTACCTTCCAAACCTGGAATGATCAGTCTTTGGAAGGGAACTCTTAGATCATATTTTCCTCTCTAGGAAGTTGATATCAAACCGAACTTATTTTAGTGAAATGTTTCAATTTATTTTGATCTGGGACTACAGAAGGGACTTGCAAAAGTGGTAGTTTTGTGCAGTCATCGATTTATCTCATGTTCTTGCAAAAACATTAGTTAAAGGCATGGAATTCAAAGAAAAATCAAATCGAAACAAAAACTCTTCAGTTTGAGAAATGGAATTTATCTATTACCTGAATTCAGTGATGATTCTGCAAAGGAATTATATCCTCAGGTTTGTGTGATGGTCACTTTATCTTTGTTCTTTCAGACAGCAATAAAACGTTCTTTCATAACCCATGGATCACGCTTTTACATAACTCGTCTCAGATATTCACAGCGTTTTCTCCCCCCGCCGGACTGTAAGTGCAGGCCGGGACTGTGCCTTGTCCATTCTTGAATGCTCCCACCCAGCACAGCACCTACTGGGTAGTACACACTCAAGGTGGCAATACTGAATGTGTGCTCAGATGAAAGGATAGCTCAGATGGGGTGAGATGTATCTATTGAAGGGCCAAATATTGAAAGAAGATCTAAGTTGATTTGGGTGATGAACAATCTTGAGATTGTGAAGGTTGTAACTTAGAGGCCGTCCTTTGTCATGGTGGCAAAACCTCTATCAATGCTGATAATCCTTCAGGTTTGAAAGAATTGAAAGCTGTGTAAAGTCTTATTTTATCATAATGATGGATTTGCTTTCATTATAACATACACATAGGTAATCTTGTGAGCACTGAACCTCTTCCTGCCATTTGGAAGGGGCCAATTCACTCTAAAAGAAATCTGAGAATTTGACGTGATTCACCCTTGGTTCCTCCTTTTAACGGTAATATATACATTTACCTTTATTACTGAAAGAAAGCGTGTTGAAATATGTTTTTTCATTTGCAGGTGAGTTGGTCATTTTAGTTGAAGATATATAGGTACAGAGATTTATATTGGCTAGGTTGCTTCTCATGACATCTGTCAGGTGGCAAATTTATCAATGGCACTTCCTTCAGATTGTAATTTCTTGAATGGTAGAAGCTTTGTCCCATCAGAGAGCTACAGATCCCTCTTATATCTGGTTTGTTTTTATTTCTGGGGAGAAGAGTCAGTACTGAAGAAAAAGGGATGCATTGAAGAATGTAAAGCATATTTTCAGACACCTTTGAGAAAGGAAAATTCAGTTGGACACTACAGTAATATGGGAAATGGAGAGAGATAAGAATCATGCCCCGTGCTTAACCTTTTGGTCTTATCCTTACCAATTTATATGTGTGGTTCAGTAAATGAAATAAGCTCTCCTTAGCCCAGAACAGTGTGTGATAGCAGAACCCTTCACTGTATATCCCAGACAGACTTTCAGTGTTCAAAGTAGGAACCTGACACCTTTCAAAAGTGAAGAAACCTGCGGCAGTTTTAAACATTCCAACCATGTTAATTCCAGTGACAGTTATCCTTTAAGTCACTTGAAATGGATTCCCCCATTTTCAACTTTTGAAATTTGTATTTGATCTTCATGACCTCTGGGACTTGCATAGAGACTCTGTGAGTGTGTGTGTGTGTGTGTGTAGCAGGAGACAGAAGCAGTCTTGTATCTCCCCATCCCTTACCTGTTCTCTGTACTTTATTCATGTTTTTGTGGAGAAACCTTACATTTCCAAAAGAAAGGTTGAGGGCAATGTTTTTTATTACTGCTCTTCCAATAGGCTGAGAGTTGAGCATCATCTGTCAAGCTTCGGCAATAGGACCTTCAGAATCAATACTGGGCTCTGCGATTTCGTCAAGCACCACAGACCACTGGTTAATAAAGTCACTTCTCCTCACCTTGCTCACACTGAGGCAGCCAGCATCTGCCTCTTCTGTCCTGGGGGCACTCATTTCCAGCTGTGGGCTGTTCCAAGTAGTGCTCCTCATTTCCTACAAGGGCAGGAGATTTTGATGTCTATGATAAAAAAAAAAAAAAAAGAAAAGAAAAGCACATGGAAGGATTGTTATGGAGCCTCCTGTTTATACTTAAAAGGTGGGTTGGGGAGAGGTCAGCAGAGACTCATCAGGCTCTTCTGGGCTGCGTCTCAAGGTGATGGACATTCATTACTTGAGTGAAGGGTCATATCTTCAGCTTTGTGTGTTTCAGTTTGATGTGCGTTGGATTAGTTCCTCTACAGGTTAGGAATGACTTTATTAGTTCATCCAAAAGAACCTGCATTATTTTGGTTGAACCTGCATACAAACCAAAAGACTAATATGTTCTTTGCATTTGGACAAAGCATGGAGGTCAGGGAGCAACTAGACTCTGCACATCTGTTTTGTAGGGGCTCCCTGTCCCCATATCAGTGTAATTGAAAAAGGACTTTGGTCATCTGCAAACTCTCCAAGTTAGCATGGATGGTGGCATCGTTGTTAAGGTTATAGGCCAGACTGCCTGAGTTTTGAATGCTGACACTAATCCTTGATCTCTGAGTTCATGTCAGTTATTTTTCTTTAGCTTTGATTAACTGACCTGGAAAATCAGCTATTAAGAGTATTTACTTCATGAGTTGTTGGGAAGATTTAGTAGGATAATCAAAACTCTGTCTCAAAATGTAAGGCACATAATAAGTACACAATAAATGCTAATACTGGTACTAGAAGTAGTAATAATAATGTTTTGTTTCAGAAACAAAGTTTGGATGTTTTTTCAGGCTCGTTTATCCTATGATCATAGAGTCTGAAGAACCGCATCTGCTTCTCCATGGAATACTTGCTTACAGAGACAGAATTACCTGTTCCCTGCTAGAGGCACACTAGCAATTTCTTACTCACAGTCATTTGTTTTCTAGATTCTTTGTCTCTTTGTGTTTTATGAGTAAGTATTTAACTACCATTTACTGTACACTTGCTATGTACCTGCAATTCTATGCTCTTCATCATTTTGCCTAACTTAGCTCTCACTAATGAGGAAAGACTCATTATCTCAATTTTCCAGTTTAGGAAACTATGCTACAGGTAAACAATAAAAGTTAGTATGTGGTAAAGCTGCCCTTAAACTTAGGTCTGTTTATTAAATTCCATTTTTAGGATACAAGACTGCACTGCCTCTTCACTTACAGCTCAGTAGGTTGGGCCTTGAAATAACGACATGTATTTGGTACAGTATCATTATTAACTTTATATTTGGTGAAATGTGACAATTTTTCGAAGTTTTGGGAAGTGCCCTCTTGTCTTTATATATTATACATTGAGTGGATGACAACTGGTGACTTGATTCCAAAGTCTAATGTGTCAAACGAGATAAGTTTGTTTTGATTCCAGAGAACATTCATTCTCTGGGTGATGATCCAAATTCACATAACATGGAACTTCCCAGATACTTCCTATGAGACAGTGATACAGGAGGGACTTTCCAACTTTTCTTCGCTCACTTTTTTTGGATGGATCCAAGACAGTCATGCCCCATTCTTTAAGGACTATTCAGCAACATGATGAAACAAATGATTTAATAGAGAATGACTTTACCATAGTGAATAAGAGTTTTCATAGACCACTATACACAACCTCTTCTCCCTGGGCAAGACTGTCCTTTATTTCATCTACATGATAGTCTGTTTTTTACCAGTTTTATTGAGGTGTAATTCTCATGCCATACAATTCACCCATTGTGAATGTACCACCGTGGGCTTTGCTCTATTGAATTCTAATTTTTTAAATTAATTAAATATGTATAACATAAAATCTGCCATTTTAGCCATTTAAGCGTATGGTTTAGTGGCACCGATCATATTCACAGCATTATCCAACCACCACCACCATTTCCAGCACTTTCTTTGCTCCAACAGAAATTCTGTAACTATGAGCAATAACTCCCTGTAGCCCCTTCCCTAAGCCCCTGGCAACCTCTATCTCTACTTTCTGTCTCTCTGA
This sequence comes from Bos taurus, assembly GCF_002263795.3. NCBI lineage: Eukaryota > Metazoa > Chordata > Mammalia > Artiodactyla > Bovidae > Bos > Bos taurus. The sequence goes on from NC_037355.1 coordinate 32,032,750, forward strand.
ATATGTCATTTAGTTGAATCATACAATCTATACCTTTTTATGTCTGAATTATTTCAGTTAGCATCATGTTTTCAAGGTTGATCTATTTAAACCATGTTTCAAACTTTCATTATATTCATTAGGACTGAATAATAATATTCTACTATACACATAATATTTTTGGAAGGTACAGATTCTGTCCATGGCTGTCGATCTTGTGAGTAAAACAATCAGTTTTGTGACCAAATGTTTCATGTGACAAAATCAACTTGGAAAACCCATTCAGTGTGTTTCTAGAATAATACTTCCCCATCTATAGTCACCTGTACTATTATTTGCTTAATGTCTTTCTTTAAATTCACTTTTTTAAAACTTGAATACATACTACATCTTGTCCTAAGTAATATTCATGAAAGCAATTGACATATATACTATGTATTGCTACTAATATATCCTATGAATAATTGTTTCTGTAGCTCAAACTCTCTCCTGTGTCTCAACATAGTATATGATATGAGTCACATCCCTAACCCCCAAACCTGGAGGATGGGCTTTTGTGTAAGTACTAAAATAAGTGTGGTATCTTCCCCCACCCCGTCCATGGAATCTGATATGAAGAGGAGAGGAGTTGTACAGGTGTAGCCTGGCGTGATGGCCCAGGGCTGGACTAGGGGTTAATTAGCAGGTTCAAGTTCTGGGCTAAAATGACCCAGTCAGCTGAGTAACGTTGACTGCTTTCTTCCTGTTCCCTCGTTTTTTCCTGCCCCTTCATTTGCAGGGCTCTGCTTCTTTCATTCCTTACATTCAGGAACAGCAGGACTGACAGTCTAGCGCTTCTGTACTTCTGTTCCATGAGGCTGTACCATGGGATTTTCTTTTCTTGTATTCTTTGTATTTCACTTCCTTGTTTTTCCACCCTCTCCCCCTTTTGCTTTCCCTCACCCCTATTAGGTTAGATCAAATTCAATCTGATGTAACTCTTAATGATTTCATTTTTACGGAGGACATTAGGAGAGCCTATATCACAGACATCACTTACCTTCATTTAAAAGCGTGGGCATCTGCACTGTGTCCATTTCTAGCAGCGATAAAATGGCAGTAAATCAGGAAAAAATGCCATGCTCCTTAGAGCTTTGAGAATGAGCTTTGGAGCGTGGTGCTTACAGGGATGTCAGCCTGCCAGTGAGTAAATCAGCCCTGTCCTTACGCCCCTAGTGCATCAGGGGAATCTCTGACATTGTGGGGTGGGCTTGATTAGTCAGTCAATCTCTCTCTCCCCACATCCGAGGTTGAGAGTGTATCTCTTCCTTGTTTTCTCCCAGCCTGTTTAGTGAGCTTCTTGGCCCCCAGGTTTTATTGCCAACCACAGCTTAGCCCTTGTCAGAGAGATGATTATACGAACCCTCGGTGACTCATGACTTCTGAAGGGTCCTGGATTTACATTTTTGCATTCCAAAGTCAGGAATATAAATGACTAATGGAACACTGGGCCACCGAATATTTATATATCTATTTTGAAATTTACATTTCTCCCCTTCTTATGATGGGGTTTGCTGCTCCCAGGGTCATAGTTGATGGGCCAGTAGCATTGGTGGTGACATAAAGCAATCATCCGGGAGAGTGCTTCCTAGCCCGGGTGGTGCACTCTGATGTGCTTCTGGTTATTATGCTAGCAATTCAGCAGTCATCGAAACCCCCATCTCCTTGGCCCTCTCCTCGCTTCCTTTTTATGATGCCCAATAAATTTTACATGCTCCAATTTGCCTCATCCACCATTAAGAGTCTCTTCTGTAGCTTTCAACAATGGAAACCTTGCTTTCTCCAACCAAATTATTCATAAGGGCTGCTCATGTGTATGCTAGAAAGGGGGCAGGACTCTGCAGACACGGACAGTGCAAATATACTGGTCCATCCAGAAGATGAGGTGGCTTGGCTGTTGAACTTGTCACTACATGACATATTGAGATGGAAGAGAACAAATATAGATTCACACTGTTATCTTGGATGAATAGACTGTGTTAGATTAGGAAGTTTTAAAAAAGTGATGCACATGCTTGAAGGTTCCTAAAACCCCTGATACTTTTCATGGTATATAGGAAGAACTAATTATAGCAATAACCACAATAATAGTAACAATCCTTTAGCATTTGCTACTTAAGTGTTGAATTGTTCTAAGCCTTTTGCATAGGTTTAAAAGAATTCTAACAGCAGTCCTGTGAGGTTGGTTCTTTCTGTATACCCATTTATAGAGGTGGAAACTGAGTTCCAGAGAGGTTAAATCAGTTACGCAAAGTGACACAGCCAGTGCTGGGCTGAGTCTAGATGTCATATTATCTGGTGCATATTTTGAACACTACACAATACCGCCATGTGGGGTGGGCCAGAAGGAGAGGCCATGTGATGAATGTTAGTTAATTTCCTATTCACTCAGTCCATGACCTGTTATTTTTTGCTCTCAGTGTTTACAGAGCATCTACTCTGTGGAGTGCTTATTCTGGATGCTGGGGATACAGCATTGAGGAGGGCAGTTCCTGGTCTTGTGTGGTTACTCTTAATAGGTACAGTCAGGCAAAAACATGCGAGCAGATCAAGCTAGTATTGGGTAGTACCTCAGACAAAATGTGTTGCAGCAATGTGATGACAAGTGTCCAGACAGGGAGAGGGGTACTTTAGCTAGGATGTCACAGAAGGGCTCTCTGAGGAGAGAACATTTGAGCTGAGGCCTAAAAGATAAGTGGCTTGGTGAGGATGAGGGTCGGGTAGAAGAAAGGCAGATGTGAACACCCACTGCAGGACCAGTGTCTTATATCAGAAAGCCAACATGTGGGTGAAGCACTAACAGCCGTGGAGAAAGGGTAGATTACAAAGTCAGGAGGTTGGCCAGACTCAGACCATACAGAGCAGGGCAAGGAGTTTGGATGCTGTGGTGTTTACAGTTTCTTTGAATCAATATTTTCCTGCCTGCAGCCTGTTTTCTTTTTATGGTCTGTCTTCTTTTCCTTCTTCTTGACTTGAATCTTAGCTCATAAAGGACATTTTAATCCTCTCTGTGAGGCAACCCCTGTGATTCTTGCTGGGCTTCTTGCTTTGTTCCAGCTCAGGGCCGCATTTAAAAAGAACAGAGGAAGTCTCCAGTGGAGTATGGCTCCGGAGAGAGGGAAGGTTGCAATCTAAAAGCTCTAAATCAATGCCATTGCACATCCTGTCCATAAGGCTTGGGGACGCCTCACACTCTTTACTGACACCATGACATACACTTAAGAATTGTGTGTCTTCACAGAAGCAGTTAAATTAGCCTGTTTGATTGGCCTGTTTAATCAGTGATAAGACCATCATCAATAGTAATCATTATTTTATTGCTTTGATAAGTGCAGTGGAAATAATCACGAAGAATGGCTGTTTCTTTTCCCCTTGTCTTTAAGTCTAGGCTATCAGGGCCAAATCAAGACCGACTTCTTGAGCAGTCTCCATGCAGACCTCCATGCAATCAAGCATTTTCTTCTTATAAAAATTGCTACACTTTCCAGTTGAAGCATAAGTTTTTAACTTTCTAACATTCACCTGGTGGCAAAGGAATGTTGCCAATGTTAAGTGATTAAACATGCATTTTCTCTTTCAGCTTTATCAATCATCTGTATCGTTTTCCTGTAGGTCAGTCTGTGGTCTCATTTTGGCCAGAACTATAGGCTCAGTGAACATAAAATAGGCCTGGGACATCACTTAGTTGTGGATGTATACTCAACCACATGGATACTGGGAAATCCAAAGGAATGTCTAAGACGAGTCAGCAGAATTGTAGAAGCTACTTTTACCTACAAACTGTTATTATGTTTGCCTGATTAATTCTGTGTGTGACCAGGGGAGAGCCACAGCCTTAAAATGTCCCTAAAACAGGATTCAACCTTGGGAGACAGAATAGAGAACTTTGACTCAGGGGTAAGAATGGGTCCTAACCTGTGGCCTTTGTTGGAAGTTATTCAGTAGAAAAGCTAAGATACTTTGAAGGCTCCATCCCTCTACCATCCCAGCCTGAGAGAGCCATGGAGAAGTAGGGGGAATGGTTGGCTTTTCCTTATCCTCCCCTCAGAGGCTAGTGTATCATCACTCTCACCTAACCTTTCTCAAGATAGAAGTCTCGAGGGTCCTGAGTGACAGTCAGAGGCCCCTTTGGGTTTTTGGCCAGGAAGGGTTGCCCAGGGAATGAGGGTTGCCATATGTCAGCTATCATTCCGTCCTCCTTGGTGGAAGGTGAGCCTCCAAGGAGCAGGATGGACCTTGTTCAGCCACAGCTCTCACGGATGCTCACCTACAGATTACTTCGTTTCCAGATGTCTGTGCCTCTTCAAGAACCTAGAAACCATGATCCGCAAGGAGAAACAACGTCCCAGGTTGTCTCTGTCAGACGTTTGTGTCTCTACGATGATGAAAAGGTTTTGTTATCAAAAGGTTTGGGAAATGCTTTACATTTTCCCTTTTGGACCTTAATAATACCTAAGAGCATGGAAAAGACTTTGAGATTCTAGAGTAATTTCTCAGCCTTTTCCAAACATACTCAGTCAAGGAATTCTTTGTCATAGAAGGTCTGTGTCTAGAGCTCATTTTGAAAATGCTGGTTTAGGAATACTTTCTCCCGTGGGCTTGCATATGTAACCATATATGAGGTAAATATCTTTTCTCTTATGACAGACTTCTTAGTGGGGGATTCCATGACAGTGTTATATAGTTTGTTTCTATGTAAGAGGTCTCTGCTCCCAAGTTTAAATCTCAATATATATCCAGAAGTTCGTAATCTGGCTTCACAAAAGGATTTAAGTCTTTTAGGCAACAGTGCAACATTAGATCCAAGAACTATGTTATCCTAGAATTTCTTTTGTTGACTTTTATGTAAATATTTAGGATATGTATGCCTTGATAGTCATCAGGTTTAAACTTTTAAAACTGATACTTAGCTGATATTTATAGTTATTAATGTCACATTATATCCATTTGGGAATCATTATAATAATCAGAAACAAACTATCCGTTCAGTTTGTTTAAAGTGCACTGTCTTTATTATTTTTAAATGGAGCAATACCTAATCTGTCTGTTTTTTGTGTATTACTTTCATAAACATTTCCATATCCCCATACAACTTATCCTCTTAAGCACTTAATACGTATGACAAAGCTCAGCGATAGCACTCTTCAAAGAAATTAAAATTTGGGTATAAAGTTATGATGCCTAAATACTTGTCAGAATTATTCTCAAATGGGAGGTGCAGATTGGGATGACATGGAACTTCCTGTCCAGAAGCAGGGAAGTAGAGGCAGAATTCCCTGTCCTCCAGTATCTTCCCCATTCAGTAAACCTAGATCTCTGTGCTTGTGTGCTTAGTCGCTCTGCTGCTAAGTCGCTTTAGTCGTGTCCAACTCTGTGCGACCCCATAAACGGCAGCCCACCAGGCTCTGCTGTCCCTGGGATTCTCCAGGCAAAAACACTGGAGTGGGTTGCCATTTCTTTCTCCAATGCATGAAAGTGAAAAGTGAAAAGGAAGTTGCTCAGTCGTGTCCAACTCTTAGCGACCCCATGGACTACAGCCTACCAGGCTCCTCCATCCATGGGATTTTCCAGGCAAGAGTACTGGAGTGGGGTGCCATTGCCTTCTCCGAGTCGCTCAGTTGTGTCCAACTCTTTGCAACCCCATGGACTGTAGCCCACCAGGCTCCTCTGCCCATGCAGATTCTCCAGGCAAGAGTATCAGAGTGGCTTGCCATGCCCTCCTCCAGGGAATCTTGCCAACCTAAGGATGGAATCCAGGTCTCCCACATTCCAGGTGGATTGTTTACCATCTGAGTCTGAGCCAACAGGGATCCCTAGATCGGGTGAATGGAAAAGATACTAGATAATGGGTACAATTCAGGATGAAATTAGATGGTCTATGTAGAGTTCTTAGCAGAGTACCTGACATATAGGAAGCATCCAGCAAGTACTTCTATTGTCGTAATGTTTATTATTTTCAAATATCTTTATCTTCTTTGATGGATTTTAATAAATTGCCTTTTTCAGGTAAAGTAATATATACATTTGAAGACATCTATCAATATGATTTGAGTCCCGGTTCTACCATAGTATCTGAGTCATTCATAGTGTACTATGCACTGCTTTGATATCTCAAGTTTCAGTTGTTAGAATAGGTCAATATATGAGTCTTTTATATAAGATAGTAAAAGAAAACATGCCAGGAAGAGAAATATGCTTTCACATATTTTCTCTCTTTAGTCACTGTGTGCTCAGTCATTTCTGACTCTTGGCGACCCCATGGACTGAAGCCCACCAGGCTCCTCTGTCCATGGAATTTTTCATGGCAAGAATACTGTGGTGAGTTTCCATTTCCTACTCCAGGGGATCTTCCCAACTCAGGGACTGAACCCACGTCTCTTACATCTCCTGCCTTGGCAACCTGGTTCTTTACCCCTAGTGCCACCTGGAAAGCTCTCTCTTTAGTTGATCTGATATAAACTTACTACGTATAATCAGGAGAATTAAAGAAAATAGTTAAGAAAATGCATTTCTAACACAAAAAGAAATCAACTGGCTGTAATGGGTCTGGAGCACAATCTGTATATATTCGTGTGAAAACAAATTGGGATATTTCTAAAGTGATCAGATCTTTAGGAGTATACCCATTTCTCAGGAATAGGTAATGCATGACCAAACATTAGAGATGGATACTTTATATATATTTTTTGTGTGTGTCCCTTTGCAGAGTCTAATGGAACACTTACTACTATCCAAATGTGTTTATTCTTTCCAGAAGGTTATGTTGTTTATTTAGAACATAGGACTGTTTCAATTAAAACAGAAGTTATTCTTGTGGGAGCTACTTTGCTATGTACAGATAGAAAGAAATGATGAAACATTCCTCCTTCCACAAAATTAGGACCAACAATGACTTTACTTGTAGGTAAAGAGACTATATATATTTTGAGATTGGAGTGTTAGTATTTTTTAAACATATATGTCAATTTTAGGACCATTGACTCTCTGCTTTGAAGGATGAATATCACAGCTTCTTCTGCCACTCTGCAAATGCTCAATTTCCCTAGCTTTATTATTATCTTTATATTGTCAATGACAATTGCTTTATCTTTTATAATAATGATTTCCATCTTTGTTTATTACTGATTCTATACTTAAATGAGCTCATTGTCATTAAGGGCTCATTACAAGTTCTTTTAAACATAGCTTTTTAATTCTTAAACTTGTTTTCAAACCCTGATTGGCTGAACTTTCTTCAGAGGAGTTTTTCTTTTTCATAAAGGGCGTATGGATCCTGGATTTATTCAATGCTGTGTCCCTGGTGGCTCAGATGGTAAAGAGTCTGCCTATAATATGGGAGACCCGGGTTTGGTCCCTGGGTTGGGAAGATCCCCCGGAGAAGGAAATGGCAACCCACCCCAGTATTCTTGCCCAGAAAATCCCATGGATGGAGGAGCCTGGCAGGCTACAGTCCATGGGGATCATAAAGAGTCGGACATGGCTGAGCGACTTCTCTTTCATTTTGTGTCTATTATATCTGAATGACATTTTAGTTGGGTATAATATTTTTATAATATATAATTTTAAGTTATTTTAAATGAAAAATAGTTCTTCCTTGTCTCCTGGCATTGAATGTGATTCTGGGAAAGTATGAAGTCTGCTTGACTTCCCTTCCTTGTATGTGATTTTTTTTTTTTTTCCCCTATATGGATGTCTGGAGAATTTTTTCCCTTGAATCTCAGTAGCTTCAATAAGATTTATCTAATAATTGTTCATTCTGTGTAACATTTTCTTGAAACCTGGTAAACTCTTTTGATCTGCGATTTTTTTTCTTTATTTTAGCAACTATTTTTGTAGTATATATTCAAGTATATTTTCTGTTCCATTTCTTGTAAGTATACAAATATTACCATCTTTATCTTTTATTTTCTTTGTCTTTTTCCTCCTATGCATTCATTATGACTACGTAAATCTTTTACTCTGTCAGTAATTTGGTTTTTAGCATGGTCCTTCTGTTCTTTCATTTTTCCAGGTTTTTTTAGTTCCGAATGATACTGTTTTAGTTTTTGTTTTCTTTCCTTAAGTTTTCTTTTTTCTTTTATTTTTATTGTTTTTTAATTCTTTTTAAATCTAAATTTATTTATTTTAATTGGAGACGAATTACTTTACAATATTGTATTGGTTTTGCCATACATCAACATGAATCCACCATGGGTGTACATGTGTTTCCCATCCTGAGTTTCCTTTTTTAAACAGTTCAGTGGGTTTTGTTTGTTTGTTTTGTTGTTTTAGTTGAGTTTGAGATTGACTGAGCTTCTTAAATTTGTTAAACTTTGTTTTCCCTAAATTTGGTAAGTTTTTGCGCATGATTTCTTCAGATACTTTTCCTGCAGGATGTTTCTTCTGCTAGTTACATCTATGACACATATGTTAGACCCTATGGTATTGTCTTATAGGTGCTTGAAACTTTGTTCATTTTTCTTTTTTTCATTTTATTCTCTGTATTCTTCAAACTGGATCATTTATTTTCATCTGTCTTCAAGTTTTCTGAATCTTTCCTCTGTTATCTCCGTTTTGATATTAATATCATCAGGTGAAATTTTCATTTCACGTACTCTGTTTTTCAGGTTTTAAATGTCTAAATTGTTTGTATTTTCTATTTCTCTCCTGAGAACTTCTCCTTTTCCATTAATTTCAATGTGTTCAATTTTACCTCATAAAGCATGTTTGTTATAGCTGTTTTAAAGTCCCTATGTGGTAATTCTAGCATCGAGGTCATCTTGAAGTTGTTATCTATTGATTATTGTTGCCCCTGAGCATTGATCACATTTTCCTCCTTTATATATTGAGTAATATTTTTTATCATAGACTTACCATTTTGATCATTGTTTCTTCGATATAGGGTTGTGTTATAACCCTAAGAAGAATGTTGATTTTTCTTTGTTTGAGTGGTGAATCAACCTCATTACTTTAAGACCACAGATTCTCTCTTGCCCTCTGTGGATTCCAGTTTTACTTTAGTTTTCAAAGTCTTTTCCATCCTCCTTTAGTCTTTCTTGTGCATGTACCATGAAAGACCTAATCTGAATTCGGGTGATAGATTACCTTTGGGTCTTAATTCACTTTTCAGAGCCTTGCTAAGCTCTTCTGGATGTTCTCTGCCTTCACAGAAACAGCTCAGAGGTAAACCAGAGACTTGTGTAGTTTTGTGTTTAGAATTAGAAGATTCCTTTCTCAACCTCTCTTCACTAGGAAATTCCCTCAGTACCCTTGAAAACTTAAGGGCCTCTTTTCTCACCCATTCAGCTCAGAAATCTGGGATAAAAATAGAAAGGAGGGTTTTAACTTATGTATGACTTCTCTGTCACATAACTGTCTGATTAAACACTCCAGTTGAGGAAAAGTCACAAGATAAAAGAGAAATAAACCTGGAAACTCACCTATTGGTAGCTAGTCTCTCCACAATATACACTCACTTTTGTTTAGTTTTCAGCATCCTTGAGTAGTTGTCCTTTGTATGTTATTCAGGGTTTTAGTTGTAATCAATGGAAGAGATAGTATATAGTGAGCTTATTCTATCTGGTTGGAGCAGAACTCATTCACTTGAACTACTAGGGTGGGTTCAGTTCAGTTCAGGTGCTCAGTCATCTCCAACTCTTTGCAACCCCATGGACTGCAGCACACCAGGCTTCGCTGTCCATCACCAATTCCCAGAGCTTGCTCAAACTCAGGTCCATCGAGTCTGTGATGCCATCCAACCATCTCATCCTCTGTCGTCCCCTTCTCCTCTGGCCTTCAATCTGTCCCAGCCTCAGGGTCTTTTTCCAGTGTCAGTCCTTCACATCAGGTGGCCAAAGTATTGGAGCTTCAGCTTCAGCGTCAGTCCTTCCAATGAATATGCAAGACTGATTTCCTTGAGGAGTGACTGGTTTGATGTCCTTGCAGTCCAAGGAACTCTCAAGAGTCTTCTCCAACACCACAGATCTAAAGTATCAATTCTTCAGCACTCAGCTTTCTTTATGGCCCAACTCTCACATCCATACATGACTACTGGAAAAAACATGGCTTTGACTAGACCAATTTTGTCAGCAAAGTTACAGTCTCTGCTTTTGAATATGCTGTCTAGGTTGGCCATAGCTTTTCCTCCAAGGAGCAAGTGTCTTTTAATTTCATGGTTGCAATCACCATCTACAGTGATTTTGGAGCCCCAAAAAATAAAGTCTGACACTGTTTCCACTGTTTCCCCATCTATTTGCCATGAAGTGATGGGACCAGATGCCATGATCTTCGTTTTCTGAATGTTGAGCTTTAAGCCAACTTTTTCACTCTCCACTTTCATTTTCATCAAAAGGCTTTTTAGTTCCTCTTCACTTTCTCCCATAGGGTAGTGTCATCTGCATATCTGAGGTTATTGATTTACATCTAATTTAAAACTAGATTCTTTCACACTCAGAGCTTAGTTTGAGAAGAAAGAACATTTAATCTTCATATTTGCAGGCTTTGGGGCTTCCCTGGTGACTCAGATGGTAAAGAATCTGCTTGTAGTGCAGGAGACCCAGGTTTGATCCCTGGGTCAGGAAGATCCCCTGGAGAAGGGAATGGATACCCACTCAAGTATGCTTCCCTGGAGAATACTATGGACAGAGGAGCCTGACGAGTTACAGTCCATAGGGTCCCAAAGAATTGGACATGACTGAGAAACTAACACTTCCATTTGTGGGCTTCACTCCATGAATTCAACCTATCATAGATAGAAACTTGCATATACACAAGGCTGAATATATTCATCATACTGTGCCATTTTATAAAGGGACTTGAGTATCTGCGGATTTTTGTATCTGCTGGGGTTCTTTAACTAGTCCCCGCTGATACTAAGAGACAACTTAGTATCTCTGTGTTTTGTAGCTTAAGAAGATGATGGTATTGTTGTTCAGTCAATAAGTCATGTCCAACTCTTTGTGACTCCGTGAGTACCACACCAGATTTCCCAGTCCTCCACTGTCTTCTGGCATTTGCTCAAACTCACGTCCATTGAGTCAGCGATGCCATCCAGCCACCTTCTCCTCTTTCACCCTCTTTTCTTCCTGCCCTCAATCTTTTCCAATGAACTGGCCCTTTGCATCAAGTGGCCAAAGTATTGGAGCTTCAGCATCAGTCCTTTCAATGAATATTCAGGTTTGATTTCCTTTTGAATTGACTGGTTTGATGTCCTTGCAGTCCAAGGGACTCTCAAGAGTCTTCTCCAGCACTACATTTCAAAAGCATCCATTCTTCAGCACTCAGCCTTCTTTATGGTCCAACTCTAATATCCATACATGACTACTGGAAAAAACATAGCTATGACTATGTGGACCTTTGTCATAAAGTGGTGTTTCTGCTTTTTTCTTGGTTGGTCATAGCTTTTCTTCCAAGGAACGAGTGTCTTTTAATTTCATGGCTGCAGTCACCATCTGCAGTGATTTTGGAACCCAAGAAAATAAAATCTACCTCTGTTTCCACTTTTGCTCTTCTGTTTGCCATAAAGTGATGGGGCTGGATGCCATGATCTTCGTTTTTTGAATGTTGAGTTTCAAGCCAACTTTTTCACTCTCCTCTTTCACACTCATCAAGAGGCTCTTTAGTTCCTCTTCTCTTTCAGCCATAAGGGTGGTCACATCAACTGCATATCTGAGTTTGTTGGTATTTCTCCCAGTGATCTTGATTCCAGCTTGTGATTCATCCAGCCCAGCATTTCACATGATGTACTCTGCATATAAGTTAAATAAGCAGGGTGACAATATATTGCCTTGATGTACCCCTTTCCCAATTTGAAAGTTGTTCCTTGTCCATTTCTAATAGTCGGTTCTTGTCCTCCATTCAGGTTTCTCTGAAGACAGGTAAGGTGATTTAGTATTTCCATCTCTCTAAAATGTTTTCATAGTTTATTGTGATCCGCACAATCAAAGGCTTTCAATTTGTCACTGAAGCAGAAGTAGATGTTTTCTGGTTTCCCTTGGTGGAGGAAGAAGAATAGCTGCACTGAAGAAACATGTGATCTTTAACAGAATACTCAGTTCCCTCATATGTTGTTCTGTTAAATGTTCTTCATCAGAGTTGCTTTTGGACTTAGGTCATTTCTCCAGTTCTCTGTGAAATCTAGGAATCTTCATACCTATTAGAATTTACCTACTTACTAGACTTCTGTGTTTTACCTGTTTTCCCAGTAGTTATTTAATTTAGTTTATTATCCAGAAGAAGGAGAGGATTAGAATGCCTATTTAAAAACCTTGTTTCACTTTAGATTTGAGGCTGTTAATGAGAATTCTTAAGATTTGTAGGCTCCCTTATGTATTAACAGGAGATGAACTATACCTCTTGTCAACCCCAGACTTCTTTTTCACTGAATTCCAATCTCCAAATTTTATTGCATTAGCTCTGTCCCTTGCCTTGTTTGGTTTCTTCTTCTTCTTCTTTTTTTTTTTTGCTGGTTTTTACTACTTTGTTTTATTATGTGTAAGTGGAAAAAATTCTATAATGCAATTTTGTTTTAAGAACTTTTAAAGAACAAAAATTAATATACATAGGTGTATCTGTACATTAGGTCTCTATGTAATCTCACTTTTTCCTCCCAACTCTCTGAATGTTAATGATTTTTCAAGGTCCAACTCAAATTCTTCATCTTCTGTGATACATTTCAGAAATTTCTACCTGTCTGAAATTCACCAGCAATTACTATCCCTCTCATTACCTCTCCCTGTGTGTTGTAGCTGATGTGATATTTCACTGTGTATGTGTCCTCCTCCATCATCTAGTCCAAAGACTCTTTGGATGTAGAGACTCACATTATTAATTTGTTTCCTCAAGATAGCGTCTGAGATGTGTACTTAATTAATAAATCAGTGTTTCCTTTGTTTATCTGCTGTCCTGTGGATTACTCAACTCAAAATAGAGATCTTAAACTAAATATGCTCCTGCAACTGAAAATTCCCTTTGCAGGTTTGGCCATTACTGAATCTTACATAAGAAATTCTTAAAAACATAATGAGATAATGACTGTAAAAGTGTTTTATCAAGTATAAAGTGCCCTACACATGTAAGATCATGAAATGATCATGACTTATGTTACCTCTACCACTAATGGTCATTAGGTCAGCTGGGGGATCAGCTTTATTCACTGCTGCTTTGTTCCACTGTCTCATCCTGACCTTGATTCTCTGGCAGCAGTGACCCTTACCGAGATAATTTGACAGTCAGTAGTGACTCACCATAGACTATTACCTGCCTTTGTTAGTAGCACTCAGACAGCATTTAGGTAATTCCTGAAGTTTCCTATCCATTGTATCTGTGATAAAATGTTGTGTTTTACAGTAATTCTGACTCTTATTTCAGAGAACGTTTACTGTGGAACCTCCCTTGACCTATCTCCTCCTCCTAAAACCAGTACTGTGTGTTTTAAGTTTGAACCCAGAAGCTGATTGCACTTTCTTTGAATTATTGTTTTTATTTTGCCTAAAATCATTGAACAGTGACTTGGTGCTATGGTTATAAAAAGCATTGCTCTGTAGAGAAAAGCAAATATGTTGAAGCTAGGTGGTTTTGAACAGGTTTGGATTTTTTTTATTTTGAATGAGCTTTTCATGTGTGTTTATCCTGTCTCCTTGTTTTAATTTTAAGGTTCTTGAGAATAAGAATAACGATTCTGTCGTAAATGATGGAGGAAGAAAGAGGGCATGAGCAATACCGATACTATTATAAATGGAAGAAATATAGTGATAAGGAATTGCTAACCTAATACAGTAACACTAAATTGTAAGAGCATGAACCTGGAGTTTGACCAATGATAGCTTGGTGACCTTGGATAAGTTAGTTAACCTTTCTAGGTCACATCTGTAATTTGGAGATAATAAGAATATTTGCCTTCTATAGGGCTGTTGATTGGAGAAGGCAATGGCACCCCACTCCAGTGCTCTTGCCTGGAAAATCCCATGGGCGGAGGAGCCTGGTAGGCTGCAGTCCATGGGGTTGCTAAGAGTCGGACACGACTAGGTGACTTCACTTTCACTTTTCACTTTCATGCATTGGAGAAGGAAATGGCAACCCACTCCAGTGTTCTTGCCTGGAGAATCTCAGGGATTGGGGAGCCAGGTGGGCTGCCATTTATGGGGTCGCACAGAGTTGGACACGACTGAAGTGACTTAGCAGCAGCAGGGCTGTTGATAATGAATATAAAGTGTTTATGGCAGTGTGTGGGACATAATATAGGCAAAAATATTTTATATTCTATCATCATCATCATCATTTTATTAACTCTTTCTTGCACCTTTAATGAAGTAGGTACAGGGCAAATAAAATAAAATAAAATTTGTATAAATTAAAGTAGGAATATATGAAGTTTACTGTGCCAAAAGTTGATATAGGCCGAGAATTAAAAAAATAATAGGTACTTCTTATGGTCATTGTTTTAAAATGTTACATGTACTATATAATTTAATACTCATAGCAACACAAGCTTAGCCTCTTTATAGACAAGGGAACTGAAGCACTGAGAGGTTAAGTAACTAGACCAGGGTCACATAACTAGTAATGGTTAAGCTAAGGTTTAAATATGGCCAGTGATGTATTTCGCCATTATTTGGAAATGTTAGGCAAGGGAGAAATATTTTCATGCGTGGGAGATAGTGAATGGATTATTGGTAAAATTTTGATGTCTGGGCAATGTCCTTACAGTGAGGATCATTGTCAAAGTGGGAGTTCGGAAACACTTTCTCTTATCAGAAAGAAAATCCAGAGATACATGGAGCCAAGGCCTAACCCAGGGATGAGGAGCTTGTAATTTGGTTCAAGGCATGTGGAATTAGCTAGCAAGAAAATGAAATGTGATTGTGGAGTGTGTTGGACAATGGATCTGGGTGTGGTGGAATGAATGATAGACAGCTGGTTAAGATGACTGGGTACCATTCCCCCTTTGCCACTATCTAGTTTGGTGACCTTGGGCAAGCGATTTCAGGTTGTGGGGTGGAGATGCTTGGTTTCCACAGTGGTAGAATAAAAACTCTTAGGATTTCCTGTGTTCACTTCACATTTTGAAACTGTTAAATCCTTTTACATTGTCCACTCTCCCAGTAAGAATTATCCATTTAACATTTATTTTCTATCTCATTCTGTATTGTGCACAGTTGTCACTCATTCATCCTGCTTATTCAAGATATGCTACAGGCTCACCATGGGACTTGTTTCCTCAATTAAAATTAGTCTGGGAGAGACTGTATTCTGCCTCCTGGAATTCTCAGAATTCTAGCAAGATGCCCTCACATAGTGGGCACACAGTCAGTGTCATTCATATGGATAATATTATAGTAATGTGTAGAATTCCACATGAAATAAGGCAGCAGATATGAGAAAAAAATCCCTAAAATCAGCCATAAATAACTTTTTAGAGAATCTTCTTTAAAAAAAAAAAAATGTATGGGCCTTGTGTTGAGAAAACAATATGCGTGAGATTATCTCGGCCTTCAAGAAGTTTACGGACAAGGATGCAAATAACCATCATAGAATTTAGGCTCCTAGGGCTTCCCTGGTTGGCCCAGTGGTAAAGAATCTGCCTACAATGCAGGAGATATGGGTTCAGTCCCTGGGTTAGGAAGATTCCCTGGAGAAGGAAATGGCAACCTACTCTAGTATTCTTGCCTGGGAAATCCCATGGACAGAGGAGCCTGGCGGGCTACAGTCCATAGGTCACAAAGAGTCAGACATGACTGAACAACTACACCACCACCACAGAGCTGAGAAAATATAACTGATACTGAATCGAGTTCTCCCCATACACATTGGATCCCCATTACGATATCTCCACCAAGTGGTGGTTTGGCATCTTCTTGAACCCTTTCAGTGACCATGAAATCACTACAGCTCATTCTATTCAGGGTGGAATGATATGCCCTCAAACTTTGTGTGAAATGAAATGTTTTGGCAAAGAGCAAAGGTCTTTTCCAGGCTGAGGAAACACCATAGTAGTGGTCCTGCTGCTGCTGCTGAGTCACTTCAGTCGTGTCCGACTCTGTGCGACCCCATAGACAGCAGCCCACCAGGCTCCCCCGTCCCTGGGATTCTCCAGGCAAGCACACTGGAGTGGGTTGCCATTTCCTTCTCCAATGCATGAAAGTGAAAAGTGAAAGTGAAGTCGCTCAGTCGTGTCCAACCCTCAGCGACCCCATGGACAGCAGCCTTCCAGGCTCCTCCATCCATGGGATTTTCCGGGCAAGAGTACTAGAGTGGGGTGCCATCGCCTTCTCCAAGCAGTGGTCCTAGAGATGTGAAATTGGTTATGTTGGCGGTATCTTGGAAAAGGATCTCAAGGATCCTTTGTAGGAGAAAAACTGTCAAAGAATCAAAGTGAAGGCCATGGGCATGTTGTAGGAACACCAAGTGGTCTAGCTTCACCATTTATCAACAATCGCTTGTGGGTAGAGAGCAGTGATATTCTTAGATAGGCTAGGGCTTTTACTTGAAAGGACCTTGACTGTCTACCTTTGGGCTGGATAATGGCCCCAGTGGAAGTCATAATCCTATGTTCAGTGGGTGGCTGGGCTAGGAGCTAAATCACCGTTAAAGGGAACATCTCATGTCCCCCAAATCCATATGCTTTATTCTCCCCTGGAGAACTACCTGCACCCATGGATTTTCTTCAGTTTTGAGGCATGGTTAGAGAGGAATTATGAAGGGCCCTCTGCTGGCCTCATTTTCCTGTTTTAAATGCATAATAACTCGAAGGGGAAGCTGTGTTAGTCTGTCTCACCTGATGGAGCCTTAAATTCTCCCAATGCTGCCTCCACTGTGCTGCATTGGAGTGTGCCGAGTGCCTTACTGCCTCAAAGAAAGAAAGCATCCTGATTTTGGGGGTGTGGGAGTTGGGGGACAGTGATAAACAGGTCTTTGCCTGTATTGTCTTCTCCCATGATAATGAACCCATCACCAGCACAGGAATTTAATGCACTGATTTTTCCAAGAGCCATCCAGTCCCATTGCAATGCTGCCTGAAAATATAAATACACTTCCTGTGGACAGATTTGCATTTTTTGGTGAAAGAAATTCATATATATGGCAAAGATGCCTCTGTAATTATAGAAAGTTTATTTCTGTCCCCAGATGTCAGCAATCAAATTCCACATAAATATATTTTGTGTAAATCTGT
Source organism: Bos taurus (assembly GCF_002263795.3). Lineage (NCBI taxonomy): Eukaryota > Metazoa > Chordata > Mammalia > Artiodactyla > Bovidae > Bos > Bos taurus. The sequence goes on from NC_037355.1 coordinate 32,049,917, forward strand.
CGGCAGCTGGTCTCCATTCAGGTTTCTGGAGATATTAGCCTGTCTTTGAGTTTATGACAAAGTTAAAAATTATTCATTAAACTGACCTGCAGTATATTCAGTAACTGGAAAATTGCCTTGCAGTTCTATTTGGTTTGTAGATGTGATCACAAGTAAATTTTTAACTTAATTAATTGGCCGTTTCTGTTGACAAGAAATTTATGTGGTAATAATTTGCTCGAAATAGATGCCGACTGTAGGAAATGAGATATCCATCATAGGCTTGTGTTCCACCAGCTGCACAGTGGCTATTATGAAAGTATTTCAGCCTGCACCGACCCCAGTGTTTGTGCAGTCAAGATTATATATACCCACGATCCATAGCCTGCCAGAGAGGCGCTGGTGGAGGTCTATGATAACAAAGACTTTGTGATTTATGGCTTGCTGTGAAAGCAGAGCTTGATGAGATTAAACAATTTCATAGCACAAGTGTTTCTCAAGACCTGATTTGTAGTTGCAAGCTGATGGTAAATCACATTTATATATCTGCAAGCGTGCTCAGCAGAGGACTGCAATTACAGTTTAAGACAGCTACTTTTTATTTAATTTTTATCCTGGTTTTGTCTCTTTTATATCCCCTTCGTCTGCAAACCATTCACCTTCACAAGTCCTTTCCTGGTTAGAAGGCCAAAGATTGGAGTCAATGATGTTCTTCTTGTCTTTGCGCCAGCTTAGGAGAGAGGCGGGGAGGACTGCAGAGCAACACAGACTGGTTCAAACTGGCTTTGACTGGTGTGTGCTTTTTGTTCAATCCTTTGTCCAAAGAGAAGTCTGTTTCCTGTTTTCCCTCCGTGTGCAGCTGATACTTCTTGGTGCACAGCTGGAGTCAGAGGGGCCTTCATCATCCTGGGATGTAGGGTGACTCTGGGTACATGATATAAATGGGGGATGAGGATTAAACTGATTTAGGGAGCTCCACTTCAAGGTTGCAGGCTACCTCCGGGGCATACAGCTGGCTCCCCTTGAATGTGCAATTTGGAATTGTGTTTCCCCTGCAAATCTGTGAGGAATAAACTCTGTAATCAGTTTATTTAACCAGTTTATTGATTACGTCCTGTGAACACATCTCTGTGCTAAGTACTAGCATAGCAATCTCTGCCCTCAAGCAGTTTATAATCTACATATGGTACTTACAAAAAAAAAAAAGCTAGAAGTGGAAAGACTTCCCATGATAGCCTTGAATGGGTGGTCCACACACTGTTGGAGGGCAGAGAAGAGAAGAGTGAGAGGACTCCCAGCTGGGAAGGCAGAGAAGATGAATAAAATAAGCACCCATAGAAAAAACAGGATTTCAAGGAGGAGGGGGAGAGCATTATGGGAGCTTCAGTGATCTAATTTACACCAGTGGAGCCCTCCAAAATAGCTCTAGGTTCAAGGACAGGCTGAGTGGCCAGTGATTTAATAATTATAATGAAGTGAAGTAGAAGTGAAGTCGCTCAGTCGTGTCCAACTCTTTGCGACCCCATGGACTGTAGCCTACCAGGCTCCTTAGTCCATGGGATGGACTGTAGCCTACCCGGCTCCTCAGTCCATGGGATGGAGTGTAGCCTTCCAGGTTCCTCAGTCCATGGGATGGACTGTAGCCTACCAGGCTCCTCAGTCCATGGGATTTTCCAGGCAAGAATACTGGAGTGGGTTGCCATTTCCTTTTCCAGGGCATCTTCCCGACCCAGGGATCGAACTTGGGTCTCCCGTGTTGTAGGCAGACGCTTTACCGTCTGGGCTACCAGGTAAGCCCTAACAGCGACAACTTTTTGGCGATGACTGCTTACAACATACCACAATGAGGGCTTTATAGTATCATCTTGTTAATCCTCATAATAAACCTGTAAAGTGGGACTTTCTTGGTGATCCAGTGGTTAGCTCTCTGCACTTCCAGTGCAGGGGGCACGGATTCCATCCCTGGTCAGGGAACTAAGATTCCGCATGCTATGTGGTGTGGCCAGAAAGTAAAAAAAAAAAAACCAGAAACTGGAAAATGAAAGCTGTTGTTGTCTCCATTTTGGGAATGAGGAAACTAAGGTTAAGCAACTTGACTACGTTCATCCAGACATGGAGTTGAGCTGGTTCTGAAACCTTGGTGTATTTCACCCCCAAGTCTGTGTTCTTAACCATCTGCGTTTCACTGCATTTAGATAAGAAATACGAGTATTATTAGGGAAACTGTGTCATTGCAATGCCTGCAGTTCATATCCTTAAGATAATTCTTTTTCCCTCTAAAGTTTAGCATATAGGTATCTCCCACTTTTTGAAAATTCACTTTGTCATTTTGCTTTTTAAAAACCTACATTAGTATCTGTTTCCACTAGCTGAAGGAAGTCCAAGGAGAATTTTTGCTTTAAAAAAAAAAAAAATGGCGAAAAGCTCAGAGTTCATTCTTGGCTTTGTAGCCAGTGATTACAGAGGCAGTGCACCCTGAGCAGAGAGTGGCGCCACCAAGCTCCCTCCCCAGGAACTACACTCAGCATCTCAGCATCAAGCTACCAGAGCTTTGAACTGTGTCTGTGAGCATCTCTGCTTTATCTCCATTTATTCTGAGTGTCCTTTAGCAAAATGTGTCCTAAGAAAATTGCTTTCTTGCTTTACACTACTTTGACTTTTGAAAGGTTTCTTAGGAGTGCTCTACTTTCAGATAATGGGGGAAACCTGTATTATATTTGATCTTTGTACTATGTCCACACCCTAATCCTCAGAACCTGTGATGTCACTTTATGTGGCAAAAGGGACTTTCTTAATGCAACTAAGTTATGGATCTTGTAATGGGGATATTATATTGCATTATCTGGGTCGGTCTGATGTAAACACAATGGTCTTTAGAAGATGAAGCAAGTGGTGTCAGTCAGAAGAGGAAGTGGCGTGATAAAGGCAGCAGAGATTAATGTGCTTTGAATAATGAAGGAAGGGGACACGGGACAATGAGCACAGCACTTAGACAGCCAAGAGAAGGTCAGAAAGTCAAGGAAATGGATTCTTCCCAGAGTAACCAGAAGGAACCAGCCTTGCGCACACCTCACTTTTACCCTTGTAGGATTCATTTCAGACTTTTGACTTCCAGAACTTTAAGACCACAGAATCCTGTTGTTTAAGTGACTTAGTGGTAACTTCTTAGAGCAGAAACAGAAAACTAACGCAGCGTGGACAGATTCTTCCAACTCTACAGAGACTGGAACCCTGACTTTAATGAAATATTGTTTTATTTTCTGTTTATTTGTTTAATGTAGGGGTATTTTTTGATTTCTCTATTATTCCCTTTCTCTTCATTTTGTAGCTAAAAGGGCAGTGATTATTCATTTCATTCATCCATGAATATCCAGTGCTTAGCATGACACAAGGCATATATGGTGGTGGTGGTGTTCAGTTGCTCAGTCGTGTCTGACTCTCTGCAACCCCACGGACTGCAGCACACCATGCTTCCCTGGCCTTCCCTATCTCTCAGAGTCTGCTCAAATTCATGTCCATTGAGTCAGCGATGGTATCGAACCATCTCATTCTCTGCTGCCCCCTTCTCCTCCTGCCTTCAATCTTTCCCAGCATCAGGGTCTTTTCCAATGAGTCAGCTCCTCTGGAGAAGGGAATGGCAAACCACTCCAGTATCCCTACCATGAGAACCCCATGAACAGTATGAAAAGGCATATAGTAGATGCTCATAAATATTCATTAAATTAGTAAATGAGATGACTTCCTCTGCCTCCAGGATATAAGTATTCAGTCTATCTAGAATCTACTTTTTTGTATAGCCTAACCTGCTGAAGTCATAGCTTGTCTATGAAGTCACAAAGGGAGTAACAAGGGACCTTGCTTATTGTTGTCTACAAATTTGGGATGTATCAATGTAGTGATAGGAATAGTAAGATGCCTAGAAAAGCCAAGACTGGCTTAAGAATCTGTGGTAAAGCAATGTGAGTAGTTAATTGGGCCAAAAATTAAAAAAAAAAAAAAGAAGTGAATCCTAATGCTGATAGCAGAAAGGTAGGAGAGCTTAATAAAAAGCATATGGTCTCTGCTGCCATCCCTGTGTTGGCTTTTTCTTTTACTTGATAGGTAGTGTTTTCTATTTGTTTATTATTCCTGGTTTTATGCCCTGAGAGTCTTTTCGCTAGAGACTTATGGGTAAGGTCCTGCCCACTGAGTACAGATGTTAAACTCACCCATGAAGCTCTTTCAGAGGGGCTGAGCCAGTTCAGTGTCTTTGGCCTGGGTTTCAGAGACCTGGTTTAAAAATCTTGAGAAAGCTGAGAGTTACATTTCTCCCTCTAGGGTACTGGTGTATTAGCCTCCCAATAAAAGTTAATTGAATTTAATTTTATGTTTTAAGTGTGATGCATTTTAAAGTTCTCCCCAGTGCTAGAGTTCCTCTTGAAAAGGCAGTAAATTCATATTATTAAACTACCAAATGTAATTCAGCTCAAATAAGCATATTCGGCAATCTGTATTCTGGATATGTGGGACTGACCTTGTGTTAAGATTAAATCATTCCATCCCGGACAAAGTCTGTTTGGAGTTAATTGGGGAAGCAACACAGATGTGCAGTAGATCACTTGAAGCTTTTTATTCTCTTACTGGCCTCATTCAAGGAGTCACCATAGCATACATTTTCTGATGTCAGTTCTTCCATCATTTTATAAATTTTAGTATTTGACACAGTATGAAAGGTGAAAAAGACAATGAACATCTTCTCACTGGAGATTCTTTACCAGACTCCCTGCTCCATCATGTTATGTTAGAATGCATAATTTGTCAGCTCCAGTGTTAAAAGGTAGTGTGGGGCAGGAGAGCACATTGGTCTGGGGAATCAGATGGATTCTAACCCCTGCCTGTCCACGAACCAGCCTACTGATCTTGGACATATCTTGTCTTTGAGCCTCAGTTTTTCCACATTTTTAATGTGAGAGTTGAAAGATAAGAGTAATTTTCAGACTGTATTCTCAGAGGTACAAATATGTTTCAGACTGCATTCTAAGAGGCACAAGAAGCTTTGCTGAGAGACCAGAATGAAAGTGGACAGAGTATCAGATATGACCAGTCATGGGTTTTAGGCCCATAGCCTCCACCTTTGTCCAAAGTGAGTAGCTTGCTTCATCAACACAGAACACAGGTGGACTTGACTTTCTTTATTCATATAATTTTCTTTTTATCACTTTAATCTCTATCCAAGGGTTAGATCAAATTTTATTTCTGCAGAAACTCTTGTTCAGCCAATCCATATTCACAAAGATCTTGTTCTGAATTCTTTGAGAACCTAATTTGGTTCAAAAATGTCCCCACTACCCAATACAGTATATTGTGCTGTGCATTATAGATTCAATTGTCTTAATCTAGCTCGACAGTAAGCTCTCTGAGGTCAGAGATCCTGCAATGCTTTGGTATCTTAAGTGGTAGATGTGTAACACAAGTAACAGAAATATTTAATATAATAAAATAATAATTGTGTCAGCCTGCCCCTGATAGAAAAGACAATGCATTCTCAGTAAGCAGAAATAAAGTGTGTTTTCCCTTGGTCCACGTTTTAGCATTCTGTTCACAAACATTCTCTAGTGACACCCTTTTTAGTTCGTTTACAAGGGAGGAAAAAGTCATCACTAAAAGTGAAACTCTGCTCTCTAAGCCCTATAAAAAATAAACAAAACTCTTCTGGAGAAACTCCTATCACAGCCAAGACTGCCAATATATGAACTTTAAAACTTTAATTACATTTGAATCCTCTTGCTGTGGTGGAATAAATGATTTGGGATGTATTTGGCATTAAAAAGGGAAGAAACAGCCAGAAAACAAGCACTGAATCAGGATTAGTTCAGAGAACTCAGCCTCTTGGGTTAATGTCCAGTTCACTCATTTGGGTAGACTTCTTCATGAACTCTTAAGAATCTGTGACCAAACCTTCAGTTCTCCCCGCCCACAGTGTGACTACAACATATAAAGATACTCTGGTTCATACTAGGGAATCTCAGCGTTGAGGTAAAGGTATTTTCTCCTGTGTAGGAGATATTCTTGGAAAATCCTTTGAAATGTACAAAGCCAGAGCCAATCTGTCAATCAGGAAAGATGGTGATCTGTCAGCCTCTGAAAATCAAATGAAGCCATATTCTCTGTCCAGGAAGCTCTCTTTCAAGAATAAATCTCCTCCAACCAAGAGGCAGTTATTAACACAAACAAACATAGAAGATACTTAATAAGATGGACATTTAGCAAGAGCATGTTCAAGAATTGAATGAATGAATAATTTACTTTCAGTTTGCCCAAGCTAAAGTAAAGAAGGTGCTACGATGGGAAGATGGAGGTGGGATGTTGGACTTGCATGAACATTCATAGGATCTTTCTTTAAAACAGGTAAAACTTGGCCTCTGTAATGCTGATGAAGATGTTTTCTGCAGCTTTCCTCAACAAAGAATAATTTGGAGAAAATAAAACCTGGATGCAGACATTACTAAATTATTTTTCATTCCCAAGATTTTAATATGTACGGATAGAAAAATAGTGTCTTTTTGATGGTCTAAGTCATACCTACCAAGTCATTAGAGTGGCAGAGTCAGCCTTGGAGAATTTCATGACTATTTCCAAAGTATTTTTTTTTTCCCCAAGATCCCCTTCTTAGTGTTTATAATGCATAAAAGACTTAGAGCTCCACAGAAATGGAGTATTTGCCTTATTCTACATGGTATTACAGGAAGGAGATTTCATACCCGTATAAGAAGCATTTTCTAATAGAGAACTGTGCCTCATCTCCCTATTTCAGAGGATATGCAGACAGATTTGTTCTGGTGTTTCAGAGAGTGTTGGACCTGATGTCTCACAGTTCTTTCAATCTACCAAAAATCTGATGTTTATTTCTTAGAAACAAACTTATTTCTTGGTCTCATTACTGACCCAGCAAAGTAAATAAATAATTTTCACTGTGAATTGCATGTTTGACCCCTGGAAGATCTCTGGAGGAGGAAATGGCAACCCACTCCAGTATTTTTGCCTGATTAATCCCATCGACAGTGGAGTCTGGTGGGCTGCAATCCATGGGGTCACAAAGAGTTGGACATGACTAAGCGACTAAGCATGTATGCATGAATTGATCTTTAATTACCCTCTTCATTAATGATCCCTTGGAAGCATCTAATGGGGCCATGTTACTGAGTCCATATCTTAAGTTTTGAGAAGGACTGTTGCAAAGAACAAGGATAATCTAGAAAGGAACATGGGAAATTTCATTGTTTCTGAGAGAAGAGCATTGGAGGGGAATTTTTACATCAAGTGCTCTGATGCCTGTGACACTTTCACTTTTCTAGCCCTAATAAAATCTTTAAAAATTCCTAGGACAAATTGAAATTGTATCCATTATTAACTGTATGAGTTGTTAACTGTGTGTGTGTGTCTACTGTTAACTCCTAACTGTACTTTAACACACACCCACCTCTGCCTACTTTGGCAGAATGACTTGCTAATGTATGTAGCAGAATCACACACATATCTATAGCGTATCCTAAATACCCCTAAACCTGCTGACTACTTGTTATAATCTCCTTAATGGGCCTAATCCTTCATGTGAGTCAGCTGGTATAGATTTAAGTTAGATACTTTAGCTCTAGAACAGTTTTCCCCCAAATACTTAAATCCTAAAAGGAATTTGCTTCCTTGGTAAGACTTGGTTGAAAAGCATGCGTCTATGAGCAAGACTGCTTGATTGATCCTTGATTCTTACAAACATCTTATAAGTGATTGTGAAATTTAGGTTTATTTTCTGTTTACAGGAAATGGTCATCTGGGATTCTGTCCTTTAATCTTGGTGTAGGTGGTTAGATTGACTGTTGCTTTTTTCAAGAAAGCTACCACACTTTTTGTAAGAGAGTACTATACCTTCAAGTTAGAGACGTGCTTTGCACATTTAGTCTATGGTGAAAAATACGAGAGAGGAGTTGACAGTGAAAGGTATTAATAGTTGTGGGTATGTGACATGAAAAAGAGTTATGAGCTACTTTCTAGTTTTAGACATAAATTAATATTGGACTCTAATTAAAATCTTTCTGTTAGCTCAAAGAATACTGGGTACCTTGACATTTTAGAAGATGGTTTCAAAATTATGAATTTTGGGGTTCTTTTCTTTTATACTTCAGCCTGGTCCTCTAAAAATGAAACAATGATTTATTTTTCCTCTTGGAAAAGCAAATGAGTGTTATTGCAAATGATTCTAAAGTCTTTCTCTGCCTCAGGAGGGATTCAAAATTCACAATTTCCACTTGCATGTCTGCTTTTTCCACCTTCCTCCGTCCCAGTCTTTTGCTGTTGGATCTCAAAATAAATAACACATACACTTCATCTTTAACTTCATATAATCCGAGTCACAGTCATCTGAGATATTGTGATGAACAATGTACATTTTATACACATGGTGTCATAATAATTTAAAATGTCATCTTAATCTATTTATGATCTTCTAATGACTGAAATGTTTTACAATTGTGGGGGATATTTTATAACTGAAGTTTTAATGGCTGAATCACTAACACCTGGCTGTCTGGAATGCTTTTCTTTCTCCCAGTTAGGCATTTAAATGCGTTTCTGGAAGGCCCAAGGGGTGGGATGTGACATACAAGCTCTTAAAAGGAGGAAAATTAGTTCTTGATACCTTAATGATCAGTCAGGTGAAGGTTTGCATACTTAGCATTAATGTTCTTAAGTGAAATAGCTTGATTAAAGCCCTTGGTAGGTTTTTTTTTTTTTCCCCCCCACCTCCCCTCCTTTAAACATCATTCTATATGAGATTACTGAGGGAAATGCTGCCCATTCCTTTAAAAAGTTTAGATTTTGCACAAGCGAGAGTTTTTCTTTTTTTTTTTTAATTAATTTATTTTATTTTATTTTTTTTTAATTTTATTTAATTTTTTAACTTTACAATATTGTATTGGTTTTGCCATATATCAAAATGAATCCGCCACAGGTATACATGTGTTCCCCATCCTGAACCCCCCTCCCACCTCCCTCCCCATCCCATCCCTCAGAGTTGTCCCAGTGCACCGGCTTTGAGTGCCCTGTTTCATGCATCAAACCTGGATTGGTGATCGTTTCACATATGATAATATACATGTTTCAGTGCTGTTCTCTCAAATCATCCCACACTCGCCTTTTCCCACAAAGTCCAAAAGTCTGTTCTTTATATCTGTGTCTCTTTTGCTGTCTCACATAGAGGGTTATCATTACCATCTTTCTAAATTCCATATATTTGTGTTAATATACTGTATTGGTGTTTTTCTTTCTAACTTACTTCACTCTGTACAATAGACTCCAGTTTCATCCACCTCATTAGAACTGATTCAAATGTGTTCTTTTTAATGGCTGAGTAATACTCCATTGTGTATATGTACCACAGCTTTCTTATCCATTCATCTGCTGATGGACATCTAGGTTGCTTCCATGTCCTAGCTATTATAAACAGTGCTGTGATGAACATTGGGGTACGCGTGTCTCTTTCAATTCTGGTTTCCTCAGTGTGTATGCCCAGCAGTGGGATTGCTGGGTCATAAGCAGTTCTATTTCCAGTTTTTTAAGGAATCTCCACACTGTTCTCCATAGTGGCTGTACTCGTTTGCATTCCCACCAACAGTGTAAGAGGGTTCCCTTTTCTCCACACCCTCTCCAGCATTTATTGTTTGTAGGCTTTTTGATAGCAGCCATTCTGACAGGCATGAGATGGTACCTCATTGTGGTTTTGATTTGCATTTCTCTGATAATGAGTGATGTTGAGCATTTTTCCATGTGTTAGCCATCTGTATGTCTTTTTTGGAGAAACGTCTGTTTAGTTCTTTGGCCTTCATTGCTTTTCTATTTTTCTCTGGTTTCTAAGACAATCAAGTCACTTCTTTATTGAGAATTTGCTATGCATTCTATTTTTTTTTTTAACTGGGCTAAGATACATATACAAATATTGGGTTGGCAAATAATTTGGGTTTTTCTATAATATCTTATGGAAACCCAATACGTACCTGTCTACATACAGGTTATTGTCTCTGGGTGAGCATACAGTTGCTTAAAGAAGACCAGAAGTGTATGCGTGAGATTGTCAATGAACCCTACAAGCCAATATGTAATTAAGCCCATACAGACCCTTGGTGGATATTTGCTAATGATGATACTGGCACTAAATTATCTGACACAGGCCAGGAGAGGTTAATACAAGGTTGCCCAGCAGCTTGCATTAAGCAGTCACGGAGATAAGTCTGCATTTTAGTTCCTCCTATTTGTACAACACATATACAGCTTTCAAGTGTGGTGCCCCACTTAATTTCCATAGTAATCATGGATGGAATTAAAGCTTATATTTATATCCACCATTTTGCTGAAGAGGAAATGAAGGCTCAGATCCTTAAAGTGACTTACCAACCCCGCTCACATAGCTGGAGGTAGGAGACCAGATCTGTGACCCGGTATTCAGGATTGTATCTGCTTTGTTCACTATATTGCTTCCAGGCTCAGGATTCCTAGCAGAATGACTTCAAATTGTTACCTATTTATTATGGATAATTTGCTTGAAATGTCACTGGATGTGCAGTATCTCTGCTTCTGTTGAGGCTGGGAATATAGAGGCCAATCTGTGTATATTTGTTTCCAATGAAGATTGACTAGACTGATGAAATAATGACAGGCTTTCCTTTCATTTGTATCAACTAATGGCATTCCTGGTGACAAGTCCCCATGATATTCCTTTCTGACACCTAACGCACACACTTTTGTTTCTCCTGCTTTTGAGGTAGATTGGACTAATGTTTTTGATACAGTCCTTCTTTGACTGACGCCAGAAAGCCCTGTGTGACAATGACTTGTGGATTCATCATTAAACAGTTAATGTAGAGAAGGTCCACTGTGTCCCCATAAGACATTAGGGGGCACAGATAGAGCTAAACATGGTTGCTTAAACTTTTTGAATTAAAGTCCATCTAAAACATAGGAAACCACAGAATTGGGACTGCTGTGGTTGCAAGTCTGCAGAAAGGAAAACAGACTGTGTTTTTGTCGTTGTATATCTTGAGGCAAATATGTTCATTTGTCTCTCTAGCTCCATGTCTGTAAAATGAGAGCGTAAAGCTTGCCTTTTGTTTCTCATGGGATTGCTGAGATGATCATAAAGGTAATTTTGTTGAAACATTAAGAAAAGGATGAAGAATTACACAAAAAGGGTCTCCTGTTTATAGTGATGTCATTTCAGACTTTAGTCCTAAATATCTTCTTAGTGGCATCATATAGGTGATTTGGCTTATGTTGGTGGCATCATAGTTTATTTAGCTTTTGCAAGATTCCTTTTGCTTCAACAGCCATGTGGTTTGGTTCTTCAAGTTCAAGCTCTCGGGAGATAATTATTAGGATTTAGAGGTCCTTTTCTGGGGCTTCCTGAGTGGTACAGTGGTTGCCCATACAGGAAACACAATAGGTTTGATCCTTGGGTCAGGAAGACCCACTGGAGTAGCAAATGGCAGCCCACTTCAGTATTCTTGCCTGGAAAATTCCATGGACAGTGGAGCCTGGCAGGCTGCAGTCCACGGGGTTGCAAAAAGTCAGACACGACCGAGCACACACATATACCAGAGTCTTTATAATTAGTCAAGTTAATGAGTGGCCACATGTCGCAGGATCATCTATGATTTCTGCAGACATTAGAGGTTCCCCATGTTACCTTATTTTTCATATATATGATTCCAGCTGGGGTGTGAAAATGGTCAACCATCTATTCCTGACATTCATTTCTGAGAAGTAACTTGGGACCTTTAAATCTATTTACTGTCTGCTTTGTTGTAGCAGTGTAATATTTAGTTTCGTGTCCATCAGTCTTAGACAGTTCACGTTCACGTTCTCTGTTATAAGACATGGCAGCCATCCTTCAGCTGGAGTGCTACACTCAAGCTATAACATTGCCCTGGTGTTTGTTCTCATGCTTCCTTTCTCTTCTACAGGAAATAGACCTTAGTCTAGGAGAGTTGACAAGAATGAGTGGGTGTTCTAGTGTCATTGTTCAGATGTTTGTTCATAAATCCACATAGCACTCTCTTGGGCAAGAAACTTATTCTAAACCTGGTGTCAAGTTCTTGGGCCAAAGACCCAGGTGAACTCTGTTTCTTTTGTATTCATCTTCCTAAGAGCTATAGGCCAACTTTGTAGTCCTCAGTTTCTCTTTTTAAATTTCTTGATTAGGTTGAAAGAGTTCACACTGGAAATGCTTTGGTTTGTTAATTGCTCCAGACCTAATCCACATAGCTTTTTTTTGGGGGGGGTGTGGAGAGCATTGCTCATCTAAGTGTTTGCTTTTATACTGGTGAATTCATCTCGGTATCCATCTTTTCCCTTCCCAAAGAACTTGTAAAGTGTCTCATTACCTTTGCTAAGCCTTAGGCTTTATCTGTGTATTTTAGCTTCAGACTCGAATGTATTCTTGTACCTGCCCTGGTAAGCATTTTTATCAATAAGTTGTAAGAAGCTAGAAAGAGGCCTTGCCTATTAACTTTCAAAATACAACATTAGGGAGGTCAGGACATACCAGAGGTTTTAGATCATAGTTCTAAGTGGTCTCAACAAGCTAAAACATTGCCTGACACCTACCAGACAAAATTTAATAGAATTGTAAGTTTGAAGTCCTAGCTTTCTATTAAAAAAAAAAACAATTATAGAAGTATGTTCTTGAAGGGTCTGGCTTGGCAATATTTCACATCAAAAGCACTGGGATATTTTACTTGACTAAGATTTGATGTGTACCACCACTGGATATAGCTTGGAAAGGTATTGCCAATTTGGATATAATGGATGTTTGGATCCTAATTTTACAAAGTGAGTAAGTTCTTGAGTTCTGTACAGATACCACATCATCTAGAGGACTACATTCCATTGAAGGTTTCATATTTTAAGAAAAACAGGACAACTAATGAAGAGGGACCAGGTTGTTATGTAATTACTTGGCCTAGAATGGAAGAGATTAAAGTGACACATAAAATCTTTCAAACAGTTGAAGCAGTATCATGTGGATGAGGACAAACGTCAGACCTTCAGGTTAAAGGTTTGGGGAGGGAAGTTTTGGTACAGTGTAAAAAGGAGTTTTTTTATTAAGGTATCTTAGTAAACAGAGTGAAGGATTGCCCTGCACAGGAGTGGTGCTGAGTGTAGTGGAAAGGCTGAGACCAGAGCAGGAGGACCATTTTGGCATGGGGCTGCCGAAGAGACTTCTGTAACCTTGTGGGAATATGGACAAGTCAGCCTCACAGGAGGGATCCTTTCTGACTCAGATTCACTGTTGTGCTAAGAATTTCAAGGTTTACCCAAGTACTTTCATCATTCCTTTGTTTATATTCACATGGTCACTTAGAATTCTAAGAAACCACATGGTCACTAACTTGGATACCTAGGAGAGTTTAATCTTCTAAAGGTTGAGCTATCTTTCTCCATCTTCTTTGACATTGCCCCTTCTGTGGGCATGCCCTCTGCTTTCCTTCTGCAGTGGTGGGACAGCTATACAGTGGTGGGACAGGTAGGCACTGGTCAATTCCAGCTCTCCTCCTTTGTACCCCTTAAAGACTTTACAACCAAAAATGCTAAAAGACCTAACACCATCCATATTGTCTCTCGCCCTTTTCTTTGCTTAAGCTCTCTGTGCCCATCAGTTCCCTTCAATCCCAACCTTCAGATTTACTCTTGACCCTTAATTTCTCCTTTTACTTATTGACCCCCACCTTCTTCCAAAAACACAGCTCAGTCCCACTTTGTTCCTAAATTCCTATCTTTGTTAACCTTCACTCATCTCTTTTCTTCAGGCCCATACATATCTTTGGAATTGCATAGTATAGTGCTTAATAATTTTCAAATTTTCATGTCTCTGAATTATATATAATTTGGAATTAGGGTCTTAGCCTTACTTAGTACTCTATTAATACTTGTTATTGGCTTACTGATTGTACTGCAGATATAATCACAAAAGAGAACCCAGGAGCTAAAAAGGAGTGTACCCTGACCCTGGCTTCATTAGTACAAGGTCAAAACTAAGCAATTTATTTATATACCAGAAGTATACTGTGCCATATAAATCATGTTAATGTGTCAAATAAGCTACTAGTTTACTTTTATGATGATATCCTTCTTAACTCTACCAGCCCCTCATCCTCCCTGCAGGAATCTCAGACTGCCCATTTAAAGGAGGCTCCTAGAAGATTGTACAGCAAAGCCATAGGCTGGGTTTCCACTAGGGTTCATTCAGATGATAGAATCTTTTCCCCAAGACTCTGGTTTCCCTTCGCTACAAAATGTCTTCCAAGATTAATCTCCAGTTTAGAGATATTCAAGGGGTTAACTTTGATTCCTTCACCAAACCCAACTGTTTAATGTTTTTAATGGCATAATGTGTTAATAGCCATACAGCTGCTGTTTCTCAGCCTCTTCCTTTATTGAGTTAGGCACCATTTAGAAGGCTGAGTTCAAATTGTAAATGAATTATTTTTGCATATGGATCAATGAAAATTTAATAAAGTTTATTAAAACTGTATATTGGACCAAGGAGTGCTGTTTCCTCTCCTGGATATAAACCAACCTTATTAGGCTGACCCATATTCACTGAATAGTGAGGAAGAAAATATTTCTGGTCATTTAAGGATTATTTTGGTTCAACAGATGGTGGCTTGCATCAGAGGGCAGTTTTTCTTACTTATGAATTCATTTGCATATGCACATGTAAACGATACCTAGAGATCCTCCAACCCATCCAGCTTATTTTGAATGCCTGGTATGGTTCCTGGCATGAAGTAGGAACTCAGTAGAGTTTTCAAATGAAGGAGTGCAGGCTTAGGTACAAAGATACGAAGTCATGTGCTAAGAGTCATGCAGTTGGTGATGGGCAGAATCACCGAAGAGCTGGGATCTCTCAGCCCAGTGCTCTTATCATTCCACTGAACTGCCCTCCATTGATTCATTGCCTGTGAAATATCTTAAATGTTCCACAGATACCTTCTGCTAGTTCTCATGACAGTCTGAGTTTATGTTGCAATAAATGTTATCTTCATCTCAACTGATTGACGAGTTCTTAAAATAACAGCATTTCCAAGGTTCCCACTCAGATTGTAAATCACCAATATCCCAGTGCTTTGGAAAGCATTTGGATGGCCTGGCAGCATTTCAGATGTAGCTCAGGCAGCCCAGTTGTACTTGGGGTATCTGAAGGGCCTTTTACAAGACAGAGTTCAGTGTTGGTTATTGGAGAACTAAGAGCAGGATGCAGGCAGTCTGTGATAGAAGACCCAAACCCCAGGACATGAATGTTCTTCTGTAGATCTGGGATGAGAGCAGAAGAGAGCTAAGACGGGCCTGCTTATTTGGCCTTGAGTGACAGCAGCTGGGAGAAGCAACCCTTTTGTGTAGTTTAAAAAGAAAAGAAAAGAAGTGTGGAGATGCTCATTCTAGCTTCCTTGTGTCGGATTCAATGGCAAGACGAAGGCAGTTCTGTTCGGCTCTGGCTAGAACCGTTCTCTCTGTCTGGGGGCCTCTTGCTCCTGTCATTCTTCCTGGAAAGTGGAATCCTAACGGTGGGCGGCTGGTTAGGACTGGAGCCTTGGTGACTTCTGAAAGTTATAACAAATGGAAGTCATTATCACCATTGCCCCCCTTACCTTTGTGCTACTTGAGGCAGAAAATGATTTTTTTTTCTCCCCTGGTTTGTTTTGGAGTCTTTCATCCAGAGAGAAAGGGATTAGCCTGTGGCTACAATAGTGCTTTCAGGACCTTTTGGCGTGCTGCAAATGTTTACTTATCCAGGTACAAATAGGTAAAAGCACATAGTTAAAGCTCCCAGCTGCAAGGTCATTTACCTTTTTAAAATTCAGCCGCATGTGCCGGCTGAAGGCGAGGGCTTGCTGGTATGAGCCATTAACTGCCTGTTGTACGTAACCTCGCCTTGTCTTACACACAGCTGCGTGCGAGCTGCTGGTGCCTGCAGCCAGCCCACCATGCATGCCTTGCGAGCAACAAAAGCAGTTTAACTTGTGATCGCTGATCATATGATCCACTTACAGGGTGCAGGCTCAGTCAAGTAGAACTGGTAAATCATTAAAAATGTGCCTCGGTACTGTGCTTGCAGAGGAAAACATCCTGCTAACATATACCGCCCCCCCGCCCCAACCCCGCCACTCCAACCCCCAACCAGTTAGCTGCTTGGGGAACGAGTTGGTACCAGCTGCATGTTGGAGGAATCCCATGTCGCTTTAGCCCAACATGGCGAGAGGTTGTCAACTGCTTCCAAGCAGCATGGGAGCAGAGGACAGGAAGACAGAGATCATCTGAAATGGCTGCCATCCTCCCCCTCATCCTTACTTATTAACTCGACCTATGCAAAGTGTCCTCTGTGTGTTAGGCTGGGTCCTGGGGACTAAATTACAAAAATGGGAGGATGAACTCTGAATAAAGAGATTCTCACAATCTGCCAAGACCTCAGTTCACCACCAGGTACTTTAACACAGGCATCTCCCAAGTGCCAGGCATCCCTTAGAGGCCTGGGGAAGCCAAAGAGGAGGTGATGCTTAAATCCAACCTTGAAGTATAAATAGAATTTTATCAAGGAAACATCTGCTAGATGGAGCAAATTGAACTGTGCCTTAAAGTCTTTTTCTCTAGAATTCTTTCCTTCATAAAACATACCTTTCTACTCACTTTCTCACAGGCCTTCAAAAATTGTTCTGTGATGCCACGATGAAGGGTCCAGTGTATCTTCTCTTCTTATCTCCAACTTGTATTGCTACCTAATTGCTTCTGACATCAGGTTATACAACTATATCAAAAATCTTTTGGGGAGGGACCCTGTCTCCACAGAGTTCTTGATTTTCCTTATAGCTCCAGGAAAGCTGGGAGTGTATTATTCCTTGATAACTCTCCTTTTGTTTTCTAATCAAGCAGTGAAAAGCCAAAGCCAAATTGCCATAGAATAGACAATGAGACTTATAATGTACCAGATAAATATTCCTACTAGGCATGTACCAGAATGTCTGCTGTTTAAGGAAGGGAGAGGGAAGACCTTTTATGAGCACATGAGCCATATGTGTTACATACGTTATGTGCATCCATATGTTCTGAAATATTCAAGTCTCTCAGGAGTCCTGCAGTTTGCATGGTTGATACAACCTTAAAAAATGATTTGGACCTCAAGAGGCCCCGGAGAGTACATTTAATCATGTATTCATTCCTGTAAATGTGAGGTTGTGCCATTTTAGTCCATTCAGGTACTCCATGTATTATCTTCCAAGTAATCAAGTAATTGCAGCCCTTAAATACCTTCTGTTTGTCTTTCAAAGGAGTTAACCCAGGCCTAGAAGCCCACCATATTGCAGCTAAGCATTGGGAAGAGGGGAGATAAAGGATCTGGGCTCCTTTCCTCTTTCTTACTTGGTCTGCTTATACAGTGGTTATTTAAAGTGTCTCTGAACCGTCCCTTCCTTTGGTGGGAGTCTTCCCTGCAAAGACAACTGCTCCTGAAGAATAACTTTCTGATTCCTCTCAGGACTGTTGTCACGGGATCAAAACTCACTAAATACAGAATCAGAGGAATTCCTGTCATCACTGCTCTTCAATCTGGTGTCCTATTCTAAAATACTAGCAAGAACTACTCTTTGGCTGGTTGTGGGGATGAATGGACTCATCCTTTAGAAAAATGTCCATCCCCATTTTATAAAGAACTTAAGTTTTGTAGGATTACGAGTCAGATAAAATGGATCAGTCTGTTCAGCTTCCTGTTTACATCTACATAAATAAAATAATACTCATCTCCTCCCACTCCCAACTCAACCTCCAAAGAAATAAGAGAAACTCTAAATCCATTTAAAAACCAGGAAGAAGAACTATAGCATATTTGGTGTGAAATACTATCTCTCTGATAGCTCAGTTGGTAAAAAAAAAATCTGCTTGCAATGCAGGAGATGCTGATTCAATTCCTGGGTCGGCAAGATCCCCTGGAGAAGGGATAGGCTACCTACTCCAATATTCTTGGGCTTCTCTTGTGGCTCAGCTGGTAAAGAATCGCCTGCAATGTGGGAAACTTGTGTTCAATCCCTGGGTTGGGAAGATGCCCTGGAGAAGGGAAAGGCTACCCACTCCAGTATTCTGTCCTGGAGAATTCCATGGACTGTATAGTCCAGAAATTGCAAAGAGTTGAACACGACTAAGTGACTTTCACTTTCACTTTTTCATTATTATCTCTTCCTAGTATAGAGGCAGGTATTTAGGGGCAAAAGTGAGAATAAGTAAAAGGAATGAGTGTTTTCATTAGGAACTGATGTATTACTAATGATGTGTCTATGAACATTTTTGTTTTGGTATTTTAAAAATCATGAATTTTTATAATTACAAATAGATTGTGAGATCTGTGATCATCACCTATAGGACACCACCTATAGAGGTGTAGCCTGGTTTTGTTTTGAAGTCTAGAAAAGTCATACAGCTACTTATGGAGGGCACTTGGAACTGATGGCATAAAATTTAAACTCGGGCTATCATGGCAGAAGAATAGAGAGAGCTCTTTAGCGGGCAGGCATTCTAGAACATCAGGATGTTGTTATCGTTGATCTTGGCCAGAAAGCAGGCAGGAAGGCTGTGTTCTACCTTAGGCAATTCATCAATTCTGGGGAAAGATACTTAGCTTCATTAAGTCTTTTTTTTCTCATCTGTTGAATAGAGATGTTAATATCTTTCCAACACACTTTGCTTGTAGAAATCAGATGCTGTACCAGGTTCCCCCACCTTCCCCCTGGTACAGATGAAATGTCTTCCCTCGTTCAGTCCCTCTCCTATTTTGTTTGGACTCCCTCTCAGAGCACTTGCTACAGTCCCTCCTATTACTGCAGTTGTTGACTTGTTTCCTCCCACTTGACTGTAAGCTGCTTTAAGTCACAGCATGGTTTACTCCTCTCAGGATGATGCAAAGAGCTGGTGCTTGAGTCAGGCTTTTTTAGGAATACAGAACAGAACGAAATTCCTTTCTGGGTTCCAGGGATTCCTTTTCCTTGGTGAGACCACGGTGTATGTATCCATCACCTCTGTAGAGTTGTTTTGGGAACTAAATAGAATAAAATGGCCTGGTGAATGTGCTCAGTACCATGCCACATGCTCAGTGAACATTGACATCTTTCGTTCCTTTCTGTGAATACAGTGGCAACTTAATACATGTTCTGGACCAACTTAAAATTTGATGATGAGGAAATCCATGCTTTTTTTTTTCCTTGTTAAGATGTTCAGATGGCCCTGTGCTCAGAGTTACATTGAAATTTTAAAAAACTTACAGTTTTAAGTGTTGATATAAAGTATTATTGAGGTTTGCAGAAGACATAATGCAAATTTTATTAAGTTATCATTATCCTTGTCAGTGAAATGAGTGCATTTTTCTAATCAGGATCTTCTGCAATTACAAACAATGAAGAAATAACTCATGTTGGTTATATGAAACAGCTTATAAATTTTTACATACATGTGAGAGGAATCACTTGAAATCCAAAGCTGCCAAGAGGAGTAATTAGGAGCCACAGAACAGATCTCTGTAATGTGACAGCAGCTTCTAAAACATCCCACAGGACACAGAAGCGCAAGCTGGCTTGACCTATATCTTTAATAATACAGACCATTGCCCTTGGATTGAATCTAAAGGGTAGGACCAAGTGCTTACTTCATCATGTTTTAGGAAAAATTGCCAAAGTTTATTTATGAATTCTCCACACAATGGCCTCTTGCTTTGATTATGAACCGACAGAGCTCTTTAAGTAGCAACTCAGCATACAAAATTAAAAGTCAAAAAAGAAGGGGGAAAAATAAAAACCCCAAACAAAACCACCACAGAACATAATTGCTTATATTCTGTCATGCTTGGCAAAAAGTATTATGTAAGACCCAACTTAGACAAATGGCTATGTTAGCAGTAGAAATAACCTTTTGTTTAATTAGAAAATAGGGGCTATATGGGACAATAAAAATGGTTACTGCTCCCCTCCATCACTGTTTAATAAATATGATCGTGCTAGAGATAATGGTAAGTGTTATTTATCTGTGCATTATCACAGACTTGGTAATTGTTCATGGCGTTGATAGTTATCCTGTGTGGGGATCACAGGAGTTTCAGAATTTGTTTCCTTTGATCCAAGAAAAGAAAATAGCAAGTTGTTGACATAAAGTGCCCTTGACTTCCCTAGGCCAGCATAACGTCTCTGCGTATCTTGAGCCCCTCTGTTGCAAAGGCAAAATCTCTCTGGTGGCATCTGGTGCTTATTGAGGACTGGTGGGTTATTTTGAACTGGCTGTTTTTTTTTTTTCTTTTTTTCTTTCCAGAGTGCCTTCAGGTCCTCATGGAACATACTTCTCAGCAATGCCATTTCGTGTTTGGTCCATATTTCCTAGCAGAACTAAATTTAGTAGGTTTGCTGGAGGGGCAAAGTTTCCCACCTGAGGATTTGTTCATGGGAAAAGAAAAGTCTCCCTGGTATTCTTGAGAACCAGCATATGGGATGAAGATCAGACTGAATTTCACAGCATCTGTTTTGGTTCCTTCCCAGGGAGTGGTGGAGAGAAAAGACTGGAGGTGTTGGCCAGATTTCAGGGTCAGCTCCACTTTGCGTTTTCCTATGAAAACTTGAGTTGGGAGACTGGATGTGTATTTCGGGTCATCTGGCTAGATTTATTTCATTATATATGGCAGTTCACACTTGGTTTCTTTTGGTGGCGGGGAGGGGTTGTTCTGTTTTGTTTTGTGATGTATTTACTGGGGTAGATGCTCCATTTCCTGCCTTTTAGAAAAAATGGTTGTGGTTTGTATTGCTGGATGATTTATTATTATGGTGACTTAAGGATTTTTCAGTCTTGATTTTGGTGAATCAGAGATATTTCCTCAGACCCCTCAGCTAGCCTTGACTCTTCTTTGAGAAATCCACAATGAGACATGGTGCAAATTGGTATAGGAGAGCTTGTGCGATTGCCTGTTTCTGTGAGTCCTAATCATGCTTTCTAGAAGGTTTCCGCAGACTACCTTTATAAAAATATAAACCGTGTGTCAGAAAGAAAACACAACACAACAAACCCCCTTTTCTTCACACAATTTATTTTAAGCTTGAAAATCCCTGAAAATCCCCAATCTCCTTTTGCAGTCTGGTTCCCACTCTCCAACTTTCCTCATCTCCCCCTGAAAGAAAGAAAAAGGCATTTCTTGCAGGGATGGATAAGTTGTGGGCCGGTGCTTGGCAACAGCATTCCTGTGCTTTAAGTAGCTGCAAGCCCCTCGCTGAACTCTTTGATGTGACTGTCAGGGCAGATTTATTTTGTTTTAGCACATTGTCTGCTTGTCCAGATGTATCAGGAGATAAAAAGGAGTCATGTTTACACTCCTCCCTTGTTTTTTTTTTTTTTTGAGATGTAATTAAATTGTGTTTTTGATGAGTCTTGGGGAGCTCCAACTGAAGAAAACAGGAATTGGCTGGAGTCAAGGGGAAAGAAAAAAACTCGCTGGGCCTGATGAGGACCTGATTCAGTCAGAAAATAAAGCAGAAGGACCAACTGGCTTGGTGTTGTGAAACTGGAAGTTTTGTTCTGATTCTTTGCTTCCAGTTCTGAGGATGTTCAAGGAAGAGGAGGGGAGATGGCCCTCCAGTGCTCACCTTTTCCTTAGTACCCTTTCTTTCTTGCTGTACACGGGCACATGTAAGTGGATACGTGCTCAGGCATATCCAGCTCTTTGTGACCCCATGGACTGTAGCCTGCCAGGCTCCTCTGTCCATGTAAGAATTTTCCAGGCCAGAATACTAGAGTGTGTTGTCATTTCCTTCTCCAGTGGATTTTTCCCAACCCAAGGATCAAGTCCTCGTCTCTTGCTTTGGCAGGTGGATTCTTTACCGCTGTGCCCCCTAGGAAGCCCCCACATGGGCACATAAGAGAGGACCTTAATTCTCCCCTCCCTCCCTCCTTCCGTTTCTCCTTCTTCCTCTTCTGCTGCTGTTGCTTCTCCATCTCCTTCTCTCTTTCTCATTTACTGGGTAGTAAGTCTGTGGTACATAGTTACCACTTTAAAGTTAATAAAACTGTTGAACTCCAGTGATCTTGAATAAGCAATTGTCCATTGATCTGACTGAGGTGAATTTCCTTGGTGTGGGATTGCCACATCTTTGTTTTGTTTCTTTTAGTTATTAGGTTTGTTTTTTTTTTTTTTTCTTTGGTTTTTTGTTAGATGCTCACATTTAGTAACACCACTCTGAGCTCTATTAATGACCTGCAGTGATCAGTGACGAGCAGGGAGACAACATTTGGGACTGCTGAGGACCTGCTGGCAGCAGCTCTAATCTGCGGCTCTGAAGCACTCTATTTGCATCCCAAATAGGTTACACCGCAGCACCCCCTTCTGCCGACGGAGCCCTGTGACAGGCAGTCGCACTACAACTCAGATTTCTGTCCTGAAGATAGCCCCGTAGGACTCTAGGGCAGCTTTCTCTGGCCTTCTCAGCCCTTTCCTGCAGGCTCTGTGGGAGCAGGAGGACCATGATCACAGAGGCTCCCCTGCACTCCAGAAGTCCAAGTCTTTATTCAGATTAACCCATTGTATTACTCATTCATTAGGGGAAAAGGTTAAAAAAAACACATACATTAATTGAGGGATAGAGACAGGTATGACAAAAGGAAAGCTGAGAAAGGTGCTACCTGGGACCATTCAGACCCAGGCTCCCTCCTGTGGTGGTAGTAGCTCAGTGATGTCTGACTCTGAGACCCCGTGGACTGTAGCCTACTGGACTTCTCTGTCCATGCAATTTTCCAGGCAAGAATACTGGAGTATTCTCCATTCCCTTTTCCAGGGGATCTTCCCAACCCAAGGATCAAACCCACGTCTCTTGCACTGCAGGCAGATTCTTCACCATATGACCCACTGGGGAAGCCCCAAGTCCCTCCTGAGCAACTCCCGATCCCTGACTGATGTCACCTGAATACATCTTGGAAGCTGCTGGCTCATGTTTTGGGCTTTTCATTGGTAGGCTGGTGTGAAGTACAGGAGAGAGGTTTCCTTTGTTTGTTCTGAACTACCTTTGGTGCCTTGTAACTTAAAGTCCTTTCATGAATGTGGAGTCACCAGGGCTCTGCTGGAAATGCGCATGCATGTGGAAAGTACCAGCTTTGTGGGGCGGGGGTGGGGTGGGGGCGGGGCAGCTGCGGGTACTATCTTGCTTTACTCTTGGGAGTTCTGTTCGTAACAGAGAAGGTCACCTCAGAGGGCAGTGTGGAGAGGAACTTAATCTGGGAAGATGGCTGCTATTGTTACCCTCAATTCTTGGAGCTTGGGGTATGTTGTTTGTTCATCGTTTTAAATCATTTATTTCACCATCCAAGTATATATTGACAAGCTGCCTTGTGCCAGGCTCTTAGGAGGTGTGGGATACTGCCCTCAAGGAGCAAAGTGTTTAGGAACATCACTCAAATATGCTAATAAGATATAATTTGACTGCAGCCATGAAATTAAAAGACGCTTACTCCTTGGAAGGAAAGTTATGACCAACCTAGATAGCATATTCAAAAGCAGAGACATTACTTTGCCAACAAAGGTCCCTCTAGTCAAGGCTATGGTTTTTCCTGTGGTCATGTATGGATGTGAGAGTTGGACTGTGAAGAAGGCTGAGCGCCGAAGAATTGATGCTTTTGAACTGTGGTGTTGGAGAAGACTCTTGAGAGTCCCTTGGACTGCAGGGAGATCCAACCAGTCCATTCTGAAGGAGATCAGCCCTGGAATTTCTTTGGAAGGAATGATGCTAAAGCTGAAACTCCAGTACTTTGGCTACCTCATGCGAAGAGTTGACTCATTGGAAAAGACTCTGATGCTGGGAGGGATTGGGGGCAAGAGGAGAAGGGGACGACAGAAGATGAGATGGTTGGATGGCATCACTGACTCGATGGATGTGAGTCTGGGTGAACTCCGGGAGTTGGTGATGGACAGGGAGGCCTGGTGTGCTATGATTCATGGGGTCACAAAGAGTCAGACACGACTGAGTGACTGATCTGATCTGATCTGATGATATGTTCCCCCAAAAGAAATATGGGGTCTTTGGAAGTATGTGTTAAGTTAATGTCAGAGAAATCTTTTTGATGTAGTGATATATGAGTTGATAATTGAAAGGTAAGAGGTTAACTAGACTAAAAGTCTTGAGAGGGAAGAGATTGGGAAGAAACATCAAGCTTGTGCAAAGATTTTGAGCAGGATTGGGCCTGGCACACTGCAGGAACAGGAAGGTCAAGTGCTGGCTCACAGAGGAATAAAGGGAGAGGTGGGTGGGAGAAGAAATAGGCCAGGATCAGGGCAGAGGGCCTTTTGGGCAGCAAGTGGTGATTTTCGCTTATCCACAAAACAAGGTAAATCAAAATGTGGTTTTTAAGCAGTAGAGGAGGCATGATCAAATTCTGGATTTTACAAAGATGGTCTAAGGACGGTCACTTTGGGTAGAACATTATGTATCTTTGCCAGGAATTGTGTCTTCTCTAAAACAGGATTGCTCAGTTAATTGAAGTCTGCAGAAATTCTCTGGTAGAGGTGAGGATGGGAGGAGGAGGGACTGATTTTAAAAAATCCGGTGAAATTTGCTTCATCCCAGCTAAACCATAGGCCCGCATTCCCCACTGAATCTTTCGGGAGTCTTCTGGGCCCTTTGTAATCATCCAGGTTGCACCTGACGACCGTGTCATTAACTTTTCTGTGAACTGGTTACAAATGTGAGGGTGCAGGATAAACTCAGGACCTGGAGGCGGCTGTGATTGTCTTTTAGAATCACAGGAATCCTAGATGGGAGAAAAGGGAAAGAGGGTTTGTGAAACATACTCGCTGTTTTGTAAATGGTACAAAGTATAGTTGATACAGTATGACGGAGTTAAGAAAAATGGTGGAAAATGGTTTACCGGATTTCTCATTTGAGAAATAACACCGAAGCATCTTTTCTTCTTCTTTCTTTTGTTTTTATTTTTTTCCCCTCCTTTTTGACTATTCTCATTTCCTTTTATTTTTCATTTTTGCCATTTGGACCCTCCTAAGTATTCATATATCCAGAATGAAGTTTACCACTCAGGGAGGTTCATGTGTATTTTGTCAATGACTGAATCCTTCTAGACTACATTGTGTTCCAGTGTAGTCTTAGTCCTTCAACTAAGATTTTAGAGGCTTGTGGTACTGTTTCTTTAGGAAATAGGCTCTGAGTCAGTTTTGCATTTTCCTTTGGCTGCAGGGAGAAGAGGCTGCTAGCATAATTAGAAATATTGCATAGGACATAAGACTTACTTATTGTGACACTTGGTTAGTCATTTTCCATGTAATACTCTCTCACGTACTTGAGTCTGGAATCTCTTATCTAAACACGTACATATTTAGATGAATGAAACTTTTGATGTCAACAATTATGGATAGCATAAAACAAAATAGGAGCTTTATCATGAGTAGCTCTGTGAATGACTATCAGATAATTTTGAAAAAAAAAAGAGAAAGGAATAATGATGTTTAGAGGTTATTTCACAAATGACTTTGCATCCATTAAACCATTTTTCATTATTTTTCTTGACTCCATTCTGCTATAGCAACTGGATTTTATAATCTAAAGCATGAGTATTGAGAAAGTTAATATTTAATAATGTAGAGGTAACATGTTCACATCTAGAAAGTAATGAGTGTTCAGTGTTCTTGGGTGTTCCGAATAGATAGGCAACTGTTTTCTGCTACTTGTGATACCATAAGACAGAATGGAATTCTCATGTAGAAAGGTTCACAAATGGGCAATTAATATTAATTTGCAAAGAAAGACTGTGTTTGGAACTCGAAGCCTTTTATAAACTTATACTGTCCTCTGCAGTTCCCATGCATGGATATATCTGTACACACGGATGCTAAATATCAGCATCCAAGCTACATGGTTTTTCTTCAGATTTTTAGCTGTCCTGGTATAGACATTCAGAGCACGTGGGCAACAGCCCAGAAGACATTTAGTAGCCTAACAGAAGAACCATTCAAATGTATCCCACTTTGGTCACCATAGTGGGGATTGTTGAATTTCCAAGAAAAGAATCCTGCCTGCTTCCTTTGGGTCTTTAGGGGAGTATAAAACTCTAATGTAGTAGCCAGTTCTCAGCCTGCCAAGGTCCCAGTTTTACATATAACAGAGATCTTCAGGGAATCACTCACACTGCCCAGAGTGCAGGGTCCTCACCTGAGACAGCAATGAACCTGAATTCTTCGGTGCATTCAGGGCAAGCACCCTCAACACAAACTTTAGAAAGAGCTAACAAGAGGGCTGAGTGATAGACTAACAGGAAAATGCCTTTGGAAAAATAAGAAAGGTAATAAGAATTTACTTTCCAGACATCTGAAATTAATGTTTAGGATAGAGACTTTTTAGAATGTCATTCCTGGAGTACTTCTCTGTATTACTCTTTGACACTGGTCACCTGTTCTTTTGTGGTGTTATCTGTTCTACATGGGGACAAAAGTGGAAATAATGTCTCATCCCAGTGACCAGGGCCAATAGCTACTTGACGCATACTAACTAGAAATTCGGAGCAGGCAATGGCACCCCACTCCAGTACTCTTGCCTGGAAAATCCCATGGATGGAGCAGCCTGATAGGCTGTGGTCCATGGGGTTGCAAAGAGTCGGACACAATTGAGTGACTTCACTTTCACTTTTTACTTTCATGCATTGGAGAAGGAAATGGCAACCCACTCCAGTGTTCTTGCCTGGAGAATCCCAGGGATGCCGGAGCCTGGTCTATAATTCCTGACTTATATAGGAAATATTAGATTGATTTTTTCCTCCTGACATGCAAACATGTAAGGAGGTAGGGGTGGAAGAGGGGTGTCCTTATTCCAAAGGTCCATTGTGATGGCTGGTGGTTCAGTTCCCAGTCTGCGTTTCCGGTCTCCTTTTTCCGTGTTGCACTATGACCCAAGCAGCTGTCTCTGGCCCTTTCTACATGCTGCTTCCTTTAGATTACTGTAGCTTTTTAAAATCTTCTGTGGGATACCAGACTTCTTTAAAATATATATATATATGTATTTTAAAAATTTTAAAGCTCTTTGGTGCCAGTTGAAAGCCTGAAAAGTTTAAAGTATGTGACATCTAAAAGACCTTACAGGGAGAATTTTCTGGATGTGGAGGCCTTTTGTTGGTGTTGGTGATGACTCAGAATTTCACTGTTGGATAGTGGGTTCCGTTTTGCCCGAAGATGGTGATGAGATGTTTTGAGTGTCTCGAGTATGTAGTGAGGGGCTACAAAATATTGATGTAGGAAGTTGTCTGCTTTTGAAGGAGAATTTGTTCTTTGGGCCTATATGGTGTCCATTACACTGTATTCTTGAACAGGTTTATCTTTGAGGAACCATCCACCTACCTTTAATCTGTGGTACTCTGTGTGGGCCAGTTACTGCCCCAGTGCTAGAACTGGACCCAGATCCAGGTTCATTTGAGCAGTGTTCCTTTTCCTGTAGCCACAGAGCTTCATTCAGGGATAAGCATGTAACCCAACAAGGCCATGGATTCCCAGATTTTGCTTGGAACTTTCAGGCAGCAGAATTTCTTTCTGTTGTCTTTGAAGATGGTCTCGTAGATCTGCAGCTCCTGGTAAGTCACCATGTGGAGAAACTGAAGCTGGCATGGAGGAGAACAAAGCTAAGAGATAGGAAACCCCAGTGATAAGTTTGAGTGCCTGGCTCCAACCATGTGCGATTCTATGGACTTTTGCACTGTGGCATAAAGTCTGTCTTCCCTATTTACTTTCCTGAAGAACTTTGAGTTGGATTGTTTCATTTAGGATCAAAAAAGTAATCTTTTCTTTCCGAACTGTTCAACAACTGTTCAACGGGAGATTCTGTAACCTGCTCTGAAAATTTGTAGTCAGTTGCCCTAACATAGTCATATAAACCAAGAATTCTTAATTATATATGACTGTAATCTCATTTTCTGACAGTCTCTCTGTAGTGTGAATAACAAACTACTCTCTCAACCACAAAAATCCAAAAACAAAACCCTCTTTATAAAGACCTCTTCATAAGCTTGAATATTGGTTTTCAATTGTTCCTCAGTCTTCACATTAAATGTTCTTTATTATGCAACTTCAAAACTACTTACTTCTAGATATGTACAGCAAGTGTAAACCCTACTGAGCCATGAGTCAATATGAGAATTTGTTATTTGACTATCTCCAAAGACTTTCTTGAAGATTTTGTTCTGAGTCAGTCCTGGCCTCTGGTCCTAAAAGACCTGGATAGATGGTGAGGAAGCATAGATGGTGAGGAATCTGGTGAATGAGTCGCATGGAAGGTCCTGCTGATTTCTTCTATTAAGACCGCTTTAATAGATAGGGACTGGTAACTACAGTTACTAAGTGACTGGAGAAGATTCCAGTAGCATTGGGTAATGTAAACACAGGTTCTCTGCAGAGAAGAACCTGCATTTTCACTCCAGAGAAGAACCTGAACTTTGACTCCATATCAGAGACAATGGAGCTGCTTCCTTCTCACCTCCCTTTCTGGAGCCTAAACCTCTGCTTCCTGCCCCAGGATGGAACAGGCTGTAGTCAGCACCCACACTGCTCACATTCCCTTCTCATTGTTCCCTCTCCCCGCAGGTACATCTGAATGTGCAGATGACTTTGCTCCAGTAACGATGAAAGAAAATACATAATTTCTAAGTCACTTGGCCTGGTGATATAAATATGTTGAGAGTTGGGGGACCCAGTGTGCAGCTTTTCTAACTCATCCCAGCACTGCGGTCAAACAAATCAATTCAGCCTTCAGAGGGGCATCCATTGCCTTGTGATTATGTTTGTGTAAAGTCTTGGGGTCTTTGATCAAAGAATAGGATTTCAGGCCAGGCCCTAATCCTCACTGCCTTAAGGTGTTTAAATGAGTTAAAAAAAAAAAAAGTTGATAACAGCTGGGACTTAAATTTGCCTTTGCCCAGCTTTTGTTTTGAAAGGGCTTCCATTATCCGCGGCTTCCCTTTTCCAAGTAAAGATGGATCGTTGGGTAAACCAAAAAGGCAAAGAGGATCTGGGAGGAAATGGGCGGAGACTCTGAATTAATCTTCTGAGGAAGAATGTTTGATCAGCGGGGAGGAGAGAATGGAAAGCTCTGATGCTGACAGCAGGCACCTTTCTGACTAGGGTGTGATTGGCACCTTTGAAGCTTCAGTCGGGAGCCAGTGTCCAGTGGGTCAGGGCTTCCTCTGTCTGTGGGTGGTGGTGTTAATAATGTGGCAACTGGAAGGATTAATTGCAGACAAGCAGCAGGATTACGAGGAGGGCTCCTCAGCTCTAAAAGGAACAGTTCGAGGAAAGCCTCTGATCTGTCAGCCTTAGAGGAAATTAGTGGGAACAGACTAGAGAAGGCTGGAGGAAAGAAAAAGGCATTTAGGATATTAAAGCGAAATGTGAAGAGGATATTGAAATAGGGCGAAAAGGGTGGGGGGCGCTGATCTCGAAAGGCAGCGTCCACCTCTCCCTAGTAGGAATTTCCGTGATTTGTCCAGATTTCACACACGCCTTCTCTTTACGGCCCAGGAGAGTGGACCGTTGTATTTGGGTTGCAACAGGTTAGGGAAGGGTTACAGTGTAATCATGGCTGCGCC
This sequence comes from Bos taurus, assembly GCF_002263795.3. NCBI lineage: Eukaryota > Metazoa > Chordata > Mammalia > Artiodactyla > Bovidae > Bos > Bos taurus. The sequence continues at coordinate 32,079,557 of NC_037355.1, forward strand.
CAAGTTTGCTCTCCACCACCTGGCAGCTTCAGAATGTCCTGAAACTAAGGCTCCCTGTGTAGTCTTAAAACAAGTCAGAGCATTAGTGACACCCTATCTGCATTAGCTATCTATTGTATATTTTACTTCTTACCCTTCTGGTTCAAGTCGGGATGTTGCCAATAAATCCTGTGTTACCATTAAAGAGGCCATTCATCACGCTCCCTAATGTGATTAATCAAGATACACCACAGTACCCTTAAAATGAGATCATTTTGATAAATCATGTATGACATGAAAAGACTTTATTCCTTTTAAGTGCAATTTAGACAGTAATTTTTTTCCTCATTTATGATTCATGGGAGAAACATGGATAAAATTCCCTTGCACAGTTACACCTTATCTACAGCAATAACTCAAATCTGCTTTTAGATGAAAATTCAGGGCCTTATTCACCAAAGCTGAATGCCAGCTCATTATTTTCTGGCGTTCAGTAGTCCAAAAATAATGTCCGCACATTAAGCAGCATTCTCAAAAAGTTGGAATTGGCCAAGCACCAGGCACATCAATTATACTCCATCATCCTTAATAAGGAAGAAATATCAGATGTCCTCTTGGAGTCTTTTTGAATCAGTAATGCTCAGCCTTCACCTTCCCAATTTAGAATGATTTGGAAACAAAATGGTAGTAACAAAAAAGTATGGGAATTTCAACTGTTTTACATGATTCTTTTCTCCTGTTGCCTAAAGCTCAAAGGAGGTATTTTTCCCTCTTCCCATGTGGTTCATGCTTTTTTCTCCATTCGCTTTTTCTCATTTCTCAAATGAAACTACCATTCTTTTAGGTCTGAGTTTTATTTTAAGCTGCCCTATCTGTGATGTGGGTTTCCCCCTCACAGCTGTCACAATAATTTGGGAAGCCATTTTCATAACCTCCAATAGAAAAATAATTTGAAAATGTGCCTTCTGGTGAGATCCATCAAGTTTAAGATCACATTTTTGGTTTAAAGTCAGACACTGATGCTATTCATTAAACTGAAAAATGACTTGTTTTCCACTAATATTGAAATAAACTCTGGATGAATGTTAAGTCATGCTGGCACGCGCTTAGATAGAAAGCAAAAGGAAACACAGATATATTTAATTTGGACATGCAAAGTCAACAGAGTTTTAGGTCTTTTTGGAGACAGGGAACCAGGAAGACTGGCCGAAACAAATGTGAACAATTTGAAGTTCCTTTGCCTCTTTCACAGGATGAGAGCATTTGAAGAAGGGTTCCGTATTTCTGTGTTTTTTCATACCCCCTTACCTATGAATAAGGGCATGTAATTTATTGCCCTGCTGTTCTTAAGGGTTTATATTGGGCAGTGGATCAAAACCCTGTGTTTGACTGTGCTTAAGTAACCCAAGAGCGCTCGTATCCTGTTTTTATCCATACAACACAGCGGATGCAACAAAACTGAAGTTCTCTTGAGATATCACATTCATGCTGGTGTCCCTGTGCCTTAATCAAGTAGAAAGAGACATGAAAGATTCCTTGTGTATTATTCACATTTAAATAACATTTCTCATGTTTTTATTTCTTTTCCAATATTAAGAGCAAATTAAGAATATAAGACCATTAAGGCTGTGCTTACCTTGTTTAGGTTTTCCGTTTCACATTTATGACTTTCTATTTTTCTTTTTTGCTAAAAAAGATCTGTAAATTTAAAAAATATGTATATATCTCATTAAAAAGTTTCCTGGTTCTAGCAACACTCAGCAAATCTCTGAAGAATGCAAGTTTAGAACATAAATATTTTAAAGCCCCATAAAATTGGCAGTGAATATTTTTTCCCCTTAATACCATGTTCATTTCATTCCAATTCACTACCATGATTTTACTTTCCAAAGCGACTTTTAATACAATACACAATTATTTCATTTGGGGTTGGATAGGTCACCTCATTAAGCCTGCCAAGATCAGGCCTCTAGTGATCCCCACGAATATCCTCGCATTTATTCCTAATTAAAATGGCCCTCCTAAATTGTCTCAAGTTTATCAATACAAATAACAAGCTAAGGGAAATAACCACCATTGAGAAGATGGCGGGACAAGGAGACCTGATCACAGACCTGAGGCTGGGCCGACTGTGGCGTCTGCAGCGGTGCCCTGCCACCTGTTGGCTTTGCTTACACACAACAGGGTATTGATGTCCCTCACAGCACTGCAGTAACCTCCTCTGACCCCTGTCCCAGTTCATCACCCCCCAGAGAAAAGAAGGGGCCCTTTGAGAATCCCAGGCCTCCTGATTTTCCCCATCATTCATTTCCTTGGCCACATGTTTCTTCTGCTAATACTAAAAATTTATGGCCACGCACATTAAGGGCAGCACAAGTCCTTTCCTTCTTCTGGATTATTTCAGAGTTTCCTGTCATAAGGAAATCCAAGAAGATGTGTCCTCAGTGGATTGTATGTGACAGTGTCTGCTTCTATCTCAGGAATCTGAGGCATGATGGATACACTGTCAGTTTTGAGAGATGATGTTTTCTCCATATTTCCATTATGAACCAGGCTGTCATCTCCTAATAAATTTCTTGCATTGGTATCAATTTATTTTTACAAGCAGAGGGTCTGATGTATTTGGGAAAGGCACTGACAGCAGAGCTGGCCCAGCTTGACAGACCTGGCTCCACCTCATTTTGGAAAACTACTTTAGTTCCGAGGACAGAACTTGACCTGCAGCCCTTGAGAATTAAAAAAAAAACAAAAACAAAAAAACTCTCTGAGAGGAAGAGAGACACATGAGGCAAGTTCCTTCTTTTAAGCCAAAATAAATCAACCTTGTAGGAATACCATGACATAATATTATTTCTAAGACAGCCTTGCAAACCCAGATGAGAAATGCCATATGTTGTTATTTACTAAAGACGGGCCATCACAGTAATGCAGGGAAGCTATGGATGAATCCAGATTGTAACCAGCTAAAGATCTCATGACTTTTGTCCACAGAAGGAATCTCAGGAGTGCCTTTCTGTCTGACAAGTAAGGAGGAGAGTCCATCTGTGTACAGATAATTGATTACACATGGTGAGTATGTCCTGTTGTAGCTACTACGAAGGGTAGGAGAGGCCATAAAACCTTTGCCCTACCTTTCAAGACATTTAAATCTAGTTGAAGAAGTAAGATGTTATACAAAATTAAAGTAAAAATAAGTATAGTTAATATTTAATGAGCAATGCTAAGGTCTTTGTTTCTTACCTTCCTCTTTGCCTTTAAGTGAAGAAAGGTCAGATAGCGTCATGATTAAGGCAGGAACCACTGCTGCCTGGCTTTGTGGCCCAGCTCTGTTACATACTAGTAATCCAAGAACCTACTTAATTTCCTTGGGCCTCAGTTTTCCTCATCTGTAAAACAGGAATAGGATTTAGAACTGCCTCATGGAACTGTTGTAAAGACTGAATAAATTAATATGCGGGATGTGTTTAGCATAATTTCAGACACAAAGTAAGCACACGTAAGTGTTATCAATTTTTAACTATCATCATCATTATAATGACTGTTTTTGTCATTATCATTTTACAGTGGAGGAAAGTATAGCTTTAAAGAGTTTATTGTCCAAGGTCATACAGAGGATGGTGTGTGGATCCAAGTCTTAGTCAGTAAGGCATCAGAGCACAGGAAAATGAGAAGTAGAGGATATCCAAATTGTAAATAAGTTGACAGAATCTTTGAAACTTAATTAGCTTTTTCTTACTATCGTTTTAGCACCAAACATACCTTAGATGTTATATAATAAATGTTATATATATATATATACAGAGAGAGAGAGAAAGATAGTGGTATTCTGGGAATGTTTAACAAGCAGCTCTTTGGAAAAAAATATTATGCATATATACATGTACATAGCTTTTTATAATTTTAAGTATATAAAGATTGAGTAGTACACAGCTTACAAATAATACTTAATTATTTTAACCAAATAATATTTAATCCTTAAATTCTAGTCATCTAATGCAGTCTTACCAAATATTTTTGGTTATTTTGGTCAAACTTTCATACCTATTGTCAATATAAGGTTGCAGTTGACGAATAAGTATAGTTCTGACATGAGCATTAATTATATTCTTTTCTTACTATGTCAGAACTGCACTCTTTTGTGAATGGCATGAGCAACTTCTTTACTGAATCAGATAATAGTTTTTGAATATTTGAAAAATATTTCCTCAACTTTTTGGTGCTATTCACAATATAATGGCTATAGACACAACATAACCTTTAGGTTTAATCTGAATAATTCGTATTTTCCCATCATTTTCTTAAGTTTAAAAAATCCATAAGATAATTAATCACTAATTTGTAGCATTTGCCAATTTCTGCTGTAAATACTTCCGTCATGGCTGATGTCAGGCTACCAAAGTCACATCACTGAAGAGTTGGAAAGAGGTATGAAGTGGTATATATTATATAGCATTTCTGCTATGTAAATATAATAGACATGAATACTTTCCAGAGCATAAGTAGTAGTAAAGTTTGTAAAACAGAAAGTGCTGAGTTTGGTTATATATTACCTTTACTTTTAATATTATTTATCCAATCACAAGTATATATAATTTAATTTTAAATAACAACTGTGTTTATCAACTTAAATATGGCATTCCTGAAAAGTTAACCATTGGCTTTTGTGAGCTGGTACAGGTTGACCATAGATACCATTGGTTACATCAACCCCAAAGGGCTAAAGAGATCTGAAGTACTCTGCATCTATGTTACATAGTCAGTTATTTTTAATAAATAACTTAATGGTTTTATTAATATGTCAGGCCACAGAACACATTGCATATTCACATGAATTTAATCATATCTCAGTGCAGGAGATGTACAAGATGCTGGTTCATTCCCTGGGTTGGGGGATCCCCTGGAGGAGGGCATGGCAACCCACTCCAGTATCCTTGCCTGGAGAATCCCATGAACAGAGGAGCCCGGTCAGCTAAAGTCCATAGAGTTGCAAAGAGTCGGACATGACTGAAGTGACTTAGCACTAGCGCTAGAAATGTATTGCTTATTTTAGTATATGTACTAAACCCAAGAAGGTTTTCTTCTCTACTGTTGAACATCAAATTCATTGCAGAATGGTTGGGATTCAGGCTGTGAAATCAAGCTGTGTTAGTTGGAATTCTAAATCCTCCATATACTACCTGAATGCTTTCAAGCAAGTTGTTTAATTTCTCTAAATCCCAACCGTCTTACTTATAAAATGATATTTCTATCTTAAGGTTGTTGAGATAGTTAAATGAAAAAGTGTGCTTAAAATGACTCCATATAAAGAGTGCTCAAGAAATGTGACATATACATAATCATATATAGACCCTCATTACTTGGGGGTTGTAATATATTACATTCTGTTTGAACATATGACACAGACTAAATCCTCTGCAAGGATTAATGATTAGCAGCAAAGTATTAACTTGTGTTCTATCATATTTCTGTGGACAAAGATGACTGTTTCTTTAAAGATAGGATGTTCTACCTTTAAAATTACTCAAGGTATTAGTACATTCTCTCTCGTTTGATAATCCTTTCTTCATGCTTGGAGAGGTTGGTTTGTTAGGAGCTGCAAGGCATTCACTGTTAACACAGATCTTGGTCCCTGCACCCTTGAATTTGACAGTCTTGCAAAAGAGGCCAGACAAGAGCACCACTGACAGTAGCAGGAGGCAAAGTGGAGCGATGGCCAGGAGAGGTGTATCGTAAAGACCTGGGGTCTCTGATGCCGAGAAGGTGTGGGACTGGCGGAACTCCTTGGAGTCTGAGAATCAGGCTGACTTGGTTTTTAATCCCACTGTAGATTTTAGAACTGTATGGCCTTGGGCATGTGACTTATACTTTCTGGGTCTCAGTTTTCTCTTTTTGCGGATGAGAGTAGTAATAGGAGATATGCATACAGTGGGAAACCAGTAGACTTAGAAAGCATTTAGGACACATTTGTTCCTATCCCACTCCATGCCCCTTTCTTTTCTGCCCCCTTCTCCTTCCTCCTTAACTCCTATGCCCCTTCCTTCTGTCACATCTCCTTGTCCTCTGATGGGAGGGATTGGAAAGATCAGATCAGTTCAGTCCAGTCACTCAGTCTTGTCTGACTCTTTCTGACTCCATGGACTGTAGCACACCAGGCTTCCCTGTCCATCACCAACTCCTGGAGCTTGCTCAAAATCACGTCCATTGAGTCGGTGATGCCATCCAACCATCTCATCCTCCGTCGTCCCCTTCTCCTCCTGCCTTCAATCTTTCACAGCATCAGGGTCTTTTCCAGTGAGTCAGTTCTTCGCATCAGGTAGCCAAAGTATTGGAGTTTCAGCTTCAGCATCTGTCCTTCCATTGAATATTCAGGGCTGATTTCCTTTAGGATGGACTGGTTGGATCTCCTAGCAGTCCAAGGGACTCTCAAGGGTCTTCTCCAACACTACAGTTCAAAAGCATCAGTTCTTCGGTGCTCATCTTTCTTTATAGTCCAATTCTCACATCCATACATGACTATTGGAAAAACTATAGCTTTGACTAGATGGACCTTTGTTGGCAAAGCAATGTCTTTGCTTTTCAGTATTGCTGTTTAGATTGGTCATAGCTTTTCTTCCAAGGAACAAGTGTCTTTTAATTTTATGGCTGCAGTCACCATATGCAGTGATTTTGGAGCCCCCCAAAATAAAGTCTGTCACTGTTTCCATTGTTTCTCCATTTATTTGCCATGAACTGATGGGACTAGTTTCCCTGATCTTTGTTTTCTGAATGTTGAGTTTTAAGCTAACTTTTTCACTCTCCTCTTTCACTTTCATCAAGAGGCTCTTTAGTTCTTCTTTGCCTCTGCCATAAGGGTGGTGTCATCTGCATATATGAGGTTCTTGATACTTCTCCCAGCAGTCTTGATTCCAGCTTTTACTTCAGTCCAACGTTTCTCATGATGTTCTCTGCATATAAGTTAAATAAGTAGGGTGATAATATACAATCTTGACGTAGTCCTTTCCCGATTTGGAACCAGTCTTTTGTTCCACGTCCAGTTCTAACTGTTGCTTCTTGACCTGCATACAGATTTCTCAGGGGATACTTGATGGAAAGTGTGTTGTTTCACATTAGCCCTGGTAGGATTTTAATTTTTAAATATTTTAAACCGCCAAAAGCAATGGCACCATTAAATAAAGTTTAAAAATCAAATCATTGCAAACCACATTGTTGACAAAAATCTTTGCATCTTTGCTTATTAACTTTTATCCTTTTACTCATTGCAAATATTATGTTAAAAATAGCAACAGATATATCAATACTATTCTTATATTTACTGTGTTCACTTAATATTGTGTAATAAAAATTTAGCATATTTAGTTTATATTTGGACAGAGGAGCCTGTTAGGCTGCAATCCATGGGGTCACTATGGAGAAGGCAATGGCACCCCACTCCAGTACTCTTGCCTGGAAAATCCCATGGATGGATGAGCCTGGTGGGCTGCAGTCCATGGCGTCGCTAAGAGTCGGACATGACTGAGCGACTTCACTTTCACTTTTCACTTTCATGCATTGGAGAAGGAAATGGCAACCCACTCCAGTGTGCTTGCCTGGAGAATCCCAGGGACGGGGGAGCCTGGTGGGCTGCCATCTATGGGGTCACACAGAGTCAGACACGACTGAAGTGACTTAGCAAGCAAGCAAGTTTATATTTGGTTACTGTAAATAAATATGATTATTTCCATAATGTTCAGTATTTAGATGGTTTTGGTTTTTTGAAAGTTATGACCAACCTAGATAGCATATTCAAAAGCAGAGACATTACTTTGCCAACAAAGGTTCATCTAGTCAAGGCTATGGTTTTTCCTGTGGTCATGTATGGATGTGAGAGTTGGACTGTGAAGAAAGCTGAGCGCTGAAGAATTGATGCTTTTGAACTGTGGTGTTGGAGAAGACTCTTGAGAGTCCCTTGGACTGCAAGGAGATCCAACCAGTCCATTCTGAAGGAGATGAGGCCTGGGATTTCTTTGGAAGGAATGATGCTGAAGCTGAAACTCCAGTACTTTGGCCACCTCATGTGAAGAGTTGACTCATTGGAAAAGACTCTGATGCTGGGAGGGATTGGGGGCAGGAGGAGAAGGGGACAACAGAGGATGAGATGGCTGGATGGCATCACTGACTCGATGGACGTAAGTCTGGGTGAACTCCGGGAGTTGGTGATGGACAGGGAGGCCTGGCGTGCTGCGATTCATGGGATCGCAAAGAGTCGGACACCACTGAGCAACTGACCTGATCTGATCTGATCTGATTTTTTTGTTATAAAAATATCTGCTAAAATATTTTGGAAACCACTACTCTCAATGACTGAAAAGGTCTTTTACAGCTCTTACATTCTATGACTTGATTACTTTTGTAAAGGTCCAAAAAACGCCCAATCTATAGTCCATCTTTCCTTTTTTCTCCCATAAGCATTTCAGAACTGCAACTCTGTGCCTAATGACCTTTTAGGCACTGGCAAAACTAGAGCCCCTTTAGATCAATGGCAAACTCAGAGGTGGTTTTCCTGCAAAGGGCTTCCTGATTCCAGAGAGCCTTTGGTGCAGCCCTCCACCCAACCCGCCCCTTCCCTGAGGGACTTCTGCTCTGAATTACGCCTCCACCCCACCTCCTCAGTCAGCTGAATGCTGGGCTCTTGATCTGACTCTGCCTTTTGCCCAGTTTTATCCTTTCTTGGTCCCTTGGTTCCTCACCCTCATCCCTTTTTACCCTTTATTTTCCTCTCATTTTTGTTGGCTTCTGTCTCTGGACAAGAATACAGTTGCTCCTGTTCCTCCACCTTCCCAACATGTTGCGTCTACGGTGGAGGCTTCCTGTCTTCCCACTGGAAGGCGTGCTGCCTCTACCTGTGAGCAGGTCGGAAGACTCCATCCTTAGGCTGGTTCTGTGGCTCTTAATCCTTGAGATGCTGTCAAGTCTTTACCTCTGCCTCTGGCAACTTGGCTCGTGCTTTTGTGTTGAATTATAATCATGGTATATAGTTTTCTCTTTGACATTAAAATGTTTTATTCATTCAAGCATTATGCATTGACATCTTTCTGTATTTCTGGCAGCATGTTGGGTACTGGGGTTAATAGTATAGTTAATCTCAGAAATTTAATAGAGTTAATCTCGAAAGCTCTCTGTTAGTATGAAGAAGAAACAAGCAAGAATGTAATTACTGGTCCATGTGCTCAGCTGTCATCCTAGAGGTTAGGGTCAAAGTTCTGGATGATGCAAAATATGGGGATCAGGCTATGAGTTGGTGACTCTTCCTAACCAGCATTAATCATGATTTTTTTTTTTTTTTGGATGAGTTAAGAATGCAACTAAGGTCCTGATTTTATTTTTCTTGGTATTCTCTGCAAAGGGCCTGGCATATAGTAGGTGGTTATTAAATCCTTGATAACTAAATGAGTGACGCTTTTTCTTATGAGAGAAAATAAATGTTTTTAGAAGAGTCAGCTTTATACCACAGTTTCAGGGAATGAATTGTGATGAAAAGCGAAGATTGCTTTTACTTGAAAGAGGCTGACAAATTTCCCAGACCTGGGATCACTTTATGCAGTGTATGATTTAAGGGTGAGTGAGCATGCCAGAGCGCTCCACTTGAGCTGAGTGATGGGGAATGAGTTGTGGAGCTCTGGTCTTAGATGGTATTTTGTGAAAAATAGTTGGAGATTTATGGCTATTAAACAACTTTGTAGCTGCCCCCTTCTTGTTTTGAAGCCTGCCAAATATCTCCTCCTGCGGTCTGTATCATGTTCCTGCTGGGCATCCATGATATTCAGACATATCCACTGGAATGCAGGTTTCTGTGGAATGCACCCAATGGGAGGGGCTTGAATTGTACAGTTCATCTGAAGACATTTGTTTTCTGGAACCGCGGAATGAAATTCTCACTTTGCAAGTCTCTTTTACTGTATTTCGTTGAATCTTTTCCAGTGAGGTTGCCAGAGTTCTAGCTTCCTTTCTGCATGATGGAAACTGCAGAGCACGGTATATTAGTGACCATTATCATTAATGATGTGAGTGTAAAAAATTATTAGTAACTCTCCAGTTGTGAGCAGGAGACAAGTACAAAAACCTACATATGCTTTGGCCAATCTTAAGTAGAAAGACTTACCAGGTAGAATGAGCATCTTAAGCCTTGGCATGAAGTGGGGGATTTATATTTATTGCTATTTATCCACTTTTTCTATTCCGTTGTTACAGTTCAGTACCTTAAGAAGAATTAGAACTGGGATATTTCACCAAAAAAGCCAACCAGAGATGGCCTTAATTCATTTTGTGCAAGTACTGGAAAACTGTTAGAGAAAGTGTCCTCTAATTATGGGTTTTCAACATCGGATGTATGGATTAGGTAGAAACAGGACCCTGTTTTTTCAATTTTCATGTTTAATTTTGAGAAATTCAAAGAATGTAGAGAAGTTTGAAAAATAACAAGCATGCTTAGTTACCCTACAGGATTTGTATTTTCTAATATGTTGGTTTTTTTTTTTTTCCAAGTGTTATGTTTCAATAAAAGAAATAAACCTTAAGTGTAAAATTGAACCTCCCCACTTTCCATTAGCACCAATTCTGTTACTCTGTTCTCTGGTAGGGGCAACCATTTTCATGAATTTAATATTTAACTTTTATATTTTTTAGATCTTTCCATATACACATGCGATCAAAGAACTACACATTTACATAAATAGTATTGCGCTGCATTTATCATTTTGCGACTTGCATTTTCACTTTGCATTAAATTTTTAGACCTATTCAAATTGAGATCTATAAATCAGCTTTATTGCTCTTAAGTGCTAAATATTATTCTGTCATATGAATATACAACATTTTATTTATCCATTTTCCTCATTGATAGACATTTGAATTATTTCCAATTTGTTCTGTTGTAAATAATGCTGCAATAAACATTGTTTTATGATCTACCTTACAGACCTGAGTAAAATTTTCCATAGTGTATATATTTTAAAGGGAATTGCAGTACCAGTTTTCAGTTTTATTAGATATTGCTAAATTACTCTCCTAAGTGGTTGAACCAATGTACATTCCCACTGGCAAAAGATGAGAGGTTAAGAGTTTTGTTGCCCTTGGTTCTCGATAGCACTCTTTATTATGAGACTTAAAAGTTTGCCAACTATGATGAACAAAGAATTGTACTTTGTTTTAATCTGAGGTGCCCTTAGGGCTAGTGAATCTGACCATCTTCTCTTTTATTTATTGGCCACTCAGGTTTTCTCTTCTTTGAATTATCTTTTTTTTTTTTCTTTTGTCCATTTTTATTATATTTTTATTTATTTAGAGACAGATATTCTAAATGCTAATATTTTATTGTAGATGTTACAGAAATCCTCTAACGGGGAGATTCATAAAGTAAAATGTGAAAGTGTAATTTTTTGCCATGGATGGTTAGAAAATTTTCCAAGTACTTAAAGATTTGAGAATCATTTGTAGTTCTGAGGAGTCTGATTTACCCCAATTTTCCTGATCCCATTTTAGGCATATCTGCTTTATCCACATAAAGGAAAACATTATTTAAAAATTTCAACTAATGTTTCTATTATCTCATTCCTGATATACTATGAATGTATTGCTTCAGTTTCAAGGGTAATTCTTTAATCAGGAACAGGTAATGTGCAAATATAAGACACTGTTTTGTCCACTTCTTTCATATGATTGTGCTTTTCTGAATCAAGCTTCTAAGCATAATTTTCAACATCACTATTAAAAAGATCACACGGACTTCATTTTGCTAAAAGTCAAGTCAAAGAACTGGTATTTAGAATCTTGGTTTGTAGCAGTTTTCCCAAACATCCAGCCACGAAAGTCTCACCAAAAGGCATAGTTTGCAAAATTGTTCTCATCCTGGTTTCTTTTCCATGACTTGAGTTTATAAATGGACACTGAGCAGAAAGTAGTTAAATGCTAGGCATAGAATGATGACTGCAAAACAGAACTAAAGCCACACAATTTTTGCTTCGACTAAAACTGGAAATAAAACTTAAATCACTATTTTACTCTTGGTTACAAAACATGAATGTTTTGCCCAGTCAGAGATATTTGCTGAGAGGTAGTTTCTTCTAGTAATTTTAGGAAAAGCTGTCATCAAATTGTCAACAGCCCAAATTGAGATTAAAAATACCAAGAAACATCACAATATAGCAACCTAAAACTCATCCTGGATCTTCAGGCTTTTTTAGCAATGAGATCGAGCAGAAACATTGACAGGGAGAGAAGCTCTGGCCTCTTTCAGAGGAAGTATAGTAGATCTGTGGAAGGACAGCCCTGGTTGCTCCTCCCCTGCCTCAAGCAGGAGCAGCATACGATGAATAGACGCCATACTTAGAACATTCTCTTTGTGTCTCATTGATCAAATAGGGAAGCCCTATTGATCAAATAGGGATTACAGGAGACCTTGAATGCCAAATGGAGAAGTATCTGGTGATTCTAGTGTTTGAATTTTAATCTAATTGCTGATTGTTTTATATGATTACAGCATCTGAAAAAGTCTTTAGGTACTTTTTCAAATGTTTTTCTTAGGGACTGAACTTTGATCTTTCTGGACCCGATACCCTTGGATCAAGCTTTAAACACAGTATATTTCTCTTGCTGCTGGAGTTAAGTAATGCTACCCAAAATCTGTCTCTACCTTAGGGACATAGCTTCTGCTTTTGCCCTATTCAGAACTCTTTCTCTAAGTCTCCACTGAAAGCCGCTTAATCAAACATCTCAAATGTCAGAAACAGGGTTTAAAGGGTTTTTCTAGCAAGTAGGTCTAATCTCCTACTTAGTTTTGATTCCTATAATGTCTATAATCTCTTTGGAGAAAAGGCCTGCTCCTACTAGGGCAAATATATCCCATAAATGTATTTCCTTTTCCAGAAAGAAAAATGTAGCATTAATGAAATTTACTTTTTCATGAAACTTGGAAAGGTTGTAAGCTTAGGATTTTGATCCTAGCAGATGTTCTTTTTAGGATATTAAAAAAAAAAAAAAAAGTAGTGTTTGATTCAGAAGTCTCAGTAAGAATTGCAGCAGTGATGCTTCGTGTTCCACGCTACCTCACTCTGAATATGACATACTGGTCAGTAGCCTGGAGTGACACCCGGCTCTCCAGCTGTGGTCTTTCCTCACACCTTAGCCCCCATGGGTGTAGCACTAATTAGAGACAGAGAGCAGCCTGGGTCACACCATATCAAGGTGGATGGTTAAAGAACTTTGCATGTAGAAAAAAAAGCATCTGCACAGATAGATTTCATATCATTTTCTCTCAGTCCTCCAAATGGCAAAGTTTTGTTGATAACCATTGTACTTCAAATTTCAGATGATTTTTTTAATGCTATTGTTAAATGTAGCCACAACCCCAATTGCAAGGTCTTCGATATCATGTATCCTTCTCCTGGGTCTCTTCATGCTTCTTACGTCTTCACCTTTCCCCTGTCTCCATGCCGCACTGGGCCCAGGAAACCAGCCCTCTTTGTCCCATTCACCCTGCAGGCCGAGCTCAGCCTCTTCACTGGTTCCATAGAAATCTATATACAGTAAGGGTTTAATCTGTGGGAATTTGGGGTAGAAATCTATTGGGGAATAACTGTGACAGAAATCTAAGTCTGCATCATTTCCTGCCCTCAACATCTCTTTTCCTTCTCCTCCTCACAATTCCACTCAATAAACAAACCATCCCCTTGTCTCAGATCCCTTCCACCGGTACCAAGTCCCCTCAAAGCATTGTATTTGACCTGACACTTACCAAAATATTATCTCAACAGAGACAGCTCTTGCTTCCTAAGAAGAACCTTGGTCCATAACATGTTCTCCAAACCCAGATCCCAAGGAGACAAGTTTGGTAAACAGAAGTGTTTAGTGTTTGGTGTTGCTCATGTTGGTGTGCTTTTTTTTTTCACACAGGCCTCCAGTGACAGCGTTGCTGTCTCTCCTAAGAGCCGCTACACACCCCTGCCTTCTGCTTCCAGGGAACTCACCAGTCACCGAGGTAGGAACCGTGCTTTTTATTGCGTTTTGTGGCTACAGGAGAGATACCGGGCTGTGCGGAGCTCGGGGATCATTACTGCTGCCTTGGCACTTTGGATGGAACAAGTGATTTTCAAGTCTGTGATAAGAAAACCATACCTGTCAAGCCTCATAATTTTGACTCACATTAAATAGAATTTAGTGGCAGTCTTTTGGGAAGGCAAATAGGTCTATGGTGGAATATAATTTTGTGATATTTTTTTTCTTTAAGCAACGAGATTATCACACTTAAAAGTTACAAAGGAGGTCATTACCTCCAGAGAAAGTGGTGGAGAGAAATTGGGAAACTCACTAATATTTGTAAAAGTGTCACTATTATTATAGTTGAAATCTGTAATTTCAAAATGAGTGAACTCTACATTACAGCTAAAAGGATAGAATCAATATGCAGTTTTCCTTGAATTCTCTGATCCTTGAAATTTTAATTTGGCTTACCCAGCTCTTCCAAAGCCTTGAATTTCTATTGTCATCTCTAGAGTCTGCAAGGAATATAGTTTAAACATGCTTTATCTCCAACTGGCTGTTTAAGCCAAGGACCATGTGATCACTTCTGTTGTAATTGGTTAGGACAGGAAGAGGCCATGTGATGTAATTTGTTTACCCCTTTTTATTCTAGTTATGACCACAGTCATATTTCATAGTTATGAATCTATCTTCCAAGGGTAAGTAAGAACAGGCTTAGGTTGAGGGCTCTACATACTTTTAAACATCACTTCCCCAAGCAGAAAATTGCTCTGTACATTCAAGGGACACTGAATAAAGGCTCTTCCAGCTTTGTCATCCAAGCTGCATTGCAGGATGGGTGGGTAGGAGCCAAGTCTGTAGAGATTATCAGAAAGTGATGGAACTGGCCCTCTAGGGAGATGTGGGGGCTTTGGTTAAATGGCACACTAACATTCTGTAGGATTCCAGGTATCTGTGACTTGGACTTGTGTTTTCTGTTTGATGTCTGGATTCAGTGGAGTTGATTTAATTAATTAATTAATAATTAGTATTAATTAACATAACTAATATGCATTGGTTTAATTAGGGTTCAGTTGTGATTCCATTCTGAAAGTGTGCAATTTGTGAAAATCAATTTTGCTCAACGTCAAGTAGCATAAATAGCTGCCAATGTGTTTTTGAGGGGTATGAACAGATCTCTTCTGAATATTCTTATGAAGGTTTTGAGTATATCCCTTTAAAGACTGTTTTTCACAGGGGTGGGGGGGATTCCTCTACACAAATTATTATACCCTGTCTAGAAGGAATAACAAATTAAGCCTTGCATCATAGTCTCATGGATTTATTTATTAGTCTCTTGTATTTGAATTGATTGAGTTTGTGTTGATTACATGAATAGAAACTGAAGTCTCAGAGCCCTCAAGCCTGCTTCAGTTCATCTGGCCATGAAATTGAGATTTCACAACAGGAGGACTTGATCAAATAAGTGATAGTCATCAGTAACAGGGCAAAGGTCATCTGTCATTGTAACAGTAAAATAAAAAATCTGAACCTTGAAGAAAAGGAATATAAAGCAATAAGTTTTGAAGATACTTGGGTAACACTTGGAATATGGAAAAATGCCTAGTGTGATCTGAATTAAAATAGACACTCTTGAATGACATCAGAGTATAACACCAATGGAAAAAGTGTTATTTAATGGAAGCCAAGACAAATGTCTTGATTTTCCTGAGCAATTAATACACATTTAATACATTCATTGCCTAATCATTGCTAAGTACTTGGATGTTGAAAAAGCAAGTCAGCATCATGAAAGATGGCCAGGTCTTTGGACTTATGGTCATGAGGAGACCAGAAAGAGAGAACCAAAGATGCCCATTAGGCTGAATTACTATTGGGCTGATATGTGTAGGGAAAATATGAGACTAATATATTTCAGCTTGGCATGAATCATGCAGTGACAAATGAGGAAAACGATAGTTTTCAGCACCAGAATGAAACCACTTAATGACATCTTGTTTTTTTTTTTTTTTTGTATTTAAGTTAAAGAAATTATTCTAAGTTTCTGATTCCTTAGATCACCAAACTCCTTGAGGGTCATTTGTTAATATTTCCATGGAAACGGCCTACAAACATTTATCCAGAGAGATGCTTCCACGTTATAAAGCAAATTACACCAGTTGTTTCCCAGGTGAAATCCTCCATGATGTCTGGACTCAGTCTGTAAAGCCCTAAGTGGAAATTCTATTTGCAAGTACTTTTTGATTCATCTGGTTCCCAATCTCTTTTCATTCCGCACCAGCGACTACACAAACTGGTAGGCAGTAGTTCATGTACAAATTGCTATCTTTCTATACATGCCATTTTCCCTGTGCTTGTCCTTTTATGTGACTTCCAATGTCGAGTTTGATAGGCCAGGGATCCATGTCCTCAGGACTGTAGATTCAAATGCAAGAGGAGTCTGAGCTCAGAATAATGATCAGGAGTCAGGGGACTCTATTTTTCCATCTATAACGTACAGATAAACCAGACCTCCTAGAGATAGTGATGCCCAGTGCTCTGTGCTTCCTCT
This sequence comes from Bos taurus, assembly GCF_002263795.3. Lineage (NCBI taxonomy): Eukaryota > Metazoa > Chordata > Mammalia > Artiodactyla > Bovidae > Bos > Bos taurus. The sequence continues at coordinate 32,096,100 of NC_037355.1, forward strand.
GGGAGATTTTTAATTATTGCACCTTCATGGGATTTCTCCCCTTCTTAATTTCCTTTGTTGCTGTGGGTTGCTAAGTTGTGTCCGACTCTTTGCGACCCCATGAACTGTAGCACATCAGGCTCCTCTGTCCATGGGGATTTCCAGGCAAGAATACTGGAGTGGGTTGCCATTTCCTTCTCCAGGGGAATATCCTGGAGCAGGAAGTGAACCTGTGTCTCCTGCATTGGCTGACAGATTCTTTACTGCTGAGCCAGCTGGGAAGCCCTTATCTCCTTTGTGTAGTTGCTTATGTTCTGCTTTATATAACACAGGTCAGGTCTGTGTATGTCTTGAACTCCTTATAAATGCACAAGCTCCCTGAGGGGCAATATAGATTCTAACTCTTTTCTTTCATATCACTAACTCCTACTCAGGTATAAGCTGAAACACCACAGCTCCAAGGAAAGCTCCTCTGATCCCACTCTATCCATTTGCATTCGGTCAGCTTCCCCTTTTCAGGGGCTGTTTTCCTGGACAGCAGCTTTCAGTGGAGATCAGGGTGGGGTGGAGGTTGGAGGTACGGGTGTTTACTTAGCACTGTATCTTCAGTGCCTGTCACAGGACCTCCTACTTAATCAGAGATCCATAAATATTTGTTCAGTAAACGATGAGCGATAGAAACCCAGGGGAAAGGCAGTACCTTTGGTACCTCTAACTGTTATCTAAGTACCTGGTTGCACATAAATTGCAAGGTAACTTGATTGCATCTGAGGAAGGAGACCCATCTGCCTTTGGGGGTGAGCACATACTGAAGGGAGAGGCCAGTCTTAGAAATGGCAGGCCTCAACTCTGTTGCTTTCAGAAACCCAAGTCATCTTGGACGGGAGCTCTATCTGTTGGTTCATTGCCAGACAGCACTTAGCCATATTGCATAACTTCCAAGTAGATCATTATTTTGAAGTCATAGTTTTCAGACTCTGGTGTTTGGCTGACGGAAAGGAATAGGATGAATTAAAGCAACTTATGGAGTTCTTGTGCTAGTACAGAAGCTCTCAGAGAAGGGACTGGACTCTCAATAAGATGCAGGTTGTGGTAAAGATAGAGTTTTAGAACAGTCCACTTAAAATCTCTCTGAGAATTCTCCTCTAGTTCTGAGCATGTCTTCAAAATATGGGGATATGGTGCTGTATCAGTGATGCCAGCTGCTACCTGCTGCTGGTCTGCACGCTACATCATCAGTGGGTAGCCACATTTATGAGGAATGTTGAAATGTTTGTGGGAGAAATGTCTCTTTCAATATATCCTGGCCATAGGATGTACCCCTGAAAGCCATATATTGCTACTTTTTATCTAGTAGCTATTAGAAGTAGAATTTGCATCTTTATTAACCATTGTGTCTTTTGGGAAAACATTTCTATTTAGAGCAGAGACCATCAATACACCCAATAAGGTGGGGAGGGTAAATATTACTGTTCTCATTTAACAGAGGAAGATACTTGCAGCAATTGCTAGGAAAGACGGAATCACTCAGCAACATAGGAAAGGAAAAAATCCAGACTCTGTGTCCTTGGATCCCAGGCCACCCCAGTTATTTGTCCTTTACACAGGATGCATGAAGCAGATGCAAGATTCACTGAGGCATTGTGCTGGGGGAAAGAGGAGAGAACGTACAGGAAAAGGCACAGCCGGAGCTGTCCACTGTCAGGGGTGCGTTCCCAAAGCCCGTGTGAAGGCTGTGACAAAGTATGGCATCCTTGCCTGTTCGGTCAAAAGAATTGCCTGTTACGCCTTTCTGACACCCTTTTATAAAAAAATTACAAATCTACACATGCAGAAGCAGAGACAATTTGAAAAGCTAAAGAGGAAAATGCTCTGGTACTAGTCTGAATTCAGAGAGGGAAAATTTAATGCACACTGTTCACATTATGAAAGACTTTAATGTAAGGAATCAGAGACTTACACATGCAGGAAAGGGCTGACGGGGCAGGTGTCACCCCGAGTCTCAGCTCAGAGACCTGTGATTCTTAAGGGCTTGATGACCATTTCTGTGCATCTCAGAAATCCTTGGGCATCTCCTACTAACTTTCTCAGTCTGTGGCACTCAGTTCTTCAGACTTTATGGACTACCCACATGTTGCCCTGCCCCTTCTTTCTGGAATTCCAAATCATACTGTCTCTCTCTTTGGCCCACTCTAACCAAGAACCATGCACAGAGGGGATTTTGGGAAATGTAGTTTCTAGCTTCTCCTCTGATCTGCAGAGAAAACCTCAGGAGTGGATAGTGTCAGTGCCCAATTAAAACAGACAAGTCGGCACATCTACCGTAATCCTTGCCAACAGCTATCACAGTGAGGGTTTCATTCCAGTTGTTTGCACACACCCATTTTGCAAAGTAACTGCAAAACCAGTGAACATCCCTGAATTATTATTACCCCCACCTCCCAATGATCAAACAATCTGGAAGATGTACCATAGTTAGCTTGTCATATTATGCACTGGACTTTAAAAGTATGAAAGAGAGCAGGAAGCTGAGAGGGAATCTGTTATGAAAACTTGCTGGGGGATGATAATACCCTATGTCTATGAGTTGTTGGAAACCTTGCCATTATTTTTATTGACACAGTTGTAAGAAGCTCATCCTCTTATCCAACCAGGGGCTTGGTCTATTTGTGTTGGGAATTGATTGCTGGGACTGTCACAGAGTGATTTACATAGCAACTTATCATAATTAGTTATCATTCGCAGTTTCCTTAATGTGCATTGCACTTTATGCTTAGCAATTGATTTTTCTGTATTTCTCCATGAAGCAGCTCAATGAGTGTCATCCAAAAAAGAAGAAAAAGACAGAAAGAAAAACTGCAGGCATTTTTTTTTTTTTTAAACAGTTTTAGCTTGAGATATCATAAAACACATTTTCACAGAAGCCGTAAATGCAGAGAGTTTTGCTTTAACTATTTAAATAAGCCAAAGTGAAATGAATCAGAGGAAAATTAAATGGATATAAATGAAGATGTGTCAACGTAGGTGAGGATGCTTGGAATGGGGAGATGTTGGCTACAAAAACTGTATGCCACCAGAAAGAATACTTCCAGGAAAGCTCAAGATGGGGCTGCTTGATAACCAAACTTCATCATAATTTGTTTTAGCTTATAGGATTTGAAAACAGTCTTTCTCCTTCAGACAATTTAAAATCCTTTTTCTATTTTTCATATTTCTACCATCTTGCTAAGGTCAACCCACAGGGAATGTGAAGGCTTAAGTAGACTTGATCATTATAAATGGAATCTACACAGAATAATAACAAAGACTCAAGGAAAACAAGTGTATTTATTTGCTGAACTCTTACCAGTTCAGCATCAAGAAGTCTTCTTGCCTATTGCTTGTTGGTTTTCACTGACCATTTAAAAAGACGGAATAAGCAATCCCATGGTTATGCTGACCCTGCCAGGTGGTTCTCACCTAAGATTAAACTCATAACCAAAGTGACCTGTTTATTTGTGGCCTTCTGTTCTCCCAGAATATTTTGATTAGTTTTTCAAAGGAGCTAACCATCAGATAATCATCAGATTATAATCATCAGATGATAATCTCAGAAAATGTGATTGATTCATTAAAGATTCAGAGAAGCATGATGGATCCAGCTTTCCTCTATGGAAAGTATATGAACGCTGTGGATAAAAAGAAACAAAGAGGTGGGTAGGGATAGCAGCAGAGGGAGAAGGAGAAAAAGAGAGACAGAAGAAAACTGAAAAAGAAAATGGAAAGTTGGCAATTGACATGGAAGCACTCCTCGCCTAGGGGGACACGGTTGGCCTGTGGCTCCTGCCAAACAACTGCATCGTCTTGGCCCCCCTGTCTCGGATTCTGTGCGCCATGGCTTTGCCCTGGACGTGTGGGGGCAGAGTGTGTTGATTCCCTGTGCAGAGCTATTATTAGCATTTTCTAATTATGTAAAATACTTTCCTCTGATGACATTTTCAACAGAAGCCCTCACTTTCGTGTTTTCTTCCCTTCATAATGCTTTCATGGGCTTAGAATCTTGGGGAAAGTCTCAGATGCTGAGAGATGCTAAAGTTTCCTTTATTTAATCGAGGTGACTAGTGATTTGACAGTCATGGGTGACAGGTTTATTTTATCTGTGTGGCAGCGGGAGTCTATTTTCAGTGTGTGCGCTCTGTACCTAAGTAAAAGGACTTTACTAAGTGCTGAATAAATTGTACTTTCCTTTGATTCTAGACCTTGCTGAAATGGTTTAAAAACTCTAGTCTGGGTCATCAAATTCATCTCCCTGCTGCTTTGCAGGGTCAATAGCTTCACTCTCTGCAGAGCAAGGCTGGGTGGATTGGAATGGAGGGTGGTGTAGATTAAAACTTCCGCATATATATAGATAGATGTGCATGTGTGCTCTCGCTGGCTGGGAAGCTGTCAGTGATGGAAGAGCAAGCCAAGTGGAATCTGAAGATGGATGAATCTGTTAGACTATTACCAGGACTGGCATGGACTTTAGCCAGGAACTTGAAGCAACCTCCTTTAAGCATTTGAAATCCATTGGGGTCCATTTCCTATCCTTTTTCTCCAAGGATGATTTTTCATTTGCAGTCTCCGTGATTGCTTTATTTCTACTCTTTGGACAGAACTGTGGTGCACTCATAGACACACAGGGGCTATGGACTTGGTTCTTTCATTCCAGAAGCAAAGCAAGGAGGGGAAAATGGAATCTTGCTCCACACTCCCAACAGTAATAATCCTTACTTCTGTAGGATGGGAAGTCAAAAGGATAACCCTTCCACCAACAGATAGACCAAGTAAAAATAGTGATAAAAATACGCCCCTCTATTTTTTTTTTTTTTTTAAAGGAGGGTCTGGAATTGACAGAGTTGGAGATGAAATGTCCTGAAGTTTTGAAGATGTGGGCTGGTTTTTCTGCCTTCCATTGCAAGGGAAGAGCTGGGATGTGGTCAGGTGTGACTCCTAAGATGACAAATCTTGCCCTGAGCACCAACATTCAAGGAGTCCTCCAGTGTGTGTATATATATATATATATACTTAGAAACAGAGAACATGGTATATGTCTTGGAAGAATTTATAGTTTGGTTAAGGATATATCAAACATGAAGCAATGCCAACCAAACAGATATATAATTAAGAGTTGCCTTACTTGGTAAAGACCACAAATGTTAAAAATGCTTAGAAAAGAAAATCAGTAAAGGCTAGAGTAGTTAGGTATGACTGTTGAGGTGTTGGCCTTGAGCTTTGAAGGATAGTTAAAGGTGGAAGGCAGAAGAAGGACATTCCAGAAAAAGGAAATGGGTAAAGAAAACCTGAGGATAGATAGAACTCATTGGAGGCAGGGACCCAGTTTTGAAAAATTCAGAAATAAGTTTTCTTATGTAGAATGAGTTTGTGTTAGGACAGGCCTTGAACAGGTAGAATTTAAATCTAGATTTGATTTAAAGCTCTGCTCTGTGGTTATTAATCTGCAAGCAGTGTGCAAGGGGATTGGAAAGAAAAGAGCCAGGACTTGAGAAGGCCATTGTGGGACTGCCTTGAAGGGAGTGTGGCCCAGTTTTAGAGGCTTTGGATTTCTTGACACCAAGTTACGTGACTGCCTCTAAAGAGCAGGTTTCAAGCACAGGTAATTTAGGAAACAACTGGTAACAGATGGGGAGCACAGCTGGGGCCAGAACACTGCCAGTGGAGCAGGGGTGGGGGCGATGTAAAGGGAAACTTACAGCCACGATGGAGTTGTGGTCTGAGGTTGCTAAAGGTTTGGTTTTAGGGTATCCTTGGCTCATGTATCAGAGAAAATGGACAATCAATACTTTACCTCCCTATGTTATTCAAAGTTTTTCTGATATTGCTTTTGAAACCAAAATTTAGAGTACAGAATCAATTAGGGTAATGGTGAAATAATCGAGCATTTGATGCTGCAGGATGGAGTGGCTGGCAAAGAGTGGAAGGAATATAAGAACCATTCTGTAACAAATGCAATTGGCTGACTTAATGGCTGAGTATACTCAGAGGTAGAGGGTACCAGAGAACAGACAGCTGCGAGGAAGCCAGCCTGATTCGTGGGAAGCTGCAGTCTCTGCCTGTATCCCCTCTCCCTTCCCTCTTGCAGGATTCCCCGCTGTCACCCAGCCATGAGCTATAATCTGGCCTGTTAAATGGAAGACTGCTGAAATTAATGTAGTGGAGCTCATGGCAACAGGAACAAACATAAAAGAAGCAGGCAGGGCAGCCGCAAAAATGTGTTCTCGTTTGGACCTTTGGCTCAAGATGAGCTACATTCTTATAAAAACTAATAAGGGCCCGGGGTGTCTTATTCCCAAATCTTGGGTTTCTGGAAGGAGAGCTCTTTGAAGCCAATGCTTTTGGTCTAGATTGTTCTGCTGAGAGCTCTGCCCAGCCTTAACTTCCCAGGCTTAGGTCTTCCCACTCATTTGTTGCCTCATCTCATAGAAAACTTTACCACTGCCTCAGGTTTTTTCCTCATGTAGAGCTTTTACAACCTTTTTTGGAACAAATAAACAAACATCTGGAATTGTGTGGTCCATTTAATTAAAAAGTTTGCATTTGGCCAGAAATGGTAAAATCATGAAAAATGGCCTGTCGGCGAGCTCAAGAGGGCCAAATGATGACGTTGTTGGCTGGATTGAAATTGAGTGAGTGAACACCTGCTTGGTTCAGCCTTCTGTCCTCCTGTTCCCCCTTCCAGCCATTAATATTTACTGCTCTGGGTCTTTATCCATACTAATGAAATTCTTGGTTGGGGTTGGTCAGGGGACGGGGCTGTTACTTTTCCAATAACTTGGGATTTGTTGGGATGTGCATACTTTATGAAGGGTGTGGAATTGGGCTTTCTGCCTTCCCGGTTCCCTTAATCAGAATTCCATATGCTTCAGGTCACTGCAGGGGCCTATTTCTGTTTCTTCAATCAGTCAGCCAGTCATGGGTTTTTCGAGAGGAACCCTGTGCTGGAGGTTGTGGGAAGTGCAAAAGATGCTATGAGCTCTGCCTTCAGGAATCCTGTAGTCTAATTGGAGAAGGAAACCTGTACCCATGGAAGGCAGTGGTTAAGCTAGATCCAGGAGTGCAGGGAAGGGAGAGCTGAGTGAGGATGGAAGTATGGGGCGGTGGCCTCGGATGAAGGTAGGAACTGATTGGAAAGCAAATGGGGGAGAGGAGAAAGCCAGGTTTGTCTTATCACATGGGAGTGGCCACTGCTAAAGAAAGGGCTTTATTCCTTCCATTCTCTGCTTCTAAACGTCTAAGACCTCTTTCTCCAAGTCATCTCATAGATACCTAAAAACTGAGACACAAACATGTGTTTAATACAGAAACACAGTTTCAGGATAAATCTTCCATCCCCTACTTCTCTGCTCTTACATTTCTGCCCAATTGTTGGTGCCATACACTTTGAATATAAAAGTTCTAAAGTAACCCTTGAAATGAAACCATTTGTATAGTTGACAAACTTGGAAGAATCCTGGAGGAAAGCTGTTTCACAGTGTTAAAGAGAACGTGGGGAGAGACCAAGTGGCATTCTTGTTTAATTTCTGGCCATAATCCAGGTGAGGAGTACATGTGACAAGCAACCTTAAAGCAGGAGTTAGTTAGAATGATTCTGCCTTTCTGATGCTGCTGCTCTGCGGGGGGATGCCTGGGGTGAAGTAAAATGTTTTGTTTTTTTTTTTTGTATATCAAAAGAAGAATTTTGAGAGTATTTGGCTTTGCAGAGTATAGTGCTCTGATATGTCTTCAACTTGAGAATTTAATCCCAGGATAAAGTTATTAAAAAAAAAAAAAAGAGAGAGAAGCTTTTTTTTTTTTTTAATTGTTGTCATACAGAATATGAAGAAAGTAGCTGATGGACTGGAAGTACACTGGGTGCCATTTAGGGTTGGCTCTAAGGAAAGGGTGAGTATTGTTGAGATCAGGTGTGGACTGGCAAGGGAGACTGAGAAATCCTTATTGCCCAATGCCTTTTACTGAAGGGTGTGCTCATCCATCTTTGAGAGTTGAATAGTGTAGCCTGAAGGAAGTGAAATGAAACTTAACACAACTTTCAAATCTGACCAGGATTTGAAACACAGATCCAGAGTTCTTCTTGTCAATGCTAGTTCAGCTTTTTTAATAAAATGAAACCAGGGTTTCACCTTGACCCCTCTTGGACTTCTGCAGGAACAAACAGATACAAGACCATGCTGGAAAAACACTCCTCTGTTGTCAGAGGAGTTCTTAGTGCTGGACTCCTTTTTGTTCTTGTGCATCTGTTTCTTTAAATACTCTCTGCAGAAGCATTAGCATGAAAATAAAAGAGTATAGCAACTTGGAATTTTCCATTTGTAGCTTCCTTAGTCTGTGGGGTCAAAGTTCTATCCTCAGGGATGCTAATGCAAACTCTGTGTACTGTTCCAGGGCAAATGTTTCTCCACTAAAAGACAAGAGGGGGTGGGGAGCCAGGAAAATAATGCAATGCTAATTCCCAAACACAGACTGCCTGGAGATTCCAATTTAAATTGTTGCTCTTTTACCCCTATTCCCACCCTCCCTGAAAGAAAAAAAAAAAAATTCCTGTGTTGTAAGGACAGACATCTGTGTAAGAGCAATAAAACAGTCTTCTCCCTTGTGGATTAGCTCTTTATTCCTTTATTTATCTTGCTTTACCTCATCAGTTTTTTTCCCAAATCAAGGAGAGTCAAAGCGGATAAGATTCTGTCCCTTTCTTTGTTTTGGATTAAAGAAACCCATATAACCATTCTCCCACACAACTTTGTTTTTTTACTCAATAGAGATCTTTTCATGTCTGATTTCTCCCTTTCTTCATCTGCTTCCTTGGAATCTTCCTAGAACTTACCTCGAAAGTGTACAAATCAAATAGCTGAAATCCCCTGGAGAACAGGTTAGTCAGGGCAGTGAGTGCAGGCATATCTGGGAGATTGTAAAGCACAGGAAGAATTAAAACAGCATAGTGACGTGTTTGACAGCCTCCTTTTCTTATTCTGAATCCCTAGAAATCTATTAATTAATTAAACAAGTATCTATGGGTCATATGGGCTTCCCTGGTGCCTTAGTGGTAAAGAATCCACCTGCCAGTGTGTACAGGAGGGAAAGGGGAAGGGCACAAGATTTGAAAGAATGACAAAACCCAAGGACACAATATTAGAATCAAATGTGTAGAAGATGGCAGACTAGACAACTTTGATTAGACCTTGATCCTCAATCAGCAAGCTAAATGACACACCCAGAGATACCATGACAGTTCCAAGGCACTGTCAAAAGAGCAAGGAATTGGCAGTGGCCCAATTCCTGGAAATCTCCACCCCTTCCCCAAAATAGTTGGAATAATCCTCCCGCTCATTAGCATATGAAATTACCCAACCCATAAAAACTATCTGTTCCACATTTCACAGCTGCACTGGCCCTCTACAAGGCTTACAGTCTTGTCTGTGAAGTGTGCTTCTCTCTGAATCTGAGTAAATCCATTTCTTACCTATCACTTTGTCTCTCACTGAATTCTTTCTGCAATGAGATATAAAGAACCTGAGCTTCATTAGGTCCTGAAACAAGGTACTGTGGGTTTTGGCTGGATTCGAGTCCCAGCCACATGGGTTCAAGTCCCAATCTGAGGTAAACCGTTTCAAATACAGGAGACACAGCTTCAATCCCCTGGAGAAGGAAATGGCAACCTACTCCAGTATTCTTGGGTGGGAAATCCCATGGACAGAAGAGGCTGGTAGGCTATAGTCCACGGAGTTGCAAAAGAACTGGACACAACTTCAGTTCAGTTCAGTTCAGTCACTCAGTCGTGTCTGACTCTTTATGACCCCATGAATCGCAGCACGCCAGGCCTCCCTGTCCATCACCAACTCCCGGAGTTCACTCAGACTCATGTCCATCGAGTCAGTGATGCCATCCAGCCATCTCATCCTCTGTCGTCCCCTTCTCCTCCTGCCCCCAATCCCTCCCAGCATCAGAGTCTTTTCCAATGAGTCAACTCTTCACATGAGGTGGCCAAAGTACTGGAGTTTCAGCTTCAGCATCATTCCTTCCAAAGAAATCCCAGGGCTGATCTCCTTCAGAATGGACTGGTTGGATCTCCTTGCAGTCCAAGGGACTCTCAAGAGTCTTCTCCAACACCACAGTTCAAAAGCATCAATTCTTCGGCACTCAGCCTTCTTCACAGTCCAAATCTCACATCCATACATGACCACAGGAAAAACCATAGCTTTGACTAGATGAACCTTTGTTGGCAAAGTAGTGTCTCTGCTTTTGAATATGCTATCTAGGTTGGTCATAACTTTCCTTCCAAGGAGTAAGCATCTTTTAATTTCATGGCTGCAGTCACCATCTGCAGTGATTTTGGAGCCCAAAAAAATAAAGTCTGACACTGTTTCCACTGTTTCCCCATCTATTTCCCATGAAGTGATGGGACCGGATGCCATGATCTTTGTTTTCTGAATGTTGAGCTTTAAGCCAACTTTTTCACTCTCCACTTTCACTTTCATCAAGAGGCTTTTGAGTTCCTCTTCACTTTCTGCCATACAACTAAACAACAAAATGGATCATACACTTTATTTCAAATATTGTTCTAAACATTAGGGATAGAGGGACAAATAAAGCAGACAAAAATTTCAGTCTTCAGAGAAATTACATTCTGGTGAGAAAAAGGATTGATAATGTTGACTAAAAATGCACAGTTTGAGAGTTGTGAGTTAAGTTTCATTTGGGGCAAAATGAGGACTGCAGCCTGGGAGACAGCACTTTAGACAGCTCTGAGAGACTGCTCGAAAGAGGCAGTGGGGGAAGGTCAATATATACGATTTTGGTGAAGGGGGAATTCAGCGCAATTAAGCACTCATTTTACAAAATTTCTGCTAGTCAGGAGGAACTGATGTCATCATGAAGGGATTTAGTGCTTTTTAGATATGAAGAGATTGGGATTGGGATCATGAAATCAGCTCCTGAAATTATCTGACTATCTAATAACCTGTTCCACAGTCCTGGAGCACAGATTGCTTCACTCCACCCTGAACTCCCTCAGGGGGTGTTAAAGGTCCTCAATGCAGCAGCACAGTCTCCACAGAGGTAGATGGCAAAATGCCCTTGTTGTTCAGTCACTGGCAATGCTCTTGGCAAATGCCAATTTGTAGTTGACAATAACTAAGATTAAAAAAAAAAAAAAAGAAAGAAAAGCTCCCCCTGCCTACCCCTGAATTTGTTAGAGTTAAGTATATGATGAAAAGAAAATCAGGCAAAGGAGATAAGGGAGTATGTATTGGTAATTTGAGACTTGATAGCAGAGAAGCCATCACTGAAGAAGTGGCATTGAAGTAACAACTTTACGGTGAGAGCTGGGGACTTGAGAATATCTGAGAGGAAAATTATTCAGGCAGAAGAAAGAGTAAGTGCAAGGTCTTGAGATAGGAGCATGCCTGGTATACACGAAATAGAGCTTCATGAGCCAGTGTGGCTGAGTAAAGTAATCCAACAGGGAAAGGTGGATTGCAGGGACTGGAGATGAAGACAGAACAGAATCAGAGGTCAGAACCTGTAGCATCTTGTAGGCCATTTACTGTGACTGAGGCAGGAAGTAATTTTAAGGTGTTAGCAAATATGGTGGAAATGATATTGTACTACTTTATACTACTCCCTATGTGGGAATTTAAAAAACTCTAACCAACAACTAACTGAAAACAAGAAGCAGTACTGTTGTTGATCAGAAACTATGTAGACTTTGTGTAAATGGATATAATTGAAAGGGTTAATGACAGCAATAAATGCAAGAGAGCTTTAAAATATAAGACTAGCTCCAGGAACTCGCTAAGCACAGGGAACCACTGGAAGTTTCATAGCAACAAACAAGATAGGTCTCTGCAGTGGGTAGGCACACAGGTCAGCCTGTTCATATGCCTGCCCCATCTTTAGTTCAGGAACAGCTCAACAAAGCTGGCTCCAAGCCAGAGCAGTTAAGTATGAGTGACTGGAAGAATAAGTAAGATCACAAGAGTTGGCACAAATGTAATAGCCATAGTGAGTGGGGATGGGTCAATTAAATGACAGAGTACTCATAGATTTGGTTTTTAAAAAAAGGGAATATAAAATAAAATGCTTTTTTTAAAAGATATATACAATAAAATGACATAGGACACTTGAAAAATACTGGAATTTCAAAAAAACCCCACAAAACCCCAAAAGTTGATACATGATAATAACCCAGGAATAACAATGTTAATATCACAAAATAGCGCTGAAGACAATTATTGAAACGATGAAGAGGGGTATTTTATATAAGTAAGAAGATTTAATGGGAAGCTGTAACAATTGTGAGTCTCAATGCATGGAACAACATGGTATTAACATGTTGAAATACATGAGGCAAAAACATCTAGAAATATTAGATAAAACTGACAATTACAATCACAGATGAAATCTTTAGTATATTTTCCATAGAAAATTACAAGTAATGGACAATAAACTTCACAATATGTACATCTTGTTAAACAGCAAACAGAATGAACATTCTTTATAAAAAAAATATATGGAATAATCCCAAAAGCTATCTATAAATTGAGTCATAAATGAAACTGTAGGTCAATCTCTTTTACAAATGTGTGTAAAAGAATCCTCAATGAGACATTAACAATAAAATTTAATTGTTTATATTATAATATATATAATAATATAATTATATAATATAATTAATTATAATATTATAATATAGATAATATATTATAATATATATTATATATATTATTGTTAATAATAAGTAGTATTAAAAAATACTACTTATGACCAAGCAACACTTACCTCATAATTAAAAGGATAGTTTACTATTAGAATGTATCAGTAAGGTTGTCTTATTGGAATATTAAAAGGGAAAATAGATTGCGTATGATCATGATAATAGATGCAAAAGAAAGGGAAGGAAGGAATAAAGCAAACAAAGAAGGAAAGAAGGAAGGAGTGAAGGAGGGAAGGAAGGAAGGAAGGAAGGGAGGAAGGAAGGGAGAGACCTATTAATTTAATAACCATTTTGGCACATATCTCTTAGCAAACAGGGAATAGATGGTAATTTCCCCAACTTGACAAAGATTATCTCAGAAACCTACAGCAACCTGCAGAGAGAAGAATAAAGGACTGAAAATATTCTCATTAGAGTCCCTGAAGAGGCAGGTAAGGAATATTCTGTATTTCCCTTGAGATACTAGTCAAAGTGATAGGATGTACTATAGCAGCAACAGAAGCAAAAGTGAGAACAATAAAGATAGCAGTGAATACAGCAGTGTTTGCAGCCAATATTATGATTTACATCAAGGATTAACACACTTTTTCTGTAACAGACCAGATATTAAATATTTTAGGATTTGCAAAGCAGAAGATGCTTGTCACAACTTAGTTTCACTTTTATAAAATATAACATGTTAGAATTAAGGCCCATCATGTCTGCAACAGGAAAAAATATAAATGTGCTTGATTAATCTATTTAAAAGATTTTCAGATTGGATCATAAAGATCTAATTCTCTATGTTATAGAGAGAAAAACAAATTAATTTCAGAAAAGTTAAAAAAAGGCTGGTACAGAAAGAGAGCAGTGGCTACGATCTAAATATCACAAAATATTCAAACATAAGAGCCTTAAATGAGTCAGAGGAGTCATTTAGTGGCACAAGACTATTGTCTATTATGTTCACAGATTCTGCAGGTGAGGAATTCCAAGAGAGGACAACAGGAATGACTTATCTCTGCTCTATAATGTCCGGTACCTCATAGCAGGCTTGAAGTCTGGGAGCTGGAATCATCTGAAAACTCATGTACTCACTTACTTGGCAGATGATAATGACTGTCTACCAGGCAACTAAGTTCTCCTTTGTGTGGTCTTCCTTTGCAGCGTAGTGAGGCCTTGGAATACCTCCTAGTACTGGTTAAGTTTTAAGAGCAAAAGAAATTATGAGAGAGTAAGAGTCAGGCAAAAGCCATATCATCTTTTACAATCTATGTCTTCGAAGTCATGTAGCATTATTTTAGCTACATTCTGTTCATCAAGATAGTCACAGAAAACCTGCTCAAGTTTCAGGGAAGAAAAAATAAATTCTGCCTCTTGATGGGGTGTGGCAAAATTCTAGAAGAGCTTGTGGTACCCAAAATAGTGCTCTGACCACTTTGGTCAATTGTAGTCTTCCACAGTAATATAATTGCTCATAAGCAAAATTTCAGTAAATTCCAGGGAAGAGGTAGTACAAAAAACTATGGGCACAATGTATTAAAACTATACATTAATAAGAAAATCAGATTATAAAAGCCCTTTCATCCAGAAATTTTCTAACACTACTAAATCTGAAGTCAAACTTAATATACAAGTTCAAACTATAGAATAGCCAGAGAAATATGATGATGAAATCATTACCTATAAGAACCTATGAGATAGATCTAAGACCATTCTCAGTAGAAAACAGCTTTAAGTACATATATTTTTGTAAAAAGGGTAAAAGTCTAAAAGATAAGCGTCTGACACAAGCACTCAGCCAAGTAGACTGAAAGAAAGTGGGAGAAATGAATTTTTAAAGTTAATGAACAGTAAGAAGTATGTAAATATGTAGTAATACTGTAATAAACAGTATAATGAATAAAACAAAAGATGAATTTTAGAAGTCACTAAAATATTCAAGGAAATTAAACAATGCAAATATACATTTGCTTATATGTAGATAAAAAATTAAAAGCCACAGAAAGAATAGAAAACTGAAGGAATCATAAGAACTAACTTTGCTCAATCCTGTTCAAATGTCTGAAAATCTAGACCAAGTGGAAATTTTCTAGAAATATATAATTCCCCAAAACTGACTCCAGAAGAGATGAAAATGGAAGCATATTGATTTCTAAATTAAATAAAATTTAGTTAAAATTTTAAGGACCTATCACCACCCCCAAAAAAGTACCAAGTTTAGGTAATTTTACAGGGAAATTTTATCAAACATTAGAAGATACTGAGTAGTGCTCTTTTAAGTATTTAACAACTGAGTCTCTGTGAACTCATACACATGCACACACAAAAAATACATACAAACAAACACCTCTCCCCTCACATGTATTGTTGTTGTTGTTCAGTCACTAAGTCCTGTCCCGCTCTTTGTGACCCTATGGATTGCAACACACCAGGTTTCCCTGTCCTTCAACATCTCCAGGAGTTTGCTCAAACTCATGTCCATTGAGTCAGTGATGCCATCCAACCATTTCACCCTCTGTCATCCCCTTCTCCTCTTGCCTTCAATCTTTCCCAGCATCAGGGTCTTTTCTAATGAGTCAGCTCTTTGCATCAGGTGGCCAAAATATTGGAGCTTCAGCATCAGTCCTCCAATGAGTATTCAGGGTTGGTTTCCTTTAGGATTGACTGGTTTGACTCCTAGCAGTCCAAGGGACTCTCAAGAGTCTTCTCCAACACCACACTTTGAAAGGATCAATTCTTCGGTGCTCAGCATTCTTTATGGGCCAACTCTCACATCCATATATGATTACCAGAAAAACTATAGCTTTCACATATGGACCTTTGTCCGCAAAATGATGTCTCTGCTTTTTAATATGCTTTCTAGGGTTGTCATAGCTTTTCTTCCAAGGAGCAAGCATCTTTTAATTTTGTGGCTGAAGTCACTGGGGTTTTGAGCCCAAGAAAATAAAATCTGTCACTGTTTCCATTTTTTCTGTGTCTATCTGCCATAAAGTGGTAGGACCAGATGCTGTGTTCTTTGTTTATTGAATACTGACTTTTAAGCCAGGTTTGTTACTTTCCTCTTTCACCCTCATCAAGAGGCTCTTTAATTCCTTTTTGCTTTCTGCCTTTAGAGTGGTATCTATCTGCATATCTGAGGTTTTATGGTTCTCCTGGAAATTTTGATTCCAGCTTGTGCTTCATGCATCCTGACATTTCACATGATGTACATAGAAGTTAAATAAGCAGGGTAACAGTATACAGCCTTCGCATACTCTTTTCTCAATTTGGAACCAGTCTGTTGTTCCATGTTCGGCTCTAACTGTTGCTTCTTGACCTGCATATGGGTTTCTCAGGAAGCAAGAAAGGTGGTCTGGTATTCCCATCTCTTTCAGAATTTTCCACAGTTTGTTATGATCCACACAGTAAAAGGCTTTAGCATAGTCAATGAAGAGAAGTAGATGTTTTTCTGGAATTCCCTTGCTTTCTCTGTGATCTGTAGTTCATCTGCCTTTTCTAAATCCAGCTTGTATATCTGAAAGTTGTCAGTTCACATACTGTTGAAGTCTATCTTGAGAATTACCTTGCTAGCATGTGAAATGAGTACAATTGTACAGTAGTTTGAACATTTTTTGACCTTGCCTTTCTTTGGGATTAGAATAAAATTGACCTTTTCCAGTCCTGTGGCCACTGCTGAGTTTTCCAAACTTGCTGACAATTTGTGGTCAACTGGAGAAGAGAATATAAAACCACGCCACTATTCTTGCCTTGAGAACCCCATGAAAAGACAAAAAGACATGAGCCCCCTTGGCCAGTACATGTCCAATATGCTACTGGGGAAGAGCAAAGAAATAGTTTGAGAAAGAATGAAGAGACTGGGCCAAAGCAGAAATGACATTCAGTTGTGGATATTTCTGGTGGTGAAATTTAAGTCCAGTGCTTCAGAGAACAATATTACATAGGAACCTGGAGTGTTACATCCATAAATCAAGGTAAATTGGATGTGGTCAGGCAGAAGATGGCAAGAGTGAACATTGAAATTTTAGAAATCTATGAGCTAAAATGAATGGGACTGGGCAAATTTAATTCAGATGACCATTATATCTACTACTATGGGCAAGAATCACTTAGAAGAAATGGAGTAGCCCTCACAATCAGCGAAAGAGTCCAAAACGCAGTACTTGAGTGCATTCTCGAAAACAATAGAGTGATCTAGGTTCATTTCCAAGGCAAACCATTCCCCGTCATAGTAATCCAATTCTATGCCACAACCGCTAATGCTGAAGAAGCTGAAGTTCATCAGTTCTATGAAGGCCTATAAGACCTTCTAGGACTAACACCAAAAAAAAAAAAAAAAAGATGTCCTTTTTCATCATAGAGGATTGGAATGCAAAACTAGGAAGTCAAGAAATATCTGGAGTAACAGGTAAGTTTGCCCTTGGAGTACAAAATGAAGTAGGGAAAAGTCCACCGGAGTTTTGCTTAGAGAAAGCACTGGTCATAGCAAACACCCTCTTCCAAATGCACAAGAGACGACTCTATACATGGACATCACCAGAGGGTCAATACTGAAATCAGATTGATTATATTCTTTGCAGCTGACAGTGGAGAAGCTCTATACAGTCAGCAAAAACAAGACCTGGAGCTGACTGTGGCTCAGATCATGAGCTCCTTATTGCAAAATTCAGGATTAAATTGAAGAAAGTGGGGAAAACCACTAGGCCATTGAAGTATGCCCCTATGTGTTTAGAGTGCCAGTTTCTGTGGCATGAATATTTCTACCATGACTGATTTTAAGCTGCATATGTGATATTACTTAATGTGGACTTTGAAGAAATATGCATAATCTGATCTTGTGAGTCAGTGCAAGCTGGCTCCCACACACCACAGTGATGATTCTAAGTCTATTTAAACTGTTTCAGATCATAGATAAATAAGTACTTCCAAATTATTTTTATAAAGAGCATAAAATCTTTATAGAAGAATTGATAAGAATTGCAGAGAATAATAATTTTTATTCATCTGGGTTATGCATATGGATGCAAAAAAGCCTAAATAAAATAATTATAAAAAAATCCAGCCACAAGAGTAAAATATTATGATCAATTAAGATATATTCTAAGTATGCATTGAAGTTTTAATATTAGGATAGCCCTTCATTTATTTTATCTTTTTAATAGATCTAAAGAGAAAAGCCATAATTTTATAAGGTGAAAAGGATACAAAAATAGATGTATATTTCCTAAAGATAATAAATTGCATCTATCTCGGTCCAAAAGCCAACATCAAACTTAATAGGTAAACATAAGAGGTATTCTCATTAAAGCAAGGATAAGATATATGCAATCACCACTATTATTTAATATTTTACTGGAAATAGTAGCCAATGCAATTGAACAAGAGAAAGAAATAATAAGCATGAGAATGGAAAGCATATGGTAAAACTGTCATGTTTATAGATGATTTTATTTGCTTTAACAGTTGGAAACACAAGTGAACTGACTGAAGGACTAAGGAGAGAATTCAGTGATAAGATATAATGCTAATATGGGCTTCCCTGGTAGCTCAACTGGTAAAGAAGTCACCTGCAATGCAGGAGACCCCAGTTAGATTCTTGGGTCAGGAAGATCTCCTGGAGAAGGGACAGGTTACCCACTCCAGTGTTCTTGGGCTTCCCTGGTGGCTCAGATAGTAAAGAATCCACCGGCAATGTAGGAGACCTGGGTTCGATCCCTGGGTTGGGAAGATTCCCTGGAGGAGGGCATGGCAACCCACTTCAGTATTCTTACCTGGAGAATCCCCACGGACAGAGGAGCCTGACGGGCTGCAATGCATGATGTCACAAAAGAGTTAGACGTGACTAAGTAACTAAGCACAGCACAATGCTAATATACAGAAGTCACTGGCTTTTTTTTTTTTTAAGTTTCTACTTTCTGATGTTCCCATCAAGAATGGAATGGTTAATGTAAGGTAAAGCATGGTATTGAACATTATGAAAATATTTTTAAAAGTTGAGCAAAAATCAATATGAATACAAAATATTTGTATACTGTGGCAAAATTTCTGTATTTAAAAGCACAAAATCATGCATACGTATACTCAAGCACATACATGTGTATAAATGCATAGAAGCAGTTTTGGAAGGATGGACATAAAAACTTAGACAATAGTTATTTCAACCATCAGGGGACGATCCAAATTAGAATGCAAAAGAGTAGAAGGATCAAAAAACTAGCTTTTTCAGTATCTGAATTTTTGTTACAATGTGCTAGTATTTAATCATGCAAAATAATGAAATAAAATAATTTTAAAAGTAGTAATAATAAAAATGAAAATAATAAAGGATCCAAAGAAGATGCAAGCTTTGAGTAATTTGTTACCATTTTGGAGACTGAAATTTTATTTCCCCAAGGCCAGTGATAAACAAATAGTTTCTTTGAAAATATTGCTTTTATTCCAATGTAAATAGTCCAGTGTTGGGAATCCATTCTAAACTACTCTGCCACTTTTGGAGAATGAGCTGTTCATATGAATTAAATATTCAGAGAGAGGAATAGAAAAAAGTAAAGAGGTCCATGCATCTTGCATATCTTACTGATGATTGGGAATGGGAAGGGAAATGTCCACATTAAGAGCTCCGATTGAGTGATTTCTTTAAAGCCAGGGACTGTGGTGGTATTTTCCATGTGTTTGTGGTCTCATTTAATGATGGGAATGTCTCCTAAAGCTGGATATTATTCCCATTTTATGTATGAGGAAATTGAAGCTTAGAGAGATACTGTGTAGTTTACCAAAGGTCCCAGTGTTAATAAGTGTCCTTCATGAAATCCAGACCAGGTCTGCCCCGAAGCCTATGTTCTTTCTTCCGTTCCATGCTTCCCCCCAATAAAATAGAATAACCACACTGAATACATTTTAATCTGTGTCTTGATGGTTCAAGAAAGCACTTCTGACTTTTTCAGTATTTCAGACATCCTGTGATGAGCATCAATTATCAGAGTAGTAGTGAAGCATGAAAATGATAGTTAATTGGAGGTATCCAGTTGAAAGAAAGCAGAGCAATACTGCATTTACAGAATGTAGTGCTATTATGACAGATAAAGAAAGGTTCAACACAATCGCTTGGGTGATTTTTTCGTGGCCCCTTTGTTACTATGGACCTGTGTATTCTGAAGGTCTTTATCCCCTATATGCTGATTTCATGTATACTATGTTCTGTCATTTTCAGTACTTGTGTTAGACCTTGTTTTGCTGTTTGTTGTTCTATAAATATTGTTTAGATATGTGATGCAATTTTCCCTCTGTTGAACTCTCATAGCAAAAGATCTGATCTCTGTAACCTGACCTAATGCAAGCAGAGTTTAAGTGTACTGCACCAAAGGCTTCATAGATGACCCCTTTGGTTATAGATTATAAATGCCATTTAGAGAAAGCAGGAGATGGCTCCTGAGTGTCTAGTAAACTTCAACAACCACCTGAGAGATACCTCTGTGTGACTGCATAAAATGGAAATAAAGAATGGCAAATAACCCATTGACTATGCACTTTCTCACCCGCTGAGAGCAAAACGCAATCCAGTGCAATTTTAGTACTTACATGCCTCTGGGGGAAATAGACTCCTAAAAATCACCAAGTGCAGCATTGGAAAAATTCCTTAAATTTGCGCTATGCTTGGTGTTATAAAACCCAAGGAACCTTAGACTTTCTCCTTGAGTAAAATGGACTGGTAATTTTGTTTTGTTATATTATCCACCAAGCATAATGATAATGGGTCATATGCAATTTAGGAAAAAATTAAGCCTAATAAGAAAAACCTCTAATAAATACTAATAGCATCTTATTGGTATTGTGGTTAGTCTAACCCTCCTATTAACATTTGTTTTTACATATTAAATGATCTGTAATATGTTGGAAATGAAGAGGGCAGTAAAAATTAAAATAAGCATTCTTATATACATGGTACAAATGTTTGCACGCCTCTTCCTGCAGGCAGGTACCAGAAGGGATGATACATAAACGGGAGTGGTACCAGGATATAACAAGAGAGTCTTGATTTTAGGTGTGTTGAGCAGTAAAAATGCTCCATGTAGGGAGTGGACCTTATCACTAACCAGGAATGCAGCCCATTCAATGAAAATCAGAATTCAGTCCTGAGAAAAGGATACAATTAATTATCCCCTCAAATCAGGCTTCTTCTAAGCTAGTGGAGGGAGGAGAGTGGAGGAGTGGAGAAGCTTAGGGAAGCTCCAGTACACAAACAAAAGGGCTTGGGGAGGAGTCCCATATATTGTTAGCTATCCTTTGCATACAATGTGGTAGGATGGGGTAGAACTAAGCGAGTGTTTTCAGGAAGCCTTCCTTACTAGACATGTTCCTCTCAAGCCTATGTAGGAACCTCCTAGGAAAGTCCATAAGGTAAAGATGTTTGAACATGTTTCAGGGATTCTGATTCAGTGAGCCTGGGGTGACTCTGGCTTCTGTTATTATTAATGAGCTCTGATGACTCTTCTGTACACAGCAATTGGAGGACCACTACGTTAAATGATACCGATGAGGAGTCTCTTCACAGGTCCTCTCAGCCATGAGATTCAAGAGAGCAGGGACTGTTTCCAAACCCTGATGACTAGGGTTATGGCAGTCACAAGGACCTTCTCTTGTCAGGCCCTCAGTGGTTTCTGAGGACTGAGAAGCCTGTAGGAGATTCAGTTACTATGAAGGGTTTGCTGTGCAAGGCACTGTACTGTGCGTAGAAATGCCAAGGGTGCCTTTTTTTTTTTTTTAAGGAACTTACAGTTTAGGTGGAGACAGCAGACAAAATGCAATGACGTATACAAATGCTGTGAACTGAGGCCCACAAAGGGCTTGGTCATGAGATGAGGGTGGCCTACGTCATTGTAAGGCTTGCGCAGAGGCTGGCAGGGGATGTGGAGAACAGGTCTTCACAGAAATGGTGTTGAGAAAGTTGAGCCCATGAGTGGTATCCACTAGCTAGTCCTAAGTGGTGAGTGAGAGGGAGGAGTGTGAGATGACTCCCGGGTTTTTGGCCTGAGTACTTTTGTAGAAGATGAAGCCATTTCTGAGGAAGGGCATTTGGGAGGCACAGAGTCAGGGGAATGTATCTGGTGTCGAAGGTGTCTGTGCCTGCAAATAGAGATGCTCTAAGCTATGGCTTGGCAAACTTTCGCTGTAGTAAGTGTTTTAGGCTTTGGAGGCCGGATGCTCTTTGCTGTAACTACTCAGCTTTGTCTGCCGTTGTAGACTGAAAGTATTTGTAGGCAATATGTAAGGAAACAGGCATGGCTGTGTCCCAGTAAAACTGTGTTTTCTAAAGTAAGTGACAGGCCAGATTTAGCCCATGGACTGTAGCTTTAAGTGTGAATGGCAGATTTGGACAGAGAGGTATTGACTCCTCTATATCTATGTACACAATGTCTTTCTCTGTAGCCATAGTATCTCAGCTCTCCTTTACAAATGCTGCATGCATTTCATACTTTTTGAACAAGGAATTTTCAAACTATCCAAAAATTGCTTAATAACTATAAAAAATTAAATTTGAAAATGTAAATTAAAACTGTAAGATACATTTTGTATTCACTGGCTCAGCAAAATGTAAACAGCCTGGTAATACCAACTGCTGTAAAGATGTAGAGCAACAGAAACTCAAGTTATTTTTGTGAGTGTGAGTCAGTGTATCTGCTTTGCAAAACAATTTGTTATTGTCTGGTGAATTTGAATATTGCAAACTCTTAAGATCCAACAATTCTACTCCCCAAGTTCTAACCTAGGAAAAGCTACTGTACATATTCAAATCAATGTGAACTATATGCATAGCATTTTCTGTAGTAGGAAAACAAAACAAAAAACAGACAAGAAAACTGGAAACAGCCCAAATGGTTCATTAAGTAAAGTTGAGTAATATTCAGCATGGATGAATGCACAAAATTGGGAGGAAAAACAACTCACTGAATGATATGGTGTACTGTCATTATATAAAGTTCAAAAATGCAAATTAAAACACTATTTTAAGAGTCCTTATAGAAGTGGCAAAGCTATGAAGAAAACCACTAGAATTAAAAACTCAAATTCAGTTGCATTTACCATCAGTGGTAGGTAGAGGCAAAGACAAAAACAACCCAAGAGGTTTATTTATCTCTAAACTTGGTGAGGAGTGCACAGATATTTTTAAAGCTGTAGTTCTTAATACTTAACACATGTTTTTATTTCTCTTCATTTGTAATGGAGCAGGCATTGGATAATAATGAATAATGAGACAAAAGCAAACTCTTACTGACATATCGATTTTATATTTTCAAGAGGTAATTAACTCAAGGTAATTCTTCTCTAAAAAAGAAATGTTAGTTTGGGAGACGGACTTCATATCCAACTTGGGGTCTTTGCCGGTCATGTCGCCTTTTCAGTGACTGAGGCCTGCTGGCTCCCAGTGTTTGATCTGGGCAGAAGGCAGCAGGGCCCGGGGATAGCAAGGAGGAGGGAGCAGTGTCAGGAGGCAAGCTCGTGTAACTCCTGTAGGGTCATTTGAGTTCCCCATCTTAAGGAGAACAAGCATCATCTTTGGCAGAGGACGCAATGTGGTCAGATTCCTCCCTGTCACTCAGCAAGTGATCCCACTGCTGCCTGTATATTATACCAGTCATCTGGGTTTACAGGGACACTGTGTAGTGGTTTTGTGGTGTGGAAGCTATTGCTACCTAATTTTTTTTCTTTCTTGAATATCACTTTGTAGTGTCATGATTACAAGGCTTGGAAGAAGATAAGCTCTCTGTCCATTCTGAGTATAAATGGGCACTTGAGATGAAACCACCTAGTTAATTTCCCCTTATTGCTGCAGGAGAATCTGAATCCAAACCACAACACAACCTAGCCCCTAAATCTCTATTAAAAACCACCTTGGGTAGTCTGGCAAAAGCTTTATTTAAAGTCAGCAGAGAATTGTAAAGTCAAAAGTGAAAAATGGTGCAACAAGAAAGAATCATAAAAAAATACTAGATCAGTTAAATGTAGTCAAAGGCAATTTAGTGTGTTCTGGCACCAGTCCTTATTGATGCAAAGAATGTGATGTGTCAGGGGTCGGCAAGAACATGTAGGAAACGTGGAATGAAGGATGCAGCTCCAAGCTTGACTCTGGGGCAGCCACACAGGCCATGCAGGAGGCCTTGCTCTTCTGGACTAGGGATTTCAGGGAGAAGATTCTGATTATCCCAGTCTGGACATCTGTTCATTCCTTCTTAATGTTGTATATATTTTAAAATTAGGATTTTTTCATTCATGGGAATAAGCCAAGCCAGAGGCTGCATAAATTGAGTCAGGCCAAGAAGGTAGATATTCCTCATCAGTACTTTTTAGTATCCTAGTCTCTTTGGGGTTACCACTTTGACCTGCATTTCGTATTCACATTCCAAGCTGTGATTATTTCTGTCTCATCTTCCCCAGCTCCTTTAGTCAGTATGAGCTGATCTGATTAGTGCTAAGCATTTCTGTAGCTTCCATTTTATTCAGCTGCCATGTTTAGGTACTGTGCTAGGTCCTGTATAGCATTATCTCACCAACCTCATTAAAACCCTACACGGCAGCTCTTTGTATCATGCCAGTTTCACAGATGAGACCAACAAGGGCTCAGAGACTCAGAACTCTTTGGAGGTTACTCACTGAGTAGCAGAAACAGGATTCACCAGGCCTGACTGCTCAGGGGTGTCATGCTAGAGGATTGCCTTGCTAACCTCATCTACAGTGGTATCTGGGGACCATACCTCTGGAGAATGTAGTTGCACTATAGGATAGTTTTAAGAATGAGACCAGTGTTTGAATCCTCACTTTACCACTTAATGGTTTTGTGACCTTGGGCAAGATATTCTGTATCGCCCTCTCTGTAATATAATAATTCCTACATTTGTAAGGTTGTTGTGAGGACCCTGTGAGTTGATATAAATAGACTATTTTAAAGAGTTTCTGGCCCATTGTAAGTGCTATATACATGCGTGCTGCTATTGTGGCTGATGACACTTCTGTTATTAATGTTATTGTTTTTGATGTCTTCCTTGGAAGGAAAGTTATGACCAACCTAGATAGCATATTCAAAAGCAGAGACATTACTTTGCCAACAAAGGTCCGTCTAGTCAAGGCTATGGTTTTTCCTGTGGTCATGTATGGATGTGAGAGTTGGACTGTGAAGAAGGCTGAGCGCCGAAGAATTGATGCTTTTGAACTGTGGTGTTGGAGAAGACTCATGAGAGTCCCTTGGACTGCAAGGAGATCCAACCAGTCCATTCTGAAGGAGATGAGCCCTGGGATTTCTTTGGAAGGAATGATGCTAAAGCTGAAACTCCAGTACTTCGGCCATCTCATGCGAAGAGTTGACTCATTGGAAAAGACTCTGATGCTGGGAGGGATTGGGGGCAGGAGGAGAAGGGGATGCCAGAGGATGAGATGGCTGGATGGCATCACTGACTCGATGGACATGAGTCTGAGTGAACTCTGGGAGTTGGTGATGGACAGGGAGGCCTGGCGTGCTGCGATTCATGGGGTCACAAAGAGTCAGACATGACTGAGCAACTGATCTGATCTGATCTGATCTGGAGACAGGGTGCCTTCACTGAGGGAAATGGGATTGGCTAAAGGGGAAGTGAAGGGTCAGCCCCATGGCAGGTCCATGGGGTGGAGTTTCTTAGGCAACGCACTGAGTACTGTTGCAATCCTACCTAATGGGGGGCACGCTCACTTTTGGTAGACCCTTTTCTCACAAACGAAGTGGTTTTGGGAGGTCAAATGAGGAAACTGGATTCTATGGGGGTACTCCTCCTAGGTACTTGTATTAACACGTTCAGAATCAGATTCTCGGGTCACCTGCTTTTCTTTCCCATCTACAGATTTACTTCCTGGAGAAACAGGGAGAGGTTTGGAGACTTCCTTGGTTCTAACAGGTCTTATCAGAATCTCTGTTGTAGATTCAGGAGGAGTGATTGGTTTAATGTAAATGCTTTAGAGGATCTGAAAGAGATTAGAGAAACCTATTCCAGAGGATAAAGGCAAGACAGGAGGGAACCATTAATCTCATGGACATTCAATTCCCTAAGAACTTTTTGGGGAGTGACCAGAAACAAGCCAGGCCATATGCTGTCCATTTGCAATCCTCTGAGCTCTGGACTTTTTTTTTTTTTAAACGGATCGAGGCCAATGCCATTGCCTCATTTGGATGGTTCTTAAACTTGAAAAGGAACTGAAAGGTTGAGGCTTGCATGCAGAGTCGAAACAGATGATTTGACGAAAGTAGTCCTGACAAACACCAGGGCTCTCCTGATTGTCAGAAACAGTCTGATGATGACATGTTCGAAGCTTCCCAGACTGGCTTGCGTTTTGGTAAATAGGAACAATCAGGGAAGACATAGTTATGCTGTGGAGAGATCTGAGATGTGGAGAGAACAAGTTAATTGTTCAGCTTCAACTGAGACCTTTCACTCAAGTCATTAATCACAGTGCACAGTCTGGAGCCTTGGCCCCACAGTTCAGGGCTTTAGGCTGCTCTCCCGCTCCAGACCAAGGCTCATTCCAGGTGCTGGCCATTTGCGTTTCCCTCCAACTGGGCTGATTTATGGACCCAGAAATGTTTCCTGGTTTTTCCAAATTCTGTTCCATTACTTTGTAATAAAGGGGACATGTGATTTCTGGTTTTGTGCAGATCCTCAGTTTTAACATCCCTAGTACCAAAGATTTTTTCAATTAGTCTGTGGCCTGTCTTCTGTGACGGAGAGAGTAGAAATGTTGTTCTGTGTTTTGAGTATCAAAATGAAGACTTTTAGAGACTCTCTTGTTTCTTCCCTGCTTGGCTCGAGCTGAAGACACACAAGCCCTGCATGAGGCTTGTTCCTGCATTCAACATCTCAATGCAAATTAAGTCTTGGGAAACCTTAGTGACAATAGCTCACCATAGCGATTGGGATTGGCATTATCCCCATTCTGCCCCGACACATATGGTTCAGGGTATAATAGCAGGCCTTCCATACTGGGGCCAGGTCTCCGATGACAGAGTAAGCCAATATTGAAGACTTCGCAAGAGAACCTGAGTGTCAGAGGAGGACACTGTAATATTGAGGCTAAACAGGGCATTGCCGAGTGTTACCTGTTGGACTGAAAGATAAACCCAATCTAAGCTGATAAGAGGCAACAGATCCCTTGGGAGTTTTCCCAAGTGGCAGAAATGTGTTGCAAGAAAGTAATTGGAAATTGATATTTGACATATCTCTGGGTTGCTTTTTATTCCTGATGACACCAAAGGGTTTGGCTAAGAGTCAAGAGTGACTGACATGTGAAATCCTGCAGTCCACGACTGAAATACGACCTCTTCTTTGCTGAAAGTAAGCAGCTGCTTTTTGACCCTTTGTTTCCTAACTAGCACATCAACTGTAGAGACTTATGGGCTCAGCTTGGTGAAATGAAGTATGAATATAGCCAATCCTGCCTTTCAATACTTCTCTGAAAGAAAGTCTTCACTGGCAGTGGAGAACTGTCCTTAAAATTCAAATCAATTTAATGGTCCTTTTTCAGAGTCTGCTATGGGTTCTGTATTGCATTGTGTGCCATGGGACGTACAAAATAAATACCAAATATGGCCTTTGCCCTTGAGGAACTTACAGGCTCCTGGGAAGGATGATGTGTTTATGAAACACATTTTCCATGCAAGATAAGATATCACATGTGGGCCAAAGTGACTGGAACCTGGAATAAGTACAACAGGGGGTCAGAAAAAGGAGAGTAGGCAGACTAGACTTGTCAGGGAAGACTTTATGGATGAGGTGGGACAAAGACATCGATATCCCAAACCCAGAACGCATCCTTATAGAAACTGCAGGGAACATAGAATCAGGTTGCTAAGAGATTGTGGAGCCCACTTGAAAATAAATTTGTTCAATATGAGGATAGATAATTTAGTTCAATAAATATTTATTGAGTGCATGCTTTGTGACAACTGTATCTAATGAGGTAAGAGATGAATAATCCCTACACAGAACACAAGCGGGTAATTCTCAGATGCTACCTTCTCGTAATCGAGATTTTTAAAGTTATGCTGGCCTGTGTGATTCCAAAACTTGTGATTTTTACCACTTAACATTCCATCTTTCAGAAAGACCTTCCCATGCTTGCTTCAACAATACATATAGTAAAATTGGAATGACACAGAAAAGATTATCATGGCTTTTGCCCAAGGATGATGTGCAAATTCTTGAAGCATCCTATATTTTAAAAAAGTAGAAGATGAACTTACCCAAGATATCTTTGGGTTGAGGAGCTGAGTCTAATTTTTTTGTGTAGTGGAGGAATGACACATCCAACTTCATAAGCTGCTAACAGTGTAAAGAATTGCATGAATGCTGATTGTGACAGGAAGGGACACTGAGTTAGCATTCGAGTAGCCCCAAATTCCTGGGTTAGGGAGTATTTGGAGTAGCATTTGAAAAGTCTGAACCTGGCCCGAACTCATGATCATAAGCAGAGTCCAAGCTCTCTGAAGATCAAATTTTCTTGGAATTTCCATGATTCCCTTTGACAGCTTCTTTGGAAACCCAGTTAGAAGGGTCTTCCATTATTAGCATTTGAGATAGTGTTGCACTGGGCTCTTTGGCTCTCATGAAGTCTGATCTTGGCACTACCCAGATATAGTGGTAGAGTCACTGAAAATTCTGTCTGTAGTCTTCCTTGCAAAATGAGGAAATCTATTATTTGTTCCCTTAAGGTAGAGGCAATTGCAGATTGGTCTAGAAAGAAGAGAAGTCAGGATGACGGTGGTGGCAGTGGTGGTCGTCATAGACACGGTAATCATTATTCCAAATATCCACATAGTTTTGAATAATATAACCACAGAACACTAGTAAGCCCTGGAAAGAATCTAAGATATCAAGCATCGAGGCGCAGAGGTGTCAGGGTTTATTTAGCTAAGCAATGCCAGAGGAGAACTAGAAAATCTCCCTTTTTAGCTAGCAATCATTCTCATACCACAGTGAGACCCTGCTTTGTAACCCCTGCGTTTCTGCCACGCATGTGACTGCTCTGAAGCTCATTTAGATATCAAATTTAAATGGAATTCCCACAAAAACTTTTTTTTTTTTTTAATTTGGAGGGACTGGTGGAAGGAAAAACTAGAAGAAATTTGAAAACACTCTTGATTCCTGTCATTTTCCTTAGTATTCAGTCATTCTCTTCGTCTGAGAGGCTCATTCTGGCCCCCCCCCCCAGTATAGATACATAGATACACATGTGCTCACCCACTCATCTGTATGCATGCGTGTGTATTGATATGCATTCCTCTTCATCATCTGCAGTCATTTTACAAATAATGGCTTGTGTGTGTGTGTTTTATCATCTTATTTTTAAAATGAAAATGACAACTTCAAAATTCTTTGCAGAAATAGTTCTTTTATGGTGTAAAAAAAAAAAAAAAAAAAATCCAGTATGTAGGCCAGGGTCATCTTTGGGTCACAAAATTCCATGAGGGAGTTGGCATTGGGAGGGGATAAGCGGTGACTTTGGAATTTCTGTCCCTCCGTTCTGGGCACATGTATCAAGTTGGTAACAAAGAAGTTAAGTTAGTGGAGAGCTAGTGAAAGAGAGTCCAATGAGAAAGACAGAACAAGGTTGAGAGTACAGAGTATGGGCAGGATGTAGAAGGAGACAGGGAGGTGGGGATGCCCTCCCCACCTCTTAACAGCCTCTGTCTCGTCTGTGAGGTCATCACTGTGCTGGGGGTGGGGTTGAGAAGATAAAAGGAGCTGAGACTTTTGAGTTGAAACTTTTGTTCTTGAGGAAGCTGTCTTGCGAACTTTCTTCTTGAATAGAACCAAAGGGGTTTTGTAGAGTTAGGGACATCAGAGTGGGGCTCAGAGTACCGGGGATAGACTACTCAGAACCTGATCTAGGTCCTGAGTTTAAGAATGAGAAAGTACTACAGGCTTTCTGTAAACTGAGGGAGCAAGGCAGGAGGATCAAAATCTGGCATAGGCTCTACTCGCCCCACCCTGGCTGTCGGTACGTCTACTCAGCAGGATGGCTTGTTAGCAGTCATCCAAAGCGCTGTCTAGAGCAGCATTGCCCACAGATAGGAACTTTGAAGCTTCCTTCTATGCTGCTCAGGCCTGTGAGGAAAACACCCTTAATGTTCTTTCCCTGGACTAGCTGAGCTTGGACAGTGAGGAAGCCCAGTGGCTCCCTGAGCAGACTGGCTGCAGAAACCACCCTCTGCGGTGGGCAGCAGAGAATCTGTTCTAATGAGGTGGATGAAACTGGAGCCTGTTATACAGAGTGAAGTAAGCCAGAAGGAAAAACATCAATACAGTATACTAACGCATATATATGGAATTTAGAAAGATGGTAACAATAACCCGGTGTACGAGACAGCAAAAGAGACACTGATGTATAGAACAGTCTTATGGATTCTGTGGGAGAGGGAGAGGGTGGGAAGATTTGGGCGAATGACATTTGAGCATGTAAAATATCATGTAAGAAACGATATGCCAGTCCAGGTTCAATACACGATACTGGATGCTTGGGGCTAGTGCACTGGGACGACCCAGAGGGATGGTATGGGGAGGGAGGAGGGAGGAGGGTTCAGGATGGGGAACACATGTATACCTGTGGCGGATTCATTTTGATATTTGGCAAAACTAATACAATTATGTAAAGTTTAAAAATAAAATTAAATTAAAAAAAAAATGTAAGTGACCAGAGGGTCCTCTATTTCACACTTCTGAGGGGGTAGCCACAACACCTAGGGTGGGGAGACCCACATTTCCAGTTTCCCACCTCCATCTCCTGTAGGAAGGTTACAAGTAAGTCTGGCCTTAGTGCTCTGCTATTTCCCTGTCTGTAAACATGATATCATGATTATTGTACACATCCTGTGCTCGGTGTCCTGAGGTGTGAGACCTCAGTTGACTTTGAGAAACGTAGAGGCCATTGTGGAAATAGGAAAGATGAGCACAATCATGCCATTATCTGAAGTGTGTGCAGAGCCTGCCTGACAACAGCTAGGGGACTTTGACAAATCAGAGACCACTGTCACATATGGAGAGGTGCTCCCACCTTAGCCTCAGTAGCTGTTTCTTCTTACTGAAGAGTGAGAACAGTGGGAGGCCTAAAGCAAGCTGGAAGCAAATCCCTAGACTTGGTTCATTTCATGACCACAGTGCTTGGTGGGATTATCAGTAAAAGCTCTGGCAGTCCTCATGGGAGAAACGCCAGATAAAAAGCAACTGAATGTTCATTCACCTCTTTTAAGTTCTTTCAGAAATAACTTGATTTACAAAAGAATATGGAATCATCATTGTCAACCAAGATGTCATTGTCACTTTAGGATGTCCAGAAACAAAGGGATATTATATCCTTTGTTCTTAGAGCACTACAGATGCCAAATTATGCACAGGGTTCCCTCATGGCATTGAGTGTGTGCGAGCCTAGAGGCAACTGAACACTGATTTCAGAAAGAGATTGCCTCTGGTGGTGTTCTCACCTGAATATTTCCCTGGAACAGTGGGAGAAAGCATGCCCCCCCAACCCTGCTGCATTCTGATGGAGCAGTAGGCAGCAAGGCAGAGAAGGGCTAGAAATGGTAGGGGCTTTGGGGTAAATTCTTCTCAGCCTCCGTCTAAGGAGCTTGACAAGGGTACCAGTAAAGGGAATGAGAAATAATTCCAAACTTTTGGTTTTGCCGGCACATCAACATATACCAACAGGTGCTTGATTCAAAACATAAATGTTTGATTAATGCAGTATCAGGCATCTGGAACAGAGAACAGTGGAATTCGGGGCTTGAGTAGGACTTAAATGTCTTTCATTTTAACCACAGCAGTCTAGATGCACATAGTAGGCACTGGAAATGTTTGTTGATTAGGTTTTCTTTGATTGGAATGACATGGTTGCTTGACTTTGGGTCCAGATGTTTGGCATCCAGCCAGAGTTGTGTGCTCTGCATCTGTCATCAACCTCCCACGGCAGAGGTGGTTGGCTGGGGCAGCACTTCCCCCATCCCCAGGCTGAGGCCTCATTCTGCCTCTTTCAGTTCCTGCACACTGGCTCGTGTGAGCATGGGCAACAGTGTGTTAGTTGTTTAGTTGTGTCCAACTCTTCGCGATCTCATGGACTGTGGTCTGCTAGGCTTTTCTGTCCTTGGAATTCTCCAGGCAAGAATACTGGAGTGGGTTGCCATTTTCTTCTCCAGGGGATCTTCCAAACCCAGGGATTGAACCTGGGTCTCCTGCACGGCATGCAGATTCTTGACAGTCTGAGCCACCAGGGAAGCCATGGGCCACAGAACATGCACCAAATGACCTATGGAGCTGGCTAGCTGTAGAAGTTGTCCTCCACACCCTCATTCCCCTGAGTCATGGTGGTTGTATTTTATGAGAGAAACATTGGCATCTCAGCGAACAGACCATAGCAGTGCTAGTGATAAGGACTTGTGCAGTCAGGTATTCATCCATTCCATTGGTCATTGCAAAACTGCTGAGGACAGGTCCATGAGTTCCCAGCACTGACCAGGAAGCTGAGGAGGAAATATGAGAAGACCCTTGGAAGGGAAAGTAGACGTTTCACAGGTTAGTGGGGATGTAAGACCTTCATTAACTCCTAGGGAACAGTGACAGGATGGGTGGTTCCATTAGTGCTGATGGCATGGGCAGCAGAGGGGAAGGATGCCATATGGTAGAGTGGATACATATGCATTAGACCTGAGTCTGCATTTCATATCTGCCTTGCAACTCCAGCATGTGACTTTAAGCTCAGGCCTCAATTCCTTGTCTTGTAAACAAAGAGAATGTCCCAGGATATTCTTCAGATCCTTCTGTGACACTTTGATCAGAAATTTTGAGATCATTTTCCCATAATTTAAGGTTCCCCCAAACCTAGAACTTACTACTTTCATAGATAAACATAGACTTCTAATGCACTAAGGAACCTGGGATGAAAAGTAGTGAAGGAAGGTTTAGACTGTGCACTCATGTCCAACAGAGGATCAAATGGTCGGATGGCATCACCGACTCAATGGACATGAGTTTGGGCAAACTTTGGGAAATGGTGAAGGACAGGGAAGCCTGGCGTGCTTCAGTCCATGGGGTCACAAAGAGTTGGACACAACTGAACAACTAAACAGCAACTACCGATGTCTTGGTTAAAAGACAGCAGCAGTTGTAGGTCTGGGAGGATACATTTTGGATAAAAATACAAAGGTTTGTTATGCTTGGGAATGGAGCTCTATTTCAAAGTAAGACAGTACCAAGTTTGATCTTTCTTCATGGATAACATCCTTGGTTCAGTTATTTATCTCAGGACCAAGAGCATCTTGTTGCCCTTGAGTTGGTCCACAAACTGCCTTGGTTCACCATTGTTGGTATGGCAACCTTGTGAGCAGGTTCCGGAAGGCGTCTGCTGCCAGTGTTAAAGGTGGCACCCAGGAAACAGGGACTCTATTTTTGTGGGAAATTGAGAAACGAGAGATAGGATAATCTGGATTTGAACCCAGGAAGTAGTGTAGGTACAAGTTATACTCCTGTCTAGCTGAAAGATAGATTCATTACCCAGGTGGTTTCCAGTCTCTTTTGACTCCATGGAGTGAGGTCAAGTGTGTTACCCATACAAAGGACAAACTGCAAAAGGCTTTAGAAACCTCTCACTTGTGTATAGTACTATATTGCTTTCTAAGAGGTTTATGAACCAACTTGATCATTCCCCACAATGATGCAGTAATGATATTCCTAAATGACAAGAGGAACTGAGGTCTGAGTATATTGATAGGGTTAGCTGTTTCTCAAAGGACATTTGATGGATGCTGGAAAAAGTCCTACCCTGAAGCTGTTCAGAACCTTCTCTCCATGGCTGAATTTATTCTATAGTTTAAAATATACCTGATTCTGTGTACTTCTTTTTAAAATACAGGAGCTCCTGGGAAAGAAGTCATATCAAGCTTACTGTCACTTAAATTCAGTTCAGTTCAATCGCTCAGTCATGTCTGACTCTTTGTGACCCCATGAATTGCAGCATGCCAGGCCTCCCTGTGCATCACCAACTCCCGGAGTTCACCCAAACTCATGTCCATCAGTCAGTGATGCCATCCAGCCATCTCATGCTCTGTTGTCCCCTTCTTCTCCTGCCCCCAATCCCTCCCAGCATCAGAGTCTTTTCCAATGAGTCAACTCTTCTCATGAAGTGGCCAAAGTACTGGAGTTTCAGCTTTAGCATCATTCCTTCCAAAGAACACCCAGGGCTGATCTCCTTCAGAATGGACTGGTTGGATCTCCTTGCAGTCCAAGGGACTCTCAAGAGTCTTCTCCAGCACCATAGTTCAAAAACATCAATTCTTCAGCACTCAGCCTTCTTCACAGTCCAACTCTCACATCCATACATGACCACAGGAAAAACTATAGCCTTGACTAGATGAACATTTGTTGGCAAAGTAATGTCTCTGCTTTTGAATATGCTATCTAGGTTGGTCATAACTTTCCTTCCAAGGACTAAGCATCTTTTAATTTCATGGCTGCAGTCACCATCTGCAGTGATTTTGGAACCCAGAAAAATAAAGTCTGACACTGTTTCCACTGTTTCCACATCTATTTGCCATGAAGTGATGGGACCAGATGCCATGATCTTCGTTTTCTGAATGTTGAGCTTTAAGCTAACTTCACTCTCCTCTTTCACTTTCATCAAGAGGCTTTTTAGTTCCTCTTCACTTTCTGCCATAAGGGTGGTGTCATCTGCATATCTGAGGTGATTGATATTTCTCCCGGCAATCTTGATTCCAGCTTGTGCTTCTTCCAGCCCAGCGTTTCTCATGATGTACTCTGCTGCCAGGGTCCAGTCCCGGCTGATCCAGGGTATTCGAAGGGGAGACGGCTTCGGCGACTATTTAAATATTCATCAAAGATATAAAGAGTAATAGAATGAGGATAGCTCAGTAGGAAAATTCAGTGGAGAAAAGAGGCTGAGTAGCTTGGTTTACGCAGGAGACCAATAAAACTTCAAGACAAGAAGCTTGCACCACTTACGTAGGCTGCAGGCATCCTTCCGTTCTCCAGAAGGAGAGGAGACACTGAGGCCTCCCTGGTCGGATCTTAGAAGCCCAGGCATAATTAGTAAGCATGGTGGATTCCGTGCTCCAGATGGAGACTCAGCCAGAGTGAGAGAGAGAGCGACATGGGGAGACCAGTATTTTGAGGAACTGATCCCAATTCTTTATTTTCCAGAGTCTGTTTTTATACACTGAGATGTTATACAAAAGTCACGTGGGGACAGCAGTCCTGACTTTTATTAAAGTCAGGTGCTTCACACAAATGTATACAGAGGTCTTAGGGGTGTTACATCATCTTCTGGTCAGGGGGGCCTGCTGACAATTTACGACCCTCTCCTTGTGACAGTGGTCAGTCAACCAGAGCACTTTTTTCTCCAAGGGTGATTATTCTTAAAACAGATGCCACCCAAATAAAGTTACATTCCTATAGGGTGAGGGTGTAGTGGGTTTTAGTTAAGGAAAGAATTTACTTAGCCTAAGGTCTAATGTGATTTATATCAAAGGTTAATACTTATTTCTTCTGTATATTCATTAATGTGTGTAAGGGCAGGGGATGTGGAGTCTTAGCAACAAACATTGGCTCAACAAATGAAAAACCCTTCACCAATACAATTTCTAATCAGCCCACTATACTTATACTAATGGTTTTCTAACTTTTCTAAGGAACCTGTTTTTAGAAGGTTTAAAGCATCTCGTGCCTCTCACGGTTGGGAGGCTGTGAGCAATCACATGTGGCCAGACAAGCCTGTCAGGCAGGCTAGAGAACCTTCAGAGGAGTTTGTAGGTTGAAACACTCCTGTCACGCCCAGGAATTATTATTAACTGGAGCTCTAAGTTAACTCCTTCTCCGAAAGAGGTGGTGGGAGACAGCTCCCCGTAAAGTCAGAGGTGTAGGGGAGAGCACAAAGTAGTAAAGTAGGCAGGCTCTGGTTATGGGGGTAGATGCTCGAGAATTTCCAGTGGGACTCCTGAGGCTCGATCCCGCCTTTGTGTATGTTGAGCCTCCTTCCTCATGACCTTTGTCATGGGCAGAGTGCCTCACGCCGGCCCCCAACACTCTGCATCGAAGTTAAATAAGCAGGGTGACAATATACAGCCTTGATGTACTCCTTTTCCTATTTGGAACCAGTCTGCTGTTCCATGTCCAGTTCTAATTGTTGCTTCCTGGCCTGCATATAGGTTTCTCAAGAGGCAGGTCTTCCCATCTCTTTCAGAATTTTCCACAGTTTATTGTGATCCACACAGTCAAAGGCTTTGGCATAGTCAATGAAACAGAAATAGATGTTTTTCTGGAACTCTCTTGTTTTTTTGATGATCCACCGGATGTTGACAATTTGATCTCTGGTTCCTCTGCCTTTTCTAAAACCAACTTGAACATCTGGAAGTTCATGGTTCAAGTATTGCTGTCACTTAAATAGTTGCCTGAAAAAAAAAATTTTTTTTTTTAACAATCATTTTCATCTGACATAGCTGAGCACAGAATACTAGATTGTCCAATTTAGGTTAAGTGCAAGAGGATCGGGATAGATTTGGGTTCAGGGAGTTTGTTTGGAGCAACCATCCTGAAGCGGGCATAATAGTGAGTGCCTTGGGACTCCAGTTGTGAATGAGGGGAGTCCCTAAGTGGGGACTAGTGATGCACGGTGTGAATCAAGGGAGATATTGAAATCAGAGTAACTCTTCGTATTTCGGGCTTCGGTTAGTCTCTCTGTGTTGGACCCATCCCTAGCGAGCAGGGTGGGATTGTGACGGATGGGGTCAAACCCATCTGCAATTACTGGCCAAATACCTGGCTGTGGGCATTGGTCCATTTCATACGCTCTCGTATTCTGCTAACTACTTAAGGCAGAAAAAAATCATTCCCGTTTGACTCCAATATGTGCCAGTTGAAACTGAAATCTTCATACTGAGCAAATGTACCAGAGAACACTCTATAAACTTAATGAGGGAGATGAAGAGATATGTGCCAGAAACCTAGAAAATTTAACACTGATGAGGTTATGACTATTATATGTTTAGTTAAATTGTTGACACTGACAGGACGTGGCTGAGGAAATCTGCCATCCGTTTTCTTCTTGTATCAGTGATAATGGTTCCTTGGTGTGCTCTTCCCAGTTAACAAAAATACTCCTCCAAAGTTAAATGCAGGGAGAAGTGACATAAGAAATACTTTTATTATCTCTGCTCTTCTGGGAGTTCCCTCCAGGCACATTATTTAAAGCAGGACTTCTTCCGACTGGCACATGAGTTTGGAGGGAGGGACTTACAGGTTCAGAGGTGAATGTAGAGGGTCCTGAGAGGTGGGAGCCTCCTAACCCTGTGCATGCATATGTGCCCTGGCAAACCCATCTAGCAGAGTGCTATGCTCATCTTCCCCAAATCCCTCTTCTACCTTTCACATTTTCCCTCCCCTCAAAAACAGAGAAAGGTTCTCCTTTGCCTAGTGAATAAAATCTCAACCTCTTTAAGTGGCAGTGAAGGCATAAATGTGATCACAATTTTTGTAAGCTGCAAGATCAGATCAGATCAGTAAGCTGCAAAGTGCTGTATAAATATTAACTATTTGAAGAGGAATCAGGGAGTGGTAGAAAAAAGTATTGAATCTGGAGTCGGGACACTTTGGTTTGAGTCTTATGCTAGTTGGGTGACCTTGGACAGGTCACTTAAACTCTCTGAAGCTCAGTTCCTTTATAAGACAAGATAATTGTGATAGTTAAATTAATTGAAAGTGACATAGTAATTAGCAAAGAATGGACACTCAATACCTATTAATGAAGACATGGTAACTGAAGGCAATTTAGTCCAACTCTTGAGAACACTGGCTGTGGAGACATGAATTATTTATTTTCCTGTGTCTCTTTTTCCCTGCCTATAAAATGGGGATAAGATGGAAGAGTTAAATGAATTAATACATACCTGGATCTTTCAACAGTGCCTGGGCCATAGTAGTCCTTCTGTAAGTAATGAGGCTCCTATTACTGCTGTGGTTACTTTTATTACTCAAGGACCTGTTCTGGCCTTATCTTTCCAGCTTTGTTTGTTTTTCAGTAGAGAGAGAGCTTCTCCACCAGGTCATAACATCCTTAGGATGGAGACTAATTCTTACCTTTAACTGGTGTGGAATTTACTCAGTGCCTGAAAAATTCTCAATCATTTTGTTGTTTAAAAAAAAACATACAAATATATGCTTGCTATGTCTACACAGCATTGTATTGGAGGTTTTAGTTGGTGCAACAAGGCAAGAAAACAAGAAAGGAAAAAAAAAAAAAAAGCCTAGACTGGAAAGAAACAAAGCTCTCTTCATTCACAGATGATCATGTAATAGAATCTGTAAAAAGCTACCAGAAGTAATAAGTGAATTTAGCAAGGTTGGAGGATATAAGATCAATATAAGAATCAATTTGTTTTTAGTTGCTTATCCTTAGGATTGTCACAACTAGACCAATTACCTGCAACACAGAATGAGTAGGGGGTAGTGATGGTAAATAAAATTGGAAAGGCAGGTTGAGACTCAGTTTGATGACATAAATTAATTTGGAATGCTTTTGCTCAAGCTTTTTGTCCATCTGTCCCCTCCCTTCCTTCCTACCTTTTCTTTCTTTCCTCTTTCCTTTGTTTTTTTCCCCCCTTTCCCCTTTTCTGTTCCTCATTAGTTTGTTGACATAAACAACCTGTCTCCGTGAAAAAAATGTAGAATTTTGTTTCTTAAAAACAAAGTTGTTTTTTTGTTGTTGTTGTTCCCTTGGATTAAATTAACAAAATGAGCAAATAACAAAAAACAATACACAAGAAATTGCTTTAAACTTTTGGGGATCATTCTGTGAAAAAAGTTACCAAAGACAGAGACGTAATATTAGTCCATGGACCCTGGAGCTGCAGGTATCCGGATTCAAGTTCTTTCTCTTAACAAGATCTGTGACTTTGGCAAGATCCCATCAGCTTTTTGAGGCTCAGTTACCTTGTTTTTAAAAAGGAATAATGGTTACATGACCTCTTTCTTTACAGGGTTCTCGATAGCTCACTTCAACAACACTTTTTGAGTTCCTAAGAATTGGACCATGACATGGAGATAGAGAGTCTTTCCCTTTTTAAGGAACATTTAGTGATGATATGTGTGAAAATAACTTCAATGTCATGAAATAGGCTGTTAAAGTTGTATAAGGAGAAACATGGGAGGTGCAGAGAAGGGGTTAATTAGCTGTGCCTGTGGAATAGGGGACCGTTTTGCTGCATTGATATCTACACCCAACCTCAAAGTTTAAATGGAATTTTTATCAGAGAAAGGGGCAACTTCAGTACAAATATAATCTTATATTTGTTTAGTACTTGATTCTTTTGCTTGACACAAATTAGAGTGGTGTAAAAACTATAATTTAAAACTATAAGGGATTATTATTTGTATTCCAGGGGCAGTTATTATTACTTTAAATTATTCTTTGGTAAAGCTGGGGAAATTTCGACCTTAAATTGCAGCAACTTAACCAAATTTGTTTACATAAAAATTCCCAGGGAATTTTTCCATGTTGGAGGAACCAGAAGTCTTAAGAACTTAGCTCCTACTGAGACAAAGGCAAGACTAGAGTGACACAGATTAGGAGAAGGCCACTGAAAAGAAGAAAAGAGGGTGGTAATTAAGTCTTTGCAAAATGATGGCCTATTTTATAATTATGGCACAAATAGCTAAGTAAAACTATAAAAATATAGAAACCTAGATGTTTCAACATGGGTACAACATTAACCCAAAGTGCTCAATCTTTGTGAAATGTTGCAACCTGAGAATTTTCCCTTGGCAATCCTGATAAATCATGTGGCACTGCCCCTAGGAGAGAATTGGGGTCACAGCCCTGGGTTAAATTACTCAGTTCTACAGATCCTTGCCTTGGTCCAACATGCCGTCTATGCAATGTTGAATGTTTGACAAAATACTGAAGATTATTTGGAAATATAGATAGAAACCGTATTTGGAGGTTTGCAGAAGAGTGGGAAGTGGAGCCAAGAATGTACCTATAATTTAGGGAACAACAATGAGGTCTCATAAAAATAAATAACCATGATGTTAAATAGACTACAGATCATT
Organism: Bos taurus; assembly: GCF_002263795.3. Lineage (NCBI taxonomy): Eukaryota > Metazoa > Chordata > Mammalia > Artiodactyla > Bovidae > Bos > Bos taurus. Next base: position 32,135,928 of record NC_037355.1, read on the forward strand.
TGCACCTCGAGGCTTCTCTTAGATTTTGTGCCAGTTGAAAAAAGAAAAGAGAAAATGTGATAATTGGCCTTGGGCTTTGTGCCGAAGACACAACATTTTAAGTAATCAAGAGTCGGACACGACTAAGCAACTAAACTGAATCAAAAAGAATCCCTCCCCAATTATTAATATTTAAAGGAAGAAAAACAAAATCCATCAAGCTATCTCGAGTAACCATCCTGGATTTGGAAAAAGACTTTAAGCAACTCTGCCTGGAGTCATACTGTTTTATACTGCTCTTGACTTTATTTGAAAGCTGATGTTGCTATCTAGAAAACCTAACAGGTTTAAGTATTTCGGTTTTATTCACTGAGAAGTCATTTCCAGTCACATTGGAGAAATGGATTCTAGTGTTAGCCAGTAACCACTCCTCCTGTGCTTTAGAGAAAGTAGCGTGCGTGTTGGGAAAAGCACTGAATAGAAGTCTGATGACAAGAGTTCTAAAACTTGCGTCTGCTAGTGCTTGAGTTTTAGACTTTAGATAAGTCAAGTCACAGATGTGATCCTCAGTTCTTCCCCCTGTAAAACAGGACCAGTCATACCTACGCAGCTACCTTGTAGAGTTGTGAGTGTCAGTTGAGAAGTTGGACATGGAAATATCATGCAAATGCAAGCGAGTGTGGGTTGCTACTCCTTGCAGTGGGCCTCTGAGACACAGAATGACAGGATTGGCCTCAGGGACTATATATGAAGCCATTGGTACTTTAAAAAAATATTTTATTGGAGGATAATTACAATATTGTGATGGTTTTTCCCATACATCAGCATGAATCGGCCACGGGTATGCATGTGTTCCCTCTATCCTAAACTCCCCTCCCACCTCCCTCCCCACCCTATCCCTCTGAGTCATCACAGAGCACCAACTTTGGGTGCCCTGCTTCAGGCATCAGACTTGCACTGGTTATCTATTTTACATATGGTAATGTATATGTTTGGTACTTTTACCAAGAATGTTGGCTTAGTTTAGTGGTATATGCCAGGGTCCAGTACAGCTTTGTCATTTTTCTTAGACCCGCCCCCGTGTATTCACTCTGTAGGACTAGACCTTCCTCTGCCTCTGAATAAAATCCCAGTTGGTGCCCCAAACTTGCAGCTCACTCTTGGAAAACAAGTCCTCTGTTTGCTGAGTCTTGAAATATTCTGGATCCAGTTATAAATATCCCAGTCTAGGGTAAGAATGTGAAATTCATCCACAGATAACGTCTCTTCTGTGGACTGAGGGACGTCTTCTTCCTTTATTCTTTCATCTTCTTCTCGTTCCCACTCCCCAGGTAGGTTCAGTGAAGAAAGGGAAGAGGAGGAAGAGGCAGGAGGAGGCGGCAGGAGCAGACTTGCCGCCAGTCTGGTCCTGCTTTGCTCTTCCAGGGACAGATGCGTAGTCTGGCCCTTCTCCTTAGGCTGTTTCATGAACAGCTGGAGTCCTCTCACTTGATGGTAATAAATACAGTCTCCTAAGGCTGTTCACTTGTTATTCCTCTTTCAAATCCTGGACATCTGGGAACTTCTCTCTTTTGAGATTTCTGTACCTCCAGCAGGGCAGGATCCAGGGTTAATGCAGGGAGCTTTTTCTTACACTTGGCCCTAATCTCCTCCATGGAAATATAGATCTTTGACTTACTAATAGTGGGAAATGGCTACATCCTCCAAACAGACCTCTTTTATTGAGCCATCTAGAAAGCAACCTCAGCCATAGTCTTTTTTTCATGTGTTAAATTTTTTAGACGTAAGTCATATGTCAGTTCATTCTTATCCTGAAAATGCAGGAGACACATATCAAGGTGTCCAAGTGATCCACTGTATCTCCTCTGATTTGCTTGAGATGACAGAAGGCTCCCTAAGCCTTATCCATGGAGGTGAAGCATTACAAGCAAACCTGAAAATTCTCTTTAAAGAAACCTCCACTTTGCACTTCCAGACTGCTCTCCTGCACCATCCAATATCTTTTCTTGGTAATGTAGAGAGATAAAATCAGCTAAGTGCTGCAAACCTAATTCTTAGATACCTCCATTGTAGGTCCTGCCTAGGTGTTCCGGTTCCCCATCTTAGATGTGGGTCTGGTTGGTTTCTATTGTCTTGAGGCTTTAGTTGAACTTAAATGGAATCACATTGTAACATTTTACTCTATTTATATCCATGCATCCCAAACTGTGGGCTTCCCAGGTAGCACTAGTGGTAAAGAACCCACCTGCCAATGCAGGAGACATAAGAGATGCAGGTTCAATCCCTGGGTCAGGAAGATCCCCTGGAGGAGGGCATGGCAAGCCACTCCAGTATTCTTACTTGGGAAATCCTAAGGACGGAGGAGCCTGGTGGGCTATAGTCCATAGCGTCACAGAGAGTCAGACATGACTGAAGCACCTTAGCATGCCTGCACACATCCCAAAGTGTAGTTTGAAGAACACTGCTTCAGAGAAGTGTTTCAAGATTTGTAAAGTTCTTGATTAAAAATCTCGGGAAACAAATGTAAGATTTTCAGCTATTAAGGTGCTTATTGCACATAAACCTATTAAATAATAATTAAACCTATTAAATAAATTTAAAAATTAAGCCTATTAAATAATATGTGGAATCTCTAATTTGGCACCCAGTTTTAGTTCCAGTGTTCTTCAGATATATTTATCTGTACAGCTGATTAATACAGTGTCTCTTTGCTTATGTTTTGGGCAGTGCTGCTCCAGATACAACTTAAGAGTCTTTTCTGATTAGTTGAGGCTTCCACTGGGCATAGCTAAGTATATTCATACATTCCTCTAAAGTTTCCCTACTAAAAGTAACGGGCTTATGTTCATGTGAATATATATTCTGAAAAGAGTCAAATAGTATTAGCTGTGTAGAGAAAGAAAAGAGGTACTTGTTGCCCTGTTTATGAAAGACAGCAAATATTTTAAAAATTAGATAGTACAGATAATACATTAGACTAGGGATTTAGACTATTCGAGTATTTGATTTAGACTTTCAGAGTATAGCTTTGAATTGTAAAGGCAAGTTCAGTTCAGTTCAGTTCATTTGCGTCTGACTCTTTGCATGGACTGCAGCATGCTAGGCTTCCCCGTCCATCGCCAACTCCCAGAGCTTGCTCAAACTCATGTCCATCGAGTCAGTGATGCCATCCAACCATCACATCCTCTGTCATCCCCTTCTCTTCCTGGCTTCAATCTTTGCCAGCATCAGGGTCTTTTCTAATGTGTCAGTTCTTCACATCAGGTGGCCAAAGTATTGGAGCTTCAGCTTCAGCGTCAGTCCTTTCAATAAATATTCAGGACTGATTTCCTTTAGGATGGACTGGTTGGATCTCCTGCAGTCCAAGGGACTCTCAAGAGTCTTCCCCAACACCACAATTTGAAAGCCTCAGTTCTTTGGCTTTCAACTTTCCTTATAGTCCAACTCTCACATCCATACATGACCACTGGAAAAAGCATAGCTTTGATTAGACAGACCTTTGTTGGCAAAGTAATGTCTCTGCTTTTCAATGTACTATCTAGGTTGGTCACAGCTTTTCTTCCAAGGAGTAAGCATCTTTTAATTTCATGGCTGCAGTCACCATCTGTAATGATTTTGGAACCCCCCAAAAATAAAGTCTGTCACTGTTTCCATTGTTTCCCCATCTATTTGCCATGAAGTGATGGGACTGGATGACACCATCTTAGTTTTTTGAATGTTGAGTTTTAAGCCAGCTTTTTCACTCTCCTCTTTCACTTTTATAAACTCTTTAGTTCTTCTTTGCTTTCTGCCATAAGGGTGGTGTCATCTGTGTATCTGAGGTTATTGATAGTTCTCTGAGCAACTTGATTTCAGCTTGTGCTTCATCCAGTCTAGCATTTCATATGATGTACTCTGCATATAAGTTAAATAAGCAGGGTGACAATGTACAGCCTTAATGTACTCCTTTCCCAATTTGGAACCAGTCTGTTGTTCCATGTCCAGTTCTACCTGTTGCTTCTTGACCTGCATACAGATTTCTCAGGAGGCAGGTCAGGTGGTCTAGTATTCCCATCTCTTTAAGGGTTTTCCACAGTTTGTTGTGATCCACACAGTCAAAGGTTTTGGTGTAGTCAATAAAGCAGAAGTAGATGTTTTTCTGGAACTTTCTTGCTTTTTCAGTGACCCAGTGGATGTTGGTGATTTGATCTCTGGTTCCACTGGCTTTTCTAAATACAGCTTGAACACCTGGAAGTTCTCAGTTCACATACTGTTGAAGCTTAGACTTGGAGAATTTTGAGCATTACTTTGCTAGTGTGTGAGATGAGTGCAATTGTGTGGTATTTTGAACATTCTTTGACATTACCTTTCTTCCTTTCTTTGGGATTGGAATGAAAACTGACCTTTTCCAGTCCTGTGGCCACTCATATTTGCTGACATATTGAGTGTAGCACTTTCACAGCTTCATCTTTTAGGATTTGAAGTAGCTCAACTGGAATTCCATCACCTCCATTAGCTTTGTTCTTAGAGATGCTTCCTAAGGCCCACTTGACTTGTGTTCCAGGCTGTCTGACTCTAGGTGAGTGATCACACCATCTTGGTTTTCTGGGTCATAAAGATCTGTTTTGTATAGTTCTTCTGTGTATTCTTGCCAACTCTTCTTAATCTCTTGAGCTTCTGTTAGGTCCATACCATTTCTGTCCTTTATTGTGCTCATCTTTGCATGAAATGTTCCTTGGTATCTCTAATTTTCTTGAATAGATTTCTAGGCTTTCCCATTCTATTGTTTTCCTCTATTTCTTTGTATTGCTCACTGAGGAAGGCTTTCTTATCTCTCCTTGCTATTCTTTGGAACTAAGCATTCAGATGGATAACAGTGACTTATTTTCAGAGTTTTTATTAAACAGGAAACTAATATAAATAAGAGGCGCTAGAGAATAGGGAGAGCCCCCAGGGTCTTAATAATTTAACACTCTCCAAAAGCACAAGTCACAGGGCAGGGCAGGGGCCAGCGGAATGGTGGGCTGGTCCATAGTTTGTTCCTTCTACGTATTTTCTCCTACAGCCATCAGTTGTATAGGTTTTGAGTCACCTTAAATGTCTTTACCTTTGCACAATTGGTCAGTTTTATACTGTTTTCAGATAGGCATCTTCTTCTTTATTCAACTCACTTTTGAATGTGGGTCATAACTTCCAAGATGCATTTCAAATAAATAGCCTGTTCCATCTATTAATACATTGTGTCTTTAGAAGATGATTGGTTTGATGATTCTTTTTGTTGTAAACTTTGCTAGTATTTGTACTGAATGGTATCACCGTCCTACAAGCCTGAACTGTCCTGGACCGCCTGCTGCTGTCATGATGTTAGCCCTGAAACTCCTGCATCCTGGGAATCCTGTCCCTGGGATACGAAACATCTTGGGCTTTGATGATGAATGCCAAAGGTTGGTGTAAAAGTTTAAAATCCATATGGCAGCCTCAAAGGATAGTCACGGGAAGCAAAGCTGTTTTTCACTTAAAGAAGGTATAGCATAGATTATCTGCCTTCTGGAGTTGCTGTCACTGTTTTCCTGCTTTGTGTTATAACCATGATTTGAAGTTCACGCTGATGAATCATCCACTGTTGTTTCATTCCAACTGATGCAACTTAAGCGTACTTCTTCACTACATTGTGATTGCAAGCATTAACCATCCATCTATTTGACTTTGTCTGTGGAATGTGTAGCTTAAATATTGTGCTTTGTATCAAGATGGCATTAGTTTAATTTTTTACATGTAACTATTGTGAACATATTTTCTAAGAATTCAGATCATAAAGATGAAGATGATTCAAGCACCAATACTAGTATGACCTAGACATCTCAAAGAAGGTTCAATTCAGTTCAGTTCAGTCACTCAGTCATGTCCGACTCTCTGCGAGCCCATGAATCGCAGCACGCCAGGCCTCCTTGTCCATCACCAACTCCCGGAGTTGATTCAGACCCACGTCCATCGAGTCAATGATACCATCCAGCCATCTCATCTTCTGTCGTCCCCTTCTCCTCCTGCCCCCAATCCCTCCCAACATCAGAGTTTTTTCCAATAAGTCAACTCTTCGCATGAGGTGGCCAAAGTACTGGAGTTTCAGCTTTAGCATCATTCCTTCCAAAGAAATCCCAGGGCTGATCTCCTTCAGAATGGACTGGTTGGATCTCCTTGCAGTCCAAGGGACTCTCAAGAGTCTTCTCCAACACCACAGTTCAAAAGCATCAATTCTTTGGTGCTCAGCTTTCTTCACAGTCCAACTCTCACATCCATACATGACCACTGGAAAAACCATAGCCTTGACTAGACGAACCTTTGTTGGCAAAGTAATGTCTCTGCTTTTGAATATGCTATCTAGGTTGGTCATAACTTTTCTTCCAAGGAGTAAGCGTCTTTTAATTTCATGGCTGCAGTCACCACCTGCAGTGATTTTGGAGCCCCCCAAAATAAAGTCTGACACTGTTTCCACTGTTTCCCCATCTATTTCCCATGAAGTGATGGGACTGGATGCCATGATCTTTGTTTTCTGAATGTTGAGCTTTAAGCCAACTTTTTCACTCTCCACTTTCACTTTCATGGATCTTATTTTAATTAAAGATGAAAAGACTCATGCCACTTAATTGGGCTGATAAATAATCAGAGTATTTTGCATGCTATGTAGATATCATTTTTAAAAATTAAAAAGAATTTGGAATTGGACATGGAGAAGATGCAGGGGCACATAAGAAAATTGAATCTCAGTTTTGGGATGAGACATACAAGTACTTCTAAATCAGTCAAAGCTTTTTCATCTTCCAAGAAGGTACCAACATTTAGCAGAAAATAGGCCCCACTGAGTTATCCTGGGTATGTTGCACATACAAGCTGCATTATCATATTATTCTCATGATTGCTCTATGAAACTGATTAAAGTTGTATTTTCTGATGCATACTTTGTGGTTTAAATGTCCTATGGATTAACAAAAGGGGACATTTGGAATACCAAATATGTTGACCCTCTAGAGAGTAGAGCTGTTTTTTCAAATCTGTTGAATAACCATGCTTTCTGCAGTAGATCAAGTGGCCCCTCAAATCACAGCAACAAGATAATTTTCCCTCCGATTCTTGAGTATTTGGACTTGAAAAATCAAATTTCAGATGATCTTCTTAATTTTGGTGAAGATTTTAATGAAACTGCAGAAAACATAAAAGATTGTTATCTTATCTAAATGCAAGTTATACTTCACTCTATACTCACTGCATATTGGCAGATAATGCAAATGTAAATATTGTTAAATGCCATTTACTTTTGAAGTTTTTCAGTTCAGTTTAGTGACTCAGTCGTATCCGCATCTTTGTGATGCCATGGATACAGCACACCAGGCTATCCTCTCTATCACCATCTCCTGGAGTTTGCTTAAACTCACATCTATCAACTCGGTGATGCCATCCAAACATCTCATCCTCTGTCATCCCCTTCTCCTCCTGCCCTCAACTTTCCCAGCATCATGATCTCACCAGCTAAATATCCTGTCCACCCTGTTTATAAGACTGCTCAAATGGGAATACTATGCTTCCCTGTGATTTTGAATCCTTCATAATGAGAAATTTAGGTCACTTTCAGCTTCCTCAAAGCAAGCCAAAGCACTTGAAATATTTGAGTTAATAGAAATGGAGACAACTTTTTTAGATATGTGTCTACAAAATGGCTATAATTATTGATACCCACAGAAAAGATGTTAAAATGTTGCCTTGCTCTAACTCATATTTTCAGAGTATGAGGTGAGAAGAATGTTTCACTAATTTGGAATCCTTTAAGGATAAGCATGGAGAAAAGGATTACAGTAAAACAGAAATTTATAGGGTGTTTCTGCTCTTTGATAATCTATGAAGAGGTCACAAGGAGCCTAGAAAAGAATTATCTGTGTTGTCTGATGTTATGTATAGTATAGAGAAAAATGCGTACAAAGGAAAAACCTCAGTTTTGGAAAATAAGGCTGCTTCTAAACAACCAAAAATGAATCAAGTGAACAGCCAATTCAAACACATCTTTCTCAATTTCTTTATTAAAACTATAACTTACTTGGAATCCAACTGCAATTTCACCAGTTTGAATTATCTCTGTGCCTTAAAACTATTTCCCCCTAGAAAAAGACATTTACTTATTATGGCATCTAATTTGCTTCCTAATGTTTTATAAACAATGGACATGGACCATCTCTATGATAAATGATCGTGTAACTATCTGGTTGACAAACTGCTGATCTATCAAAATAAGCATGTAGATACAAGGTGGAGGAACAATTTTGGAGAGCAGAAAATGAATTCCTATAAGTCTTAAGATCCTGTGCTTGCTAGTAAGTAAACTCTGAAGTGTTCCTTGCTGAAGCACTTTCACTGACATGGTGTTGAGTTTGATGTCTCCACATTGGACTGACACTAGAACACTAAATTGTAGGCTTGATAAGAGCAGAGTCGCAAGTCAAAGAGAATTTTACATTTGACTATATTCAGTCACCACTGCATGAAGGAGAAGAAGGTATCCCAAATGCTACAGGCAGTTCAGAGAAGTATTATTTGTAAAGGGAATAGTAGAAGTAAAAATATCCTATTATATCATATTAAAAAATATATCATTGTTATTTTTTATTAAATATAGATAATATGTTTATATTTTCATTCTCCCTTTAAAAAGTCATATATTTACATATTTTAAGACTATAGAATAATATGATAAGGTAGTAAAATTTAAATATCAAATAAAGAGTTTAAAAGTTAAAATAAATTGCTGTATCAGAGGACAAGAAACATTATAAAAATATTGTTAAAATTTTCCCACGTATATGTTTATTAGTCTTATGATTAATTATTGTTAACTGCCACTATTAACTAGTCCTCCTTTTTGGTTAAATTATAGGATTTGGGTCGATGAAAGGTAAATAATATAGAATAATATGTGATTTCAAATGCAAATGAATTCTTCATATTTTTATGTTAAAGTAATCACTTCATGGCAAATAGGGAAGAAGTAAAAGCAGTGACAGATTTTGGGCTCCAAAATCCCTGCAGACAATGACTGCAGCCATGGAATTAAAAGACACTTGCTCCTTTGAAGAAAAGCTATGACAAACCTAAAGAGCATATTAAAACACAGAGACATCACTTTGCCAACAAAGGTCCATCTAGTCAAAGCTAAGGTTTTTCCAGCAGTCATGTATGGATGTGAGAGTTGGACCATAAAGAAAGCTGAGAGCCAAAGAGGTGATGCTTTCAAACTGTGGTGTTGGGGAAGACTCTTGAGGGTCCTTTGGACTGTAAGGAGATCAAGCCTGTCAATCCTAAAGAAAATCAACTCTGAATATTGATTAGAAAAGTATCCAATACCTTGGTCCACTGATGCAAAGAGCCAACACATTGGAAAAGACACTCGTGCTGGGAGATACTGAAAGCAAAAGGAGAAGGAGGCGGCAGAGGATGAGATGATTAAATAATATCACGAACTCAGTGGGTATGAATTTGAGCAAACTCTGGGAGATAGTGGAAGAAAGAGGAGCCTGGCATGCTATAGTCTATGGCGTCACAAAGAGTCAGACATGAATTAGCGACTGAGCAACAGCAGCAACTATACAGTGTTTAATGACTTTGTTATGGATTATTCTGAGGGCGGGTTCTGGTATGGATGCACCCTCGGTTGGTTCTCAAAAAACTTAGTCATCCTACTCGTAACGAGTGTGCCTTTTATGAGCCTGTCTTGTTTTAATGCAGGAAAGCAAGTCAAATTCTCCTTAACTGCCTTTTATAAATGATCCCTCCCATTGGCCATTGACTGTAATATAAGTCAGCTTTGTGTTGTTCTTATTGATTCCACATCAGAGTGGAAGCAATGTTTCTAAAATCATTTGTATGTCACTTCAGATCAGATCAGATCAGATCAGTCGCTCAGTCGTGTCCGACTCTTTGCGACCCCATGAATCACAGCACGCCAGGCCTCCCTGTCCATCACCAACTCCTGGAGTTCACTCAGACTCACGTCCATCGAGTCAGTGATGCCATCCAGCCATCTCATCCTCTGTCGTCCCCTTCTCCTGCCCCCAATCCCTCCCAGCATCAGAGTCTTTTCCAATGAGTCAACTCTTTGCATGAGGTGGCCAAAGTACTGCAGTTTCAGCTTTAGCATCATTCCTTCCAAAGAAATCCCAGGGCTGATCTCCTTCAGAATGGACTGGTTGGATCTCCTTGCAGTCCAAGGGACTCTCAAGAGTCTTCTCCAACACCACAGTTCAAAAGCATCAATTCTTCAGCGCTCAGCCTTCTTCACAGTCCAACTCTCACATCCATACATGACCACAGGAAAAACCATAGCCTTGACTAGACGAACCTTGTTGGTAAAGTAACGTCTCTGCTTTTGAATATGCTATCTAGGTTGGTCATAACCTTCCTTCCAAAGGAGTAAGCGTCTTTTAATTTCATGGCTGCAGTCACCATCTGCAGTGATGTTGGAGCCCCCAAAAATAAAGTCTGACACTGTTTCCACTGTTTCCCCATCTATTTCCCATGAAGTGATGGGACCGGATGCCATGATCTTCATTTTCTGAATGTTGAGCTTTAGGCCAACTTTTTCACTCTCCTCTTTCACTTTCATCAAGAGGCTTTTGAGTTCCTCTTCACTTTCTGCCATAAGGGTGGTGTTATCTGCATATCTGAGGTGATTGATATTTCTCCCGGCAATCTTGATTCCAGCTTGTGTTTCTTCCAGTCCAGCATTTCTCATGATGTACTCTGCATATAAGATAAATAAACAGGGTGACAATATACAGCCTTGACATACTCCTTCTCCTATTTGGAACCAGTCTGTTGTTCCATGTCCAGTTGTAACTGTTGCTTCCTGACTGCATACAGATTTCTCAAGAGGCAGATCAGGTGGTCTGATATTCCCATCTCTTTCAGAATTTTCCACAGTTTATTGTGATCCACACAGTCAAAAGCTTTGGCATAGTCAATAAAGCAGATATAGATGTTTTTCTGGAACTCTCTTGCTTTTTCCACGATCCAGCGGACGTTGGCAATTTGATCTCTGGTTCCTCTGCCTTTTCTAAAACCAGCTTGAACATCAGGAAGTTCACAGTTCACATATTGCTGAAGCCTGGCTTGCAGAATTTTGAGCGTGACTTTACTAGCGTGTGAGATGAGTGCAATTGTGCGGTAGTTTGAGTGTTCTTTGGCATTGCCTTTCTTTGGGATTGGAATGAAAACTGACCTTTTCCAGTCCTGTGGCCACTGCTGAGTTTTCCAAATTTGCTGGCATATTGAGTGCAGCACTTTCACAGCATCATCTTTCAGGATTTGGAATAGCTCAACTGGAATTCCATCACCTCCACTAGCTTTGTTCGTAGTGATGCTTTCTAAGGCCCACTTGACTTTACATTCCAGGATGTCTGGCTCAAGGTCAGTGATCACACCATCGTGATTATCTGGGTCGTGAAGATCTTTTTTGTACAGTTCTTCTGTGTATTCTTGCCATCTCTTCTTAATATCTTCTGCTTCTGTTAGGTCCATACCATTTCTGTCTTTATCGAGCCCATTTTTGCATGAAATGTTCCCTTGGTGTCTCTCATTTTGGAATCTTTTAATGTCATATTAAAATGTCATTTATTTGAGATTGGTTGTCTTTATTTTTTTTATCATGCTAACTGAAAAAAATGGAAGAATATTAAGTTTTTAACTCTTTCAGTGAGAAGCCAAAGTGGAATTGACAGTTGTTTATAGGTATCACTCATAATATGCATCACCTACCTGCAATTTCTCTTTAAATATATTCCAAGTAGTTGGGAAATTGAACTCTTATTTTCATTGTTGTGACCCTCACCTACCCTCCCTTAACAACCCATCTTCTTTGTTTAACTCTTCTTTCTGATGTTCCAAGCCCTTGTGATGTATTGTTTCCTTATTATCTAATCCTTCCCACCTGGAAACCCACACTCTACTTCCATACCCTCACCTCACATGTCACCGCACTTAGCACAGAATATCCACTTCACTAGCTTTTGCAATTTTGTCTAACTCCTACCTATACATCAAGGTCCCGTGAAAATGCCCTCCATCTCACACAGTCCTCTCCAGACTATATTCTAGCTATGTACTTTGATATTTCCATGCCTTCCTGCTTACCTATCATCTTGCAGTGCTCTGTGGAGTTCCACTTACGCTCTCAGATGGATTGTGAGGTAGGGAGCATGCCGTGTTCTGTCCTTGTATCCCCAAGAAATACCTAGAAAAGAGCTAGGCAGGTTGTCATTGTTCAATAAAGATGATGGATTGTTCATTTATATGATGGTTTGTGCAAAATATGATGAGGGGGATAGACAAGTAATAATATCTCTTCTCATGGAAACATTGTCCATAATGTTTAACAGGATATGAAAGAATAAGGCCTTGTTAAGATGGAGAAATGGGGGAGGGTAGAAAAAAATAATCATAATCCTGACTCAGCTCAGGTTTTAGCTTGTACCTTACTACTTCTGGGTATGAACTTTACACTGTGTAAAAGACACACATATGTTTGTGCACACATGCACACACGCACACACACACAGATGGGGTTTGGCCTTGAGTTACATTTTTACTTTGACACAAGTACTCTTAAGCAGCCTAGTCTAAAGTTGGAAAACAAGCCACTCAGTGTCTACTTGAGTTATGAGTTGGGAATGAATTTCACAACAAACCTCAGTGATTTTCCACCAACTATACCAACCCAAAGACAATTTCTAATCACTTGGTAGCCATCGTATTGCGAAAGAAGCAGAACAAAGAGGTGTGCTGCCTGTTTTGCTTACATTTATGAAAACCCACTGAAAGGGGAATGTAGAAAGTAAACGATCCATGGTAAAGCATCGTGAACGAAAGCAGAGGTGCTGTGGTTAGCTGGGCTTCTCAATCCCTCAGATTCTCAAAGCCAAGAGAAAATTTATCATCTTCCACTGAGACATAAACTAAACTCTTTTGGTCATTAATCTGCAAAGTTGATGCCTGCCACGGTCATTCATCAAAAATTTGTGGAGTGAGTCTGGTGGGGCCTCTGGGACATCCGCCTTTGAAATCCAAAGCACTGTTTTGTCCCTGGAGGATGGAGTGACTTTCTCCCCTCACTGAACATCTGGAAGGGAAGTTTCTGCTTCTGCTCTCCCCTGGGCTGAGTCAGGGCCGGGAAGGGGCAGCCACCTTTACTGAATCATGTGCTCGGACTGAACGGTTCTGAATACTCTTCCCTGGGCTGCCACGGGAGGAGAAAGAAGAGAAGGAGTGCAGTGGAGGCACTGTTTAGAAGGCACTCTTTTTGCCTGGGTTACAGTTAACCACAGAAAAAGGACAATTACTGTTTTGCAGTGATTTTTATAGAGGCAAAAGTCTCTACATTTACCATGGTGAGGAATGAGTAGAATCCTCAAGCTACAAGTCTTAATTGTCTATAAATAAATCAAGGAATGGTCCTAGAATCTTGAATCTGAGCTGAATTCACAGCCATGTCTCCAGGCTCAGAGACTAACAGACAATTTGATGAGAATGGACATTTCCTACAGAGACTATGCCCTGCGGCTCCTGAGATGTCTTTTGTCTCTTCAGTAACCGTGCTTGCTGACGCTTTGTCCTTAGCTGGAGGTTGCCTGGAACCTTCCAGGCCTCCTGTGAATTGGCCCTGCTCCTTTCCCAGGCTTCTCTTCTCTATCCTCGGCTCTGCACATAGCCCAGGCACAGTGGCCTCCCTCCTGTGCTTGGAGCACACGCTGTCTTCTCTGCATGTGGCTGTTCACCCTGATTGGAGGTCGCTTTGTGAGGCTGGCTGCTTTTTGTCATTGCGGCTTCAACTCTAGTGTCAACTCTTCAGAGAAGTCTTTTCAGGCCACTCCCTGTATTTTTGTTTTTAAAATTTCATTGAAGTATAGTTAATATATCATGTTGTGTTTAATTTCTGCTGTATAGCAAAGTGACTCAGTTTGTAAAATTTTCACATTCTTTCCATTATAGTTTATCAAAGGAAATCAAATATAGTTCCCTGTGCTATTGAGTGGACCTTGTTAGTTATTCTTCCTATATGTAATAATTTGCTTTTACTAATCCCGAACTCCCAATCTTTCCCTCATCCTTCCCTCACCTCCCTCCCACTGGCAGCTATACCTCTGTTCTCTGTATCTGTGACCAGTTTTGTCTTATTTTGGATTCCACATATAAGTATTATCATATGATATTTATTTTTCCCTTTCTGACTTTCTTCACTTGGTATAATGTCTAGGTCCGTCCATGTTGCTGCAGATGGCATTATTTCATTCTTTTTAATGGCTGAACCCTGGGACAGGAAGATCCCCGGAGGAGGGCATGGCAACCCACTCTACCATTCTTGCCTGGAGAATCCCCATGGACAAAGGGGCCTGGTGGGCTACAGTCCATACAGCCTATGGACTATAGGCAGAGAGTTGGACATGACTGAAGCAGCTTAGCGAGCAAGCATGCAATATTACATTCACCACGTCTTCTTTAACCATTCATGTTGATGGAGCTTTAGGTTGTCTCCATGTCTTGTCTATCGTAGATAGTGCAACTATGAACATAGTGCACTTGTGTCTTTTCAAATTATAGTTTTAGCCGAGTATATGTCCAGGAGTGGGATTGCTGGATCATATGGCAGCTCTAGTTTTCTGAGGAATATCCATACTGTTTTCCATAGTGGTTGCACTGATTTATATTCCCATCAATAGTGGAGGAGGGGTCCCTTTTCCCCCACATCCTCCCTAGCATTTATTATTTGTAGACTTTTTGATAAAGGCCATTCTGACTGGTATAAAGTGAAATCTCATTATAGTTTTGATTTTCATTTCTCAACAAACTGTGGAAAATTCTTAAAGAGATGGGAATACCAGACCACCTTACCTGCCTCCTGAGAAATCTGTATGCAAGTCAAGAAGCAAGAGTTAGAACTGGACATGGAGCAACAGACTGGTTCCAGATCAGGAAAGGAGTGTGTCAAGGCTGTATATTGTCATCCTGCTTATTTAACTTATATGCAGAGTACATCATGAGAAATGCTGGGCTGGATGAAGCACAAGCTGGAATCAAGGTTCCTGTGAAAACTATCAATAACCTCAGATACACAGATGACACCACCCTTATGGCAGAAAGAGAAGAAGAACTAAAGAGCTTCTTGATGAAAGTGAAAGAGGAGAGTGAAAAGATTGGCTTAAAACTCAATATTCAAAAAATGAATATCATGGCATCTGGTCCCATCACTTCATGGGAAATAGATGTGGAAATAATGGAAGTAGTGACAGACTTTATTTTCTTGGGCTCCAAAATCACTGCAGGTGGTGACTGCCGCTATGAAATTAAAAGATGCTTGCTCCTTGGAAGAAAAGCTATGGCCAACCTAGACAGCATATTAAAAAGCAGAGACATTACTTTGGTGACAAAGGTCCATCTAGTCAAAGCTATGATTTTTCCAGTGGTCATGTATGGATGTGAGAGTTGGACTATAAAGAAAGTTGAGAGCCTAAGAATTGATGCTTTCAAATTGTGGTGTTGGAGAAGACTCTTGAGAGTCCCTTGGACTGCCAGGAGATCCAACCAGTTCTTCCTAAAGGAAATCAGTCCTGAATATCCAATGGAAGGATTGATACTGAAGCTGAAACTCCAATACTTTTGGCCACCTGATGCAAAGAACTGACTCACTGGAAAAGACCCTGATGCTGGGAAAGATTGAAGGCAGGAGAAGGGGACGACAGAGGATGAGATAGTTGGATGGTGGATGGCATCACCCACTCGATGGACATGAGCTTGAGCAAGCTCTGGTGATGGAAGCCTGGCATGCTGCAGTCCATGAGGTTGCAAAGAGTCAGACATGACTGAACTGAACTATAATTAGCAGTGATGAGCATCTTTTCATGAGGCTACTGGCTTTAAAGCCAAACCCACATATACACTAGTCACTCTCTAGCATTTTTGGTGCATCTCACCTTCTGTTCCTCCCTCCCTTCCCTCCCTCCCTCCTCTTATTTATCTTTCTCTCTCACTCCAACCTCCACTTAGTTGTAAACTCCAGAAGAATAAAGCCCTGTCCATCTTGTTCACTAGGATGTATCTGTGGTGTGTATTTACTCTTTTTTTTTTTTTTTGAAACAAATGGTTTCTTTGTTCTCTGGGTGAAAGTTTAGTTGAGGGTAGCATGATACTTACAGAAAACTTTTTTCTTTTCATATTTAAAAGAATGCTTGGACTGACAAATTTTAGGTATAATTTACTGAGACATTTTCTCTTAATCAACTTATGTGTTCATTTATTTATTCACTATATCTTAAGTATTTATTATATGCTAGATAACTTGTCAAGATACCACAGATGTCAGAAGTGTTATGGCCATCTGAAAGCTATCATTAAATGGAGAGAGACACATTTGAAAATAAATTTTCATATTTTATATCCAATGTTATATCCAGTTATGTCTTTCTTACTTCCAATTTTCTTTTTCTAACCAAACTGATTTCTTACTGCTCCCACTCTATACTCTCTAGTAAGGCTCTCCCACAGCTATAACTCATCTTTGCTTAGTTACTTTATCCTGGAACTGTCTTCCCTCTGCTGTTTTCTTGTTCACATTTTGTGCATCCTTCAAGGCATATTGAGGAGCTTCCTCTCCACCGTGGCTGTGCTCAGTCACTAAGTCACGTCTGACTCTTTGTATCCCCATGGGTAGCCCACCAGGCTCCCCTGTCCATGGGATTCTCCAGGCAAGAATATTGGAGTGGGTTGCCATTTCCTCCTCCAGGGGATGTTCCCCACCCAGGGGTCAAACCCACGTCTCTTGCATTAGCAAGCAGATTCTTTACCACCTGAGCCACCAGGGAAGCCCCTTCCTCTCCACTACAGGCTCCACAACCCTGTCGGCTCTCATTGCTCTCTGGAGCTCTTCCCTTTAGCCCATACAGCATGGGTCTTCTAAAAGTGAGCCCTTTCCACTGATGATGATTTTGTTTGGATCTGTTTGTTCTGTGTCTGTTCATATTAAAAGCCCAACTCAATTCTAACTTCTTTGAGAAAGTTAACCAGTTTAATAATTCTTCTAAGTCTCTGCCAGTATCATAGGTACTGTGGAGAGTATGGTAGCAGTCAATAAGTTCTCACTGATTGATTGGTGTCGAAATTGGGTTGTCAGTTCCAGATGGGGTGCTGAATGAGAGCAGGTCTGGTAAAAGACTCTTCAGCATTCAGCCTCCCTCTAGATCAAGTACAGGCAAAGCTTACGGTGAAAGGTGGTGAAAGGCAAAATTCCAATAGCACAACTATTATTAATCTACTTAAGCCATTAAGTGTTGTCCAGTATTAGATTGGACCGGAAATCCTGGTTTTCAACTCTTTCCTATTTGAACGCCCGAGAGGCTGTCAGCAAGTAAGAGGAAATGCGGAATTGGCTTTCAGTGGCCTGAGGAGAGGAGCTTAAACTCCTAGATTTATGGCTCTGCTTTACCTGAAACTTTTATTTTGCTTTTACTTTTATGTAGCAATTGAGTGTACTATATTCCAGTTGGTGCTTCTTAAACATTCTAAGGAAGCTATAAAAGTAAGTATCAACCAATTTGTACAATCATGTTCATAGTGGTCTTTATTGAACAGTCTATTATGTGGGTGCACCCTAGAAGCCCCCAAAATGTATGACATTTTCAGAAGGGATCTTACAGGGAAGGAGGTAGAATTTCTAGTGTGAATGGTCTGTTTGTAAACTCAATTATTCTAGCTTTTCAAATTCTAGTAGCAGAGGAAAAGGCAAGCAAAGTAGAGTAGTGGGGTTGGGTCCTCATTCCACTCATGTGGAATGTACGTGTGGCTTCTCTTCTTTGGCCAAAGTTTTAGGACTAACATATACACATTACTGTATATAAAATAGATTGCTAGCAAGGCTCTGCTGTATAGCACAGGGAACTATACTCAATAGTTTATAATAACCTATAAGGGAAAAGAATCTGGAAAAAAAAAGATACATATGTATATATAACTAAATCACTTTTCTGTATACCCAAACTAACACAAACTGTAAATCAACCATATTTTAATAGAAATAAGTAGATAAGAATGGGTTGACCTAAATATCCTCAGAAATGATTACTACCTCTAAACTTCTATGTATCAACCCTTATTCAGACAATAAAAGTGAACATCCAAAGACTACTTTGGCCAAAATGAAATTATATGTCAGTGTCGCTAAGCATGCCCCACACTTCTAGGAAGGCCCCATAGTATTCTTTCCTTTGAACTTTCTGGTTTCATTCATATCCTGAAGTGAAGTGAAAATCATTCAGTTGCGTCCAACTCTTTGCGACCCCATGGACTATACAGTCCATGGAAATCTCCAGGCCAGAATACTGGAGTGGGTAGCCTCTCCCTTCTCCAGGGGATCTTCCCAATCCAGGGATAGAACCCACATCTCCTGCATTGCAGGCAGATTCTTTACCAACTGAGTTATCAGGGAAGCCATATGCTCCCTTTATTGCCTGAGATAAACTGTCTATTTTGGGGGGCTCCAAAATCACTGCAGATGGTGACTTGAAGCCATGAAATTAAAAGACATTTGCTCCTTGAAAGAAAAGCTATGATCAACCTAGGCAGCATATTAAAAAGCAGAGACATTACTTTACCAACAAAGGTCCATCTAGTCAAAGTTATGGTTTTCCCAGTAGTTAAATGGCTAAAAGTAATTATTTTAAAGACTTTATTTTTTCACAGTAGTTTTAGGTTCATAACAAAATTGAGAGGAGAATACAAAGATTTCCCTTATTCCTCTGCCACTACACATGCATGGCTTCTTCCTCCAATATCGACATCCTCTACCACACTGGTACATTTGTTACAATTGATGAACCTATATTGACATGTTATTATCACTCAGGGTGCATAGTTCACTATTCAGTTCACTCTCAATTCTGTTTATGCTTTAGGTTTGGAGAAATGTATAATAACATGTATTATATCTACCGGTGCTGTATCATATGGAGTGTTTTCACTGCCATAAACATTCTCTGTTCTCTGTGCTTCCCTTGTTCCCTCCCTTACTCCTCCCCTGGCTATCACTGATTTTTTAATGTCTCCATAGTTTTGCTTTTTCTAGAATGTCATATAAAATCATGCAGTATATAGCCTTCTCAGATTGACTTCTTTCACTTAGTAATATGTGTTTAAGGTTCTTCCAAGTTTTTTTGTGACTTGATAGCTTATTTCTCTTTGGCACTGAATAATATTCTATTATTAGATAGATGTAACTGGATGTACTACAGTTTCTTTATCCATTCACTCACTGACTGACATCTTGGTTGTTTATAAGTTTTGGCAGTCATGAATCAAGCTGCTGTAAACATCTGTGTGTAGGTTTTTATGTAGACATAAGTTTTCAGCATTTTCGAGTAAGTAATGAGGAGTCTGACTGTTGGATCATATGCTAAGACTATGTTTAACTTTGTAAGAAGTTCCAAACTGTCTTCCAGAGTGATTATACCATTTGGCATTTATACCAGCAGTGAGTTACTATACATACTACTATATACGTTCTCTTACTATACATACTCATTGCCGTTTGATGTTGTCAGCATTGTCACATTTTGGTCATTTTAATAGGGGTATATGGTATCTCTAGTTTAGTGTTGTTTTAATTTGCATTTCTCTGATGACATGTGGTATGGAGCACTTTCTTAGATGCTTGTTTGCCACCTGTATGTCTGTTTTAATGATTTTGGACCAATTTTTGATTAGGTTGTTTGCTTTCTTATTCTTGAGTTTTATGACTTTTTGTATATTTGGGAGAATAGTCCTTTATTAGATGTGGTTTTTTGCAGATGTTTTCTTCCAGTCTATTGTTTGTTTTCTAATTCTCGTTGACATTATCCTTCATAGAGCAGTAGTTTTTAATTGTAATGTAGTACAGCTTGCTATTAATTTCTTTCACAGGTCACACATTTGGTCTTGTATCAAAAAAGGCATCACCATACCTAAGGTCATCTAGGTTTTCTGTTATATTATCTTCTAGGGGTTTTATTTTTACCTTTAGGCCTATGATCCACCTTGAGTTAATTTTTGTGAAAGATGTAAGGTCTGGGTCTAGATTCTTCTTCTTCTGCATGTGGATGTCCATTTGTCCCAGCACCGCCTGCTGAAGAGGCTGGCTTTGCTGTGTTGCATTACCCTTGCTACTTTGTCAAAGGTTGGTTAACTGTATTTATGGGTATGTATTTCTTAGCTCTTTATTCTGTTCCGTTGTTCTAATTGTCTGTTCTTTCACACTTTCATGTACCACTTTGTCTTAATTACTATAATTTTATAGAAAATCTTAAAGTTGAATAGTGTCAGTCCTCCAGCTTTGTGGTTTTTCAGTAGCATGCTGGCTGTTCTGGGTCTTTTGACTCTCCATGTCAGCTTTAGCATCCTTTTGTTGATATCCATAAGATAGCTTGTGTAACTATTGAATCTCCAGACCAAGTTGGGAAGAACTGACATCTTAACAATTATCTATGAACATGGACTATCTCTCCATTGATTTAGTTCTTCTCTGATTTCATTCATCAGAGTTTTGTAGTTTTCCTTGTTTAGATCTGGTACATATTTTGTAGAATTTATACCTAAGTATTTTATTTTGAAGATGTTAATATAAATGGTATTGTGTTTTTTAATTGAAGTATAGTTGACTTGCAAAAGTATATTAGTTTCAGGTGTACCACATGGAGATGCATGCTCTTAATCAGCTAAGGCAATCACGTTGCTATGAGAATATGCAGAAGATCCACCTATGCCTTACTTTGGATAGGAAGGGAGGAGCTTGTCAGGAAAGACTTTCTGGAGAGAGTGATATCTAAAGTGAATTTGAAATTAACAGAATAAGGTTTGTGACTTGAAAGATGAATAAAATGTATTTAGCTGGATTGTGGGGTGGATGTCTAGAATGGGAGGAGAATACCCCAGGAAGAGAGTATAGCATGTACAAAGTCCTTGGGCAAGAGCGCACAGCATACACAGGCAACTTCATGGAGCTGGCCAGGCTGGAATTGAGGCTGAGATGGCAAGTTTCAAGTGACAAATATGGATAGATGGACAGGAGTAAAATATAAGGGCCTGGAAATCTAATTTGTATTAAAGAGTTTGGTCACCAACACTGAGGGATTGCCAGGTCAGTGATGTCATTGAACTGATTCTTCCCCCTCCCTCAGTAATTAGCCATATATTTATTTTACATATGTGTTTTTTGTGGTAAAATATAACATAAAATTTATCATTTTGATCACTTATAAGTGTACAGTTCAGTGGCATGAAGTACATTCATATGTTAAACAACCATGGGTATCCATCTCTAAAACTTTAACACCTTACAAAATTCAAATTCTGGACTTTTACACAGTAGCTCCCCATTCTACCCTCCCCCAGCCCCAGCAACTACCATGCCACTTTCTGTTTTTATGAATCTAACTATTCTGATGCTGCTGTTTAGTTGCTAAATTGTGTCTTGACTCTTTGTAACCCCATAGGAGCCACCGGGCTTCTCTGTCCATGGGGTTTCCCAGGCAAGAATACTGGAGTGGGTTGCCATATCCTTCTATAGGGGATCGTCTTGACCTAGGGGTCAAACCCATGTCTCCTGCTTGGCAGTCTAATTCTTTACCACTTAGCCGCCTGGGAAGCCCCCTAACTACTCTAGGTACCTTATGTGAGAGGAATCCTTTAATATGTCTTTTGTGACTGATTTATTTCACTTAGTATAGTATCTTCAAAGTTTTTCTGTGTTGTAGCTTGTTTCAGAATACTTTCATTTTTAAGGCTGAGTAATATCCTGTTGTATATACCGCATTTTCTTAATCTGTTTATCCATTGATGAACATTTGGGTTGCTTCCACCTTTTGGCTACCGTGAATCAAGCTGCTACGAAAATGAGTGTGCAAATATCTCTTTGAGACTCTATTTTCATTTCTTTTAATGTCTACTCAGAGTTGGAATTACTGGATCATATGGTAATTTTATTTTTAATTATTTGAGTAATGCCATACTGTTTTCCATAGCAGCTGTACCATTTTACAATTCCACCAACAGTTCATGAGAGTTCTAGTTTTTCTGTTCTCATGAATACTTGTTACTTTATTATGATTATTTAATAATGGCTATCCTAATGGTTATGAAATGCTATCTCATTGTAGTTTTCATTTGCATTTCCTAATTAGCAGTGATATTGAGCATTTTCTCATCTACTTTTTGGCTGTTTACATATCTTCTTTGGAGTAATGTTTATGAATTGACTCTTTAGAATAATCCCTCTGAGAGTGAGTAGAACGATAGGCGGAGAACAAAGGTGGAAGTAGGGATACCAAATAGGAAGTTTTGCAGTAATCCAGCCAACAGATGATAAGTCTTCAGTAATGCAACCAGTGTATTGGTATACGGGTGATGCTGGTGGTGAAAACCCAGGAGGTTGAATTGAAAGGATTTAGTGATAAACTGAATTGCTGACGAAACAGAACAAAAAGTCAAGGATGCTCCAAATTAAGTGAATGATAGCACCAAAGCCTGGTTGTTAAAATATTAAAATACTTTCATGGAAGCTCCCTAAGACCTCCCAGAGTACCCCTTTATTGGTCCTCCCACTCAGGCCTTTATCCTGAAATTCCCAAATTGCCAATATGCCCCTCGATCCTCCTAATTAAGAGTTAATACTGAGCCCATTTGAGTAGGGGTGGGGCTCTAAGATCCTGCTCCAATTCAGTGGTGAGTGTCCATTCTGATTGGTCATGTTCCCTTCGTACTGATTGTTGTCTTTTTGTGCTCCCCCTGGATGGTAGTACCATTCACTGATATACCAAGACAGAAAAGATTTTCAGGAGACGTGAAAGAGATTCATCAGAGGTGATGAGTTCCATTTTAGAGTCTGTTTGTATATTCCTGTGGAGATAGATAGTTTTCTTGGCTCTAGGGAAAGACATTTAAGAATTTTTGACATATGAAGATTCTAGAATCCAAGAAGTTACCATCCAAAGGAAACATTTTTCCTCTGCAATAACTCCATTGTTTGATAAAATTACCCACAACTTGGCAACTATAAAGAAGAGTAAAACTCTTAACCAGTTTCCTGTAGAGGTCATCTGTATTAGAAATGACTATTGGCAGAATGTTGTACCATTCCCAGAATTTCAGGAAGCCAGGGGTCTGAGAAAGAGCATTCGTCTTTCACTACAGCAACTTAAGCTTATTCCAGAGAAGGTGATTGTTTTCTTGCTCCTTGAGCACGGTTAGCTGTAGACAAAGAGTCTGGTCATATGCCACTCTTTCCTTGATGAACAGCCTACAATTTTACTAGAAGCTGACGAGGCTTTAAATTTCATCCAGAAGCAATGTCAGTGTTTCTGCCTGCAGGATAAGTAAGGATATCCTCCTATGTATTTTATTGGCAATCCTGGTAGCATTTTCTCCATTGGTGGTTTATGTGTAATAGAGACCGAACTGCAATTTTCTGACCTGCCAAGATCCATTATGTCTGGTAACTATAGTTTATGCTTGACAGGATCCACACTTAGGGTGGAAAGCCATGCAAATTAAACTAAGGTTTAGGCTAATTTTTGGTAGTGAAAATTATTCTCCCTTGGTGACCTTATTCAGCATGGAATAAAACAACCAGAAAGCTATTTATGCAGTCCAGTCTTCTTTCTTTAATCCAAATAATAAAAGTCTTTGGATCAGCCTAGCTCCTGAGTCTCATGACTCTCCTGTCTTTCATAGAGTCTAATCTTTTATGGTCATAAGAAGCTTTTCATGTGAATAGATTGGTGGTCAGGTAATAAAATCCTTTCTTCGGAATAAATGCTCTTGGTCTGTTTTGAGATCTGTGCAAATTCCATCTTGGTACTTTGGCACAAATGGTATTTTTTTATTTTTAAGTCCCCATTACTTTGGCTATTAAAGTTAGTCTTGTTTTTATTATTGTTTAGTTGCTAAGTCAAGTCTGACTCTGTTGCAAACCCAGGGACTGTAGCCCGCCAGGCTCCTCCGTTCATGGGATTTCCCAAGCAAGAATACTAGAGTGGGTTGCCATTTCCTCCTCCAGGGGATCTTCCTGACCTAGGGACTAAACTCACATCTCCTGCCCTGGCATGAGGATTCTTTACCACTGAGCCAACAGGGAAGCTCAAACTTAGTGTTATGTCAGAATTATGTCTCATTGTTGATAGAACTGAGAGTATTGACAGGGAACTCTAGTAATATTGGTGATAAATTAGGGGAAATCTCAGTTGAGTATTTAGTATATTTAATGGCCCATTCTGGTGATGACTTGTATTAATATATCTAGTTTACATAGCTTTGTCTCCAACATTGTTTTGACAGTCCATCTACATCCCAGTGGACAGGAAAGGTAATATTAACTATCCCAATTTATGGCTGAGAAATTTTAAGACTCTTTAGGTCAAGGTAGCAGACTGTTTCTAGATGATGGTTCTTGAATTTTGTGAGACAGAGGAGCACGCTGGCCATACTTCTTATAATTGCCATTTCTCGCCCAACACAGCAGAATAAATAGGGTGTTACTGGGTGTGATGCAATAGCAAGGATGTGATATTTTAATTTTAAAAAGGCATTATAGAAGCTGAAGCTTAAAAAGGTGCCAATTGTAGATGTGACACTTGAGGAGAGGAAGCCATAGGTTATTGGGAGATTCCATCCGTCCATTCTCTGAGAGTCTGCGTTGGAGACCTGAAGGAAGGCAGCCAAGTAGAACCGAAGAGCCCAAATGTCTTGGCTCACTCTCCTCTTTCTGCAGGGACAAGATTCTTGTTTTTCATGAACAGTCCTATTTTTGTCAGCCATGAGAAAAGCATTCCACAAAGATAAAAACCGACTTTATGAAGATTCTTCACAGGCATCATGTTGGAAGAGAATGAGTATTCTAAGGACTGAGAATCTTGCTTTTATTCATTCACGCTGGAGTTGTACTACATCCAGTTAGGGCCCTGTGTTCTTGGAGTCAGCTCACTCAGATTTATCATGGACAACAGTGAAAGGATATTCTAGGAAAGAGAATGCCCTTTTTGAGCAAGCACGGGGGAGGCATGTGGGACTCTTCACAACAAACTACAATCACCACCACCACCACCATCACCACTCCACCTCCCCACTACGGTTATTATTATTAATTTTAGGAAGGGAGGATGTCACTGTCAACCTCAATCCGCTCTCTTGTTATATTTTAGTAATTGGTTGGGGAAGAGTGTGCCCAGGCATGTATTAATCACTGAAGTGTGTGAAGGCCTAATCTCTCCTAGGGCGTTCTCCCGTTGTCATTTCCTGAGAGGTGCTAGGCATTACACATGTACACAAACACACACACAACATATGGAATAAAATTCAAATCAAACAATGAAAAAGATGTGATTCATCTCTTTTATGTCTTCTTTTGGGCTTGTTTCACAGAATGAGAGCAAATCTAAGTAGAGAAGTAGATTTTTGAGTTCTAATCATACTACTTCTAAACTCTCCACTTAAAGCTACCCCCTGATCCTCAAAACGGAAATAGATCCACATCACTGAGGTTAAATAAAACACTGCAGGAGAATAACTACAGCACGCAAGTACAGTCTCCTCTGGGGTGAAGTGAGACCAACCTGAATGAATTAAACCATATTTCTAGTAAATGATCAGCTCCAAACCTTCAGCACTCCTACTCAATTATGCCATCCCACTGTATCCTTGGCTGGCTCTCATTACTGCCTTGTTATTGTTGCTTTTTTATGTACCATGCATCTTTGGATTCACAGTTCAACTATCTCAGCCAAAACTTCTCTGGTGGTTTCTTTAGGAGGCAAATGTAATCATTGTCTCTCTGTCCATTCAACAGAGGTGATCAGGATGGGAATGAGATCCAGAATTGGCTCATCGGAGGGCAGCTTTGGCTCCAATTCGAAGCCACAAATGTTGTTACCTGTAGCACTGACAGTAGCCACTGTTGAGTGTATTTTAAATTCTCCCCAGAAGGGTGCTGCTGCCATACCATATGAATTAGAGTCATTTGTGCTCTTTTCCTTCTGTGTTATTTTTTCCTTTTCTCTGATGTGTGGTTTATATTCCCATATTTTTGCCACTTGGTCTAAAGCTTGCATTAGATTATGCTAGCTTGATTATCAAATCCTTTGTTGTTGTTCAGTCACGCAGTCCTGTATGACTCTTTGTGACCCATGGACTGCAGCACTCCAATCTTCCGAGTCCTTCAGTATCTCCCAGAGTTTGCTCAATCTCATGTCCATTGGGTTGATGATGCCATCCAACCATCTCATCCTGTCGCCTTGTTCTACTCCTGCCTTCAATCTTTCCTAGCATCAGGGTATTTTCCAGTGAGTCAGCTCTTTGCATCAGGAGGCCAAAGTACTGGAGCTAAAACTAGTAAATATTTGTATGTCTAAATCTAGTTTCAGTTCAGTTCAGTCGCTCAGTCGTGTCCGACTCTTTGCAACCCCATGAATCGCAGCATGCCAGTCCTCCCTGTCCATCACCAACTCCCAGAGTTCACTCAGACTCACGTCCATCGAGTTAGTGATGCCATCCAGCCATCTTATCCTCTGTCGTCCCCTTCTCCTCCTGCCCTCAATCCCTCCCAGCATCAGAGTCTTTTCCAATGAGTCACCTCTTCACATGACATGGCCAAAGTACTGGAGTTTCAGCTTCAGCATCATTCCTTCCAAAGAAATCCCAGGGCTGATCTGCTTCAGAATGGACTGGTTGGATCTCCTTGCAGTCCAAGGGACTCTCAAGAGTCTTCTCCAACACCACAGTTCAAAAGCATCAATTCTTCGGTGCTCAGCTTTCTTCACAGTCCAACACTCACATCATACATGACCACTGGAAAAACCATAGCCTTGACTAGATGGACCTTTGTTGGCAAAGTAATGTCTCTGCTTTTGAATATGCTATCTAGGTTGGTCATAACTTTCCTTCCAAGGAGTAAGCATCTTTTAATTTCATGGCTGCAGTCACCATCTGCAGTGATTTTGGAGCCCGGAAAAATAAAGTCTGACGCTGTTTCCACTGTTTCCCCATCTATTTCCCATGAAGTGATGGGACCGGATGCCATGATCTTCGTTTTCTGAATGTTGAGCTTTAAGCCAACTTTTTCACTCTCCACCTTCACTTTCATCAAGAGGCTTTTGAGTTCCTCTTCACTTTCTGCCATAAGGGTGGTGTCATCTGCATATCTGAGGTTATTGATATTTCTCCCGGCAATCTTGATTCCAGCTTGTGCTTCTTCCAGCCCAGCATTTCTTGTGATGTACTCTGCATATAAGATAAATAAGCAGGGTGACAATATACAGCCTTGATGTACTCCTTTTCCTATTTGGAACCAGTCTGTTGTTGTGCCTGGTAATCATTAATTACTTATCACATGAATGAGTGAATATTTTCCAACATTTATAGGCAATCAAGAAATCATTTTATTAAAGAAAAAAACAGTGTGAAAACATGATGTTTAATGGAACTGATGGGAATAAAATATAAACCACAGAACTGTTAAGAGCATCAATCAAGAATAGCACCAACAGCATTTTATTTTTATTTTGTTGTATTTTGTGGACTCTATAATACAAAAAAAAAATTCTTTGTGAAAAGAAAAGAATTAGAACTCAGTTGATTGGGATTGATTAGTCAGTTAGGACTAGCATCCTACCATGAGCTATGTTTTTCCCCCTGAAACTCATGGGCATTTCTGATTGAAGAGGATTCTGGAAGCTGTCATGTTTGAAAGACTAGAAAAAGAGGACATTCCACACTCATTATGACCTGATTAACAGGTCCTCCGATTTGTGTCCTTCTTCCTAATTAACTGTTAGCCTTTTGGAGGGGAACCACTGGAGAATAGTATGGTTGTGAATATACAAGAGCATTGCTAAATATATGGCTTTTGAGTATTTTTTTTCACTCAATCAGCCTGCTTTTCTGGTGAATGTAATCCCAACTTGTCTTGCTTTAAAGATCAGGTAAGGAAACAGAATCAGCTTGGGTTTCCTGTTCCAGATGATTAAAACAAAACCAGAAACATTGCATGGCATGGCAGCGGTGGGGAACAGAAGTATGGACACCATTATTCTTTGTCTCTTCTTTTCCCTCGGGAGATATCAGCACCCAAACATTCAGCAGTAGGAAGACATTTGGAAAGCACCCTAGCCAAAGGATCTGTGGTAATTGGGAGTCATAAATCAGATAGAGAGGGAGAAAGCGTATGGTTGGGGAGGAAAGTGATGATGCAGTTCTTTCAGCTGAGGCTGTTCAGATGCTGTCTTTTACCCAGTAGAGTAAGGACTTCCATCCCACCCCTTTTTACTCCCCCACTGGACCTTCAAGAATGTCAGATGAAATATCATGCTTTTTTTCTAAATGCTGCTGAACCAGGAAGATGTCAATAATCTGGAGGGGATTCAGGCCAGAGCCAAAGAAATGATTAAAGAACTGGGGGTGCCAGTGACCCAGTGGGTGTTTCCTCTCTGCACTTCTAGACCCGACATATGAAAAGACTGTCAAATAACTGGATGTGTATTGTTTGGCTCAGGGAAGACAAGAAGGTGTGGGCTAACTTGTCTCCAATTGAGTTGCCAACAACCAGTAAATTATTGTGTCTTTTCCCCTCCACCTGGACTGTCAGTATATATTTTTAAAGTTTTATTAAAAATAGTTGCCTCAAATTTATTTGCACTCATTTCCTGAATCATTGCAGACTCTCTCTGCCTCAGGCCTCCATGAGTTTTAGAGCAGTCACTGTGGCTCCACACAACTCTGCTTTACCCAGGGAAAGTGTCTCTGGAGACAAAGATAGTCCTCCTCTTCTCCCACTAACTTGTTTAGACATCAAGAGGGTAAGATTTAAACCTATTTCATTGGAGACATATCACCTCCCATGTTTATTTCTGGTTCCCCTTTTGGGTGTGTGAGCAAAATCTTATCAAACCATCACTCAGGAGGCAGATCTGAAATCTGTCTTTCCCATTAGTTTAATGAGCAAGCAGCCCAGGCTGCAGTGGAGGGAATTGGTTAAGCTGTTGCAACCAAGCAGACCAGAGTGCTTCACTCAGCGGTCACAGGGTCCCACACAGCTTCCCAGGAGACCTGGAGCCAGTGAGGCCCTGTTTTTATTGGCCACCTCCTCTCTTAGGCTGGGATCCTCCATGCTGAGCTTCAGACTCAGTGAGGGTATGGAGTCATGTGTCCAGCCAGGGAAGAGGGGTGGGGGCTGCTAGCACTGGGAGTCATAGTACCCTGCCCTTGACACTCCATATTCATGTTTGTTTAATTTCCTCACTTTGTGGCGGAAAAGATGAAATAAGGAAGGCCAACTGACCACACCATAAATTGTTTCTGAAGTTTGGCCGGACATAAAAGTCTACCTTCCCAAGCCACACAACATGATTTATTTTCCGACTCCCGCTCGGCCTCAGGTCCGGGCTAACCTTGAGTTGAGAGGCTGCGCCTTTTTCCTGGTGCTGGTGGTCACAGTGTGTCCTTTCTTGGCAGTGGCCACGGGCGCAGCAAAACAGACCTCTGAAAAGCACATGGATTAATCATTCTGAAGGCATGCTCGCCTCAAAGTTGCCCTGCAGGATGTCTGAGAGGCAGAGAGAGGAGACTGTTGTAGTTCAGAAATGGCAGGAAGAGATGTCTGAAGACACAAAGAGAAGGGAGAAAGGAAAATAAGAATGAGAGCTTTTCAATTGTACATGCTAGCGTTTACACTAAACCAGAGAGTATTACAAAAAAATATATCGCCACTCCTAGAACAAGAACTGTGATGAGTCCAACCTTTTTATTACAATCAGGTTTTCTCTAAATATATTATGCCCCATAGGTCAAAATGATTTACTTCTCTATTTTGGGACATCTGAGTTCTATTCTACCGTTGCCAGTATGTTTTCAGCCTTGCCAAAACTGAGCAGGTCTGCGGTTCCTTTGTAACATCAAAACGGAGACATTTATCATTGAGATTTATCATGGGACAGCCTGCCAGATGGTTTGGGTATTTTAAAGGTGAACTGCATGGGTCTTGATTAGCTCATGTGGACTTCTAGCTAAAGACAACTCTATCACTTGCTCAGTGTAAAGACACTGGATTCCCCTCCACCCAACCCCCTCCCTCTGTTCCTCTAGTAATGCGGAAAATATTAATGTAATGGCAGATGTGGCATAGATTGTCATTTCAGAAAGAAAACCAAGCCATAACCAATTCCACTGATTGCATTCTAATTATAATGTGACCTCCTGTTGTTTTGCATAGAGGCAGTATTCATTTCAGTACACCACTGTAAAACTTGCAGAGTCAACGACCCTCAAAGGGGCAATTGTAAGATTTAAGCTTGGATTTTTTTTGCTCATACCAAAGACCTTTATACTGCCAAGTCTCTGCTGATTGGGCCAGAAAGAATGCATTTGATTATATAGACTAAACTTATTGGGAACAGAACCTTTGTACTTTGAAATGCCTTTCATTCAAATTACATTCAGACATTCAATCAACATTGATTATGATATGGATTGGCAATGCGAATGCCTTGGGGTTTTGGTCTGGCTTAAAAGTTTCCTCACTAGATAACTGCAACCAGGAAGCCAGCTGAGGTTCTTTAACCTTAAAATTGAGTTTCCCACAAGAGCAGGGTTCTCTACAAAGACCAGGCAGGGTTTTCTTATTCCCATCTAATTCAGTATCCTAAGATCATTTCTTTACTTGGCGATTTGGAGTCTTCAAATTTAATCAACTTCTAGGAGCTATGGGTTATCTGTGCATAGTCTTGTTTGTATTAAGTGAAATGTATCCTTGACTTTGTACATGAAAAACTGGGAGAATCCATCTTAGCCTCAGGTTCTAGGTCATGGATTTTGCATAGTGGAAAGAAGTAAGCATTGAGTAAGAATTCAGGTAGCAAAGATTCTAGTTGCAAATGCTGTCTGTATAACCTAGGGCGAGCCTTGGTTTTCTCATCTGCAAAATGAAGTAGTAATAATAAGTGGTCCTAAGGTTCAACTCATAATGTAGGTGATTAGAAAATACTAAGAAGAAATACAAAATTACTCTTCTTATCATTATTATTTATAAGTCAGTGTAGATATATGTATTTATTGGGACCTTTTCCCTGGGGCTAGACCTTTCTCTGACTCTGGAAAATCCTGGTGAGACCAGTGGTCTTTTGGCCAACTTCATAGACATAGTCAAGTTTTTGTTTTGACTTGGAGGTTCTCAAGGTCCTTCCAGATTCTAGCTTGAAAGTAAGCCTGAAATCCACACAAGATGAGCAGAGTTGCCAGGTATCCCTCATTCCAAGCTGATGAACTAGTTTCTATAACCCTATTCTCTTTATCCAGTCTCATGCCATCAGCTATCCCCTTTGTGTAGGTAACTCTCAAATATAATTTCCAACCTCAGTTCAGTTCAGTTTAGTCATTCAGCCATGTCCAACTGTTTGTAACTCCATGAACCACAGCATGCCAGGCCTCCCTGTCCATCACCAACTCCTGGAGTTTACCTAAACTCATGTCCATTGAGTTGGTGATGCCATCCAACCATATCATCCTCTGTTGTCCCCTTCTCCTCCTGACCCTCAATCTTTCCCAGCATCAGGGTCTTTTCAAATGAGTCAGCTCGTCACATCAGGTGGCCAAAGTATTGGAGTTTCAGCTTAAACATCAGTCCTTCCAATGAACACCCAGGACTGATCTCCTTTAGAATGGACTGGTTGGATCTCCTTGCAGTCCAAGGGACTCTCAAGAGTTTTCTCCAACACCACAGTTCAAAAGCATCAATTCTTCGGTGCTCAGCTTTCTTTGTAGTCCAACTCTCACATCCATACATAACTACTGGAAAAACCATAGCCTTGACTAGATGGAACTTTGTTGACAAAGTAATGTCTCTGCTTTTCAATATGCTATCTAGGTTGGTCATAACTTTCCTTCCAAGGAGTAAGCATCTTTTAATTTCATGGCTGCAGTCACCATCTGCAGTAGCTTTCTTAAAATTCAACATTTCCATATATATGCTCACCTAGGATAGTGTTCTGGAAGCTCAGTTCAATATATTCTCTGTTTTTCCACCAGGACAACCACAACTGGGCTGTCTATTTTCACTGTCTCCTAACCACTCCTCTAATTCCAGTCATTTGAGTTCAAAACCTTGGGATCTTCCTTTACTTTCTTCCTCTCCCTTACCACCCACATAGAACTCATTACCAAGACCTTTGTGATACGAATTCTCCCCCTGAGAATGCCCTTGAAAGTACCCATTCTCTCTAAAGTTACTCCTTCTTCTCTGGGTCTAATTCATTCCCTCCTGGCCTGTGTAATACCCTCTTTGATGTTTTTTTCATCTTTGGCCTCTACAGCAAGCCATTCTTTTCTGTCTCAGAATGGTAGGCCAAGTCTCAGATGGCCCTGATGATGCCCATTTCCTATGTTCCCACCTCTGTGAAGGTCCCTCCCCCGTATGTGGACAGGGCCTGTAATGTGCTTGTAATGAATAGATTAAGGAAATGGTGACAGACTGTCACTCCCACGACTAGGCCACCTTAGATTGTGGCTTCTACTTTCCTGGAGAATGCTCTCCCTGACTGCCTTAATGAAGCAAAATGCCATGTTAGAGAGACCCAAATGGCTAGGATGTGCAGGTTGTCTCTGGTCCACAGTGAGGAATTTTGGCCCTGCATCTGCAGGGAACTGAATCCTGCCAACAACTGTGTGAGCTTGGAGACTTCCCTAGTTGAGCCTCAGACGAGGCCCCAACCCTGGCTCATACCTTGAAGGCAGCCTTGTGAAATGCCTGAAAGAAAGGAGCACCAGCTTAGGTGTAACCATATACCTGATGCACAGAAACTGTGAGGCAATGTATGTTGTTTGAAGTGGCTGGATATTCATTGGAAGGACTGATGCTGAGGCTGAAGCTCCAGAACTTCGGCCCCTTTGTGCAAAGAGCTGACTCATTGGAAAAAACCCTGATGCTGGGAAAGTTTGAGGGCAGGAGATGTGGGTGATAGATGATGAGATGGTTGGATGGCATCACTGACTCAATGGACATAAGTTTGAGCACACTCCAGGAGGTCGTGAAAGACAGGGAAACCTGGCGTACTGCAGCCTGTGGGGTTACAAAGAGTCAGACACAACTGAGCAACTCAACAACAACAACAACAACAAAAGTTTTCAGTAATTTGTTACCCAGTAATAGAGAACTGTAATACCAGGGTGGCCAGATTAATACTACATGCTTCCAGGATTCTCCGTATTTGGTCCTGAACTCCATGTCCAAGCTACTTCCTCACTCTTCTTCTTGAGAATCGTGAGCTCTGTTCTGTACATAATTCTGGCTTTCTGACTTTTACCCTCTGCTGACATTGTGACCGTTTTCTGGGTTCTCTTTATGACTAAATCCCATACTTTTTTTAAAGGCTTGCTTAAACGCCACCTGTTCCATAAAGCCTTTTGTGATCCCTGCAGCTATATAGGTCGCTGAGCTGCCTTGTTTTGCATCTTGGGTCACTTTTCATTTTTTACCTCGTAAAGGAGTTGTTTGAAGGCATTGTCTTAGCTCTACTACTGGATTGAAGATTTGATGAAAGAGGAGGCTACTCCCCACTTCTCTTCTCATGCCTTCAGGTGTCCCAGTATAATGCCTTGTGGATGGTGTGCGTTCAAAGGAGGATTACTCATTCCTGAAAGCCAGTTTGTCCACAAGACAGGTAAAATAGGAGTGGTTGTGGACTCACTGGTTTATTTACTTACAAATGCTTTCATATATCCTTTCTCTATCACGTGCCAGGCAGTATCCTAGAGCCCGGGGACAAGACTGGACTCATTGGCACTGTGCTTGAGGTTTAATGCTCTGTGGTTGCCATTTTGAGCTTTTTAATAATTTTGTCTTTGGATCTGTATTTTGTAAGTACAGTCCAATGTGACAGTGGGAGGAGGCTCAGAATCCTTCCATGCCTCCTTGCCTCCCTAAAACAGGTTCTCAACCACCCGTTCTCCTTAATTCCAACCCTGATGGAGGCCTGGGCACAGACACAGGCAGGGTCAGAACTGGAGGTGTGTTCCCTGCACCCCATGTCATCCGATGTGGGCTCTGGATGCCTGTGAAGGTCTGAACTTTCCCTGTGGTCAAAACATGACATAAAATAACAAGTCAAAACACACGTTGAAAGACTGAGGCCACAGGGAAAAAGACAACATCTGTCGCTTTTTGAACAGGGAGCCCTGCAGTTTTGTCATGAACCCTGCAAATTAGGTAGCTCACCCTTGTTTATTGAAAAACCAGACAGGCAGGGGTCCATTTCTAGCAACCGCAACCGACAATAGACAGGAAACAAGAAAAGCAAAGAGTCTTACATGCAGTGAAGACAATAAGCTGAGGTGATGTCTGGCTGCTCCCTGAGTGTAGTGTGGGGAGTCTTTTCCCTTAAGGAGGACAGTTAGGAACCCTCCAGGGCAAGGTGACATTTGAGCTGATATATGAAGGAAGAAAAGAGTTAGGTCAAGTGAGGAATATGAGGCAGGTTCCAGGAGTGGAAAGTGCCAGCTCAGATTCTTTGGGGCAGAACTCAAGCTTGGGATGGTCAAGGGCTTGACATCAAAAGGCAACGCAAGAGATGCCTCATGACTGTGGAGCAGAGGAGATGCGGCGAGTTTACAAAGGCAGGACATAGCTGGGTCCTTTCATGCCTTGCTGGCCCTGGTGAGGAGACATTCCCCTTGAGCCTACCCAGCTCTATGGGTTGTATCTTTTCACTGAAGAATCACTAAGGAGGGGTTTATTACAATGGGCATTTGCTGCAATTTACCTTAATTTTAATTTCTTCTTCTGTATTAACATGGCTATCTTAGATTCTTTAAAGCAGAGATATTTTTCACAAAGCTATGTAACTTAGAAAGGCTGTAAATAGTCATATGTGGGCAAAGGAATTTGGAGTTTCTAGTGACAGTTTTCAAATGGTGCTGTAGTGTCCTTCTCCAGGGAACCTCAAGGACTGTCAGTTTTGTTTGAAAGGTCACATACAGGCACCTCATGGCCCAAATCTAGGATCCAGAACTGTTTTTTCTGCTCTACAAGTTGCTGTTAATCAAACTTGGTGCCCCTCCAAGGGCTCTGTGATCCCCTGATGTTCTGTCCTCATTTCTCCTATTGTCTCCTGTTCGTTTTTCACTCCATGCCTGGACCCCTATTTTGATTATTTTTCATTACAAAACTCTACAGTGTAGTTCAGATCTAGGAATGTTGATGTGTCGCAGGACCATGAAGCCAAATATGCAGAAGAATCAGAGCCCCTGAGATATTTCCTTCTTTTCCCTTGGCCAGCCTCTTCCTGGTGGCCAGCTTCCCTGGTGGCTCAGATGGTAAAGAATCTGCCTGCAGTGCAGGAGACCTGGGTTTGATCCCCGGGTCAGGAAGATCTCTTGGAGAAGGAAGTGCAACCCACTCCAGTATTCTTGCCTGGAGAATCCTGTAAACAGAGGAACCTGGTGGGCTACAGTCCAAGAGGTCGCAAAGATTCAGACACAACTGAGTGACTATCACTTTCACTTTTCTTTCTCTTCACCGGGCTTGGAAGTCAGAGATGGAGAAAGGCAGGTGAGAGGGCCCTTGGGCTCACCTGTCTGCTGCGCCCATTGTGTGGACTCCACATAAATGATAGCCTGAGAGGCCCTCCAAGGCCAACGGTATATCGCTTGCTCACCCGCTACCTGAAACCTGTTTCTTTAAAGACTTGGGACTTTGGCTGAGAAGGAAATTAAGTAATTTTGTTATTTTTCCTTGATAATGCTAAAATTATTAATCCTTGAAGATAAGTACTGTTCAGAGCATAATGAGTTAGAATTGTTGATAATTATAATTTTGAAGAGTCTGAGTTTGCTGTCAGCCAAGTAATTAAAGGGGTGGGACCAGAGTTCTACTTTGTTCATGACAGTTGTGCTTCTGGTAAGAACTCTTGTCTGCATGACAAAAATACCCTCATTCTAGGCCTGTGCTGCCCTGAAAGAGTTAATTAAACCAAGGGAAGTAGTCCACTGGCCTGTGAAGAGAGCTCTGGCCTGATTCCCCCCGGCCTTCTCTTTTCCCGACAATACGGCCATTGTTTTGGAAAAGCCAGACACCATGACAGATCCCACTCTCCACTGATTGAACAGACCCAGGGTGTCTGGTCACGCAGACCCAGGGAAGTGGCTCCACTTCTTTCCTCCTTCAGTCACTGCCCCCTTCACCCAATTGCCCACAAGCCTCCATTTTTATAAACTTCTTGTGTATGCTAGCGCACGACTAAAAAAATTGAACAAAAAGGAAAGAGGAAGAGAAAATGGAAAACTAATGATTCAAGAAATCACATAGCACGAGATAATTCTATTTTGAAATCACAGCAGTGGCACCCAGAGGCAGACGCTCCCCAAATTACTAGTGAAAACCCTTTGATGTATCCAGTAGTAAGAAAGCCCAAGGCACTTTTTTATTATTATTATAAGAATGCCTCACATTCCCCCAAAGAAGCATTTAGCAGCTATTTTTTAAATGTCCTATGTGAAGCAAGCTAAAAAAAGATTCCTAAAAAGCTGTAATCCTAAATGTGCTTATTTGATTGCTGGCTTTTACTTAGAATAAAAGCCAAGCTCTCACATGGACATTTGAAGTCCTCAGAGACCACTCTACCTCATCTGACCCCACCCTTCTCCCATCACTCACTCTGTTGTAGCCCTCTGGCTTCCTTGCTGTGAAAGGCAAACTGGGGAACTCTTGCTCCCCGCTCAGCCCAGGCCATCCTGGATTTCTTGCCTGTATCTCTTCCCTGGATACGTGGTGGCTGAGTCCTTCCCCTCCTTCAAGTGTTTCCTCCTACATCTCCTTCCTTGCCATGGCACATGTGACCACAGCTTCCTGCCTTGGACATGATGAAAGGGACTTTGCAGGAGTGATTAGGTTACGGATTCAGAGATGTGGAGGTTACTCTGGAGTATCAAGGTGGGCCCAGTGAGGCCTTTATAAGGATTTCTGTAAGAAGGAAGAAGCAGCAGGAAAAAGATGCAACAACAGAAGTAGAGGTTCTGTGACTTGCTTTGAAGATGGAGGAAGGGCCCATGGGCCAAGAAATGTAGGCAGCTTCTAGAAGCTGGCAAAAGCAAGGACACAACTCTTCGCCAGGGCCTCTAGAGGGAACCAGTCCTGCTGACCCCTTGACTTTAACCCAGGGAGACCCATTTCGGACTTCTCGTCTTCAGAACTGAAGGTAATAAATCTGTGCTGTTTTAAAGTACTGTGTTTGTGGTTATCTGTTGCAGTAGCAATGAAAAATAGGACCCAGAACCATGAGACCTCAAGCAATATGACCACGGTAGACTCTGGTTGCTGTGTGAAATCTACCAAGATTTTTTTCTTCAGTGTTTTCTTAATGGCTCAGAGACAGAGGGAATCTTGCACTACCTGCATTCTCGTGTCCTTTGGTACCAAGGCCAGCTTTTGATACTTCAGTTCAGTTCAGTCGCTCAGTCATGTCTAACTCTTTGCAACCCCACAGACTGCAGCATGCCAGGCTTCCCTGTCCATCACCAACTTCCAGAGCTTGCTCAAACTCATCCATCAAGTCAGTGATGCCATCCAACCATCTCATCCTCTGTTGTCCCCTTCTCCTCCTGCCCTCAATCTTTCCCAGCATCAGAGTGTTTTCCAATGAGTCAGTTCTCCGAAAGTATTTGAGTTTCAGCTTCTGCATCAGTCCTTCCAATGAATATCCAGGACTGATTTACTTTAGGATTGACTGGTTCGGTCTCCTTACAGTCCAAGGGACTCCCGAGTCTTCTCCAACACCACAGTTTAAAAGTATCAATTCTTCAGTGCTCAGCTTTCTTTTTTTTTTTTTTTAATATAAATTTATTTATTTTAATTGGAGGCTAATTACAGTATTGTATTAGTTTTGCCATACATCTTTATAGTCCAACTCTCACATCCGTACATGACTACTGGAAAAACCATAGCTTTGACTAGACGGACCTTTGTTGGCAAAGTAATGTCTCTGCTTTTTAATATGCTGTCTAGGTTGGTCATAGCTTTTCTTCCAAGGAGCAAGCATTTTTTAATTTCATGGCTGCAGTCACCTTCTGCCTTGATTTTGGAGCCCCCCCAAAATGAAGTCTGTCACTGTTGCCATTGTTTCCCCATTATTTGCCATGAAGTGATGGGACTGGATGCCATGATCTTAGTTTTCTGAATGTTGAGTTTTAAGCCAACTTTTTCACTCTCCTCTCTCACTTTCTTCAAGAGACTCTTTCGTTCTTCTTTGCTTCATACTTAGCAGAATAAGAACCGCGTTGCGTTGGGGACGGTCCGGTACCCAGTTGTGTTTCCACGTGGTTCAGCTGAAGGTGAGGGAAGTGGTGAGAAGCAGCGTTCTGCCTGCCAGGAGCAGTGGGATGCTGCACTTGCATCCATTTTAAAAGCCATTATCACTGTAAGTAGATAGTTCTCTTCAGTTGAAGGATGTGATTGGCCGGTGGGTTTTGAAAGCAATGTCTTTTTATGGTCATTCAGAAAAGTGAATTTCCGAAGTTAGAGGTTACAGCTTGTGGGAAGCATTCGTCATTTTACCTGTCATGGTCTGGGTCCAAATAGGCCAGGAAGAGTAGTGAGGAGGGTCACTCCATGGCCTGTTCCCATTCATTTGTTCATGGAGTCCTCCTAGTTTCTTCAGGGGGGATTAAAACGTTTTTAAAAATTATTTATTCACAGTCCTTCCAGACCTTGTGCCGTCTTCCTGTCTCTAACTTTGCCTTTCCATCTCTCTTGCACCTCCCCTGCCCTCCTTCACCTCCTGAAATGCCCTGTATTTGTGAGGATAACCTTAATACTTGAAACCTTTCCAGCTTTATTTACAAATGATGATAATTTAATCCAGTGACTGGAAAATCCAGAAGTACTCTCCACCCCAAATGTCCTTTTATTTAACTGATCAGTGAAGAAAGCCTACTACTACTACGTCGCTTCAGTCGTGTCTGACTCTGTACGACCCCACAGACAGCAGCCCAGCAGGCTCCCCTGCCCCTGGGATTCTCCAGGCAAGAACACTGGAGTGGGTTGCCATTTCCTTCTCCAATGCATGAAAGTGAAAAGGGAAAGTGAAGTCGCTCAGTCGTGTCCAACTCTTAGTGACCCCATGGACTGCAGCCTACTAGGCTCCTCCATCCATGGGATTTTCCAGGCGAGAGTACTGGAGTGGGTTGCCATTGCCTTCTCCAAAGAAAGCCTAGGGATTATCAAACAAGAGAAACGACAGGAAGAGCTGACTGTTGGGCTCATTTGCATCTGAATGTGTTATTATTTAAAAACTGGAGAAGTGCTGAGTGGATGGGTTAGGGAAATATGGCTGCCATTCTGGAAAGGGTGCTGGCACAGTATACATATCCTGCAGTATTCCCTTGGCATGTATAAAGGGAACATACTGGTGTTTTGGTCACAATGCTGTCTTTTACTGAATCTTCTGTACGGAGATAGGGGGAAAGTTTCAATGGCATCTTCATTGGAATCCACTATGATCCACAAACCATAGCGTCTTGATGGGAGTAGGGAGAGAGGTGTTACTATTGTAAAGAAGTTTTGGATGAACTTTCATTTTGTCCTGTATTCTAAGTACATGGCCCAGGAAAGATGGAATGAGAACTCATTTGGTGTTTATTTAAAAAAATAGGAAAGAGACAGATAGGCAGGAGAGAGATTTCTTGAGAAGCTTATGTTCTGAAGAAGAATGTGTGAGCCTCTTACAAGGGTCTTTTAGTTGCCTTTTTTCCCCCACCTTGGGAAGTTACAGGGCACTCAGTGGTTCTTCTCGCCTTGTGTGCCCCTTGTGGTTGTCACAGAAGTGGGCTGCACTGTGGCATCTGTCTGCCACTGATCTTCGAGGTGGGTTCCGTTTGGATTGTCAGATGCCCTTTCATCCATCATGACCCTGAGTGTGTCCCTTCTGAAAGCGAGACATACTGGGTTCAAGAGGGGCCTTCCCTGGAGCAGATTTGTGCAACAAAAAAAGAAACCATTATTACTGAGTCTGTACAACCTGGCAAACTCTTTGATTCTACCTACTTTTAACATATCAAACCTTTAAAGTTAAAAAAAACTCAGAAAGACTGAAAGAACTTTTCAAAATTTCAGTACAGTTGAGTTTCAGTTCATTCGGTCATATTCCCTTCTTTACCATCTAACTTACCATCCAAGCTTCAATCCTTCTGTCCAGTCTGATATAGTTCTTGAGTGCCTATGAATAAGAGTTAGTTCATATCTGAAAAAGCTCGTAATGTTCATTGGAAGGACAGACGTGCAGAGCTGTGGACCACGTGCTCCTGTAGATATGTGGCAGGTGGAGGGTACGTGGGAAAGGCGTAAGCACTTACTATATGCTGGGCATAGTGCAAAGAATAAACTGATAAACAAACGAAACTGACTTCAGTCTCTACAGAGAGTGGAGTCCGTAGAAATGGTTTATTTTCATTAACAACTGTTACTCGTAATAAGAGCTTTGTAGTGGATATACAGACCTAGAACTTTTGGAGGAACACAATACTCAGTTTAGGGAAGCATTAGGGAGGGTTTCCTTGAGAAGGTGACCCTGAAGCTGAGACCTGACGATGCATCACAACTAACCAGGAAGAAGTGTGGGAAAAGTGTTCAGGTTAGAGGGAACAGCATATATGATGGCACGGAGGACAGATGCGTGGTTTGTTGAAGAACCAGACTTTTAGTTTTCCCAGAGTGTTGTGGGGGAGGTTTGGAGGGAGAGAGAGAAGAACAAGGAAGCAGATGAGGAAACTGGCAACAAGGGTGAGTAAGGGCAAGATCATGAAGAACTTTGTATGCCAACTTAAGGAGTGGAGACTGGCCATAAAGGCTTGGAGAAAATCACTGAAGATCAAGTTGGCTAATTGGAAATATCATTCTGGCTCTGGTTCTAGAGGCAGGATGACTATTTAGGGGTTTGGAGCAAATAATTAATACAAGAAGTGTTGGTCATTTACCAGGGTTTTCTTTTTTCACAATCTTAATAACCCCGAGATGAAATCCTCATACATAGCTATTTTTCTGTACTTGGTATTATCTTATTAGAAAAGATTAAAAATAAAATGCTAACTGATCTTACTTTCACAACACATTGGGACTATTGAAGGCTGAGTTTGTGCTCATTCTTACCTGCCAAGTCATTTCAGTAACACATGGTAGAAATGGGTGAGTGGGGACTTTCTCTAGGATGGCCTTCATAGCCTATGTTGTCCAGAGCAGATTTCATGCACCCCTAAGCATTCACTGCATCTTTTTCTAGAAATTCAACTGCTGCATTCAACCCATCATCAGGTCTGTGTCAGTCACTTTTAAAAAATCCAACATCATTAGAATGATTATACACACATTACAGCTATGTTTCATGGACTCACTGGGTTGAAAGTGTTTACCTAAGGTCAACAACATCATTTCCCTAAAGGACCATTCCTACTCTGCCTCAGATAAATCCTTTGCTGTTTTTAAAGTGCTTCAGGTTATAATATTCCACTTTCATGGCCAAAATTCTATTTACGGCATAGTGTTGACCGTCATGAGATCTCAAAGCACATTCATTATTATGTTGCCAAACTCTGTTTTCCAAGAGTAGAGAGTAAAGGCAGAGAGAAGTAAGATATGAAGGAGTTAGGTCAGAGATGGAGTCAGGGCCCTGGTGGACCCCATGGTCTCAGAACTTAGTACCAGGCTACAGGGCTAAACCCAGGCCTCCCAGTGTTCTGTTAGGGCGGGCCACTTCGGAGGCATGACAAATGGAACCCAGGCAGAGCTCTGCCAGAGTGCAATAGTGGAGACAGTGATGGAAAGCAGATGGAGACTCTGGCCTTCTCTTGGTGAGAAATCCAGTGAGGGAATGGAGAATGTTTGCAAAATCTTAGCGCTCCATTGGGACATCTCCTGGTGCAGTTACAAGTCACTGGCCTCTGTCTGCCAATGGTTTAGTTCGCTTTTGATGAAACCAAATTCCCCTTTGACTTTCTCTCAAAATTTTGAACATTTCCCAAATTTTCTTTGACTCGCTTGCTGGAGGCCTGGAATTAAAAATCCAGCACTAGTGTATGAGAAAAATAAATGAAATCTTGCATTATTGGGGGCTAATGGTTGAGTACGGTGCTTGAGGCTGTCTAGTTTGTGGTTTGCTCTTCAAATGGTAT
Source organism: Bos taurus (assembly GCF_002263795.3). Lineage (NCBI taxonomy): Eukaryota > Metazoa > Chordata > Mammalia > Artiodactyla > Bovidae > Bos > Bos taurus. The sequence continues at coordinate 32,178,132 of NC_037355.1, forward strand.
AATCCTTGGCTTGATACAACTTGGGGGTGTCATTTTATCTTTCCTTGTTGGTTTATGGGTGGGGTTGGGGGCCCTCTCTTCCTCCATAAATGTGCTTCAGAAAGACAATGGTTTCTTCTGATGTAAGTGTTCAGAAAAGAAGGCTCATACCCCATTTGTTCTCTGTTTCATGGTTATAGGATTAAATATTCAGCCTGTATATCATATATCTTTGGAACATGTCCAGCTTTTTTTTTTTTTTAATGTTCAGTGCAGTTCAGTCACTCAGTCGTGTCCGACTCATTGCAACCCCATGAATTGCAGCACGCCAGGCCTCCCTGTCTATCACCAACTGCTGGCGCCTACTCAAACCCATGTCCATTGAGTTGGTGATGCCATCCAACCATCTCATCCTCTGTCATCCTGTTCTCCTCCTGCCCTCAATCTTTCCCAGCATCAGGGTCTTTTCAGATGAGTCAGCTGTTCGCATCAGCTGAATGCCAAAATATTGGAGTTTCAGCTTCAACATCAGTCCTTCCAATGAACACCCAGGACTGATCTCCTTTAGGATGGACTGCATGGATCTCCTTGTAGTCCAAGGTACTCTCAAGAGTCTTCTCCAACACTACAGTTCAAAAGCATCAATTCTTTGGTGCTCAGCTTTCTTTAAGTCCAACTCTTACATCCATACACGACTATTGGAAAAACCATAGCCTTGACTAGATGGACCTTTGTTGACAAAGTAATGTCTGTGCTTTGTAACATGCTATCTAGGTTGGTCATAACTTTCCTTCCAAGGAGTAAGCGTCTTTTAATTTCATGGCTGCAATCACCATCTGCAGTGATTTTAGAGCCCCCCCCCCAAAAAGTCTGACACTGTTTCCACTGTTTCCTCATCTATTTGCCATGAAGTGATGGGACCCGATGCCATGATCTTAGTTTTCTGAATGTTGAGCTTTAAGTCAACTTTTTCACTCTCCTCTTTCACTTTCATCAAGAGATTTTTTAGTTCTTCTTCACTTTCTGCCATAAGGGTGGTGTCATCTGCATATCTGAGGTCAGTGATATTTCTCCCAGCAATCTTGATTCCAGCTTGTGCTTCATCCAGCCCAGCATTTCTTATGATGTACTCTGCATATAAGTTAAATAAGCAGGGTGACAATATACAGCCTTGACATACTCCTTTTCCTATTTGGAACCAGTCTGTTGTTCCATGTCCAGTTCTAACTGTTGCTTCCTGACCTGTAAACAGATTTCTCAAGAGCCAGGTCAGGTGGTCTGGTATTCCCATCTCCTTCAGAATTTTCCACAATTTATTGTGATCCACACAGTCAAAGGCGTTGGCATAGTCAATAAAGCAGAAATAGATGTTTTTCTGAAACTCTCTTGCTTTTTAGATGATCTGGCGGATGTTGGCAATTTGATCTCTGGTTCCTCTGCCTTTTCTAAATCCAGCTTGAACATCTGGAATTTCACAGTTCACATATTGTTGAAGCCTGGCTTGGAGAATTTTGAGCATGACTTTACTAGCGTGTGAGATGAGTGCAATTGTGCGGTAGTTTGAGCATTCTTTGGCATTGCCTTTCTTTGGGATTGGAATGAAAACTGACCTTTTCCAGTCCTGTGGCCACTGCTGAGTTTTCCAAATTTGCTGGCATATTGAGTGCAGCACTTTTATAGCATCATCTTTTAAGATTTGAAATAGCTCAACTGGAATTCCTTCACCTCCACTAGCTTTGTTCGTAGGGATGCTTCCTACGGCCCGCTTGACTTCACATTCCAGGGTGTCTGGCTCTAGGTGAGAGTATAGTTGATTTATAATGTTGTGTTAGTTGCAGGTACAGTACAAAGTCACGTGTATATACAGGTTATCACAGAACGTTGTGGAACATAGCCAACTTTAACAAAGCTCCACCTTCAACATTTTTCAGTGATCAGATAGGGATGCAAAATCAGAAATCCTGCCCTTCCCGAAGATCTAACACTGTGTTTTCTTTTTTTTTTTTCGATGCTTTAGTATGGTTTATTAAGCTGTGCCTTAGTACAAATGCTGGGGCTTGCCCATGGTGCTCTTAATGTACAAAGCCCTGATGTTCTGCCAATTTTTCTTTAGCAATGACACCAGGAAGTTGACAGCTAAGTGGATGTTGTACACAGGGTCCTCATCTGTCATCTTCACGTGGCCAACAGCCACTGCCAGACACAGCACCTTCTTCATCTGGAACTTGATCATGGACTTCACTTCATCAACTTTGGCCACCATGTTCTCATTGTGGGTCAGCAAGGAAGGGAACTTGCCAGACTTGTTCAGGCCTGGGCCCAGGATTCGGGGGATCTGCTTGATCAGAGACTCTGAAGCCAAAAAGGCATCATATTTCTTGGCCAGCTTCTTGACCAGTTTCTTATTCTTGTTGAGTCTTTTCAGTGCCTCAATGTCCATGTGGGGGATATCCACAGCCTTGGCATCATCACCATGCTGCTGGTCCCCCAAGACACACACGGAGAACTTGGGGCGGGGAGTAGACTTAAGCCTGACGGTGCCCGGGAAGCGTCTGTCCTTCTGAGGGTCATAGTTCTTCAGGCTGATCTGAAGCTCCACTGTCTCCAAAAACTTTCTGCGCTTGTGCTGGTTCCCGCACCACCTCGTAGAGGGTGTCACGGGAGACTTTGCTACTCATAGTTCCCTACGCTGCAATAACCAGAAAAGAGCCTAACACTGTGTTTTCTAAGTGAGAATTTGGTCTTTGACTCTTTAAGTATGGACAAGTGTCCTAACACAGGTTACAAAGCAGTGGATTAGCTGTTTGGAGAGCAAGGAAATGACAGGAAATTCAATCAGCAATGATGGCGCCTCCTTAGTCCAGTAACACTCTGAACCTGTACCATCTATAATAAGTGGTTCTGAGTCTTCTGTGATATTCCTGTGCCCACCAATGTCATCCTTCAGCTCAGCCAGAAGACCACTTCCCCCAGTCTTCCTCCCTCTTCTTTCTCTCATGCCACTACCTTTGCTTTGTTGCCAAATCTTAACACAGCAGTTGAGACTTGTTGCCTTTCTTCCTCCCTCTTGCCTCCTCTTTCCCCTACTCTCCCCACTCCTTCCCCATCCTTCATCATCTCGCAGTTACAGTGCTCGCCTGGTCATCAGTCCAATATCCCCTTCAGAGTCGTTGCGTTGCCGACTCCTTGTGATATCCACCCTGAATCTTGTCATCCCTTAGCTGTCACGCTGCTCTCCTGAGCTCCTCTTGCACCTACACCTGCTCCCTTTTTTTCTCCCCACATCCCTTCAGTCTGATCTTTCCATCTTTGAGCCCCGTCTTCCTTTTTCAAGAATTGAAACCCCTTTGGATCTTTGACCCTCTCTGTACAGGCATCCTCAGCGTTATCTTTCCAGCTCTCACCTCTCCATGAGCTCCAGAACTCCCCTGCCATCTGTTTCCCAGATTTAAAACTACAGCAAAGTTGATCTATTTTATGTATGGTGCATCCTCCTTTGTTAGTAAGTAAGCTCTCAAGGGACATAAATCCATATCCATGTTACTGTTTTAACCTTGGTGCCTAAACTCATGCCTGGAACGTGCTATTGCCTCAATACATATATCTTGAACCAATGGAATGAATGTTAGCTGCAACATTTATTGAGTACTTGTCTTGGAAAGAAAGTATCTCTCTAAGCGCTTAAGGTGATTAAGCTTAAATTGAGTGTTGTTTAGTCGCTAAGTTGTGTCTGACTCTTTTTGCAACCCCATGGACTGTAGCCCACCAGTCTCCTCTGTCCATGGGATTTCCCAGGCAAGAATACTGGGTTGCCATTTCCTTCTCCAGGAGATCTTCCTGACCCAGAGATTGAACCCATGTCTCCTGCATCGGCAGGCAGATTCTTTTATCACTGAACCACCAGGGAAGCCCAAGTTTGTTACTTCACAAAGACATGACAGGATCCCCTGAGACTGACACATCATTTGCCCAGTTTTTAAAACCAAGGACTGTAAAGCAAAAAGTCCCTGGGAAAGATTGAGGGCAGAAGGAGAAGATGGCATCAGACGATGAGATGGCTGGATTGCATCACTGATGCAATGGACATGCACTTGGCAAACTTGGGGAGATGCTGAGGGACAAGGAGGCCTGGCATGGTGCAGTTCATGGGTTTGTAAAGAGTTGGACATGACTGGGCAACTGAACAACAAGAACAAAGCAAAAAGAAGACAACTCTCCTGCTGCTACTGGTGAAAAGACATGACGTGCTTCAACACAGACTGGATAACCAACTCCAGCTTTTAATCACTGAATTTTGCTTGGAGGTCTGTATCTGATTTCTGCCATTTCCTAGCTATAAGAACTTGGCTAAACCTTTTAAGTTATCTGAACTTTTGCTTCCTCATATTAAATTAGTGATATTAAAAGGATACACCTCTGACTCCACAGTGTTTATGCCAACGTATGTTGTATACTGGTCTTGCCACTAGTACAACTCAGCATCAGTGTTATCCCTCAGATAAGGACCGTTCATATTTATGGATAGAATAGATTCTGCTAGGGTCTTGCAGAGCCATAACACAAAACAAAAACAATGAACCACAGGTGTTGAAGTTATGTGCCACTCTTAAAGAAACCTGTATCCCCACTGCCTTCTTTCATTACTTTTTCCATCCATCTATCCACCAGTCTATCAAATACTTACTGAAGTCCTACCAGTGGTAGGCCTGGGCTAGAGACACAAGGACAAAGGTAAATTCCTTTGGTGTGATGGAGGAGGTGGATGTCTGCTGGAATCAATGAGATAGTACAGTGAGGAGGGTGCTTTACCACGCAGGTGTGAACCGAGAGCTTTGGGGACCCTGAGAAGCATACATCTCCCTGATTGTGGTGTAAAGGAAAGCTTTATAGAAGGCTTGACACTTGACTGGATTCTAAATTATTAAGAGCTCTCTGAAGAACTCAGTTTCAGGAATAATATGAAAAAAAGAGAGGCCTCAACCATAGCTTATCATCCTATGCTTTTAATGGAATATAACTGAAAGATAGTTGTATAGTCTAAACAAGAAAAATTAGTATTGTTTGGAGTTCTTGGGGGAAGGCCATAGTAGGAGGACCTTGAAAGGGAACTTGAAGGGTTTGAGCTCGGAGAGACTAGAAGAGTTTATTCCTCTGGAATCTCCTCTGATGTCTAAGGTGGGTAACCCTGATTCCTGGCTGACACATGGCTCATCTGGTTGCTCCATCTTTGTGCCCCTTAAAGTCATCACTTAGGTTCACCTGCCATGGGTGCCAGAGAGGGCTCTGTAGGTCACTGCTAAATCATCAGTCTGGAAAATAACTGGGGAGGCATCTGCTCACCAGAATGGGACAGGGGCTGGAAATGGAGTCGTGTTTGGTTTGGAAACTTCAGGTTAATGAAGCAAGGCATGTGTCTGTAGCTAGGCAGCATAGGGAAGAACAGGAGGGTGAAACTTTATAAGCCTGTGGTTCTTTGGCTGTAGATCTGAAATAATCCAAGAAGACATGTATACTCTACCACCTCCCGCTGCTGGGATCCAGGGAAAGTGCAAAGGGCTCCATGTGTCTCTTTGTAACTTCTCTTTGCTGGAGGGAACAGTTGCACATGTTTCCAAGAAACTTGTCTGGAGACCTTCTGGTTTTTCAGGCTGAATAATTTCTATTCCTTGCTAGACTTCTCAAAGCTTCATCTGAGTTTTAGGGCCAAGGATTGACATAAAGACAGTCCAGAGTCTGAATGAACTTTCACGTGACCTGTTTAAGACCTGTCACAGGGATGTTCTACCCAGAAGAGCTTTAGCTTATCTGGGGAAAGAGAGATAAAGCTGGGTGCTGTCAGTGTTTGAGAAGTAGCTTAGAATAGAGGAAAAAGCTCTAGATTGGGAATAGGAGCCCTAGATTCCAGTTCTGGGCTTTATCTGTGTGACCAAGAATATATTTTGTCCCATATGTTCTGGGCTTCAATTTCTTTTGCAAAATGAGAGTATTAGACTAGTTATTTTTATACCTGTTTCAGTGTAAATAGGAGAAGGAAATGGCAACCCACTCCAGTATTCTTGCCTAGAGAATCCCATGGACAGAGGAGCCCTGGTGGGCTGCTGTCCATGGGGTCGCACAGAGTCAGACATGACTGAAGCGACTTAGCATGCATGCATGCATTGGAGAAGGAAATGGCAACCCACTCCAGTGTTCTTGCCTGGAGAATCCCAGGGACAGGGGAGCCTGGTGGGCTGCTGTCTATGGGGTCGCACAGAGTTAGACACGACTGAAACGACTTAGCAGCAGCAGCAGCAATGTAAATACTCTCAAATCTTCTTTGCCTGCTCTCTGTGTACAAGTGTTTCTAAAAAGCGTAAGTATGATATCTCCTGCACATTTTTGTCGCCATATGCACAGGCATTCCTGACTCAGCTATGGGCCCCACCTCTGCCATATGCTTCCCACACTTTGTCGGTTGGGCTGTCCTTTATGGCCCATCTCAGTGCAGCATACCACATGTTCTTTAGTGCATGAGGTGACTGACACTGACTCCGTGTCTTGTTCTATAGGCTGCTTCTTGAGGAATCTTGAATCCAGCAGCAAGCCCCACACTAGCTTTGTTCTGTGGAAGGGGAGGTGGGAGAGCAGGCTTCAGATCAGCTCACACATGCTTTATGAAGTGGTCCTGAGTGGGCCTTGTAAAGCAGCTGTTCTCTGCACCACACTGTAGTCTTAAGCCTAGACTTGGATAGAATACTCTCCCTGAACCAAGTCAGATAAACTCTGAGGCTCAGGAAGAAGCACACCGTGTTTGTCCATCCAAATGGCCATAAGGCCCGAGGATGAAGCATTAAACCAATACGGTGGAACTCTAGAAGGCAGAACCAGGACGGAAGCTTCAGAAAGGGGAAGATGTGTGGTTCTCTGAAGTAGTTCCACAATGATGCTTGCTGTGGAGTAGGATATAATTACTAATGAAATTAGTTTTCTTTTTTCTTTTTTTTTTTAATTTTTATTTTATTTTTAAACTTTACAAATTGTATTAGTTTTGCCAAATATCAAAATGAATCCGCCACAGGTATACATGTGTTCCCCATCCTGAACCCTCCTCCCTCCTCCCTCCCCATACCATCCCTCTGGGTTGTCCCAGTGCACTAGCCCCAAGCATCCAGTATCGTGCATCGAACCTGGACTGGCAACTCATTTCATACAAGATATTATACATGTTTCAATGCCATTCTCCCAAATCTTCCCATCCTCTCCCTCTGCAACAGAGTCCATAAGACTGTTCTATACATCAGTGTCTCTTTTGCTGTCTCGTACACAGGGTTATTGTTAGCATCTTTCTAAATTCCATATATATGCGTTAGTATACTGTATTGGTGTTCACACCAGTCAGAATGGCTGCGATCCAAAAGTCTACAAGCAATAAATGCTGGAGAGGGTGTGGAGAAAAGGTAACCCTCTTACACTGTTGGTGGGAATGCAAACTAGTACAGCCACTATGGAGAACAGTGTGGAGATTCCTTAAAAAACTGGTGAAATTAGAATAGCTTTCCCTGTCCCTGTTGGGGTTCTCATGGATATGTATCAATATTTTCAGAGATTTTAAGAGAATAATGCACTTGATTCAAGTCTCAACTCTACCACTTACATGTGGCTATGGCGAGTCATTTAACTTCTCTCAGCTTTATTATCTAAGATAATAAAGAATGTGTTGTGTGCCAGGTTGCGTCTTTCACAAGGTAGTAATGTGATTGAAAGAATATCATGTTTTTGAAAGTAATTGTAAGCAATATGTTCTTAACTGTTGGTTATGATTTATAATAGGTTAAGGACCACTTGGAGGATGTGCTCAGTACCATGGAACCTGTCAACAATAAAGTTAAAAAAAGAAACTCAATGTATACACAGTTTTGAAGTTCAGCTTCTAGAGGTTCACTTGGCAGATCCACGTGTTAAAGTTTAACAGTCCCTGAGATAGAGATCTAATAATTATAATGATACTTTGACCTCCATGATGGAGGCTACATTTCTATTTTTCTATTCTACCTCTGTATCTCCAGTGATCAGACATGTATCCCATTGGAATATAGTTAGGGCATGATTGACATGGGTGACGTGCGTGTGTGTATGTGCTTGTACTATCCACTCATGACTTTCTATCTTCTAGCAGTTTCCATAAAGTGATTAAGCACTATATAAGATGGAAGAGGCACCGTGCACTCAGGGTCATAATGTTTCACTCACTAACGAGCCAGAAAAGGATAATCCCACTGCTGTGTATTCTACTAGCCTGGCTCCCTTCTGCAGGTTAATTTTGGTAATGTGTCATATTTTCTCTGACTCAGAGGGATTAGCTGGGAAAAATACAGATTGTATAAACAATTCGAACTCCCTGGATATGATTTGGTATCCCTGTCTCTTTTCAGTCACAGCAGGGTCACACCTGCTAAATATATATTTTTAAACTAATTCCTTTTAGATCATTCTTTCTGAACAGCACAGTCATAATAGAGAAATTGTTCTTTCATATCTTTTTTTAAAGCATGTTTCATAGGTGCTCCTCTTCCAGTTTAAAGGGAGAGTTCTAATCACTGTGCTGCCTATTTTGCATTCATTTTTTATTAAATTTGTAAAGTGAGCTATGCAATATATGCAAAAATGCATAAATCATACTGCACAAGTTTATAAGTTATCATAAGCTATCCCTATCCAGATAAAAAAGTAGAATACCCTAACAGACTCCTCTCATGTTCTATTCTGGGCACTAGTCCTTCTTCCTCCTCAAGGGTAGTCAGCATTCAGATGTCTAATACCATAGATCAATTTTACTTACTTCTTTATTTTATATAACCAGAAACATATAGAGTATGTATTATTTTTGTTGCTGTTTTTGTTGTTGTCATTCAATGTTACAGAGTCTTCCATAATATTGGAATCCAGTATAACATTTTTTTCCTTTGCGATTGGTGCTTTTAGAGTCTTGTATAAGCAGTCTTGTCTACTCAAAGGTCATGAAGGTAGTCACCTATGTTATCCTTCAGAAATCTTATATTTTACCGTTATACTTAGAGCTGTAACATATTTGACACTTTATTTTCATGTATGATGTGAGGTAAGGGGTCAATAATTGATTTTTCATAAATATATCTGAAAAGACCTTTTATTCCTCACTGTTTTGTCATAAATCAAATGTCTGCATATATGTGAGTTTGTTTCTGGACTCTGTTTGGTTCCATTCATACACTTGCCTCTTCTGGGTCAGTGCCACAGTCTCTAAAATAGTACAGGTTTATAATAAGGCCTAGTACCTAGGGATATGTCAAGATTATATTGGCAGAGGATATGTGTATGTGTGGCTGATTCAGTTTGCTGTTCAGCAGAAACTAACAATATTGTAAAGCAACCCCACACAAAAAAAAACGGTTATATTTGCTATTGCATCTCTATACATATTTTGCAATCATTTTGTTTATTTTAATATCAGCAATAACAGTTAAAAACAATTTATGGGATTTTGATTGGGGTTGCTTTGAATCTATAGACTACTTTGTAGAGAATTGGCCTTGGAGTACAGAATGAAGCAGGGCAAAGACTAATAGAGTTTTGCCAACCCTGGTCATAGCAAACACCCTCTTCCAACAACACAAGAGAAGACTCTACACATGGACATCACCAGATGGTCAATATAGAAATCAGATTGATTATGTTCTTTGCAGCCAAAAATGGAGAAGCTCTATACAGTCAGCAAAAAAAAAAAAAAAAACAAGACCAGAAGCTGACTGTGGCTCAGATCATGAACTACTTACTGGCAAATTTGAACTTAAATTGAAGAAAGTAGGGAAAACCACTAGACCATTCAGGTATGACCTAAATCAAATCCATTACGATTATACAGTGGAAGTGACAAATAGATTCAAGGGATTAGATCTGATAGACAGAGTGCCTGAAGAACTATGGACAGAGGTTTGTGACATTGTATAGGAGGCAGTGATCAAGACCATCCCCAAGAAAAAGAAATGCAATAAGACATGTCTGAGGAGGCCTTACAAATAACTGTGGAAAGAAGAGAAGGGAAAGGCAAAGGAGAAAAGGAAAGATGTACCCATTTGAATGCAGAGTTCCAAAGAATAGCAAGGAGAGATAAGAAAGCCTTCCTCAGTGACCAGTGCAAAGAAATAAAGGAAAACAATAGAATGGGAAAGACTAGAGATCTCTTCAAGAAAATTAGAGATACCAAGGGAACATTTCATGCAAAGATAGGCACAATAAAGGACAGAAATGATATGGTTCTAATAGAACCAGAAGATATTAAGAAAAAGTGGCAAGAATACACAGAAGAACTATACAAAAAAGATCTTCATGACCCAGATAACCATGATGGTGTGATCACTCACTTAGAGCCAGACATCCTGGAATGAGAAGTCAAGTGGGCCATAGGAGGCATCACTCCAAACAAAGCTAGTGGAGGAAATGGAATTCCAGTTGAGCTCTTTCAAATCCTGAAAGACGATGCTGTGAAAGTGCTGCACTCAATATGCCAGCAAATTTGGAAAACTCAGCAGTGGCCACAGGACTGGAAAAGGTCAGTTTTCATTCCAATCCCAAAGAAAGGCAATGCCAAAGAATGCTCAAACTACCACACAATTGCACTCATTTAACATGCTAGCAAAGTAATGCTCAAAATTCTCCAAGCCAGGCTTCAACAGTACATGAACCATGAACTTTCAGATGTTCAATCTGGATTTAGAAAAGGCAGAGGAACCAGAGATCAAATTGCCAACATCCGCTGGATCATCAAAAAAGCAAGAGAGTTCGCAAAAAACATCTACTTCTGCTTTACTGACTATGCCAATGCCTTTGACTGCGTGGATCACAACAAACTGTGGAAAATTCTGAGAGATGGGAATACCGGTCCACTTGACCAGTCTCCTGTGAAATCTGTATGCAGGTCTAGAAGCAACAGTTAGAACTGGATATGCAACAACAGACTGCTTCCAAATCGGGAAAGGAGTATGTCAAGGCTGTGTATTGTCACCCTGCTTATTTTACTTATATACAGAGTACATCATGAGAAATGCTGGGCTGGATGAAGCACAAGCTGAAATCAAGATTGCTGGGAGAAATATCAATAACCTCAGATATGCAGATGACACCACCCTTATGGCAGAAAGCAAAGAAGAACTTAAGAGCCTCTTGATGAAAGTGAAAGAGGAGAGTGAAAAAGTTGGCTTAAAACTCAACATTGAGAAAAGTAAGATCCTGGCATCAGGTCCCATCACTTCATGGCAAGTAGATGGGGAAACAATGGAAACAGTGACAGACTTTATTTTTGGGGCTCCAAAATCACTGCAGATAGTGACTGCAGACATGAAATTAAAAGACGCTTGCTCCTTGGAAGCAAAGTTTTGAACCATCCTAGACAGCATGTTAAAAAGCAGAGACATTACTTTACCAACAAAGGTCCAGCTAGTCAAAGCTATGGTTTTTCCAGTGGTCATGTATGGATGTGACAGTTGGACTATAAAGAAAGCTGAGGCCGAAGAATTAATGCTTTTGAACTGCTAGTTCCCAAGAGAAGACTCTTGGGAATCCCCTTGGACTGCAAGGAGATTCAACCAGTCCATCCTAATATTCATCGGAAGGACTGATGCTGAAGCTGGAACTCCAATATTTTGGCCACCTGTTGCAAAGAACCAACTCATTTGAAAAGACCCTGATGCTGGGAAAGATTGAAGGTGGGAACAGAAGGGGGTGATAGAGAATGAGATTGTTAGATGACATCACCAACTCAATGGACATGTGTTTGAGTAAGCTCCGGGAGTTGGTGATAGACAGGAAGCCTGGCGTGCTGCAGTCCATGGGGTCTCAAAGAGTCGGGCACAGCTGAGGGACTGAACTGAACTGAACTGTAGAGAACTGATAGGTTTACAATATGATGTTTTCTAGTCCATGACCATGAGGCTACCCTTTTACTTATTTAGGTCTAATTTAACTTATCATGACAATATTTTATAGTGTGTGTGTGTGTAAAGGTCTTGTACATATTTCAGTGTTCAAGATTCATTCCTAGATATATTGCTTTTAATTTTTATTTACTTTTCATTTTGTTATAATTTCGTTTACTTATTTTTGGTGCTAGTATATTGAGATAGAAATAATTTCTCTGTGTTGATCTTGAAGCCAGCAGCCTTGCTAAATTTACTTATTTATTCTAAAAATTTGTAAAATATTTGCATTTTTATATGCAAAATCTCATCTCCTGTTAACAATTATTTCTTTCTTTCTAATCCTTATATCTATTTTTTTTCTTACCTTGTAGCATCAGTTAGGGCTTCAGTACAATATTGAGTAGAAGTGGTCTTGAATGATACCTTTGTCTCATGTTTAATCTCAACTTTTAATTCCACTACTAACTATATTGACTGATACATTATTTCTATAGCTACTTTTAACTAATTAGGAAAATCTATTCTTATTTTGTTGAGTTAACCTGAATGATTGTTGAATTTTTGTCAAATATCAAAAATTTGGATGCATTTTAGATTGTTTGCTTTTCTGCTTTACTCTGTTAATGTAATAAGTTATATTGATTTATAATAGACTTCATTTTTATTTATTTTTTTAATTTTATTTTATTTTTAAACTTTACATAATTGTATTAGTTTTGCCAAATATCAAAATGAATCCGCCACAGACTTCATTTTTAGAGCAGTTTTAGGCTCATAGCAAAATTGAGTAGAAAGCACAGAGAGTTCTCATTACCCCTAGACAGGTACAGCCTCCCCAACTATCAGCATCCCCCACCAGAGTGGAACATTTGTTAGAGTCCATGAACCGACACGATACATCACTGTCACCCAAGTCCAGAGTTTACATCTGCCTCCGCAGCATCAAACAGTAGAGTTTCACTGCCTGAAAAATTCGCTTTACTTCACCTATTCTTCCTTTTTGTCCCCTGCTGCTGCTAAGTCGCTTCAGTTGTGTCCGACTCTGTGTGACCCCATAGACAGCAGCCCACCAGGCTCCCCCGTCCCTGGGATTCTCCAGGCAAGAACACTGGAGTGGGTTGCCATTTCCTTCTCCAATGCAGGAAAGTGAAAAGTCAAAGTGAAGTCGCTCAGTCGTGTCCGACTCTGTGCGACCTCATGGACTGCAGCCTTCCAGGCTCCTCCATCCATGGGATTCTCCAGGCAGAAGTTCTGGAGTGGGCTGCCTAATCCTTGACAAAGGTCGATCTTTTTACTATCTCTACAAATTGTACCTTTTCCAGAATGTGGTATAGTTGGAATCATATTAAATGTAATCTTTTCTATTAGGCATCTAATGGTTTCTCACTGGGGCTTCCCAAGTGACGCTGGTGGTAAAGAGCCTGCCTGCCAGTGCAGGAGAGACATAAGAGATGCTGGTTTGATCCCTTGTTTGGAAAGATTCCCTGGAGAAGGAAATGGCAACCCACTCCAGTATTCTTGCCTGGAGAATCCCATGGACAGAGGAGCCTGGCAGGCTACGATCCATAGGATCGCACAGAGTCGGACACAACTGAAGCAACCAAGCATGCAGTGGTGTATCATTAGTGTTTAATTTTCAGTTCTCTAATGACATGATGATTAACATATTTTCATGTGTTATTTGCTATTTGTGTATTTTTTTTTTTTTTTTTATGAGGTGTCTGTTCAGGTCTTTGCCCATGTTTTAAATTGGGTTGTTTTTTTTCCTTGTTGCTGAGTTTTAAGGGTTCTTTGTATATTTTCATTAACAGTCCTTTATCAGATATGTATTTTCTAGATATTTTCTCATAGTCTGTGCTTGTCTTATTCTCTTGAGGAATTACATTGATTTTAAACATTACAGTAACTTGCATTCTGGGATTTGCCCAAGTTGACTGCATTGTATTAATACACAGATCCACACAGATATATATATATATATATATATATTTATATATACACATACAGAATTTACTGATAATATTATGTGTATAAAATTTGAATCTTTGTTTATGAGATGAATTGTCCAAAATATTTTTCTTGTAATTCTGTTGTCAAATATTAATATCAAATTTTGCTATCTTCAAAAAAGAAGTTGTGAAAATTTGCTTTTCCATTCTCATTTTGTATAACAAATAATTTTGTTATGATTTTGAAGACTTCACATAAAATTGGCGTTATTTTTTCCTTAATTATTTGGAAAATTCATGGCTGGAACCATCTAAACCTGAAATTCTCTTTGTGAAAATGTTTTTAATTATAGACTTGATTTCTTCAAGATACAGAACTATTCTGATTTTTATTGTGTCTGGTTTGGTACGTTTTTTAAAAATGTATTAAAATGTCAAATTTATTTGCATTAACTTATTCACAGTATCCCCATCTATTTGGGGAGCTCTGTATTGATGTCCCTCTTTATTTCTAATATTATAACTTCATGTTTTCTCTATTTTTCTCTTGAAAAGTCTTATCCTTACCCTCATACCAGGATTTCTCATTTAGCAAGCCCTCTTTAAAAACCCAACTTTTGGCTTTGTTGATTATTTTCATGTATATTTTATTATTAAAAAAAATTTTTTTTTTTTACTGTTTTCTTCACTTTAATGAGCTTTATTTGTTATTCTTTTTTTTTTTTCTTGAGATGTATAATTTGATCAGTGATTTTTAGCTTTCTTCTTTTCTAACATTTGTGTTTAAGGATAAAAATGTTCCTCTAAGCATGGCTTTAAGTGTATCCTACAAATTTTTTATGTCATATCTGCATAGTCATTCAGTTCAAGATCTGTTCTAATTTCCACTGTTTTGCTTGTTTTTTTTTTTTTTTTTGGCCCTGGATTATTTAAAGTTGATTGCTTAATTTCTAAGCACTTAGGCATGCTCAGTTGTTGTAAATAATTTCTAGGTAATTCCATTTTGGCCAGAGAATATGCTCTACATTATTTCAGTCTTTTCAAATTTGTTGACACTTTCTTTATAATCTGGTGTATGTTTGCTTTGAGTGAATTTTTTGTATTGTGCAATATCTGGAATTTTTATAAATGTTCTTCCAATATTTATGGGTATGTGTATGTGTATGATTGGTTTCTTAATCATACTATTCAAATCTTTTCTATGACTCCTGAATTTTTCTTTCATCTACTGAGAGGTCTCTGACTTCCTGCTATGATTTTGGAGTTGTCTCCTTCAGTTATGTCAATTTTTGTTTCATGTGTATCTTAGATTATTTGATATGTATAAATTTAGAACTTTTACATCTTCATGAATAACTGACTCCTTTATCCTTATACAACTTTATATTTTTAGTAGCATTTCTTACTTTTAAATCTAATTTACTTAACATTTATATGTATGCACTTTCTCTTATGGTTAACATTTTTATTATATTTTGCCTCCATTCCTTTACTTTTAAATTATCTGAGTTTTTATATTTAATTTCTTAGTTTCTTATAAGCAGCATAGAATATTTTTAAGTCATTGTGAAATTTTCCTTTTAATTGCATTATTAGCCAGTTTAACATTTGAAATAGTGACCTCTTAACTTATATTTAATATAAGTTCCTTCTGGTCCATCCTCTCTTTTCTTAATGATTTCTTCTGTTGTGTCTACTCTTCTGTTAAATATATCAACTGAATCCTTAGTGTGACCCCTTGTGTTTCACAATTGAATTTTCATTTGATTCTATTTTATAGTTTTCAGTGTTTGCTAAATTTATGTTTTGTCCTCTAATAACTTTAAAATCTGTAGCTGACATGTTCAAGTCCTTGGCCAATTACTCCCACATTTGAGTCTTTGGTAGGTAGCTCTGTACTTTTTTTTTTTCTGGATTTGGGGACATTTGTTTTTGTCTCTTGGTATGCACATGATATTTCATAGAATATCTTATCCTAAGTGCAAAATTATGGAGCTCATTGGAGATTGTGAGTAGTGTTGTTTTCCTCCAGAGGAAATTTATTTTGTGTCTGGGAGACAGAGCAGGGAAAAATCCCCTCAATCCAGTTAATGATGTAGAAGTTAGGTTACAAACTTGGTGAGGCAAGATCTGTTTCTAGTTACCCCTCCACCTGTGATACAGTTCTTCAGAGGCCCAACTGAAAGTCCTGGATATCTATCTGCACTCCTTCTTTCTGGCAAACTTCATATTTAATTCTGTCCTTCAAGATCTGTAAGATTGTTAAATGTTTGGTTCAGCTTCTACATCTTTCAGTTGCAGCTTAAGAATTGAAAATTGCCTCAGGGCAAAAGTAACCCTGGGTGTCAGGGGTGTGTCTTTGTATTTCCATCTTCTGTACTTCCTTTCCCTCCAGGATTTAATGCCCTCAAGTCCCAACTGCCTTAGCAAGTCTGTGAGGGCTCCAAGTAAAATTTTCTGCACCTGTCTTCCACACCACTCCTAGTTGTTTTTCTGAGGAATGTTGGTCTACAAGCATCTCATCTACCATACTCATCAAACTGAGTCTTACTTCACCCATCTTGAATTTGAGGCTAAATAATGATGCTCAGTAATAAGGACCATGAAAAAAGAAATCCACCTCCACCACTTTCTCTCCTAAGTCTTTCTAATTCTAAAGCTAAGCCTTTTTCTATTCAAGCCCCTATTTCATGTCTCACTCTTGGGTAATTGTTTAAAAATCCTCATAACAAAGTACTAATTCTTAAGGTGAAATCTTCCTAAGAGATGGCTACATTTTATTAATAGAGCAGATCTGAAGGCTAACAACTTTTGACAGAAATACCTACGATGGAATAATAGAAGAGGGAAAATTGTTCTTGTTTGCATGGCTCTCAGTAATAACATGGGGCCATCTACCCACACCACAGCCAACTTTGCCTTCAGATCTCCCCTCTCCATCTGAAACCCTTCCTCTTTTCCAAGCATTCACTGCAAGTTGCTTCCTCATACAAAAGGGGACTTACCCTCCTGAACCTCCACGTAAGCTGAAGAATTTAATCATCCAGCTCAACGCTGCCCACCAGCTGGCCAAATTCATCGCCCTTTTAGAAAAGAGATAACCTGTTTTATCTACTATGCGCAAGAGGCAAAAAGAGATAAATTTTTTCTATTTCATACTATAAAGCAGATCCCCAATACTCCATGAAGGGGATTTTAAACAATGCACAATTAAGCCATGGGTTAGCTGTTTGACCTGGAGAAATTCATTTAACTTCTCTCAGGCTTGATTTCTTCACCAACAAAATAGGTCTGGCAATAATATTGTTTCATAAAATTGTTGTAAAGATTACAGGAAGTAATGCATGTGATTATTATTTGAGCAACTTTTCAGATTCCACAGAGGGTTTGAAATAAATATTTAAAAATTAAGGAGTATGAAGTTCTTTCTAAAGTGAAAAAAGGGCACTACTGAAAACTTTTGCTGTTGCTTTTTAGTAGTCGGTCATAGCCCCCATTTGGAGAAGGAAATGGCAACCCACTCCAGTATTCTTGCCTGGAGAATCCCATGGACAGAGGAGCCTGGTGGGCTGCTGTCCATGGGGTTGCACAGAGCCGGACACGACTGAGCAACTTAGCAGCAGCAGCATAGCCTCCTTTAGACTCAAATCAAAATCTTATGCCCTAATTGAGTCAGATGGTTGCTTTCATTGCTCCTGTGTCTGCTTTTCTTAAATAGCGGACCTTAATCAACTGAGGAGGTATTGCAGGAAACCAGCTAACTGGGAATCACTTTCTGAGACATAAACTCTGAGGCCTCAAGGGGTGAAGGGAGTCTTCTTACTTTTAGGCTGGGTGGGAAGATGTTACAGACTGTGCTCTGATTCCAGAGAAGAAAGGATTATTTATTTACTGCTCCAGACTCTTGGTCTCACATCTTCTGGATGAGTGTGAGGATAGGTATATAGAGTCGATAACCAAACGGGCTCCTTTGTGATCCTAAGCCGTGGCCCACCTTCTATATGAAATTGTCTTTTGGTCTTCAGTGACTCCTTCCTTCATCACATCATTTTCTGCCATCACAGTTTCATTACTAATGACTCTGGATGGCCAAGGACTTTCTGATGAAAATGATTTTTGACACTGAAAATCCAAATCATATTTGAGAATGTGATCTGGTGACAGCTTGAGTAATAGTCATTCCTTATGTTAGATGGGGTCTTACTCGTCACAATCTGTGTTTGCTCATATCATTGACCTGTGTAGCAGTTTAAAACAAATAGACGGAAAGAATAGCCATAATTGCCATTTGCCAAGTATGTTTTGTTTACAAAGTGTCTTCATTTAATTTTTTATCATTTCATTTTCATACAAATCCTTTAAAGTGGACACTATCATTGTCTATGTTAAAGAATGGCTGTTGAGACTCAGAAGGCAAAAATTTTGCTCAAGATCATGAAGCCAATAAATGATGTGGTCAGATTTTCAACTCAGTTTAACTGGCAATGTCATAGTTCTTTAACAATACCTTGCTGTCTCTCCCAAGTGCTTTTCCTCAATATGTAAAGTGAGATTGTACCTTGGCGAGGGAGCCATGTCAAGTATGATAGGTAGGTGAGTCAGGAGTAGATTTTTAAATCTCCTAAACCTTAGCCCAAATCTCTTTCTACCGATCATACAATTTTATCTCAATTAATACCTCAACTTTTGGAAATGGGTACTTTGTGAACCTCTCTATTTCAGAAAGACTTTTGTGGTGCTGAAGGTGGAGGTATAATGCATTAAACATCCTAGTTCAAAATAACCAATCAAAAATTCAGATGTCTAAAGAGTTGCCATTTCTACTGTATGTGGATCACTATCAAATTTACTTAATGTCAACATCATTATGCGCAATTTAATCTCTAATTCAGGAAAACAAGTCTGGGTCTCTTGGTGGCTTTGTTGTCGATGTCACCATTATTTTTGAGCCGTTAGTATCAGAAATAGAGAAGTTACTAGAACATTAAATAAGAGAGAATTGGGGCACCTCAGTTTCTTGTTTTACTCTGTACTTCTGTGTCTGAGCCAAAGCACTCATATTACAAGACTAAGGCAGATTTTGGAGCTTAGACAGCTCTTTCTTATTGAATTTGTTCTCTGTTGAGGGAGAGAGATTCTAGAAGCCAGCCTATCTTGGATTGTAATGAGGCTTTGAACAGCTCTGTTACTCCTCTTTAAAACTTGTAAACTTTTCTAAAAGAAGAACATGTGTCTAGGGCTTAAGCCCAGATCCTGGCCTAGGCCCCTCCATGGAGGCTGACTTGATGCTGATTTCATGACTCATTGTAGGTTCGTCCACCCTGATTTTCCTTCCAGGTCCCTGTGAACTATGGCAAGGCTGGAAAGTCCAAGGGCTTGGCCCCAATTCCTCTCCCCGAGCTCCTTTTTTTTTTTGTTTTTTTGCAGAATTTCCACTCAAGCTCCTCTTTCTGGCCCCTCAATAGGCGATACACATGGGATGAATGGGGAACATATATAGGCTGAGGATACAGAGACGAGAATGACTGCCTAGCCATGGATCTCAGCAATACACAACACTTCCAGCATGCATCTGATGGTGAACGCTTAAATAGCCTGGTGTATCTGAACAAAGAAAACACGTGCAGGAGCACTAAATCTTAGCAAGATAAGGCTCTGTCAGAGAGACGAGAGAAGGCGACTAGGAGGATCTGAGAAGGGGTTAATTGAGGGCGAGGGCAAGTTTTACTCTGTTACCAAATTGACCCATTTGTATCCGTTTACCTTTTTCCCTGGAGTCACTCTCATTTCACTTGCTGGGAAATGGACTGAAACTTGGTGTTGCAGAGGGAATAACTACGTGGATCTCATACACACACGCGCACACACACACCCACATGCAGATACACACGGCATAGGTATGCCAGCTCTCTTCCTTGCTGTCTGAGGAATCTACTAACCAATTCTTTCATTGTCCACTGCAATACGAATGTAAAAATATGGGAAGTTAAAAAGAAGTTACAGCCTCCAAACCACATTATTTTTTTCACCAAACCATGATGTCATGGACTTACCTCACCTTTAGTGCAGCCAAGCGAATAATGTGTACTGAGCTTTCTATCATGTACCATTATAATTAGCTTTGTCAGGCCTTAGCCCTGCAACCCTCATGCAGATAATATGATAATATGTCTTCATAACCAAGTGACCTTACATGCACAATATTTCTCCCCTTATGAAGATTGCATGTCAATAAAGTAATTGAGTCTCGGAGGCTGCAGCGAGGGAAGATTTAGATGATTGGACATGCGGAGCAGTGATGTATGACCATTATTATTCCTCTTGTCAGGGAGGCGCGTACAAGCGAGGATGGCCAGGAGATGACAGGGATGACGGGTTGCGTTTCATTAAAAAAAATATTGCTGTTAATCACCACTCTATTCTTTTCAAAGTCACTGAGGAAAGAAACTCTTTTTTCATTTTAGCTCACGATGAACATCCCAAATGGGTGCTCATCATAAGGTTTCCAGTCTCAGTCCCTCACAGGGCATCTTTCTTCCTGTGCAAAGGGGCTAACTTAAGATTTTAATGACAAGATCAGCAATGGGGATGTGGGCAGGGGCCACCCGACCGCCCTGCCTTAGGGCTCCTTGGATTTCCATGAACAGAAGGACGCCTGCTGAGATGGAAAATCGCCTTCCCTTCTCTCCCCGAGAGGAGTGTGCTCACAGGCTCTATAAACAGAAATCAAATGGGAGCGAACCCAATCTGAGACAACTATTTTTACTTGAATTAATTTGTTTGGACAGTTTTAACACTTGGAACATTTATATTTCCATACTTTATAAAAGCAAACATGCTGTTTCTCTAGCTGTAAATTTATCTTATGATATCATAACAGCTGGAAACTTGTAGCCTGGTAGGATTTTGTTTCATATTTAAACAGCTTGAGAAATATGCGGGAAACGAGGTGTATTTTTCCCTATCTCTGTGTGTTTTCCTGTCTCCTCTTGTATTAGGCTACCCTAGGAGTGTTGGCAGTATCACTGGTAGGGTATCGAGAATTTCTGTTAGGCTGGCGTTGTTAATTGCTGCTCCGTTGCAAACACTCTTCTATAAATGCTGAGAATGCTTGAGAGCTCTTTCTAGGGGTGTTGGAGAGTCTTTCCAAAGGGAAAGAAAAGCTAATAGCAGAAGCATCTTTTGTTGGCAGAGGGGCTTCTGAAGTCTTTAAATCTTTGTTCATAAGTAATTGACTAAGATCTAGCAGCCTTGAAGGAAAAGAAGCTGATGGTATCACTTTTTAGTCATAGTATTAGCCTTATGATTTATGGTGTAAAATTAGCCACTGCATCCTCTCATTACGAGTGCTGAGTGATTTCTCCAGGCCAGCAGGAGAGAGTTGTGTGGAATTGAGAACCGGCTTTGTGTGTCTCATTGAGCCCTACCATTTCCTCCTAGGGAGGCCCAGCGAATGTTTTTGGAGAAGGGGATGTTATTTTTCTTTGGTTTTGTTCTGCCCTATAAAAGAAAAGACCAAACATAAATAAATTACTTGAAGGAGCATGAATGTTCAAAGGAAAAGTTAGCCTGTGGGTGACCCAGTAATAGAGGTAGAGAATAGAGTTTCAGATAGTGTCATTAAGTGATTTCAACCTCTTCATCCCACTACCCCTCTCCTTCCCCAAAAATCTGAGGCCAAAACTTTCTGATATTTTTTCCATTGAATAGTATCTGGGCTAAATCTCAGTTGCTCAGTCATGTCCGGCTCTTTGTGAACCCATGGACTGTAGCCTGCAGTGCTTCTCTTTCATGGGATTTTCCAAGCAAGAATACTGGAGTCAGTTGCCATTTCCTACTCCAGGGGATCTTCCCAACCCAGGGATTGAACCTGCATCTCCTGCATTGGCAGGCAGATTCTTTACCACTGTGCCACCTGGGATATTAATATATTAGTATCTGGACTAGAGATTATATCTATTTCCCCATTTGGACAGGCTTTCCCTGATTAATTCAAAATCACCTAATAGATTTCAGGAGCACTAGTAAGATTGGTTCGGAGAAGGCAATGGCATCCCACTCCAGTACTCTTGCCTAGAAAATCCCATGGATGGAGGAGCCTGATGGGCTACAGTCCAAGGGGTCGCTAAGAGTCAGACATGACTCTTAGCGTGTCTTTCACTTTTTTTATCGTGACTCACTTTCACTTTTCACTTTCATGCACTGGAGAAGGACATGGCAACCCACTCCAGTGTTCTTGCCTGGAGAATCCCAGGGACAGGGGAGCCCAATGGGCTGCTGTCTATGGGGTCACACAGAGTCGGACACGACTGAAGCGACTTAGCAGCAGCAGCAAGTCTGGTTATTTCAGAAGTCCAAAACCCCTATTCAGATGCTAACATTGAAATTTTACAAGTGGAGTTCCATCTCTTTAATTCAAGGATTTGGTTGCTGGTAAAAAACACAACTCACTCTGGGAGAACGGATTAACCTGTTATCCATTATTTATATCTCAGTGAGAAAAAATAATCTAAATATTTTCTGAATAATGTAAGAAGAGAATAAGCAAGGTAGTAACTAGGTATCTTGAAGGTGAATTTACTGGCTAAGGTGGGATGATTCAGAAAGATGCATAGATGCAAAAAGGACCTGTGATGAGGAGCTTTATACCACTGAAACACAGCCTTGCTGACTTCAGTTTGCTCGAGCCCTTCCACGGTCCAGCTTTCTCCTCACCCCCATCAGCCCTCTTTCCTGGATGGCAATTCTATCAAGAGCACAGACCTCACAATCAGACTGCGTGAGTTCAAATCCCAGTCCTTCCACTTACCAACTCTGGGACTTGAGGAAGGCACTTAACTTCCTGGGGTTCAGTTTTCTCATTTTTAAAAAGCAGAATAATAATGCCTTTCTCTAGGAAGGTAATAAATATAACAGTCTTAGAACAGCATATAACACAGTTCTGTAAATATTGTCTATTCTGTTATCATCCTGGTGATACCCAGCTTGTATTGGTGGTAGTTGGTGGTCACAATGATGGTAAAGAGTTAACAGATCCTAACTATATTAAATATATTGGGAACTTTTTCCCGTATATAATTTCCTTTTGTAAAGCTTCGATCTGGACTGATTGTTTTTGAACTATTTTAAGTTCCAGTATTTGTAAAAGTCTGAGCTTTTAGATGGCAGTGGGAGTGGGTCAGGGTCCTGGCTCACATGCTCCTCCTTTACCTATTCCATCTCCCCACAGAGAGCCACAGCTCTCTAGAGCCACTGATGACAAAAAGAAAGCATAACATGGGAGAGAGGGGATAATTCTAACTGAGTGCAAATCCCTATCCCCTCTCTCCAAGTTTCCTGACTCCCGTGCCTTACCCCAAACAACCTTCAGGTTAGAAGGGAACTTCGAAATTATCTGCCCTAAGGTTTCTACGCTGAGCTCTGTGGAGCTCTCCTGTTCTGAAAGATGCAGCAAGGGACATGTGGGTGACCCAGCAGTGCTGAGCTGTGGCTTCCACCATCTCAACTCCATTTTCTTTTCATGCTTGAGTCTAATGAATATAGTGTTTATTAGTAACTAAAAAAAATGTATTGCTCATATAACAAAAGATTTTAAGATCAGTGGCCTAGGCAATCTTGTTTGGTCTATGGATGAGACCTAGATTAGGCTTGTTGCATGGTCACTGCTTATTACATTACTCACAGACTCTATGTTTAGAATCTTAGCTCTTTCCCCATCTGTGCCTATCTAGGTGTTTCCAGAGATTAAAGGCTTTCTCCTTGACTGTCCCTTCTACTCCACACCCTGGACAATCTCTTGAACGATTGTAGCACTAACATATGGTTGCTATGGCACTTAGCATCCATGTTTACCAACCCAGTGACAGCTCTGAGTGTAGTTCCAAAGGCCCAGGAAGAAGGAACAAATGGATGAATGAGGTATCAGGAAAATAGAAGTAAGAGGTGAGGGGCAGAAATCGAGCCACGTAATCTCCAAAGTGCAGGCGAACAATCCACTCTCATTTTGCACGAGGAGGGCTTTGACCACCGGAGGAAGATTGATATCTCTCAGCCCCATTGAGCCCTGACGTGAGTCATCTGACCCTTCCATCAGTGGGGCCTGGGCTCCTGCTAACAGATATACGAGCTGATGGGCACTCCCGCCTGGAGCTGCCAGCACAGCAGCTTGGATCCCTTGGTCTTTATTTCCATCCTCTCCCCCTGTTTTTTGTCACTGTGTCATGTCAAATCATTGTCAGGTGGCAGACTGCACACCCCCCAAGTACAAAGGTATCAGGTTTCAAGACACAGGCTGAAATGAATATAATAATGGGAGCCAGAACTCGGCACAGACCACTTATCAGGCAAGGAAACAGCTAATAAGTGTTGCTAGTGGTTTCTGTGGGGGAGGCCCTGAGTGCATTTCCTGGGCAGGCAGGTGTAGCACGGCCTGTCCTGGGGTCCAGTTACAGGCAGGCTAGTGCGATTCGTATTGATGCCTGTCACTTCATGGCTGCCAAGCTGTTGATTCTGCGAAAGACCAAAGGCTCTGGTTATCTGGTAATCAACACTGCTCTCAAGAGCGACGTGGGGGAAATTGGAGAAACAGAAATAGCCTTTCCTAAGGAGTGACTGAGGCCATGGATCATGTTGCTGGTTTGTGTTTTCCTTTGGCCCCAACCTTTAGATTGCTCTAGCCTGTCCTTCCTCTGCATCACCAGGTAGCCATTCTCATTTGTCACAACATCAAATTCTCACCCACATTCCCCACTCCCCATCCTTTGATAAACTAGAGTGTAACTAGAATGGCTTGTATGATACCATAGGAAATAAGAATGCTTTTGCATCTCCAGGCAGAAATTCAATCTGTTACTTTTGACAAATTCCCAAATCCAAATGCATGGTTACTGCTTAAGCTTATTATTAATCCCACTCCACCTCACCTGTGCTGAAGACTTAAGTCTCTTTAAAAACGCAAAAATTAAAATCCTGAAGGATTAGTAACAGAAGAATAAAAAACATAATTTATTTCCTTGCATAATTCATTTTCTTGATAACTGTTGCCTTCTCAGCTCCTTTTCTTTTTCTCATTCCAGAACTTTAATATCTTATTTCTCCAAACCATCAATGCCTTGATCATACTAAACTCTGAACAGGCAGCCTCCTATCCACTGATAAAGCACCACTCTTGATTCTTGGGCTTTGTTATAATTTTAATCAATCAGTCTCTCTCTCTCACTCTCTTCCTCTTTCTTTACTCAATTCTCTTCTCCTATATATCACTCTTACCACCACCTCCACCCACAAAAAAAAAAAAACAAAAAACACTGGAAAGAGAAGAAGCATGCTTGCCCTTTCTATTTGCACAGAATATTTCATAAAGTGCTTATCACTGCTTTGTTAATTCATCAACCCAACTATTCATCCTTCCATCTCCCTATCCACCTAATAAATTCTACTGAGCATTGACCATCAATCAGGCTCTGGTTAGCTGTTCAGGAGACAACAATGAATAAGATGAGATCTCCTTCTGCAAAGAGCTTACCACCTGGTAGAAGAAAGAGACAGCCAGTACTGAGTCCTAAGTGATATGTGATAAGTGCTACAGATGCATGTATGGTGTACATGTATGCTTAGATATACACAAGCATGCCTGTGCCACACACACACAGAAGGAAGTGCAGCTGCCATCTAACCCTAAGTGTCTGCTTGGCTTTTGGCTTTTTCATTCATTCATGGATTAATCCAGTAAATCTTTATTATATGACAATAGCCAGATACTGGGTTAGCTCTTGGGTTTATAAAGATAAATAAGACATAGACCCTTCTTGTTCTTAGGTTTCCTATGAAAAGCAGCCTGAAATGAACCCACCCTGATCTTTCTGACCATGGACTAGACCATTCTCTTCTAATCTGTTTAATTCTATAGGTAAATTAGGAATCATCTATGTTGCACATTTGTTCCCTGTTCTCAAGAAGGATTTGTTATTGCCATTTAGTCACTAAGTCGTGTCTGACTCTTTGTGATCCCATGGACTGTAGACCACCAGGCTCCTTGTCCATGGGATATTCCAGGCAAGAATACTGGAGTGGGTTTCCAGTATTCCTTCTGCCATTTCCTTCTCCAGGGGATCTTCCAGACCCAGGGATCGAACCTGTGTCTCCTGCACTGTCAGGCAGATTGTTTACTGCTGAGCTACCTGGACTTCCCTAGATATCATCAAATATCTACTTGCAGAGGAGTGTAGAGATTATCTGGCCCAAGTCCCTGTTTTTTGCGAATGAGAACACTGAGGCCCTGGTGTAAGTGACATGACTTCTCCAGGTCACATGAGGATTCGTTGGCAGAACTGTAACTTAGCCCTTGGTCAGGCTAAAACATTTCTTTCCACACGTGGTGACGCAGAGCCCCGCAGTGACCTCAGCATAAGTCCCCTTTGCATGAGGTTCTAGAACAACATGCATTCACCCAGGCCACTAGAGGGTGATTCATTGGGCTGAGGGTGTTGTGTGACACTCCTCAGAGCAGGAGGGAGAGGATCTCAAAGGGAAGGGGCTGAAAAAGCAACCCAGGACTCTGGGTCAGGAACAGTCACACAGATCAAACATTTTACCTTCCTGCTTTGCAGAAAGGCTCAAACAAACAAATGAGGAGATGTAATGCCCTGATCAGCTGCTGCTGATGTTTTCAGTATCACACTTCCTTCTGTTGGGAGGCCCTGTACCATGCCGCCTGCTCGTCTTGTCTTTGGGAGACTCTTCTCACAAGTCAGCGGAGCACTATCCCAGGAGGAGTCAGTCCTGGGGTTATCAGCTCATTAGGCCACACCAGTTCTCAGAAGCTGTTACCCAGAAACAGAATTCAAGGATAATGATTTCTCTCTTTGGTCCTCCTGACACTCCTTCTTTCTGGCAAAGGCAATGGGGATAAAAATGACTAAACAAATGATGAAAAGAAAGATTATACTCCAGATGGCTTGTTAGGCCTTGGGAGAAACTGGGTGGACTAAGCAAATGCTTTGACTACTGGGATATTAGTTACTTCCCCAATTTCTACTTTCATTCCATCTGTTGCCTCTGAAAAAAGAGGAAGTGCAAGGCTTTAGTTACACTGAAACATCAGATGTGTTCTGTACGCTGAGAGGAGCCTCTGCTGCGTTGAGTCCTGATCACTATGTTTCCATACCACCACACAGTATCTCCAATGTTCTCATTTTAGAAGCAAGCGAGTTGAGTACTGCAGTGGCAGAATTGGTGAAACAGGCTGTCAGGAACAGAGAGAGGAACATTCATTAACACTTTGTATAAGTGAAAAATAAGCTTGTGAAGAAAAGGCTCCATTGTCACTGGGCTGTGAATCATGGCAGGGAGGAGAATCAAGCCAGGTTTGTGGTCCCTCCCATGACCCAGGTCACTCGGGGTTTCGGCAGAATGTGGGACGTGCTGAGTGCAGGGCTAACCCTTCACTCTGCTGCCTTCACCTGTTCTGTGTGTTTCGCTGGACCCCTGGGTGCCCACGTGGGATGAGCAGTGTGCTTCCAGGAGGCTTCTTGCAAAATAAGCTGCTGATTGCTGTGACAAGACGCTGGCTCTGGAGGAGGCACCTCGTGGCCCTGTGCAAGAGCATCTGTGTTCAGGGAAAGGAAGTCCAGCCTCTATGCTCTTTGTGTCCAGATAGACACTCACAGTTTCCAGGAATAAACAAGGACATTTCTAAATCTGTCTTGGATCTTCACTCACTTTATCTTTGGCCATGGAATGTTGACAAATACTCAGTATGGTTGAGTGACCTTCTGTAGGTCAGAGCAGGCTCCGTTCTGATTGAGTGTAGAAAACTCATAAATCCGGTCAAGCCTCTGACTTGTCAGGGGGACAGTGCTTCATGGAGAGAGACTACAGCCAGAACCAGAGCCCACGTGGGTCTACATCCTTTCTCTATCCATGTGCTACCTGTGCTGCTGGTTCTTCCCACTCTTCCAAGTGATGTCCACTGGTTTGTGAGCACAATTTCTCCTCTTTGTGGACAGAGCTTTGGGGTCAAGCCCTGTAGGATCATGATGACAGAGACCCAGTGGTGTCTGAATCCTAGCTGTGGGCTCATTGCCTTGAATTTTTACAGTCAAAATAAATGTATAAATCCATAAATTAAATAGGACGGGTGAGAACAGCTGAAAGAGCAAGAAGAAATTTGAGTTTTAAAACTTGAACTAAGGAATGGGTCCAGGCTCAGCTGGTCTCATTCTTCTGCTGTAACAGTTCAGCAGACCAGATAACAAAGGATCCCTTTTGCAGCTGTTTTTCTTCAAGTTAGAGAATTTTAGAGCAACAAATGAAATCAGAGATTATCTTTGCAGATGGAGAAACTGATGTCCAAAGAAATTAAGTGACTTTCCCAAGGTTAAAGAGGTATTTGTCACCATAGCTAAGATAAAAGTAAAGCTTCTCCTAATACCTTAGTTGGGTTTTTCTTTTCTTTCCTTTTTTTCATTTAGCTCCTCACTCCACACCACACCCACCCTGCAGGAAATGTTTATTATGGATCTGTTGTGCCCAAAGTTCTAGGAAGGTTTCTCTGGATCCCAGGGTCTGAGTAAAGCCCGATTCATAAACTCAAGTGATGCATACCAGGTGAGGAAAACAGACATGGCAAGAGGCAGCTGTAAAACAGGACAGAAAGATGGGACGACGATGTGCAGAATTTGGATACATGGCACCAGGCCTCAAAGTCTGACGGAAAATGCGAGAACAGAAGTGGCAGGATGCATCTTTGGAGAAAGAACCACAGGGGGAGCAGACTGGGGGCATTTGCTGCTTTTCCTCGCCTTCTTCATGCTTGTTTGGTTGAATGTCTTAATGGGCAAGCCCCCTGGACTGAGTCCCATTTCTCCCACCACCGTAAGGGATGATGGTGACCACTGATGCTTACTCTGGGCCAGTCCTCCCCTAAGTGCTTCACCTGCTTACTGTCTTTGGTCCTCACTGCAACGGTGAGGTGGGCTCTGCCACTCATTTTCAGATGAAGAAGCTGAGGCCTGGGGAAGTGATTTGTCCAAAGATGCCCCATTAGTCAGAGGTAGCGATCTGTCTCCAATGCAGCTTCACTTTCCCTCGGTGCAAAACCATGTTTTCAAAGCCAGGATGGAAATGGAGCAGGCCCGGACACCGTTTGACCACTCTGTGCTCTTCCTGTTTAGATCTAAGGACTTCCTTGCTTGAACCAGAGTGGAGGCGCCGCAGGGCAGGGCTATCTGGGGTTTTCAAAGCAGTGCCACACCGGATAGGGCTCCAGAAGGCTTAGAGGGCCTGTCAGGGCTCTTTATGCATTTTATGGCTGGCTGAGTTTTATGACTCCAAAGAATCCGTTCTTTGTTTTATTTATTGCAGACCTGAAACTCCAGGGTTTGCTTTTTCTTCAAACTTATGACGCATATTGCATGACAGAATTATTTTTCATTTTTGTTTTCCTTTCAGAGCCTTGGAATCCTGTTAGGAAATTTCTAGTACAAGCATTTGGGGGAGATGCCGCTCCTCAGGTTGGGCATCTGGGAGAGATAGACAAGCCCTTATTACAGCGTGGAGGATGGGGAGATTACCTGGCCAAGTATCATTTCAGGTTGTGGCAGAAAGAGATTAGCTCCAATTTATCGCCGCTCACATTTTCCTCTTTTCCTCCAGTTTTCTGAGTGTCATGGAAATGATATTTGTGAATCCCAGGGGCCTCTCACAGTGGTGTCAGTTTAG
Source organism: Bos taurus (assembly GCF_002263795.3). NCBI lineage: Eukaryota > Metazoa > Chordata > Mammalia > Artiodactyla > Bovidae > Bos > Bos taurus. The sequence goes on from NC_037355.1 coordinate 32,207,713, forward strand.
AGATCTTCCCAGATACATCTAAATGTGGACATAAAATGTAATGGGAAGAAATTGAGAAAATATCTGTTTCTTGATTCTTTATTACTGTGGAGTTAAGAAAGCTATTTCTCATACTATTTCATAAATTTGAATCCAAATGTGTATGTTAATTTGTATTCAGATGGTTTGGGGATGATTCAAACGTGGAGTTTTCTTTTTATAAAGTTTGTCAATTTCCTGGCAATTTACAGATGTATATTTAGACCATGTATATGTGTGCACTGATTGTGTGACATATACTGTGCTATCAAAATTGAGCCTAACTGAACTATGATGGAAAGTTAATATAAGTACATTAAAATAAACAGATAAAAAATGAATGCCTTGTATTTGAACTCAGTGTTTGATTTTAAAAATATAAACGTGAGTGAAATTCATTTTCAGGTGCTTACTCCATTAATATTTTGCCTAAATTAGAGTAAGGCAAAGAGAAACATACACATTTTTCTCTCAGTCTGTTACAATCTCTGTAGTACAAAAACACACAGGTAGATTGCAGACTCTGTGCAATTACTGCCAAACCCCAAGGTGAGAGGTTTGAATTTCATGGAAAATTTTCTGAGACAGGAATACTCTAAGATTTACTAATCAGGGCCAATTATGTCATATTTGTCTGGGCTGTGGTTGACTGGGTTTGGAGTACTTCACTGTTCAGACATAATTTGTTCTTCTGACTCAGAAACATTGCTCTCTCCTTGCACTGCTCAATCCTTAGCAGTGAAAGGGTCCAGTTGGTAGATACAGCCTCAGGTGATAAGAAACATAGATGTTGTTTGTAAAGTTTGGAAGGAATCCAGTGAGCTCCCTAATTCCATTCAAGAGGGTGTAAACCACAGAACTAACTTCTGAGCAGCTTCAGGATAAGATTCCTCTTGCCTAGAGGACAGGAGGGTTACCAGTGTGCCCTGATCCTTATGCTGAATGCAGGCTTTTATAGTGTCCTCTCTTACTCAGCACACCTGAGAGGTGCCTGCAGAGATGACCGGAGTAATGGCTTGATGCAGGGTATAAGACGGAGGTGTCTTTGGAGCTCTCTCCAAACATCGTGTAATTTAAAAATATCACAGACAGAAGATCAGCTAGCATCATGTCTTCTGAATGAACTCTGACCAAAAGGCAGGTTCTTTAGGGCAGAGATCCTCAAACTATAAGGTGCAGAAGAACTCCTTGGGGAGGTCCTTAAAAATCTTGCCCACTGCCCACCAGAATTTCTGATCTACAAGGTCTGGAATAAAGCATATGAATACACCTCAATATTGGGACCTTTGGAGAAGTGCAGTACTCAAGCTCAAGTAATTGACTCTTAGATAATTAAAGATAGAAGAATGGTTAAAGAATCCAGTACACGCCTTAAGCCAGTGATGCCAAGATTGTATTGGGTGCGTGCACGCTAAGTCACTTCAGTTGTGTCCAACTCTTTGTGACCCTATGGACTGTAGTCTGCCAGGCTCCTCTATCCATGGGATTCTCCAGGCAAGAATACTGGAGAGGGTTGCCATGCCCTCCTCCAGGGGATCTTCACAACTCAGGGATCAAAACCTCATTTCTTATGTTTGGCAGGCAGGTTCTTTACCATTAGCACCACCTGTGAAGTCCAATTAAAGCTAAAAGAATGGTTAGAGAATCCAGTATATGTCATAAGCCAGTGATGCCAAGGTTGTAGTAGACAATGTCTATACATTCTGCAGAGTGGTAGAGTCTGGGAAGGTTTCTTGGAAGAATTAGAACTTGGGCAAAGCTCATTGGCCATGTAAGATTTAGATACTGTCAGCTGATATGGAATGGGATGAATCCTATTATTTGTGGACAGCCTGACTAAACGATAATGCTTACTTCTTCCAATAGCCAAGTAAATCATCTTCTATAGCCCTGGTTCAGAATGAGCAACAAGTCAAGGGTATTACTTTCACCCCAAAATGGCCTCGATTTCCCTACTACCCCTTCTAGACATGAAGTAAGGTCGTTCTTTTGTGGTTTCACTGAGTTCAATAGAACTGTCTTTAACAGGCTTTATGACTTATCCTGGACAAGGCAATTAACTTCACTTAGTCTTACTTCCCCCATTTATACAATGGGAGGGTAGCAGTGGATGATTTCAGATCCCTTTTAGCTCTAACATTCCATCTGACCGAGTTAAACACTTCTCATTATTACATGACTGGAAATAGGCCAGGTCAAATGATGTCCCTTCAAGCATAACCATCAAATACAGCTGTATGCTGTAAAGATGGATATTATACTGTTCAACTTATCATCATTAGTTCCCTAGTCTTAGAGTGGGAATGTACTGTAGTTCCTATCTGTCATAGTTAGTATTTGGAAGTCTCAAAGCCTGTGAGATTATTCACATATTTATTTCTGTGTACCACATATGCTCGCCAACATCTCCCCTTCATCATGTGTCTATGACAATATATTGAACAGAAAATCTCCATCAGCTGACTCTGACAGAAGTGTATTATTTACAGAGGTGTCAAAATGTGCTGTTTATAATTGACTGGGGTCATAATAAACCATCCTAAGAATCTTTTCTTCTCATGTTCCTTCTCACTGGTAAATCCTCCACTTGTGTTCTTTCCATCAACAGCATTTTCATTATTTACAGAGGAACACAGCGCAGATGTTGCATGAGTTATATTATAGGGTGACTGTTTCATCTTGGGAAGGTCTCTCTCTCCCTCACTTAGGATTTCTCATATGACAATTAAAGGTGAGGGATGTCAAGTCAACTGGAATCAGTTTCTAAACCACAAAATATACTTCTCAATTTCTCCCAACTTTGGGAGACAGTGTGGAATAAAAATTAATAGTTACACAGCTGATTTCATGTTTTATCCTTATTTTTCCTCTTATTATCTGCGAGGCCTTGAGAAAATAATTGAACTTCTGAGTGTCACAGTTATGTCACCTGTAAAATGTGGATACAAATAATATTTAACTCATAAGAGTATTGGGACTATCAATCAGGTATTGCATGAAGAACTGGCTTCCCAGCTGGCACTAGTAGTAAAGAATCTGCCTGCCAATGCAGGAGATTCAAGAGATGCAGGTTTGATCCCTGGTTCAGGAAGATCCTCTGGAGTAGGAAATGCCAACCTGCTCCAGTATTCTTGCCTGGAGAATCCTATGGACAGAGAAGCCTGGCAGGCTAAGGTCTATGGGGTTGAAAGAATAAGACATGACTGAGTGCACAGACACACAAAGAACTAAATCCAAATTGAAAGAAAAACAACAACAAACATACTCAGGCCAAAATAACATAAAGCCCTATCTTTCACGCGTTAGGAGGCTTCCCTGGTAGCTCAGGTGGCAAAGAATCCATCTGTACTGCAGGAGACACCAGTTCAATTCCTGGGCCCGGAAGATCCCCTGGAGAAGTGATAGGCTACCACCTCCAGTATTCTTGGGCTTCCCTGGTGGCTTAGATGGAAAGAATAGGCCTGCAGAGTGGGAGACCTGAGTTCAATCCCTGGGTTTGGAAGGAGGGAAAGGCTACCCACTCTAGTATTCTTGCCTGGAGAATTCCACGAACTGAGGAACCTGGCAGGCTATAGTCCATGGGGTTGCAAAGAATCGGACACAACTGAACGACTTTCACTTTCATGCATTAAGCGTCTACCAGTAGAGAACCCCCAAATCTTCCTCTACCAGAAAGGCTTCAGAATTTAATGTGGAGGAGTTGGCTGCTGCTTTAGCTTGTCCAGCAGGACGGAGACCACTATATGCCTTCTCCTCTTGCCAGCTATGCACTTCTTCTTGCTCCACTTCCAGATACTCCTTGACTTTTACCTATACAGACCAGGTCTGGTTCTTGCCTAACCTGAAGTAGAACTTCCTGTTTTTATTTTAAGATCAAATTGTTGGCATGTAATAAGTCTTTTTCATTGACTTCTTAAGATTCCATGTGCCAGTCACATTCTTTAATATTTACTCAAACGAGTTGAAAACTTATGTTCACATGAAAATTTGCACATGGATTTTTATGGCAGATTTATTCAATTCCCAAAACTTAAATGCAACCAAAATGTCTCTCAGTAGGGGAATGGATGTATAAACTTTAGCGCGTTCAGACAATGCAACATTATTCAGCGCTAAATGGAAATGAACTGTCAAGCCATGAAAAGACATTCAGGAAACTTAAATGTGCATCGCTAAATGAAGGAAGCCAACATGACAAGGCTACATACTGTATGATTTCAACTATATAACATTCTGGATAAGGCAAAGCTGTGGAGACAGTTGAAAAGATCGGTGGCTGGGCATCCAAAGGAAGAATAGGTAAGCAGAGTACAGAGGATCTTAAGGAAAATGAAAATTCTCCATATGATACCATAATAATGGATCCATGCAATTTTACGTCTGCCAAAACCCACAGAATGTACAACACGAACAGGTAACCCGAGTGTAAACTGTGGACTTTGAGTGATTATGACAGGTTCATCAGTTTTTGAACAAAGGTACCAGTCTGGTGGGGGATGTTGATAAATGGGGGAGGCAATGCATCTGTCAGGGCAGGGGGTTTAGTGAAAGTCTTCATACCTTCCTCTCAATTTTGCTGTGAACCTTAAACTGCTGTTTAAAAACTTGTCTTAATTTTTTTAAGGAAAAAAAAAAAAGGTTTGTGTGTGCCATGCTTACTGAAGCAGAGTTTTCTTGGTCATGGCAGCTACATTCCTGCTTGCCAGCTAGTCTGTCTCCGCCTTGAACATACAGAAACATTTTGGAGTGCAATTCTCAAATGTCAATGGACAGTGTACAGGAAAAGCACTGATTTAAATAAGTATGTCTCTTTCATTCAATTGCTCGGGTAAAAATCCCATATCCATGCATTACCTAAAAATTAGCATAAGGTTATTATCCTGCAAGTATTTCTAGCTTAGCATACAGAGCTAATTTGTGATCTGATCATTAGAGCTATACTTTGGTCTTATAAGAAAATACCATGATCTGTCATAGCAACACCAAAGCAAAAGTGCTTGAACCTGGGGGAGAGCCATCTGGCATTTTACATCTTTTCTCACAACCTTGCTTTCCCTTTTAGAGGCTTATATTCTTCACCTTAAAGTGGGAGGGTAAACTAAATGGCATTTTACATCTTTTCTCACAACCTTGCTTTCCCTTTTAGAGGCTTATATTCTTCACCTTAAAGTGGGAGGGTAAACTAAATTATATCTAAGACCTTTTTTATCTTTACCATCAGCTGATTTCTTTTTTTAGGAATTCTTAGAAATATTTCTAAGTGTTTTTTGCTGAGTTTCTGAAGCAAGTCTCATATGATGACTAGGTTCTGTGTTTGGTTTTCTGTTTTCTTTTAAGGTAAAAAATTTTATTTTTGGAAGGAAGATACAGTCTTCCTCCCTTTATTGTGATTTTTCTTTCTTTATTTGGACGAATACAAGTGAAGATTTATCTCACTTAGGTCTCAAAATTGTTTGACTTCAAAATTTGCAGAAACTATAATGGTGAACTCATCTAGCATTTTAATATAACAGATGAAGAAATTGAGGCAGAAAGCATGGCCAAGGTATAGTTAACTATGGAGTCAATCAAAATCTTATGATTTTGGTGACTTCATCCCTAATCCAGTATTCTTTCAACAATATTATGCCACCTTCTACTTGTTCGAATCATGAAAGATACAAGTGTCCTAGGACCTGACCTTAGTTCAACCAAGGCAGTTGTGTGCATTTCCAAGTATTAAACCTGACAGGCCCGTATTTGTTTGGTTTAAGGATCTTTTTGTTTTGCATTCTCTTGCTAGTTCTCTTTTCAAAATGCTTACCTCTTAAGCTAGATAATATGCTTCCTTTCATTGATTGTCCATTGCCCTCGACCCTAATTCCTACATCACATCTTTGAGTGATGCTCAAAACTATTCTGCATTTGTAAAAAAAAAAAAAAAAGAAGAAGAAAACAAATTTATGGTTATCAAAGGAGGAAGGGGAGGAATAAATTGGGAGTTTGCAATTAATAGATATAAAATAAACAACAAGGACATACTGTGTAGCATGAGGAACTATACTCAGCACTTTGTAATAACCTATAATAGAAAGTACTCTGTAAAATAATTGTACATGTATAACTGAATCACTTTGTACTCCTGAAACATTGTAAATCAACTACATTTTTTTTTTTTTTTTTAAGTGTTCTGAGTGGAATCTAGGCTGTTGTGCAGAATTTGCAGTTTTAGTTCAGTGCTTTGCCAACTGGATTCTAGTAGTTAGTTTTGGGATTCTGGGATGGGAAATGCACAAAGTCGTGATATTTGCAATAGCCTGTATAATATTGAGAAACACTAAGGGAGCTTAACAGATGAAACCATCTTCAATATCACTTTGCCAGCCATCAGTACAATATAGTGTAGAGCTAAAAGTGTTTTATCCACACTTACGTTGCAGCCACAGACTTGCTTCCTCTAGATGTGGTAGGTGGAATTTTTCATGTACTTATCACTATCAGCGATCTAGGTTTTTAACCTTTCATGGGTCATAAGGTGATATGTTAGCATTTTATGGGCTGTCCTCATTGGATGCCAGAATGTTCGAACTCTTTTTAAATAGGTAACTGACTGCTTCCGCGAGCACTTAGAAATTAAAATTAACTAATTTAATCTTCACCTTTGGGGTTTATCTTGGCTTCTTCTCTTGGTTTTTATTTCATTAAACAGCTTTCTAATTCAATCATGGTTCTTAATACTTTGTAAAGCACAGGAAAATAAAAGACTGAGTTAAACCTGACTTTGGGGAATGCGGCATAAATCCTGTTGCTGATTGCGAAAGCCTTGCCTGTAATAGGCCTCGGCTGGATGATTTACATCACAGAGAAAGGAGAGATCCCTCTGAGGATGGGCTAATGGAAACTGCACGTCTTCTACGTGGATGAAATAAAGTACAAGTGGAAGGCTGAGTGGATGGTCCCTTTGTTGGCCTCTAACACGGCTGCAGAGTGGGTAGTTCTTCTCAGGCCTCTGGTTTCCAGTTCCGTGAAACCAAAACTTTTTTCCAGTGACTCTGAGCAGAGTGTTTGTCTCTGCCCTTCCTCTGTGACAAATGGCAGCTTTATAGAAAAAGGAGTTGAGAGGTGGGGATTTTCTCTAGCAGAGATTACTTGCATCTAATTGGAACCTAATGGTAAGCTCTTTCTATCTTAAAAGGCAATTACTTTCATTTCTTTATTTCAAGGCCTTTCCCCAGCTCAGCCCAGGAGATGAGTACAAAGTGCTCACTCAGAACAAAGCCGAAAGAGGAGATGTTATTTGACAGAAATTGCAAAGCTTACGGTAGAAATGAGAAATGGGCTTGGGCCCTGAGACTGAACTCAGGGCTGTGGAGGTGACAGTCCTCAAGGGCCAGGAGAATCTGAGACTAGACTCAAACTTCATTATTTTTTGAGGGCAACAAAACCCGGTTTTCTGAGTAACTTACTCAAAGACCTGTAGCACAGCCTGCTTAGAAATACTTTCTATGCCATCTGGCACTCCTTGACCCCAAGAATCTGTATTCTGATTCTTGGGTGTGCTCACTCATCTGGCCAAGCATGAGCTTAGGGTGCTCTCAACTCAGAGCTTGCCTCATCACATGGTGAAAGAGAATGAAAGAGTCTTTTAGAGACTCGAGCTTTGGAATTCAAGATGGTGAATAATATTATCAAAGGCCGAACTCTATGAAATGGTGAGGACAAGGAGAAAGAGTTACTGATCAGTATGTATGTGTGTGTGTATATATATTATATATATAATGTATCAATAAATGTATTAACATATATACCATGTATAATGGGCTGTGTGTGAATATATATACACATTCCCCCTATGTGTACAGTGTACCTACTAAGGCCAAAGCACAGGGCAAAGCACTGTGGGAAATTCTTGGTGGAGTAACACAGAAGTCATCTTCTCAAGGAACCTAGGGGAGATATGGTGATCTCAAGTCATTCACTATTCCAGAAATTCTTACCTTTGTTCATGACTTGGTGGTTGAAATAGGATAATTTATTCCTGGGATTTGTGAGCAATTAAGACCATAAAGCTGGCATCACCGCAGTTGCTGTAGTCAGTTTTTCTCCTTTCTCCTGAAAGGTGATGATAATATTTCTAGTTGTCCTGCTTGCTTTTAGAAAAGGTCTCTGCTGGTATCTAACCAGCACAGTCCCTTTCTGCTTCAGGATCTTGGCAAGAACAGGTTCTAATTCTGAAGCGTTAACATTCTTCATGGCTCTGACACCCCTCAGAGGTCCATTTGCTTCTGACCCTGCAGATGCAGGTCGTCACAGATGTTTATTTGTCTGTTACCCAAACTCAGGACACATGTACAGCAGTAAATTTTTCATTTGCCAGAGTTAATCACAGCCATGTTATAGCTTATATCATTCCAACTGCCCGTTGGGAAAGCCTTGAAAATATAGATGGGATTTGTTCTCCAGGAAATAAGTTCAACAACCCAGATGGGTGAGACTACACAGAGGGAGAAGTTTGAGTCAGAGTGCCTCCTTGGCTAATATCTTATTCCAGTCCTGTCAAGGATCAAGTTGAAGACTTGGTATATTCCAAAGGACAGGCTAGTGACAACTGGACTGAGAGAAGCAATGAAAGATTGTATTTGCTTTTTCATTATGTACTTTTTAAATAAAAAAATATGGAGAAAATGTAAGGAATGTTAACTCATGGTCTCGCCACTGATTATGGAAAAGTGTTAACATTTTATCATATTTACTTCAGATATTTTTTATTATTAAGAAATAAAATATTTAGAAAGAAAAGAAATCTCTCACATTCCTCCCACTCATCCTGTTCTCACACTACTCCTCTAAAGCAAATACTGTCATCCTTTTTGTGTGCATTGAGTCCATTTTTATCCTTTCACTTCATAGGTATTTGCACACCCACAGACAGTTTGGGGTGTTGGTTTAGTATCTTTAAAGTGAACTGAAGAGTGTTACACTGTATCTTTGGTCCCCTTGTTTTTGTTTGATTAACATTGTGTTTTTGAGAACGATTTGTGTTGAAATAGATGTGTCTGTGTGTTAGTTGCTCAGTCATGTCCAGCTCTTTGCAACCCCATGAACAGGAGCCTGCCAGGTTCCTCCATCCATGGAATTCTCCGCCAGGCAAGAATCCTATAGTGGGTTGCCATTTCCTTCTCCTGACCCAGAGATCAAACCCAGGTCTCCCGCATTGCAGGCAGATTCTTTACCATTGAGCCACGAGGGAAGCCCTACTGATGTATGTACCTATAGTTCATTTTAACTGCCATGCAGCTTCTGTAATATCAGTTTAATGCCATTTAGTCATTCCTGTACAGGTGGTCATTTCCAAATTTTTGTTATTGTGCCAAGGCTGCAATGCGCATTCATATATATATATATATGTATTTATCATGTGACGCAGTGTGTGACACAGCTCTTTTACATTTGTATATAAATCTAAATATTTTGTAATTTTCATTACAGCTTTCTCTCTGACACATAAATCATTTATAAAGATTGCTTTTCTTGTCTCCAAATCATGATGTTCTTCCTATCTTTTTTTTATTAATTTCGAATTCAGTTGCATGCAGTCAGGGACATCTGTGTGATACTCTGAAAATTCTGGAAAGTTCATGGGTGCCCTCAAATGTGGCAAATTTTTGTAACTGTATGATGTATGTTTGAAAATAATGTATCTCTTTTTGTTTTCATCGCCTCTCAAACTTGCTCTTCCACAGTCCTGCTCATCTCAGAAAATGGTAACACTGCTTTTTACCCTGTCCTTTAAACCAAAAACTGTAGAGCCATCTTTTACTCAATTTTTTTTTCACACCAATGTTGCATATATTCAGTTGGCTTTTTCTTCAGAATATAGCCTAAATCTGCCTCCTGAAACCACTTTCATAGCCAGTACCATAACATTGTCTGACTATTGTTGTGACTACTGAACTGCTTCCACCCAAGTAAACAGATTCTGTGTTTAGCTAACAGCAGCTGGAATGGTCCTTTAAGTATATAAATCAAATCTTAATACTCATCTGCTCAAAACCCTCCAAAGACTTCTTAATTTTTTTTTCGGAGTTAGATCCACAGTCTTTGCCTTGGATTTCCAGATATCCCCATGATATAGTTCCATAATTTCTGATCCCTTTTTTTTTTTATCATGGCAGTCTTTTCCTTGCTTTCTCTGAGCCCCATACGGCTGCCTCAGGACTTTGCCATGGGCTGTGCAGCACTTTGCCCTCGGCTGGAGGTTCATCTGTCTGACATTTACATGTGTTGCTTCCTTACTTCTTGAAGGTCTCTATCCAAGGTCTTATCAGAAATGCCTTTTCTGAGTACCCTATTTCATATCAGTCAGTTCAGTCGCTCAGTCGTGTCCGACTCTTTGCGACCCCATGAATCGCAGCACGCCAGGCCTCCCTGTCCATCACCAACTCCTGGAGTTGATTCAGACTCACGTCCATCGAGTCAGTGATGCCATCCAGCCATCTAGCACTCCAAATATCTCACTCTCTAATCACGTTTTTTCCCCCTTTTATATCACTTATTTTCTTCCCTTACTAGAATGGGAACTCCATAAAAGCAAGGATTTGACTCTTTCATTCACTGATATACCTCTAGATACAGACTAGTGTAAAAGCTCAGTAGACATTAGCTGAGTAACTGGGGGAAAATATCTATTACTTGGGATGAGAGTTCTATAGATACGTTTTATGTCAGTATTGCTAGTGGTGCTGCTTAATCTTCTACATTTAGGTTCTTCCTAATGTTCTGTAACCACATCTATGTGCTTCCCATAAAGCTGTTCTGTCAAGTTAAGCTACTGACAAACACTCAGCAAGCTAACACAACACGTCTTCTGCAAAGTCGGCTATGTCTTTTGTGACTTGCCAGGCACCTGCCATCCATATGGTAACCCACAGATGCAGACTGTTTTCATCTCCAAAACAGGCAGCTTGAGCTTCAGGAGAGTTTCTGGACAACTCATACCTACCTTTTTATACTTGCCTGGGAACTAACGCATGTCACTTCTACTCACAGCCCATTGAACAGACTTGTTTTGCTGTTTTATTGCAAATGTCCAGCTGTATATTTGTCTTTACTTATTCTACTCAGCAATTGATGTGTGCCTCAAGTATGAGCACATAGGACTTACTTCAGCTTAGGAAAATTTTCCTTTGTTATGTCCTGAAATTGTTTCCCAGTATTTTCTCTGTTGCCTAGTTCTGAAAAATACAATTAGGTATAAGCTGAAGACTTTGTACCTCTTAATTTCTTGTTTTAACCTCATTATGTTTCAGTGCTGAATTCAGAATGATTCCCTCAGTACTATCTTCCAGTTCGCCAATTTTCCTTTTAACTATAGAAACTCTCCCACTTATTCCATTTACAGAGTTTTGAGATATCCATCACATTGTTTCTAGCTTCTAATTTCTAACTGATTATTTTGTTACTCATTTACTCATTTTTTCTCAATTTTTATCTGCTTCATTTTAATACTTTTTTATTTAAAAAGATGGGCTTCCCCTGGTGGCTCAGTGATAAAGAATTCACCTGCCAATGCATGAGATGCGGTTTGATTCCTGCATTGGGAAGATCCCCTGGAGGAGGAAATGGCAACCCACTCCAGTATTCTTGCCTGGAAATCCCATGGACACAGGAGCCTGGCTGGCTACAGTCTGCGGGGTCACAAAAGAGCCAGACATGACTTAGTAACTAAACAACAACCAATTTTAAAAGATTTTATTTCTTTATATCATTATTTTATGATTATTCATAGATGACTATTTTTTTTTTTTTTCCCCCCAGGAATCAAAGCATCCTCTAGTTGTTTATTTTGTTGAATATCTTCCTGGTGCTTTTTTTCTCATTGGATTTGAATTGTAGTTTACTGGCTGATATAGGAGGCTTCCTTGGTGGCTTAGACAGTAAAGAGTCCACCTGCAGTGCGGGAAACCCGGGTTTGACCCTGGGTCAGTAGAGTGGAAGTTACCTTAAAGAAAAAAAAAAAAATTACCTTCACTATCTATCACGCATTGTAGATTTACAGTATCTTCCATGTGGCTGCCTGGAAATCTCGGGCCAGAATCAGATTTTATGTTAGCCGGATGGTATTCCTGTCCTATTGTGGTATGGGGGATATTGTAGATCCAGTAATTAGTAGCTTGTCACAAATCTGACTTCTGTGAGATGCTCTGCTCCTTCCTGTGTCACAGGTACAAGGTTTAATAATCCACAGGCCTGTCATTTCTCAGTACCCTCCCACCCGCTATAGGTTGGAAGGTCTTACCAGCTCCCAGTTTCATGCTATGATTCTGAGTGGGGACCCTGAATCTGAACCTTCTCATTGCCTCTATTTCTAGATATTGAGTTCAACAGTCCCATAGTATAGCATTTGCTCCCTGCTGTCTGTTTCAATACTTTTCTTGTATACGGAGAATTTTATCTTGCATTGGGTACAGATATCCTTTTTTAAAAAAAGATCATGTTTCTTTTTTTTTTTTAATATTGGAACATAGTTGATAAACAATGCTATGTTAGTTTCAGATGTATAGCAAAATGATTCAGTTATACATATACATGTATTTATTTTTCAATTTTTTTTGTATTTAGGTTATTATAGAATATTGAGCAGAGTTCCCTGTGCTATACAGTAGGTCCTTATTGGTTATCTATTTTAAATATAGCAGTGTGTTCATGTCAGTCCCAAATTCCCAACCTAACTCTTAGCATAAATTTGTTCTGTAAGTCCATGAGTCTGTTTTTGTTTTGTAAGGAAGTTCATTTGTATCCTTTTTTTTAAGATTCCACATAATCAGATCAGATCAGATCAGATCAGTCGCTCAGTCGTGTCCGACTCTTTGCAACCCCATGAATCGCAGCACGCCAGGCCTCCTTGTCCATCACCAACTCCCAGAGTTCACTCAGACTCATGTCCATCAAGTCAGTGATGCCAGACAGACATCTCATCCTCTGTCGTCCCCTTCTCCTCTTGCCCCCAACCCCTCCCAGCATCAGAGTCTTTTCCAATGAGTCAACTCTTCCCATGAGGTGGCCAAAGTACTGGAGTTTCAGCTTTAGCATCATTCCTTCCAAAGAAATCCCAGGGCTGATCTCCTTCAGAATGGACTGGTTGGATCTCCTTGCAGTCCAAGGGACTCTCAAGAGTCTTCTCCAACACCGCAGTTCAAAAGCATCAATTCTTTGGCACTCAGCCTTCTTCACAGTCCAACTCTCACATCCATACATGACCACAGGAAAAACCATAGCCTTGACTAGACGGACCTTTGTTGGCAAAGTAATATCTCTGCTTTTGAATATGCTATCTAGGGTGTTTGTTATGACCAGTGCATTTTCTTGGCAAAGCTCTATTAGTCTTTGCCCTGCTTCATTCCATATTCCAAGGCCAAATTTGCCTGTTACTCCAGGTGTTTCTTGACTTCCTACTTTTGCATTCCAGTCCCCTGTAATGAAAAGGACATCTTTTTTGGGTGTTAGTTCTAAAAGGTCTTGTAGGTCTTCATAGAACCATTCAACTTCAGCTTCTTCAGCATTACTGGTTGGGGCATAGACTTGGATTACTGTGATATTGAATGGTTTGCCTTAGAAACGAACAGAGATCATTCTGTCGTTTTTGAGATTGCATTCAAGTACTGCATTTCGGACTCTTTAGTTGACCATGATGGCTACTCCATTTCTTGTGAGGGATTCCTGCCTGCAGTAGTAGATATAATGGTCATCTGAGTTAAATTCACCCATTCCAGTCCATTTCAGTTCACTGATTCCTAGAACGTCGACATTCACTCTTGCCATCTCTTGTTTGACCACTTCCAATTTGCCTTGATTCATGGACCTGACATTCCAGGTTCCTATGCAATATTGCTCTTTACAGCATCAGACCTTGCTTCTATCACCAGTCACATCCACAGCTGGGTATTCTTTTTGCTTTGGCTCTATCCCTTCATTCTTTCTGGAGTTATTTCTCCACTGATCTCCAGTAGCATATTGGGCACCTACTGACCTGGGGAGTTTCTCTTTCAGTATCCTGTCATTTTGCCTTTTCATACTGTTCATGGGGTTCTCAAGGCAAGAATACTGAAGTGGTTTGCCGTTGCCTTCTCCAGTGGACCACATTCTGTCAGATCTCTCCACCATGACCTGCCCATCTTGGGTTGCCCCATGGGCATGGCGAATTTTCTTTGAGTTAGACAAGGCTGTGGTCCTAGTGTGATTAGATTGACTAGTTTTCTGTGAGTATGGTTTCAGTGTGTTTGCCCTCTGATGCTCTCTTGCAACACCTACCGTCTTACTTGGGTTTCTCTTACCTTGGGCGTGGGGTATCTTCTCACTGCAGCCCTTCCTAACCTTCAACGTGGGATAGCTGCTCTAGGCCCTCCTGTGCCTGCGCAGCCATGGCTCCTTTGATGTGAGGTTGGTCCTTCTGGCCACCGCCCCTGGCCCATATATTTGTCTTTCTCTGATAGATTTACTTCACTTGGTATGAATCTCCAGGTCCATCCATGTTGCTGAAGATGGCATTATTTCATTCTGTTTAACACCCAAAAAAGATGTCCTTTTCATTATAGGGGACTGGAATGCAAACGTAGGAAGTCAAGAAACACCTGGAGTAACAGGCAAATTTGGCCTTGGAATACAGAATGAAGCCAGGCAAAGACTAATAGAGTTTTGCTGAGAAAATGCACTGGTCATAACAAACACCCTCTTCCAACAACACAAGAGAAGACTCTATACATGGACATCACCAGATGGTCAACACCGAAATCAGATTGATTATATTCTTTGCAGCCAAAGATGGAGAAGCTCTATACAGTCAGCAAAAACAAGACCAGGAGCTGACTGTGGCTCAGACCATGAATTCCTTATTGCCAAATTTAGACTTAAGTTGAAGAAAGTAGGGAAAACCACTAGACCATTCAGGTATGACCTAAATCAAATCCCTTATGATTATACAGTGGAAGTGAGAAATAGATTTAAGGGCCTAGATCTGATAGATAGAGTGCCTGATGAACTATGGAATGAGGTTTGTGACATTGTACAGGAGACAGGGATCAAGACCATCCCCATGGAAAAGAAATGCAAAAAAGCAAAATGGCTGTCTGGGGAGGCCTTACAAATAGTTGTGAAAAGAAGAGAAGTGAAAAGCAAAGGAGACAAGGAAAGATATAAACATCTGAATGCAGAGTTCCAAAGAATAGCAAGAAGAGATAAGAAAGCCTTCTTCAGTGATCAATGCAAAGAAATAGAGAAAAACAACAGAATGGGAAAGACTAGGGATCTCTTCAGGAAAATCAGAGATACCAAGGGAACATTTCATGCAAAGATGGGCTCGATAAAGGACAGAAATGGTATGGACCTAACAGAAGCAGAAGATATTAAGAAGAGATGGCAAGAATACACAGAAGAACTGTACAAAAAAGATCTTCACGACCCAGATAATCACGATGGTGTGATCACTGATGTAGAGCCAGACATCCTGGAATGTGAAGTCAAGGGGGCCTTAGAAAGCATCACTACGAACAAATCTAGTGGAGGTGATGGAATTCCAGTTGAGCTATTCCAAATCCTGAAAGATGATGCTATGAAAGTGCTCTACTCAATATGCCAGCAAATTTGGAAAACTCAGCAGTTGCCACAGGGCTGGAAAAGGTCAGTTTTCATTCCAATCCCAAAGAAAGGCAATGCCAAATAATGCTCAAACTACCACACAATTGCACTCGTCTCACACGCTAGTAAAGTCACGCTCAAAATTCTGCAAGCCAGGCTTCAGCAATATGTGAACCGTGAACTTCCTGATGTTCAAGCTGGTTTTAGAAAAGGCAGAGGAACCAGAGATCAAATTGCCAACATCCGCTGGATCATGGAAAAAGCAAGAGAGTTCCAGAAGAACATCTACTTCTGCTTTATTGACTATGCCAAAGCCTTTGACTGCGTGGATCACAATAAACTGTGGAAAATTCTGAAGGGAATACCAGATCACCTGATCTGCCTCTTGAGAAATTTGTATGCAGGTCAGGAAGCAACAGTTAGAACTGGACATGGAACAACAGACTGGTTCCAAATAGGAAAAGGAGTTCGTCAAGGCTGTATATTGTCACCCTGTTTATTTAACTTATATGCAGAGTACATCATGAGAAACGCTGGACTGGAAGAAACACAATTGGAATCAAGATTTCTGGGAAAAATATCAATAACCTCAGATATGCAGATGACACCACCCTTATGGCAGAAAGTGAAGAGGAACTCAAAAGCCTCTTGATGAAAGTGAAAGTGAAGAGTGAAAAAGTTGGCTTAAAGCTCAACATTCAGAAAACGAAGATCATGGCATCCGGTCCCATCACTTCATGGCAAATAGATGGGGAAACAGTGGAAACAATGTCAGACTTTATTTTTCTGGGCTCCAAAATCACTGCAGGTGGTGACTGCAGCCATGAAATTAAAAGATGCTTACTCCTTGGAAGGAAAGTTATGACCAACCTAGATAGCATATTCAAAAGCAGAGACACTACTTTGCCAACAAAGGTTCATCTAGTCAAGGCTATGGTTTTTCCTGTGGTCATGTATGGATGTGAGAGTTGGACTGTGAAGAAAGCTGAGCACCGAAGAATTGATGCTTTTGAACTGCGGTGTTGGAGAAGACTCTTGAGAGTCCCTTGGACTGCAAGGAGATCCAACCAGTCCATTCTGAAGGAGATCAGCCCTGGGATTTCTTTGGAAGGAATGATGCTAAAGCTGAAACTCCAGTACTTTGGCCACCTCATGGGAAGAGTTGACTCATTGGAAAAGACTCTGATGCTGGAAGGGATTGGGGGCAGGAGGAGAAGGGGACGACAGAGGATGAGATGGCTGGATGACATCACCGACTGGCTGGGCGTGAGTCTGAGTGAACTCCGGGGGTTGGTGATGGACAGGGAGGCCTGGCGTGCTGCGATTCATGGGGTCGCAAATAGTCGGACATGACTGAGCGACTAATCTGATCTGATCTGATCTGAATGGCTGAGTAATACTCAATTGTATATATGTACCACATCTTCCTAATCCATTCATCTGTTAATAGACGTTTGGGTTGATTCCATGTCTTGGCTATTATAAACAGTGCTGCAGTGAACTCTGGGGTGCACGTATCCTTTCACATCATGTTTTCCTCCAGATGTATGCCCAGGAATGGGATTTCTGGATCATATGGTAGCTCTATTTTTACTTTTTTAGCAACCACCATAGCAATGGCACCCCACTCCAGTACTCTTGCCTGGAAAATCCCATGGACAGAGGAGCCTGGTGGGCTGCAGTCCATGGGTCGCTAAGAGTCAGACACAACTGAGCGACTTCACTTTCCCTTCTCACTTTCATGCATGGAGAAGGCAATGGCAACCACTCCAGTGTTCTTGCCTGGAGAATCCCAGGGACGGGGGAGCCTGGTGGGCTGCCATCTATGAGGTCGCACAGAGTCGGATACGACTGAAGCAACTTAGCAGCAGCAGCAGCATACTGTTCCTCATTGCGACTGTACCAATTTTACATCCCCACTGCAGTGTAGGAGGGTTCTCTTTTCTCCATATCTTCTCCAGCATTTATTGTTTGTAGATTTTTTGACGGTGGCCATTCTGACTGACTTGTGGTGATATCTCATTGTAGTTTTGATTTGCATTTCTCTAATAATTAGTGATGTTGAGCATCTTTTCATATGCCTCTTGGCCGTTCATGTGTCTTATTTGGAGAAATGTCTATTTCTCCCCAAAAATGGGTCTTCTGCCCATTCTTTAATAGGGTTGTTTGTTTTTCAGATATTGAGCCACATGTGCTGTTAGTAAATTTTGGAGACTAATCCCTTGTTAGTTGCATCATTTGCAAACATTTTTTCCCATTCTGTGAGTTATCTTTTCATTTTGTTTATGGTTTCCTTTGTTGTGCAGAATTAAAAGACAAATGTAGGTACAGACATGTTTTAGTATTTGAAATTTCAGGTAAAATTTTATTTTTAATGGTATTTTGAGGAATAAGTATTGAGCATGTAAATTCAAAGTGCTATCTTGTCCAGAAATCTTTTAAATTAAAATAATTTATTTTAATTACAAAAGAATTTATTCTCATTATCATAAACTTGGAAACTACAGTAAAACATACAGAAAATATTTAAAAAGTGAAAATGCCAGTCACGTCTGACTCTTTGTGACCCCATGGACTATAGCCTGTCAGGCTCCTCTTTCCATGGAACTCTCCAGGCAAGAATATTGAAGTGGGTAGCCATTACCTTCTCCAGGGTTCTTCCTGACTCAGGGATCGAACTCAGGTCCCCCACAGTGCAGGCAGATTCTTTGCTGCCTGAACCACCAGGGAAATATTTAAGTAACCAATAATAAACTGCTAAGTTGCTTCAGTCGTGTCCGACTCTGTGTGACCCCAGAGATGGCAGCCCACCAGGCTCCCCCGTCCCTGGGATTCTCCAGGCAAGAACACTGGAGTGGGTTGCCATTTCCCTCTCCAATGCATGAAAATGAAAAGTGAAAGTGAAGTCGCTCAGTCATCTCCGACTCTTAGCGAACCCATGGACCGCAGCCTACCAGGCTCCTCCATCCATGGGATTTTCCAGGCAAGAGTACTGGAGTGGGTGCCATTGCCTTCTCCAATAATAAACTACACAGAAATAATTATAGGTAACATTTAAGGGTGTTATCACCCATGTTTTGCTTTTCGCTGAATGCATTTCATACTACATGTTTACTTTTATATCCTTTTCTTTTGCTCCAGACATTATAGGGTGGGTTTACCATGCCATTAAATAATCTTCAAAAGCAATTTTTAACAGCTCCTTAATGTTCCCAACATATGGAGGTACTATAAAAACATAAATCATCCAATTTTTTAATATCTCTCATAGCATAAATTAGCATGTGATTACTGCATGGAAGAGTAAGAATATTTTTAAGTCACTTGATACATAGTGAAACACTTCTGTCCAGATATGGTGTTTCAACTTTATATTTCACTAGTAACATAACCATTCTCTAGCCAATTCTAAGAATTATTTTTCCAACTTTGCCAATTGGATGGATGAAAAATGCTGTTTATATGCTTGTCCTTTGAAAAATTCTTACAACTGTTTGGATATTCCTATTTTCACTTCTAGCTTATAAAATTTTACTTATTCTAAATAAAGACTCTAAGTTCTTGTCACTTTTTGGTTTGGCTGGGAAGCCAATTTTAATATTTTCTTTTTTCGTTATTTCTACTTGTATGCCTTTTCTACCTTCTTCAGCCTTTTGTTGTATACGTTCTTTTACTTTATGACTCCTCAGGCTGCTTGCTGAATTAATTCATTTTAAGTATCTCCGGTTTATTTACAGCCTTACATGTTTTATTACTTCTGTGTCTATATTTTGTTGGCATTGATATAAATATACTTACTCTAATTATTTCTAAAGTGGGTTGTAATTAACTTTTATTTACTCTTTGATCCAATATTTTTAAAGGGAATTTCCAGGTTTTTTTAAATTTTGCTTAAACATTTTTATTAATTCTAGTTTTATTTCACTGGGCTTGAGAATATATTTTTTTTGCTTAAAACTTTATCACACCTACTGAATAAGTGGTCAGATATAAAAATATCCCATGGATGTTTGAAAACAACCTGTATTTTCTTTTCAAAGGGTATAAGGACATGTATGTATATGTAAATTTCTGCATTTATTCATATTTATATTTTTCAAAGCTTTTATTCCTTTTAATATTTATTCACTCTGTCATAGGTTGACAATGGTATAATGTTTCAAAGCTCATTATTTCTGTAGTTGTTAGTGTATATATTTTGGCATTTGATGGCTATGTCTTCTAGCACATAAGTTGCATATCTGTTACATCATCTTTGCATTACATTCCTTTTATCTGCACAAAATATTCTTATTTTCCAGGTTTTTGTTATTTGCCTTGAACATTGTTGTTCTTATTGCTTTTTGCAAGACATTCCCACAAACAATTTTTCAATTTTTAAAACATCTTAAAGTTTTATCAAAGTATCTTTGGTTATCTGAATATATTTAAGATTTAATTTTCTAGCCCAAATTGTTGGGAATATTTATAGCAATTAATCTATTGCTATAATATGTATTTGAGCTTAATTTTATCATATTATCTAATCTTTGTTTGACTTTTCCTCTCATTGTAGTTTTGTTTTCTTTTATCTTATGAAGAGGTTTATATGACTGAAATCCTTTCAGTAATTCTACTAGTCATAATTCAATTTGTTTATCACATGCATGTTAACACTATTTCTCTGTTAAATTCGAGACTACATTTCTGATGAGGGATTTAAATTATCTGAGTTTAACCTGACTTTCTGCTTTCTCTGTATTTATCAGTTTTTACTCCTTTTATCTGGTATTATATCAACTATTTATTATAAAATTCTTACTTATTTTTCATATAAAACATATTTTCAGATTTTGAATTTAGTTGTGTGCCCATTTGACAGTTCTTCATATTTGATCCTAAAAAATTAATTGGTTTCAAAGTTCTTTGCCATTTTTTTTATACTTTTAACTGTTACAGTCTTGAGTTCTTGATTTCTTTTTCTCTTTATCAGTTGACAGGTATTCTTTTGTGTGTGTGCGCTTTCTCAGGAAGGGATCATGAATGATTTATCTTTCATGATTTTAAGCTTAGCAAAATGTCTTTCTGCCACCTTTTCACATGAGCAACTTGGACATAAATATCTCAGGTTACAAACTTTTCCCATCACTACTTTGTACAAATTGTTTCATTGTCTTGTGATGTTTGATTTTGCAAAGAAGGGTAAGACCAGCCTTGATTTTGTTACTTTACAGATAAGTTTTTATTATTTTTTATTTTTATAAGATTTTAAATTTAACATTGTGATTTAAAATAAAATGGAACGTCTTTATATTTCTAATCATTTAAAAGTTTCTTGTTTGGCTTCCCCGAAGCTTTCACTTATAGCTATTTATATCAGACCTTTGATGGCAGATTCTCTGTTGTTCTGATTTTCAGTCTCGCTAACACCTCTCTTCAGTTACATCTAATTTGTCTTGAGTGTCATTTATCTTCTTTTCTATTTCTTTTTCTCCATCAAATGTTGGGAGATTTTCCTGTACATTAGGTACTTAGTTTTTTGCAATGTCATTTCTGTTTTACCGTCTCCAGTATGGATTTTCAATCTTACCATTGTGTTTGGGCTTTCTTAACTATTTCCTTGATTCAGCCAATCCCCTTATCATCTCTGCATTCACCTCAGGATGTTTTATTTCATTCATTCATGTATATATTGTTTCATTTATTGAATAAACACATAATTATCAAATAACCATTAGATTGTAGAGACTGTGATGGATTATATTTGGGTTCTCAATTAGAAATATAAGCTATTTCTATTATTTTATATAACTTCTCTACTAGACATTAAACTCTGTGTGAACAGGACCTGCACTTCTATATATTTGAATCTCCTTTTTTTTACACGGTACCTGGCTTATGGTAGTCCTTGAATAAATATGTGTTAAATAGATGCTTAGCAATATTCCATATATATATATATACAGATACTCGCTCAGTCGTGTCTGACTCTTTAGCACCCTGCAGATTGTAGCCCCCCAAGCTCCTCTGTTCATGGGATTCTCCAGGCAGGAATACTGGAGTGGGTTGCTGTTTCCTTCTCCATATATGTATACACACACAAACAGATTAAAGGTCTCTGGAATAGGAGAGGAATGTTTCTAAAGAAAAATTAAAAGATAGTCATCATCTGCAATGACAGGCTTCTCCATCAATTACAGGCCCATAATGTTGCTGCAGGACTGATCAGTTGGTTGAATTTGGATTTGTTGTTCAGCCATTCAGTTTTGTCTGACTCTTTGCAACCCATGGACAGCAGTATGCCAGGCTCCCCTGTCCTTCACTATCTCCCGGAGTTTGCTCAAACTCATGTCCATTGAGTTGATGTTGCCATCCAACCATCTCATGCTCTGTCACTCCTTTCTCCTCCTGCCCTCCATCTTTTCCAGCATCAGGGTCTTTTCCAGTCAGTCAGCTCTTTGCATCAGATGGCCAAAGTATTGGAGCTTCAACTTCAGCATCAGTCCTTCCAATGAATATTAAGGATTGATTTCCTTTAGGATTGACTTGTTTGATCTCCTGAATTTGGATTAAACACAGTAAATCTTTTAATCAGTTAAATCTGCTGCACTTTCTATGCATAGATTTGTTGGGACCCTACCATGTCAGATTTGGCCATGCTGACATGGAATAGTTAAGGTTTATCTCTTTAGTTGTCAACTAATGCTTAGTTAAGTCTCACAGCTAAAGTATTAATATATTGAATTCAAACAGAGCCTCAAGCTCTCCACCCCTTCTGTGGGTTCTACAACATACACAGTCTTCTCATAACATATATTCCCAAGATTTTCAGTGGTAAACATCTGTTTTACTTTGAGGTAGTTATGATAAGCATCTGTTTGGAGGAATGAATTTAACAAAACCAGGACACATTTGTTTGCCATGTTATGGATTATCTAGTTTTGCATTGTTTATGAATAAATCATATAGGATGGATAAACCAGTAACCTCAATAGCATGTTTTATTCTGAGTTTAAAGCATAAATTTATGCATTTGTAATTTTTCCTTTAGAAATTTAAAAATTTATGTTTTAGAAGATAGCATGGATTTTGAATGTAGCATAGCTGTTGGGTGCACAGATTCCAGAAATTTCTTTAGTAAGCTAGAATTCAGTTGGCTGATTGAGAGTCCTGGTGTCCACAACTGCACCATTCAGTGCATTAAGTACAAGTGAGTCAAAGACAGCAACAGTATCTCATGAGAAGAAAGTTTTATATATGCATATATATTTACATTCCGTATTTGTATAATACTTTGCATTTCATCCTCAAAGCTCAGTTTAAAAATAAAAATGTAATGAAGGTTCACAAAACTTCAGGAACTTCTTAAGGTCACACAGAAAATTAATAACATTGTCTGAACTGAAAAATCATATCTTTCCAGTAATAGTCTAGTATTGGCTTACACAAACACTGCTTCATTGATAAGTTATTTTGATATCACATTTAGAGGTTATCAATGGCATTTAGTATGCTGCTGAATCCATGACAATATCCATTTTGAATTCTTTGATTTGGTGTACATAATCGTTCCTAGAATTAATCAAGTACAAGATGGAGGAGAAAGATACACAAAAGATTGATCATGGTGTCATTGCATTAAGGCATCTGATCTCCATTTGTATACCAAAAGACACAGTTGCTCCACACAAGTGTCATTCATTGTATCTCTTCCATTGTTTAAGTGACAGTGTCAATATATCGGATATTATCGTATTATTCAATGCACACACCACAAAAGGCAGATTTTGGTCACTCTAAGGTGACATCATTCTTTATCCCAACCTGGCCATTGTAAAACATGGATACCAACTGAAAACCTGGGGATAGGGAACGATTACTTTAAAAACTCATGTATCACTTTAAGCAAAAGGAAAAAAATAATGACCCAGTGAGACCTGAAGGTGGTTTTGGTCAGAATTCACTCAGCTAGAGGCAAGCAGTTCTCATCTCCCATGACTTTGGCTTCTCTTTAATTTGCATTTTCCATTTCCTTTCTCTGGGCCAGCTATGTGCATTTCCCTGTTGTGCCCCGTGACAGAGTCGGCTTCTGTAGAACCTGCCAGGACTATTTGTAATATCCTGGTTATGCAGAGGCCTCAAGTGCTGAGAAGAACAGATTCTGATGTTTCACAGCTACAGGCTTAGAGATGTTGAGAGAGGGACAATTTGGGTGGAGTTTACATGTGTTTCTCCTTGATGGAGAATTAGGGGTGGGGATCTGGTACAGCTGAGGTCAAGTTGTATTTCTGCCCTCTTTTTTTTTTTTTGCTTGTGGCTTGGAAGACCAGCCGCAGTGAGTGTGTGGTTTTTGAGCTTGGAGCATGACTTCCTCATTCTAGAATGCCAGGGTTGGGAAGGCCATTAAAGGTCACATTGCCACACCTCCCATCAAAATCAATTTTAGATGAAGCCTGTAAGAAAAAGCAACAGATTCTGTTTGTACAAAAACTTGGCTCCTAGAATCTAAGAGTGCTTGTTACTCTCTGAAACATCTCTGGCTATCTAGAATTGGTAAATTTTATAGAAATGGGGAGAGGAATGGTAGAAAGGACATTAGTACAGTTTCTCAAACAATGTGAAAATCTCTTGGTAACAAGTGGAAAACTTAAGATATATTGTTGATTTTGAGTTGGTATGAAATTCTGATGGTCTTAGGCATATCTTCTGGGACCATCCTGCCTAGTAATGTGGGAGAGAAGGTTCCTGAAGAATGGAAAGAAATGTCCCAAGTTCTACACCCTGTTTCTCTAGGTGTGCAGGAGAGTTTGGTGGGTCTAGAAGGACCATGTTAACTTGTACAGGTCCAGTGACTCCAGCTGCATACATTGTACTGAAGAAAAAGTTTTCTATCCTGGCCAGTTCTGCTAATGTTCCTCCACTTTCCCCTTCAGGTATGGGTTTAAGAGGTCAGGACAAGGGTGTGAGTGCCCTGCAGAAACCACCCCCTTGTACAGCATACCTTCCCATAAGGATCCATCTGGTCTTTGCTTAATTCCTGATGCCAGTTTCAGTCTTAACATTGTCGTTTGTACATGGATCTGGCTTCTGTAGTGGATGTGAGGAGGCTCTTTTCCTATTATTTTCATTTAACCCACCAAATTTATTCTATAACTGATCATGTCCCAGCACACTGTCTCATGCTAAAGTGTTATCATGGAAGCCAAAGAGCATGCTCAGTGTATACCAGCTTCTCAAAGGAAAGGAAGGTCAGGTCCTGTGAGCAATCATGCAGGACATATATGATGTAGCACCAGATCCAGATACTCAGATGTCCATTGAAAGATGTATTGATTTAGGCCAATGGCTGAGTGAAATGTCTATTCTCTTCTAAGAGGGGAGTCTTGCTTCAAGGTGAAGTGGTCTTCCCATTTGAATAAGGTGTAGGTACTTTTGCAAAGTATTTGGTTTCTTTGCACACAGTGAAGACCAAAGAGTAGGTCTTTGAAGAATGTTGCACTAATACCAAAAAAGCAGCATTTCAATGAGAATCTGAGATCTTGAAACTCTGAATAAAAAACAGTGATCTGACATGTGCAACTTCTGTTTTGTACTTTCCTATAGTTAGAGACTTTCTTCTAGCTCTTGAAGGAAGATTTTCTTATTTCATCCCTTCCTCTTATTTTTGACTTTTGGGAGGATCTGAAACATTATTCCTGTCAAAGAGAACTTGGGTGAAATTGTTGCTGTTGTGATCCTTGCCTTTAATTTATTGAGAGACACAGAGGTTAAACGGACACTACGAAGTTGAGCTGTTGTTGTTTTCTTCATTGTGGTCTTAGTCGTAACTCTGGCCTTGAATGTTTCCTGCAGCTCCTTGGATATCTGGGGATGGTCAGAGTCACATTTCATTGTCTCCAGGAATTGTCATGGCCCTGCGCTTAGCATTCCTTCAGGCTTCTCTTCACTGCAGACGAAGACAGCATTTGGTGCCAGCCTCCCCCAGGAAGAGAGCATTGAGGGTTTTAGCTTGGCCTCTTCAAAGTTAAATGATTTTCCATTTCTGTCAGCTTCAGTTCAAATCAGGAACTGTTGATCCTCAGTATACAGTTGATTCCATATTTCTTGCTCAAATTTGTTTGTAACCACCAAATCAGTCCTCATGGCACACTTTCATGGTCATTCACAGACATACACAAAGCAGCAAAAAATTTGAGTTGCCCAATGCTCATGTTCCAAGCTAAGGTCAAATAAGGCCACATTCTGGCTTATTTCAATTCTCGTACTATAAACAAATATCCTTTTTCATGGTCTATTTAGTGCTATCCTCTTCTCATTTTTGTGCTTTTTGTTGCTGATTTTGTTGCTTAAAATTGCCTCCAAATGTAGTGCTGAAGTACTGGCTAGTATTCCTAGATCAAGAAGGCTGGGGACTTATGTGCCTTTTGGAGTAAATAAATACATGTATTCCGTAAACTTTGTTCAGGCATGTATTAATGCATTACTGTGTAGTTGGCTGTGAGTTCAGTGTTAATGAATTAATTATATATTAAATAATAGTCTTGAAACAGATCACAAACAAGGTTATCTATTGACTGGTTGACAAAAATCTTGGGACCAGAGGCTTTCAGGAACCTAAGCCCATATTTCCCCTAGGAGCAATGATTTAGTGTTTGCTAATTCAGTATTTACTGCAGCTTTATAGAACATAAGTACTGTAAATAATAAGAATCAACTGTAATTGTTTAGTGTTTGCTGTAATGGCAGAGATGATTATTATAGACATAATATGTCAGGGAAGGATGTGGGCATGTTATATACTATGTAAACGACCTGTTAGAAGGAGGAAAGGAGAGAATTCGCCCTCAGCCTGAAATTTGTCTAACAAACTAGACAAAAATGCATCATTTTCTAGACCATTTCACTTGGTGAAATGGCTTGTTTTCTTTCACACCCCTAGCGCTTTTCAAAAAAATGATTGTTTAATTGGTCTTACTGTTATGTGTATATTTGCAATCTGAGGACCCATGGAGGGGAACCACCATGCTCTTTCGGAGGACGGTGTATTGTTGAGTTTTACAGTACATCTTAACATTGCCATGAATCTCTGATCCTGCACCAGCCAGTGTTGCCTATTTAATATCGTTTTTGTTTCCAATATTAATCAGTCATGGAAGACTGTGCTGTTATTCTTTTTAACATGTAAACATTTAGATGAGTAAAAACAGTTTATTGATAGTTATGCACAGACAAGTAATTGATAATTTTGTCAAAATCTCTTTGTGCGTTAATTTGGCAGTTACATTGCCTTGGATGTGGAATAAAAATGACATGACGTTTTTATTTCCTGGCACTCATACCTTGGGATGATTAGAGGGGCTAGGGGAACCTTGAGCTCTGTCAATTGGATGGAAGTAATAACAGGGCCTAATCCGCTGAGCACTTATCTTAAGGAATGCCCTCAACTCTACTTACATCAGACACAGTTTAGAAGACCCCCAGACTACGGCACTGTTGAATCACTCATGTTGGGAACCCAGCTACCAAGGGACCTTAGAAATCTTCATTGTATAACTTCTTTAGCTGCAGTTTCTTTTTATTTCCATTTTTGTTTCATTTTTGTAAAAGAGGTCCTTAGTAGGCACTTTATAGAGCTTTCAGAATGCATTCATAACGTTCGGCACTTAATGCCCACATACCAGGCAGGCCTGGTAAACCTGCAAACCCAGCCTGAAACTTTGCAGCCTCTACTCATCTGATTGTGAATTCCCAGGTGTCAAGACAAAATAGCAATAAGAAGTCAGTATAATGTGAAGGTTTTCTCAGGCCCCTGCAAAGAGCCTAGCCAGATGCACATTTCTTATTCCTTTTGGTAAATAGATTCAGATTTGGTATGATTCAACAAACTAAAACATATTCCCTGCTTGGAGTTCGTTTGTGCCTGCTAATTGCATGAGGCTTAGCAGATCCACCTCACACAGGACCAAATAAGGGCTGGCTAGAAATCAAAACTGCCTTGCCAAGCACTTCGGATTTTCCAAAGGAACTATAATGTTCCAGAAGATGTTGATTAATGGAAATGGGGAACCGTGTGGACTGGGGGTTAAGCCTCACAGATTGATAGCCTGTTCTAGTGTTTATTATTTTTGACTCCAGGTTGTGAAATCTTTCCTCCCATCCTCCCTGAAAGGAGCTTCCTCCATCCTGTGGGCTGGATAATGGGAGTGGGATTCAGTATCTCATGGAGAAATCCAAATGGGACTCACAGAATGTTAATACACCCAGGATTTTGCCCTCTGTTCTGCATTGCTATGCCCCCCAAATACAAAACCTAATTAGTGCACCCAGAGAAGCGTTAAATGGATTTCTTGCTGTTTAATAAATGCTTTACGTGCTTTGGTGTCACTGCAAAATGTGTGGTTGAGTGAGGGTGGGAATTGGGAGAGGAAATGGCAGCTGTTAATGCTTGTGTACTTGGGGGTGAGCATCAGAGACACATGTTTATAACTCAGGCAGTTCTTGTTTTCACCCAGGTTTTTCTCCCTTTGGCTGTTGTATCATTTTCATGGGCTTTATCTCAGAGGCCTATTTTCTAAAGATTTAACCCACAATTGTTCCGGCTTTGGATAATCAGAAATTGCTAGTGACTGATATGCACTGAGCACCCCCTGTGTAATGAGCACAGGGACATGGGAGTTGGAAGATAAGATCTTTGTCTCTGGGGAGCTTATGCCTTTTGGAGCAGAGAGAACACATGATATCTGATTTGCAGAGCAGAACTTTGGTCTGACATTCAAAGTCCTCCATAATTTGTTCCTTCTTTAGTTACTGGTCTGTCATATGGATCTTCTCTCTTAAAGACAAGTCTTCATTGGCTTTTACATTTGTGGTTGTCCAATTTTGCTGCATGCTAGCATCAGCTGCTGCTGCTAAGTCGCTCAGTCGTGTCCAACTCTGTGCAACTCCATAGACGGCAGCCCACCAGGCTCCCCCGTCCCTGGGATTCTCCAGGCAAGAACACTGGAGTGGGTTGCCATTTCCTTCTCCAATGCATGAAAGTAAAAAGTGAAAGTGAAGTCACTCTGTCATGCCCCACTCTTTGCGACCCCATGGACTGCAGCCTACCAGGCTCCTCCATCCATGGGATTTTCCAGTATCACCTGGAGAGCTTTAAAAAAATGTTCAAGCTACTGCCTCCATCAAGTGCTTGGAGACCCTTAGACTACATCAGAATCGCCTAGAATGCATGTTAGAACACACATTCCTGGGCTTCTCACCCAGAGTTTGTGAGTCAGTAGATCTAGGACTTGATAATTTGCATTTCTAAAAGCTATTGATAATGCTGCTAGTCCAAAATCATGCTTGAGTATATTTGCTTTTTATCAGTGAAATCAGAATCTGTGTGACTTCAGTATTTTTATAAATTCTTCTAATTTCTAGCTGTGCCAAAATTGAGATCCATGTTGTGTATATTCCCTGCTAATTAATGCACATCATAGAGGTGATTATTATCCACCATTAATTTCTTTGAATGTTTCCCATGATTTGGTTCTTTTTCTCTAACTAGATCATAAGTCTTCATGTTGGGAGCTGTGTATTTTCTACTTTTATTGACTCCCAGGGTACCTGAGACAGAGTGGTCACAGAGAAGTATAATTTGAGTGGTGTTAACCAAGCAAATTTGGGAGGGTGGATGAGAAGAGTGGGAGGTATCATCAATTCCCTTGGTCTCCCCATTCTTCAAAAATCCAGCGGAAGGCTCCCTTCCCCCATCTGTGGACTCATAATGCATTAGAGCTACCTTCTTTCCCCTTCTCTCTTCGCTCCCTTTGGGGAGGGCACATTTTTAATGTTAGTTATACAGAAAGCAACTGCCAAGAGTACTGTATTCATAATGATAAATCCTGCATCCACATCTTGGCTCTGATATTTTTAGTTACAGGATCTTGGAGACATTACTTAAAATTTTCAAGCTTCCATTTATTCATTTGTAAAATAGGGATAAGAACGTCTTCATAGACTTGTGAGGATTACGTGAGTGTGCTTAAAACAGTTCTAAGCATAATACAAAACACAGAAGGCACAGCAGGCCATTTTTCATAGTGACATTGGAGCAAACATACCTTTTTTCTGGTCAGATAGTTGAGAAGCCCATGGATTGTACAGAAATGTAAGAGGAGATTAGCACATGTCTTAGCATCATCCCATCACTGCAGTGTGTGGTTTGGAAGTGTTTAGTCCTTTCCTTTATGAACCAAGAGCCTGGGGAATGGAAAATCTTGAGAAACTCCATAATTAAGATAAAGACAAGACCTTGTTGAACTTCACTGGCAGTGAATTCTACTCCAACATCAGATGTATGTTCACAAAGCTTATTTCTTAGTCAGGAAGCTGGCTATGAGCACCTAGAATTCCGCAGCAAGCTTTGGTGCCTTTAGAGCTTTGTTTCCAGAATGACTCATGAAATAAAGGGGCCTGGTATCATATATACAACTTTTTAGCAAATGTTCTTCCTAATAGATAATTTATGTGCCTTAATTCTAGAATCATAAGCGTTTTTTGAGAAAGCATTGAGATTGCATAGTGATGAAATCAAGTCCTGATAGGAAGCAAGATGGTGAACTAGAGGAGTTAAGAATCTGTATCAAACTATTAAAGGAGGCCCCCGCCCTCTTGCCATGAACTTCTGTGCTCCTCAAGGTGTGGTCCTCACAGAATCACTTGGGCTCTTGTTAAGAATGCAGACTCTCAGGCAACATTATAGACCTCCTGAGCCAGCATCTGAAGTCTTCAGAAGTCTCACGTGATTCATGTACACATTAAAATTTGAGAAGACGGAAGAGTCTCTTAGAATTGGACTTGAAATTGGGAGACCTAAGTTGGTATTGTTTTAAATCTATCTGCACTTCAGTTTCTGCAAAAAAAAAAAAAAAAGAAAAAAGAGTTGACTAAGTCCAGGTCTTTCAATTGATGGGAATAGTTAGTAAAAGGATACCAGTAGAAAAGGTGTACTGATCCAATGGCCAGAAGACCAGTCCTCTTCCTACTTACCCTCCTCTTCTTTGGCAACGTTTTTGGATGCCCATCTCTTTTCAAGCTGCTTTGGGGTGTGTCTGTCCCAGCTGTATCCATTTCCAGTTATGAGACATTGAGAGCTTCCCAGGGACACCCAGCTCTCCTGGCATCCTGCACCAGGTCTGTGCCTAAGCCAAGAGGAGCAGAGACTCCCCTCCTCAGACTTGCCTTCAAGGCAGTTTATGTTTCAGAGGAACAAGTGAGGATAGGCCCTGTCTCTAGGCCACCAGGAAGCACTTCAACCAGATAATAGCCCTCTCCAGTTACTCCGTGCATCCCACCTTGGACAACTGGGAAGGCACAGCAGGGATGATGGGCATTGTTGCGCTCAGCCCCATTCCTGATAGTGCAGAATTAAAGAAAGCACCTATGTGGCTGCTGAATCACTTCCTACTGTTCCCCTGTGCAAATGCTGTGCTCAATAACCCTATGAGTGCCTCATTCCTTCTACCCAACTGAGGCAGCACACAGAGCCACAGGGCAGGGAGCTGGCAAGATATTAGTTCAGGACCCCTTAAAGTATCTTTCTTAAGATCGATTTGTCACCAGCCCATTGGGCCACTCAGTCAGCCTGGCTGAAATATACCTGACTGCAGCCTCAGGAAGGCTTGTGTGTGAGGAGTGGACCTTCTCTTCCAAGATGCCCTCCTTTGGTCAGCAGTCTTTGTATCCCAAGCAGACTCATGGAAGAGCTCTGGAGCTGCAGGAGCCAGAAAACCTTGGACAACAACTGAAATACTGAAACTGTGGGCCTGACGCCACCCCAGGGGAAAACAACCAACCACAGTGAAATGAGATCCAAGTGGGATGTATGGATTTTGTTGGAAACATAGGAAAGGGAAATGATAGTAAATCAGAAGGCAAGCCTATCATTCTGAAAGGACTTCTTCCTGCTGCTGAAGTTTATGGGGTGCTTTGGTTACCACCAGGATCTTGTGGGGCCCCAGCTGTCCAGAGCAGAGGAGAGAGACCCCCCGCCCCCACCAGCAGGTGGATTGGTAACAGGATTCAGTGTGATGACAGGCCAGCCTTGTAATTTACTTCTTCAAGGGCAAAGCGACACTGCTTTCGCTGTGAGCTTTAGAGTATTTGAACAGATAAGTGAGTGAGCCTGAGAGACCCAGTAAAGAGAATTGCTGGATGTCAGAGGGGAGGGGAGGACTTTAAAGGAGCAGAACTGTATTCTGAGAAGAAAGGACAGCTGCATGTTCACCCCGCTGACTCTCAGCTATGTCACTGCCTGAGCTCCTCATAGCCCTTTTTGCTGTTGTTTAGTTTCTAAGTCGTGTCTGACTCTATGCAACCCCGTGGACTATATATAGTCCCCAAGCTCCTCTGTCCATGGGATTTCATAGGCAAAAATACTGGAGTGGGTTGCCATTTCCTTCTCTAGGAGATCTTCCTGACCCAGGGTTTAAACCACGTGTGCTGCATCTGCAGATGGATTCTTTACCACCGAACCACCAGGGAAACCCTCATTTATGTGTTCGCCTACTTATTTATTATTATCTTACCAACTAAAATGTGATTTCTGCAGGAGCTGGACATTTGTCTGACTCATTCACAGCTGTATCTTTAGAAGTAGCCCACTGTCTGGCTAAAGTAACCCACAGAGTAGGTATATAATAAATGTTTTGAATGAAGAAATGAATTTTTATTGTTTGGGGACTGTCGTCTTGAATAATTCTGCTTGGGTAGCTTTCAGAGCTGGCATAGATCATATTTATATTTCGGTGAATGGTAGGTATGAGGGTTGTTTTCCTTCATGGAGAAGAAAGCATATAAAATAATTCAAGGCCATTTCCTGCATCCCAGAGAAGCTCTTCGAATCCTGTTTTCCTCCCTCAGTCTGTCAGGACTTTTGGAAAAGAACCTTGGGTGTTCTGGGATAAACTTCCTAACAAACATTTATTAAGCACAGTGTACTTGCACTCTACTAAGAGTGGAGGGATACATGATGGGTATCAGAATTCCCTGCTCTTAAGGAATTCATAGTGTGCTGAAAAGTAATAGGTGTACAAACAGATCGAGTCCATCTGTACCTAAGGGCTAGAATGGACATGTGCATAAGTTATACCTGAGAGAAATCCTTTGAACTTGGGAGGAGAATGAATAAAAGGTAATAGCCTCCCGGAAGAAATTAAGTGTATTCTGAGTATTGAAGAAGAAATAGGGACTGGCTCTAGGTTATGATGACAGAGAAGGGTATTCCAGGTAGACATAAAAGCATTATGATGCTTCATAGGGAACAGAACCGAGTGTGTTGAGACCTGTAAGTGTAAGGTATGAGGGGACAAGTGATGAGACACTGGAATGGCTTGATAGCCATCCATCATGCCTACCATAGACAGAGAACTTAAAAAAGGTCTCCGAAGTAGAGAGGGATTCCCAAATGAGAGATGGCTTTCATCTCATTCCCAGATGAGAGTTAGGTGAATTCCAATGACTAAATGGATTCAGTGGACAGTTTAACCCAGGATCATTACCTGGATCATCTTTCCAACTGTGACTTCTTGCTCTTCAGGCTCATCTGTTGGCCATCCTATCATTTACACCTTGAGCCAAAATAAGGAAAGAGCCAGAATCATGAAGCAAACTCAGATACCTCCATGATTTCCAAATGAGCAGCCCTATGTGAAATAGTGATTGACTTAGACATCTGAAATAAAATAAGGCTTCCAAATGACCCCTGGGTTTCCTTTATATGAGTCCATTATACCTTTAGTATCATAGCAGATACTGAGATATGTCTTTGTGTATCCATATACATGTGCATTTTTATATAATCGTCTCTTGGTGGACATGTAACACAGAAAGACAGGGGGACACGTGATACACTCCTTTCCCCAAGGTGCAGAGCACCTCTGCTCTCTTCTCTGTTTTAACGTGGCTTTATGGACATACAGAATAAGCAGACAGCGGTACAGAAGTCTACCTACAGAACTGCTTTCCAAGCTCAAAATGAGAGTACGCACAGGGCAATGTAAGTCTGCATTTTGGCAGACAATTCCTCTTGGTGGCTTATCAGTCAGTGCTAGAATACTCTTCCATCATACTCATTACTGATAAGTTTATATTGTACAGATACTTATAATCTGGTATTATTGTTTCTCAGAAAGATATGTAGGAAAAGAAACTAGCTAAACCTCTGGCAACTTGGTGACCTTGAGCTAAGAGTTCCATAATGCAAACAAGATTTTTAGTTGAATGTGTTTTCCTGATTATCTGACTTCCTTTTTGGATTTTTGAATACCCTTGGGGATTTGAATCCGGTATCATTTTTGTCATCTGGGTCATGGGCAGTGTCTGTCTTCATTGTTCTTCTGGGACCTCAAGCCCTCAAGTGGTTAACTTCTATGATACCATTCTTGTGATACCATGTCTTTGGGATCACCAGGGGCTTTTGCAGCAATAGGTATATAACCACCCACCCCCGACCCCCCACCCACCAGACTGTTCACTAAGGGCTGTCATAGAGGCTTTCTGGTTTTCTTGTGCTTTGAGCTGAAATTTTAAGATACGATCACAGTCCTTGCCTTTCTGTGATTATTCCAGTGCATCCAGGAGCAGCCCCCTGGCCCACAGTCCTTGCGGCCGTCACTACTGCCCTAACCGCTAAGTGCCACAGCCACTGGGTCACCCACCACACTAGCTACAGAAGGCACAATCAACCACAATGATAATTTGATTAACTTGAAGCAGTTGTTTCCAATGGAGGCAAGATAAGGATCATACAAAATTACCCCAGAATCTGATGTTTGAGGGTCTGTCTCATAGGACCACTTCTGAGCACTGGCATACCAGTTGTTTTGTTAGAGATAATTTAATACAGAAAGTGGTTACCAGTGTAAGAATTTGCCAAGGCTACTTTAAAAAATACCACAGACTGGATCAGTTCAACAAGAAAAATTTATTTTCTCACAGTTCTGGAGACAAGAAGTCCCAGGTCAGAGGTGCTGGAGAGGTCAGTTTCTTCTGAGGCCTCTCTCTGGCTTGTTAATGGTTTCTGGCTATGTCTTCACATGGTCACCCCTCAATCTCTGTGCTTATGTGGTAATCTTCTTTTCTTATAAGGAGACCAGTCATATTGGATGAGGGTCTACCCATATGAATTCATTCTACCTTCATCATCTCTTTTAAGGCCCTGTTTCTAAGTATAGTCATGTTTTAGGTACTAGGGCTTTAGGACTTCAACATGTGGGATTTAGGGGGATGCAATGCAGACCATAGCAAACAATTACTAGAGAGCTGAAAAGACAAGGTGGGAACATTGAAATAACAGAGACAGTAACCCTAAGAAGCAGCTATCCTGCCTTTGATCTAGAGAAATAAAAGGAAGAGATTAAAGATAACCTAGAAGCTTAGATGACAGAGAAGACATTGGGACCCCACTCCAGTACTCTTGCCTGGAAACTCCCATGGATGGAGGAGCCTGGTAGGCTGCAGTCCATGGGGTCTCTAAGAGTCGGGCACGACTGAGCGACTTCACTTTCCCTTTTCACTTTCATGCATTGGAGAAAGAAGTGGCAACCCACTCCAGTGTTCTTGCCTGGAGAATCCCAGGGACAGAGGAGCCTGGTGGGCTGCCATCTATGGGGTCACACAGAGTCGGACACGACTGAAGTGACTTAGCAGCAGCAGCAGCAGAAGCTTAGATAAGGGGCCTTGCATAAATGGGGTACAGACCTCTGAGGATCAGGAGCTACTGACTGGAACTGGCATCTGCTGGGGGTACCAGGGCACTGGTATTTGGGAACACAGGAAATACTGGAAGGAAAATTCCCTTTCTCCTCCCTCAGCATTCCAGTCTCACTTTAATTTCCTCTATAAGTAGATCCTAATAGGTGCCCACTGGTAAAGGACAAATATAACCTGCAATTTGCAGTCCCAGCAATTATATGGTATATTATTGAAGGATGGGTTTGAGCTAAAAGACAATAACTTAATAGACAGTATAAGTTGCTTAGCTTCTTTAAAAAAAATAATTTTCTGCTCTATACCCTTGCTTTTCTTAGTAACATGTGAAAACATTTCCAGTGCCCATACCCTTCTAAAGCATGAATTCTAATGGCTGCATATGTATTCCATCATAGGGATGAACCATAATTTAGTTAACCAACTTCCTGTCCTTAGCCATTAGATGTTTTGAAATCTTGTTGTTCTTATCCACAGTAATGCAGCCTGCTAAATCTAAGCACATATCCTTAAATAATCCCTTAGAATAGATTTTTAACTGTAATTACTAAGCCAAGAAACAAAAAAAAAAGCTTCTAAAATAAAATATCACTTTTTCTAAGCTAAGAAAACATGAAACATTTATGGTTCCTTCTGTTCTAGAATATAATGAGGTAAGATTATACCATCCTAATACACTGGGTACAAGGGAGGGCTTAAATAGTGTCTGATGAATGCAGGCAGAAGAATGGGGATGAAATTATTTCAGAGTGAAACAAAACCTTTCCTTTAAGAAAATATTTAAAGGCAAGGGGGCTATTAATAATATCATCTGCCTCAGTTGGTAGAGATACCATGTTGTTACTGATTTTAACTGAAATGCATTCTTAGCAGAACTAATTTTGTAAAGTATTTCTCTACATAATCCAATTTTGCTCAGTGTTTATGGTTTTGACAAAGGAACAGGCAGGGTTTGTGTCAGTATTTATGGATGGTAGCCTTGTAGGAATTACACTGCCTAGAGGATATTGCTATAAATCTATAATGATGGTTGTTTTTGATTCCATCTTTAGTTTCTGAATTCTAGCCTTCATAATTAGAATTCCATATCATAAACTATTGGCCTGTGACAATTTTATTTTTCTCCTGGGATGCCTGGATTTTCTGAGGTATGACATGCTTGGCCCTCTGTGAAGGACAGAGGTCTTGATGGTTCTGAGCCAGATGTTTGAAGCCCACCTTCCTAACGGAGATGTGATGTGCCAGCTTGAGTGCTATCTTCAGAAAATCCGAATCCAAGCCTTTGTCAGATCCCTGAGGACAATTCCGAGAAAGTTACTACCCCTTGTGCTGGTTTCTCAGTGCTGGAGTATTCTCAGTTTCATAAGACTAAATAAATTGATAAATTCAGCTGATTCAGAGCGTTTACATAATCTTTCCAATGTCAACAGTCATTTAAATTATCCTAACTTTATACTGAATCTCCAAAATCCAATTACTAGCTAATAATAATTGTCAGTTTTAGTTTAAACCTTTAATGATAGGTCACC
The DNA here is from genome assembly GCF_002263795.3 of Bos taurus. Lineage (NCBI taxonomy): Eukaryota > Metazoa > Chordata > Mammalia > Artiodactyla > Bovidae > Bos > Bos taurus. The sequence continues at coordinate 32,244,600 of NC_037355.1, forward strand.
AGGGATGTGTAGCAGCAGGATTAAATCGCTGTGGACTGTAGCTGTGCCCAGCCTTAAATTACTCACCTCTTATCTCTGGCTAACAGAGCCACTCTATGTTTTGTCACCGTTTTTGCTAAATAGAATAAATGTCACCAAAATTAATTTTGTCTCCCTTAAATTAGCTTCTTAGTGTGATTTCTCACTTCAGTCAAAATTTATTTCTTCAAGAATTTAATTCCCTTCTTCATCTCTTTTATTTGAGACAGTGAGACTGTTTCAGAGCAAATGTCTTTTAATCACTGGCTGGGAAGTTTTGAGGCTTTCTTTTCGTTAATAATTGCTGACCCTTTAGGGAGACTGTTGGAGGATATTTTTGTTTTATTTAAGCTATCGTATGCTTTTTAAGCAGAGTAGGCTGGATCTTTCTGAAGAGTATCTGAGAAAATTCTGAACCTTGTTATAGACCAAGAAAGATAAAGTTACCACACACAAATACTTTTTTTCCACATAAGAGATTTAGTCAGCAGGGAGTTTGTAATTAGGTAGTTTAGTTGCTTTTACAACTTTTTAATCATTTTCCAGTATATACTTCTGGCAATAGTTATCCTTTAAGTGAGGCATATGTTTGGAGAGACTGGAAGGATTTTTGAAGTTAAACTTTTCATTGCACACAAGAAAAACACAGATGGGCCACCTAAGTCTGAAATATATCCTAAAGGCAGGATGATAGCACCTGTAAGAAATTCTTTGGTCATCAAGGAAAGTCCCAAGGCATCAGAAGAGTTGAGGGAAGGGAAATTGTTTTAAAAAAGGACACACACAGATATCCATTTCCAGAAAGGCAGTATGAGGAGACCTGTGAGCTGCTCCCCAGTGAAACAAGCACAAATGGTGAAGATTATGAAAGAAAATTAACATCTCTGGATACTGACTTAAGGGAATACAGCAAATAAAGAAATCTTTATTTGAGAAAGCCCAGTGAAACTAAGACAATGAGATTCGGTGGTACTTGAATCATGACCCATTCCTTCCCTCCCCTCCTTGGCTTAGTTTGAAGAAAACTCCAGTGAGCATGTGTGCCAAGAAGGTGTGGATCCCTGATCCTCATCTACCAGTCAAGAGATACAGCATCTTATTAAGAGAGTCAGCCTGCCTTCAAGCCAAATTGTAGAGGTTAAATTCCTGGTAAGCACAGCCATAATTGGAGGGGTTCCTTTCTCTACTCAATACCACTTATGGTATAGATGCTTTATTCTAAGTGAAGCAGACTAAGAATACCAGGGCTGTAATAACTCCATGAGAACAAAAATCTAAACAAAAGGCTAGTAAATTTACTATAGAGAATGACAGGAAAAAAGACAGCTAAGAAGAACTCTCCGGCATTCAAAAATAGTCATTAAAGACTAGACTCAAAGCTACTCCTGCCCATGTGCAATTCAGTGGCATTAATTATAGTAACAGTATTGTACAAGCATCACAACTGTATATTTCCTAAACTTTTTCATTACCCTGAGAAGAAAATCTGTAATCATTACACAGTAACTCCTCACTCCTGACCCCCAACCCCAACAGTCAACAGGAATTAACCAGTAATTTACCAAAAACGGGAGACAAAAAAGCCAAGTGATGTGACATATTCAAATGCTTGGAAATAAAATACTTGTCAAGCAAGAATCTTATATCCAGCAAAACTATCTTTCAAATATGAAGATGAAATAAATACATTAATTTTGTTTACTAAACAAAAACTGTTTTCATTGCTAGCAGACCTGTGTTACAAAACTACCAAGTGAAATTCTTCAGACCAAAAGCAGAAGACCCCACACATGAATTCAAAACCACATTAAAATACAACACCAAAATAGATAATTATATAATAACAAACGATAATATAGATCCATATTACTTCTCTTTTCTTCTCTTAACTGGTTTTAAAAATAGGATATAAAATCAATGTAGAAAAATCTATTGTGTTTCTACATACTTGCATTGAACAATCTGAAAGTGAAATTAAGAAAACAATTATATCTAAAATAGTGTGGATATGAGGATGGCACTACTCTCCCAAATTGATCTTTCAGATTCAATGCGTTGACTTTCTTTCCAGTTTCAAAACTTACACAAAACTATAATAATCAAGACAGTGTGATACTGGAACCAGGATAGACATAAAGATCAATGGGATAGAATTGAGAGTTTGGAAATGAGCCATCACATTTATAGTCATCTTGAAGGAATCAGTCAGTCCTAAAGGAAATAAGTCCTGAATATTCATTGGAAGGACTGATGCTGAAGCTGAAACTCCAATATTTTGGCCACCTGATGTGAAGAACTGACTCATTGGAAAAGACACTGATGCTGGGAAAGATTGAAGGCAGGAGGAGAAGGGGATGACAGAGGATGAGACAGTTGAATGGCATCACCAACTTGATGGACATGAGTTTGAGCAAGCTTGAGGAGTTGGTGATGGACAAGGAAGCCTGGCATGCTGCAGTTCATGGGGTCACACAGAGTCAGACACCACTGAGCGGCTGCACTGAACCGATTTACAGTCATCTGATTTTTGATGATGGTATCAAGACAATTTGATGGAGGAAAAAACAGTCATTTCAATAAGTATCACTGGAAAAATTAAATAGTCACATGAAGGAGAATGAAGGTGGGACACTTACCAAGATTTACTCAAAATGAATCAAAGATCTGGACATAATATCTAAGAGTGTAAAAGTCTCAGAAACATGTATAGGTATACATCTTTGTAGCCTTGGGTTAGGCAGTGGCTTCTTAGATATGACACCAAAATCACAAGGGACAAAAGAAAAAAATAAGCTGGACTTTATAAAAATAAAAAATCTGTGTTCTTCAAAGAACACCATCAACAGTGTGGAAAGACAGCTCATAGAATGGCGGAAAACTCTTTGAAATTATATATCTGATAAAGGACTTGTATTCATAATATATAAAAAACATAACTCAATAATAAAAGGCAAATATCCCATTTTTGAAATGGGCAAAATATTTGAATAGATATTTGTTCAAAGAAGATACACAAATCGTCAATAAACACACAACCAGATACTCAATATTATCAGTCATCAGGGAATTGCATTCAAAACCTCAGAGATACCAACCCCTAGGTTGGCTTTAATTTTTTTAAAAAAGACAAATAACAAGTATAGGCAGGATTGTAGAGGAATTGTAGCCCACATTCACTGTCCCTGGAAATATAAAATGGTGAATGTGCTCTGAAAAGAATTTGATACAAAATGTTTTCAAATTACAAATATAGAGTAACCTTGTAATCTTGCAATTCCACTCCTAGGTATATGCCTAGGAGAACTGGGAACAGATGCCCACTCAGAAAAATTTGTGCGTGAATGTTCATAGATACATATTCATGAGAGCTCCCCTAAAGTGGAAATAAATGATGAACTTGATTAAAAAATATTATCCACATGGTAGTGTATTTGGCAATTAAAATAAATGAATTATTGCTGTATGCTATGACCTGGATGAACCTTGAAACATTATGCTAAGTGGAAGAACCCAGTTACAAAAGTCCACATATAGTATAATTATATTATCAATATGGAATCTATATAAATAGGTTAGTGGTTGCCTAAAGCAGAGGGGATTGGGAGAAAGTGAAGAATGACTATAATGGGCATGAGATTTCCTTTTGGATGATGAAGATGTTCTTAAATTGTGATGATGATTGCATAACTGTGCATATATAAAAGAACTTGCATATACACTTTAAAATAGTGAATATTATGCTGTGTTTATTATGTCTCAGTAAAGTTTTTATTTGAAAAACAGCTAAAATTTAGTCAGAAAACATCGATTTAACCCTCTATTTGCATTTTTCTGCCAGTATGACTTTAGACAATGTGCATATTTGTAGGCCTTAATTTCATTATCTGTAAGACAATAGCTTGGACTAAAAAGTTCTAAAGAAAAACTTGAGGAAGTGGGGCAGAGGAAAGGGGCTTAGTAAGGAGTTACAGTAACCAAGAAGGTTCCTCGCACAAAGAACCAGCTTCATAGGTCCAACCCATGTAGTCACACAGCGGCCCTTACTCAGAAGGTCCAGTGCTTGGCTTAATTCTCTGCTGTTTCCATCTTGAATTTCTTATTTTGAACATTGAGTCATGCATTTTTACGAGGCACTGGGCCCCACGAATTATATGAACAGTTCTAATCCTACAGGTAGTGAGAAAGGGCTGGGGTTCCTGTAACAGCCTGCAGTACGCAGGACAGCTCTGTAGATGGTGAATTAATTTCCTTGTCCAGAACACCCTGATGAGAAACACTGATTGCTAAGGAATGGTTGAACTCTGAAGTCCTGTGGTTTTTAACTAGCCTACTAGAAACTAATCTGAAATTTTCAAGCATAGTATGTATTCTTTAAGAAAGTCACCTTGATTTATTTCATGTACCTAAAAGAAAAGTGGAGAGGGTCCAAGGCACTTAGGGGTTTTGTACCTGGTTTTGTTTCCTGAGATTGATGACATACTCTGTACAAACCATCTATGCTTAGCCCTGCTTCTCTTCCATGAACTGGCCTGTCAAAATTTAGACAGTTACAGCATCCATCAGCTTGTTTTATTTCTGGTATTTGGAGATCCCTTAAGAAATTCCCAACTTGGTAGGCTCTGTGGCAGAAGCAATTCTGATTCCCAGATAATTTATTTGTTGTTGTTGTTATTGGGGTATAATTGCTTTACATTGCTGTGCTAGTTTCTGCTGTGCAGTGAAGTAAACCAGCTGTATGTATACATAAATCTTGCTCCTCGTTTCCTATACACATTCTTCCCTCCCCTCCCCTCCTCTCATCCCACCCGTCTAGGTCACCACAGAGCACTGAGCTGAGCTCCCTGTGCTGTATAGCAGGTTCCCACTAACTGTCTGTTTTACACATGTGAGTGCACATCCGTCAGTCTCCCAATTCCTCTCACTACCTCCCATGTCCACCCGTCCATTCTCTATGTTTTCATCTCTTTTCCTGCCCTGCAAATAGATTTATCTGTAACATCTTCTAGATTCCACATATATGCATTAATATACAATATTTGTTTTTTTGTTAAATAATGAAATTCTAAGCTGATGGCTTTACTCAGATTGTTTCACCTGATTTTCCCATTGGTTTTAAGGTTGATTTTGATTATCCCAACTTTTGCAGGTGAGGAAACAATCTCAGAAACTTTAACAGGAAAGATTAGAAAAATATAGTGTGTCTTCTTTTTTCTCAACTGCTGTTAGATGAAATATGAAATCTGTAGATAGCTCTTTCCTTCACTGTCTTTTTCCCAAACATAATAGGTCTTACTAGAAAAATTGCTATTGGAATCAACTGACATATGATTGTGATACTATTATACCCTTGTACAATTATAAAACCATATGGTGGTATTTTCATATTGTACCAAGACTTATTATATGCCCAGGTTGAATATTTTAATACTGTATTTGGGACAAAAATACTGAATTGAAAAGTGAAAGATTTAGTCATTTCTAGAGTAGTATATTAGATATGGAAAAAATTTTAAAGAACTCCAATGCCAGCTCACACATTTTACCAATGTTGTTGAATCTATGTAGATTTAATATCTTACCTATTTTCACATAATTGATGCATGATATTAATGACAAAGTCAGGGATATAATTATGAAATAAAGTGAATTCTGGATTCATCAGTCTTTCTAAACATAACCTTTCTCTCTGGTCAGTTATGTCTACTTGAACTGACAAGAATAACCAATTTGATGGTTTGACAGATTTCTTCTTCAGTAGAAATAACTTGTTTGAGATTTACACAGGATGTGAATATTGTGTATGTGTGAGTTGTAGCCTTTTGAGCGTTATCTCAATGCAGAGTTATCTTCTTTGAAAAGGACTTCAATGTATATAGAAGAATCCAGGAAAAATAATTTCCCCACAAGTTAAAAGAACAGATTACAGACAATTCATGTATGTTGAAGGAACAAGGAATTCTACCACTGGTGCAGGAATGGTAGAACTAATGGGGAGGAAATGGAAAATCAAGTATTTAGAAAGGTTAGAAAAATGTTCTAATTCATGCTAACAGAGCACGTTAGAGCTAGCCTTGTTTGTTTCTTACTGGCCTGTACTTTGGGGATACATCAAGAGGTGAAGAAGGGAAGTTTAATAACTTAACATGGATTTGAACACTCCTTGCTATCTCTCTTTTTTCTACAACTTTATTAAATGGTTAAAACCTGATAGTCAAAACTTGTTGGTGCTTTATTTCATTATACACTTTTTTCCCTTTAATTCTATAGGACACATCTCTGATACTGTGTTTGATTCTAAGACTGTAGCCCTGGAAAGTTCAGCCTTAGGGGTTCCTTCTCAAGCTTCAGTGCAGAGCCTGAAATAACCTTTCCTTGGCCTTACTCCTCTGATGAGTGAACTTAGCACATTTATGACAGAAATAAAGACTGGCTCCCTCAACCCCCCAGTTTACTGAAATATAATTAGCATATTACAAGTATTAGTTTAAGATGTATAACACAATGATTTGATATATGTATAAATATCACCAGAGCAACTTTAGTTAAAATAGATCACTTCATATAGCTACCATGTTTTTTCTTGTGATGAGAGCTTTTAAGATCTACTCTCTTAGCAACTTTCAAATATACAATACCGTAATGTTAACTGCAGTCACCATGCTATGCATTACATCACCAGAACTTATTCCTCTTATAACTGCACTTTTGTCCCCTTTGACTACCTTTACCCATCTAGCCCATCCCCTACCACTTCCCCACCTCTGGTAACTACCAATTTGTCCTTGGTTTCTATGAGTTTGATCTTCTGAGATTCCGCATATAAGTGAGATCATACAGTATTTTTTTTTTCTGTCTAGCTTACTTCACTTAGCATGATTTCCGCAAGGTACATCCATGTTGTTGTAAATGGAAGAATTTCCTAGTTTGTTATGGCTATACAATATTCCGTTGTAGATACAGTATACCATATATATCAATATATACCATATTTTCTTTATTCATTCATCCATTGATAGGCTCTTTCCGCAACTTGGTTGTTGAAAATAATGTTGCAGTGAATATGGAGGTAATGTAGTCATTTTATTTCCTGTAGTATATACCCAGAAGTAGAATTTCTAAATCATATGGTAGTTCCAGTGTTAACTTTTGAGGCATCCCTACGCTGATCCCCACAGTAGCTGTATCAGTTTATATTCCTACCAGCAGTATGCAAGGGTATCTTTTTCTCCATGTCCACCCCAACGCTTGATATCTCTTATCTTTTTATGACAGACATTCTGAGAGATGTGAGGTGATATTTCATTAGTGTTTTGATCCACATTTCCCTGGTGATTTGTGATATTGAGCACCTTTTTATGTATCTGTTGACAATTTGTATGTTGTCTTTAGAAAACTATCTAGTTCCTCTGACAAATTTTAATTCTGTAGTGTGTTTTGTTGTTGTTTATTTATTTGAGTCCTTCATATATCTTGGATAGTAACACCTTTTCAGGTATATGGTCTGCAAATATTCCATTCCATAGGTTCATTTTATTGTTTCCTTTGCTGTGCAGAAGTCTTTTAGTTTGATGTAGTCTCATTTATTTATTTTTGTCTTTGTTTCTTGTGCTTTGGTATCATTCAAAAAGATCTTTACCAAGAACTATGTCAAGGAGCTTTTCCCTTATGTTTTCTTCTAGGAATGTCATGACTTCAAATCTTACTTTCGAATATTTCAAGTTAATATTTATACATGGTGTAAGATAGAAGTCTTGATTCATTATTCTGCTTGTAGTTATCTAGTTTTCTCAACAGCATTTATTGACAAGAGTATTATTTCCCTTTTGGGTATTATTGACTTCCTTTATCTAATATTAGTTGATCATATATGCAGGGATTTATTTGTGGGCTCTTGATTCTGTTCCATAGGTCGATGTCCATTTTTTATGCCAGTCCCAGTACTGAATATGAATAGCATGTATAATAGGATATTTATAATCATTTATACCTGTCCCCTGTGAAATTTCTATCATTTATTTCACTAATACATACGCTAAAATCATTTACTACAATGTTACTCTTATTACTTAAAGAAGCAGTCACCTTTTAGATCAATTAAGAATAAAAGTATTTATTGAGCTTTATTCCTTCTCCAACAGTTTTTCTGTCTTCATGTAGACCTGAATTTATGACCTACATCATTTTATTTTTACTTGAAGAACTCTTACAGTTTCTCACAGAACATGGTTACTGGCAATGAATTATCTTATATTTGCTTGTCTAAGAAAGTGTTTCTCCCTCACATTTGAAGGATAATTTCACTAAATGTAGAAATGTACTTTTCTGCAAAGAAGTCTACTGTAATTAATTTTCATGTTCATTCATCTGTTGGAAGTTGGGGGGCGGCTATAACTCCCAGGCTGGGATAGAAAGGAGGCCAAACCAAAACAAACAAAAAGAGCAAAACAGGGAGCTTATCACTGAGCTATCCTTTGAGTACTGACATCCTCACCTACTTCTACTGTGATCCCATTTCTGAATCTTTTGGTTGATTCTTTGAGTTTTACTTTAGAGTTTTTATTTATTTTTTAAAATTGTATTTTATTTTTAAACTTTACAATATTGTATTAGTTTTGCCAAATATCGAAATGAATCCGCCACAGGTATACCTGTGTTCCCCATCCTGAACCCTCCTCCCTCCTCCCTCCCCATACCATCCCTCTGGGTCGTCCCAGTGCACTAGCCCCAAGCATCCAGTATCATGCATCGAACCTGGACTGGCGACTCGTTTCATACATGATATTATAAATGTTTCAATGCCATTCTCCCAAATCATCCCACCCTCTCCCTCTCCCACAGAGTCCATAAGACTGATCTATACATCAGTGTCTCTTTTGCTGTCTCGTACACAGGGTTATTGTTACCATCTTTCTAAATTCCATATATATGCGTTAGTATACTGTATTGGTGTTTTTCTTTCTGGCTTACTTCATTCTGTATAATAGGTTCCAGTTTCATCCACAACATAGGATGAAATGTGCTTACACCATCCTGTTTGGAACCAGAAGTGACACTTTTAATATCATGTACATAACTTGGTTCTTGTTAAAATTCTCTAAAATGTGTTGATTTTTTTTTTAAGCAGGTACATGACTAGCTAATTCAGCATTAACACCATTTGTTTTTGTTTGTTTGTTTGTTTTGTTTTAGCACCATTTGTTTAAAAGATTATTAATTTCTTATTAATTGCCTTGACATCTTTGTAAAAATTAAACTAATTACATGCATGTGGATGCATTTCTGAATTTTCTCCTTTGCTTCATTGATCTATTGCTCTTACTGCCAATACTGCACAATCTTGATTTCTGCAGCTCATGTGTGAGTGCATGTGAAGTCACCTCAGTAGTGTCCTGCTCTTTGCGACTCTATGGGCTGTAGCCCGCCAGGCTTCTCTGTCCATGGGATTCTCCAGGCAAGAACAATGGAGTGGGTTTCTGTGCCCTCGTCCAGGGGATCTTCCTGGTCCAGGGATCGAACCCATGTCTTTTATGTTTCCAGAGTTGGCTGGCAGGTTCCTTACCACTAGTGCCATCCTTTAGCTTATTTTAAGACTTAAATACAGACCAGGTCTCCAAAGGTATTTTAACTATTTTAGGTCCTTTTAATTTATGTATAAGTTTTAGAATTTGCCAAATTCTCAAAGAAATTCCTGCAGGGATTTTGATTGATGTTTTGTAGATCAATTTGAGTAGCACTGAAATGTTAATGATGTTGATTCTTCCAATCCAATTGCAAGTTTTATATTTCCAATTATTTAGGTGCTATTTAATTTCATTCAGGAATGTGTGTTTTCAATTTACAGGCCCATCCCTTAGTATTTCATGTTTTTATGCTATTGCTTAATTTCAATTTCTGATTGTTGCTTTTATGTGTAGATTCAGTAGATTTTTGTATATTCATCTTGTACACAGCTACTTTTATAAACCCATTTTAAGTTCCAACAGCTTATTTCTGTATATACCATGTGATTTTCTATATAGATGATCCTGTCCTTTGCAAAGAAAGGCAGTTTTACATATTCTTTTTGTTTCTATTTCATCCCTTAAAACACTAAATGTTGAATAGAATTTGTAAAAGTGGCCTTCCTGGGTTCCTGATCTTAGGGAGAATTTTTAATTCAAATTAATTGTATTTAATATATATATAGTGCTATTCATGCTGTACATTTTTTCTTGAATGAACTTTCATGTTTTGTATTTACCAAAGATTTAGTTATTTTACTTCATTTGTTGAAATTAATGGCATTTATAAAGTTCTATTATCTTTTTAATTTCAGTATTAATCTGTATTACTTTTACTTCTTTCATTCTTGGTATTGCTAATTTAAGAGTTCTCTCATTTTTTCTGATTCAGTCTGACTAGAGGCATATGGTTTTATTGATCTTTTTCAAGACCATCTTTGATTTTCTTTTCTTTTTTTTTTTTTGTTCTCAATTTTATTAATATTTGCTCTTATTTTTATTATTTCTTTGCTACTTGCTTTCCTTTTAGTTTTCTCTTTTTACAGTTGTTTTTTTTAAGTTAGTGAAGTGAAGTGAAAGTTGCTCAGTGGTGTCCGACTCTTTGTGACCCCATGGACTATACAATCCATGGAATTCTCCAGGCCAGAATACTGGAGTGGGTAGCCTTTTCCTTCTCCATGGATCCCAACCATGGGATCGAACCCGGGTCTTCCATATTGCAGGCAGATTCTTTACCAGCTGAGCCATAAGGGAAGCCCTAAGTTAGAGGGGAAGGCACTGATTTGAGACCTATTTTTTCTAATATTGATCTTTAGTCCTATAAATTTTGTTCTAAATAATATTTCAGATCCATTCCCCAAATTTTGATATATTGTTTTAATTAGTTTTTTAAATTTCCAGTTTGATTTCTTTCTTGAATTACAGTTTTAGTTAATATTTTGTTTCTAAATATGTTCAGATTTTTCAGTTAGCTTTATCTTATTTACTTCTGACTTAATTTAATTTTTTGCCACATAATGTACTTTTACCTTTGCATCTTTTTTAAAAAAAGATCTCTCATTCACCAAACATTTTTAATTTTGAAGGGGTCTAAAACATCAAATTTTCCTGTTATGAATTGTGCTTTGGTCTCAGTCCTATAAATTCTGCCTAGTTCTCTATTCCAAATATCTTTTGGGGAAATTAGGGAGTTTTATTACATTATAAATTTAAGCTGATGATTCCCATTGTGTTAAATTTGTATATAGTATGAGGTTTTGAGGTGTGTGTTTGTTTGTTTGGGCTAGTGAATGTCCAGTTGCCTCCAGCATCATTTATTGTAAGTACTCTTCTTTCTCCATTGAATTGTTTTGTTCCATTAAAAAAAATCAATTGTTCATATTTGTGTGGATCTTTTTCTGGCTTGTCTGTATTGTACCAGTGATAAATCTATCTTTCCAGCAATAATATATATTTCCATAATAAACTTTAATATTCAAAAGAGTGATTTCTCCCATTTTATTCTTTTGAAAATTGTTTTAACTATTCTAACTGCTTTCCTTTTGGATAAATATTAATGTAAGCTTGTCTATGTCTATGAAGATATTTGTTGAGATTTTTATAGGTATTAAACCTATAGATCAGTTTAGGAAGAATGATGTTTTAACCACAATTGGTCTTCAAATCCATGAACATGGTATCCGTCTCCAAGTGAACAGAATTTTAAAAAATTACTTTTTACAACTTTTTGTAATCTTCATCATAAAGATCTTTTATGTATTTCATTAAACTTATACCTAAGTATTTCATATTCTTTGAGCAGTTTTAAATAGCACTGAATTATTGAGTTCAGATTTCACTTATTCATTTTCAGCATGTAGAGAATGGTATTGATTTTTCCGTGTCCATTTTCTACCTGCCACTTTATTGAACTCTCTTATTCTAGGAGTTATTTTATAGATTCAGTGGGACTTTCTAAATAGCCAGTCATGTTGTCTGCAAACAGAGACTGTTTTATTTCTTCTTTTCCAGTGAATATACCTTTCATTGTTTCCTTGATTTGTTGCCTTTCAAGATTTGCTTTTGAGTTTTGCTAGTTGTCCCAAAAGCTGCCTTAATCTAGGGATAATTTTGCCCCACTGTTGAGCCTATATCCTCTGGGTACTCTGTCCATAGCCTCGTGATTTAATAGATTTTCCATTCTAGGTGGTGGGCATATGAACTCTTCCCCGCTCTGTGTAATGTCTTGGGATTATTCCTTGTGTTCCCTTCAGGTGGTTTTCTTCCGAGACTCATGTAATTGCCTTATACACATGCCCTGGTCAGCTAAAGACGTGAGGCTGATTATCTGTCATTTCCCAGAACTCTTTCAGTGCAGCTCTTTCCTCTTCAGTAATCTACCCTTTGAATTTTAGCTAATTTGACCTCTTGCTCCTAGCACCACCTCTTCTATTCAGAGAAACTGTGGGCTCCATTTGGGTCCCTGTTTCTGTTGTGGGACCTGGAAATTCTCTTTGGGCAGCAAATTAAACAACCCTGGAAATTACTTCATTTGTTTCCCCTCCCTTAGTGCACACCATCCAGCTCTACCATATGTTGAATGATTGAAAACTCTCCTTTTATACATTTTGTTCAATGTGTTAGTTGTTTGAGGTGTTGAGGGGTAAATTCTTTCCCTGTTACCCTTCTTGATTGGAATTGAAAGTATCAGAAAACCCTCTTTTCACCCAGCATCTCCTTGATAGCTCATTGCTTATCGATTATTATGCTTCAAAGTCTACCATGTGCCTGCAAGCAAGAGACATCAGCCTAGCCATCTTTGTAAGGAAACTTTAATGTTTCCTAAATCTCCTGGCCCTGATGCTTCCTTTGGGGGACAATGCCTACAGGATCTAAATATGGATGTTTGTTCCACCAAGAAGAATATGCATATCTGGCTAAGAAGTTTATGTTTAAAAAGGTCTGGGTGTGCTCTGCTAAGTATAGAAACTAGAGAGAGCACTGAGTTGGCAAGCATAACAAGGAGAAAGAGGCTTTGATGTTGTATACTGACTTTTAAATTATCTAAGAAGATATTCCCTCTATTCATTAACTTTCGGTTGGTGGTGGGTTGGGGTACAAGTTTCTTGCCTTCCAGTGCCCTGAACAGATTCATTATGGTGAGTTTCATGGATTATATGAGGAGAATAATAATTTGAAAGGAACAAGTAAGTATTTGATAACTATAATTATATCAGGAGCTTTAAATTGTCCGCCTTTCTTCACCCAATTCCTTAACAACACCTAGCTGCAATTCATGGGGTTGCAAAGAGTTGGACGCAACTGAGCGACTAAACTGAACTGAACTGAATGGGAGGGTATACTTCCATGGCCCTAGTCCTTTTCTTTCCTGTAAAAAAAGTTCAACCTTTCTTTTTATATATTTATCTTATGTATTTTAAGCAAGCGGATGGAACACAATGTTGCCTACAGTCTTACAGCCCGCATATACCTAGGCCTGTATTTATGGTCAGTATTTATGGTAACACAGAATCCTGATCTGGTTTGACATTCCAGAATTATACAGGAGTTGCCACTCCTCATACCATTGTTTCTGGTGGGACTCTTAAAGACTAATATAGAAAATACTGCCTTCCTCAAGGCAATTCAAGCCCCACCCTACCCTTCATGTCTTATCTTCCAGCCTGCCCACAACTACAACTCAAGTAAATCCTCCCTGGTTCTATTCCAGTGTTGTAATGGTGGAGGTGTCAGACTATATTCTCTTCCTTCTACTTCCATCCTGTTTTTGAAGAGAAGATGGATCAACCAACTAATTTACATCTTGAACTGGCCCCAAATAATGTATTTATAGTTGGAATCAAGTCTTCGTGCTTTCTTAATGAAAACCATGCGGGGAAATAGAGGCAGCTCTGGAGCTGACGTTGCATTTGAGTTAAAATCTGGCATCTCCACACCATTGACAAGTCTGACAGCTGGACCAGCAATCACCTCATCACATCTCTCAGTTGTGTCTCTCCTGGTTTTTGGCATCCTTCCTGTCTAAATTTTTATCAGATGAGCACTTTTCCTTGGCAAGCACTTTAAATGCCTTCAACTTGTTTTATCTCTGAACTGTTACCCCTTGCCCTCAGATGTCATTTCTCACATGTATGACTGGAGGAGATTCGGAACAAATTAGTTAAGAATGTAGCTTCAGAGAGCAATTCCCTTTGGCCTCCCCCCCCCCCTTTTTTTTTTCTTCCAGAGTATCAGAGCTTCCTTTTGAGGAGAACTCCATGGACATTTATTAATTTCAGAAAAGCCTGCTGCATGGGCTTGTACAGTGGAACAACTGTTTGTGAGTTTTGATTGTGACACCTCAGGGCTAGCTCTGCCTGTGCTCAGCCATCAGCATTGTTTGCTTTGGCTTTGCTTCATTCACAATAATCAAGGATTGGAGGCTGTGAGCAGCAAGGAGCAAGCCTCAAAGTCCTCTCATAAATTCCAGCCAAATACTATGTTTGGAAGCTCCTCAAGATTAATGACAACCCTCAGCTGTTTAAGGCTGATCTGAGACCCAAGATGAGGTGGCATTCATGCTGTCTTCAGTATTTCCATTTGTAGAGATGGGAGATGGTCTGCAAGTCCCTAGGGCTGGAATGTGGGCCTATACAATGTGCCACCTGCCTGTCTGGTCAGCTCCTCCCACCTGGCATGCAGAGCCCTCTAAAGTTTACCCCCAGTCTCTTCCTCTAAAAATTCACAGCTGTTTGTCATCCTGATCAAGTCTTTGCACCTGCAATAAACATACCTGGGTTTTTCTTACCTGATGCATTGGGAACTGAACAACAACACATGGCAGTAATGCAGCCCTTTGAAAGCTGAAAAATAAATCGATTATTTAGTAAACAACAGAGAGATAAGTAAAAAGAAATCCATAAAAGCTAAATAGATGGCTCTGTCTCTCCTGGGTCACAGTTTGTCCTGGAATGTTGGCATCTTCATCTTTGCATCTGTGCTTGCAACTGAAATAGCTCCTTCTTCAACCCTTTTTTTTCCCCTCAGTTAGGGGAGAGAGAGAGCAGAGAAGGCGATGGCACCCCACTCCAGTACTCTTGCCTGGAAAATCCCATGGATGGAGGAGCCTGGTAGGCTGCAGTCCATGCAGTCGCTAAGAGTCGGGCACGACTGAGCGACTTCACTTTCACTTTTCATTTTCATGCATTGGAGAAGGAAATGGCAACCCACTCCAGTGTTCTTGCCTGGAGAATCCCAAGGACGGGGGAGCCTGGTGGGCTGCTGTCTGTGGGGTCACACAGAGTCGGACATGACTGAAGCGCCTTAGCAGCAGCAGCAGCAGCAGCAGCAGCAGGGGAGAGAGGGATTGTCTGGCTTCCCTGTGGATAGGAAAAGGCAGTTAAATAAGTAAGTCATTTTTCCCCAGCCTATTTATAAGCCTCACAAGTTGATGCTGGGCAGGCCACAAGCTCCAGTGAGGAAACAACAACAGTATCGTCACCACCAATCATCATTGTCATTGGTGGCAGCAGTGTGTGCCACATTTTTTTAGAACATTTATATGTGCCAGACACAATTCTTTTAAAAATACTTTTATTGAGATATAATTCACATATAATAAAATTCACTCATTTAAAGTGTAACAGTATAGTTCTTTTTAATAGATTTACAGAATTGTACACTTGTCACCATTATGTAATTTTAGGACATTTTCACTATCCCAGGAAGGAATCCCCTACTCATTTGAAATCACTCTCCATTCCCCATATACTTTCCAACCCCTGTCAACTAGTCATCTGCTTTCTATCTCTATAGATTTTCCAGTTCTGGATTTCATAGGAATAGAATCATAGAATGTGGTCTTTTGTGACTGGCTTTGAATTTCACTTAGTATGATGTTTTCAAGGTTCATCTATGCTATCATATGCGTTAATACTTCCTCCCTTTTTCTAGATAATAATAGTCCATTTCATGAATGGACTACATCTTCATCCACGGATATAACCTAAGCTGAGTTATCACCTAAACTGTGTTATCCAAATTAACATCACAAATTAACATTATGTACCTCCTGATATAATGCAGTGAAAAAGCACCAGCATGCTATTCTTGTCAAATATGCATTACCTTAATTTACTCATGAAGAAACATCGAAAAAGTCCACATTGAGGGATATTTCATAAAAATAAATACCCAGTTTTTTAAAAAATATGTCTTGTAAAACAAAGAAAGAATTGGCAACTGTTCCAGAGGAAAGGAAACTAAGCAGACGTGATGACTAATTGAAATTAGTGACCCTGAGTTTGATCCCCTACCAAAAAAAGAATATTGGAAAATTTTGAGTAAGGTATTTAGAGGAGACAATTGTATTGTATTAATGTTTGATAATTATACTGTGTTTATATAAGATGTTAATATTGGGGGGCTCTGAAAGAATTGTTTTGACTAATTTTTCAACTTTTTGTGAGTTGGAAATTAATTCAAAATGAAAAGATTTTTAAAAATTATAGTGCGTGATATCTAACAAATCTCTAACAAGGTGAAATCCAAATGTCTGTCAATGGGTGGGTGAACATTCATGAACTGCAGCATGCCAGACTTCCCTGTCCACAAATGTTTATATCAGCATTATTCATAGTAACCAAAACAAAAAAAAGAAACAACCCAACTCCAAATATATTGGTATGTCCATACAATGGGATATTACTGAGTAAAAAAAAGCACTGAGCTACTCATACACAAAACAGCATGGAAAAGTCTCAAAAATATGTGCATAGTGGAAAAAAGTGTAAAAGTGTTATTTGCTGTGTTATGTCTAATTCATTGCCACCCTCTGGACTGTAGCCTGCCTATCTTATTTGTGAGTTTTTTCCACTTTAAAGTTGTGGTTTTGCCTTTGAATTTAATACTTATCCTGTGGGAGGAAACTTGGAGACTATCTAAGTAGTCAGAGGCTCATCATCAGTCTTAGCGTCCATCGGTGGTCCTTCCCTGCAACAGTGTTACTGTGGTGTTTGCCAAATGGTTGTTTTTCTACTTCCATCACTCCTTCCATATTTATTAGCTGAAATTTTGTTGTAAGGAAAAGTGTACTGTTCTCTTCTTACTATCTATCAATGTACCTATGTATCTTTATATTTATTTCATTATGCTCTCAGGTCCTTACTTTATTCTATGAATTATAATCTGTTCCTATCTTTACTTTGTCAATTGAATTATCTAAGATTTTCCCATTTGGAGACCTTTCATTTGGCCTTGTATTTTTTATGTTCTCCCATTATTTATTGTACTGTTCCTTATTTTTCTTCTTTTCTTCAGACTTAGGTTTTTCTTGTCCTAACCCTGAAATTAACCATTTGCCCAAGGAAAACTGATTACTTTTACTGGATAAAGATATTTAGAAGTCATGATGTGGACAGTATTCTATGCACTAATATTATTTTCTCCCTGTGAGTTAGCTACAATTACCAGCCCTATTTCTTGAAAGAACTGGGGTTTCACATAAACAGCACATCCAGGGTCACACAGCTATAGGTGGTGGAGCTGCAATTTGAACCCAGGTGTCTTCACGCTGACGCCCCCACTTAAATTTAACTTTACACTAGGATCGGAAACTTTGTCCAGTATCTCTGAGCCTTCATATCTTCAACCTGAATCTAATGCTATATGCCTCTCAGGGCTGTTGTGGTGACTGAATGCAAGGACATGAGACATTGTCTAGCACAAGATTTGTTCCATATGAGCGCTCAAATACTAGTTAAATCTGAGTTATTTACTTGATAAGTGTGTGTATACACCTGTCTTGCTTTCATCTCTGAGGTGGAAAATATGCAAGTTACAAAAAGAAAAAATATATGACCCGTCTCCTGGATGAACTTGTAATTGGGAAGACAGAAGTATAAATCACAAAATTTCAGGTGAATGTTACAAATGCTGTGATTGGGGCAGTGGAGGAAGGGATGTACAGTCTAAGATTCTGCAAAATGGAAATCTTAGTGTTACATAGTGGAGGCAGCATTTTTCAGCTGAGCTTCAGAGATGGTGGGTTTTAAATAGTTATAGAGGAATACGAAAGGTGGGGAGATTGGCATACAGACCTCAGGACCACCTGTTTTTACATCAGAAAAGAGTTTGGAGATAGGGGACAAAATTCACCTTCCACATGCAGATCAGTCCTTCTGCAAGAGCGTAGTCTTCCATGGGAAGGTGGCATCCATCCTATCAGATATCCAAAAACTGTGGGCACTTCTGTACTTTCCTATATAAGTTTTCATATCCTACTGGCCTGATCAGTGTTGCAACACATATCAGTGGCAACAATTGAGGGATATTTTAAAATGGGGACAGATGTTCTTAGGCAAAATTAGAATTTTGCTGGGGTTTCTAAAATTTTGTAAAATTTGGCTGGGCTTTCTAATGTTTGGCATCAAAGCTGTTTTTGGGTCCAGAAAATTGGTTTGGTGAAATATTTTTGAATACATGTCTTAGACCTCAATCTATGTCAATCTGTGTTTTCATTGGTTTAGAAAATAAGTTTTTACATGATACATATAAAGATGATTTATTTTAACAGTTTAACTATGACTTGTAAATTGTAAATTCTGCTGGAAATTTTGAGAGTGGATACTTAATGAATTTTTTTGAATGCTCTGCAATTTCCTTTAACCTCCAGAAGCTGTTTACCAAATTTTGTTTATTGGAACAGGTGCATTTTTTCCTATGGATAGGTTTATAGATTTCACAAGATTCTCAAAAAGTTCTCAGAACCCCAAATATTTAAATACTACCAGCCTAGAGTTACGCTATCTTGTATATTGGCCACTTGCCACATATGCTTAGGTACATTTAAATTTATTAAAATTCAATAAAATTAAAAATTAAATCGCTCACTTGCACATTTCAAATGCTCAGGAGTCTCATGTGGCTAGTGACTGTGATAGTATACAGTACAAGCAGAGGACATGCTTTCCATCTTTGCAGAAAAGGCTATTAGGCAGCATTGCAAGATGTTGATTTTCAAATGTTGGCATGCATCAGAATCACTCAAATGACTGTCTCAAAAATAAATTGCTGCACCCCAATTTCAGAAATTCTGATTCAGTAAGTGTGAGAGTGAATAGAGTAAATATGAGTGAGTGAGTATGAATAGAGTAAGTGTGAGAGCAAGTATGTAAGTAGGGTTGAGATTTTAATTTCTTACAAGTTCCCAGGTCAGACAGATGCTACTATTAATAGTCTAGGAGCCCACTGGGGAAGATGAGGTTGACTGGGTTAGTGGTGGGTTTCATTTGGGTCATGAAGGAGACAAATGTCTACCATGGCAATCAAATCATGGGTCTGGACCATGCCCATGAGTCCATGTTTATTCTATATCCATTCAAGAGCCTTTGTATCTGAGTCATAATAAATTCTGATAGGCCAGACATGAACAAAAGACAATAAGCCTTTTGGAACGTTTCCTTCTAAAGCTTACCTTCAGAAGAAATATGTATTTTATAGTGGCTTCCAACTTGTCTAGAGTCTCAGAGCTGCTCAGGCCTTGTTATGGAATGTTGTCATGCTACAAAAGAGAACGGTGTTTTTAGTGAAGAAGGCAAGAGACAGAGTGGATAAGGACAAGGCCAGGTGTGTGCTGGACTGCCAAGTCAATGTTGTTTCCGGGGGACAGTGGAGGCCTGGCTTAGGACTCACAGAGTGAGCGTGCCTCTCCCTCATCTCCACCTTTATCTGCAGTGTCATATTCTACCTAAATCAAACACTCAAACCATGCTGGAGACTTGCGATTATTTTCCTGCAGCTCAGGCCATCGTACGTCACTAATGTATTAGGTCTCTCCTTCCTTGTGAGTCCAAATAAGACTTTAAGTTCCTTCCCAAGATAGGATGTGGAAGCTATTACCAATCAGATGAAGCATATTTACTCTCTGGGATGTGAGTGATGAAGAACTGAGAGGACAGGTTTGTCTCCAGCAAAAAAAAAAGAGGCAAAGAGCATTCACCCACGTCTAAAGCATCTTACAACCTTAGTTTCTAACCATTTTCTGGAATTTCTTGAAATTAGCCTGAAGTGGGAATGTCTAAGCAACCCAGAGGGCTGAGTGTACAGACTAACAAGGAAAGGATGTGGAGGATCCTCATTTGTCAAACTGTTATGAGATGATAAATGCAATCCCTACAAAATGCTAACTTTGATTAATTTGGGGAAATGAGAACCAGTTTATTCTTCCCCTGCTGGCACTGAATGATGGTTTGCAGAGTTACTGCATAAGCGAACAGAGAGTGGCAGCTTGACTGGAAAACATTGAGGCTGCTTTTGTGAAGACAGAATTCCATTAGCTAGATGATTCCTGGATGGTTCCCTTTTGGCCTTGTGATTATAACATCCAGGTCACAGGTGGTACAGGCAGACAAGCTTAAGCCAAGATAAGTGATGTTGAGAGGAAGAGACAGTGTGTGTGTGTTCGTGTGTACACATCCATGTACATGTGTGTGGAGGTGAGGGGTCAGTGAAATGTTCAGTCTGGATTATCTCAAACTCAGACCCCTCACTGAGTCCCTGGGCTGCTCAACAGGGATGGAAAATAGATCTCTGAGCTGAGATTTAGGATCAGTTTGCTCCAACCACAGTGCAAAAGTAGCTGAGTGTTTCAGATCCCCTCATGTGTAAAGTTTCAGACACAAACTTGTACCATAAGGTTTTCAGGAGACTCATGTCAAAGTCCCTTTTTTCCCTTATCAGAGAGCAGAACAATGAGCAGTCATGCCTGGGATCATTCCGTTGGTAATGATCATTTCCAGAGAGTTGCAGGAAGGACTGATATTACATGTGCAAGTGAAAATATTAGTCATGTAGTCATGTTCCCAGGACTCTTTGCAACACCATGGACTCTATAGCACCCCAGGCTCCTCTGTCCATGGGATTTTCTAGGCAAAAATACTGACGTAGGTTTCCATTTCCTCCTCCAGTGGATCTTCCCAACCCAGGGATCAAACATGGGTCTCCCACATTGCAGGCAGATTCTTTACCATCTGAGCCACGAGGGGTGCCCTGGTCCTACATGTAGAGTAAGTGAATGTGGTGGGAAGGGCACACACAGGAAGTCTAGAAGAACCCAATTTTAATCCTGCCACAGGATTGTGGTGTGACCCAGTAACCCGAGAAAGCCACTTGATTTCTCTAGGGATTCATTCTTTGCTTGTACAGTAACGAAGACAGATTAGAGGATCTTATAATTCCTTCTGGCTCTAAAATTCTGTTGCACAAATGGAGAACTCCGGATCACTATTGAGGTCTCCCAGAATCTGTGACCCCAAATGTGATTGTCTACCTTTCCAGAGCTTCAGCCAGTATCCTATCCGTGAGAAAGATCCTATCCCTGTTACCTTCCTAATCTGTTCCTTCACAGCCCACATTTTCTATCTGTCCAGTCTTCTTCAGGTTAAGCTTTACAGTTCAAAATTTTTAAAACTATTAACCTGTTTTCCAGTGTATTCCTTCACTGAAGACCGGCTTGTAAAATAGAAAAAAAGTAACACCTTTTGATAAACAGGAATGAGGAGATAACCTCCACCTGCCTTGCCAACATTGCCTCCCCACAGAAAGACAACCTCACAGAGATGACAGGGGTCAGAAAAGAGTTAAAATCACAGATCTAGAGAAAGACAGCATGGAAGACCAATGACAGGGTGACCGAAGGAGACATTTCAAAAATATTATCCTACCACACAAGTTGCTAAAGAATCTGCCTGCAAACTGGGAGACCTGGGTTCAGTCCCTGGGTTGGGAAGATCCCCTGGAGAAGGGAAAGGCTACCCACTCCAGCATTCTGGCCTGGAGAATTCCATGGGCAGTATAGTCCATGGGGGTGCAAAGAGTCAGGGACGACTGAGTGGCTTTCACTTTCACACAAGTTACTTCAGTGCAGAGAAGATTTCCCAGGTGGTGCTCGTGGAACCTGCCCACCAATGCAGGGGACGGAAGAGATGCGGATGAGATCCCTGGGTCGGGAAGATCCCCTGGAGGAGGAAATGGCATCCTGCTCCAGTATTCTTTCCTGGGAAATCCCACAGACGGAGGAGTCTGGTGGGCTGCAGTCCATGGGGTCACAAAGAGTCAGACACGACTGAGCACTCATGCTTTGCTATGCTGTGTAGATGGAGATAAATTCAGAAAAGACAGTAGAAGAAACACTTGATCAAAAAGATGAGGCAGATGCAAGGAAGAAAAGATATTCTGGGCAAAGAGCTTTATTAGAAGATAAAGCAAGAGTCACTTTTTGAAGAGTCCTCTCTGCCTTGAAAATTTGAAATGTTGTCAGGGCTATAAAATAGCAAGGGCTCTATATTTTACAAGTATATCTCTGCAAGCAGTCTTCTTGGGAGACCTAAGAAACAGACTGCAGAATTAGAAAACATTGAGTAAAGTTAGCAATGGATAATAACGGTAAACTGAGACTATAGCTGGAGAATGAACACGGGAACAAAGAAAAAAAGATGTTACGAAAGATGAATCTGTAAATACCAAAGCTAATCAAAAGCTCTTGCAAGAGATTGTTTCCTTCTTATCTCCTTTCTACTTTTCCTTTTTTTCTTGCATGTGTTTATTTTGTAAATGTTATGCTAACCGCATGCTTTCCAGAAGAAAACTTGTTCCAATGCTTTATTTTTATTGGATGATTAATTCAGCACCAATGGAAATTATAATTAAATAGATGCAAAGCCCTAACTAAGCTAACTAAAGACAGGTGTCTCAGGAGAAGTCTCAGGTATCTGTACTTTAGCCAAATCAAGCCACCTAGTACCCAATTCTGTTTTCTTAAATTCATTTTTATTGAAGTATAGTTGCTATATAATGTTGTATTAGTTTCTGCTGTACACCAAAATGAATCAGCAATATATGTACATATATCCCCTCATTTTTGAATTTCTTTCCCATATACATCACCACAGAGCACTGAGTAGAGTTCCCTGAGCTACATAGTAGGTTCTCATTGGTTATCTATTTTATATATAATATCTATATCTATAGTGTATATATGGCAATGTCAATCTCCCAAATCATCCCAGCCCCACTTTCCCCTTGGTATCCATACTTGTGTTCTCTACGTCTGTGTCTCTATTCCTGCTTTACAGATAAGATCATCTGTACCATTTTCTAGACTCCACATATACTGCTGCTGCTGCTAAGTCGCTTCAGTCGTGTCCGACTCTGTGCGACCCCATAGACGGCAGCCCACCAGCCTCCCCCATCCCTGTAATTCTTCAGGCAAGAACACTGGAGTGGGTTGCCATGTCCTTCTTCGGTGCATGAAAGGGAAAAGTGAAAGTGAAGTCTCTCAGTCGTGTCTGACTCCTATGACCCCGTGGACGGCAGCCTACCAGGCTCCTCGGTCCACACATTTGTGTCTATATGCAGCATTTTTCTCTTTCTGATGTGCTTCACTGTGTACGACAGTCTCTAGGTCCATCTGTGTCTCTGCAAATGGCATCATTTCATTCATTTTCATGGCTGAGTAGTATTCCATTGTGTGTATGCACCACATCTTCTTTGTCCTTTCCTCTGTTGATGGACATTTAGGTTGCTTCCATATCCTGCTACTGTAAACGGTGCTGCAGTGAACTTTGGGGTGCATGTGTCTTTTTGAATGAGGTTTTCTCTGGGTGTATGCCCAGCAGTAGGATTGCTGGGTCACATGGTAGTCCTATTTTTAGTTTTTTAAGGAATTTCCATACTATTCTCCATAGTGGCTGTATCAATTTACATTCCCACCAACACTGTAAGAAGGTTCTCTTTTCTCCATACCCTTTCCAGCATTTATTGTTTGTAGAGTTTTTTATGATAGACTATAATTTTAAATTAGACCTATGACTCCCTGGTAGGATTTTTGGCTTGTATTTGTATTGATTAATGATAAAATAAATAATAAACATTCTTCATAAAAAGTTTGAAAAATATACAACATTAAGGAATAAAAATAAACTTGTGATCCCACAACCAACCCAGTAATACTTCTAACATGTTTTCTTCTGTTCTTTCTTCTACATATGTCTGTATGTGCATATATTAATATTCAAAATGAAAACTGAGATTATCTTGCATATTGATTTTTATACTTTTTATCACAATATTATATCATGAGCACGTTCCTATATTATTAGTTCTCAGATATATAATTTTAATGGCTGTCCCTACTGTAGAATGTTTGAATTGTTTCTGTTTTTTGCCTTTTTTCTTATTGTTGCCCCATAGTGGGTAGGATCAATATTTCACTTTCCCACTCAGTTCAGATATGAAGACTATTGATACCACACAGGCACCAAGAGAATATGAAAACGTTTATCACTCACATCATGAGGCTTTCTGACCCTGAGTGGGGAAGGGGCAAATGACCTTTGCTTTTATTGTGGCTAAGGATAGATTGGAATGTTGGTTCCTGTGTGCAGGCTAGGGCTCATGGATTTGAACTTCCAACACCAAGGGAAGGAATACCTAGACTTTCTTATTGGCTTTCCCAGATGTGGGCAAAAGGAAATGGGGAAGTATGAGGTCTGAATGCTTTCAGCTGCCTGACGGTGGAGTCAGATGACCTTACACATCAGAAAATCCCAAAGAATGCACTGAAAATCTACTAGAACCAATAAATGAACTAGCAAAGTTGCCAGGTGCAGATCACTATACAAAAATCTTATGTGTAATGAGCAATCCAAAATGAATTAAAAAAAAACTCCATTTACCACAGTACGTAAAAGTATTCATTACTTAGGAATAAAGTTAATAAAAGAAGAGCAAAAGTTACACTACAAAAACTCAAAAGACTGAGAAATTAAAGAATACCTAAATGAATGGAAAGACACTCCGTGTTTATGGATTGTACGACAATGTTATTACAATGAACATTTTCCCCTTCTTGATCTTCAGATTCAACACAGTCTCTATTAAAAACCCCACGTAGGTTTTTTGTGGAAATTGACAAGCTGATCTTAAATTTCATATGGAAATGAAAGACATCCAGAATAGAAGACACGGTCTTAAAAAAATAAGACAAAGTTGGATTCATACTTCACAGTTTCAGAGCTTACAGCAAAACTAGTCATGAAGAAAATATGGTACTGGCCTAAGGATAAGCATGGACATCAATACAATAGATCTGGGAATCCAAAAGTAAACCTTATATATAAGGTCAATTTATTTTCAACAACAATATCAGAACATTTAGGTGAGGAAAGAATAGTCATTTCAACAAATGGTGCTGGGACAGCACAATATCCACATCCGAAATAATAGAGTTGGACCTCTTCCTTATACTTCTCTGAGAAATTAACTCAAAATAGATTGTAGATTACTTTGCCAACAAAGGTTCGTCTAGTCAAGGCTATGGTTTTTCCTGTGGTCATGTATGGATGTGAGAGTTGGACTGTGAAGAAGGCCGAGAGCCGAAGAATTGATGCTTTTGAACTGTGGTGTTGGAGAAGACTGTTGAGAGTCCCTTGGACTGCAAGGAGATCCAACCAGTCCATTCTGAAGGAGATCAGCCCTGGGATTTCTTTTGAAGGACTGATGCTAAAGCTGAAACTCCAATACTTTGGCCACCTCACGCGAAGAGTTGACTCATTGGAAAAGACTCTGATGCTGGGAGGGATTGAGGGCAGGAGGAGAAGGGGACGACAGAGGATGAGATGGCTGGATGGCATCACTGACTCGATGGACGTGAGTCTGAGTGAACTCCGGGAGTTGGTGATGGACAGGGAGGCCTGGCGTGCTGCGATTCATGGGGTCGCAAAGAGTCGGACACGACTGAGCGACTGATCTGATCTGATCTGATCAGAAGAAAACATAGGAATAAGGTCCTCATGATCTTGGGTTAAGTACACTCTTCCTAGCTGTGACTCCAAAAGCTCAAGTGGCAGAAGAGAAAACTAATGACGCACAACATCACTATTGAATGGGAGGACGGTGAAAAGAAAAGCAAAACAGCCTCCTTCCTTAAGTACTTCTTGTATGATGAATCTTAATTTCTGTAGACCTTTTTAAAATCTATATTAGGCTATATGAAATATTTTAACCTAGGGAATAATATTCCCATTTTAATCAGTGAAGTCTCATTTTCTCAAGCTGAGTTTAAGTATCAAAGATTTATTTTTCTTTCAATTTATTACTCATTGGGTCAGAGTATCCATGTCCACTAGAGAACTTGTGAAGACAGTGGGCACTTAGGTAATGGGGAATTTGGATAAGGCAGTGGTTCCAATGCGGAGAAGGCAGTGGCACCCCACTCCAGTACCCTTGCCTGGAAAATCCCATGGATGGAGGAGCCTGGTAGGCTGCAGTCCATGGGGCCCCGAAGAGTCGGACACAAATGAGCGACTTCACTTTCACTTTTCACTTTCATGCATTGGAGAAGGAAATGGCAACCCACTCCAGAGTTCTTGCCTGGAGAATCCCAGGGACAGGGGAGCCTGGTGGGCTGCTGTCTATGTGGTCGTGTCACAGAGTCGGACACGACTGAAGTGACTTAGCAGCAGCAGCAGTAGTTCCAATGAGGAAGGTAAAGCGTAACTGTCTGTCCTCTGTTGCACATTTGATCACTCTTCTAAGAGTATAGTGTTCCTTTATATTTAGTGAAATCCCCAGTGATAGATGTAATCTGAGCCCCACTGCTAGTTGAGGCCAGAGATGTTTGCCAATTTGTGAACTCCAGCAGAGATGAGAGTTAATTTAGAACCCATGTCTTGAAGACACAAAAGCCAAATCACAATGTTTTTAAATTTTCTATTGTTAAATTATTTCAGGGAATTTTAGATTTCTAATTGGGTTAAATTATGGAATTCTATTTTAGTTTTCTCCACCCCTCACCTTTTCTCTTTTGGTGTTCATTGCCGGATATACTTTCAGGGAATCTTCTTGACCCTGCCCAGTTTTACATAAATTATCTTCCTCCAGAATGTGCCAATTCAGTATCACCAGGGTTAGGAACTTCCCCCGAGGCCGTGATTTATTGGCTGTAGAAGCATGGGCTTCTACATGTTTGAATGAACATGTGTTTGAATGAACCATTTGGCATGTTGATGAGCCACAGCACTCAATATGATGGTAGTATCTTTATCAGTCAAGTTTACAGTTGTCTGGGTGATGCTGTCTTCTGACTCTTTGAGTTGTAGGGATAAAGCATTCAAGGTCATCTTTTATGAGGGTCTGAACTATGCAATGCATGAATGTTCTTCCCCTATAACTCTGAAGCTCAGATTCGGTTTTGGTGACAGAAACATAGGCAGCAGCAGTAGAGGCTTTTAAAGCTTTGTTGGGACCTAGTGAGTGATCTGTTTCTAGGATGTAGATCTCAGCACATGGCGTGGTGGCTATTCTTTGCAGGCGCAGTGTCACCCAGTGGGCCTATATACTGCACAGGTTATCAATATTGTTCTTTCTCCTGATTATATAACAGCGGCCATGCCTGGTTGAGAGATACAATCAGTGGTCTTGGGGTAAGATGATTTTCCCTGAGCAGAGCAAAAGTCACAGCTGATGTTGGAACTGAGATACAAATTCAGTCTGAGGTATAAAGATAGGTCTGGGCTAAGGCTACTTTAAGGAGCACTCCAACCTCTATTCCTGTCCGTAAATACCAATATTGAAACTTTGACTTAGGTTGTTTCAATCTAAAAGAAAGACTTGTGGTAAACTCAGCAAATGCAGCTCAAAGTGTGCACTGGTGTGCTGACTTCAGAAATGCAGACCAACCAGCAGGCAACAGAGCCTAAAAACAAGTCAAAAGCAAAAGCAGAGTCTCCCAGGTGGTGGAGGTCACCACTCTGACTGTCCTGCACAGAGGGCCAGTTGTCTTTTGGTTGCTCAGCAAAGGGCAGAACCAGTCACCCCTTCCCATAATTGGATCCCATGTCAAGACTCATGATGCCACACGTGGATCAAGAGGATATGAAGACATTCATTACGCATGAGGCCTTCTGGAGAGAACAGGACAGGCATCCAGGCTGGCCCATTTGGCTTCAATGAAGCGGCTAGTTTTTATTGTGGTTATCAGTAGTGTCAGAGAGAGGTTCCTGTATGTTCACCAGGGTTTGCATGATTTGAACTTTCCCACCCGGGCCCAGGGAAAAAGGAAACACCTGGGCTTTCTAACCAGCTTGCCTAGTTGGGGATAAAAGGGAAACCAGAGGAATGGGACCTGTAAGGAAATGGACTCACAAGCCGTTAACAGTCAAATATCAAAACTAGAGCCAGATACTTTATTACACCATTATAAATAATTCTGTAGTAAGTATCCTGGTGTACACATCCCCATGGGACTCCGAAGAAATGGGCTTTTAGAAAACTAGGAATCTGGAGAATAGGGTATCATTCAAATACAGTTGGGCACTGACTACTTCCCCACCTCTTCAAGAGTCAGAAGAATTGCTATAGCTAACATTTCTTCAATGTGGAAGCACATACACCAGCTCTCCTTTTGGAATTTTGTGCAGTTTGAGAACTAAAATGGCAGTAGCACAGAAAACGGACTTTTCAATGCATTGCACGGACACGTCCCAAGTACTAACTACGCTCGTTACGGGCTCTGAGAAGCAAGAAATCCTATGCTGTGATGTGCTGTATCTGCTCCTGCTCTGTGTGGCCACCTCACTTTTGATAGACTTTTTTAGGACATGGTTATTAAATTGTGAACTTAATAAAATCTTAAAGTTTGAGAGCCTGTGGAGGGTGTGTTTTTGCAATTCCATAGGCCACCTTTGGCTTCCCAGGTGGCTCAGTGATAACAAATCTGCCTGCTAATGCAGGAGACACAAGAGACTTGGGTTTGACCCCTGGGTCGGGTAGAACCCCTGGAGAAGGAAATGGCAACCCACTCCAATATTTTTGCCTGGAGAATCCCCATGGACCAAGGAGCCTGGTGGGCTACAGTCCGTGGAGTCACAAAGAGTCAGACATACCTGAGTTTCTGACCTTATAGGCCACCTAAATTTAATGTTAAATTTAATGTAAAATTTAATTTACAATGTTTCTGAATATCTCCTTAAGCTAAATTTCTAGAACATAAGTGAAAAGATCAAACAGTCTATCTACCAACATTTTTTTTGGAAAACTTTATTAGTTAAATTTCATTACTTGGGGGCAAATTTTACCTTGAATGTACTCCTATCATTTCCACTACTTAAATGTTTTTATTTGTGTGTGTGTTGAAAATAATGTGTATCAGAAAGCATGACAGACAAGGATCCTTAATACCATCCTCTTTAAGATATCTTGTTTTTAGATAAATAGTTACTGTGAATACATTTCTGGGTCAGCTAGAAATAGTAATTTCACCAAAGAGGGGAAAAAATCAACAAAAACATTAAGCTGAAGTAGTGAAGGAAGTTGGTATTTGCCTCAAATCCAAACACTGTGATGTGGAAATAAAGACTTGGACCTACCACAAGACAGGGGATGTAAGCGTAATACTCCTTTATTAAGTCTGGATCCTCAAAATTTAATCAAGTGGTCTAGGTCTGTGGCACAGATCCTTTCTGGAAGAAAGTATCATCAATTTAGGCTGTCAAGATTTCCACAGGTTGAGAAAAGGAAAATACGAGTGCACAGTCCAAAATTACCAAAGTCTCAAAAACATGTAAGCATAAGGTCACCAAGAAACAGAAAACTCCCAGTGGCATCAGATATTCGAGTTATCACAATCTGAATGGAAAATAATGTATAAAATGGTAAAGAAATGAAATGAAACAGAAAAAAAACAGTAAGACTAGGATAACCAATTTGAAAATTTTCTATTTAAAATTTTTCATACAAAATATAATTTGTATATTCAATAATCTAATTATATTAAATATATTAGATCATTGAAGGAAATTATTTGAAAACTAATGAGATGATCTTCAAACCACTTCAGCATTCTTGCCTTGTGAACCCCATGAACAGTATGAAAAGGCAAAAAGATAGAACACTGAAAGATAAACTCCCCAGGTCAGTAGGTGCCCAGTATGCTACTGGAGATCAGTGGAGAACTAACTCCAGAAAGAATAAAGAGATGGAGCCAAAGCAACAAAAACACCCGGTTGTGGATGTGACTGGTGATGGAAGTAAAGTCCGATGCTGTAAAGAGCAGTACTGCACAGGAACCTGGAATGTTAGGTCCATGAATCAAGGCAAATTGGAAGTGGTCAAACAGGAGATGGCAAGAGTGAACATCAACATTTTAGGAATCAGTGAACTAAAATGGACTGGAATGGTGCATTTAACTCAGATGACCGTTGTATCTACTACTATGGGCAAGAATCCCTTAGAAGAAATGGAGTAGCCATCATAGTCAACAAAAGAGTCCGAAATACAGTACTTGGATGCAATCTCAAAAACAAAAGAATGATCTCTGTTCGTTGCTAAGGCAAACCATTCAATATCACAGTAATCCAAGTCTATGTCCTGACCAATAATGCTAAAGAAGCTGAAGTTGAAGAAGCTGAAGTTGGTTCTTTGAAGATCTATAAGACCTTCTAAAACTAACACCCACAAAAAAATGTTCTTCTCATTATTAGGGTACTGGAATGCAAAAGTAGGAAGTCAAGAAATACTTGGAGTAACAGGCAAATTTGGCCTTGGGGTACAGAATGAAGCAGGGCAAAGGCTTATAGAGTTTTGCCAAGAGAACGCACTGGTCATAGCAAACACCCTCTTCCAACAACACAAGAGAAGACTGTACACATGGACATTGCCAGATCGTCAACACTGAAATTAGTTTGATTATATTCTTTGCAGCCAAAGATGGAGAAGCTCTATACAGTCAGCAAAAACAAGACCGGGAGCTGACTGTGACTCAGATCATGAACTCCTTATTGCCAAGTTCAGACTTAAATAGAAGAAAGTAGGGAAAACCACTAGACCATTCAGGTATATGACCTAAATCAAATCCCTTATGATTATACAGGGGATGTGACAAATACATTCAAGGAATTAGATCTGACAGACAGAGTGCCTGAAGAACTATGGATGCAGGTTCATGACATTGCACAGGAGGCAGTGATCAAGATCATCCCCAAGAAAAAGAAATGCAAAAAGGCAAAATGGTTGTCTGAGGAGACCTTACAAAGAGCTGTGAAAAGAAGAGAAGCAAAAAGCAAAGGAGAAAAGGAAAGATATACCCATTTGAATGCAGAGTTCCAAAGAATAGCAAGGAGAGATAAGAAAGCCTTCCTCAGTGATCAGTGTAAAGAAATAGAGGAAAACAACAGAATGAGAAAGACTAGAGATCTCTTCAAGAAAATTAGAGATACAAAGGGAACATTTCATGCAGAGATGGGCACAATAAAGGACAGAAATAGTCCTAACAGAAGCAGAAAATATTAAGAAGAGGTGGAAAGAATATACAGAAGAACTATACAGAAAAGATCTTCATGACCCAGATAACCCTGATGGTGTGATCACTCACCTAGAGTCAGACATCCTGGAATGTGAAGTCAAGTGGGCCTTAGGAAGCATCACTGCAGACAAAGCTAGTGCAGGTGATGGAATTCCAGTTGAGCTATTTCAAATCCCAAAGATGATGCTGTGAAAGTGCTATGCTCAATATGCCAGCAAGTTTGGAAAACTCAGCAGTGGCCACAGGACTGGAAAAGGTCAGTTTTCATTCCAATCCCAAAGAAAGGCAATGCCAAAGAATGCGCAAACTACCGCACAATTGCACTCATCTCAAACGCTAGTAATGCTCAAAATTTTCCAAGCCAGTTTTTTAAGGAATCTCCACACTGTTCTCCATAGTGGCTGTACTAGTTTGCATTCCCACCAACAGTGTAAGAGGGTTCCCTTTTCTCCACACCCTCTCCAGCATTTATTATTTGTAGACTTTTGGATCGCAGCCATTCTGACTGGTGTGAAATGGTACCTCATAGTGGTTTTGATTTGCATTTCTCTGATAATGAGTGATGTTGAGCATCTTTTCATGTGTTTGTTAGCCATCTGTA
This sequence comes from Bos taurus, assembly GCF_002263795.3. Lineage (NCBI taxonomy): Eukaryota > Metazoa > Chordata > Mammalia > Artiodactyla > Bovidae > Bos > Bos taurus. Next base: position 32,276,557 of record NC_037355.1, read on the forward strand.
TGTCTTCTTTGGAGAAATGTCTATTTAGTTCTTTGGCCATTTTTTGATTGGGTCATTTATTTTTCTGGAATTGAGCTGCAGGAGTTGCTTGTATATTTTTGAGATTAGTTGTTTGTCTGTTGCTTCATTTGCTATTATTTTCTCCCATGCTGAAGGCTGTCTTTTCACCTTGTTAATAGTTTCCTTTGATGTGCAGAAGCTTTTAAGGTTAATTAGGCCCCATTTGTTTATTTTTGCTTTTATGCCTTATGATCCAGCAATCCCACTCCTGGGCATACACACTGAGGAAACCAGAAGGGAAAGAGACACTTGTACCCCAATATTCATCACAGCACTGTTTATAATAGCCAGGACATGGAAGCAACCTAGATGTCCATCAGCAGATGAATGGATAAGAAAGCTATGGTATATATACACAATGGAGTATTACTCAGCCATTAAAAAGAATACATTTGAATCAGTTCTAATGAGGTGGATGAAACTGGAGCCTATTATACAGAGGGAAGTAAGCCAGAAGGAAAAACACCAATACAGTATACTAACGCATATATATGGAATTTAGAAAGATGGTAACAATAACCCTGTGTATGGGACAGCAAAAGAGACACTGATGTATAGAACAGTCTTATGGACTCTGGGAGAGGGAGAGGGTGGGAAGATTTGGGAGAATGGCATTGAAACATGTAAAATATCATGTATGAAATGAGATGCCAGTCCAGGTTTGATGCACGATACTGGATGCTTGGGGCTAGTGCACTGGGACGACCCAGAGGGATGGTATGGGGAGGGAGGAGGGAGGAGGGAAGAGGGTTCAGGATGGGGAACACATGTATACCTGTGGCAGATTCATTTTGATATTTGGCAAAACTAATACAATTATGTAAAGTTTAAAAAAAAAAAAATTCTCCAAGCCAGGCTTCAACAGTGCGTGAAATGTGAACTTTCAGATGTTCAAGCTAGATTTAGAAAAGGCAGAGGAACCAGAGATCAAATTGCCAACATCCGTTGGATCATTGAAAAAGCAAGAGAGTTCCAGAAAAACATCTATTTCTGCTTTATTGATTTTGCCAAACCCTTTGACTGTGTGGATCACAACAAACTGTGGAAAATTCTTCAAGAGATGGGAATACCAGACCACCTGACCTGCCTCTTGAGAAACTTGTATACAGGTCAGGAAGCAACAGTTAGAACTGGACATGGAACCACAGACTGGTTCCAAATAGGAAAAGGAGTATGTCATGGCTGTATATTGTCACCCTGCTTATTTAACTTATATGCAGAGTACATCATGAGAAACGCTGGGCTGGAGGAAGCACAAGCTGGAATCAAGATTGCCGGGAGAAATATCAATAACCTCATATATGCAGATGACACCACCATTATGGTAGAAAGTGAAGAAGAACTAAAGAGCCTCTTGATGAAAATGAAAGAGGAGAGTGAAAATGTTGGCTTAAAGCTCAACATCCAGAAAACTAAGATCATGGCATCGGGTCCCATCACTTCATGGCAAGTAGATGGGGAAACAGTGGAAACAGTGACAGACTTCATTTTTGGGGGGCTCCAAAATCACAGTCATGAACTTAAAAGATGCTTACTCCTTGGAAGAAAAGTTATGACCAACCTAGATAGCATATTCAAAAGCAGAGACATTACTTTGCCAACAAAGGTCCGTCTAGTAAAAGCTATGGTTTTTCCAGTAGTCATGTATGAATGTGAGAGTTGGACTGTAAAGAAAGCTGAGCGCCGAAGAATTGATGCTTTTGAGCTGTGGTGTTGGAGAAGACTCTTGCGAGTCCCTTGGACTGCAAGGCGATCCAACCAGTGCATCCTTTAGGAAATCAGTCCTGAATATTCATTGTAAGGACTGATGCTAAAGCTGAAACTTGAATACTTTGGCCACCTGATGCGAAGTAGTGACTCATTTGAAAAGACCCTGATGCTGGGAAAGATTGAAGGCAGGAGGAGAAGGGGATGACAGAGGATGAAATGGTTGGATGGCATCACCGACTCAAGGGACATGAGTTTGAGTAAAATCCAGGAATTGGTGATGGACAGGGAGGCCTGGCGTGCTGCAGTCCATGGGGGTCACAAAGAGTCAGACACGACTGAGTGACTGAACTGTTACTGATGCTGAATGAGTAGTTCTAAAGAAAGCATACAAACGCAACACAGAAATATAAGGAGATAGAAAGTCCGAGAGGTTATATGACATGGAGGCTAGAATGAGAAGGGTTTCCATTCATGAAATCAAAGGCCTAGAGAGAATAGAAAAGAATTAGGAGCGGCATCTTGAAGAGATGAGAATTGAAAATTCTTCAAAGTAATGAAAGGCATGAAAACGTACAGGAAGCACATGAAAGAGGAAATTGTATAAAGTTTTCAAAGCTGCAGCTAAACAAATTATTACAACTACAGAGTACTGAAAACAGAATGTTTAGAAGTTAACCTTAAAAGTAAATAGACAGGAAAAAAAAATTCCCTACAAAGAAATTACAATTAAAATGAAAGCGAAAGGCAAATTTCTCAGCGTCAAAATGGAGTTGTTTTTTCAGAGAACTGATGGAAAAGTAAATGTTAGCCTAGAACTTTATTAGAAGTGAAACTATTTTTCTAGCATGAGTACAAAATAAAGAAATATTGACATGGAATGGGAAGAATTTACTACCCGTATAGTCATCTGAAAGAACTTTGAAAGCATGTACCTGAGAAAAATTGGAAATAATCCAGGAAGGAATATTTGGAATGACGTTCAATGTGAAAAAAACATCTGTTTTAGAATCAACATGCTAAGGTCCCCTCATAGCATATAAAGCAAGTGTTTACATAAAAATAAGGAGTAGAAAAACCTGTATAATATTCAAAGATTTCAAAATATTTCTCTCAGTTTGTCATAGGTCAAACAGACAAGCACTAATGAAATAGAAAATACCATTAACAAGCTCAGTATTTTTGTTCCTTTTAAAAATTTTTGTTTTTCTTTTTTATTGAAGTATAATTGATTTTCAGTGTTGTCTTAGTTTCAAGTATGCAGGAAAGCGATTCAGTTATGCATATTCTTTTCAGATTCTTTTCCTTTATAGGTTATTGCAAAACATTGTATTTTTAATAATTCCCTATGTTTTACAGTAGTGTTTATATTCTAATCCCAAATTCCTAATTTACCAGCCTGTAATTTATCCCTCTGGTAAACATAAGTTTGTTTTCTATGTCTGTGGGTCTTTTTGTGAATCCGTTTATTTGTATCAATCTTTTTAGATTCCACATATAAGCAATATCGTATGATATTTGTCTTTATCTGTCTGCTTTTTTCACTTAGTATGATAATCTCTAGGGCCATCCATGTTGCTGCAAATAGGGCTCATTCTTTTTTATGGGTTAATAATATTTATATATATATACACACACACCACATCATCTTTATCCATTCATCTGTTGATAGACACCTCATACATTTGAATGTTTTTAAAACACCATCAGTTCAGTTCAGTCGCTCAGTCGTGTCTGACTCTCTGCGACCCCATGAATCGCAGCACGCCAGGCCTCCCTGTCCATCACCAACTCCTGGAGTTCAAACTCATGTCCCTCGAGTCAGTGATGCCATCCAGCCATCTCATCCTCTGTCGTCCCCTTTTCCTCCTGCCCTCAATCCCTCCCAGCATCAGAGTCTTTTCCAATGAGTCAACTCTTCCCATGAGGTGGCCAAAGTACTGGAGTTTCAGCTTTAGCATCATTCCTTCCAAAGAAATCCCAGGGCTGATCTCCTTCAGAATGGACTGGTTGGATCTTCTTGCAGTCCAAGGGACTCTCAAGAGTATTCTCCAACACCACAGTTCGAAAGCGTCAATTCTTTGGCGCTCAGCTTTCTTCACAGTCCAACTCTCACATGCGTACATGACCACAGGAAAAACCATAGCCTTGACTAGATGGACCTTTGTGGGCAAAGTAATGTCTCTGCTTTTGAATATGCTGTCTAGGTTGGTCATAACTTTCCTTCCAAGGAGTAAGCGTCTTTTAATTTCGTGGCTGCAGTCACCATCTGCAGTGATTTTGGAGCCCCCAAAAATAAAGTCTGACACTGTTTCCACTGTTTCCCCATGTATTTGCCATGAAGTGATGGGACCCGATGCCGTGATCTGCGTTTTCTGAAAGTTGAGCTTTAAGCCAACTTTTTCACTCTCCTCTTTCACTTTCATCGAGGCTTTTTAGTTCCTCTTCACTTTCTGCCGTAAGAGTGGTATCATCTGCATATCTGAGATTATTGATATTTCTCCCAGCAATCTTGATTCCAGCTTGTGCTTCTTCCAGCCCTGTGTTTAGCTCATAAAATAATAGAAATTAAAAACTCCTAATGATAATCAAATGATATGATAAGTAAAAACATAAAATAGTATTAATGGCATGCATCCGTTTGTAATTAAAAAAAAAAAAAAAAACTCTCTTGGAACAAGGAATTGAAGGGAATATCTTAACTAGATAAAGAGTGGCTACAAAAAATAACCAAAAACAGAACAAAACTACTACTGGTTTGTTCTTAATGATCAACAGTTGCAGCGTTTTTTGTTTGTTTGTTTTTTTTTTTAATTACAAGTTTACTCAGTAAAAAGTAAACTGTTCTCCTAACCCAGACAGTATTTAAGAGGCAAAAAACTATCCATATGTGTTTAGGGGTAAGCCATCCCATAAGGCTGTATCAATTTAAACTTTTACCAGCAGAGTGTGAGAGGGTTCATTTCACTTAGTATTACATTGGAAGTATGAGATAGCTGTTTTAAAAAATATTTACCTTCGGCCTTGGGAGGCTGAAACAGTTTATTGGGTGTTTTTATTTTCTTGTTGTAAACAGTTGTTTGTATTGTTTACCCATTTCGCTGAGGAGATGTTAATAATTTTCATTTTGATTGGTAAAAAGTATTTGCCATGTTAGCGATAGTAACCTCTTGCTCTGTCTTGGAAAATAAATCTAAGACATCTGTTTATTTGCAGTTTGGGTTTTTCTTTTTTATGATGTTTTATTATGTAGAGACTTTTAAGCTTTTACATGGCCAAATCTGACAATATTTTCCTGTGTTTTTTCTGCCTGTGACTTTATGCATATCCCTAGAGACTGGAGACTCTCCAGTCACTTTCTGTTGTTATTGTACAGTTATTTTTTTGCATGTCTGGTTAGGACTGCAGATTTATTTTGTCCCGTTAGCATTTATTAAACAGGTTTTCATTTCCTCACTGATATAAACTATCAACTTTATGATGGTTTAAATTCCTTTATAATAGAATCTTCTTTTTCTTGCTTGCTTTTTTGTACCATTAATCTCTTTCATTTTTTTACAAGTTCCATGCTTAATTATTGTAGCATTGTTATTTATGAGGCAATGATAATTCTCATCACCCACCCCATTCTTCTTCTTTATCTTTTTTCCTCCATTTTATTGGACACTTAGTGAAAAATTGCAAACATTATGCCTGTTCATCTATTTCAAAATGATCTCAACTATCCTTTTTTAAATTTATTAGCTAAGTTGAAAGTCACTTCCTAAAGTTGAAAACTACAAACATAACCAATCCTTTTGATATATTATTTTTAATTTCATTTATCCCATATACTTAGGTAGAGCTAAAGTAGGATTGTAAAGTCAGAAATACATCTATTAGTTTGAAAAAGAGAAGGTAGAAAGGAAATAGTTACACTCTGACATAACCAAAGTTTTTAAAAATTATCCAGTGTTATTTGTCTAACATTATTTCTCCAAAGTATCTCATCTACTCTAGCCAGACAAATCTCTTCATTACTGCCTCTTCAGGTCATGCACATTTCAAATACTTCACTGAGGATATTCCTTTCCAGGGATGGTCTTTCTCTTCTTTTCAGTGTATTAGGAATCGTTTCTTTCAAAAAGATTTTAAGGCCAAACTTTAGCTCCTCCAGCATGAAGCTTTCCTTCCATATTCATTGCTTTTGTTATCTGTTCTATACAGTTTAAATATTTTGGAACTTTTTCTAATTATTGAAACAATAAAACAGACTCCCAGAACATTTGATAAAGAAAGAATACATATTTTGTTAAGCTTTAACTCCCTATTTTGAGTTGTATATATTCCCTTACAGTATTTTAATATGAGTACATAGCTGTAACCTGGTGAACTTACAGTTTTGTGGCTTATTTTAGCATAGACTTAAGCTTCTCTCTGTTGTTTCATTGTATTCATCATTACCATTTTAATGGCCACGCAATATTCTGTAGAGTCACTGTGCTGTTATTTACTTAATCTTTGCTTTACACTCTGTTCCTTATAACAGAAAACTCTGCAGTACAATCTTTGTTATGTAGTTTTCCTCTCTTTGGGGAATGATATCCTTAAAGTAGGTATCCAGAATTGAAATTAAAGGGAGAAACATACAAGTGTTTTCAGGTGTCAATATATGTTGTTGGATGACTTTCAGCCATCAATTTTTTGTGTGAGAAGTTCTGGTATCCCAGCAACTTTGATGTCACTGGACATAAATATTTTTCTATAGATTATTTAAGAGAAGAGGAAAAAAGCATGTTAAATATGTTTGTCCCCGATTCTCTTTTGTATTAGTTAGGTTTCTTGAGTTAATTTTTGTCTCCTCAGAGACATTGTAAAGTCCTTGGTGAGAGTAGAGAGAATGATTTTTGTTTATTCTTTATGACCTACATCCTCAAAAAAATGTAGTAAATGTAGTTGTCTTCAGTATTTGTTTCTTAATTGAAACTTTAACAAAATTTCTTTTTGTTCCTCAAACTCAGGGTCAATAGTGATAAATGCATGCAAATTTGTCATCTCCAAAATCAAACTGTATGCTAACTTCACCTAGAGACGTTATGCTTATCCTTAGAAGTTCATTGAAATTTCCAGTAAACATGTATTTTGATTTTTTTTCTTTTAGGATTTCAGATTCATTTATTCTAGCTGTTACTCAATTAACAAGGGACAAGCTTCCCAAACCCCATCATTTTCAGTGTTTGCCATAGAAAGATTAGACAAAACACAGGGCTTTGGTCCTCTAAACCCACGGTTATGGGTGGGACTCAAGAATGAACCTTGGCTCCACATGAAAGTAAAAGCCATCTATGGTAGAGAGGTGCCCTGTTGCTGAGAGTTTGCACCTGTACTTCCTCCTCATTTTATCCTTGGTGTAGAACGGTGTTGGAGGTATCATAGACGGTCCATACATACGGATTCATTGAATGGTTGAATGAATGAATCTGTGTGCTTAGGTTGAATTAGCCAATCACTCTACAAATATATATTGAGCTCCTGTGAAATGCAAAGCCAAGGGTACTCATTACTGTGAAAAAAAAAAAGATAAAGTTGACAGATCCTATACATAGCAGAGGATGGATCTAATGACCTTGAGGTTCTGTCCAGTGCATTTTTCTCCAATTCATGTGCATTCCTTTTGACACATGTCACATCCACAGGCCAAATAAAACTCTTCAAGCTGCATTTATATGATGCATGATGATCCCATCCCACCCCCACCACACATACCCATCTCCCCCAACGGCCTGAAAAAGAGTTGTATGATGTGGATTCTTAGTGCTGGCGACTCGTGGGTTGGGACGAGCAGGGCTCCAGATGGAGCCTTTTGTGGAGGGCTCCCTTTCATCCTTGGCTGTAAGCAGCCTGAGCTGTTATATTATAAATGAGTAATTTACTGCCTCCTCCCCAAGCCCTTCTTTGTAGGCTGTTTCATAGACTTTGTTACCAAAGGTTACCAGCATGCCTGGTGCCTTTGATTTTTGTGGACACTCTGAACCAGAGACAACAGTTGTCGCCTTGAGCATCTGCACGTTGCCTTTGACACGTCCTGCAAATGGGTACCTGCCAGTCCTCTTCCCCAGATGTCCTGACCATTGATTTTTCACTGCTCGCTCTTGCAGTTATTAGCCAGTGTGAGGCCAGGACGCTTAGCTCTCCACTTTAATTATTCATCCTTATGAAGAAAAATTTCCCTTGGATGCTTCATCCTCCTCCAGCCCCGACCTGAGCACACGTGGACTCCTCCTTCCTTCCCTCTCCGAGTGCCTGGTGTGTCAAAGGGCCTTTAACCAGGGCGCCCATTCCATTTATGCCTTTAATATGCATTTTGTGTTCTGCCAAGGGGGTCAGAAGGGCACGTGGAGAAGCCAGATGGCTTACCTCTTCCCTCAGGAAAGGCACTGCTATTTGGTTGGGCACCTTCCCAGTGCAAGGCAGGGGAAGAGTTTCAGGGAGAGTGGATCCAAATGCCACCGTCATCTGAGGGTGCAGCTGCAAGTTCCTCTCGGGCTATGCTTGTCTGTCCTCTGCCACTTTCAGGAGTTTTCCACCAGAAACAGCATTTTAGGAGATACTGAAAAGAAAAAAAAAGGGTGTGGGGGTGGGGAGTGAGGGCTGGGGAAAAGCAACCCGTTTTATTGATGACCTTTTCTCAGACACAAGTTTCTGTTGTTTTTATCTGACTGAAGTAAGAAACCATCATCCATGGATGAAAAGACAGTGGACAAACTCCGTGAAGCCATGAGCCCCCCAAGGATGTATTTATTTTTCCCTCATTTCTGGTTTTTAATGTTCCTTCCTGGCTGCTGTTCCCCAACTTCAACTTTTGAAAAGCCAAGCAACTAGCCAGGCCCGGGGAACTTATTTGTATGCAGCACAAATTTCAGAATCTGTTCTCAGCCTGTGCCGAGTGAAAAATGGCCTGCATTTTCTTGATAGCCCATGTGGTTGTAAAGAATAAATGGCTAATGAATTACAGATGAACATTGACGCAAATTAATCTTCCCGCTGTCCCTGGGTTATATGGCAGCCATTTAAAAGTTTAATCAATACACTAAAGTTGAAAACATGCAGGCACTGCAGTTGTTTGGATGTAATAAACATCAGAGGGAACCGGGAGGTTTGCACTCAGTCCATGTATCATAATGACAGCTATTTATGTTTAATGGACTAAATATTTTTTATTGGAAGGGAGCAAATGTCAGCTTAACTTTGTGAGCCCCGCATTCAACTTTCCTTTGAGGTTGGTGAAAGACGGCTGACGTGTCATTGGAAATGAAATGTTAAGGGGGGAAAAAGCGCAGCAGAGACAAAGCGAGGAGAAGGCGTCGTTTGGAGACGTGATACAGCGCGAACATTCTGCAGCAATTCATTAAGGAGAACGTAAACTCTGATATTTCTAATGTTGCTGTAAAATGGTTTATAGGAACAACCTTAATGGTTATTAGGGAAAACAAGTGCCCAGATCTGCCAGATATGCCGTTCTGTGCAGGCTTTTGTTTGAAAACTCTTTACCAGGTCATATTTGCTGGAGATTTATAATTAGTCCTTTTTCTTAATGTGAGAAGTGGGGGAGAAGCAGCATGATGGCTCTCAGCCCTTGGATTCCACAGATCTTTCCTTTTGAATGGTGTCCAATGACTTTAAATAACCATGTGTTCTCTTTTGGAATACTTATATCTTAATTACTTTTCAAGTCGATATTTTGAAGCTCTGCTGTGAATCTGGTAGGGCCATGGAGGCTAAAAGATAGAATGGACTTTGCTAGTAGCCATACCATCACTCTGGACAGAACAGGCTGAAATAAAAAGGAGGGAAATAGCTTTGGCTAAACAAACAAGCAAAATGTGTGTGTATGTGTGTGTTTTGCATTTTCTTTCTTTTTTCTCCCAAAGTAAAATTGACAAAGTATGTTATTCCTGTGGAGCATGGGATACTGGAAAAAGGCATACACTTTATAAAAATAATTAGAAACATTTTAGACATGGAGAGCATGTTTTTAATGTCCCTTTTGCATCCAATTGCTAAAAGTCCTCACGTTTAATGGAAGAGTTTTGAAGAAAATAGTTATCAAGGTGGAGCTGTGAGATACCTAGCTATCCAGTATTCAACTCTTTAAAATATATATGTATGTGTGTGTATATATATGTACATATATTTTAATGTATAAGAAGATGCCATAAGTATGTATATATGTACAGTCATGTATATACATGGCACACATGTACATGTGTGTATATATATACATATATGCCATATGTGTGTATATATATATGTAAATGTATGCATTTACATATATATTATACGTATACATGAAAAATTTTAAGGACAAGAATTTTTATTCTAACTGGGACTAAGATTCAGAGGAAATCAGCACTGTGTGACATTAGGTTAGTCAACGAAACTAATGGATTCTCTGGCCCTTCCTCTTCCTATCGGCAAAATGATGAGATATTTTCGTTCTGAAGACCAAAGCATCACTCACTGTCCACCGTGAGGATGTCCCACCCTGCTGCTTCTCATGCCTCCCTCCCTGTGGCCCCTGAACTCTGCTTTATTTTTCCTCCTAGTTCTTTTTCTCCTTGGTGATTCATTTAGTTGTCTGTTCATTTTGTGTTTCCACTGTGTTACTCTACAGTCCATGGTGTGGGAAAGGAGAGCAGGAATGGGAGGAAGCAGGAATGTGATTTTGGTTTTTTTTTTTTTTTTTGCTTAGCTTATAGAATTCCAGGGTTTGGCCCATAGTAGGTTCTCATAACGGAGAAGGCAATGGCACCCCACTCCAGTACTCTTGCCTGGAAAATCCCATGGACGGAGGAGCCTGGTGGGCTGCAGTCCATGGGGTCGCTAGGAGTCAGACACAACTGAGCGACTTCACTTTCACTTTTCACTTCCATGCATTGGAGAAGGAAATGGCAACCCACTCCAGTGTTCTTGCCTGGAGAATCCCAGGGACAGGGGAGCCTGGTGGGCTTCCATCTATGGGGTCGCACAGAGTCAGACACGACTGAAGTGACTTAGCAGCAGCAGCAGCAGGTTCTTATAAATGGCAGTTAAATGAATCTCAGGCTATCATTTCTTATTGCCTTTAAAATAATAACTACAGCCATTTTGGGATCATCTATTATGATTTCTGAGCAGTGTTAGTCTTCATGTTCTCAAAACAGCTACTACTCTGCCTGGAATCATTTTACGAGTCGGGACAAGATGAAGAAGGCGGGTCTTTTCCTATACGGCATTCACTTTTTGTTTGTGGGTAGACAGCTTCCTAAAGGCATCTGCCTAGTCCTCATTGCCCATACCACATCATTGGAAGGCTGGAAAATCTAGTGTTTTAGTTTTCAGACTCTTACTGCAGAGGAAGGTATGATAAAAGAGAGTCAATCCATAGTGTCTGCTCCATAAGATAAATCACACTTTTTGTGTCCCTACAAAAGGCTTGGAAGTTTGTTAGATGTCCATTTGTAGAGCAATTTACATCATCTTTATAACCCCCTTGTTACAGAAGAGTATTTATTCACATTATTTTAGGAAGTGGTAGAGCCGAGATGTGAAGCTACATTTGTCTGAAGTAGAAACTCTAGGCCTTTTCTCTAATGCCCTGTTATTTTAGCTGCCATTTTAATTTCAAAATGAAGGATGGCAGGGCTACCAGTTCACAATGAATACACTGTCTTGTGAGTTCACTTAGTACACTGAGTCTCTTTCTTTGACAGTTAAGTAGGTGGCATCTTCTCTTCTTTTACATTCAGCCTTTGAACATTTTATACAAAGTGGTTAGGAAGGTGGGCTCTGGCATCTGTCTTGATTCAAATCCTTGCTCCATCACTTACTGCCTAGAACAAACTGCACAACTGCTCTGCTTTAGTTTCTTTATCTTTAAAATGGAAATAATAATAGTATCTACAGCATGAGTGTTTTCAGAGGATTAAGTGCTTAGAACAGTGTCTCGCACTCAATAAATGTGGATTATTATTATCACTGTTATTATCCACGTTCAGTGTCTCTGATTTTGTCTACAAGATCAGATTGAATTTTGAGGGGACAGGATCATGTTTTATCCCCCTCTTCATTTCCCCAAAATGCTTAACAAGTTTCCAGGCACATATTTACTGAGTAAAAACTCATTCTAGAACAACACTGCATAAGTTAAAATCCTTGTTCCTTTGATTTAACATCTCTTTGCCTCAGCTTCTAAATCCAAAAATGGGGAGACTAACACTATCTACCTCGCAGGGTCATTGTGAATATTGAATGTGATAATGCACTTAAAGTTTTTAAAGTGTGTAATAAATAGAGAACACTCAGTGTTAGCTATAATTATTGTAATCATGCATGGATTACTAGTACTCAAAGAGTGAAACTCCATGGGATATAATCTGATCTGTAATGATTCTAAAGGAAATTTCTCTCAGGCAGTTTAAGGTACATGATTATTAAAGAATAACCTTATCTTTCTGGTAAATCCATGTTGAGTCTATACTGTGATCCAGAATATGTGATATATATGGGAGATACAAAAATATATAAAACACAGTAGGAAACCCAAGTGGTGATGGACATGAGCAATGTTCACCCTCAAAAATAACTTAATACTTCAGAAGTAAAACTACCCTGGGATATAACTTTTCCATTTATTAAGCTAGCTAAAATAATCAAATAAACCAAACTTTGTGCCACTGAATGGATTGGGTGTATGGCAATATGTTTTGGAAAACCGTTTTGACCCTGTGCATTGAGACTAGAAAATATTTAGATCCTTTACCTAATAATGCTACATTAGGAATCTGTCCAAAGGAAAGAATCTGAAATACATAAACAAATCATCTTTATACATTAAAATGTTCAGTGTAGTAATGTTTATAACATCAAAGAAGAAAACAGTCAGTATCATAGGAATGCTAATTATGACACATCCACAGAGTACAGTGTTATATAGCATTCAGTGTTGTTTAAAATAATTTTAATGTAGCAGGCAAACATTTATTCAATAAAACAAATGAAAAAAGTGTTTATATGAACTCATCAATATTTATGACAGGGGTAGAAAAAAGACTAGAAGTCAAAACATCAAAATGTTAACTGCATTTTAGTTCTGGGCATTGAAGTTATGCATGAGTTTTATTTATTTTTCTTTGTACTTTATTGTTTAACAATGAGCATATAGATATAACAAAACTTAAAAACAAAGCCCCCTAGAACAGTATGATTTTTATTAAAATAGTTCTAGGAAAAAAGTAGTGCTAATACAAAAAAAAGGATTTATATACGTTAGGAATTGTATTCAACCGCAACTAATCAGTTCAGTTCAGTTCAGTCACTCAGTCCTGTCCGATTCTTTGCAACCCCATGAATCGCAGCACGCCAGGCCTCCCTGTCCATCACCAACTCCCGGAGTTCACCCAGACTCACGTCCATCGAGTCAGTGATGCCATCCAGCCATCTCATCCTCTGTCATCCCCTTCTTATCCTGCCCCCAATCCCTCCCAGCATCAGAGTTTTTTCCAATGAGTCAACTCTTCGCATGAGATGGCCAAAGTACTGGAATTTCAGCTTTAGCGTCATTCCTTCCAAAGAAATCCCAGGGCTGATCTCCTTCAGAATGGACTGGTTGGATCTCCTTGCAGTCCAAGGGACTCTCAAGAGTCTTCTCCAACACCACAGTTCAAAAGCATCAATTCTTCGGCTCTCAGCCTTCTTCACAGTCCAACTTTCACATCCATACATGACCACAGGAAAAACCATAGCCTTGACTAGACGAACCTTTGTTGGCAAAGTAATGTCTCTGCTTTTGAATATGCTATCTAGGTTGGTCATGACAACTAATAAACACCCTCAAATAGCAGTTGCTTTAATAAGATACTTTCATATAACATGAACCCCAGATGTATACCATCCATGGCTGGAATGATACCATTCAAGCTTGTTTTATTTTTGTTCAGTGTTCCAATAGACCAGCTCCATCCTCTAGTTTGATTTATGATCACAATATTGTTGCTGTAGCACCAGCCTTTATTTCCATGTTCCAAGTAGCAGAAAGAAAGAAATATTAAAATAAGAAGGATATTGCTCCTAAGCAATGCAATTCTCTTTTAATAAGATGTGCCAGGTTTCCTCCATAACATCCTGCTTTATCTTATGCCCACCATCAAGGAGCATGTTGCTGTGCTCAACAGCCTAGGGTATCTGTGTGAGATAAAAGAGGAATATGGATGTTGGGTAGCTGATCTTACTTTCTGATTTTATTTTCAACTCTGCCACTTGTCAGCAGGTTGATTTAACTAAGTCTGTTGCCTGGGTGGCATCAAGGAGACTTCAAGGAACGTTTCAATATTGCACCATAGGCAACCAGTATCATCAATTGTGCTTTGTATACAGGATGAGTCCTGTTTGCCACTCTAAGCCCCCAGTTTCTCTTGTGCTTTCATTTCCTCCCCTTTAAAATAGGCATAATGAAATTTTTATTGCCTTTTAGTATTGTTGTAAAATAATATGGTTTTATAATTGTGAAAGTCTTTTTGGAAAGGGTAACTCTGTTATGCAAATGTAATAAGACTAGTAGCTAATAGAAATTGAGTGCTCACTCAATGCTAGTAACTTTGGGGCTTTTTATACACAATATCTCATTTAATCTTAGGAATTATATATTATGAATATCCTCATTTTTCAGGTATAGGTATTGAGACACAAAGAGATTTGAACCCAGGTTGTTTGGCTCCTGAGTCTATTATACTGGTTCTCAAACTTTAGTGTGCTTAAAGATCACCATATACTTGTTAAAGATACAGGAATCTAGGATCAGAAGTCAGATTCTGCAGCAGGTAGGCTGCCAAGTATACTTAGCTGGTCTCAGTTCTACCAACTGTAAAGTCTTGGTTTTCCAGCAGTGTGACTGTGTACCTCAGAGACACACCGCTTCCAACTCCTGAATTCTGCTCTAGCCTTTCCCTGATCTTCTCTGTCAAGGAGACCACATCCATTTGAGCAGCTATTTGAGTAGCATGCCAAGTATCTGGGAAGCTTTGTTATTTCACTTAGGAAGCAGAGCACTCACTTATGAAGCTACCCCTTCTACAGTATTTTGGGTACCATCAGAAGTGACGAGACTTGGACCAATAGGTTTGATTTTGTTGATTGGATTTTCATTATTTTTCAAAGAGAATGTCTGTGAGGTCAGGCATGAGGACTGATGGATCAAGGAAAGATGAGCAGTTAGTTTCCAGGAAGATCAGGAGTATATGCCAAGCTTTCTTCTTGGCCCATGAGTGATAGATGTGCGATGAGAAGCTCTGTGTTTGCCATTGGACAGGCTCCTCAGGACAGAAGACAAGGACAGTGTCATTTAGAGATCTCAGGAGACTCACTCCCATACTGGATTCAGGAAGAATACCAGAACAACTGAATTTTGGGAGCAGTTTCAGTTCTTTTTAAAACTGTTCTTTCTTGCCATGGATAAAAACCATCAAGTCAAATCATATGTTGTGATGTATTTGAGCACCGAGGGCTGTAGGGAGAGGGAATGAAAGCTATGGATAAGGATTTATACGAACTATATTTTAAACCAAATTGGTAGGCTTCAGGGAGAACACAAAGTCCCTTAAGGACTCACAGATTTGAATTCTGTTTAGATCCATTTTATAGGCAATGTGTTAAAAAAAAAAAAATGAGGGAGCAAAAAATGATACTAGTTATCTCGTATGATTGTTTAGAGGATCAGGTGATGACATAATCCATGTAAAATGCTCATTACAGTGCCTACATATAGGAAACTCAATAAATTAGCTATGATGGTGATGAGGAGGAGGAGGGCAAGAAATCTCCTATGACTTTCTTCATAAAATGTCTTTCAATTGAGGATTCCCATTGTCAACAGACGCTGTCTTTATAACTAGAAAATTCATTTTTAAAATACTATCATGAAATGAAACACAAAACTTTATTGAAATAAGCCCAAAGTCACAGAAACATTGCTCATTGCATACTTGTCTGGTGTGTCAGACCCTTAGGTGATCTTTGATATAATGGAAGGAGCGCTGAATTTGTAATCAAAAGAACTGAAAGCTAACTATAGCTTTTCATTATAATATTTGTGTCTCTTTGAATATATTAGTTACTCTTTCTAAGTCCCACTTTCTTCTTCTGTGGACTAAGGATAATAAAGCCTACTTAGTGGAGAAGGAAATGGCAACCCATGCCAGTGTTCTTGCTTAGAGAATCCCAGGGACCGCAGAGCCTGGTGGGCTGCCGTCTCTGGGGTCACACAGAGTCGGACACGACTGAAGCGACTTTGCAGCAGAAGTGGTCATAGCAGAGAAGGCAATGGCACCCTACTCCAGTACTCTGGCCTGGAAAATCCCATGGATGGAGGAGCCTGGTAGGCTGCAGTCCATGGGGTCACAAAGAGTTGGACACGACTGAGTGACTTCACTTTCACTTTTCACTTTCCTGCATTGGAGAAGGAAATGGCAACCCACTCCAGTGTTCTTGCCTGGAGAATCCCAGAGACGGGGGAGCCTGGTGGGCTGCCGTCTATGGGGTCATACAGAGTCGGACATGACTGAAGCAACTTAACACCAGCAGCAGCAGCAGCAGTGATCATAGAGAATATACAAATTGATGTATTTTAGAGTACTGGATATAGTGTCTTATACATAGGAGGTGATCAAACAAATAATCGATGGTGTGAAGGGCTATGGCAGTTCTCCGGAAGAGATGTGCTTCTGGGGAACAGTCTCCATGTTCGGGAGCCCGCCTTGATGCACGAAACAATTCTATAAAAAAATAATTCAGAACTGAGAACTCCCTTTTTAATGTTAGATTAGCTGGCCTAAGGACTTACTGTTCCATGTTTGTGGGCAGAGATTTTGCTATGATGTTCTTCTTAGTGTGAGAAAAAATCTTCTAGTCCACATTATCACCCACACAGTGCTGCTCAGTGAGTCCCAAGTACTTCCTGTCCTTGGGAATCTACCTCGTGTTTTTCCAGTAAGAAGAAGTCTCTGCTCTGTGCTGCAGCTGTCAGGAACTTGGATTGTCTTTAATATCCAAGAATGGATTGCTAGATATCATACCACCTGTGCCTATAGCACATGAGCGTGGGTAATTCAGGATGAGCAGATTATGCATATGTGAGTTCAATAACAGGGGTGACAGTGAATATCATATCTCATTCCTGATGGAGGGAAAGCACTCACTCTTTAATAGTGTGTTATCTATGGGTTTTCTTTTTATAGGTTTCCTTTGTGAGGCTGAGGAATTTTTCATTTATTCCTCTATTTCAGAAAGTTTTCATTGAGATGAATAAGTGTTGAATTTTGTCATTTTTTCCTGCATTATTTGACATTATTATACATTTCCATAGCAAACACCCTCTTCCAACAACACAAGAGAAGACTCTACATATGGACATCACCAACTGGTCAACACCAAAATCAGACTGATTATATTCTTTGCAGCCAAAGATGGAGAAGCTCTATACAGTCAGCAAAAACAAGACCTGGAGCTGACTGTGGCTCACATCATGAACTCCTTATTGTCAGATTCAGACTTAAATTGAAGAAAGTGGGGAAAACAACTAGACCATTCAGGTATGACCTAAATCAAATCCCTTATGCTTATACAATGGAAGTGGAAAATAGATTTAAGGGACTAGATCTGACAGAGCGCCTGAAGAAATATGGACAGAAGTTCATGACATGGTACAGGAGACAGGGATCAAGACCATCCCCAATAAAAAGAAATTCAAAAAAGCAAAATGGCTGTCTGAGGAGACCTTACAAAAAGCTGTGAAAAGAAGAGAAGTTAAAAGCAAAGGAGGAAAGGAAATATATACCCATTTGAATGCAGAGTTCCAAAGAATACCAAAGAGAGATAAGAAAGCCTCCCTCATCAATCAGTGCAAAGAAATATAGGAAAACAATAGAATGGGAAAGACTAGAGATCTCTTCAAGAAAATTAGAGTTACCAAGGGAATATTTCATGCAAAGATGGGCTCAATAAAGGACAGAAATGGTATGGACCTCACAGAAGCAGACGATATTGAGAAGAGGTGGCATGAATACATACAAGAACTGTACAAAAAAGATCTTCACGTCCCACATAATCACGATGGTGTGATCACTCACCTAGAACCACACATCCTGGAATGCGAAGTCAACTGGGCCTTAGGAAGCATCACTGCAGACAAAGCTAGTGCAGGTGATGGAATTCCAGTTGAGCTATTTCAGATCCCAAAGGTAATGCTGTGAAAGTGCTGTGCTCAATATGCCAACAAATTTGGAAAACTCAGCAGTGGCCACAGGACTGGAAAAGGTCAGTTTTCATTCCAATCCCAAAGAAAGGCAATGCCAAAGAGTGCTCAAACTACCGCACAATTGCACTCATCTCACACGCTAGTAAAGTAACGCTCAAAATTCTCCAAGCCAGGCTTCAGCAATACGTGAACTGTGAACTTCCAGATGTTCAAGCTGGATTTAGAAAAGGCAGAGGAACCAGAGATCAAAGTGCCAACATCTGTTGGATCATCGAAAAAGCAACAGAGTTCTGGAAAAACATCTATTTCTGCTTCATTGACTATGCCAAAGCTTTTGACTGTGTGGATCACAACAAACTGTGGAAAATTCTGAAAGAGGTGGGAATACCAGACCATTTGACCTGCCTCTTGAAAAACCTGTAGGCAGGTCAGGAAGCAAGTTAGAACTGGACATGGAACAACAGACTGGTTCCAAATGGGAAAAGGAGTACATCAAGGCTGTATATTGTCACCCTGATTATTTAACTTATATGCAGAGTACATCATGAGAAATGCTGGGTTGGATGAAGCACAAGCTGGAATCAAGATTGCCGGGAGAAATATCAATAACCTCAGATATGCAGATGACACCACCCTTATGGCAGGAAGTGAAGAAGAACTAAACAGCCTCCTGATGAAAGTGAAAGAGGAGAGTGAAAAAGTTGGCTTAAAGCTCAACTTTCAGAAAACTAAGATCATGGCATCGGGTCCCATCACTTCATGGCAAATACATGGGGAAACAGTGGAAACAGTGGCTGACTTCATCTGTTTGGCTCCAAAATCACCACAGATGGTGACTGCAGCCATGAAATTAAAAGACGCTTTACTCCTTGGAAGGAAAATTATGACCAACCTAGATAGCATATTAAAAAGTAGAGACATTACTTTGCCAACAAAGGTCCATCTAGTCAAGGCTATGGTTTTTTCCAGTGGTCAGGTATGGATGTGAGAGTTGGATTATAAAGAAGGCTGAGCGCAGAAGAATTGATGCTTTTGAACTGTGGTGTTGGAGGACTCTTGAGAGTCCCTTGGACTGCAAGGAGATCCAACCAGTCCATTCTATCCTAAAGGAGATCAGTCCTGAATATTCACTGGAAGGAGTGATGTTGAAGCTGAAACTCCAATACTTTGGCCACCTGATGTGAAGAGCTGACTCATTTGAAAAGACCCTGGGAAAGATTGAGGCCAGGAGGAGAAGGGGACAACAGAGGATGAGATGGCTGGATGGCATCACTGACTCAATGGACATGAGTTCGGTAAACTCTGGGTGTTAAGGATTGACAGGGAGGTCTGGCATGCTGCAGTTCATAGGGTTACAAAGAGTCGGACATGACTGAGCAACTAAACTTAACTGATATTTTTTCAAGCTGTTGATGTGATGAGTTATAGTTATTTTTGAATGTTGAACCAACCTTGTATTTCTAGGATAAGCCATTCATGGTCATGATATATTATATTTTTGGTATATGTTGATATACACATATTTATTATGGATTTTTGTATGAATGTTCATGAGGAATATTGTTCTCTAGTTTTATTTTCTCACATAATGCTGGACTAATAAAATACATTGGTAAGTATTCGTGTCTCTTCAATTTTCTGGAAAAAATTTGTGTAGATTTGGTATTGTTCTTTTTTAAAGAGAAAGTTGACTCACTTCCTCATTTGTGCATTCATGTATTTGTTCATTTAGCAAACATTATAACTACGATTTAAATTCCAGGACCTGTAATAGATTCAAAGATGAATAAGTAAGCATACCTGATTATCTCCAAGTTCAAGGAAATTAGAATTCAGTCAGTTCAGTTACTCAGTCATGTCCGATTCTTTGTGACCCCATGGACTGCAGCACGCCAGGCCTCCCTGTCCGTCACCAACTCCTGGAGTTTACCCAGATTCATGTCCATTGAGTCAGTGATGCCATCCAGCCATCTCATCCTCTGTCGTCCCCTTCCCCAGCTGCCTTCAGTCTTTCCCAGTATCAGAGTCTTTTCAAATGAGTCAGCTCTTCACATCAGGTGGCCAAAGTATTGGAGTTTCAGCTTCAACATCACTCCTTCCAGTGAATATTCAGGACTGATCTCCTTTAGGATAGAATGGACTAGTTGGATCTCCTTGCAGTCCAAGGGACTCTCAAGAGTCCTCCAACACCACAGTTCAAAAGCATCAATTCTTCGCGCTCAGCTTTCTTTATAATCTAACTCTCACATCCATATATGACCACTGGAAAAAACCATAGCCTTGACTAGATAGACCTTTATTTGCAAAGTAATGTCTCTGCTTTTCAATATGCTGTCTAGGTTGGTCATAACTTTCCTTCCAAGGAGTAAAGCGTCTTTTAATTTCATGGCTGCAGTCACCATCTGTGGTGATTTTGGAGCCAAACAGATGAAGTCAGCCACTGTTTCCACTGTTTCCCCATGTATTTGCCATGAAGTGATGGGACCCGATGCCATGATCTTAGTTTTCTGAAAGTTGAGCTTTAAGCCAACTTTTTCACTCTCCTCTTTCACTTTCATCAGGAGGCTGTTTAGTTCTTCTTCACTTCCTGCCATAAGGGTGGTGTCATCTGCATATCTGAGGTTATTGATATTTCTCCCGGCAATCTTGATTCCAGCTTGTGCTTCATCCAACCCAGCATTTCTCATGATGTACTCTGCATATAAGTTAAATAATCAGGGTGACAATATACAGCCTTGATGTACTCCTTTTCCCATTTGGAACCAGTCTGTTGTTCCATGTCCAGTTCTAACTTGCTTCCTGACCTGCCTACAGGTTTCTCAAGAGGCAGGTCAAATGGTCTAGTATGCCCATCTCTTTCAGAATTTTCCACAGTTTGCTGTGATCCACACAGTCAAAAGCTTTGGCATAGTCAATGAAGCAGAAATAGATGTTTTTCCAGAACTCTGTTGCTTTTTCGATGATCCAACAGATGTTGGCACTTTGATCTCTGGTTCCTCTGCCTTTTCTAAATCCAGCTTGAACATCTGGAAGTTCACAGTTCACGTATTGCTGAAGCCTGGCTTGGAGAATTTTGAGCGTTACTTTACTAGCGTGTGAGATGAGCGCAATTGTGCGGTAGTTTGAGCACTCTTTGGCATTGCCTTTCTTTGGGATTGGAATGAAAACTGACCTTTTCCAGTCCTGTGGCCACTGCTGAGTTTTCCAAATTTGTTGGCATATTGAGCACAGCAGTTTCACAGCATCATCTTTTGGATTTGAAATAGCTCAACTGGAATTCCATCACCTGCACTAGCTTTGTCTGCAGTGATGCTTCCTAAGGCCCACTTGACTTCACATTCCAGGATGTCTGACTCTAGGTGAGTGATCACACCATCAGGGTTATCTGGGTCTTGAAGATCTTTTCTGTATAGTTCTTCTGTGTATTCTTTCCACCTCTTCTCAATATTTTCTGCTTCTGTTAGGACCATTTCTGTCCTTTATTGAGCCCATCTCTGCATGAAATGTTCCCTTTGTATCTCTAATTTTCTTGAAGAGATCTCTAGTCTTCCCCATTCTGTTGTTTTCCTCTATTTCTTTACACTGATCACTGAGGAAGGCTTTCTTATCTCTCCTTGCTATTCTTTGGAACTCTGCATTCAAATGGGTATATCTTTCCTTTTCTCCTTTGCTTTTTGCTTCTCTTCTTTTCACAGCTCTTTGTAAGGTCTCCTCAGACAACCATTTTGCCTTTTTGCATTTCTTTTTCTTGGAGATGATCTTGATCACTGCCTCCTGTGCAATGTCATGAACCTGCATCCATAGTTCTTCAGGCACTCTGTCTGTCAGATCTAATTCCTTGAATGTATTTGTCACATCCCCTGTATAATCATAAGGGATTTGATTTAGGTCATATACCTGAATGGTCTAGTGGTTTTCCCTACTTTCTTCTATCTAAGTCTGAACTTGGGAATAAGGAGTTCATGATCTGAGTCACAGTCAGCTCCCGGTCTTGTTTTTGCTGACTGTATACAGCTTGTCCATCTTTGTCTGCAAAGAATATAATCAACCTGATTTGGTGTTGACCATCTGGTGATGTTCATGTGTAGAGTCTTCTCTTGGGTTGTTGGAAGAGGGTGTTTGCTATGACCATTGCGTTCTCTTGGCAAAACGCTATGATCCTTTGCCCTGCTTCATTCTGTACTCCAAGGCCAAATTTGCCTGTTACTCCAGGTATTTCTTGACTTCCTACTTTTGCATTCCAGTCCCCTATAATGAAAAGGATATCTTTTTTTGGGTATCAGTTCCAAAAGGTCTTGTAGGTCTTCATAGAAATGTTTAACTTCAGCTTCCTAAGCATTACTGGTCAGGACATAGACTTGGATTACTGTGATACTGAATGGTTTGCCTTGGGAATGAACAGAGATCATTCTGTTGATTTTGAAATTGCATCCAAGTACTGCATTTTGGACTTTCTTGTTGACTATGATGGCTACTCCATTTTTCTAAGGGCTTCTTGCTCATCATAGTAGATATAGTGGTCATCTGAGTTAAATGCATCCGTTCCAGTCCATTTTAGTTCACTGATTCCTAAAATGTCGATGTTCACTCTTACCATCTCCTGTTTGACCACTTCCTATTTGCCTTGATTCATGGACCTAACATCCAGGTTCCTATGCAATATTGCTCTTTATAGCATCGAACCTCGCTTCCATCACCAATCACATCTACAACCGCACATTCTTTTTGCTTTGGCTCCATCTCTTCATTCTTTCTGGAGTTAGTTTGCCACTGATCTCCAGTAGCATATTAGGCACCTACCGACCTGGGGAGTTCATCTTTCAGTGTCCTATCTTTTTGCCTTTTCATACTGTTCATGAGGTTCTCAAGGCAAGAATACGGAAATAGTTTTCCTTTCCCTTCTCCAGTGGACCACATTTGGTAGAACTCTCCACCATGACCCATTCATCTTGGCTCACCCTACATGGCACGGCTCATAGTTCCTGAGTTAAACAAAGCTGCAGTCCATGTGATTAGATTGGTTAGTTTTCTGTGATTGTAGTTTTTGTCTCTCTGCCCTCTTGCCCTCTCTCAGTGCCTACCCTCTTACTTGGGTTTCTTTGACCTTGTACGTGGGGTATCTCCTCACGCCCCTACTCCTGACCTTGGCACTGGAGTGGTGAGCATAGCTTACGTGGTGCTGGAGCAGCCAGTGGCTGAGAGGAGATATCCTACATCCAAATTACAATGAAGTGGGAATAATAATAAAAATGAAATGATGGACTATGATGCAGTGAGATATGGGTGCTGGATGCATAATAAATAGTACACAGGAAGAACAAAGAAGAAGCCACTAATTCTGCCTGAAGGAAATCTAGGTTAACTGTCTAGATCTTTGCCCTGTAAGACCCGAGTTCATGTTTGTTGTTATTGTGGTTGCGACAGCGTCTGTTCCCTTTCCACAGCCATGTTGGCCTCCTGAAACATTTCACTGTCATCCAGGAGGTTGCAAATTCATTGTTTTAGTTAATTAATGGAGGTTTTTTGGAAATTAGTGCTCTCCTGTTATTAATTTTCAGTTAAAGTTATCTATTGTGATTTCCACTTTAAAAATAGATTCTGTCTACTTGACTTGCTTGTTACTCTTTGGTAGTAAAATATAGCTATAATGGCTCTGTGGAGTTGTCAGTTATTTAAGTATTCATGCATATTTAGGTAAAGCCTGGATGGCTTGGAATTATTTTAACATGACTAAATGTGTCATAAAAATTTCTACTCCAAGAGTATGCTGTAAATGCATATGCTCAATTTGGGAAACAAAATAGAACTTTAGGTTTCAAAACATAAATGCTTAGCACATATTGTACTTATTTTTCCCTGTGTGCTGAGCACAATGCTAGGACCTCAAAGACTGCATTAGACACATCAGATTACCTACTCTCATGGAGCTTAGAGTCTAGTGGATATTCATTTATTCATTAACCTATGAATATATGCTGAAAGGCTTCTGGTGTGCCAGATGCTATTGACAGATGCTCTGCTTTGCCATACAGATGAAAACATCCATATACTATACTAAACATCCATATACTCTGGTACATGGTCAGACCCTAACAAACACTTAACTGACTATAAAATTACCCTTTCTACTTTCTTTACCATATGAAAATATTTTATATTAAGGAAGAATATGGAAGGAAAAACTGTGCTGTTTTTGCTCACTCAGATACATGTTTTCTTCCTGTTTGGAGACTGCAATACTAGTCTTCATTTCATTCAACCCTTGCAGTTATATGTGGTTAAACAAGTATGTTTTAGTCAAAGCAGTGGAGGTGGAGTTAGTGAAGGTGATGGTGTCATTTCTAACCAAGGCTTTTGAGAAGTGGCTGTGTGTCCTACACTTTTTCTTCAATAAGACTGATCCATGTAGCAGGACTGGGTAGGAGATGGGAGAACTACAAGAATCAAGCATGACAGAAGATTCCTGGAGGACCCTTCCTGAGTAAAGATGATATAGACTTCTATTGTGTTAAGTCACTGAAATTGTAGGGCTTGTTTGTTACAGCATCTTGCCTAATTCTTACTAATACAGGAGTAGGACAGTTATAAGATGGCTCATTCCTGTAACAATTATGACAAATTGTCAAGGCATATTCAAGGTAGGTTATCATTTGGCAATGATAATTCACATTATTCAGTAGCTGCTGCTGCTGCTGCTGCTGCTAAGTCACTTCAGTAGTGTCTGACTCTGTGTGACCCCATAGACGGCAGCCCACCAGGCTCCCCCGTCCCTGGGATTCTCCAGGCAAGAACACTGGAGTGGGTTGCCATTTCCTTCTCCAATACATGAAAGGGAAAAATGAAAGGAAGTTGCTCAGTCATGTCCAACTCTTAGCGACCCCATGGACTGTAGCCTACCAGGCTCTTCCGTCCATGGGATTTTCCAGGCAAGAGTACTGGAGTGGGTTGCCATTGCTTTCTCCATATTCAGTAGCTGGTATTCGTCAAAGTTATCTTACTGGGCATGAGGGTTGTATAGACAAGGATTATTATTTTCATTTTAAACATGAAAACTGAGGTTCAATAAAGGCATGTTACCTGCCAAAATTCTGAAGCCTAGAATACAGAGGAATCAATGCCAGCACTGAGATACTCTGTTTCTTATTACTGTCCTCTTACTCTCTACTACCTTCAATATAGATTTTACCACCTTTGTTATTAGGTTGGTGCAAATAAAACTGTGGTTTTGGACCATGAATTTTAAATCATTATAACTAGGCTCAAACACATCTTTATTAATCAGAATAGGAATCATTACAATCAACACATTTTTGCCAATGAGAAATAACTTTGCTTATTCCTGTAGCATAAAAAATCCATGCCTTGGAATTCAGTGAACTCTTGGAAAACATTTTCTACATCCTGCGGTATTTTCTACATCCTGAAAGTATTTTCCCTGCAAAAAGTTGTCGAGATGCTTGAAGAAATGGTAGTTGGTTGGCAGGAGGTCAGGTGAATATGGTGGAGGAGGCAAAAAATTGTAGCCCAATTCGTTAAACTTTTGAAGTGTTGGTCATGTGATGTATGGTTTGGCGTTGCTGTGGAGACCATTGCTGGCTGCAGGCTTTGACCACTGCTGGCTGCAGGCTTTGCAGTTTTCCGTGCATCTCATCAATTTGCTGAGCATACTTAGATATAATGGTTTCGCCAGGATTTAGAAAGCTTTAGTGGATCAAATGGATAGCAGACCACCAAACAGCGACATGACCTTATTTTGGTCCAAGTTTGGCTTTGGAAAGTGCTTTGGAGCTTCTTCTCAGTCCAACCACTGAGCTGGTTATCACCAATTGTCATGTAGAATCCGTTTTTCATCACACATCACAATCTCATTGAGAGATTGTTCGTTATTGTTTAGGATAAGAGAAGACCACACTGCAAAATGATTTTTTGATTTGCCGTCAGCTCACGAGGCACTGACTTATCAAGCTTTTTCACCTTTCCATTTTGCTTCAAATGCCAAACAACCATAGAATGGCTGACAATGAGTTCTTTGGCAACTTCTTGTATAGTTGTTAGAGGATCAGCTTCAGTGATGCTCTCAGTTGGTCGTTGTCAGCTTCCAAACTATTGATGACCAGCCACTACTTTCCTCATCTTCGAGGGTCTTGTCTTCTTTGCAGAACTTCTTGAACCACCACTACACTATCCATTCATTATCAGTTCCTGGACCAAATCTGTTGTTGATGCTGTGAGTTGTCTCTGCTGCTTTACAACAGATTTTGACCTCAGATAAGAATTTCACTCAACTCTGTATAATAGGCTCCAGTTTCATCCACCTCATTAGAACTGATTCAAATGTATTCTTTTTAATGGCTGAGTAATACTCCATTGTGTATATGTACCACAGCTTTCTTAACCATTCATCTGCTGATGGACATCTAGGTTGCTTCCGTGTCCTGGCTATTATAAACACTGTTGCCATGAACATTGGGGCACACGTGTCTCTTTCAATTCTGGTTTCCTCGGTGTGTATGCCCAGCAGTGGGATTGCTGGGTCGTATGGCAGTTCTATTTCCAGTTTTTTAAGGAATCTCCACACTGTTCTCCATAGTGGCTGTACTAGTTTGCATTCCCACCAACAGTGTAAGAGGGTTCCCTTTTCTCCACACCCTCTCCAGCATTTATAGCTTGTAGACTTTTGGGTCACAGTCATTCTGACTGGCATGAAATGGTACCTCATAGTGGTTTTGATTTTCATTTCTCTGATAATGAGTGATGTTGAGCATCTTTTCATGTGTTTGTTAGCCATCTGTATGTCTTCTTTGGAGAAATGTCTATTTAGTTCTTTGGCCCATTTTTTGATTGGGTCATTTATTTTTCTGGAATTGAGCTGCAGGAGTTGCTTGTATATTTTTGAGATTAGTTGTTTGTCAGTTGCTTCATTTGCTATTATTTTCTTCAATGCTGAAGGCTGTCTTTTCACCTTGGAGCCTATTATACAGAGTGAAGTAAGCCAGAAAGAAAAACACCAATACAGTATGCTAACGCATATATATGGAAATTAGAAAGATGGTAACGACAACCCTGTATGCGAGACAGCAAAAGAGACACAGATGTATAGAACAGTCTTTTGGACTCTGTGGGAGAGGGAGGGAGGGGATGATTTGGGAGAATGGCATTAAAACATGTATAATATCATATAAGAAACGAATCGCCAATCCAGGTTCGATGCAGATTACAGGAAGCTTGGGGCTGGTGCACTGGGATGACCCAGAGGGGTGGTATGGGGAGGGAGGTGGGAGGGGGGTTCAGGATGGGGAACACGTGTACACCCATGGTGGATTCATGTTGATGTATGGCAAAACCAATACAATATCGTAAAGTAAAAAAATAATAATAATTAAAAAATTAAATTTAAAAAAATTCACTCAAATTTACTTTTTGTCTAACATCATTCCCATAGTCTAAAATATAAAATACACAGCAAGTAATAAATCATTAGTAAAAAAAAGTGAGAAATGTGTATTAAATTAATATATAACATAACCACATCTACTTAAGAATATATTCCAATATCAAATGGCAAAGTTCAACATGCAAAACTTCAACTACTTTTGCACCAACCTAATATATTTGCAAAGAGTTGACTCATTGGAAAAGACTCTGATGCTGGGGGGGGTTGGGGGCAGGAGGAGAAGGGGACGACAGAGGATGAGATGGCTGGATGGCATCACTGACTCGATGGACGTGAGTCTAAGTGAACTCTGGGAGTTGGTGATGGACAGGGAGGCCTGGCGTGCTGCAATTCATGGGGTCGCAAAGAGTCGGACATGACTGAGCGACTGAACTGAACTGAAGCGAATATATTTGTATGTAAAATTAAGAGTGATTTGCTTTTTCATTTTATGTGTTTGTGTATCGCCTTCCTTCTGCCACTATGTTGTCGTGTCCATGGGCTGAGACTTTATCCTCCACTATATCACCATCTGTGAGAACACTTACTGACACACAGTAGGAGCTCAGTGAATAATTGTGTGATGGAAGAAGCATGGCTCAGTAATTGCTAATAGCCTTTATTAGTCAGGCATATTATAATGCAAATTAAACGTGAACCTTTTACATTTTTGTGAAGATACGATGGAAGGAAGGAAGGAAAGAAGGGATTATGTTGGTCTAGTATCTAATCAAAGTTTAAATTTGCTTGTTAAGTCTTTTTTTAATCCAGTGCAGTGGTTCTCAAGAATAACCTCCAAGGTCAGCAGCATCAGCACGGCCGCTGCTGCTGCTGCTGAGTCACTTCAGTTGTGTCCCACTCTGTGCGACCCGATAGACGGCAGCCCACCAGGCTCCCCCATCCCTGGGATTCTGCAGGCAAGAACACTGGAGTGGGTTGCCATTTCCTTCTCCAGTGTGTGAAAGTGAAAAGTGAAAGTGAAGTCCCTCAGTTGTGCCGACTCTAGCGACCCCATGGACCACAGCCTACCAGGCTCCTCTGTCCATGAGATTTTCTAGGCAAGAGCACTGGAGTGGGGTGCCATTGCCTTCTCTGTCAGCACAGGTAGGAAACTTATCAGAAATGAGAACACTGGAGCCCTTACCCAGACCCACTAAATGAGAAGCTATGTGGGCAGCCCCAGTGGATCTGCAACAAGCGGTCCAGGTGATTCTGAAACCAAAGAATCAGTGATCTAGAACATACCTCCCACCCTTCCTGGTTTTCATGACATTTAGTTTTTTTTAAAAGCCTGGGTCAGTTTCATCGTAGAATGTCCCACATTCCAGATTTTTATGATTGCTCTCTCATATTTGGTTCAGGTTTAACATTCTGGCAAGTATGGGACTATTTCATCATGTTGAGAAGCACATGATATTTAGCCATCTTTTTTGTAGTAAATGCTAAGATTGATCATTCGTGAACATGGTTATCACAATATTAATGTAATGTAAAGGTATACGTTCCCCTTTCTAATGAATAAGTAACCTAAATAGTGGCAATTCAACGCTGTGTGAGTATTTTCTTCCTTGAAAAACTTTCACCCAGTAGTTATCACATCAGTTGATAATTTTTGCCTGAATCACTACGCTGGAGTATGGTGATTTTTCTAATTTTGCTTTCTTTCTGCATTAAACAGTTGATGTTCTTTAAATAAGAGCTTTCTGTGTTTTCTTGCATTTATTTCTTTATGTGTTTAAGTATCACTATGAATTTAAATTTTTTAAAATTCAATGTGGCAAGTTAATTCCTATCATTATTCTCTTTGATATGAAAATAGTGCCAAATTGGGTCAGAGTGAGCCTCTTCAAGCCACTGACTCTCTTCTTCCCTGCATTCTGGAGCTAGATGTTCCAGGCTGCCTGTACATTTCCTGCCCACAAACTGAAGAAACCCTGGTTATTGGTAGAAAATACTTTTGGAAACCAGTATCCAGATGCTAGATATCCTACTTAAATATGTGCACACATGCATTCATACATGTATAATTTTTAATTATGATTTCTTATAAGTACCCCAAATTTAAATTCATGGAGTCACCTTCATCTTCATCTTCTTTCTCTTCATTTCCTTCTTCTTCTCCTCCTACCTCTGTCTTCCTCCACCCCTTCCCTGCTCTCTCTCCCCTCCTTCCTCCTTCTTGCTTCTCCTCTTCCTTCTTCCTCTCCTCCTTTTAACTTCAAAGGCAGTGGCATTGCCTCTCTATGATTGTTATTCCATATCTCCCTCTTTGACCACAGCCTTTAAAATTTCTCCCTTGAAGGACTCACATGATTAGACTGAGCCCACCCAGAAAGAACAGGCTGTCTAAATCCTGGGTCTGTGTCTTTAACCACTTCTACAAAGTCCCTTTTGCCACGTAAGGTACGTATTCACAGGTTCTGGGGTTCTTAGCATGTGGACACCTCGGGGACCATTTTATGTGCTCTACATCTTCTCTCTCTCTCTGTTTTGTTTCCCTTCTCTCACAGTGAAGACTCTGACTTACAACCACTTCAATATATTTGCACATTTTCTCTATCCTACAGAATAACTTGAGAATTGTATCAACACTAACACTAATGACAATAAGCTGCAAAGTAACGCTCAAGCTTTCTTTTCAGTTTTGTTAGTGATGGTGCTATGCTCGGCTACCTCTCACTCAAATGTACAGTTGAAGGACTGTCAGTTTGGTATATGCTGCTAAGTCACTTCAGTCGTGTTCGACTCTGTGCGACCCTGTAGACGGCAGCCCATCAGGCTCCCCCGTCCCTGGGATTCTCCAGGCAAGAACACTGGAGTGGGTTGCCATTTCCTTCTCCAGTGTGTGAAAATGAAAAGTGAAAGTGAAGTTACTCAGTCATGTCCGACTCTTCACAACCCCATGGACTGCAGCCTATCAGGCTCCTCCATCCATGGGATTTTCCAGGCAAGAGTACGGGAGTGGGGTGCCATTGCCTTCTCCGAGTTTGGTATATGGTTAGGTTCATTTCTGTTTGTACCCAGTTTTAAGGTTTGTTTTTTACCATCTTTTTAAAAATCTATTCATTTATTTTTAGCTGTTCTGGTTCCTCATTGCTGTGCTGGCTTTCTCTAGTTGCAGCAAGCAGGGGCTACTTTCTGGGTGTGGACGCAGGCTTCTTTTACTGTGGATTCTCTTGTTGCCGGGCATGGGCTCTGGGGCTCACGGGCTTCAGTAGCTGTAGCATGTGGGCAGCTTATAGTCATGGGGCACAGGCTTAGCTGCTCCACAGCATGTGGGATCTTCCAGGACCAAGGATCGAACCTGTGTCTCCTTCTTTGGCAGGCAGATTTTTGCCATTGAGTCACCAGGAAGCCCCTTCCCATCCTTCTTGATTTATTATATTTTTGAATAATCAAAATACATAAATTTAAAGGGAGGTATATCCAGAGGAGTCCCCTCCCAATATCCTTCCCCTACTGTTACCCATCCACCACATACATCATTCTTGGTAGTCTATGGTTTATGCTTTCCATGTTTCTTTTTGCAAAACACGTATGAAGATGTGTGTTTATTTTTTCATCTTATTTTATTCCTTTCCTACCTAAAAGTCCATGTACATTTTCACTCCTTGCATTTTCACTTAGCCCTGTGTACTGAATCTGTTCTGTACCTGTATGTGCCCAGCAGTATATCCTGGGAGTCACTCACCATCACATGGTCATAGAAAATTTGAAAGGAGTAATAATTAAGCTTTTCAGTATGCCTCTGTATTGTTTAACTTATAACAAATATAATATTTGTGACTTAATGTGCCTAAAAAGAGAAATATATACATAGAAAATGCCCTTTTTTAATGCCTTCTGCTTACTCACCTCATCACTGATCTTTTTTCTTCTTGTTTGTATAACATTTTGTCGATAACGTTATTATGGCAAATTTTATTGCAATTATCTGACAAGTTATCTGCCTTTCTGGCCTGTTAGTTGCTCAAATGTAAAAACCTCTCCCATTTCTTTCTTTCTTTTTTTTTTTTTCTTCCATTTTGGCTTTCATTCATTGTCCCTGGCATATAGGGCTTCCCTGCTTACCCATACAGCCTGAAATTCTGTTAGAGATTTATTCAGTTGGTCTATTTTTTAGTATGTGTATTTTTTAAGTAAAATATTTTGTCTGAAGTTATGAATCTCATTTCATTGTCAACTTCTGCCATCCTAATGTGAATTAGTTGGCAGAGAACTAGTTGTTTCTTAGAAACAGTGTAAAAAAAATGATGTGTACAGGTTTCTGAGAGAGGATAGTTATGTTTTGATAAAGGAATTAAAGCCCCCATAAAGGCAAGAGGGTATATGACATTCATGCATATGCTAGGAGGGAAGGAGACATACCAAGGAAACAAAAAGAGGGAAATGTAAAAAAATTCTATACCTGTGTTAACTATGTGAGCCATGCACAGGATAGCCAATATGCTTAGATGAAAATAGACATTATATTCACTGGGACAGAAACAGCCTTTATAGAGAATTTTCTCCAGATGCTGAAAGGCTGAGGCCCAGAAGTTGCCGCGTTGCACAGGACAACCGCCACCACCCAGCAACTAGAAGCTGACCTTTGGATTCCGCCACACTGGCAAGAGCTGATATGCCCTTTCTCATGCTTCCAGAGGATACTTGGGGAACCAGAGACCCCCGCTTCCCTGAGTGTCCTGAGCCACCTCTCATCTTTGAGCTCATCAAAATTGGGCTGCCAACCTCAAGACTAAACGTACTACATCTCCATCCTTCCTGAGCTCCTTCAGTCAGGTCCTCTGGATTTGTGGAGGTGCATAGTTCAGCCTCAGAGCTTTGTTTACATTTCAAATCAATAAAGAAAAGTGAGCCAGTAAGAAGCACAGTATTAAGTACCATCCATATGAAGAGGTATCCCCTCTACCACATTTCTGTTGAAATCCTGAGAAATGTGAAGAGGCTGGAGCAAAATGAAAACAGACTAAAAATTATGTCAGAGACCAAAATACAGTAAGGGAACGGAACCTTTGGCAGTTAATCAGGAATCGCTTGACTTTGAGTTCTGATGTGGTGTAACGATGTCAACATATTCACACCAACACACACACCACGTGCACACACAACACACTTGTGTGTGAGATACAAACAAAAACGACCCACACATATAATTCTCAGCCAGACATACAGAGCATGCATATAACAGTGTATTTACAAGTACCATGTGCCCACGTGTAATTTTCACGCACATAAAACACACAGGTGTGCATACATACATACATGTGAATTGGTTCTTAACTGGTTACTATAAAGATGTAACCCTTCCATCTGCCACCTTATCCATACATTTTTATTTTGATGAAAAAAAATAGCAGCAGAAGGGAGAAAATCTCTCCATCAGAAAATTTAGAGGGAAGAGATTCCCAAGACATTGTCATGTATTTCTGGTTATTTTTGGTGGTTAAGAGAATTATTTGAAAACAAAGAAACCTTTCACAAAGCCTCTAAAATACAAAAGATTTAATAACATTTACATCTGTGTATCAGCCATGTCTGTAATGCGAGTCATGAATAACACATAAACCAGAGCACGGAGAGAACAGAAGTGCTCACACATCATTTAAAATCCAACCCACCCCATCGTCGGTGGAATCAAATACACAGCAGGAGCAGTTCCAGTTGACACACACACAATATAGTCATTGAAAATGAAAACATATTAATTATGTTCCTAAGGTTAGGAGAGAACAGGCAGGATCCACTACCTGTTCAACTCTGTTGAAATTCTGTACTGAAATGTACATCATGAGTTGCTTCCTTATTTTTCTTAAGAAATTACAGAATGAGGGTTTGTGTGTATTTGTCTTGTTTTATTGTTTATTTGAAATCTGCACTTGGGGCTCTGTCCTGCCTCCTTGCTGTGCTGAAAATGGTGAAGGAGTTAGCGTAAGAAGATAGATCCTTGTTGCACTGAGTAACTTGCAAAAAAGGAATTCATTGTTGAGCAACAGTATTGTAAAATGATACCTGCATAATTCTAGGTGGTTTATATGGAAGGCCATGCTGCTGGAGAATAGCTGTCTGTTACCAAAACCTAGAGCACATCACATAGCAACATGTTTGAAACACAGGGAAATCCTTTCATTCCAATTTGGAGAACGCTCCGGAGCCCGAATTTGGAACTGCACCTTTCCGGATCAGTTTACCTGGCTCCTGTGAATTTCTAGGGATCTCCTAGACTCTCTTGTAAACTATGAGATCCTTACATTCTGCCGCTTAAAAGCCTTTGGGGCCATGATTCAGAAGGCCTTGTAGAGGGACATGATTTTTGTTGGGTGTTCACATTTGGTATTTGTTTATACTTATTCTCCCAGTGTTTACTTCCAAGAGTCAAGAGAATATTCAAATAATGTAAATTTTAAATCAGTACTTTAGTTGGCTGGCTTTTTTTTCCCGAAGTATAGTTAATTTACAGTACTGTGTTAATTACTGCTGTACAGCAAAGTGATTCAGTTATACATACATATGCATTCTTTTTTATGTATTCCTATCCATTATGATTTATCACAGGCTATTCAGTACAGCTCTCTGTGCTCTAGAGTAGACCTTATTTATCCATCCTGCATTATTCCTGGCTTTTGTTCCCATGTTTGTCTAGCAAACCTTTCCTCCTCTGGTTGCTCTTTCACTTTCTATCTCTGGGCCACCTTCTGTCAGTGCCAGACCATCTCTTGTGGGACCTGAAGAACTTAAGATGAGCTCTACAAATGTCAGGGAACCCCTTCCTCTTTTACTTTGTATCT
Source organism: Bos taurus (assembly GCF_002263795.3). Taxonomy (NCBI): domain Eukaryota; kingdom Metazoa; phylum Chordata; class Mammalia; order Artiodactyla; family Bovidae; genus Bos; species Bos taurus. The sequence goes on from NC_037355.1 coordinate 32,310,812, forward strand.
TGTTTCAGAGGGAATTTTCAAGCATCTCATAGCCTTTGCTGCAGCAAAAGGTTAATAGTTCTCTCTTTTTTATGTACTATAAATGGTCAATTTCTAAGGACAGTGTTTCAGGGCGAGTTGAGTGTAATTGCTAAATAATATAGTCATTCTCATTTTGAATGAGTAATCCTTTCATTCCCAATGGTTCTACCTGTATGTGTGTATGTGTGAGTATACAGACGGGCATGGGTGAGACTTCCTCTGGGGGGAAGCCACAGCCATTCCATAGGAGTTTGCACATTTAAGCATGTGGATTTTAAATGTTGTGCCACATCCTGGGCCTCTTAGGCGCTGCAGATTATGTATAATAGATGACCTGCATTTACAGAGATGTGTGCTATACAGATGTAAATGTTATTATAGCTTTTATATTTTATGTTCTTGTTGAAAGATCATTTTGTCTTTGAATAATATGGCTGTTCAATTTTTTTTGGAGGGGAGGGGGTTATCTTTAAAAGAGAATATGAAATGGATATTGCACATCATATATTTCTTAAAAGTAATTTGGAATTTTAGGGTCTGGGATTGGGGCTGACTGATACACTGCCATGATGAGATATAACCCCTGGAAAATAACAGCACCAGCACATGCCTGCATCTGTCCAATCTCATAATTCACTTTCACATTGGATTATGGATGTCTGTGCTCAGTGAGTCTATCTTCCCTTTAGGTATTATTTCAGCCCTTTGAGATAATAAGGAAAGTTTAATTGCGTTGTTAATTGATTTTTTGCACAACATTATTACCTTGATTGATTGCAGAGTTGATGAAAATGTTAGACACAGGCAGCGTGGAGTATCAGCCCGGGAAGGAGTGGGAGCCTTGTGGAGAATAGATAACCTTGATGTTAAGAGCTATATCCTTCAGATATGTCTTCCCTTGACATATTGATGGCCCTTGAAAAGGGAAAAGCTGATTGTATGCAGAATGCAATCATTAAACCCACTTCAGCTTGCTGTTGATTAATTTGTTTTTTCCTGAAGGATCTAGTTATAGGGAAGGCCTCACTTGTACCAATAGAAGCCATTTTCTAGGCTCTAGCCTGTATACTTAACCCTCTGGGTGCAGAGGAATAATGAGGCTGGCATGGCCAATACAGGAAGATGGTCTCAGGATGTGTACAGGGTGGACTTGACCCTCACAGACATCCTCACCCTCAGCAGCACGACTCTTTTCCCCAGCACAGTGCTTATTTCCACTGAATACCAATTCTTTCAAAATGCCAAGGTCAGGCAGCCTTTTATTGAGACCTGGGAGTAGGATGAAATGGGAGCTTTGGATGCCCAGGGAGGCTTACTAACCAGGATTCCAGTGGTTTCTGGAGAGGACATGGCACTTAAGAGTTGTGTTGCACATTAGATAAAACCTTGCATAAATTTGCTCCAGTGACTGGAGGATTTGGTTTCTTATTGGGGTGTGTGTGTGTGTGTGTGTGTGTGTGTGTGTGGGAGGGATTTGTATGTAGAAAGATACAAAGGGATTTTTTGAATCAATCTGTTATATTTTCAGTTACTCCTCTCTCTGGCCTTATATAACTCTTACCAAGAAATGTCTATTGAAAGCTGTCATGGTAACTATAGTTCAGAGCCGTCCTGATGGTACCAAAAAATCAGGTTGGTTGGTTGACTGATCCATTGGACTCCTGCCCTGTTTCCCTCTCCCAAACTCACCCCACTTCATCCATGGCTGCCCGGTCCCAGACAGAGAGTGAAGCTTCATGGGGAAAGGAGTCATCTTGGCCAGCTACAGGACAGAAGCTTGTAGGTGTGTAGTGATTCTAGAGAGCCCCCATCTTCTAAGGAGAACATCAGAGTCCCCCTTCTCTCCCCACCCCTACTACTACACATCTGGAGCATTCTGACTTCTTTTTCCATCTTCTTCCCTTTGTGGCTGTCCCGATATGCATTTAAAGCAAATTTTAATGGTATAGAATTGTTGGAGACCTACCAGTAATTACATTATCTTCCTGGGGTCCTGAGCCCCCCAGGAGAGATCACATGGGCTTCAGGGCAGAAGAGAGACAGCTCACGGGTCTCCCAGAGCCACGGTGTAGTCTGTAGATGGAATTCACACCATGGTCCAAAGCACAGTTACTCCCCAGTCCACCACATACCCCCTCCATTCAGAGCCTTTCTTCTGCTGAACTAATGACTAGCACTCAGGGAGTCTAATATCCACAGAGTCTGGGCCCTCAATTACTGTAATGGCTTATAATGAGATTTTGGCCAAGTAGCAGGTAGCAGGTTATTACTTCCTGCTCAGCGTGGGCAATGTCTACGCTGTTAATTTGTGTTGCTGAATGTGGCTCAGAGTTGGGCATCAAACTGTCAGAGCCAGATGTATTCTATTAGGTGGAAGGCTCACAGTAGCCCATGGGCAATTTTTTTTTCCAATATGGAGGCATGTTAACTCACCACAGGGTGAATCCTGATAAACTCAAGCCAGCCAAATAAAAGGGGTAATATTCTAAGCCATCAAAGTAGTATGTTCCAGAGACAGATAACACCTGGTACCACCCACTGGCAGCAATGTCTGTCTAACCCAGGCCGTTCCATTGATAGGCAAAAAGTATACCCCTCTTAATATTGATAGAGAGACTCTGGGGCCTTCATTAAGATTTAATGAGCCTGACTCTAATGAATACCCTTATAATATGCTCTCCTATTGTTTACTTTGTCTTTATTTTGGGCAAAAAAAATGTACACGAGGTTCATATTGCTCTTATAAACTGCATCCTGCTATTAATTTTTACTTAAACTATAGTTTCTTTGGCATTAGCATATATATATATGCATATATGTGCTTTTTTTCAAAGCACGTTAGAAGAGGAGGAGTTGAAGATTAGGAAGTAATGAAAACCATTTTGACATTTTGCAGTGAGAATTGCTAGTGCCCAAGAATTATGCTGTGCTCTCTGCAATGACATACTTCTGGTTATTTTTTTGTACTGGAAACTTGTTTCTGTTAGATCATATATCAGCGGATTCCTTTTGTTTTCTTTTTGGAGAGAGAAATTCAGAGTGTCCTGGAATTAGGAAAGATTATGGTAATATCAGCACAGAAAAAGTTTGTTTGGATTCTAATGAAGGGCAGATGGAGGCTGGACTAACGGGCCCAAGAAGGAAGGTCTTTTCCTCAATTCTTGCAGTTTGAATTATGACAAACTCAGTTGTTATTGGGTCTGCTTAATTTTATTTGAGAGGTTCTTTTTGCAGCTTGAAGAATGAAAAAAAAAAGCAACTTGTCTTTATTTTCAATGGCTCTCTTGAGAAATTTTAGCCTGAAGAACCAGACAGAACTGTGGATGTTTTCCCCTCTTTTGATGTGAGCTTTCTAATAGGAACAGACCTGAAACCCAAAAGCAAATTTCTGCTTGAGAGCGAAGCCAAAATTCCCATTCAAACTCTGCAGGGGGACCCCCGCTGCTCACATTTGTTCATATAAGATTCTGTCATTTTAGAGAAAAGCTAAAGACTTTCTGGGAAATTTTTTCTGCAAGTTTTTTTTTTTCCTTATGCTTCATAAATTATGGTCTGTAGATTCAGTTCCAATCTACTTATCCAAAAAACTCTTTTCTTCTGTTAATGTAATCTGCACATCACTTAAATTTAAACTTTCATGTTTTTCACTTTGTATTAAAGTGCTGTAGCAGTCTTCTATTATTATTATTTTAGGTAAGGTTTGTTTTTAGACTGTTGTTAGGAAGACAGTAAAACCTCCATTTGCTAAAACTCGATACACTAGATTTTTATCTTGGAATTTGAGTGGTCTTGATTCTACAAGAAGAAAAGCTAATGTTAAAGGTTTTACTTTTTTAAAGGGGCAGGGGAGGGCCCTTTTAGGTTGCCCTAGAACTTTGTTTCTCAAAGTGTGGTTCCCTAATCTGTAGCATCACTGCCACCTGGGAACTAGCAAAGTTGCAAATTCTTGGCTCCAGCTCAGACCCACTAAACCAGAAACTTTGAGGTGGGGCTCAACAATCTGTTTCAACAAGCCTTCCAGGTAACCTGGGCTCCAGGGAAAGTTGGAGAATTGCTGTTCTGGGGGAAAGCCATGCAGTTCCTCTACCTGCCCATGTCTAGGAGTGTGTATCAAACTCTGGGGTTCAGAAGTATCCTGAGATCCTTTCACCCATTCCACAATAACTAGCTATCTGTTGAGTATCTCAGGAAGCAAGGATGAAAAACTCTCATCTCTGCCATTGGGGAGTTCCTGTACAAAAAGAGGTCTTACGACCTTGAGAAATGTTCACTGAACAGTCGTCCCATCCTAGTGAAACCTCTGAACTGTATTATCCTCACTACAAATCCTCATGGGTGGCCATCATGAGGTACCTAGTAAAGTACCTACATACATATATATATATATATATATATATATATATATATATATATAGTAAAGTAAACCATGAGGTACCTAGTAAAGACAGGTACTCAAAAACTCAAAAAAGGTTTCCAGTGAAACATGAGTTAATAAGATAATTTAATTAATTAACTGGAACTCAGCATTTCCCGAGTGGCAAGTCAATCCCATGACTGTTATATTAGGAAAGTCTGAGGGAAGGAAGCGTGAGAGCCATTTTATTTTTGCTTCACTGACCATTTGAGTGGACTCTCAGCTCACATGCAGAACCACACCTGGACTCCACTTTCCTCTAATCCAGTAGATTCAACCTTTGTTTACTCCCTTTTTCTGGTGGAATCCACTCACTTATTTGAATTCTAAAAAGTTATCTTTTAAAATACCAGCTCTTTGAAAAATAATGATATGTTCAAGATCCCTGGAAACCCATGAATACCTCATTTCTCCTCAAGGGAGGTGGTCATTTGTTGCTCTGGGCATGAAAATAATCACTGGCCCGTGTGCCAGAGGCCAGTGATGGGGGAACTACATGATGATCAAACAGAAGCTGGAATAAGTTTTATTTTTACTTGAGTCATTTCTACCTCTTTTTTACTATTTTTTCGTTCATTTTTGTTGGAGTATAGTTGATTTACAATGTTGTGTTAATTTCAGGTGTGCAACCAAGTGATGCAGTTATGCATATACATGCATCTACTCTTTCTTTTTCAGATTCTTTTCCCACATAGGTTATTACAGAATACTGAGTAGAGTTGCCTACCTATACAGTAGGTCCTTATTAGTTATCTATTTTATGCGTAGTGGTGTGTGTGTGTTAATCCCAGTCTCCTACATTTGTCTACATCTCTTTTCTGATTAACCCGGGCAGATACTCTAAGAAGGAAGACCACCTTTGGGTGGAAGGCAGCCAGGATTTGCATGGATGGAGCACACATGCTTTTTGTATGTTTTATTGACCCAGTTTTTCTTTAATTTTTATGTTTTTCACTTTTTTTTTCTTTTTTTGCTATCAAATGATGATTAGTAACTCCATGCCATTGAATGGCTTATTTCCTTGTAGACTTCCCTGATAAAAACAAACTTTTTCTAAGAAGTATGGGAATCTATCTCTGTTTACCTTTGCATGTTTCTTTACATTTATACAGGTGATATGCAAATATCCCCAAACCCTGAGCCTAGAAGACTAATTAGAGCAATTGATGGTAAAGAAAATTAGTCCCTGAAATCCAGACCAGAGGCATCTGAAAGGAGGGGTGAGCAGTGGGGGGTGTCTGGTAACCCCATTCTCAGGAAACGTTGAGCACAGATTGAACAAACATGACGTATTGATCATTACAGAACCTATAATTGGCGACCAAAAGCCCAGTGTGACTTTAATGGCCCTCCCTGAATCGTTGCCATCAGTTATTTATTTAATTTTTTTAGAAAGAAAGCAGCTGTTTTTCCTAAATTCATGCTGCCCTCTAGTGGCCACACTCCCAACCTCATGTAAAAGGTGGAAAAGATGAATGTGGAAATCATGGTAGGGATGACAGAGGTGATAACGGGGTGAAAAAAATTTTTTTTTCCTTTTCTGTCTCCTATCTGAAAGATTTCTGAGTTCTTTAGTCAAAAACTTAATAAATAAAAATGAAGCCATACCACGTGACCACTGTCCATTTTGACTGACAGCCTGGCTGGTGGGCTGTCCATCAGCGAGGAGCGCAGAGGGATCTTCATGAGTCCGAACTCATTTGCATCCCATCTTGGTGTACACTTGGAATGCAGCCCATCTCAGATCCATTAAACCCTACTTAGAATGGGGAGGTGGGGAGAGGGGAACACAGACCAAACTGGCTTTAAGGATTCAAGTTTCCCTGGTGGAAAAGTAGGTATGAATTAGGTTGTGGATCTTTGACATTCTTCTATCCTAAGGGCAGTGTCCTATAATTCAGAGGGATTTGTACTGGAAAGATAGCATTGCTGGGACTTTGGCAGTTCAGTAGTGAGGAATCTGCATTCCCGCTGCAGTGGGGCATGGGTTCGATCTCTGGTCGGGGATCTGAGATCCTACAAGCAGGCAAGAAAGATAGCATTGCAGTTGTATGATGTCCGACCTGGTAGTGTGACCTTGGGGAAGCCCCTTAGAACCTCCTCTTGGTCCTTTACTGAAAATGAAGATCTTTAAATTCTGTCTCAGTGAGAATTCTTCAATACCTTTACAGAAATACTTTCAAAGAAAAATTTCCTATTCTATGTTCGAGCTTACTAGAAAGCACAGCAAAATAATCAAGTATCATAGGAGTGAATGAGTGAATCATTGTTTAGGAAGTCAGAGTGAAAACCGTTTCTGGCTTTATTCTTAACTGGCACACACACAAAAATATATGTAACCTGAAAAGAAAACTCCAAATTTGGGTTGCTAAGAAGATTTAGCAACGGTGGGTTATTGGTTGTTACTTTTTGTTTTTGGTTTGGTTTGAGTCGGTTTTCTGAAGAGGGGATGTTATGGGAGCATGGAAATATTTACTGTGGCATTTGATCTCTGATATTTACATGTTCCTCATTGATTGAAATATAGCATGTATTGAGGTCAGAGCCAAGCATATTACCGATGTTCAAACAAGGGAGCAAGGGAGCCCACACTCAGACCTGGGATACCTTCCCATCCATCTCTGCCTACGCACACGACCCCCAATACAAAATAATTTAAAGAGCATTGACATCTGAGGAAAAGCATGTTGACTTTTTCCCTTCCAGGATTCACATCATGGAAACATGCACTGCCAGATAACTTTTAAATCTGTCAGCTTCGTGTTTCCTCAATGTGGAGAGGACACTGAATGGTCTGGTCAGGTCTGGGAGGGGCTGCAGCATCTGCAACCAGAGCACAGGGCCCGGGGGCTCACAGTGAGACTGCGGATCTGGGTACCAGGGATCCACTCAGAGGTGCCCCTGTCTCTCGGACTTGCCCCCGCTTTCATGTTTCCCACTAACAGGTTATTTGAGGGAGAAACTGGCCCTGCATCTTTTTTAATCCTCTCCTTCCTCCTTCTCTTCTAAAATGACAAGCCTCATTTCAGCTGCCCTGGGAGCCCGAGTGCATTTTCCACAGGCTCTGGCCTGTCACATGTCAACTTGTCTGCCTGCTCACGTGACTGTTCCTGCAGCCTCCTCAGGCTGGCAGGGGGTAGGGGGCGCAGGGGGGGGGGGGCAGGGCGGGCACCAGCTTCTCAGCCTTGCATTCCTCTCACCTTCAGTAGCGATTTTGCCGAGATACTTTCCCTGCTGACTGGTTTCCTTCCCCAGCTTTTTTCTTCCTTACAAACACACGGGTGAGACTTGACAAGGCCCAGCATTTGTCTAAGGAGGCTATATAATCTGTTCTCTCTCAGGAGAAAGTTTAACCTTCCTTCAGGCCTCACTGGCGCGGGCTGAGCACGGTGGCCAAGTGTCCTTTCCTCAAAGGGAGACGGTGCCCAGCATTTGTGCCAGCTTTCTTTCAGTATAATGTATCCAAATGTATCCAAACCCTTGACGAGGTGACCCCTACTGTGGTTTTTTGGATGGCATTTGGTAAGAAGCAGTGTATTATAACCCCACGATGTAGATCCTCTTGTGCATCCAGAGTACTTACATATGTCCTGTGTACTCTTTGTGCTAAAAATAAATACAAACTGCCATTACTTAATCCAGAATATACTGACAGCAACTAAGCTGCACATAATGCAATTTATTATGGATGAAAAAGTGACCAAAGATTTATATCTTGTCGGCATATTGAAAACTGCACAAATTCATGGAAAGGAATTAGCCTTTGTAGCAATAATGAAAACAAAATCAAATTGAAGTGAACTAAAATGACACACAATAAAATGTGTTGTCTAAACTTCAGCAGAGGACTTAATTCTTCCTGTCACAATTTACATCTGCAAAATTTTACTCAAGGAAATGTAACCTTGTGAAAATCAATGACTTAAAGAGATTTAGAAGGTATAACCAGTAAAATTTGATATTTGCCAAAAGCTGGTGGAGGAATTTCACCGTAATGTAAAAAATTACATGGAAAAGAATTAATCCCCTTTGAAAATAATTTCAATAAAAGAAAAATGAAAATGTTAAAAATAGAATATGGCTTGACTTTGAATTTAAAAATTAAATTAAATTGATGAAATATAGTTTTCTCTGAATAATTAATGTTTTCTGAAAGAAAAAGTACCAGGCTAGTTTGTGTTATATTCATAAGCCTTCAGCCAAAGCACCCTGGGGGTCAAAATGGCAGAATTCAGAGGTCCACCATGGCAAAATATCAGGGTTAGCAGAGCAGGGTGAGAATATCCCTCCTGGGGTTGTTTTATATAATAAAGGAGAAGAGAGTAAAAAAGTGCACTCATTCAAGAGACTAGACAACCTCCCTTGAGCAGCGCTGTTTGAGGCGGTCACTTCAGAACTTAGCAAGGATGGCATGCCCACCAGTCCATGGAGAGGACAGCAGGAGCTCTTATACACCTTTTGGAGTTTAGCAAGTGATGCATCACCATGGCACCCTGTTCCAGCAAAGACGCAGATTATAAGCTGAGACTCTTGCCTGAAATCATGCTCAGCTAGTTTGGGAGGAAGTCTCACTTAGTCTTCTCTCCCTTTCCATGGGTCAGGTGGAGAGCCTTTCCCCGTTTTATTTCCAACCTAAGGCTTCCCAGATGGGTCTGCAAATGAAGGGAAAATATGCTCCCCACGGACAGTAGACTTTGTCCTTCCTGCTTCCCCTAAAACTGCTCCTAAGCAACCCCTTCTCTTAAGACCATTTTAAAATCTCTCTTCTTTTTGTTTTCTTTAAAAATCTCTTCTTTGTTCTTAAGTAGCTTATGCTGAAGGAGGCTGTTGTACTTGGAGCCTGCAGTTCTGCAAGCTCTGCTAAATCCTGTGTGATGTCCACAGTGGAGCTGATAGTCCATCACACAGGCTGACCTCGGAGTATTGCTCCAGCCACTTCTCAAGACCATAAAGCATGGCTGTTTATCCCTTCTAGTTCCCGGTTTACTTAGGACCTGCATTTAACAAAGGCCGAGGAATGCGCTTTCTGGGGAATGTCCTTTCCCCTGTACGATGTTTACAGCTCTTAAGGCTGGATGATAATGTGCCTTCAGTCCACTGAACTCTCTCCAACCAGACGTCCTGATTGCTTTGTTTTTGTGGGAGGAAAGTGTTGAGCATAAAAACAACATCAGTGTTGAGGAATTGAGGCTGTTGCCTTCTGTTTCTTTGCAAATATTTAATCTGTGTATATTTTTAAAACATTTCAGATGCCTGTCATCTTAACGAAGGTTAAAGTATGAGTGTTTAACAACTGAAATTCCTCACTTTATGGATTCTGTTTAAATTGTGTACAGATAATTTGAATGGTATTAAATTTATCTATTCAAATATTTATTGAACACCTCCTTAGTACCAAGTACTGTTTGAAGCACTGGGTATTAGAAATTGAGGAGGAGGGATTATTGTAGAGGCGACATGTTCACACTATGTATAATGTCACACAGAACCTTCCATGATGAACCAGAAAGACTCTGCAAATATTCTTTCCATCTCTGGGCCCACCCACGTCTTCACAATATCATCATCACTCTTTAGAGGCCACAAACAGTCTGGTTCCTTGCTTTACCCGTACAGATGGGAGAACAGGAGTTGAATGAGGAGTCCTCTGTCCCTTGCTTATTTTGTAACAGTAATTATAAGGTGCTAGTGATCACAAACAGATTACAATCTGTTTGTCATTACACAGTTACACTTACATACATTTGTGATAATAGCATTTAAAGCAATGACTACCCAAACTAACGTTATTAGTGATAATAAAATCTATATTTTCTCCATGTTACAAAGATGAATTTATTGGTCCAGCTGGTATTCCATCATCAGATGAGTTTTGGTATGAGGAAAGTATTATTCTTTCACAGCTAAAATATAAATGGTAGACCATTTACTCTGATATTTAGTCTTCAGTTCTGTTGACCATAGAGTTAGGAGACTCGAGCTATGTCAAAGCTAGGGAGACATGAGCTAATTAGTGGTGAGCATGTCCCAGCTCTGGGTATGAAATGCAGGTTGCAAGAAAGTGAGTGGAAATTCTTTCCTTGGGTGTTTGGAGGTCCAGCAGAGCTCCCTTTTATGTATTATGGGAAAATGGGCTGGATGGGTTTCAAGAGCTGACTTGGTCCAAATCAAATTTTGATTAACTAACCGTTGGCTCTGTCTCCTACATCAGGCAGTGTGGTACCTGGCATCCTTATCTTCATAAGGGAAACATTCAGAAATGCTGAATCATCTATTTCACAAGCAAGGTGGAACTCTGGGATATCTGGCCCCTTGCCTTCATCTTACAAGTGGGAAAACCAGCCCAGTGAGGGAACATATGTGGGTATGTGTCCTCAGCTGTTAGGGGCCAAACTGGCTTTAAATACAGGTCTTTCCCCACCTCCCCTTACTAAATAGATGGTAAGACAAGGCCATATGGGATGTCAGCAAGTCCTGGGGTGTTTGCTGGCCTCTGCAAGGGTATCCAAAGCTGTCCTTTCCAGGACACTTAGAGTTTTCCTCAGTCCTATCTGACCATGGCCACACTGGTGCAGCCAAGAAAAGATGCTGAATCCCAACCCCCAGGCAGCCCCAAGGTCATAACCTAACCTGCATAATTAGAACACCCATCCCAGTGTGGGGGTGGGGGACATTTTAAAGATAAAGGACCTCTTTAAAATAGATTTCCCCTGACATATTGTTTCCAGAGCTAAAGTTTTAAGAGCTTACAGTGATGGCAGAGCTGGCTACTTAAGAAAAATCAGATTGTCCCATTTGGTAGGAGAAGATTCCCAAGGGGACAGGGCACTGTCAGGGCTCCCCAAAAGAAACCCCCATGCAGACTACACGTCAGCCTGATTCGCAGCGAGCCTGCTTCACTTATTATGGGCAAAGCCAGATATTTTAATTAAAAACACTGCATACACCATTAAATGTGTTGTTCCCCATCTAGTCCCAAGACATTTAGAGTTTGAAGAGATACAAACAAGTGAATGCATTGCAGATGTACACAGAGACCACCGCCTGCCGAGTCACCACCAGCGGGTTCCCGAATTCCAACCTCGGAGCGCCTCCCCATCAAAGCGTTCTTTCCAAGCAAACTGTTTCCTCCACAGTTTTCACAGTTTATGGCAGTTGCCATTGATGGAAAAGGAAGGCTGGGGGAGAACAAGAGAGAGGAAAACACACCGTCACCGTGTCCCTTCATTTATGAACAGATCCTATTAGGTCACAAATAACCTTCATGACAAATGAAGTCTTAGGGCTGGCTTCCCGCCCCCCGCTCCATGTTAATGCTATTTACTTATTTATTTATTAAGCATGAAAGTCCTCTTTGGGGGCAGGGTTATCCATTCCCAGCTGTGAGCTCAGGTCAGCGGAGGCTACCACTTGGTCAATTTAAGCAGTCGTTGGCGGTTCAAGTTCAGAAATCTCATCTGACTTTAACTGTCGCTAGCTGCACCACCTTTCTCCCCAGGGGAGCAGCAGCAGCTGGATTTCATTGTCAGGCTGCCAGGCTGTCCCTGCGCCTTCCTGGAGGAGCCCGCAGACTGAAGGCCTTCCTTTCCAGATTTTATTCAAGGTGACAGCTCCTCGCACCTTGGCGCTCTGACCACCTCAAGTAGCCAGGATATCAGGGGGTATGAGTGTGGTCCTCCTGCAGAGTCCAAATTTAGATTGACTGAGGTCATCCTCGGGCCTCATGACCCCAGTGCTCTAATGGAACAGGGCTGCTAGGAACTTGGCCGTGGTAGCAAGTTTCGTAATGATGTCTGGGGAGAAACGCTGTGCAGGAGCAGGCGAAGAAGACCCCAAGTGCTGGAGAGTGATGTCAGCTTTTGTTAGAGCAGCAGACAGTGTTAGAATATCCTTGGCATAATATGGCTCTGGTATCTCTGTCAGCATCTCTGTTTTCTGTCACCGCACACAATCCTGGGCCTGTCTCGAGCCCTGACAGTGTCTTTTCAGATCAGGTTATGCCAGCCCGGAGACTGGCTCTGCTCCCCACCACACAGCCCCTTTGTTTGAAGTCGGCCCTCTTGTCATTAATGCACTTGATGTCTATTTAAATCTGAGGGTGAGCGCGGTATCTGTTTTCCCGTCAAGAGATCATTGACAATATTAATACCTCATGTCCTTGCCTCATTTTCCAAGCTCTGACACTTTGCCACAGTCTCCTGCATTCATCAAACAGCCCTTTCTCACTGGGGTGTCTATAAACCTTCTCACTTTCAGGCCCACAGGAACAGGGCAGGCCTTAAAAAGGACTTTTATCAGTGCCGACCAGAATAGAAGGGCAGGGTTGCACATGCCTCAGAACACACTCCCTCCCTCCACATTACAGCCCACGTTCAGGAATATCCAGCCTGTTTCTAGAAGGGCAGTTGCTATCCAGGTTCTCTATAGGCAAGGTCTGCAGTTGAAGTTTGCCATGGAGAGAGTGCAGAGAGAAGAAATTCAATCCCCAATGTGCTGGAGAGTTTCCTGCAGTAAATGCACCCACTGATGGTGTGTGTGTGTGTGTGTGTGTGTGTGTGTTCACGTGTATATGTGTGTGTCTGTATCTGCCTTTCGTTCCTTCACTCAAGAGAAAGACTATGTTCTTTATAACATCTGACAGCCCTATTCATTTCTTTTTATAAAAATTCTTGCTGTCCTGGTGCTGTAGAGAGAAATTAACATCCTGTAGCCTCATCCTTCCACATTCTTGAGGATTCCTTGGAATCAGTTATGTTTAAGGAAGCCCCTTGTGGATTTTCAAAGACTTTTGAGACACTCCCAACCCAGGCCTGTAGTGGGTGCTGTTCCAGGACTGCAGCCTCAAGAGCTATATGCCCACAGACCTGTCCTGGCTCTGATGACCATGTTAGCACAATTCCAAGTGTTGTGTAATTCAGCACACTAAAGGGAACAGCTCAGTGTCAACAGCCGAAAGAATAATTTAGGCCCCAAGAAGGGTCTCAGGGAGGTTTCATCCAACCTCAGTGTTTCCAGGGACCAGACCAATACTGGAAAGCAGAACTTGGGGCCTGGGGGCCAAGGAGAAACAAAGCATGGCCAAGGTGAGGAGTGGTCCACAGTGGGCTTTCTCAGGGGACCCTGGCAGGAAACAGAGGTGATGACAGCCAGCCCAAGGCCCATTCTGAGGCCATGAAATGATGTCATCCTCTCTCGATTGCAAACTTGCAGAGATTCTGTGACCCCAGCAGTTCTCCATGTTATCCCAAGTCATCCAAACCAAGGAACATCTGCCTTGTCTTTAAAAGTTTCTAAGTCATTTTTAATCCATGTTGAAGAATACGGTCTATAGTTCTGTAGTGGAGAAATATCTCCTGTACAGTGACCCAAGTATTCACCACGTAGGACTTCTGATGTGAAGAACCTGCTTGATTTTCAAGTGCTAATTTATCCATGATGAATAGTAGATGGTGATTGTTAGTTTTACACTATCAAAATAATAGGGAAAAACATGTATATAGGTAACTGTTTTTACAGACAGATTTGTATTTCATGAATTTATGTGTTATGGACACATTTTTTTTTCTGGTTATGCACATTTCAGAGACTCAAGTACTATTAGTAATAAGATAACTCCATGAAACTGAGTTTTAATTTAGTTTTTCTAAAATTAGAAGGAAAGAAACCAAAGGTGGCAAAAATCAAATTGTTGTTATGAATACTTTCACACAAAAAACTTGTGTTTTCTTAATAATCCTTCAAAGCTTTCAAAAGAACTATGGCAAGTGATTTCTTATGGGTATTTAGGGTAAACGATGAGTTGATTGAAAGGTTTGACCTTATTCTAGGGGCATCATTTAAAGTCCTCTTATAATCTCTGTGAAAGACAGAAAAGCTGTATATGGAGCCAGAAAATTATTTAAAATAAAACTGAAGATGAAAATCAAGTGCATTCCAACCTGAGAGTATAGTTCAGGACCCCTGTAAGAAGAAACCATTTACTGGCAGAGACACTGTTACTTTCCATGGGGCGTTTGCGAATGCCATCCTTCCTTAATCATCCATTATGTACTTGATGTCTGCTGCGATTTGGAAGGTTCTGCCTGGATATTAACAAAATTGATTCATGATAAAGGATTTGAAATTCCACATTCTGGAAGGATTGTTTTATATCTTTTGTTTGGGCTGAGCCCATCTTTTAATTCTTAATTTTCCATTTTTAGAAAGTCTACTAAAGGAACTTGGAGAGAGAATTGAGGGTTTTGCTTTGTTTTGAGAAGTAATTGGCCAAACTAGAAAATTCTTTAAAATGTGAGCGACAAATCATTCAGGAAAAATATTCTTCCTAGGAGCCTGTGCTCTGCTGACATTTCATTTGAATGTCAACTCTGAGGACGAGGAAGTAGGGTCCTTCCCTTTGGGGGCTTAATCCGTTTGCCACCGCCCATGGGCTTTGTGATTATATTTGTGCCACGCAGCACCAGTGTTTTCTTGCTATAATACTTGTGCCGCCAGGAATAATTGTGTATCTTTTAATTTGCAGGTGTCCTGGGGAAGTGCCGCTATGTTTACTACGGGAAAAACTCAGAGGGCAACAGGTTCATCCGTGACGACCAGCTCTGAAAGGCAAGTTCTCTGTGCCTTAGCCAGTGACATGAGAGTGAGAAAAAAAAAGCAAAAATAAAGGAAAAGCTAAATGAAAAGATAATGGCCTACAACCCTTCTCTGTAGGAAAGCTATGACTTCAGCTTTTGGTACCTTCTGCTGACTTGGCCAGGCCTGTCAGGATCATCCTTCTGCCTTAGACTGAGTGGTCACAGAGAGATTGACATGATTGCCCTTAAGCAGGTCTCATCCACTAGGGTGACAGACAGTGGTGGCGAAGCACCAGGGCTGACAGGATGAACACCATGATAGATTGCCTGGCCCCTCCACTACTCACAGGGGAGCAGAGGTCACACCTGGGGCCTCCCTGAGCATGCTCAGTGGTTGTCGTCAAGTGCGAGAGACTGTGTCTTCAGCTTGCCTATTGAGCAGAGATCCTTCTGATACCATTGTGCTGTGGGTTAATTTTTAGTGACAGAGTCAGTTTAGAGGAAGCCTCCTTTCTGTTATTTCCCTTAAATCTTAATCTTTGGTATTCTGCATAGTCCCCTCCCACCCCATCCTCATCATCCTTTAGCATATTTATCACGGGCAATTCATTTCAGTTTGCAGTTTTTTGGAGAACAGAAGAGGTGAGTTCTTAGCCATGTTGTATTTTTATGATGAGCTTTGTGCTCTTACAATTTGTTGTTTGGAGTAAATTGCTGTCACTAAACCTTGACTTCGAAAGCATGGATTTTACCATGTTTTGTTCATTTCTAAATCCTCTTCTTCCCCTGAATACTAGGCAGTGTCAGGCATCTTTCCCAACACTGGGTTCTATCCGGGGACTCTTATTTATTTATTTTTAACCACATACCCTCCCAGCTACGTCTATGGCCATATGTGTATTTGGAGCTGGCTTACTCCTTTGGGTGCTATATAAAGGTAGTGAAGTGATAAAAGATAGAGCAATAGGTCAGGAAGTTAAAAAGGAAAGTGGAGACTGTAGAAAACACTCACGAGACCAAACAGTTTAATAAAAGGCACAAACCCTTTGAATTTAATTTCTCAGAATCTCTCAGAAATGAAATCCCACAGCTTGTGAGATGGTCTTTGTATATCTTTGTTTATATTCCAGTCCTAATGTTACAAGGAAAATGAGCATGATCATGCTGGTTGGATGGCTGTAATTCCATGTAATATACTGGTACACCAGTAAAGGATGTTTGAAAGGCTATTTGCTCTTGACACAGTAGCATTTATGTTTATTTTGATTTAGACCAAGTGTTCATTGTCCAGGGTCTCCCAGTATTCGGTTAGTTTAAGGACAACAAAACATAAATAAGACTTATTCCTAGTTATGGATACCAAAAGACTAGAGAGCTGCTATGGTAAAAGTCTTTAAGTCTCAGAACCCCTGAGACACCCAAGAAGAGCCCGCTTTCTCTGTTCAAGTCCATTTCCATGGCCTCTGGCCTACTGAGTGAACACAGTCCCTGAATGACTTGCGCTGGGGTTGGCAGGAGTCCCTCTTGTAGATTACACACAACATTCGGTAATCAGTTATTGAGACAAATTTAGATCAAAATCCTTAGGGCCATTAATAATTAGAGAATATTAAATGTTTGGCTTTATCTTTCAAATCCATTAATAACCAGCGTCAAGTATCTTTACTCTTTTTGAAACAGCATTGAAATAATGCTTTAAGTGAGCTGTATTCAGCCCCACCCTGGTTCTTTGTTTAAAAGCACCAGCACGTGTTTCGTCCATGGCATATTACGGGCAGCCGGAGTCCTGTGCAAGGGCAGCTAGACTAGTCCAATGTCACATCCAATCTTGTGGCACATATATCCTTGTCTTTATAAAAGGCTTTAACCCTGCCTCAAACAATAAAAAAGCACTTGTGAACTGACCACAGAATTTTTCCATCTTTATTTTTCTTACTTGTTTACTTTTCTTAATGTCAGAACCATTTGTATCATGCGCAGGAATGTCTCCCTCAATGCGAGCTTTGGAGGCAAAAAATATTTTTGGAGCGAGTTATGGACCACATTGTTTCCCTCTCTTTGGGTTGTTTATTTTCTTCCAAAATGGTGTAATAACTTTCATTGAGATTAGCTTTAATTATAATTTACGTAAAGGCCTTAAAACAGTATATTCATCTTAATGATAGAATTATAGTGAGTTCTGTTTCTCTTAAAGAGGGATAATGATAACGAATTAGTGTTGGGTTGTTTACAGTTCCACTGTTTGTTAAGGAAGATTTGCTGTGCTTGAGCGAGATTTTGGTCTGAATTGGCAGAGAGGAGAGCAATGCGGCATGCTTAGCTTAAATCCCTAGGAATTTCCCAAACCTTGTTTTTCAAAGTAGAGAATTAGAAGGTAATAAATTTAGTCCAAGCTCAGACATACTTTATACCCCCTTTCGCCGCTTGGTCTTTCTACTTTTGACCCTGTTCCACTGAGTTTCTTCTTCGGGATTGTGGAGCCGGGTAGCCCTGTGTCCTTCCAGAACACCCATCTGACTTGAGAGTCCCTGCAGTAAAGGCCATCCTGGAGTCCTCTGTCGCCTCAGCAAAGGCAGGGCGGACTGTCTCTTTCCTAAGTAATGTAATTTTATAGAACAATTTGTTCCTTGGGGAATAATGTTTTTGATTGCAGGGAATCCTATTAAAAGTACAACTATTACAATCATTTGCTTTTACTTTTACCAGCCTTGCTCATAAACCCTCCATCTGTTCGTTGCTTTAAATAGAGGAACATTATAAGAGATTATCACTCGATCAAGCTGCACGTCTGAATGCTGTGCATTTTCACATATTCATGTGTGCTGAGGAATACAAGAAAGCAAACCACAGATTCGGGATAAAAGGATTTTCATTTTCTGTTTGTTTGTTTTGTGTGTGTGTGTGTGTTTTCCAGCAGGGATGTATCTTGCACATTTTCAAGGGAAAATGTCTTTCTTGTTGCTTCTAAGAAGTAACCTGGCTGTCTTTTCTTGTCTTTGTTAATAGGCAGATCAAAAGCAATCCACAGGGCTCTTTACATCAAAACAATGAGTGTTTGGTAGTTGTTCGTCATAAGAGCAGCCTAAGTCAGATGTGCATTGCTGTCTAATGCCCAGGGTGGACAACACAGAGTCCACTGAGACCCCTCTCTGCTGCCCATACAGCACAGCTGATCCAATGTGACATTCACCATCTGCTTTTCCTAATTCTCTTTCCAAGAAGAAGCCTTTGCTGCAGAAGGCTGTGAGTATGACTTGACTCTGGCCTCTATAACTTGTCTAAATACCATGCTGTAAACTACCATGGCTAAGACCTAGAAAGGGGAAGAACACTGGAGGGGCCCGAGACATGCTGGTTACTTGTTTGTGTGACGGACCATCAGCCTTTGATGAAGCAGTGTGTTATTTCTAGTACATCAGCAAATACTTAGAGGATCTGAAGAACATCCAAAGACAGTCACCTCTCTGAAATGATTATCTTGCTACAAATTTACCTGAAAATTTCTAGCAGTTGTAGTTCTCCTTTGGGTAATTATAATCCTGAATGTTAAGTTGCCACTTTATGAGTGAAGTAGGTAGTGTTATTTGTACATATTAATGTGTTAGCACATGCTGTTTTTTTCTAGAGTAGCATGGAATGTGGCAGTCTAGGACAAGGGAGTTTTCCTAAGAAAGAAGAGAAGATTCTAAGTTTGGAATATGTCTAGGGATGAGTGGCTAAAGTAAGAATGATGTAAGTGGTAATACATGGGATCATGCCAAAGGAGAGCTTGAAGCAGAGCCTGGTGCAGAATTAACGTGTGAACTCTTAGTGGATATGGATATAGGGTGCTGAGGGAATAAGGAAAAGAAAGGGAAAAGACAGTTGATGCCAATTAGAAAATTTGCTGATGTTCAGCACTAAAGTGGTGTTGAGCAGTTTTTTCTCATCAAAATGTAATCATCTTTGATCTGAGACATTTATATATGTTGGATCAGTTCAATTCAGTTCAGTTGCTCAGTCGTGTCTGACTCTTTGCTACCCCATGAACCGCAGCACGCCAGGCCTTCCTGTCCATCACCAACTCCCAGAGTTCACCCAAACTCATGTCCATTGAGTTGGTGATGCCATCCAACCATCTCATCCTCAGTCGTCCCCTTTTCCTCCTGCCCTCAATCTTTCCCAGCATCAAGGTCTTTTCAGATGAGTCAGCTCTTTGCATCAGGTGGCCAAAGTATTGGAGTTTCAGCTTCAACATCAGTCCTTCCAATGAACAACCAGGACTGATATCCTTTAGGATGGACTGGTTGGATCTCCTTGCAGTCCCAGGGACTCTCAAAAGTCTTCTCCAACACTGCAGTTCAAAAGCATCAATTCTTTGGCCTTCAGCTTTCTTTATAGTCCAACTCTCACATCCATACATGACTACTGGGAAAACATTGGATACTAATCCTTTATTGGTTATATCATTTGTAAATACATTCTTCCATTCAGTGTATTGTCTTTTCATTCTGTCAATGGTTTCCTCTGCTGTGCAAAAGCTTTTAAGTTTCATTAGGCCCTATTTGTTTATTTTTGCTTTTGTTTCCTCCACTTTAGGAGACAGATTCAAAAAATAGTTCTCTGATTTATGTCAAAGAATGTTCTGCCCAGGTTTTCCTCTAGGAGATTTATAGTATCTGGTCTTAGATTTTGAGTTTACTTTTGTGTATGGTATTAAAGAATGTTCTAATATAATTCTTTTCCATGCAGTTGTCTAGTTTTCTCAGCACTATTTATTAAACAGACTGTCTTTTCTCCATTGTGTGTTCTTGCCTCCTTTGCTGTAAATTAGTTGACCATAAATGCATGGGTTTATTTCTGGGCTGTCTATTTTGTTCCATTGATCTGTGTCTGTTTTTATGCCAGTACCATACTATTTTGATTCCTGTAGCCTTGTAGTATAGTCTGAAATCAGAGAGCATGATTCCTTCAGCTCCATTCTTCTTTCTCAAGGTTGTTTTGGCTATTTGAGATGTTTTGTGTTTCCATACAAATTTTAAAATTGTTCTAATTTTGTAAAAAAAAATTCATTTGGGATTTTGATAGGGATTGCATTAAATATGTAAATTGCCTTGGTAGTATGGTCATTTTAACAGTATTAATTCTTCTAGTTCATGAACGCAGCATATCTTTCCATCCGTTTGCATCATCTTCAATTTCTTTCATCAGTGTCTTAATATTTTTCCATACATAGGTCTATTACCTCTTTAGGTAGATTTATTCCTAGATATTTTATTCTTTAGATACAATTGTAAATGGGGTTGTTTCCTTAATTTCTCTTTCTGATGATTAATTCTTAGTGTGTAGAAATGCAACAGATTTCTATACATTAACTTTGTATCCTGCAACGTTACTGAATTCATTAATGAGCTCTAGTAGTTTTCTGGTGGTGGCATGTTCAGGGTTTTCTATCTATAGTATGATGTCATCTATGAACAATTGTAGTTTTACTTCCTCCTTTCCAACTTGGGTTCCTCTTCTTTCTTTTTAGTACTTTGATTTTTAATATTTCTGCTACTTCCCTGGTGACTCAGATGGTAAAGTATCTTCCTGCAATGCAGGAGACCCAGGTTCGATCCCTGGGTTGGGCAGATCCCCTGGAGAAGAAAATGGCAACCCACTCCAGTATTGTTGCCTGGAAAATTCTCTGACAGGAGCCTGGCATGGGGTTGTAGTCCATGGAGTTGCAAAGAGTCAGACACGACAGCAGCTAACACAACACAATACACTATTTAACTCAGTCTTTCATTAAAAAAAAAAAAATGTACTCTAACTTTTACCCTATATTTAAAGTTTCTCAGACTATCTATTATAGCATAATTGCTAGAAAAAAATTGTCCTGGGCTTGCAATAACTTATTTAAAACAATAACAACATTTCTAAAATATTTTAACTAATTAATTGGCTTATCAAAAAGAGTTGTCAAAAGTCATCCTAAATAGCCTGTAAAGTGTGTATGTGTGAGAGAGAGAGAAAGAGAGAAAGAGACTTTAGAATCTGTGTAGAGAACTCCTATACTAACATTGTAAATAGCTTTCTAACTTGCCTGTGAGCTCCACCATAAGTCAGCTTTTACTCACATTACAGTGCTACATAGAAAAATGTATCTGTATCATACCTAATTAATTAATATCTACTTTGTGCCTTCTTTCTTTTCTTACAAAACAGTTACCTACTTTCTGTGACTTGCTTAGGCTGTGGTGTCACAGAATCATGATGTTTTTGGTTTTCCCCCATCTATAACCTTTGAGACCTAATTTGAACTAGCAAGATCGTTGTTTAAAGTATAAAGTATAGAGCATTTTTGTTTCAATTAGGTGATACCATTTTTGCTAAGTGAAAAATAATACATGAGTTATTTCAGAAAGTTAATAGATAAAACTAAGTTTCACCAATAGACTATCCATATTTACCTGTTTACAAACTTTCATTCCCAACTTCCATATTTGCCTATTTGTATATAAAGACAGTCTTCCAAAAAACTCCATTATCTGCAGAGCCATAGTATATAATCCACTTTCTGTAGCCACATTAACTTTCTCTATGTTGCTCAAACATAATAAATGTAGGAGCATGCCTCCAAATGAAATACTCTCCTCTCCCTCCTTTAAAACTTTACTTGATATACCCAACTGAGAATGATACATTGTCAAAGAATTGCTACCCTGTGAAAGGTTTGCACTTAAATAGTCCATGCATTCCTTGAAGTTTAAAGAGGTTAGGATGGTGGTGGAGGTTACTATCATGAGAGTCAGTGTAGATATCTTCACAAATCAGGCTTAACTACTGCCTAACAAATTAAATGTAACTGAAAAACAAATTAGAATCTTGACACCAATTTATTAGCCAGGCTTATAGGTTTACACTACAAATATTTTATGTGTCATATAGGATATTGACTTATCATATATTAAAATGGATTTTGCAACCCTGTTTCGGCAGTTTGGTTAGTGGACCACTTAGTGGGCAATATTATATTCCTGGGTTCTTTCATACATGTTTTATTCATACACATGTGCATAAACACATATGCATATTATAAACATATAGATGTTTTTCCTAGAATTATTTTATGATATAACATTTAATCAAGCACAACACCTATTTTATTAAAGTACCGTAGTCAAGAAACTAGGCACACATATGGAGGACATTTGTGAGTGAAAACTGGGCTTAATTATTGAATTTAAAAACCCTAACATTTGCATGTACTTATTTCCTCCCACCCCTACTGGATCACTGATTTCTCTAGAAATATTTTCTGAGTTATTCCATAGTTCAGGTTGCCCTCTCTGGTTTTGAAACTGACTTCAAAACCTATGCTTATCCCTGTGGCGGATTCGTGTTGATATATGGCAGAACCAATACTATATTGTAAAGTTAAAAAACAAAATAAAATATTAAAAAATAAAAAATAAAACCTATGCTAATCCATATCCAGAAGGACACACTTGGGGATGCACTCACTCCAAAGATGTTTGTTGGGCACCTTCAAAATCCTAGAGATTAGAAATATAAAAGTAGTAAGAGTTTGGCTTGCTTCTGGATAACTTTTATCTGGAGGAGACTGATATCAGTTCAGTTCAGTCACTCAG
The DNA here is from genome assembly GCF_002263795.3 of Bos taurus. Classification (NCBI taxonomy): domain Eukaryota; kingdom Metazoa; phylum Chordata; class Mammalia; order Artiodactyla; family Bovidae; genus Bos; species Bos taurus. Next base: position 32,333,437 of record NC_037355.1, read on the forward strand.
TTGTGTCCAACTCTTTGTGACCCCATGGACTGCAGCACACCAGACCTCCCTGTCCATCACCAACTCCTGGAGACTGATATACACATAAATAATCATGATATGCTCTGATGGGCACAAAGTTAAAGATTGCACCAAAGAACTACATGAATTAAGGCCCAGAAATGACAGTGAGAAATTAATTCCAAATGTAACCATATTCCAACCACGTCTACAGTTAACATCTTGATCCCAGCTGCTGTCATTTCTTACCTGCATCATTCATCCCGACTCCACTGCTCACCAGTCTCCTAATTCCACTCTTGCCTTTCTACAATCTATTCTTAACAGAAAGTCAGTGCAATCCTTTAAAAAATGTGAAATCATAATCTGTATCTCCCCTACCCATGGTTTCCCATCTCATTTAGAGTAAGAGCCACAGTCCTTACAAGACCCTATATGGCCTGGTATGATCTGTTCTAGAGAAATCAATGTCCCAATAGCTTTGAGAATGAAGTAGAAATAAATGCAAATATCATTCCCTGTCACTCCCCATGCATTCTCTTTACTTCAACCGTGCTGGCCAGTACTGGACTTTGTACTTGCCATTCAGGTCTTTTCTCAAATGTCACCTCCTTAGAGAGGCCTTCTGAGACCACTCTATCTGAAGTAGCATTCCCGCCCCCATCTCACTCCACTTACCCTGCTTAGTTTTCCTCTGCTGCACTTGTCACCACTTGACATATTATATATTTATGGAAGCGGGTATTTTTCGTCCAAACAAAGGGAAGGACTTGGTTTGTTCTGGGCTAAAAGATACCTTGCATAATTGTTTTATGAATGAATGAAAGAATGCTTCCAATTCACAGAAGTCTGTTAGGCTGTGTTTACAGACATATTGTTGCAAATTAAACAGGATGAGTCTCTTTCATCAAAGAGATTTTCACTTGAAAAATCCACCCTCCCCCTTTCTTTATCCTGGATGAAGCAAACAAACTACTTCATTCTGTTTTAGAACAATGTAGATTGTGGAAACATGAAAAATGGGCAGTGGAAATGGGTTAACAAGCAAATGGGAAGGGAAGGTTCTTGTCAGGAAGCAGAGTGACAAGATGATGTGCAACTTGACCTTGGATGGATTTGAGAAGGTCTGCGTTATAGCGGCTTCTCTAGTTACACCTCAAGCAACCAGCAGGCTGTATGAATTTGGTTGTGGACACTGGCTGTCTCTATCAGAGGCTGTATACCTGGAGATAGAAAAACTTGTCATTCACTCAGCTAAAATTTTCAAACAGAATCTAATCTTTATTCTCAGTGTATAATTCTTATATATTTTTTTTTTGTTGTTATTCAGTCCCTAAGTCATGTCTGACTCTTTGCAACCCCATGGACTGCATGCAGCATGCCAGGCTTCCCTGTCCTTCACTCTCTCCCAGAGTTTGTTCAAACTCATGTCCATTGATTCAGTTCTGATATATACTCACATATGTATATATATATATGTGTGTGTGTGTATATATATATGTTCTTAAATATACGTATGCTGCTACAGTTAAGTCGCTTCAGTCATGTCTGACTCTGTGCGACCCCAGAGATGGCAGCCCACCAGGCTCCCCCGTCCCTGGGATTCTCCAGGCGAGAACACTGGAGTGGGTTGCCATTGCCTTCTCCAATTCATGAAAGTGAAAAGTGAAAGTGAAGTCGTGTCTGACTCTTAGCGACCCCATGGACTGCAGCTTACCAGGCTCCTCTGTCCGTGGGATTTGCCACGCAAGAGTACTGGAATGGGTTGCCATTGTGTATATATATATATGTTATATATACTTATATAATTCCTACATATTATATATACATATTATATTCTTAGTATATAGTTCTTATATATGAAATGAGATTTAAAGATAAATTCAAAGGGAGAGTAATATTATTTATAAAACAAACTCTTGTCAGACATAATTAAATTATTATTTATCCACCATGAATAGAACTAACTTACTTTAACTTTGTAGCTTTGCATCACAATCTTCTCAAAACTTCAGATAGGTGACTGTAAATTAATGAGGTATTTTTCCTGTCAGGAATGAAGTTTAGAATTTTATGAATCTAATTCAGTTCAGTTCAGTTCAGTTTAGTCGCTCAGTCGTGTCTGACTCTTTGCAACCCCATGAATCACAGCACACCAGGCCTCCCTGTCCATCACCAACTCCTGGAGTTCACTCAGACTCATGTCCATCGAGTCAGTGATGCCATCCAGCCATCTCATCCTCTGTCGTCCCCTTCTCCTCCTGCCCCCAATCCCTCCCAGCATCAGAGTCTTTTCCAATGAGTCAACTCTTCCCATGAGGTGGCCAAAGTACTGGAGTTTCAGCTGTAGCATCAATCCTTCCAAAGAACACCCAGGGCTGATCTCCTTTAGAATGGACTGGTTGGATCTCCTTGCAGTCCAAGGGACTCTCAAGAGTCTTCTCCAACACCACAGTTCAGAAGCATCAATTCTTCGGCGCTCAGCTTTCTTCACAGTCCAACTCTCACATCCATACATGACCACAGGAAAAACCATAGCCTTGACTAGACGAACCTTTGTTGGCAAGGTAATGTCTCTGCTTTTCAATATGCTATCTAGGTTGGTCATAACTTTCCTTCCAAGGAGGAAGCATCTTTTAATTTCATGGCTGCAGTCACCATCTGCAGTGATTTTGGAGCCCCCCAAAAATAAAGTCTGACACTGTTTCCACTGTTTCCCCATCTATTTCCCATGAAGTGATGGGACCAGATGCCATGATCTTCGTTTTCTGAATGTTGAGCTTTAAGCCAACTTTTTCACTCTAATTAGGTAATGATAATTATCACTTATGCAAATACTATAAAAACATTTTATAGCTATCAATTAATTTAATCATGCAACAACTCCATCAGGTCAGTGCTCTCATCCCCATTTTAAAAATAAGGAAAGTAAGGCCCTGAAAGGCTCAGTCACGAGACTGGGTCACACACAGGTGAAAGTAGTAGTCGCTCAGTCATAGCCCACTCTTTGCGACCCCATGGACTACATGTAGCCTACTAGGCTCCTTTATCCTTGGAATTCTCCAGGCAAGAATACTTGGAGTGGGTAGCCATTCCCTTCTTGCCTAGAGAATTCCATGGACAGAGGAGTCTGGCAGGCTACAGTCCATGGGGTCACAAAGAGTCAGACACAACTGAGTTACTAACAGTTTCACATACAGGTAGTAGCTGTGAATTCCATGATGTTAATTCAAGCTCTCTAGGCCCAAAGTCCATGCTCTTCTTCACTGCAATATCTCAGTGGAAGACATTCTCTTACTTTGTAAAATTCACATTTTTCTGATGATGGAGATGCTGCTCAAAACATGTTTGAAAGTCCTCTTTTGGAACAAATCTTAAAAGTCTCTTACAAATCATTCATAAAATGAGGCTTAGGGTGAGCAAAAAGAAAAAAAAATATAGCATTCCGTAACTCTGTGACCCAATTCATTCCCTGAAATAAGTTTTTAAAAAGTACACTATAAATAAACCCAAGATACCTTCAAATGAAAAACATTTTCTATGATTTAAGATTTTTTTGAAGCCCTTCTATGAACACTTAGCATAGTGACTTTAAAGAATTAATTGCCTGGAAAGCTCACATCCTGGTTTCTGCTTTCAGTCAGGAAATCATTAGTTATGTTGAAAATCTGGGAAAATTCCATCTTAGTGGATGGTTATGAATGGTGCCCCAGAACCTAGAGGCCAGCTTCTCCTTCTGTTCTGCTCCCTGCTTTGCTCCTTTGTCTGGCTTTCACTTCCCTGCCAGGTAGGGGAGGAAATGAAACTGTCCAAAGGCAGCTGAAGTGGATCACCACTGAAGGTAAAGGGGACTACAGCGTTTCTTCAGACGTGAAATTTAGTGACTTTGTGAGATACGATGCATATGAAAGTGCTTTGCAAAATACAGTGATACCTAAGTATAAATAACTATATGGTAAACTTAAAAACTCTGAAGGCATTTTCAAAAAGGAAGTCTTGGAAATGTTTTAGGTGATCGATTTCATTCCTGGAGTCAGAGCAGTCTCTCAAGTTGGATACTTTGAAACAGACCAAAGCACAATATCTGCATCATTCCTAGAGTGGGGACTCTAAAGTTGGTCACCTTTTTATAGCTGAGTCTGGTATACTCAGTTATCTACTGCTTGTTAGCTAGACCAATGTGTTTTTCTAGGTAATCACTCAGAAATCTGTCTTTCCCCTCTTGCTTCCAACATATTTCATCTGTTGTTATCTCTCTGACCCCTAGACTCCTTGTATGTCTGACATCAATGCCACTTCTAATTTTGATCGTTCATTCTCCTTTAGTTTTACTAATTTCCCAGACATTCCTTCTGGCTTGAGTCGTCTACCTTGGGCTTTGACACTTCTACCCAGACCTTTACTTTCTTTAAACCTTTGATGTCCCCAGTTACCTTGGGTAAGAAATTTCATTTTAGACTCCTGTAATCCCAACCCTGACTAGGTCATACCCCTTGGGGAAGATCGGAGGGAATTTGGACATCACTTATTTGATGTATATTTAAAAATCCTTAATCTTGTCAACACTCAATACTGGCTTACTTTACAACTAAAAATCCTAAACTGTGGCTTGAAGCTAGCCTCATTATTTCAGGCTAAGTTTTATCTCTGATGGTTTCTCTTATCTTTACATTTCCCCCATTTAGCTATTAAAGCAATTCCCAGTGGTTTTTAGTTCTCTCTAAAATTGTTTTCCTCTTCTACGCTGTTTGGCAGAAACTGGGAAAGACTATGGCCTTTTGTTCATCAGTGCCTGTATTTGCTTCTAATTATAAAGCGCTATTTCTCACCACCTAAGGAGGACTGAGAACTTGTGCTTGTATATATGTATGCACATACATGTGTATTTATATACTTAATCTCTTCTTTTTATACAAATAGTTTCACATGCAATGTCCTGCACTTTCTTTTTTTTTTTCACCTAACATCCCTAAAGAACAAAATGGGTGATAGTCAGTTTTATGTGACAACTCGACGGGCTGAAAGTGCCCATGTTAAATGCTATTTCTGGATGTCTCTTTGAGGGTGTTTCTGGATAAGATTAGCGTTTGAGTTGGTGGACTCTGAAAGTAGATTTCCCTTCCCAATGTGGGTGGGCATACTCCGATCTATTGAGAACCTAAATAACACAAAAGGCAGAAGGAGGAATTTGCCTCTTTTATTTCTGCCTCACTACTTAAGCTGGACATCACATCTTATCTTGTGCCCTTGGATTGAGCTTTACACCATTGGTTCTTCTAGTTCTGAGACCTTTGGATTTAGGCTGAATTACAGCACCTGCTTTTCTGGGTCTCCATGGCAAAGTTTGAACTTCTCTAGCTCCATAATCACATTAATCAATTCTTCATGATAAATATTTATCTATATCAACATCTTATTGATTCTGTGTCTCTGGAGAACCCTAATACAGATGGTATAGTATTGCTGAAAGACACATTAAATCAAGAAGATATGATCATGCATGCTTATATGTCTATCAGAATAGAGCCACATATTAAAAAAAACTGCTAGAACAATATGGAGGGGAGGAAAAATAAGCAATTTTGGTTGGAAACTTGTAGGCATACGTTCTTCAGTGTGTTTCAAGTCTTAGTAAAATTTTTAAGATTTAGTAACTCTGTAAGTTTAAGTGCTTCACAGTTACACAGACATCATTTGTCAGGATAACTATTTACATTGTTTCTCCACGTACGTGTTTTGTGGGTTTGAAAATTAAATTTTTAATTTTAACTCATTTGAGTGCAGTGGTTTGTGATGGCACTTTCTGAGACAGTGGCTCAGTGGAGGAAACCTCTTGCTTGGCCATTTAGGTCACCTGATCTGTCTCTACTGGATTTGTCCTCACAGGGTCGTGTTCAAACTGTCGTGTGCTCCTCCTTCTCTGGAGGACCTTGCAGCCAGAAATAAATGTAGTTCTTCCTATCACTGAGAAGCAGCTGAGGATTTTTTACAAAGTTTGAAAACCAACTAGAGTGATTGGTAGCACAAAGCAGTAGTTATGCTGAATTTTAAAAAGAAACGTCAATATGTTTAAATAGTTAACTTTTCAGATATTATCATTATAAGGTAGTAGCATGTGCAGATCTGAAATGATTGAAGCTTAACACTGCAGAAAGACTCTTGGGACTCCCTTAATATTCTAGATATAAACACTTTAATGTGTTTACAGATCATCTTTTGAGAGTCTTTGGCTTACCTTTTTCCTTTATTGTCTTTTGATGTGATCAAATTCCTTAGTGTTTATAAAATATATGTACTGGAGAGTGCCAGGCCTGTGATGTATTTGATGAAATTCTTCAATATCTTGAAATCATGAAGTTATCCTATATTTTCTGTAAAACCTATAAAATTTTGTCTTTCACATTTAGGTATTGTATCCATCCAGAATTTCCCACGTAATGGTGCAATTTGGGATAGAATTAAACTTTTTGACTACATGGCTAGCTTATTGTTCCACTTTAAATGTTCCTTCCTTTTCAGAACCATCTGTGGCATTACCAAATTTGTGTATATATGTGGAGTTATTTCTGGGCTCTGTTTTATTCAACATGGGTAATTACCTTCTCTTGTGCCAATATTACCGTATACTAATTTTCCACTTGCTATAGCTGTGTGATTTTTTTTCTCCTTCCTTTTCCTCCTCCCTCTTTCCTCCTTCCTTCCTTTCCTTCCTTCCTTCTCTCTATTCTTCTTTTCTTCCTTCCATCCAATGATCTTCCACCTTCCTTCCTTTCCTCAGTCTTATTGAGGTCTGATTTACATACAATAAACAATTCATGAGTTCATTTTAAGTTTAGAGTTCATTTAAAGTTTAGATGAATTGTGCCAAATTCATGAACCTGTATATTCACAATGCCAATCAAGATATAAAACATTCTCATTACCCCTAAAAGTTCCCTTATACTCCTTTACAGCCAGAACCCCCAACCCTACTCAATGACTCGTTTATTTTTGTCATTATAGATTAGTTTTGCTTTTTTCATGAACTTAATATAAATGGGGTCATGTAGTTCGCAAAAAGTTGGACATGACTGGGTGACTGAATAACAACAACAAATGTACTTATTTTGTGTCCGGGTTAATTTGCTTAGTATTATATTCCTGAAATGTACCTACACTGTCACTTTTCATTCCTGAATGGCATTCCAGTATATGAAGATACAACAATACCACAATTTGCATCTCCATTTTCCTTGGTGGATGTTTGCCTTTTACCAAGCTTGGGGGTATTTTTTCTTATTCTTGGATACAATATAAAATTCGCCATTTTAGCCATTTTTCAGTGTATAATTTAGTGGTATTAAGTACACTCACCATCTTGTGCAACCCTTGTCACTCCATTTACAGAACTGTTTTTTACCACGCTGAACAGAAATCCCAAAGCTATTAAACAATAACTCCCTATTTCTTCCTTCCCCAGCCTCCAGTAAATTCATTACACTTTCTGTCTCTGTGAATGCGCTTATTCTACATACATCAAGTGGAATCATTAGCGTATATATCTATCCTTTTTGTGTCTGGCTTATTTCACTTAGCATAATATTTTCAAGGGTCATCCATGTTTTAGCTGTATTAGAATTTTATTCCTTTCCTTTGTACAGATGAATAATATCTCATTGTATGTATATCTCACATTTAGTTTATTTGTTCATCTTGCTGGATATGTGCATCGCTGTGCCCTTTTGGCTGTTGAGCTTGATGCTGCTATGAACATGGATGTACACGTATCTGTTGAGGTCTCTGCTTTCGGTTCTGTTGGATATATAGCTGAAAGTGAGATGACCACACCGTAAGGTAGTTCTGTTGCTTAAGGTTTTGAGGATTTGCCACGCTGTTTTCAAAAGAGTTGCACCGTTTCCAACCACGATACATAAGGGTTCCAATCTCTGGTGTTTTGTTTGTTTGTTTGTTTTTTGGTTTATAATACCCGTTTAGTGGTATGAAGCGGTATCTCATTGTGATTTTGATTTGCATTTCCCTTATGACTTGGGACGCTAAGCACCTTTTCATGTGCTTGTTGGCCATTCACATATCTTCTTTGGAAAAATGTCTGTTCACGTCCTTTGCCAATATTTTATTGGGGTTTTATTTTCTCATTTATTTTGAGTTGTAGTATTTCTTTATATATTCTGGATCCTAATCCCTTACCAGATACATGATTTACAGACATTTTATCCCAGTCTGTAGGTTGCCTTATCACACCTTTGATAGTGTCCTTTGTTTCACAAAAGTGTTACATTTTGGTGAAGTCCAGTTTACCTGTTTTTGTTGTTGTTGCCTTTGGTGTCATATCCAGGAAATTATTGCCAAATTCAATATTTTAAAGATTCTCCTTAATGTTTTCTTCTAAGACTTCTATAATTTTAGCTCTTTCTTTACATCTTTGATATATTTTTTGTTAATTTTTGTATATAATAGTAAGGATCCAATTTCATTCTTTCACATATGAATATCCAGTTTTCCTATAGCCATTTTTTGAAGAAACTATTTAAAAGGAACTGTCACCCTTGTTGAGAATCAATTGACCACACATGTGAGGGTTTACTTCAGACCCTCTCTTCTGTTGCATTGCCGAATATGTCAGTTTTTGTGTCAGTACCACACTGGTTGATTATTATTACTTTTGGTAAACAACTGCATAATTGCTGGGTTATATGCTAAGAGTATGTTTCAGTTTGGTTAGGTTCAGTCACTCAGTCACGTCCGACTCTTTGCAACCCTATGAAGCGCAGCATGCCAGGCCTCCCTGTCCATCACCATCTCTCGGAGTCCACTCAGACTCACATCCATCGAGTCGGTGATACCATCCAGCCATCTCATCCTCTGTCGTCCCCTTCTCCTCCTGCCCCCAATCCCTCCCAGCATCAGACTCTTTTCCAATGAGTCAGCTCTTCGCATGAGGTGGCCAAAGTACTGGAGTTTCAGCTTTAGCATCATTCCTTCCAAAGAACACCCAGGGCTGGTCTCCTTCAGAATGGACTGGTTGGATCTCCTTGCAGTCCAAGGGACTCTCAAGAGTCTTCTCCAACACCACAGTTCAAAAGCATCAATTCTTTGGCACTCAGCTTTCTTCACAGTCCAACTCTCACATCCGTACATGACCACTGGAAAAACCATAGCCTTGACTAGACGGACCTTTGTTGGCAAAGTAATGTCTCTGGTTTTCAATATGCTATCTAGGTTGGTCATAACTTTCCTTCCAAGGAGTAAGCATCTTTTAATTTCATGGCTGAAGTCACCATCTGCAGTGATTTTGGAGCCCAAAAAAACAAAGTTTGACACTGTTTCCATTGTTTCCCCATCTATTTCCCATGAAGTGATGGGACCAGATGCCATGATCTTCGTTTTCTGAATGTTGAGCTTTAAGCCAACTTTTTCACTCTCCACTTTCACCTTCATCAAGAGGCTTTTTAGTTCCTCTTCACTTTCTGCCATAAGGGTGGTGTCATCTGCATATCTGAGGTTATTGATATTTCTCCTGGCAATCTTGATTCCAGATTGTGCTTCTTCCAGCCCAGCGTTTCTCATGATGTACTCTGCATATAAGTTAAATAAGCAGGTAACAATATACAGCCTTGACGTACTCCTTTTCCTATTTGGAACCAGTCTGTTTTTCCATGTCCAGTTCTAACTGTTGTTTCCTGACCTCCATATAGGTTTCTCAAGAGGTAGGTCAGGTGGTCTGGTATTCCCATCTCTTTCAGAATTTTCCACAGTTTATTGTGATCCACACAGTCAAAAGCTTTGGCATAGTCAGTAAAGCAGAAATAGATGTTTTTCTGGAACTCTCTTGCTTTTTCAATGATGCAGCGGATGTTGGCAATTTGATCTCTGGTTCCTCTGCCTTTTCTAAAACCTTTAGCTTCGTTTAAAACTTCTAAATAATTTCCAAAGAAGTTGTATCATTTCATACTCTCAGCAGCAATGTATGAAAGTTCAGTTATTATATATATAAGCAAACATTTAGTATTAACGGTCTTTTAAAATTTTAGCCATTATATTTCAAATGTAGTGTTAGAGTATTGTGATTTTATTTGCATTTCCCTGATGATAAGTAATTTTCAGCATGTTTTCATGTACTTGTTGGACATTCATAACTCTTCTTTCATGAAATATCTGTTCAAATCTTTTAATTGGCTGTGTGTCTTGTTATGATAAAGTTGTAAGAATTCTCTATATATTCTTGATACAAGTCTTAGTCAGGTGTGTGTATTGCAAATATTTTCTCCCAATCAGTTGTGCCTTTTTGATTTCTTAACAGCATCTTTCAAACAACTTTAATTTTTTTTCTCATTTTAGAAATAATTTCATACCTACAAAAATTTGCCCAAAAATAACACAAAGTATTCCATTATTACTTTGTTATTTTCTCCCTTTCAGTTACTTTGAGTGACTTTTTCTTTCCTAGTTTGATAATACGGGAATTTTTATCATTGACTTCTAAGCTGTCTTCTAAATAAAAGCATTTAAAGCAACACATTTCTTCCTAATTACTGTTTTAGCTTCATCCTCACATTTCAACATGTAATGATTTTAGGTCATTCCTTTAAAAATATTTATAATAGTAATTATAATTATCCAAGAAAAAAACCAGGAGTATATCTGTGTAAAAGGCCTAAAAAAGGAGGAAGTTATTTTAAGAATAAAATGAAAGCAACTGGAAACTCCAGGGAAAATGTAAAACATTTAGAAAATGGCATTCCTTTGTTCTATATTGAACCATAGTTACGTAATCAAAATTATTTAAACAATAATAAAGGTCCTTACAAGTGAAGCTTTCTTCCATTATTTACTTCTGCTGCTGCTGCTAGGAAACTTTTTTTTACTAAGGTAATTACTAACGTCATTAAGGTTCTTCAGGATGCAATTAAATGCTGATCTCTCTTCATGAATGTACCTTCTATGTGGTGAATCCTTTGTAAGTCCACTCTTAAAAAATATGTATTTATTTATTTGGCTGGGTCTTAGTTGTGGCACTCAGATCTTTGATTTTTTGTGTGTGGTGTTTGGAATGTTTAGTTGCAGCATATGAGATCTTCTTTTTTTTTTTTCTAGTTGCAGGATACTTAGCTATGGCATATGGGATCTAGTTCCCTGATCAGAGATTGAACCCAGGCTCCCTGCATTGGGATTGCAGAGTCTTAGCCATTGGACCACCAGGGGAGTCCCTGTAGGTCCATTCTTGTTCAGCTTGAGAACATACTTTTTTTGTTATACATAGATTATTATATATATTCCACTGATTCTGATAATTTCTTCGGGATTGTCAATTATAGCATCTTACAAACCAATAATTTAACTCAATAATACCTTAACTCAATAATTGTACTTTTCACCTTTTTAGTTTACTTGTCCAGCTACTGTCTTTTCCACGATCCTGTAACTCATTCGTTGTATAAACAGTATGATTCAGTTCTGGATTTCCAAAACTTAGCCCACCATCAGGCACATTGTAACTGCTCATGCTTACTAAATGAATTAATCTGAAGAAACTTGATCTGGTTATTATGAGAACATGTTACTTTTTGGCTGTTTCCTCAAGAAAAGAGAAAAAAGAAAAGAGTGAGAGAAGATGTGATTGAAGAGGAAAGGAGAATACTGAACACATTTAATAGATGTCCCCTCTCTAAAGCACTTAAGCAGCAGCAAGCATACCCTTGGAGCATGTCTGATGATATTTCAGAGCCTCTCTTCACAGATCACCTTGCAATCCCAGGTCACAAGGTGGGAGCTGCCAGCAGTCCTGGTATTAAACCACTGCACTGGCTTCCAGTCCTCCTTTAAGTGAGGTGGCTTGTGGTGGACTAGCCTAGGGTAACTATGCCAACTTACAGCTGTCCTGTCCCTGTCTCCCTGCCAAACAGACTTAGATTTCAAGTGAGTAGTTTCACAAGCCTGCAAGGAATGGATATTTATAAAGACAAGTTATGTCGTGGTCATATTCACATAGCATCACCATCAGCTCAGCATCCAGGCAAACCAGTTATTTCCTGTGAACAGTTGGCTTTATGGGCTGCAGGGAGCTGGGAAGATAGACTCATGGGGAAAATACAGGACAAAGGGGTCTGACCAACTTAGCTATAGGGAAGCATACAACCTTTCTTCTTTTCATTAGGGCTTTTTTCAGAGGCATTTGACCTACAGTGGAAGGAGCATACATCTGAGAATTAATGGATCTTGTTTTGGGTTCAGGGACTGCTACTTACTTGCTTAGTGTCCTTGAGTAAGTCCCTGCCTATCTTCCTATCTCTGGGTCTGATTTCCTTATTTGAACAATGTAAACTTCATAAAGGTATTTTGAGGATTATAAAGAAATAATGGATGTGAGCATTCTTTGATTTCCTTATTTGAACAATGTAAACTTCATAAAGGTATTTTGAGGATTATAAAGAAATAATGGATGTGAGCATTCTTTGAAAAATATAAATTATACTGTGCTTTTTCTTACTGGGATATGCCTCAAGGCCATTCAGCATACTGTGTTCAGCTCTTACGTATAAAATATTAAAGGGAAATGTTACCAAACCAGGAAAAATTGCTTGTGTTAATTACCAGTATGACAGGGAGAAGCTTCCCTAATACTTAATTTTCTTGTTTATTAACCTACTAGTCAAACATTATTGAACATATCATGAAGATCATAAAAAAGATTTGAGTGTGTATTATTCAGTTATCCAGACATTTATCACGTGCTCAGGTGAAAGGCACTAGGTTAGCTCCCATGAGTGAACTAGTAAGGAAAAGGAAGAGAATCCACATTCAGAATTAGGTAGTTATAATATGTCAAGGCTGCATTAGATAAGTGTTATATTTCTAGTAGTTTTAGAATCACAACACATCGGACATGTATACCTATATAATATCTCACTTCCTTCAACTATTACGTAAGGTATGAATTCTGTCGACACTGTACTTTGATAACTAAAAAATATCATACTGCAGGGAATATTCTAAATATTTCAAGTAGATATGATTGTAAGAAAACTCTTCCTTATATTCACCATCTGGTCCTGTCTTATAGCCACGCAGCTTGCTGCCTCTTATACATAATGGTCACCACTTGGACATTTAAAGATGCCCATCATGCTTCTTCTATGCCTACTTTTTGGCCCCCGGTCCCTTCCCTCTTAATTCTGCTTTGTGTCTTAGGAACCTGTTCAGTTCTTCCTGTGTCCTACTCAGCATGTCACATTCCACCTGGCCTCAGAATTCTAAGAGTGGTTCTACCAAGGCGGAATAGGATGTGACTGTAATCTCCATGTTGAAAGTCCTCACGGACATTTATAGTCATAGAGATACTGGCAAACCCTAAATTTGTTTTCATGTTGTGTATCTCATTTTCCATGTAAGTATATTCCCTCGTTCTGTGTTTTTGAAGTTTATTTTTCAGAACAACATTCACAACTTCACAGTTGTATTTACTAAATTGTATTTTTAGATGTTGGCATAAGCTGCCTCTAACACAAGTCATCTCCATTATAGTACAGTCCCCACTAGGATCAGAGGGAGAATGATTCAAAGGTTGATGCACAGTTTATAACTCATGCTTTGCCCCAGAGAGTTTGTCTGGGATTCACTTTTAATCACTTCCCACAGTTCTATTTATGATGTCAGCGTTCTTATACATCCTACAGAAGTTCCCAGGACCCATATGATTTATACCACCAAGACTCTCCCATTAAAATTGTGAATAACCCTTTCCTCCAGGAGTCAAAAAACAATTAAAACTTGACATAGGAGTCAGATAGGGACAAAAATAGCAGCTTTATCATTGATATAATTAAATGCAAGTATGTGGAATGGCCCTGGCCAAGACTGTACAGCCCTTTTGCCAGTTGGCTGGTGGGGGTGCTCTGTGCTCCTTTAAGCTTCCCTATCTCCTAGCAACCAGAACTAAATAGGAAATCAGAATCTTGTAGGCAGGCAGGTGGACAGCACAGAAAGAGTGCTCAGAGGGGCAGAGCTGCACACACTAGGCTGGAGCCCAGTTTCCCACCGCACATTAATTCCTCTCTTGAGGTGGGGAGAGGCACTTCTTCTGAAGAGTGACTGTCTGCATATTTCAGCCGAAGAGGAATACTGAGCGAGGGAGAGAAGGCTTCCCTCACATCTCCTTACACTCACACATAGGCGCTGAGTCCCTTTCGCGTCGTCAACTGCAGGATGATGGGGCTGGCTTGTATGGGTGCAGGGACCTCTTCCAAGGCGACCTACTTGTCCACACTCAGGCCCAGTGGCCACTCCCCTTTGTCCATGGCCTGTGAGATTTTGTCTGCGGGGCTGACAGCCCTGATGTCAGCCTGGAAACTGCACACATCTGACCCAGCACATCATTTCATCTCTGTGGAATGTCACACTCTGTGAAGGCCAGTGTTGCTTGATGTTGGACACCTAGATGTGGAGGGAAACATTCAGCTCTGCAGCTTTGCTTCTCTCTCCATGAAGTCCCTGTCCTCCCTGTGCCACCCTGGGTGTGAGCCTGGAGTGGAAAGACCTCTGACTGAGATGGGGAATGTTGCAATAGACAGGCCCTCCATCTGCTCCTTGGGGTCCTTTTAGACTTGCCTGTTTATATTCCTCTCCCTTCCAGATTTCCCTTTTATCCTGGAGACGAAGCCCAAAGAGGCTCCTCCACTTTCACTATCACTTGTTATGAGTCCTCTTCTCTCTCCTAGGATCTAATAGTTCTATCTTGTGCAAGTTACCTGGAAGCTTTTGCAATCTCCTGTTCCACTCATGAATTACTAAAGTAGGTAGAATGTCCTTTCAGTCTCCCTACTTGAGCTGTGTGTTTCTACTTCTGCTTCACCTTCCAGAAGCTATCGCCCCATCATACAGATGTGGCTCCTGGGTCCATTTGCTTCTTAGGTGTGATGATTGAAGAAAAGCCTGGTTGTAGAACTCCATTTGCAATATTTAGAAGATCTGTTTGTATTAATTATCCAAACTTTCCCTATATACCCACCCACCACCTCTTTTTATTTTTTTTACTAGTAATACCTTTATTCTTTTCAAAATAATTCCATAACCAGTATCTCATTTGGACCTCAAAAGGATCTCATGAGTGAGCTAAATCATGATTCTATCTTTCCATTCTATATCCCAGGACAGAAGCACAAAAAGGTGAAGTCATGAACCCAAGATTTAGGAAAGAACGGTGGCAAAATCGGGACCAGACACCACATCTGACCCTGAAGCAAGCACACCTTCTACTGAATCTGTGTATACAGACCTCACAGGGTCTTAGCAGTCACTAGGGCTCCATGATTGACAAGATCCCCACGAGAAGCCAGTCCCATCAGCCCCTAGTTGAATGTCCTGCTTTGAGAAGGCACATCCCCTGAGTAAATGGAAAGAATTATTTATTGTGGGGGAATAAAACGAAACTAAGCCAAATGAAGCATATAAGGTTTGGGTGACATTTAGGTGGCAAGAGCCAGAGTTTAAGTGAACTGGAAACTGATGGGAGATGAGGCAGTGGAATGACACAGTTTAACTCTTTGAAACCTGTTTAGTGTTTTAATAGCTCAGATGGACTAAAGGAAAAACAGAACACTCATTTAGTCATTAAAGAACCCTGGTACTCTGTTAAATCCATTGGGAAAAAGTTTGGATGGACCAGAAGCAGCAGTTTCTTTATGTTAATGAGAAAGAGAGTGAATTATAGACACACATCCACACAGAGCTTGCAACATTGTGAAGCTTTGACTTTAATTAAGGCCTGTGTTTTTGCCCCTCCATCCTTTATTAAAATGAAAGCATCATTAAAGAGAAGAAAAACAATAGACAGCTAAAACCTCCCACCAAGAAAACCTCTGCTATTTTGGATAGCTCATATGCCAAATTATTCCACTTTAGTGGAAAGAAAAAACTAATGCAAAGGAATCCATGTGTACAGATGACTGGAGTGCATCCACCCATCTCCCAAAGCAGCACATTTCCAAAGGGCACAGATAGCCTCCTGCGATGCCTCTTTTGTTAGTTTAATTTCCTCACGATGCATCATCCTCTAAGGAGATGGGCCCAAGTTCTCCCTCTCTTTCACATTGTTTTCAAACCCAGTTACCACTGCATGCATTTCCAAATGACAGAGTGACTGGGTCTAAACCTTGATATGTCGAGAGAAAACCCAAACTGACAGTTGGAAGGGGCAGAAAGAGGAAGGCGCTGCCCATTCCTCCCTCATCCCAAATGTCATCCCTTCCTTGTCCAGGCTGCCCAGGCAACCCTGATGAAGAAACGAGCAGACACTTGAAAGTTTCTGACAGGTGTCACGGGTGCAGGCACTGAGAAACCGGGAGAGATGGAGCTTGACGTGACAGTGGCAGAGCTACTGAGGCTGGCTCCAGGACATGCAGAGTTTGGTGTCTGTCAGTTCCAATCCTTGTCACGCTCCTTCTCCATAATGGTAACTGCAAACAGACAGTGCCAGCGGGAAGTGTTCAGAAAACTTAAAAACATCTTTTCCTGACCAAGTGCCAAGCTGCAGTAATGTAGGATCAGCCACCCAAAGTGGGTGCACTCCAGCTAAGCGCGTCAGAAGCGGGTGACAGGGCTGATCACGCTGGTGGGGTGCACAAGTTGCTTGCTGTCTTTCTTTGTACTCTGCCTTGCCCTCCAAGACTAGAGTTGCAGTCTCCCATTCCTTTCCACATTTATGCATGTGATTTTTGTTCTGCCAGCATCTTCCTCCACCAGTAACTTCTGATGACTCTTAATTCCTTGCATGTAATGATCTCTGCAACAGATCCTGCTTGATCTGAATGTTTGGCAATCCTGCTCTTCTGACCTGGCTGGAGGGTGATCTATAATGAGAGAAGAAGGCCAGCTTCTTGGTAACACCATGCAAATAGTTTCATAAATATTGCTCCATTGCATTACTTTGAAATATTACTTCTTTTAACGGTCTGCCAAAGTCAAATAATTCTGCTAAATAACAATCCATGGCTAGGCCTCTCACCCAACCAAAGTAACAGGTGGTAACCTGGTGGGAGAAGCCAACTTGATTAACTCCAGCCCAGAAGTGATGGCTAACTGGCATTAAGGCAGGATGGATGATAGCAGGTGCGTGTATAATCTTTTACCTGGCCTTCCAGCTTTCTAAGAGGGGATGTATTTATTTAATAGTTCTTAACCCAATTCATTGGCTTGCGGTTAAGCATTTTCAAATAACATAAGGACTTTATAAGTGCATTTATTTAAATAAAATCCAACCAATAATTATTTGACAAAAAGTCAGTGGCGCATGTAGTCTCTGAGTCTGGTTTCTACCGAAAATTCCACGGGGCCTCAGGCAGAGTGATAAATCACCCAGGGTGCGACTGTCTCCCTCTCCAAATGCCAAGAGTCAGTGCTGAAGTGGAAAGAGTTCTGGTGTCACAGTGACCCAAGTGAGCCTGAAATTTGAGAATGGCAGGGGACCAGCCTAGATATTTGTGTTACAAACTGCACTGTGAAGTGTCAAGATAAGTTTAGGCCACAGGTGCTGTTGTATCTTAGCTTCAGCCAATTTCTGCTCTGGTTTTGTGCTCAGTGACTGGAGGTGATCTTTTTAATAGAATATCTCCTTTCCAGGGGGCCTGCATGAGAACAGTGATGGTGTCAGCTGTGTCAGGACCCACACGTTCTCCCCATGTACACACTGCTCTTAAAATCTCCTCCTTTTCCATCTCTCCAGCTCATGTGTCAGCAATGTTGACTCCTACATATGTTTTTCTAACCAGTTTTATCTTCCAGCCTCAAATTTTGCATCTCTGTACAGACAATAACCCCTGAAACACATGTATACTAGGCTGAAGGAACATGCTGCTCCCATCAGCCACGTGCTCTGCTGGATTTCCTACTCTGTTTGGGGCCCTGCCTCCAAACCTTTGAAATCGCCTCTTCCTTTGCTCCCTAAAGTCAAGCAGTTATGCAGGCCTGTCAGTTTTTTCATATAAAACCTACATCTGCCCCCCATATTTAGTTTTGAAAGAATGTTTTTATAATTTGTTTTATAAAATTACACATGTTCATCATGAACTTTTCAAACAATATGTCAAAGCATAAAGAAGAAAGACAAGTAAAACCAATTTTTTAAATTAAAAATAATATCCAAAATCATATTGTCCATAAATAGCTCATAAAATTAGATAACATTCTTCTATATTGCTTTTGTGCACATAGATGAATAGACGGATGGATGGATGGAAAGAAAGCTTACTAAAACTGTATTATGATGCCCATGTTATTTTGACAAAAACATTAAATGTAATTTTATTTGATTTTGACAGGAAAAAAAGTAAAACAATGAAAATGAAGGGAATTGTTTAACTTTATTTCTTTATGTAAGAGATAAATGCCTAAATTATCTGAAGATGAAAGAAATGAGCTTACAACTTTAAGAGATTGTGGAAGTATTATTCTTAAAATTCCACTTCAGTTTTCATCAGTAGGGATCAAATTCACCCTAAGGGAAGTAAAAAGGTCACCCTCTTATACTTCCTGTTGGCTGCTCATCCTCCACCTCCCAAATTTACTTACCAAGATGCGTAGCATTTGTATTCTGTGATCAAACTGTCCAGAGTTTAATGTCTCGGTTCTTCATTTGAATTACTTTATTGCTCACACTCACCACCAGTCATTTCTCTGAAGCTTCTCCATTTCTGTGTGTGTGTTTTTATTCTCTCTGCTTAGTGAGATTTGATTGTGGAGTACTTTTATCTAGAAAGAGTTTCAGTGCTGCTGACATTGTGTTCTTCACTTGCTGAAGTCATACTTTCATTCTTTAGCAATATGCAGACGTTGTACTGTTGGTTTCTGAATTTTGAATACTCCATGCTCATCAGGCTACATCATCACCGTTTTCATTAGCCTGGATTTCATCATTGTGTGATTTTATTCCTAACCCTACCCCTCCCTTTCCCCGCAAAAAGAAAAAGGACTAAAGGTGGTTATATGCTGAAGTTCTGTCACATTTGAAAATATCTTCAGTTTGTTCCTGTACTCGAATAACAACTTGACTCCTTACTACATTCTTAAATCTTGGGGCTTGATGTCAATATTTATTGACATCATTCCATTGCCTATTGTAGAAATATGAGATATCTTTTTCTTTTTATCCATTCTCAATCATTATTTATTTATTTGTATGTTTCTATCCCAAAGTGAATTTAAAGAATAGAGAAAAACATGTAACAAGTTTGATGTAATAACCAACATCATTTTCAGCAAGTTTTAGCATGATGATTTATCTACTTAAAATATCTTTACCCTATAAAATAAAACATACAAACTTATGTTGTTGTTGTTGGTCACTAAGGCATGTCTGATTCTTTGAGACCCCGTGGATTGCAGCACGCTAGGCTTCCCTGCGGAGAAGGCAATGGCACCCCACTCCAGTACTCTTGCCTGGAAAATCCCATGGATGGAGGAGCCTGGTGGGCTGCAGTCCACGGGCTCGCAAAGAGTTGGACATGACTGAGTGACTTCACTTTCACTTTTCACTTTCATGCATTGGAGAAGGAAATGGCAACCCACTCCAGTGTTCTTGCCTGGAGAATCCCAGGGACGGGGGAGCCTGGTGGGCTGCCGTCTATGGGGTCACACAGAGTCGGACACGACTAAAGCGACTTAGCAGCAGCAGCAGCAGCAGCAGGCTTCCCTGTCCTTCACTATATCCCTGAGTTTGCACAAACTCATGTCCATTGAGTCAGTGATGCCATCCAACCATCTCATCCTCTCTTGTGCCCTTTTCCTCCTGCCCTCAATCTTTTCCAGCATGAGAGTCTTTTCCAATGAGTTGGCTTTTCGTATCAGGTGGCCAAAGTACTAGAGCTTCATGTACTTCATCTAAGTGTTCCTTGCTCACTTTATTTACCAGTACTCGTCCACAGAGGAATCTCCTGTCCTTAATTTGGTGTTTTGCAAGTTCTATACATGTTTTTCCTGGCTTCCCTGGTGGCTCAGACGGTAACGTGTCTGCCTGAAATGCAGAGACCCAGGTTCGACCCCTGGGTTGAGAAGATCCCCTGGGGAAGGGAATGGCAACCCGCTCCAGTATTCTGGCCTGGAGAATTCCATGGACAGAGGAGCCTGTTAGGCTACAGTCCATGTGGTTGCAAAGAGTCGGATACGACTGAGCAATTTCAGAGATACATGTTTTTATAGCATTCTTACATATGTACGTAGCTAAGAATTATGGATATATAGTATAATATTTTACAGACTGTTTCAGATTTATTTAAATGATATCATACAGAATTTATAGTTCACACCTTGCTTTTCTCCTCCAGCATTACTTTTGCAAGATTTCTCAATGTCAGTACAAATAGTTTAATAATTTTCATATTTTTCCTATTGATGGATATTTAGATTGTTTCCAGTTTCACTATGAAAAGTATTGCTGTAGCAAATAAAACCTGTTCATTTGTGGCCTTGACATGTGTGAGAATTTCTTTAAGCATTCAGAGGTGAATTTGGGGCCATGAGTGGACTGTGTGTGTCTTTAACTTGACATTTCTAAATAACTAGATAAATTTTATATCACAATCAGGGCTGTATTATACTTCCCAGTAATTTGCATACTCACTGCCACTTAAATTGTCATACCTTTTTTTCATATATTCCCATGTAATAGATTTTAAATGGTATCTTAATATTAGTCTCTTTTACTTCTCTGATGGTCCACTGGTTAAGACACTATGCTTCCAGTGCAGGGGGTATAGGTTTGATCCCTGGTCAGGAAACTCATATCCCACATGCCATGTGGTGTGGCAAAAAATAAAAAAAAATGAATTTGAGAAGTTTTCATCCCTTTTACAATTTTTGAGTACTGACTGCCAATGAGATTGAGCATATTTTCAAATGTTTAATGGTCTTCTTATTTCTTCCTTTATGGTTCAATTTAGTTCAATTCAGTCACTCAGTCGTGTCTGACTCTTTGTGACCCCATGGATTGCAGCATGCCAGGCTTACCTGTCCATCACCAACTCCCGGAGCTTACTTAAACTTATGTCCATCGAGTTGGTGATGCCATCCAACCATCTCATGAAAGAGGACAGTGAAAAAGTAGGCTTAAAACTCAACATTCAGAAAACAAAGATCATGGCATCCCGTCCCATCACTTCATAGCACATAGATGGGGAAACAATGGAAGCAGGGAGAGACTTTATTTTTCTGGGCTCCAAAATCACTGCAGATGGTGACTGCAGCCATGAAATTAAAAGACGCTTGCTCCTTGGAAGAAAAGTTAAGACCAACCTAGACAGCATATTAAAAAGCAGAGACATTACTTTACCAAAAGAGGTCCGTATGGTATAGCTGTTCATATCCTTTGCCAATTTTTCTACTGGCTTGATTTTTCTCTTATTGATCTTTAAGGGTACTTTATATAAGCTATTTCCAATTCATTAGCAGTTTTATGTGCTGCACATATCTTTCCTAATTCCACGTCTATTTGCTTAACATTTTGTGTGGTGTCTTCTGTAGTAAGAAACATTTTAATATATTAATAGTTGAATTTATTTTTTTCTTTGTGATCTGTGGTTTTTGTAGGAGAAGGCAATGGCAACCTACTCCAGTACTCTTGCCTGGAAAATCCCATGGACGGAGGAGCCTGGTAGGCTGCAGTCCATGGGGTCCCGAAGAGTCAAACACGACTGATCAACTTCACTTTCACTTTTCACTTTCGTGCATTGGAGAAGGAAGTGGCAACCCACTCCAGTGTTCTTGCCTGGAGAATCCCAGGGACGGTGGAGCCTGGTGGGCTGCCGTCTATGGGGTTGCACAGAGTCAGACACGACTGAAGCAACTTAGCAGCAGCAGCAGCGTGGTTTTTGTATCTTTCTTTAAAATCTTTTTGAGTCATGAGACTGTAAGGATAATCTTGTACATTCTTCTAAAATTTTAAAATTATGCTTTTTTGATAATCACAGCCAACATACTGAATTAATTTATTTTATATACAAATGTGGAACCATATTCTAAATAATTTAATATTCTGATCTTGTGAGAATTTTCTCTTGATTCCAAAAGTTTTCTTTTTTCTTTTTATTGAACTATAGTTGATTTATAATATTGTGTTAGTTCAGATGTACAATAAGGAGATTCATATATTGTTATTCACTCACTCAGTCTTGTACATCTCTTTGTGACCCCATGGACTCCAGCATACCAGGCTTCCCTATCCTTCACCATCTCCCTGAGTTTGCTCAAACTCATGTCCATTGAGTTGATGGTGTCATCCAACCATCTCATCTTCTCTTGCCCCCTTCTCCTCATGCCCTCAATCTTTCCCAGCATCAGGGTCTTTTCCACTGAGTCAGCTCTTCATATCAGATAGCCAAAATATTGGAGCTTTATAGCTTCAGCATCTGTCCATTCAATGAATGTCCAGAATTGATTTCCTTTAAGATTGACTGGTTTGATCTCCTTGCTGTCCAAGGGACTCTCAAGAGTCTTCTCCAGCACCACAGTTCAAAAGCATATGTATTTATATTCTTTTCAGGTTCTTTTCCATTTTAGGTTATTACAAGATATTGAATATAGTTTCCTGTCGTTGTTTGTCTATTTTATATACAGTGGTATATATCTGTTAATTCCATATTCTTAATTTATCTCCCTGTTACCCCTTTGGTAACCATAAGTTTGTTTTCCATGTCTGTGAGTCTGTTTCTGCTTTGTAAATCAGTTCATTTGCGTTATTTTTTAGGTTCCACATATAAGTGATATCACATAATATTTATCTTTCTCTGTCTGACTTACTTCACTTAGTATAATAATCTCTACATCCATTTATGTTACTGCAAATGTTAAGTACATCATTCTTTTTATGGCTAAGTAATATTCCATTGTATATATGTACCACATCTTCTTTATCCACTCTTCTGTTGAGAAACATTTAGGTTGCTTCCATGTCTGTAAATAGTGCTGCTGTGAGCATTGGGGTGCATGCATCTTTTCAGAGTTTCCATCTTTTCTTGTCATATGTCCAGGAGTGGAGTTGCTGTAGTGTATGGTAACTTTATTTTTAGTTTTTAAAGTAGCCTCCATACTGTTCTCCATAGGGACTGCACCAATTTACATTCCAATCAATAGTGTATGAGGATTTGCTTTTCTACACACCCTCTCCAGCATTTATTATGTGTAGACATTTTGACGATGGTCATTCTGACTAGTGTGAGGTTATATACATCATTGTAGTTTTCAATTGTGTTTCACTAATAGTTAGCGATGTTGAGCATCTTTTCATGTACCTATCGGCCATTTGTATGTCTTCTTGGAAGAAATGTCTCTTTAGGACTTCTGCCCAGGTTTTATTGGATGTTTGTTATTTGATATAGAGTTGTATAAGCTGTTTACATGTTTTGGATATTAAGCCCTTGTCAATTGCATCATTTGCAAATATTTTCTCCCAATCTGTAGGTTGTCTTTTCATTTTGTTTATGGTTTCCTTTGCTGTACAAAAGCTTGTGAATTTGATTAGGTTCCATTTGCTTACTTGTGGTTTTGTTTCTTTGGCCTTGGGAGACTCACTATTAGTTTTTTATTGCTGAAATGACAACTTAAAGGGAGCACAGTCACTTAATTAATATTTCAATCATCATTGCAATATAGTAACAAAGATAATGGAATTGTGAAGGTATCTTCTTGTCAGACATTTGCCACATTTTTCTCTGATTGGAATTAAGAGTTAAGAGCTGCATATCATCTTATATACCTCTCCTGGTTAATATAACATAGCTAGTTGTTCCTCTTCAACTGGGATTTTTCTCTGACATGTTATTTTACTCCCTGAATGTTGTTTAAAGTTTGGGCTGAGGTATGGTAGGCCACTTCTGCCATTAATTGTCTAGTATTAAAACAGGAGAATTTTAGGCCATGGTAATTCCAGATCATATGTGCATACATACATGTGTATGTGTTGCTTTTTTTCTTTTGACTTGGGAGCCTGATCTAAAAAAATATTGTTTTTTTAAAATTTTATTTTATTTTTAAACTTTACAATATTGTATTGGTTTTGCCAAATATCGAAATGAATCCGCCACAGGTATACATGTGTTCCCCATCCTGAACCCTCCTCCCTCCTCCCTCCCCATACCATCCCTCTGGGTCGTCCCAGTGCACCAGCCCCAAGCATCCAGTATCGTGCATCGAACCTGGACTGGCGACTCATTTCATATATGATATTATACATGTTTCAATGCCATTCTCCCAAATCATCCCACCCTCTCCCTCTCCCTCAGAGTCCAAAAGACTGTTCTATACATCAGTGTCTCTTTTGCTGTCTCGTATACAGGGTTATTGTTACCATCTTTCTAAATTCCATATATATGCGTTAGTATACTGTATTGGTGTTTTTCTTTCTGGCTTATTTCACTCTGTATAATAGGCTCCAGTTTCATCCACCTCATTAGAACTGATTCAAATGTATTATTTTTAATGGCTGAGTAATACTCCATTATTTATATGTACCACAGATTTCTTATCCATTAATCTGCTGATGGACATCTAGGTTGTTTCCATGTCCTGGTTATTATAAACAGTGCTGCGATGAACATTGGGGTACATGTGTCTCTTTCAATTCTGGTTTCTTCAGTGTGTATGCCCAGCAGTGGGATTGCTGGATCATAAGGCAGTTCTATTAATTCATGTCAGAGAATGTTTTGCCTACATTCTCTTCTAGGAGTTTTATGAGGGCATGTCTGTAAACTGCTTTGGGTAGCATGGCTATTTTAACAATATTAATTCTTCCAATCCAAGAGCACGGGATATCTTTCCATTTTTTTGAATCATCTAAAGTTGGAAGACTATGATTTTTATGCTCATATCTTTAACCAACTGAAAAAGTAAGACTAGGCAGATTGGCAGGAGATAAGAATCAGGGTTTTTTTTTTAATATGGAAAAACAGTGGGAAACATTTTTCTTCCCCCACTAATTCTAGACTCTATTCTGTTCCATTTGTTGATTTACCTATTCATGGGCTAGTTGTTTGAATTACTGTAGATTTATTATTTTCATAAAAAATGGGGTAAAACTTGAACCTGTTTTTCAGTAACCTGCTAACTGTTATTTACTCTGACTTTTGTTGGCTTTATATGGTACAAATGTCTTTTCCCACACTGCTGCTCCTGCTGCTGCTAAGTCGCTTCAGTCGTGTCCGACTCTGTACGACCCCATAGATGGCAGCCCACCAGGCTCCCCCATCCCTGGGATTCTCCAGGCAAGAACACTGGAGTGGGGTGCCATTGCCTTCTCCGTTCCCACACTGGGACTTGTCTTTTTATCCTTTTACGTGTGTCTTTGGATGAGTGAATATATTTTTATGAACCCTAATTTTCTAATCCTCTTTCATGGTTACTCTTGTCTTTTCCCATTACAACATCTTTGCTGCATCAACATCACAAATATATGTTGATATATATTATCTTCTAGACACTTTACTGTTTCACTTTTTATATTTAGATCTTTATTCCACCTTGCAAATCAACTATTTGTATGGTGGAAGGTACTGAGAAGATTTGTTTTAATGCATGAATATCCAGTGACCAACATCACTGATTAGAAAGACCATTCTGTGATATCATCTTTGCCACAAAGTGTCTCCATATGTGTAGGCCTGTTTCTGGACTCACTGTTGTGTTCCACCAATCTATTTGTCTTTCCTTGAATAAGACCACATTGTCTCAACGAATGCAATTATATAAAAAATCCATATCCATTAGAAAAGTTTTGTACTTCTGTTTTTTTCTTTAACATTATCTTCACTATTCTTGGTCCTTGGAGATTCCATCTAAACTTTAAAATCCACTTAAAATTTTGGCAAAAAGCAACCTGCCAAAATTTGGATTAGGATTATACTGAATCTATATATCTTTTTAGGAAGAAATTATAATCTTTGCCATATTAAGTCCTCAGATCCCTAATGATCATTTATCCCTCAATTTATTTTCTTTCTTTATTTCTAAAGATCTGCACTTTTCTTTGTAAATGTCTTCCATTTCTTTTGCTAGATTTATTTCTATATATTTGATATTTTTATTAAATCATAAATTTAAGTTCTACATTTAGCGATACATTCCTATTTTACTGAAAGTTTTAAACTACAGAAATTGATGTTTAATGACTAAATGCATTTTTCAGCATCTGTGGAAAGAATCCTAAAATTTATTTCTGTAAGTCCATTAATACATTAAGTTATATTTGTTGTTCAGTTGCTGAGTCATGTCCGACTCTTTGTGACCTCATGGACTGCAACACTCTAGGCTTCCCTATAGCAAACTTCCATCTCATCCTCTGGCACCCCCTTCTTCTCCTGTCCTCAATCTTTCCCACCATCAGGGTCTTTTCCAATGAGCATCAAGGTGGCCAAAGTACTGGAGCTTCAGCTTCAGCATCAGTCCTTCCAGTGAATATTCAGGATTGATTTCCTTTAGGATTGACTGGTTTGGTCTCCTTGCTGTCCAAGGGACTCTTAAGAGTCTCTACCACCACAGTTCAGAAGCATCAATTCTTTGGCACTCAGCCTTCTTTATGATCCAACTCTCACATCCACACATGACTACTTTGACTATATTTCTATATTTAAAATATTGAACCGTCTTTGCATTTCTAGAATAAATTCCACATTTTTATACTGTCATTCTTGTAATATACTTATAAATTGAGTCTGAAACTAATTTTAGAATTATCAGTTGATACACATGAGTGAGTTTTTATATGGTTTTCTCTTATTGCACTTTCTTCATTGGATTATGATACCAATATTATGCTCACTTCATAAGATCAATTTGGACTTTCCCCTTTATTAATAATTTTAAATGGTTTATAGGGATTTTAAATTTTTTCTTAAAGGTTTTCCTATGAAACTTTCCTTTATGAAATCATCTAGAACTGGAAGTTTTTAACAGTGGTGTAGAGGTAAAAGTTAATTAAAAACAAAATGGTAGATATTGAGCCCAAGCTTTGCATATTTACTCAAATAGATGTACTTTCCATCTGTATTTTTCCATTTGTATTTCTACCATGTAAATGGATAGGATTTGATCTTTAGAGTTTTCAATTCATTATCTTCTAAATATTCTGTGATTTTAGTTTGAATTTTATATTTGGCAAAAGAGCCGTTTATAGGACTTTACTATATTATTGTTTTGTTATTAGTATTTTGTAATGCTAATTACTGGTGCTGTATGATTGTGAGCATAGAACATTTTTGATATTATTTAGAAATTTATTGGAAGCTTCAAAATAACCTTGTATATGGGCAAGCTTTCCAAATATTATATTGCTTGAAAAAAGGGTGTATTCTTTATTTTCAGTGTTGAAGCTAAAAAGATGTCAATTAATATACCTTCTAAGGAAAGGTGAATTAAGATCTTAGACTAGTATGTTTCTGTTTATCCATGTAGTTTCACAGCTGTGATTTGTGCTTCTGAATGCATGCAATCATAGTACTGTATTGTACTTAGCCTGATAAAGTGACTTTGTCTTTTTTTTTTTTTTTTAGTTTTTTTTTTAAAGAATTCAACATTGTGTATTGAGGTTGGCCAATCTACTCTCTTTTTATTTTATCTTTCTTGTTTATATTTGCCCTTCTTTTTTTTTTTTTTTTTCAAATTTTGTGTCACATGTACTATATATGGAACAAAGACTGGTGTTTTGCTTTTATTTTTCCCTATCAATGTTGATGTACAAATGTGTCATTATGAAAATTTTCTAATGATCAGCAAAGTTGAAAGACTTTTACAGTGAATGGCCTACAAGTTTTGCTTTTTAATCCAACCCAAAATTATGTCTTAAGAGACAGATTTAGTTCATGTGAAAATATTGATATGTAAGTGTTTTTGGTTTATATTATTCTATAGTTCACTTATTTGTTCATTCACTTAAATTATTTCAATATATATTCTTTTCTCTCCTTTTTGATTTTGTGATTATCTTGATATTTAGGAAGTCTTGTACTTTTGCTAGAGATTACTTTCATATATGTAACTATATGTGAAAGTGAAAGTCGCTCAGTCATGTCCAACTCTTTGCAACCCATGGACTATACAGTCCATGGAATTCTCCAGGCCAGAATACTGGAGTGGGTAGCCTATCCCTTCTCCAGGGGATCTTCCAGACCCAGGAATCGAATTGGGGTCTCCTGCATTGCAGGTGGATTCTTTACCAACTGAGCTATTAGGGAAGCTTTAACTGTATATTATATCCTTAATCATCTTTTTTTTTTTGAAATTATCTATTATTTTCTGTGATTGTCAGATTTGTGTGTCAACTTGTCTAGGCTATAGTACCCAGTTATTTAATCAAGCAGTAGTTTAGGTACTGCATTAAAGGTATTCAGCAGTCCAGGTTTGATGCATGATACTGGATGCTTGGGGCTGGTGCACTGGGACGACCCAGAGGGATGGTATGGGGAGGGAGGTGGGAGGAGGGTTCAGGATGGGATACACGTGTATACCTGTGGCAGATTCATTTCGATATTTGGCAAAACCAATACAATATTGTAAAGTTAAAAAATTAAATTAAATTAAAAAAATAAAGGTATTCAGCAGATGTGATTAACATCTGTTAATCAGTTAACTTTAAGTAAAGGATTATCCTTAATAATGTGGGTGGGCCTAATCTAATCAATTGAAAGGTCTTGAGAGAGGAAACCTGACATTTTCCTGAGGAAGAAGAAAGTCCCGTTGTAGACTACAGTCTTGTCCCTATCCAAGAGTTTGTAGCTTGCCTTTGCTGTGGAGTACTCTGTGTATTACAGCTTGCCTACCCAATTGTACAATTAAAGAAACTAGTTCTCTGCTCTGTGTGTATGTACATATATATTTTTTCACTGGTTCTGTTTCTTTGGTGGAAATACAGTGTCTAAAGTGGGCAATAAATAAGTTAGCTTTAAATTTTTTCTCCTCTTCCTCTGCTATCTGACTTTATTCAGTCATGTATTCTTATCGTTAGTGTTTTAATATTTTAATTTTATTAGAGTATAGTTAATTTACAATTTTGTGTTAGTTTCTGGTGTACAGAAAAGTGATTCAGTTATACATATATTCATTCTTTTTTATATTCTTTTCTTATGTAGATTATCACACAATACTGAGTAGTGCTTCCTTGAATATCGAGTAGGTCCTTGTTGGTTATCTATCCTATATATGGTATTGTGTGTGTGTTCATCCCGAGTTCCTGATTTATCCTCCCTACCACATTTCCCTTTTGTTAACTGTAGGTTTGTTTCTAAAAAGTTTAAGTCTGTTTCTGTTTTGTAGATAAGTTCATTTGTATCTTTTTAAAAATCAGATTCCACATACGGGTGATATCATATGAAATTTGTCTTTGACTTATTTCACTTAGTAAGGTAATCTCTAGGTCATCCATGTTGCTCTCAATGGTATTATTTCGTTATTTTTTACGGCTGAGTACTATTCTGTTGTATATACGTACCGCATCTTCTTACTCCATTCTCTGTCAGTAATCATTTAGGTTGCTTCCATGTTTTGGGTATTGGAAATAGTGCTACCATGAACATTGGGTTGCAAGTTTTCCTTTAGGGTTATGGATTTCTCTAGATATATACCCCTTGAATGGGATTGCTAGATCATACAGCAGTTTTTTAAGGACCCTCCATACTGTTCTCCATAGTGGTTGTACCAATTTACACTTCTACCAACAGTGTAGGAGGCTTCTCTTTTCTCCACACCCTCTCCAGCATTTGTTGTTTGTAGATCGATGATGGCCATTCTGAGGTGACACCCCATTGTAGTTTTGATTTGCATTTTTCTGATAATTAGTGATGTTGAGCATCTTTTCACGTGCTTCTTGGCCACCTGTTATTAAATTTTCATGTTTGTGTGTTATTAAGGTTTGGTGTTTGTGTGCATACTTAAGAAAGCTCTCTCCTAAATATAGCATGCTTTGGGGAAAATAGAGTTAGGATCAGACCGTTCAAAATCTAAACCCTTGCCCAATAATCAGGCAGTCAACGAATGATGTTAAGTTTTTAATAAATAGAGGAATGAACAATAAATACAGTATTTAAAGAAAAACAAAAATGCAAGTAGTTTGAGCGGAGGAGGTATGAGCAGGTGTTGCATCTGTTGATTTCTGGAAGCAAGGGCAGCAGTCACAGTGGCTGGGCAGTAATGTGCAGCAAGCCATCAGAGGTAGCACACATGGAAAAGGAGAGCCAAGAAGGGCAATAAGAAGTCGCTGGGCTTTAGGTTCAGTTTTGTACTCCTCTGGAACTTGCCGCCATTCCCTTATGGTTTGAAATTTAACACTCTGATAAATATCTTTCATGGATAAATGCGACTTCCTCAGTATGCCAGCATCATCGCTACCAACTTCAAATCAGGTACATATGATCTAATTCATGTAGCAGAAATAGGCCCTGGGAAGAACAGACCATACTTGATTTATGTGCTTTAAATGATACCCTTTGATTTCTAGCTTTTAAAGATCAGCAGACTTTTCTATCTCCCATTTCCCCCCCTCTCATTGCTCAATTGTCATTTGCATAATTTCTGTACTGTTGTAGCCTGTATCATTTGTATTCTCTACTGTTATAATTGCCTATCTTATTTGTTTTCTTTCAGTCCTTATTTTATAGTTTAACCTTTGTTATAGAATCAATGCCTAGCTATTAGATGAAAGACTGAATGTCTTTTGTCCCTCTGTGCCTGTCGTGGGCTAAACATTTGTGTCCCTTAAAATTCATATGTTGAGGTCCTAACTTCCATTGTGATGGGATTTAGAGATGGGGCCTTTGAGAGGTAGTTAGGTTTATATGAGGTCATGAGGGTAAGGCTGCCGTGGTGGGATTAGTGTCCTTATAAGAAGAGGGAGAGAGACCAGGACTCTAGTTCACTCTATGATGTGAGAATACAGTGGAAGGCAGCCATCTGCAAACCAGGAAGAAAGTTATCACCAAGGGTTGAATCTGCCAGCACCTTGATTTTGGACTCCCCAGCCTCCAGAATTGTGAAAAATAACTGTCTATTGTTTGTGCCACTCAATCTATGTTATGCTGTGGTAGCATCTCAACTTGATTAAGATAGTTCCCCTCCCCATTTAATAAAAAATCTACAATAGCCAAGAGAAGGTACTCACCCCAAGCCCACATACACATATCTACGCCATGTTCTGATCAAACACTCTAGAGTTGTCTGCCCAAACTACCCTGAACTCACTTCCAGGACTTCAAAAGAGCCAATATAAAGATGCATTACCTTTAAAAGAAACAAGAATATAACAGACCGCTGAGGTCCCAAGAGAAACTATAGCAGCTTACGAACAACAGAATGATATATTTGAGGTGCTAAAAAAACAAACAAAAACTACCACCATGTAATCACACCATCATTGTTGTTCATTTGCTAAGTCATGTCCAACTCCGCAACCCCATGAACTGCACCACGCCAGGCTTCTGTCTTCCACTGTGTCCTGGAGTTTGCTGAAATTTATGTTCATTGAATTGGTGATGCTATCTAACCATCTCATCCTCTGCCACCACCTTCTTTTTTTGCCTTCAATCTTTCCCAGCATCAGGGTCTGGGAAAGCATCAGCTCCCTCCAACGAGTCAGCTCTTCACATCAGATGGCCAAAGTATTGGAGCTTCAGCTTCAACAACAGTCCTTCCAATGAATATTCAGGGTTGATTTCCTTTAGGATTGACTGGTTTGATCTTCTTGCAGTCCAAGCAATTCTCAAGAATCTTCTCCAGCACCACAGTTCAGAAGCATCGGTTCTTCAGTGCTCAGCCTTCCTTATGGTCCAACTTTCATATCCATACATGACTATTAAAAAAACCATAGCTTTGACTAGACGGACCTATGTCCACAAAGTGATGTCTCTGCTTTTTAATACACTGTGTAATTCCAAATGTAACAGAAATATCTTTCATAAGTGAAGAAAAAAATAAAGATACTTTCTAGATATACAAAGACTGAGTGAATTTGCTGTCTGCAATTCTATGTTAAATAAATACTAAAGAGAGCTCTGATAGAAGGGAAATAATCTGATGCTGTGTGGTGAACCACACTGTGTCCGTACGGTCAGCTTCATCTTAGCCTGGCTGTCCTGCACCCTCTCCTTTCCCTGTGACTGAGCAGTACCTAGCTCACAAGGAATGTGCCTATGCCAGATGAGTTCCCCATCAGCTTCTACCTTTGGAATCTGGAAGAATGCCTTTTTCTGTTTCAAATGGTTAAATGGTCATGAGACCCTCAGGGAGAGGAAAAAATCCTTGGTTCCCATCTTGCAGACATGCTTCTCAGTTGGTAGCCCAATTCTATTTTTAGCTTTAGCCTGTTGTACCCCTTCCAGCTCCTCCAAGCACAGCTGCAAATGCCTTTGGATCATTGTCCCCACATCCTGCCCATGTGTAAGTTTCCCACAATAAACTTCATAATTATACTTTATGGAGTCGCCTGCTTCATTTTTCAGTCTCAGTGTTTCTTCTCAGTTCAGAGGGTATTATTCAATACCTCCACCTCCCAGCAGATGGAATCAGGATATGTAAGAAGGAATGAAGGACACAAAGGAAAAGGTAAATAATTGGATAAACCAACTGTACCAAAAAAATGTCTTGTGAGGTTACAAATATATATACAAAATGAAAATGTATGATGGCAATACAAAAAAACACCAAAGATAGCAAGGAACAAATGGAGGTTAAGTATTCTAACCTCAAAATTATCCAAGAAGAGGTACAACTACTAACTTATGTTGGACTCTAAATAATGCATTATGTAATATCTAGGATAATCACTAAAAGAATAGAAGAAAACTTCACTTGTAGTAAGCATGAAAATGAAGAGGAAAAAATAATAAAAAATATTTGATTAATCAAAAATGTCTAAAGCAAGGAGAGAAAAAGGAATCAAAAGTAGATGATGCATGCAAAATATCATTAAAAGATGATAGATGTAAATGTAGATACATTAGTAACAATATTACATGTAAATTGCGTGTTGTTGTTCAGTTGCTAAGTTGTGTCTGACTCTTTGCAACCCCATGGGCTGCAGCACACCAGGCTTCCCTGTCCTTCGCTGTTTTCCAGTTTGCTCAAACTTGTGGCCATTGAGTTGGTGA
The DNA here is from genome assembly GCF_002263795.3 of Bos taurus. NCBI lineage: Eukaryota > Metazoa > Chordata > Mammalia > Artiodactyla > Bovidae > Bos > Bos taurus. Next base: position 32,366,544 of record NC_037355.1, read on the forward strand.
TGCCATTCAACCATCTCATCCTCTGTTGCCCCCTTCTACTTCTGCCCTCAATCTTTCTCAGCACGAGTCTTTTCAAATAAGTCAGCCCTTCGCATCTGGTGGCCAAATGTTGGAGCTTCAGCATCAGTCCTTCCAATGAATATTCAAGATTGATTTCCTTTAGGATTGACTGGTTTGATATTCTTGCAGTCCAAGGGACTCTTAAGAATTACATGAATATTTCAATTAAAAGGCAAATACTATTTGACTGGATAAAACTCCAAACCTAATGATATTATGCTTAAAAGGAACAGGACAATTTATAGAGAAGTAGAAAATCAAAAGGATGGGAAAAAAGATATGGAAACATTAGCCCTAAGAAACCTCATATCATATAATGCATGAAGCATTACTAGGGGGAATTTTATAATGACAAAAACTTGACTGCCTGGAAGATAGAAAAACATTACATTTTTATGAACCTAAAAACCACTTTAAAATATATAAAGCAATAATTGAAAAACTAGAAAAGAGAAAGAAAGAAATCCGTAAGTAATATGGGAGATTTAACATACCTCTCTTCATAACTGATAGCACCAGCAGACAAAAAATTAATAAGAATACAGACTCCATTAAAAACATAATTAACAAACATGAATGTAATGGAGGAATGAATCAGACAGTGAAAGGAATCACATTCCTTTCTAGTAAGTGTGAAACATTTACCAAAATTTGTGAGAAGCTCAATTTTGAGGTTAGTGTCAACATTTCAGAGTTTCTCATCCTGGACACTGTTAACATCTTGGACTAATTCTTTGTTGTGAGGGGCTCTCCTAGGTACGCATTATAGGATGCTTAGCAGTAGTCCTGTCCTTGTTTCCACTGGGTGCTAGAATCAGCTCCCCTCCAATAATGTTGTCAAAAACAAATGTCTCCAGATATTACCAAATGTGCTCTGGGATGAGGGAAAAGTCAAGACTGATTTAGAATTTTCTCTTTTAAAATGCTTTAATGAAGCCAGTAATCAATAATAAAAGATTTCTATAATGTGCAGTTAAACAATACAGGCAGGTAATCAAAATGGAAATTATGAAGTATTTTAATATGAATTATAATGAAATAAGACATATCAAAAAGTATTCAATGCAACTTAAGCTGTTCTTAGAAGAAACTGTGTAGAATTAAATGTGAATATTAAATAGAAGAAAGTTTGAAAGTCAAGAATGTGAAGGTCAAGACTCCTGACTCTGGCCAAATGAGATCAGCAAGTCCTGTCCTCAGAAAACTGAAAGAAATGAACAAAACTGAGCATGTCATCACTCTGGAATTGTACCAAAGTCATATGACAATCTTTGATAAGCTGCTGAAGTTCGGGCAACAACAGTGGGAGTCTGGCATTCAGGCTTGCTGCTAGAACTACTCTCACTAACCTCTCCTCTAACAGGTGATGTGGGTGTTGTGCCCAGGAGAGGCAGACCATGAGGACTAACACAGGGGAAGGGGGACTCCTTCCATCTGGGGCAGTGGTAACGCTCATGTTAAATGGAAATGATTTCTCTGAGACAAACAAGAAGAAAGGCCAATGGCTTCATTCTAGTACTCCAAGATTACAGGTACCATGTAACCTTTAGTCCGTTCACTTCAGCTCAGTTGCTCAGTCGTGTCTGACTCTTTGAGACCCCTTAGACTGCAGCACGCCAAGCTTCCATCACAAACTCCCGGAGTTTCCTCAGACTCATGTCCATTGAGTCTGTAATGCCATCCAACCATCTCATCCTCTGTCGTCCCCTTCTCCACCCACCTCCAATCTTCCCCAGCAGCAGTATCTTTTCAAATGAGTTAGTTCTTTGCGTCAGGTGGCCAAAGTATTGGAGTTTCAGCTTCAGCATCAGTCCTTACAGTGAATATTCAGAACTGATCTCCTTTAGGATGGACTGGTTGGATCTCCTTGCAGTCCAAGGGATTCTCAAGAGTCTTCTCCAACACCACAGTTCAAAAGCATCAGTTCTTCAGTACTCAGCTTTCTTTATGGTCCAACTCTCACATCCATACATGACTACTGGAAAAACCATAGCTTTGACTAGAAGGACCTTTGTTGACAAACTAGTCTCTGCTTTTCAGTAAGCTGTCTAGATTGGTCATAACTTTTCTTCCAAGGAGCAAGCATCTTTTAATTTCATGGCTGCAGTCACCATCTGCAGTGATTTTGGAGCCCCCCAAAATAAAGTCTTTCACTATTTCTATTGTTTCCCCATCTATTTGCCATGAAGCAATGAGACCAAATGCCATGATCTTAGTTTTCCCAGATGCGGCAAACATATTCTTGGCCTAATCTGTGTATGTGCTCAGTGGAGACACAAAATCTGCAAGCTATTTTTACACTCCTTCCTTACTCTGAGGCTGCATACATGAACCATGAGACTCAAAAGCGACTATAAGACAATAAAACCCAAGGCAGACTGAAAACATCCTGGATTTTTAATGCCTCCTATTTAACATATTTAAATCATCCCTATAACTTAATAATAAGACAAAAATGCAATTAAAATGTAAAGTATTTGAATAGTCATTTTATCAAAGAATTTGTAAAAATGGCTAATTAGTACAAAAAAGTACTTACTATTATTGTTAGAGAAATGTAAATTAAAATCACAATGAGATATCACTATACACCCACTGAAATGGCTGTAGCCAAAACAAAACGTAGTAACCAAGTATTGGTGAGAACGTAGAAAAAAATGGAAACTTTGTGCATTGCTAATGATAATGTAAAATAATACAGAAACCTTGGATAATAGTTTGGCAATTTCTTCAAAATGTAAAGGTAAATTTACTATATGATCACTATGTCTATTCCTGTTAATCTATTCAAGATAAATAGAAAAAATGTACTTTAATATTCAGAGCTGCATTAGTCATTAATTCCTGATACTTCTCATTTATGCCTTCTTGCCTTTTTCTCAATAAGCCCCTAAGAAGGTTGATCAAGAAAAAAAAGGCACAAATTGCAAATATCAGTAATGAATAAGGGGATGAAAATCCAGATCCTATAAACACAGAAGGAGTAGATCATGAGCACCTTGTGCCAACAAATTTGAAAATCTTTATGAAACATTCAAAAATTTTTTAAAGCAATTGACTAAAACTGACACGAGAAGAAATAGAAAATATGGTTATTCATATAGGTGATAAAGAAATTGAATTTTTAATTAAAATTTCTCCCAAGAGAAATCTTCAAGCCCAAGTGGCTTCAATGGTGAATTCTTTCTGTACTATATGGAAACTAGAATCAATAATAATCTTACATAAACTTTTCAAGAGATAATAAAAAGCTGGTATTCTCATTTTTTTTGCAGCAAACATTCTTGACATAAAACATGACAAAGACATTACAAGAAAGGAAAATTATATGTCAATCTCATAAGAAAGATGCAAACTATAACCAAACCATTAGCAAATGAAATCTAAAGATATAAAGAGGCAAAATATACTACAATCAAGTTGGGTTTTTAAGTTTGTTTCAACATTCAGAAATCAACCCAATAATGGAAGGGAATTTCCTAAACAAAAGTATCTGATAAAAATGTACAGCTAACACAATTTTCATGTATGGTCAACTGTTGAAAGCTTCTCTACTGAGATCAACAACAGAAAGATGCCACCTACCCCTACTCCTATTTGGCACAGTAGGTAAAGTTCTAGACAGTTCAAAAAAGGAGGTAAGTGAGAAGATACAAGGAATGAAAAGTTTGGAAATTAAAAAATAAAACTATATTATTTGCAGATTATATTTTGTGGAAAATTCAAGAAATATCCACAGTAAGAACAAACTTTAGTATTAATAAGTGAATTTTGAAAGAATGCAAAAAACAAAGTTGATATAAATAATTATAGTACTGTATACCAGCAACAAGCATTTAGAAAATGAAATTTTAAAAACACCATTTAAAACAACATAAAACTTCACATTCTAAAGGAGAAGTCTAATGAAAGATGTACAAGTTCTCTATACTGAAAAGTACAAAGAAATATTGAGAGAAATTTAAATAGGTATAAATAAAGATAGGGATGGATATGCCCATGGATATATGGGATGGATATATCCATATATTGAAAGATGTAGTGTTGTAATAATGTCAGTTCTCTTCAAATTAATCTCTCAGTTTAATAGTGCCAAACAAATATAGACTATATCTTTGACCTATAGACTTGTTTTTTGTCATTAAAATTGAAAACCTTCTTCCAGAATTTATATGGAATGGTAAATGGCAAGAAGAGCCAAAACTCTCTGGAACAAGAAAAACAAAGCTTTATGGTAAAGTTTCGTGTGAGGTTTAGGTAATTAAAGCATACTGTACTTGTGCAAGGGTAAAATATAGGGTGACTTATAGGAATAGTACTATAAAGGAGGGAGCAATTACTCTCACAGGTAACAGTCAAAACAGCTGGACCAAATTATCTGAAGGCACAAGAAATTGACCAGTGACATAATAAACACTGAGAGGCGTTGACTCTTGCTAAACTGCAGCTGCATCAGGTGAGCCCAGGTCCTCTCGCCTTGGAGTGTCCCCTACCACCATCTTGTCCTTAGGTCTGGTGGTGGGAATCCACAGCCTTACGGACTTGAAATGAGGTGGCAGAGTTCACAGCGGCAGAGCAGGTAGACATTGAAGCAGTAAGTTAGGAAATGGAAACCCACACAAGGGCTGAGATCCACCATCTTACCAGAAAGATACAACATCCTAATTAGGTATGCAACTAACTACAGAGCTTCAAAAATGACCCTTATAGGTTGAACTGCATCCCTCCAAAAGATGTGCGTGAGCCCCAATCCAGTATTAATGCTGTCCTTGTAAGACAAGGTAAAGAGACACGATGGGATAGATCTTTTAACAGTTGTTGCCTTTGGAGGGGCAATGACTGGGAAGGGCCATGAGGGATTTTTGGTGGTACCAGTCCAGTTCTGTTTCTCAATCTGGGTTGTGGTCATGTGGCATGGCAGTTTCCACGTTTTGGAAAACCCACTAAGCTCTACTCTTGTGTTTTGTGTAGTGTTCTGCATGTATATCATATTCCTATAAAATTTTTACCCCAGATATCTAACAATAAATAATATGCCTGTTGTCATCATACCTATACAGTCCTACACCATACAGTCCTAGAACTAATTTTGACTTCTAATACTGTGCTCCAAACCAGTAAAAGACTGATAGGTGAAAGATGATAGTTACATACATACATAGGTGATAGATAAGTGATAGACGATAGATAGAGTGATAATGAGAGATAAATAGACAAATGATAGATAAATGAATAGTTGGATGGATAGACAGACAGAAAGGCAGATACCCAGGGCTGCTTGGAGAGCACTCATTACTGCATGTTTGGGCCAGGAGAGAATACTTTTGATGTTGACATAAAGCAAAAACATCTTTAGCAGTTCCTGGGAAGAGTGTTAAAAAAATAATAGAGCAGTCAGCCTGAAGAGGATGCCTAGTTGCCCTATGACAATTGGAGGTTTTATAACATAAAAAACAATTCTTACAAGTACTAAAATTTGTTAATCCATGAAACATTTTATAAAGTGGATAGATATGTTCACAAAATGATAACATAACTGACTCATTTGCTTGATATCTAGTTTCTCCTCATTGCGTAGTTCAAGTGATAGTTGTATATAACTCTTAATTTTTTTAAAAAAGATATTTTAGAAAAACAAGACAAAACAACATAAAAACACAGCAAAAACCACAAATTTTTTTTTTAATGTGCTGAAATGATCCTATGAGAGTACTGACTCTCAGATCAGAGGGTACACTTCAAGAATGACCATTATGCATGCCTGAAGCATGGGCCTGCTGCAGTTCCCTAGATGTGGACAATTAACCATTTATTTTTGTGGTTAATGCAGCACATTTATGCAGCAGAGAGAAATGTGCTGGAATGCATAGCATTCATCACTTGCATCTGATAAGCAAGCAAGACCACAGTCAGAGACTTTGTATCAGGCAGGTAAAGGTTAGGGAAGAGGAAGACAGGAAGCTATTTTTAAGAAAAGCAGAGTGGCAAAAGCAGGCTTCTTGCAGCTGGCTGAACCCTCATTCCACGAGGCATTGTTCACCGTAGCTGTTTGCTCTGTGAGGGACTTGGGAATGAAGAAGCCCTTCCCTGTATCTGGTATCTGGGGTCAAGCTCTCGTCTTATGCTTTGTCAGAACGTCATTTCCCATCCTTGACCTCTAGAAAAAGCCATATTCTCTAACCATGTTTGTTGATGTCTTCCACTCAGTATTATCATCCCTCTGGTCTACCATGCATGCAGATGCAAGTTAAACCTTGCAGGTTAATAAAACCCTATTGCCGTACTGAGAATGTTGTTCTCAATTTTAAGAGGAGTCTGCTGAAAGTTTTGTCTTGGACTAAAATGATTTATGTTTTGCAATGAGTACTCTGTCTCTCACGTGGCATCAGATTGCAGATTCTGTTAACAAATGTGGGATTCATCAGGGGAAGCTCTTTCAGATGTCCAGTAAGAGATGGTTTAGCCTAGGATAGAGGTCAGCAAGCCTTTTCTGTAAAAGATCAGGTAATAAGTAGCTTATGCTTTGCCAGCCCTGTGATCTCTAGCAAAAGGACTCCACTCAAAATAGCTATAGACAATATGCCAGTGAGTGGGGATGGCTGTGGTCCAATAACCCATGATTCACAAAAGCAGGGGGTAGACTGGATTTGGCTTGCAATCTGAGGCTTGCTGACCTCTAGACTAGAATGCTGGTAGGGAGATAGAAGATTTTAAGAGATGGTTAAGAATTAATCAGGTCTTTCTCAGGGATTGGATGTGAAGAGAGAGAGGGGTGGTCACTGACTCACAGATACAAGTCAGCTTCCTAGAGTGATCCTGCTGCTGCTAAGTCGCTTCAGTCATAGAGGCCCTTAAAGCTGTGTCTCCAGCTCCCCTGTCCATATCTTGTACTCATTAACTATTATTTTGGCTGTTTTTCACATTTGAACACTTTTCCCAAGCTTCCAATTTTCCCACCTGTGAGTCCACAGTACCCTGCAGCAGATGCCAGAAACTTGATTTGGCAGTTTCTCTTGCAGGGCTGGGATGTGACCTATGCTCCACTGACCCAATGCCCCTGCTTGAGGCTCTGATTCAGAAGCAAGGGACTCAGTACAGCAGACACTGCTCTGAGGGGATGCAGAGAGAGATGTTCTGAGGGCAGCAGTGACTGACGTTCTAGTGACATGTCCTGACTCAGCATAAGGGTGACTGTGAGCTGCAGGGTCTGAGCCAAGTGATGCTATCACTGATGTAGCCTGAGATAGAGGTTGTGAGGTTTTCGGGTTTGGAGGTTCTCTGGTTCTCTCCCAGATAACTCTGCAAGTGACATAATGTCTTCCAGGAAATGTCTTTCCTTCTTGAACTTGCCACACTGTCCTGCTGTGCATAACCAAGAACCCTCATTGGTACCTTCCTTCATCTCTCTCTCTCTCTCAGTCCTTTAATCCAAGCAGAAGAGGATTCTGTAGAAATGCCCAAATAATCGCTTCCATGAGACATCTTTTGGCTGCATCGAGCCTTAAGGATTACCCAAGAAAATTGTTTTTCAAAACCTAAATGTACAAAGCAGAATCACTACGAATTAAGCACTGTATTGTACAAATTGAGAGGAGAAAATAAGCTTGAAATCAAGTTTTCGAGAATAAAATAAGGATGGCAATTGATAAGAGAAGAGAAGGGTGCTATAGGCTGGAAAGCCCATACAGAGCCTCAGAAGCAGCAGGGAGATTGGTTTACATTTGTGTGGGGAGGTGGATCAGGAGAGGTGTGGATGAGCAGGGCCAGGGCATGCTACCAAGGCCTGGGATGTCAGTGTGAGAGGCGGGATCCTCTCTCGTAACAGACCAATGTCTACAATCCAGTGCTTCTCTTTCTAGGCTTTTGCAACTGCTGTCCTCCCTGCCTAGAGACACATCTCCTTATTCTTTATGCTGGGATGATCCTTCCTCATGGGATGGGTTATGTTATAGGTCAGGTATTCAGGGAACCAGGTTCCGAGACCAAGATTTGCATGCAGGTCTCCTGGGAAGTGTCCTCAGGAGCTAGTCCTTATAAGGAAGTGAGAGGAGCAGGACTGGGCAGAGAAAGTAGCTAAACTGGATGGAGCTGCACCCAATCCCATCAGCCGCTCTGGAGCTGGGACCTGCTTCAGAGTTGTCCTGCCTTGAGGCAAGGAACTCAGGCCTTGTATCCCCTTGTGGACCCATCATTGGCTGTAAGTGCTCCAGAAAAAGTATGTTTTCTTAGGTTGGGGATTCTTCAGCTTAGGGCGATTCTCAAGGATGGAGAAGGGGAGGATTAGTTCCTTGGCCCTGAAGTAAGGATTCTACAGACTGACTCCCACCCACCCTTCTCAAGTAGGTCCCGTGTTATTCTTTTTTATAGCATGCTATTATTTTCCCTCCTAGCACTTATTATGATTTATAATTGCATATTTATTTTTATATACTTGGTTACTGTCTATCTCTTCCACTAAGCTCTAACAGTCATAAATGTAAGGACCGTATTAATCATAAGTGAAAGTGAAAGTCACTCAGTCGTGTTCGACTCTTTGCAACCACATGGACCATACAGACCAGGGAATTCTCCAAGCCAGAATACTGAAGTGGGTAGCCTTTCCCTTCTCCAGGGGATCTTCCTAACCCAGGGACTGAACCCAAGTCTCCTGCATTGCAGGCAGATTCTTTACCAGCTGAGCCACAAGGGAAGCCCAAGAATACTGGAGTGGGTAGCCTATCTCTTCTCCAGTGGGTATTCCTGACCCAGGAATCAAAGTGGGGTCTCCTGCATTGCAGGCAGATTCTTTACCAACTGAGCTATCAGGAAATGTCCCTAAGCCTCACTGTATCCCTAGCATCTAGCAGAGTGCCTGCACATAGAAGATGCTGAACCAGTATTTGTTAAATGCATGAGTGAATATAAAAATAAAGACGTAAAGCCATAAAGCAGGCATGGTTGGCATTGGTGGTTGGATCAGAGAAGCAGGTGGGCATGCAGCCTAGACCAGGGAATGAGGGGCTGGTATTATGGGTCACCTGAAGCCCCCAGGAATACAGATGTAGAGACCACGGTGAATGAGGTAGCAGAAGAGAGTGTGAGTCCAAGACATACGTGACTGCCTTTGCTTTATGGAAGACCAGCCACCTTTGACTTTGCTGGAAATACCGAGGAGCTCACACTAACAGGGTGTGAAGCATGAACCCTGGACCGGAAGGACAATCATGAGATGCCTCACAGAGGCTGTTTCATCAGCAACAAATCTCTGTGGGAATTCAGAGTGGTTGCTAAGTCACTTCAGTCGTGTCCGACTCTGTGCAACCCCATAGACGGCAGCCCACCAGGCTCCCCCATCCCTGGGATTCTCCAGGCAAGAACATTGGAGTGGGTTGCCATTTCCTTCTCCAATGCATGAAGGTGAAAAGTGAAAGTGAAGTTGCTCAGTCCTGTCTGACTCTTAACAACCCCATGGACTGCAGCCTACCAGGCTCCTCCATCCATGGGATTTTCCAGACAACAGTACTGGAGTGGGGTGCCATTGCCTTCTCCAGAATTCAGAGTACTTCCTGTCAAAAGATGGCTCGTCTCTCATATCATGGGGCTGACTAGTGGTAAAATTAAATGTCAGCCAAATAACTTCCTGTGTGGGTGAGTGGTTTCTCAATCCATTATGCATGTTCACACAGCAATAGATTAAGGGTGAGGTCTGACATCAAGGCTAAGACACCAGATAATTAATCAAAACCCTAATTCATTCCCACAAACCTCTGAGCAATGCATTGAGCTGCACGTTGTGGTTGATACAGGACTTTTATTCTAATGGGAGAGACTATACAGCTTAAGACAATGTGAGCTGGGAATGTGGAAGTCATGTCATTTAGGGGGAAGCACCTTAAAGACTGAGGCCACAGGCCTCACACCCCATTTCACACAAGCTTGTGCTGTAAATCACAGATTCAGCCTCCTACTTAGGGACATGTTTAAACAAAATATTTCAATGAAAAAATTTAGCCAAGCTTATAGACAGTGTAAATTCATAGCTACTATCAGCTTGGATGTAAGACAAAGAATGGAAAACGGGCTTTTCCTTAAGCTCACAGCTCAAGCACTGGAGAGCAACTCTGGGTACCTAATTGAGGCCTTTTGATTGGAGGCAGTCTGAGCAGAAGTTCATCATATATAGCCAGCACACACACCATGGGTTGTAGAGGGTTTGTGCTCATAATTCTTCAGGGCAGTGTCTGTGATTCACAGAACCACCATCTTGGTGTCAGAAGAATAGGTGCCCAAAATGGTAGTAGTCCTAAAAAATGTACTTTTCTGTACATGTTGACTTCCTAAGCGTACCTTTCTAATGAGAGCAACACAGGCTGTGAACATCATGAAGTCTGGGAAAGAAACTGAATGTCGATGAAAAAATCAAAACAGCTTGATGTAAACTGCAGAAAGGGCTTTCCTGGTGGCTCAGTGGTAAAGAATCCATCTGCAATGCAGAAGATACAGGTTCAGTCTCTGAGTCTGAAAGATTCCCCTGGAGAAGGAAATGGCAACTCACTCCAGTATTTTCGCCTGGGAAATCCCATAGACAGAGGAGCCTGGCAGGCTACAGTCCATGGAGCAGCAAAGAGTCAGATACGACTTAGCGACTAAACTACAGAACAAACTGCAGCAATACCACTGAAGGGTTCTGCATGGGGTTCACGTAGCACAGTGGCAGAAGCACAGGTGTTGAGATCAGACCTGCTTAAGTGCAAATGCTGTATGACCGTGGCTCTATTACTTGACATCTCAGAATCAGTTTCTTCATCAATATGATAGGGTGTTAAGTCCAATCTCAAAAGGACATGGGTGATGCCACACACTTATTTCATAAGAATGATAGATACTATTATTTTTAGTTTTACTGTTGTTACTATTTCTACCATCTTGCCTAAAATAGAGCTATAGAACTGGGACTCGCCACTCAGCAGGTACCCCAGAAAATGGGACTGATCCAGAACCCCTAGCCTTTTTGCTGTCAGGCTCACATGTGGTATCCTAGCCTTACAGCTGAGAGGTCCATTTCCACACCAAAGCTACCCTTGACAGAATTCTGCTTTGAACCAAGTTTGCACTTGTCCCTGGAGACACGTAAAGGAGTGAGAACCACGGGGCTGATAATCACTGAGGGAAGAGACAGGAAACAGGCCTCTCCCTATGACATGTAGTGGAGAAGGGGTTGCAAGTGCAGCCAGGGCGTCAGGGGGAAGCCTGAGGAGGTCAGTGAATGCTTTCTGGAAGAGGAGAAGTCAGAAGGGTCTGCCTGCCTAAAGGTTGGCACCAGCTCCATTGTGTTTTGGTGCCCCAGCAGGTTCCTGTGGGCAGCCCCTTTCTCGCCTTAGTAAGGTCTTCAGATCCCAGGTGACCCAAAATTCATCATTCCTTCAAGAGTCTTGCTCACAGGATACTTGCAAATTTGATGAAAACTTGGATGATTTAGACTTAAGTCATCCTAGCCAAGAGCAGTGGTGAGGCAGGACTTGAGTGACGTGACAGAGCTTTGTAGGAAGCGCGGGACCGTCACTTGTCTTGCAGGCTTCCTGGTCTGCCACGCTGTTCCCTGGGTGCCTTGCCAGTTGCTGGAAGGTGCGCCATACATTTGGTACCCTGATTCTGGGTCAGGAGGAGGTAATAGGTCGCCTCAAAGAGAAAGTTCTCCACTCCCATGGTGCTCTTGACTTGGTGGGTTTTGCTGGAAGAATGTTTCCCATGACTAGGGCAGGTGCCTCCTATGCGAATCCTACAGCAAATCCCCCAGAAGTCGATTCCCCTCTCAGCTAGATCTTAGACATCTCTTCATGATGTTCCCAGAGAGGGACCTCACTTCCCTCTTCCTTCTTCCATTCCTTCCATGCCTCAGTGGGAGCTCAGGGTCTCAGGATAGCCAGGGCCTCTCCCAATGCACCCACACTGCTATGGCTGTGGCCACCCCCTCTTTATCCAGGGTCCCTGCTTCTCCTACATTCCTCACATCCTAGGATTTTGGCATCCTTCACGGTGAGTGAGTGGTCTGATGCCAGCCAGAGTCTGGGAAATGAGGCGTCCACCCCAGTTTGGGGTGTGGGAGGGAGTGGACAGGGATGGGGATGCAGCAGCAATCCCATTACTGGTTCCACAGGCAGCAATCGCCCCCTCTCCACATTCTCAGCATAGTCACACTGGTCAAATATTATAAAATGATAGAGTACAACATGCCTAAATACATCACTGATTTGCCAATAATTGGTATCGGTGTAGAAGTCTAACTGGCAGAGCAGCCACCCGAGGGATTGATTTTACTGTCTAATGGTTGAAAGAGATGTTATCGTGATTAATTAGGAGTCAAAAACAAATGCGTCTTCTATTAGATCTCCTGTGGCATTCACCGGAAAAAAATTCTACATGTGTCTCAAAAATGTTGGAACCCTAAAAGGACAGGGTGAGGAGGGAGCAGCCCATCCCTTCCACAGCCTGTCCTGCAGGAAGATAACGTTGTGAGCACTGGGCAAGCTGCTGGGAGTTTATCGACCAACAGGCAAGGGGGTGCCCATCTTTCTCTTCTTTCTAACTGCAGCCTTAAATTCAGAAATTAAAAAGAGAAGGCCACCACTGAATACAGAGCTTCCGCTGGAGTCGGTAGGGCAGCCTTCCTGATCTTGGCTGGATGTAAGTGTTCCACTTACCTTGCTATCCCCAAAACTGGTGAGCAGTCAGGTACAGGATTACAAAGGCACTCAGAAGCACCTACAGGATAATTTCCAGAAGTCATAGACAGAGTGCTGAATAATGTTATCCTTAAAGATGAAAGACATGCATATCATCTGTATGATGGCTGAATTGTGGTCGAAGAATACTTGTACAGAAAATCCCAAGGAATTTAAAAATAGAAATATTACTTGAGCATTTTTAGTGAACTTTAATGGAGAAGGCGATGGCACCCCACTCCAGTACTCTTGCCTGGAAAATCCCATGGATGGAGGAGCCCGGTAGGCTGCAGTCCATGGGGTCGCTCAGAGTCGGACAGGACTGAGCGACTTCACTTTCACTTTTCACCTTCATGCACTGGAAAAGGAAATGGCAACCCACTCCAGTATTCTTGCCTGGAGAATCCCAGGGACGGGGGAGCCTGGTGGGCTGCTGTCTATGGGGTCGCACAGAGTCGGACACGACCGAAGCGACTTAGCAGCAGCAGTAGCAGCAGTGAACTTTAAAAAAACATTCATTGACTTTAAAATACCTATTCATCCAAGATGATAAGCCATCATATGAAACAAAGCTATAATGAGGGTCTATTTTCTTTTGGATTTGTGAGCTAATTTCTAACAAGCAATCTACATTAGGTTGTTGGGTTTGTTTTTTTTTTTTAATTTTATTTATGATCTGAAATTTTCTCTGCTCTTAACTTGAGCACTATCTGAGTTAGTGAAGCTGAAAGTGAATCTACCTGCCATGTAGGTATCACAAAAGGCTGAATTATGAGCACACTGGAAAACATTGTGAGCTCCCTGTGCCAAAATGTAAGTGCTCTGCCATTCAGGAGCTGTTTGCCATTAGAGAAGGTATGTGACATCTCTAAACCTCTGCATTCTATTTGCTGTCACTGGGGTTACTCAACAAATATCTATTAACAAATATTTGTCAAACTTAGAGACTATAGTGAGATTCAAAAGTGCCTGGTCCCTGCCCTTATTGGAGCTTAGTGGTAGCTGGGTGATTTTAAATGGGATAGTGTATGTAAGAGGATTCTGAAGTCTGTGATCTGCTTACTAACTGTAATATAGTGTGTGTATATGTGTGTGTGTGTGTGTGTGTGTGTGTGTGTGTGTGTGTATAGGTGTATAGTAATCACTAGATGATTTCTGTGTTCATCGGGCCTGAGTTGAAGCCATCCCATCATCCCATGAGATGTTTATTCAAAAGTCTACACTACAGGTTCAAAAGACTGTCTGCCAAGTTAATTTCCTGAATTTACTTTTTTTTTTTTTTTAAGGACATTTTTCCCACTAGGAGAATAGTGTTCACCTGCAGAACTCAGATTAGAGAACAAGACCTATGTCAAGGTCACCTTGATGAAGGCATCCCTCCCCTACAACTAAACAGAAAGTTTTTTTTTCTTTTTTTGCTAAGTGTCAGGACACTAGACTTACCTTAAATGCTTCCCCAGTCTCCTTGCCATTCTTCAATTTCCACATTAGGCAGATCAGATCAAACCAAATCTTGACCTGAAGTTAACTTTTCTCATCATCTGACAGTGCCTGGATGCCCACTTTGGGCTGGGTTCTGTACCATGGGGCAGGGACACAGTGGACTCTTCGGCCCTTGTGGAGCTCACTGGTTTATCAAAAGGCCCTCAGAGAAGTCCCCACTTTCTCCTTTTTAGGCAATTTTGAGGAAGAGGCACAGAAGCGAACCCTCAGCTGCTTGAGGATGAGGTGGGAACTTGTATAATCATCTTTCCCTGCTCCACCTGTTTCAGCCGCTCTGCACACTCAGTGAAAAGAATGGCCCAAGAAAGCTGCCCTCAGCACCACACAATTTATAGGCAGAGAGTGGTTTAAAGGAGCCAATTTTAAAAGCTTCATGTTAAATTTATGTGGGTTTTTCCAACGAGTTTACCAGGAGAAAAAATATATATATAGTGTAAAATGTCCACAGTTTAGCTATTCAATTATCCCCTTCTTCCTCATGGGGAAGGGACTCCACAATAGGAAACCCCTTTTCTCTGACCCACTGAAATCATTCACTGAAAATAAGAATCTCGAGTTCCTCCCCAAAATGCTGACACATTTATCAGACCTGCTCCTGGGCAGGCCAAACTGACACCCCCTCATCTATTCAAGTCTTACATCTTGGTCCATTCAGTGAATGGGCAGTGCCTGTGACAGCCATGGAAACTCACACTTTTCCTCCGATTATTATGGGATGTGTGTGTGTGACCATAGTTAATAGCAAGTGGCTTTTGATTCCAATGTGTTCCTCTTTTTGAGCAGAGTCAAGCCTAGCAACATAATTCCTCCACAGAGATCATTCATTTAAACATCTTTATTTCATGGAAGAGGAAATTGAGGCCTGGTGATGAAAAGACTTTTCCCAAAGTCAGCAAACAAGTAGAAGGGCCCTTAATAGGCCTGATTTCTGTGTCCACTGAAACCTCACCCATTCTTTAAGACCCATTTCAAATCCCACTTCTTCTAAGATACATTCTCTGGGCCTTTTTTGCCCCTATGTGGGCTATGCTTTCTCCTGTTTGTTGTCTGGCTGGCTCCTTCTCATCCTTTAGGACTCATTCTCAATGACCTTCCATCAAAGAAGTCCTCTGTTGTTACCCAATAAGGATTAGATTACAACCCCCCCACACACCTGCCCCCCAGCTGTACCAGCTGGACAGTGAGTAATCCTGAAGTTTAATAATGATAGTAATGCTGGTATATAATGTGCTTAGGCGCTCAGTCATATCCAACTCTTTGCGAGCCCATGGACTGAAGCCCACCAGGTTCCTCTGTCCATGAGATTCTCCAGGCAAGAATACTGGAGTGGGTTGGGATTCCCTTCTCCAGAGGATCTTCTCAACCCAGGGATTGAACCCAGGTCTCCTGCATTGCAAGCAGATTCTTTGTCATATGAGCTCCAGGGAAGTTCCTGGTATATTATATATATATATATATATATATATATATATATATATATATATATATCAGATCAGATTAGTTGCTCAGTCGTGTCCGACTCTTTGCGACCCCAGGAATCACAACACGCCAGGCCTCCCTGTCTATCACCAACTCCCGGAGTTCACTCAGACTCACGTCCATCGAGTCAGTGATGCCATCCAGCCATCTCATCCTCTGTCGTCCCCTTCTCCTCCTGCCCCCAATCCCTCCCAGCATCAGAGTCTTTTCCAATGAGTCAACTCTTCGCATGAGGTGGCCAAAGTACTGGAGTTTCAGCTTTAGCATCATTCCTTCCAAAGAAATCCCAGGGCTGATCTCCTTCAGAATGGACTGGTTGGATCTCCTTGCAGTCCAAGGGACTCTCAAGAGTCTTCTCCAACACCACAGTTCAAAAGCATCAATTCTTCGGCACTCAGCCTTCTTCACACTCCAACCCTCACATCCATACATGACCACAGGAAAAACCATAGCCTTGACTAGACGGACCTTTGTTGGCAAAGTAATGTCTCTGCTTTTGAATATGCTATCTAGGTTGGTCATAACTTTCCTTCCAAGGAGTAAACATCTTTTAATATGTGTGTATATATATATATGTCAATTATATTAATACTAGTATGCATGTCATACAAGTGTGGGGGGTTAAAGTCCATGGCAGAGAGCCAACAAAGACAGATTTGACTTGCAGAAATCAAGGACAGGCTGGAACCTACAGACTGAACTGGAATAAGGAGGACAGCCGGGAGCCCATGTTGGTCTCTTACCTCTGACAGACTCTAGCTTTGAGGAGCAGTGGGCTTTAGGAGAAGCTAGCCCCATTTGTCAAGCTGGCGCTTCTTCCAGGCAATAGGAAAGCTGAAGTAGAAGACCCAGCAGGAGTTTGGGATGCTTTGAGCCCGGCCTCTGTCCCAGACCACTCAGAGGAGCCGACAGATAAATGACAATGCGTGGCCTCCACTGCCCTCCCAAGAGGAACGGAGCACATGCGCACCTCCACTGCCCTCTTCTAAATCTCAGACGGAATGTCTTGTGTGGCCCACATTAGCCTGAATCTGTGAAGGGGAAGGAATTCTGGGAAATGTTTCAGTGTGACTGAGTCCATACAATTGAAATTCACTGCAGTGTCCCCTCCCCCCGCCTTATTGAATTGGCGTCCATCAACAGCCTTTTCAGCTGTAAATAAAGACAATAGCAAATTACGGGAAGGTCCCAACGTACCTAAAATTGCCCTAAGAATTCCACAGTCTCAAAGGCCTTCTAAGATCTTTCTTGAAATAAGCCATGTCCAGTGACTTTCCTGCTCCAAAACTCTTATTTCACCCTTGTTCTCATCACTCTACTTTATATCTATAGGACAGAGTTCTTCTTTACTCAGTTTTTTTATAATAGTTCTCAATTTCTTCCAACCAAACTTTGTCTGGGAGGCAGGTTGGGGTTATGTAGCAGATTTGGATTTTGAGAGCTTAGTCTTGCCCAGGGCCGAAGTGGAGGGCCTTGAACTCTAGCCTCCTGACTTTCCTCCTGACTGGGTAACAACGCACAGACGAGCCTTTCTTTTCTGAAGTGCCTTTATCGTTTAAAAGGAGAATTCATTCTGTCGCCTTATTTTGGAGAGCACAAAACAGAGCAAAAGTCCCCGTGGCAGAAAATAAACTCAGTGGTAATTCCAAAGGGGAGTTGCCCTTTGTAACACCTTCCATCTTGGAAATATGTGACTTTCGTGTATACCTAATGCTTTGAGAAAAGACTCTACATGCCTGTTTATTGCATGTCATATCTTCCAAATTAGCAGGCGTGCTCCTAAAGCAAGAGAATCCCATTGCTGCTGGTGCCTCCTCCACATGTGTCACACACCAGGGTGCCTGCTTTTCAAAGCAACGCCTGATGGAGAGGGAATAAGGTGTCATGCCTCCAAAACAGTTTACTAAAATTGCATGCAGGAGAAACTTTAAACACAAGGATAATTCACACAATTAAACACAAAAGAGCTTTTGGATAAGAGGTGGCCAGGGAAATGATCCACCTTGCCTTTGAGTATCCCCCAAGTGACCCCCCAGAGCAGCTGTACAAAGCACAAAAGACATTCCCCCAGCTTCTGTATCATCACCTGAGCTGCACGCGGTTGATGGTTAAGAAGAGCTTGGCTAATTCAGTCAGCTTGGTTCTCTCTGCCCTGCTCTGACTGACAGGCCAGGCCCCTGCTCATCCCTGAAAACTAGCATCAGGGAATGACATACAGTTTGATAACATAAGATGCTTAGGTTTTTTGGCTCAAGTGAGATGTTCAGAGCTAATAGCCCTGTGAGCTGAGTTTTAGCTGCGATCTGCACCTTGAGATATCCGTTATGTCTGGCTCAGGAAAAAGGGGAAAGAATGAGAGCTTATTTCTAGAAAGGTTTCCGATGAGCAGCATTTGTCATTGAAGGGGAAGATGGGTATAATTAGCTTGTCAGTCTAGTTTGGGCTGAGCAGGCTGTCTCTGCTAAGAAAGATGGACTAACTGCCAGAGCCACTGACAGGCAGTCGATAGCGCAGCAATTAATGTCATAAATAATTCCAGAACCAATTACATCAAAATGGACTCGGAGCTTTAAAAAGGTACAGAATTCTCTTATTCTTCCTGCTAACAGCAAGAAACAGCTTTCATTTTTCTCTGTAATTACTTTTCATTGTATATAGCAATACAGCTGAGCTTTTTCTGTCCATATTTAAGCCTTGTCTTTCTCCCAGCCTCTTCCCCCACCGCCAGCCTCCCTCCTTCACCCCACAGGACAAGGCTGTTAAAGTCGATCTTCCCTGCCAGAGCAGTGGGGTGAATGTATAATCTTTTAACTTGGCTGTTGCTGGAGAACTCCAGCTACACCTAAATGATTAAGAGCCGAGTTTTCGAAAATGTCATGGACAATGACAGCCGAGTGCCCCAAACAATGGCATTTGGAAATGAAGACATTTGTGAAATAAATGGATTTGTCTTATTATTTTAAAGGTTGCTGTGACTTTGCTTACACTGAATTTATTGATTTCTTTTCCCCTTCTCCTCTTCTTCTTCTTCTTCTTCCCCTCCTCCTCTGTGTAGTTGCAAGCATAGAAGCCAGGCCAAACTATTCCCTCTGCTCTGCAAGCGCAATTCAATACCGCCCATGTGTGCTAATGGGCATTTTTTTTTTTTAAGACGGACGATCAGTCTCTTTAGCATAGCATTTTGCTTAAAAGCTATTCTCTTGAGCTGTCTCAACTCTTCGTCTCGTTCTCTGTGCGTTACAGCACATATGTAGATAACACAAAGGCTATTATAGCCATAATCGCAACGACATACCAGATACCACTGGTGCTAATGGCCTTTTTTTTTTTTTTTTTTTTTGCTCTAGCCCCATCAGTTGCTTCTCTGGCTGGTTTAGAGAAAGGAGGGGATTGTGGGAAAGCAAATTACTGTAGTATTCATTCACAGCTTTGTTCCTGGCCTGACAAACATTTCCAACTTTTCAACCATGGTGGCATTTGCTCCTGAGGGACCAGAGAAAATGGCTTATGAAGCTCCCACAGCTTTGAAACCGGAAACAGCTGCTGGTGTCGCTGGCAGTTTGCTGAGTGTGCTCTGGCTTTGAGCTCCTGCAGCTGACGGCTCTCCCTTTAGCAGGAGGTGTCACTGCGGTGAGTGGTAATTACAGCGCAAGATTTTAGAGGACACGGGATAATTAGGCAAGCCCGCGCAGGCATAAACACTGACATTTACCATATTAAAAACTGGCGATGTTGGCATTTTCCTCCCTCCTAAGACCACAACAATAGCAACCTCACCAACAAAGACACATTTTCAAGAGAACAAAGGGTCTTTGCATCTGGGGGATTTGGGACACCCAGTGTTCAGCAGTTGGTATGGGAGGGATTCTGCTGACCTCTTCTGAGAGGGTCTGGCTGAGGTTATGTGGCTCATATCCTACCCTCATAATCCTTGCCCCTGGATACACAATGCCGTATCCTAGGTTTGGATGATGGAGGGAGAGGTATATGTCATAAGTGCTACCATCCAGAGAGAACCTCTTGTCTTCCACTTCAGGTGGGGTATTGGTAGACTTTCCCCTTCACCTGGGTGGTTCTATGGCAATGACATTAGGTATATTTCCTGGCTCTTTGGCAAATGACAGGCAGGAGGAAGGTAGGAGACTTCCAACAATAGTCCTGTAAAACCAAACCACCTCTCCATGGGCTCAAGCTGCAGGGATGCTCCTCACTCTCCATCCCAAGTAGAAACAGAAGAAATGCCACCCTCCCAAAATTCAGTACTCCCTTGGGTCCAGCTGAAACCACAGGAGGGGTCCAGCCTGCTTCCACTTCTGAAGGATACCAGTCTGCTTTTAGTGTGATGCTGTAGAGCCAGGACCCATGTTTGAATCCTGGCCTGGCCATTTTCCTATTAAAGGACCCTGGGTAACTCCAATCTGCAGTTTTCCCCTTTATAAAATAACAAAATAGAACTATCTAGCCCATTGGGCTGTTGTAAGGATAAAAAAATATAGCTGTATATTTACAGCATTGTGCATACTGAGTTTAGTAAAATAATAGGAAGAATTTGGTGAAATGATTTATGGTTGTAGAAGTTCATTTGCCCAAAGTAGGGAACTGTGTTTGAGCTTGATTTTCCCAAGAAGAAAAACAGCTCAATCAAGTCAAGTGTCCTATGCTTGGGAGACGGAAGTGGTTAAGTGAGGAGCCCTGGATACTCTCTGGATGCAAGAATGGGAGAAATGTTTGGTTGGTGATGAAGTGGTGTGAATCTGATGTCACATCGGCTCCCTCACTGACCCTACAGATGTAGGGGAGGCCTTTCTTCAGGCTGAGACCAGATTCCAGCTTTTTGGATGAGAACTTCTCAACATGGTCTCTATTTTAAAACATACTCCTGACCATGGAGGCCTTCATGATATATCAGAACATTGGCTTTTTCTCTGGTGAGGGCTCAGGACCTGTATCCCCTAAAGTAAGTTGTTGGGAATGGGGTCATGGAGGCATGTGATCTGGAGGGAAAGGCACTGCGGATCTGTGGAAAGAACTGGAAGCCTTGATTTAGGTGACTGTGTGCTAACTGTATCACTCTGGACAAATTACTTCAACTCTCTGAACTTGAATTTCCTAACTTATCAATAGGAGAAAATAGCTTGCCTCCACTCACCAGTGCTGTGGGAAGAATACATGAGCCATCCCAAGTGAAACACCTGCCTATTAGATACTAAATCCTTTGCATATTCCCCTTCTCATCTGTCAGACACCTGGCCCATCGCTCAAGGAGTTTGTGAGGATCCGGTGTCAAATGTACGTAAATATGAAGTAATTTCTTGTTGTTATTATTCATGGTACCCTGAGGAGCTTTCTCTACGTGGCTCTTGCCTCTTCAGGATGTCTGACTCTGTGTTCCTTGTCCTGATGCTGGCAACAATGCAACCCTTCTGGGATAGCAGCAGCAACAGATGCTAGCAAGCTGAACTGGAGATGGGTCCTGCTCAATTAGCTGTATTTTCCAAATTCAAAATAAGCCCAGTAAATGTATTTCAGCTATTTTTAGATATAAAAGTTAGGCCTTAAGAGTGTTTTAGAAACATAAACATCAGAATTTCCAGAATCTTTTAATGACTTGTGAAAGTCACTTGTAAAAGGATCACATATTTTAAGTGGTAGCTCTCTTAGACGGTTTGGTCCCACTGAAGATGAGCATCTCCGCAGGAACTGAGCAGATGGTTCAGCACCCATCTGTACCAAGCAAGAGTTTGCTTGCACAGGGAAGGTCAAGGCAAGATTTGTGGTTAAGCCAATGAGAGAGTATGACCTATGAGCAGCTTTCAGCACTACGGTGGTCTCTCTGGATTTTGTCTAATATGGTCTCAAAGCTGTGCTCCCTGTGGGCTTCCTTGCCTTACTAATAGTTTTTGCTGGTGTTTGGTATCTTGGGCATCCATTCTTCTTCCCCTTTTTTCCTTGGCCTTAAAGAAGCTGAATTCTTATCTACCTTGTAGGTAGTGTGGGTTATTGGACAAGCACATAGGTTTTTGAATCAAACAAACTTGAGTTTAAATAATAAACCTGATGCTTTCTTAATCAACATTGTTGGACAAATTAGCCAATAGTTCTTAGTCTTGCTATTTCTTTCCTTTTCATTTCTTTCTTGTTTTCTCCTCTTGGTATAATGGGTAGAGTAATACCTGCTTCATAAGGTTTTAGGGTGGGTTACATAACATCCAACAAGCTAGTCATGAGAGTAGTAGCAAAATTAATATTTGTAAAGTCTTAGGCCAACCTTGCTCCAGCCAGCCTGCTCCAGGTGTCCGGAGGAGGCCACCCTTTCTGCTGGACAATGAAAGGCCTGCAGTCCGGGCTACAGCACAGCCTCGGGGTCATGGCAGCCCCCACCCCTTGGCTCCCCAGCCCCAGCCCCAGCCGCCTGCCTGGCCACCAGCCTCTAAACTTCACAGACCTGGGCTCTGACCCCAAGGGCCAGGTCCAGGCAGTGATAATAATACTAGTAGAAGATACTATGATTTACACTCTTACTCAAGTCACAGATAAAAATGATTGTAGCTAAAATCCCAATTCATTTTCTGATTTGAAATTCCTTTTTGCAATCACTGTAAAATATGCACAAAGCACCAGGCACACAGTAATCTGTGATTATTGGTTTCCTTATTGTTTGAACTAGAAGGTAGTCCTTAGGTCCTCACATTGAATTTTGGATTCACTTGAGACATCTGGATTCTATGTTGCACTCTCTTCCTCCCAAGGCACTTCCAGGGGGACAGATGACGTCTCAACACCGCTATTGCCAATGCCACTCTTGTGAATTGGGAAACAGGTTTGGTGGAGATGCTGGCTGTGATGTTCCCAAAGAAGCATAGAAGTGGGTGGAAAACTCTAGCCCAGGGTCAAAGATACTATAGAGTATTAGACATTTCCTAAACTCTTGTTTATTAGATATTCAGTAAGCTCTTGTTTGTTTTATTTTCTGTATAATTCAGAAAGTACTCAGAGCCTACTTCTGCCCCCACCCCCAGCCAGTATCTCTCTCATTTTTCTCATCATCCAAGTCTGTCCCTTCTTAATTCTGATAAAAGTTTGTCCTTCTTGGTATGTTCCAAAGTTATCAGTTCTTCTTTCCTCTGGATTGTTAAGACTGAGAAGCATAGGAAACTTTACATTTGTGTCTATTGATATATTTCTGCCTCTTGGAATAGTGAATGGAACTCAGTGAACAGAACTCAGTAAATATTTGTTGAATGAATGAATGAATGAATGGCTTTAACTAGAGCCCTTTAAAATTTGATATGCTCAGAGAGCTTCTTTTCTAAAAATGAGGAAAACCAAGTTTTCTAAGAAAAAACATAACCCAACCTCTGAAATTTCAGGTTAGATTTCATTCTCTCAAATGACCACGCTCTTTTCTTATCAGAAATGATTCAAGTGCCTCTACCTGGTAGGCTTTCTATAATCTTACACAGCTGGTGGCTGACTTAAAACCACATTGTATGTCACATATATTCCTAATTCTGAAGACTAATAGAAAAGGCATTGTAGATATCTCTTTGAATATAGATTCCTTCAACAAAGCTTGTGTCATCTATAGATTTGATAAGCATGACTTTGTTGTCATTATCCAAGTCTTTGTACAAGAAAAATATCAATACAAAAATTTTGAAAAGTTATCTTTTTGTGTCACCTAAGATATAATACTTATACATATAAGTATGCTAAGTATAAATATTACTTAATATGACTACTACCTACATAAATTTTCTGTGCTTCTTGACTAGGCAAAGGTTCACTTCTGTGGGGTTATTATTATTTTTTTAAGATGACAACTAACCCCTTCTTACCATCACCACCCATAAATAATCTCATAATAGTCCATCATAAATACATTTCTTTCTCTTCTAATAGAACCACCTCTCTGAATGGACACCCTCGAGTGACACTTGAGTTTATTAACCAATGAAAATATCACCACGAGCAGCACCCAAGAACAGGAGCTAGGGTATTATTGAGTAATGCGTCTGAAGAATGTAGGCATGGTAGTAAAGAGAGACAGCCTTTTTTTGAGCCTATCATTAATAAACAGAATGCAGAGATGAATTCTGGGCTTTCAAACAGTCTATCTCCCACTTCTTATTTGACCTGACTGTGCTGCTGCTCTTGGATTTCAACCTGATTTGAACACATACATTCAAGACTTAAGAGACATCTTAAAAACCAAACTTAGAAATTTTGTATTTCTTATACTGAAAAAAGACTGTGTCCAAGTTTGAAGAGTAAAGAAGATGCATTTAGTTGGAAGCTCTATTAAAAAGAGTAATAGATTCAGGGAAGTACAGAATGTTCACTCCTCTGGTCTTGCAGGGAGCAAACATTTTAGGCTTCTTATGACATAAGAGCCCTTAACCCAGAAGTATATAAAGCCAGCCATATGATCTTATAGATTGACTTGAACTGAATTTCTGTCTCTTATAGCTGAAAAAGGCCTAACACAGTATCAAATGGTTCCTTTTTCCGTTTAACTTACATTATCTTTCTTACTTCTATTCTCTTTCCTTGTTCAACTCATAGGAATATCTCATCCTTTACACCTTTAGGGAATTTGCCATCTCATTTGTCACCATTTCATATTTTATATTATTGATTTTTATGTAGTTGTCTGGTTTTTATCAATAAATTGCAAGTTCATAGAAAGTAAGATCCTAAACTTCTTTGAATTACACCTAGTATAACTTCTTTCCACACAATAGATGTTCAGTTAGTATTTGGAAATGAGAATGAATGGCAGACATGGAGAAATTCACATGCCATAGGGTTAATGAAGTTGCCACTCATTAATTCATTCATCAAATACTTATTAGATATTTACTGTATATATGGGAATGAACTTAGTCTGAAGATACATGTATTCTTCAGAAATGTTACAGATTCCCAGCATGTTGATCATTCAGGAGAAGATTTTGGAAGAACCACATCTAAGTTATCATTTCACATTCAAATACAGAATACAGCTCAGCCTACTGGACAGAATATAGATGCAAATTCCCTGTGTTTAATATCTGTCATTAAAATGACAGCAATAAAGCCTAAAACCCAAAAAGGGAAAATCAGCTGGGTCCTTATAGATTGTTGCAGCCAAGAGCAATAAAAACTAAATCAATCACAAATTGTGGCAATAGATAATTTAGCTGGGACTGGAAATTAAATGGAAGGACATTTCCAGCATTCAGCCCCATTTGTGGGAGGATGAACATGCCCTCAGAATTCAGATGGACTTCAGTGAACAGTCAAGGGTGACTATAGGAGAAAGAAGAGAAAATTATTTAAATAAGATTTAAATTGCTTTGTTTCTTTATTCCTCCAAAGGTTGCCTTTGTTACTACACTGCAATATTTAGCTATCAAGATTTCTGACACACTGTGGGTTCCTTGGCATTTTAACCCTTGTTCAAGGAGAAGAAAGGCAGCTCTCCTGATAGTGGGCCTATAGTCTGGGCAGCTGGAGCCCAATCATCAGCTTCTTGATAGGGCTGGTTCTGGAGAAGGGATTTTTGGTACAGAAGCAAACATGGAGAGAGGTGAGGAGTACTCTTAGGAGCCAGGAGATCTCTGTTCCAGACCTGTTTCTGCCACGGTCAAGCACAGGTAGACAAATCTGGGCTTCTAAATTCTCACTGGCAAAGGGAAAAGATCTAACTCAGTGGCCTCTTAATGGTTAGATTTTGTAATTCCATTATTAACGATCAGTAGAAGTCCCAGTATCATGGCCTTGACCTTGAGAAGTTTGGCTACTAGACTGAGTGAATGCCTTGAGTTTAGGAACTCCTCCTCCCCACCACCCCAGAAAACATTACATCTAGAATTAATGGATGAATGAATGACCAATGGGCAGTCTACCGTTATTTGTGAATTGGCTCTCTAGTTCACCGCAGTATTCCCAGTGAAGGATCATTTTTTTTTTTCTTATTCCAAATACAGTATCACTTTTTCCTTTGGGCTGATGCAAGAATTTCTGCATTCATTTCCAATGTTTGCTGTCTCTGAAGGGGATTTCCATTGGATGTTAAGCCATCTTTTCTGATCCATCCAATATGGGCTATTGGCTTTGTATTACAACATGCAGGAAAGAGAGTCCAAGCCCTTTCAGGAGAAATGGATGGGGCTCAAGGGTATTCCAGCTACCTTTGAAGACCCTGAAGGCAATATTTTAAGGAACAAAATGCCTGCCCCCCTGCCATTGGCATGAAGAGTTGATGTAGGCCAGTCACGTAAATACAGATGAATGAACTTAGATGAACGTGTTACCTGTAAGGTGGGGCGTCCAAGTGACAGTGGACAGTGTCAAGAACAAGGAATGAAAAGGACGGAGTAGAGAGTGACTAGGAAGACTCTTTGGAAAGTGTCAGCTGATCAGTGGATTTTATAACCATGTTCAAGGCCATTCTAAAGGCCTCAAGAAATTTCTTTGGATATGAAAGTTAATATTTAGCGAACTATTGATAAAGGGACATGGATAGCTTCTTTGAACTTTAGGAGGGAAACCCAGTTTGGAAACAGAAAACAAGTTAAGCTCTTAAACATTCTGACTTTCATTTCTAGCATCAGGATTGTTACCTGTTTCTGGAACCCAGCAGGCTTTCTGTTCTTCCAGGACCCTGTTCTCTCTACCAACCTCCATACTCCTTTTATCCTTTTAAACTTCCATTTCAAGTTCTTTCTAAAGCAGAAAGATCTGCCAGATGTTCTCAGCCATCTCTTCACCACCTACTCACAGAATTTACAATAATGACAAATATTTGGGGAGCATAGCAGACTGAGTTAGGCACATTACGTGTATTACCTTAATTGACCCTATCAAGAGGAAAGTATACGTATTATCCTCATTTAAAAATAGGAAAGCTGAGGCTTAAAGAGCTGAAGCCAATTTTCCCAGTGGAGCTGGGAGTCAAAGTCATGCATCCTAAATCCGGGCCCACATGTTGAACCCACTACAGTACCGCATGACCTCTACTGTAATGATTAGAACTGGCCCTTCCGAAATAATCATTCACTGTTTGCTTTAGATATGGTTTTTATTTCTGTATCCCTGGAATGCTGTTTAGATCTCTTCTGCCAACCTGGCCCTAAGGTCTGTAGACCCATGCTCATGCCCCTGCCCTTCTTGCCACTGCCTCCTCTGTCCCCTCCGTTCTACAGTGAGAGCACAGTGACACCAGCATGGCAGGTCTCTCCAAGCCCGCTGTCTCCTTGGGGCCCTAATTAATTGCTTATTCAAGACCAATTTCCTACAGGATTGTCCTTTTGTCCACCTCCGTCTCTCTGCTAAGCTGTAAGAAGCCCAGGAGGCAATGTAAAATGATTAGTCCCCCTGTGTACACACAGCCTCAGCGCAGCTGGGCTGCAAAGCCAGTTTATTATCTTAAGAAGAGGATCTGGTTTAGCCTGAGTTTACATCTCATCTGCCTCCCATTCATTAGATGAGCTCTGGGGCTCGGCTTACATTGCATAAACTCAGCTGGTATGTATACAATGCCAGCAATATGGAGGAGGCTAACATGTGTTGAATACATCTACTGCATCTCAGGTCTCTGAAGGTCACTCACTAAAGTAATATATGGTGCTAGTGTTGGTGGCTGAAGGTCAAGTCATCTTGCTTTTCATAATGCATAAACCTGAAACTCACTCAGACACCAATCATATGACCTAAACCTTGGAACAAATATTTTACTAAGTAAATCAGTGAGCATGCTGGCATTTCTATTAACCTTCAATGCACTGTTGACAGAAAATGAATAATGATAAATAATAACTCAAGCCTGTAAATCATGCTTAGCATCAGAAGCAAGAAAAAATGCTCATGTGTGCTACCATCTGTTAGGAGGAGAGCAGCAGGGACTGGAGGAGAGGGGTGGGAGAAGAGAGAGCGGGCTGCTAGTGGCTGGGGTAAGCACCTTTTGGATTCAATAAACTGACCCAGGAAGGGTAAGCCACTCAGAGCAGGATTGATGGCTTAAGAAAAAATCCCTTTTCCTCCCGTCTTCTGTTTGATGGACATCAGTTCTTGACTTTGATCTGCCACCCTTGGGTCTTTCCTCTTTTCCCCATCTTCTGCCTCATTAAATCCATTTCCACTTTACCCACTAGGTTTCGGGCCATTTATAAAGGAGCCCTCTAATTAAGCAAAACCCTCTTGGTGACACTCCTCTCTTCCCCTCCCTGCATCTCAGTTATAGCAATTGGTTTTCCTTGCCCCATGGGCAGGAGTAGAAGCTGAACCGTTGCCCCCAGGTTGTCGCCCTTCCTTATAAACACCTTTGCAGAAGGAGGTCCCAGGCAGAAGGGCCTCCAGCCTCCCAGCCCAAAATGGTTTACTGTGATTCCAAACAATTTGACAAAACCCTAACCTGACCCCTAGGTCTTTACATGTGAAATGGTAAAGGCTCCATGAAACATTCCCCCTGTAGGGAAACCCTCAGTTCATTTGGATGGGGAAGTTCTAGAAGCTGATGCGTGGCACCGAGGGAACCTCTTCCTGGGGCTTCATTTGCTCTTCTCTTTCTTTCAGTGGAGCCAACATTTGCCAATTTATCATTGCCTTCAAATGCATTCTGACCAAGAAACACACAAAAGCATGGTCTATGTTCAAATGTCTTGGAATAAAAATCCCCCCTTATCATTTTCTGTGGGCCCTGACCCTGGATTCACTGAGAAGCCTGTCTCGAGATCACACTGACCCCTTCTCTTTGCCTTATGACCCCAGCCTGCCCAGACAACAGGCTGCTAGAGAGGAAGCCAGGACTTTCAACAGACTTTCCATCTCAGACCCCATGTTTTGTTCTCCAAGAGAGATGGGGAGCAGCCATGCCCGCAAGGGTGCCAGCTCATTGGGTTGAAAAGGATATTACTGAGCATAATGTGTGGCCCTGGAGCTCTGTCCATGCTGACTGCTTTGTGAGTTAAGTGTGTTCTTCTTCTTGGGAATTGTATAATCAAAGAGAGAATGCTTTCCTTTTACTGTCTGAAACATGAGTCTTCTCTGAATGCCAGTAATTTGAAGTCTTTCTGTACCCCTCATCAGAATTATGCTAAGTGATAATAACCCAGAGAGTGTAAATGGAAGAGAAGTAGTGCTAGTTGCTCATATCTGCCTTGGCCTTTCCTTTACTAGCTGTTGGATCTGTTTCCCCATTTGGATTTGGGGCCTCAACAGCGAATCGGCAGAGAAATGCGGCCAAAGAGCACTCAGTGTTCAGTGGGAACTGCGCTGTGAACTCCCCTCCACACTGAGTAACTGTGGGCCTCACCCTCTGGGCCTCAGTTTCCCTTTCCATTAAATTGTGAATTTGTGTTATAGGTTCTCTTATCACTGTCTTTTTGCCCTCCCTTTCTTTTTATTTCCTTACTGTCCCCATTTTTTTAATTAGAGGGGAAAACATGAAAGAAAAAAATGAAAGGAAAAGCAGAAAATTAGCATTTTCTTGGCTTCACATTTCGGTTATTAATATTGCAATTTGGAGTAATGAAATTCACAAAATGCAAGAGGTTTAAGGTTTTCCTGGAGGGGTGAACTCCATCTCATAGTATATGGCTGGAATTTCAAGGTAAGGTTCATTATGCAGAATGCACAATGTGGGCAAGCTAACAATGCCATAAACCCTTCACTTTTGCATTTCTTGACTTTAATGTTGCATTACTGTAGGTTTTGAGTTTTAATATGTTGTATAAATACAGAATACCTATTTGTAAGTATAGGCACCACGCAAGGGAGGATTTTTCTGTTTTAAATCTCAGGCTTTGAAAGCCCAACTGTGTTTGCTCTCTGCTTGACTTTGTTAGAAAGCAGGTGGGAGAAAGTAGGGCAGGGTGAGTTACCTAGGAACAATCCTCATTTATGTCCAAATCCATTATGAAAGGCAGAGCCTTGTTTTTTACCCTCACTGGAGTTTGCAGAAGATTTAGTAATGGAGACTGGAGGCTCGTGGGAGGGGAAGCATCAGGATAAAGGAGAGATTCTGCTTGGCTCATCCCTGGCACCTGCCCAGGCCAGCCCTTCCTTTGGCTCTGCTGATCATCAGTGCCAGCTCCCTCTCTTGTCGTCTCTCCGATTAATGATGTTGTTCCCACTGAGCAGTGGGTGGAAGTCTCTGGGCAACAGAGAAGATGAGAGTAGTTGCACAGTTTATCTCTAGCAGAGGACATGGTAAATTCCCTGTACTTTACATGGCCCATCAGTGAATGGGGGATGGATGTTCTCCAGGGGATAATGTTGGGTTCCCACTGTCAAGGACCTCCCAGGCCCTCAGCCAGTCTGACTAGGTGCTCTCCACCATCAGAGTCACCAAAGGGACTACTCTTTTCTCTGTTAGGGGACATAGTCAGTCTCAGCACTCATGGTTGTCTGATGGGAGGCCCTGTGACCCATGGCTGGGCTCCTATTGATCTTATTGGGCATGGACTGAGCTGGGAAATAGATTGATATTATAGGAGAGACTAATATTGTGGAGAGGCAGGATTGGGAAAGAAAGCAGAAGTCAACTTTCAGAACTCAAAAATCAAATGATTTATACCCCAGGACTTCATTTATGAGCCCTTCTGCAGGACTCACCAATCTGCCCGGAGCACCATTCTGATGCACGCCATGCCCCTAAGGTGACAGCATCTCAGCATTGTACGTGCTTGAAGCCAAGGGAGGCCCTCAGGGTAACATAGCTCTTCTCAGATCTTTTCTCCTCTAAACTGCCACAACCTTAAGGCCTGTGCCCCTTCTAAGATGCTTGACACCTTTTACTCTGCCTTGACCATTGGTTTACTCTGTCTCCTCTACTTTCCTTTGAGGTAAGATTTTCTCATGTCATAATCAGTCGACTCAGCGTTTATGGCATCTACCATATGCCAGATGCACTAATGGGAATGAACCCATCTGCCAATGCAGGAGACACAAGAGACTCAGGTTCAATGCCTTGAAGTAGGAAAAGGCAACCCACTCCAGTGTTCTTGCCTGGAAAATTCCATGGAGAGAGGAGCCTGGCAGGCTACAGTCCATGAGGCCAAAAAGAGTCAGACACCACTGAGTGATTGAACACACACACACACACACACACACATACATCATGTTCCAAGCCCTTGGTATCTATTATATCCATTTAATAATACATAAGACTATGGTCCTTGCCTTCAAGAAAGGATATTACATGAGTAAGCGTGCTCACTCTTTGGGATGGTGCTGTGATAAATAAGCACACACAAAGGGAGAAGAAATTCTCTCTGCCTCAGGCAGTGGAAGCTTGGAAGAGTGAAAGTACATTCAGGGAATGCCAAGCAATTTACTATGATTGTTACTTAGGACTAAAGGGCGGTCCCAGTGAAATTGAGATTGAAAAGTAGGTTGAGGCCTGGAGGTCAAGGGCATGTCTATGTCCTTGCCTGCTACTGCTACTGCTAAGTCACTTCAGTCGTGTCCGACTCTGTGCGACCCCATAGATGGCAGCCCACCAGGCTCCCCCGTCCCTGGGATTCTCCAAGCAAGAACACTGGAGTGGGTTGCCATTTCCTTCTCCAATGCATGAAAGTGAAAAATGAAAGTGAAGTCGTTCAGTCGTGTCCGACCCTCAGCGACCCCATGGACTGCAGCCTTCCAGGCTCCTCCATCCATGGGATTTTCCAGGCAAGCGTACTGGAGTGGGGTGCCATTGCCTTCTCCGTGTCCTTGCCTAGAATTGCACATTAAAGAAAAGAAAGAAAGAAAGTGAAGTCGCTCAGTCCTGTCTGACTCTTTGCAACCCCGTGGACTGTAGCCCATCAGGCTCCTCCATCCATGGGATTCTCCAGGCAAGAATACTGGAGTGGGTTGCCATTTCCTTCTCCAGGGGATCTTCCCGACCCAGGGATAGAACCCAGGTCTCCCGCATTGTGGGCAGACACTTTAACCTCTGAGCCACCAGAATTGCACATTAACACTTGATTACTGCAGGACTGGAACTAGAGGCCTGGGGGAGTCTACATCTGGAGAGTCTTCATGAGACCAAGCCTGGGTCTTCTAGCATCTGCAGCCAAGCCAGGGCTACTGCAGTTAGCAGACTTATATGGGTGCTCTGAGGTCTACCTGCCACATTTTGAAGAGCATGCAAAATCTCCCCTTTCCTGAAATACTTTTCTATCTCAAAACTCAACATCGTTGGTATTATTCATGTGGGTTCAAGTATGGTGTTCTGAAGGCATAGGTTAAGCTCCAAATATTTCACCTGGTGAAGACAACATGTTTTGATGTTACTTGTCATGAAAACCTGGGACCATTTCAGAATCACAAACCTAGCAGGCATCTCAGAACATCTGGAACTAGAAGATACTAAGTCCATGATAGAAGCCCTCTTGAAGGGAGTAGAAAAGTGGTTCTAGAAGCAAAGGTTACTCTTGTCCCGACCTAGAACAACCTAGATTCTCTCAGAGCTCTTCTTTCCTAAGTCAGAACTGAGGACTTCCACTAACCCACCTTGAGGTATGTAAGTCAGGATTGAGGACTTTCACTAAACCATGTCAGGACATGTGCTCTTGTATATTTGTGCTAAAAGGAAGAAAATTACCCTCTCTGTGCTAGGATACAGTGGTGCCAGCTGATACATTAGCATCCTGATCTGACATGGCTGTCAGAAAAATTATCCATGACCCAGAAAGGCCACACTAAAGGTGATTTATCCCCTTACTTGGCTTTGGCTGAGCTCTCCCCAGAGAAGGCCACACCAATTAGGCAAAAAATAAGGCAAATTGTGTGTGTTGTAATGCCTGGTGTTGACTGCTAGCTACCCCAGAGAGGCTTACAAATTAATTTCCTCATCGTATCCTTGTTCTGAAACCAGTTCCAAAATGGAAACCTCAGCACTTTATCTTCTTAATCTCTTATTCCCTTCTCATCCACTTTTTTTCAAAACAAAATTAAATCATTTAGCAACGATTTTAATAAGCACTAAAAAGTGTAATGAACCAGATAATGAAGAAGAACTCATATTATTTTCTTTATCTACTTTGTAGTTAATTTATTTTGTATGTTTCCTTTGCATGCCTCTTCCCTGAGAGGCTTTTCAACATTAGGGTTGTATTGTAGGTAAATGTTTCATTTAGTTGCACTGAAACCTCATAAAAGAAAAAAAAGAAAAAAATCCAGATTTGAAAGCTGGATGAACTCCTGTCCAGATCACCCAGGACAGGATTTCAAAGCTTATGCCCGGGACATAGTGCCCCCTTTTGGGACTTGGTGTCACTCAGGCCCCAGTGAATTCCCTCTCAAGATCAATCCAAATATTGGTCCCTCCTGAGACTAAGGAAGCCATGCTAATTTCTACTTTGAGTGTGAAGTACAGTTGGAATAAGAGGTATGGCCCATGCTGGACTGGACTTCTCCTAGTCTAGAGTTATGATCCTTGGTTGAGAGGGTCCAGACTAGGATGTAACTGAAGCTACAGGATCCAAAGTCCAGGCACTCCTGTCTCCTAGGAGTTCTTCCACATGGCTGAGCATCATTTGCCCATTCTCTGTAAGATGCTCATTACTATTCCATAACCCATTAAGCATGTAGATTAGGTAGGGAAATTAGGTGGGTATTCCTTTCAGTGGCTCCTCATAGGAATGGTCCAGGTGATGGGACAAGCAGAGTGGACCACCTAAAGACTACTTCTCTGACACTGCATCCACCTTGCTTACAGCCCCCAGAGTGAAGTAGACCAGCCAACCTGGGGATATTAGACAGAATGGATAGTACAGAATATACACAAAAGCCATCTTCCCCCACCCCAAGTACA
The DNA here is from genome assembly GCF_002263795.3 of Bos taurus. NCBI lineage: Eukaryota > Metazoa > Chordata > Mammalia > Artiodactyla > Bovidae > Bos > Bos taurus. The sequence goes on from NC_037355.1 coordinate 32,400,072, forward strand.
GAGTATTTCCGTTTAAGTGAAAAGAAAATACAAGTGTATTTGTTAAACCCAATCCCCAGGTTTGAAAGCGTGTAAAGGAAGGTGGGAAGGGGGGAAAAATAAGAAAAGAGGGAAAAAGAAAGAAGGAAATTCACTTATTTAGTTGCACATCAGGACATTTTAGAAGGAAAAATACATCTATTAAATGGCAACAAGCATGATCCAGATGGCTCAGTGGGTAAAGAATGCACCTGCAGTGCAGGAGACACGGGTTCAAATCCTGGGTTGGGAGGACAGCATGGCAACCAACTCCAGCGTTCTCGCCTGAAGAATACCATGGGCAGAAGAGCCTGGTAGGTCACAAAGAATTGGACATGACTGAAGCAACTGAGCGCATGACCCTAATTGGTTTAACCTTGAAGATGAGATTGAGGATGAGGTTCCTGGAGACTGTTTAGAGTTTAGGATTACTAGCCTCTGGGAAAAAAAATACAGAAGGAAAAGGGATCAATGGTGAGAGATATTTGCCTCCCAGAGAGGCAATCTGGGGGTATGTGTGAGGAAGGAAATTCCTTCCTACACAGAAGGTATCTGTGTAGGAGGAGGACCCTTAAGCTTCTGGACTCTAGGGAGAAGTATGGACTGAATTATAGATAAGTATTACTCAGCTCTCTCCGAGTCCTTCATGGAAGCCCAGGGTGGAGCAGAATGAGTTGTACAACCTGGCTGTGAACCCTGACTTTCCCATTACTGGCATGGTATTTCTCAGGGCCTCAGTTTCCTCATCTTCACAGTTGATATGAAGATTGGGCCTATCACATGGGTAGCTCACCGGTACCACTTGGAATAAAACTCATGACCCAGGACTGTGAATGCCGGCAGGTCCTCACAACCCCTGGGGCTTCTGTAGATGCTTCCTGTGGCTCTGAGCCCGTTCCTCTCACCCACCCCTCTTGCTTTGCTCAAGCTCTCCTCCTCCCCTGCAAACTCCTGATGTCCTCGGCTCTGTGCTAACAAGGGGTTTTCGGGATCGGGGATTGATTAAAATGTAGTGGCATACCCTCATTTTGCGTCACCGCGTGTGTGACTAATAGCCATGGAATTCATGCCACAGATAAATAATTGGCCCTTCAGCCATCTTCCATGTCTTCAGAGACGCGCAGCCATGATCTATCACAGCCACAGACATCTCAATGAGCATCATCTCTAGATCATAATAGATCATGTTACATTTGTATATGCTCAGGAACATAATTTACTATTAAACAGGGCCAAGATCAGCTCCAAAGAAATTATCCTTCCGCAGAAGCGGACTCTTCGACTGCATTATATGCACGGTACGCTTTTTAAAATATTAATTATATTGTAAACTAAAGGTTTACTTTACCTATCATAAATCTGAGTGTCTCTTCTTTCTGTGTGCCCAATAAATATACTTCTCATCAACTTTTAATTATGTTGTTTGCATTATCCTGTCCTGAGGATGAGAGGGCATGCTAAATCATGGCCTTCTAATGTGGACCGCAGCATAAGTTTAGTTAATTAAACCATATATTTTATTAGTTCTTGCACCTTCATCTTGTAAAACTATGCATTATTATGCTGAAGGGGGGGCATAAAATAACACAGCAAGGGTGTTTTTATGATTGTTGTTGTTATTATTATTAGTATATCTGGAGAGTCAGATAATTTAGGAAAAGTTGAATTGTATTATGTCTTTATGGTCCTGCTGCCCTCTGGACTCTCGCCATACTTTCTTTCTGAAAGGTGGACATATTATCAAAAGGCCAGGACGCAGTTTTGAGATCAATTCCAGACCTGAGGATGAAACTTGAGCTTGTGGGATACAAACAAGGCAAAGAGCAGCTCCCCAGATAGACTCATCCAACCCAACTCTTCTCTTCCTTTATTTTGTGCCTTTGGGCAAATGACCTTTGATATGTAGGAGCATTTCTCTCTTTAATTCACACAGAAAAATCATAGGGACTTAGAAATATTAACAGTTCTCGTTCCAGATTTTAGAGAGGTTAGCCATGGCTTCTAGCATGGATGTCTGAGGCATCCCTAAAGGTAGGAAGCTTGAGAAGGAGATGAAGCGATAGAGATCCAAAGCCCGATTGGGTGATATTGAAGGTATGCCTCTGTACTATAGGTCAGGAGTTGCTGATAAGTAGAAGCTTAGGAGCCAAAAAAAAATTGAGTTGAAATCTTGCTTTGCCATTTACCAGCCAAGTGACCAAGAAAATAGACATCTGACTCCAGACTCAGTTTCCTCATCTGCAAATGGGGTGCATAAAACTACCCCTTAAAATTATTGTGATGAGTAAGGGAGCTATGTCAAGGGTTTGACATAGTGCTGAAACATGTGTAATAATTGGGTTACCTGTTGCTGCTACTGCTGCTTCTACTCTTATTGTTGATATTCCCGGAATCTGTTAGGTCTGATGAGTGGCTGCACAGCCTTGACCTGAGTTGCAGGCCCAGGGGACCAAATCTGCAGCGTCAGTCAATGGCTGTACCATAACACAGCTTGACCCAAGCCGCTCTTGAATGAAGATGGCTGGCGCTGATAGCTAAAACTCTTGTTTCTGGCAAATTCTCTATGTCCTCTCTTAAGCCCATGTTGACCACTGATTTGCATTGTCCTGTAAGGTTCCAATTGCTCTGTCAACCATCCCTTGGCTGCAGACCACTGTCTGTAGTCATTCTCCTGACTTTCCCATGGAGACATGCATCGCCATCCTCTTCTCTGCAGGAGTAGAGGCAGACCTGCTCAGAGATGCAGGGGGCTGCCACCCCATTCAACAGAGAAGGTCCCTTTCCATGCCTGCTCCTTTATAACCAACTCCAAGGAATGTGTTGCCTTTATCAGCTACCACATTCTCCTCCCCTCTCTCCTACCACCAAAAAAGTAAATAAAGAGCAGAAGCAAGATCTGTTTTATTTCAACTTTTAAAAGCCTTTGAAGGCACAGCTATTTGAGAACATTTTAAAAAGTGTTTCGTTACTTAACTGCTGCTCAGGTGGTGAAGCCCCCCTCATTCTTCCCACAGGGAAGGGAAGAAAGGGAGGTTGTGTTTTATGGTTGGCTCAGGCTTTTCTCCTACCCACCCCCCCCAACCCCCAGCTGGAGGGCCCTCCATTTGCGCTGCCCTCCAGGCCAGAGTCCTCAGCAGAATGTGCAATAAACAAAGGCAGTGAGTCACAGCAAAATGGCCAGGGTTGACTGGAAGAGCCTTTGCTTGAAGCTCCCTCCCCTGCAGGAGTGTGGGTGGGGACCAGGGCAAGGAATTCCCAGAGGAAGACTTCTCGCCTATAATGGATCCCATATGCCCAGGGCTGAGTTCTGATATTCTCCAGTCCTGAAGCACCTAGGCTTTGATTTTTATTTTATTTTTGGATGGATGGAGGGATAGAATCACTATGCTTGGGCCTCAGATCTCAAGTCGACTGTTCGGCATTAAATAAAGCATTAAACACAAAGGTGCATTTTTTTCCCCCCAGTGTGCCTGTGTGTGGTCTCACCTCCTCCTGCTGCCCTGAGTGGCTCTCAACTCCCTTCCCTTAAGACTATCTTTATCTACCTGTTTTAAAAATTGCAGAGAGGTTCGTGCTCTTAACTATGAAAATGTCACTTGCATTTCCCTCATCTAAGGACCCTCAAGGGCAGTTGACACTTTCCTCAATGTATCTTCCTGTGGATGGGATAGAGCTGTGAAGAGCAGAGGAAAAAGTGGAAGGGAAGGGATTTCAAAGGAGGTCTCATATCTAAGAGTCAATGATTCTAGTCTAGTCAAGTAGCTGAGAGAATGAAAATTAGAGAATTTTTTGTGCCTTGAACTAAATATTACATAAGCTTATCCCCTTTTTGTTGCTATTTTGCAGAAAGGAAAGCAAAGAAAGTTAGAGCAAGATCTCCCCTGTTGACAAAAAGAAATTTTCAACTATGTTCTAAAAATCTGTAATGTAAAAGGCCAAGCAAGGGCTCCCCAACTCTATTTTTTTAAATCTAATGTCAAGTTCACACTCCTTGATGGGTATAAGGAATTTCAGTAATCAGTGGCTACAGGCAGGGAACTTCTGAGAAGACATAAGCTTGAATCATCATAGACTGAATCCATTGACAAATCCAAGAGGATCCGGATGGAGCACAGACCTGGAGCAATTTGTGTTTGATCTGATGGACTCCTTATCTCCGTCAGGACAGGAGGCTTTGCAGGAAAGCAGAAGCCAAACTAAATTCCAGATGGAGAGGAAATCCAAGTGTCACTCTGGGATGCCGATGATCTGGTTTAGTCATTAAGAATGCCACAGCTAACAGAAAGCTTCAATCTGAGCCGTTAAGAATTTACTAGTTTTGTCTCTCAACCCCTACCGCGGGAGACCCCTGAACCTTTATTTTCCTTTGAGGCTGTCCTGGGTTTTCTTCTTTAACATTGTCCCTGATTTATGGTATGTCCACATTTCCCTGGATAGTACCATCTTTTGAGTTATACATCATCAGGGTGACTCATTGTGATGATGTATGGCCCCAATACATCATCAGAGCTCCTTGCTCTGCCGTTGCACTAATGATATGTTAGTGTAATACATCTCCGGGCTGAGCTGCAGCTGTGATGGATGGTGCTGAGGGTGATGGGAGCCCATGGAGAGGGGACTGAGGAGCAGGCTCTGGGTAGGAACAGGAGGAAAATCAGTCAATCCCAAGTCTGCCTTCTTTCCTGGTACCAGTGCCCATATTGAATTTGTACTGTGATATGCATCCTGCAACCTTAAAGAAACACAGAAGCATGTATTATCTGCAAAAGGAGTGTTGGCTCAGAGCTCATGCACCCTAGAGGTACCTTAGAGGTTTTATCTATATACACCACCTAATGAAGAGGTAGGTGTTGTTGAATTGAGGTGTCTGTTGAATTGAACTAGGCAAAGAGGAGCAAAACTGAAGGTGAGCTCTGCAATAAGAACTTTTTTCCAGCAGGAGGGAAGTGAGTCCTTACAGAAGAATGCAGCATCAGAAAGCTGCTACCCTTACTCGTAACTCCCCAGTGGAGTTTGGATGGGACTGCTCTGTGGTTTCTCAGCTGCTTTTCTCTCTGCCTTGTTGTCAGTGCTTATTCCTGCCCGGAGCTTCTGACTAAGCTGTAAACTGTTTGCTTTAAGGGAACTTTGAAGCATGAGTGTTTGTTGGTGGACGGACCCAAGTGCTGGACTGAACCCATGTCATCCATTAAATAGCTGGGACTCAGTTTCCTTATCTGTAAATAAGATTAATAATATAACTCCCTAATGAGTAAAATAAAAATAACACAACCTCTTTTTGAGAGTTGTTGTGAGGGCTGTGGGGTGAATAGCTCTAAAGTGCTAGAACAGAGTATGGAATACATATTCACTAATGTTAGCTGTTACTACAACTACTGCTGAATTCCATGTCCCACCTGCTACAATCCTGTGTATTCTCTTACTTGGAAGATGTCAGTGTACATTAACTTATTAAAAGAGCTGGGGGATTCTGCAGTTAAGAAAATGAAATGCTACTCTAATTCTGATGGGCTGAGTACTCTGACAAATCCCCCTGCTAAAATACACCTAGAATAGGGAAAATTACAACTAATACATATTTTTTGAGCTGAAATTCACATAACAGAAAATTAGCTATTATATAGTACAATTCAGTGGCATTTAGTGTATTTCTAGTGTTATATACCACCACCGCTATCTAGTTCCCAATTTTCATCATCCCAAAAGAAAAAGTCTGGATTCATTAAGTAGTCACTCTCCAATTCTCCTCTTTCCCATTCCCTGGCAACTACCAATCTCCCTTCTGTCCCTATGGACTCAACTATTCTGGATTTTTCCTATAAATGAGTCATATGATAGGTAACCTTGTGTGTCTGACTTCTTTCATGCAGCATAATACTTTTGAGGTTTATCCCCTTTGTAGCACGTAATGGTACTTGTTTTCAAAAAATTGAAATTTAGTTGATTTACAATGTTGTGTTAGTTTCAGATATATAACAAAGTGATTCAGTTGCACAGATATATATACATACATATGTTTATATTGTATATGTATATATATATTCTTTTAAAAATTCTTTTCCGTCTTAGGTAATTGAATATAATTCCCTATGCTATACAGTAGGACCTTGTTGTTTATTTACTTTATATATACTGGTGTGTATCTGTTAACCCCAAACTCCCAATTTATTCCTCTCTCCCACTTCCATTTTGGTAACCCCAAGATTGTTTTCTTTGTCTCTGAGTCTGTTTGGGTTTTGTAAATAAGTTCATTTGTATCATTTTTTTAGAGTAAACATGTAAGTGATATCATGCGATATTTGTCTTTGTCTGACTAGGTGATAATTTCTAGGTCTACCCATGGTGCTGCAAATGGCATTCTTTTTTTATGGCTGAGCAATATCCCATTGTGTATACATATCTTTACCCATTCATCTGTCATTGGGCATCTAGGTTGCTTCCATGTCTTGGCTATTGTAAATAGTGCTCCTTTGAACATTGTCATGCATGTTTCAAATTAGAGTTTTCATGTTTTCTGGATATATGCCCAGAGTGGGATTGCTGGATCATATGGTAACTGTCATTTTAGTTATCTAAGGAGCATCCATAGTGGCTGCACCAATTTGCATTCTAACCAACAAGGATCTACTATATTGCATATGGAACTCTGCCCAATGTTATATAGTGGACTGGATGGGAGGGGAGTTTGGGAGAGAATGGATGCATATATATGTATGGCTGAATCCCTTTGTTTTTCACCCGAAACTATCACAACACCATTAATCGGCTATATCCCAATACAAAATAAAAAGTTTTTATAAAATATGGTATATATGTCAATGCTGGGGCTTCCCAGGTAGCACTAGTGGTAAAGAACCCGCCTGCCAAATCCAGGGAACATAAAAGTCACGGGTCCAATCCCTGGGTCAGGAAGATCCCCTGGAGGAGGGCATGGTAACCCACTCCAGTATTCTTGCCTAGAGAATCCCATGGTCAGAGGAGCCTGGCGGGCTATAGTCCACAGGGTCCCAAAGAGCTGGGCACGACTGAAGCAGCTTAGCGTGTATGTATGCGTGTCAACCCCAGTCCCCAGTTATCAGCCTCCCCTCTTGCTGCCCATGTGCTTGTTCTCCAGTCTGTGTCTTTATTTCTGCTTTGCAAATGAGATCATCTATACCATTTTTCTAGATTCCACATATATGCATTAATACATGATATTAGGTTTTCCTCTTTCTGACTTCTCTCTGTATGACAGTTTCTAGGTTCATCCACATCTCTACAGATGACCCAGTTTTGTTCCTTTTGTGGCTGAGTAATATTCCATTCTGTATATTATTCTTTATCCATTACACTATTGATGGACATTTAGGTTGCTTTCATGTCCTGGCTATTCTGAATAGTGCTGCAATGAACATTGGATTGCTTGTGTTTTTTGAAACTATAGTTTTCTCTGAGTACATGCCCACTAATGGGGTTGCTGGGTAATGTGGTAGTTCTATTTTTAGATTTTTATGGAAGCTCCATATATTCTCCATAGTGACTGTCCCAGTTACATTCTCACCAACAGTGCAAGAGGATTCCCTTTTCCTTATACCCTCTCCAGCATTTATTGTTTGTAGATTTTTTTTTAATAATGGCGATGGTGACTGCAGCCATGAAATTAAAAGACACTTACTCCTTGGAAGGAAAGTTATAACCAACCTAGATAGCATATTCAAAAGCAGAGACATTACTTTGCCAACAAAGGTCCGTCTAGTCAAGGCTATGGTTTTTCCAGTGGTCATGTATGGATGTGAGAGTTGGACTGTGAAGAAGGCTGAGCGCCGAAGAATTGATGCTTTTGAACTGTGGTATTGGAGAAGACTCTTGAGAGTCCCTTGGACTGCAAGGAGATCCAACCAGTCCATTCTGAAGATCAGCCCTGGGATTTCTTTGGAAGGAAAGATGCTAAAGCTGAAACTCCAGTACTTTGGCCACCTCATGTGAAGAGTTGACTCTGATGCTGGGAGGGATTGGGGGCAAGAGGAGAAGGGGAGGACAGAGGATGAGATGGCTGAATGGCATCACTGACTCAATGGACGTGAGTCTCAGTGAACTTCGGGAGTTGGTGATGGACAGGGAGGCCTGGCGTGCTGCGATTCATGGGGTTGCAAAGAGTCGGACACGACTGAGCAACAGATCGGATCTGATCTGATTCTGATTGGTGTGAGGTGATGCTTGCTCGTAGTTTTGGTTTGCATTTCTCTAACCATTACTGATGTTGAGCATCTTTTCATGTGTTTGCTGGCTGTCTATATGTCTTCTTTGGTGAAATGTCTATGTAGGTCTTCCACCCATTTTTTGATTGAGGCTTTTGGTTTTTTGATATTGAGCTGCATGAGCTGTTTGTATATTTTGGACATTTATCCTTTGTCAGTTGTTTCATTTGCAAATATTTTCTTCCATTCTGAGGGTTGTTATTATCCATCATTTTTGGCTTGAATTATCAGTACTACTTTTATCTCATATCACTTTTAAGTGTCTGATTTTTCTCTTTCACTCTTTTTAAGATCTTTTGCCTTTAGTATGGGTACAGATTTTATTGTTATATGTCTAATGTAAAGTTCCTACAATTTAGTAGCATATATTATGTCCTATATCTCTGAATTACATTAAAGAAGATTAAACACAATTATTACAGAAAATGCCATGATGATATCAATAGTTACAGAAAAATCATTTGCTAAAATTAAGCAACTATTAACAAAAGGAAATAAAATGAGTCTTATGAGTCTTAAAAACAAAAAGTCTTATGAATAGAAGTGTTCCTCCTTAACTTTACCAAAAAAATCTAACAACTACAGAAAATAGCATTATAAATAGTGAAGTTAGAGTTATTCCCTGAAAAGGGGGAATAAGGAATTCGCAATATCATCACTCCTATTTAATAGTACACTTCTATTTAATAACTGGTGTGGTGGGAAAAGGTTATAAGGATGGAAATGAGGGAATAATATTGACAATAACATGTTGTCTAATCAGTTTACTGGAAACTCAAAAGAATCTAAAGATAAATTATAAAAATTAGTGAGAACTTTCAATGGTGGCTAGATATAAGATCCATATAAAAATTAATGGCATCTTCTATATCAAAAATAAACATTTAGAAGATGGAAAAAAATAAAAGTACACTATTTGTAATCACAATAATATACCTAGAAATAAATTTAACAAAATAGCTGTAATTCCTTGATGCAAAAACATTAAAAGTAAATACTGTAAGACATTAAAGAAAGTTAAGCAAGTTGAGAGTATTCTTTGCTTATGAGTTGAAAGACTCAAAATTGTAAAGATGTCAGTTCTCCTAAGTTGACATTGTAGAATCAATGCAATTCGGATAAAAATTCCAATTGAGGTTTGTTGAGAAACTTGATAAGCTATTTCTAAAACGTATATAAAAGAACAAATGTGCTCAAATAGCCAAAACACTAACTAAGGAAGATGAATAGGATGAGGGGACATTCTCTATTAGATATCAGGACTCATTTTCAACCAAATAATTAAGGTATGTCACTACTTTGAAGAGAAAGTTAATTTGGAAGAAAATACAGTCTAGACAGAATTCCATGCATAAATAAACACTTGATAAATGCCAGAGGAAACATCCCATCACTGAAGAATCAGTAAATAATTGGTTCAGGGACAGATGGCTTTAGTTAGGGGAAAATGAACTAAAATTATCTACTTACCTCATCCCACACAATCAATTCCAGATGAATCAGATGCTTAAATATAGATATTAAACAATTAAAATTTAGAAGGATATATAAGAAAATATCTTCTTAAAATTGAGTTAGGCAATGATTTCTTAAACACAGCTCAAAAAGGGCTAGTCAAAAGAGCTAAATCCAATGACATTAAACTAATAATTTTGTTCCTCCAAGGACATCATAAAGAGAATGAAAGACAAGCCATAATACTGGGAAATGTGTTTGTGCTGCATGTAACCAAGATTAGTATCTGAAAAAAAAAAATGAACTAATCAAAATGTTTTTTAAAAAGACACATTTTTAAAAAGAAAATAGTTGAAACAAACAAACTCTAATGATCCCCCTCTCCACAGAAAGATTGTTAGAACTAAGAAATGACTGCAACAAAGGCGCAGGATACAAAATCAGCATACGAAACCACTCGCATTTACATACGCTAGCAATTATGCAGCCAGAAAAGGAGATGAAAAAAATTCTGTCTATAAGAGGGTCAAAAAGAATAAAATGCTTAGGGATAAACTTAGTAAAGAAGATAAAATACTTGTACAGTGAAAACTACAAAATGTTGCTGAAAGAAATGAAAACAACACAAATAACTGGGAAAATATCCATGTTCATGGATTGGAAGATTCAATATGTTATGCCAATACTACCCAAAGTGACAGATTTAAGACAATTCCTACAAAGTCCCATTAGCATTTTTTTTTTCAGAAATATCTATTCAAGTTCTAGAAGAAAACATAAAGGAAAGCTTTATGATATTGAATTTGGCAATGATTTTTTGACTATGACACCTAAAGCATAGGCAACAAAATTAAAAATAGTTAAACTTGGCTACATCAAAACGTATGTGTATCAAGGGACACAATCAACAGAGTGAAAAAAGCAACCTACAGAATGAGGGGAAGTATTTGCACATCATATATATAGTGAGAGGCTAATATCCTGAATGCATGAAGAATTCCTACAGCTCATAACAATAACAGCAATAAAATAACTGGGTTAAAAAATGGACAAAGGACTTGAACAGACATTTCAAAGAAGATACACAAATAATCAACAAGCATATAAAAAGATGCTCAATATCACTAATCTTTGGGATAATGCAAAACCACAGTAAGAAGATACATAAATAGTCAACAAGAATATAAAAAGATGCTCAATATCAATAATCTTTGGGATAATGCAAAGCCACAATAAGCTATCACCTTACATCTATTAGTATGGAAATTGTTTTTTAAAGTTGGCAAGAATTTTAAAAATTTAAACTCTTGTACACTGTTGGAAGAAATGTAAAATGCTGTAATCACTGTGGAAAATAGTATCATGGTTCCTCAAAAAATGAAAAATAGATTACTATATGATCCAGCAACTTTACTTTGGGTATACATCGAAAGAATCAAAAGCAAGATCTTGAGGAGATATTTGCACACTCGTTTGTCGCAGCATTATTCACAGTAGTTAAAATGTGGAAGCTGAAACTCAAGTGTCCACTGATGGAGAAATCAAATTTGGTATATAGACAATAGAATATTATTCAGACTCAAAAAGGAAATTCTGACACGTGCTATAATGTGGATGAACATTAAAGACATTATGTTGAGAGAAAAAGACATTATTATGAGAGAAAAAAAAAGAGACATTATGTTAATTGAAATTAGTCACAAAAAGACAAATACTATCTGACTCCATTTATATGAGCTATCTAGAATAGTTGAATTCTGTTAACAAAAATAGACTTGTAGCTGCCAGGGGCTAGGGAAAGGGGAAAATGGGGAATTGTTTTTTAATGGGTATAGAGTGTCAGTTTTGCAAGATGAAAAAGTTTTGGAGATTCGTTGTACAATCAAGTATATAAATATACTTGATACTACTGAACTGTACAGTTAAAAAATGTTTAAGATGGTAAATATTGTGAGTATTTTACCACAATTTAATGAGTGGTTAAAGGACTTAGAAAAACATTTCAGAGAAAAAGTGTTATAGTGAAAAGTAAAAATAGGAAAAATGATCAAATTAGTAATCAGGGATATGCAAATTACCACCACAATGAGAGCCCATCTCATACCCACTAGGTTGCAAAAATTAAGACATTTGACAGTGCTAAGTGGTGATGGGATTGTGGAATTGGAAAACTCTTCCTCCTAAAGTGAGTGAGCTTCTAAGCAAATATATTTTTCAGAGACTGTGTCTATATGAACAATTAGAATCGCCCAAAGCAGCTCATCACCTCTCTGCTAGCAGCCCAATCTCACTCAATCCTGCAGAAGAAATACAGCCTCAGGCAGCAGAAGCAATGTGCTGACCAGGCCAAACCCTGGAACAGACACCCCACCTCTGGGCCACAGGACGACCCCACAGATGAAAGCCTGCAAACGCCTCATGGTGGATGGGGCAGGCGGGTTGAGGTGAAGTGCTAGAGGGACAGAGAGAACCCTAAAGAAACGAAACAAGCCCTAGAGTGCCCTGCCCAGTCACTGCTCCTGCGTGGGACCAGTCTTAGTCACACAAGGGAAATAGAAACTTTTCAGAAGGGCAGTTGGAAGCGCACCAAACTTTGTGGTACAGAACTGCCTGGGCAAAGACTTCTTGCTGGGTTTAAAATCAGTACTGTTCTTAGAGAGCGCAGCAACATAAGCACTTTAGGAAGCAATGAGCTTCTATCTTGTCAAGTTAAACATGCACATTACTTATGATGCAGGAATTCTCATAGGTGTACATACTAAACAGCTTCTTGCATATTTTCACAGATGTCTTTTATGAGGCTATTCATTGTATCATTACTCACACTAGCTAAAAACTAGAAACAACTAAATTGTCCATCCCAGTAGTATGGATAAATAAACAGTAATATTTTTACATCATGGGACATTAGGCATTTCATGATCGATAGTTACATACAATGACATGGATATATCTTAAATGTATAATGATGAATGAAAAAAAAAGCAAGTTGTTCAAAGCTATGAACGGTATAATTCGATTTTAATAAAATTACACTAAAAGCAAAATTAAATGTCTAATACACACACCTATGTGTGTATTGTATGTAGGTAACATATGTACGGAGGGAAATTGAGGGAAACAGGGAGGAATTCACAAGTAGGTTTAGAGACATTGGCATTGTTTTCGTTCTTAAGTTGATGGAAGTTCATGAGTATTTATTTTACCATTAAGTTTCATAGTTTATATACGCCATATATTCTTTTAATGCATCAAATATCACATTTATTCACCTACTTTTTAAAAAGGAAATCAATTTAGAAAACCCTTTAAGAATTTCCCAAACACAGCTGAGGACAGAACATTCTTTCTAGGGGACTTCATCAGCATGGCGAACCAGTGCCCTTGGAATGCTCTAAGTGCCTGGTTTGAGAGTAAGCTGAGCTTTGTTAATGTGGTTTCCCAAGACAGCAGGCGGAGATGATGTGTGGTTTTGTGTCTCCTCATTTCAACAGCAATGCCACCCAGGAGGGGACCATGTTCAAACTTGCAGCTCTCCAAAAATGAGAGAGGAAACTATCTGAGACAATGACAGATAATTCAAACCTGATTGTCCTCGGTGCTTGACTTCTTTATTTTACCTTCCTTGCGAGTCTAAATTATTTGCTATTTAGAGAAACATTAGTTCACTCTGAAACAATAAGCATTTTCCATGGCTGTCCGCCTGAATCCAATCCATCATGTCCTTACCCACAGCCTATCTCTTCTTTCAAAACCTAAACTGTGAATGAGAAATTATGTGTAAATTGCCCATCACACCTTCATGATGAGTAGCCCTGGTGTTTGAAGAACCAGTGATGTCAGCCTAGTGCTGAATAATAAGGTGTTTTGACTCTTTGATCAACATATAGCTAAAGAAATTAGTTAGGCACAATCATCCTTCTCCTCTTCATGAGAGCAAGAGACCTCCGGGGAACGTGGAAGTCATGTTCTCTTGGCTGAACAGTCTTAGAAATTTGGTTCTTGGCCTTGTAACCAATGCTTACTCATTCCCAGCTGAAGTCAACAAATATCTATTGAGATTTATTGAGTGTTGGTTACAATTCTTGGACTGTGTGACTAAAAGAAGAAAAATAGGAATTCGAAATTATCCCCTGTCCTCAAGGAAGTTAAATGAGAGTCAATGGTGAAAAGGAAAAAGATTCTCATCTCTGCTGTGAACTTGCTGGGTGGGCCCAGGCCACTCATTTCATTTGTCTGAGCTGCTTTTTCTTTCATAAATTAAAGTGTTGAGAGTGGATAATTTTGAATATTCCTTCCAAGTTAAAAATTGATGTTTTTGTGAATCTTATTGAATAGATTAGACGAATCAGAGAAATCTATGATTACAAGCCATAAAAGTCATGTAGCGAACCAGTTCCTTAGGTTTCCAAACATTGAAAGATGTTTCTGACTCGTTCATGGTCACATAGCTACAGTGTAGGAAGATGGTGATCAGGGAGGAGGTGTGACTGGGTGTTCCGGAGGCATTGAAATCTTTGTTTAGGTTGTAATGTAATCTGTGGGCTGTTTCAGAAGATCAGTGGACAATGGGAAGTTGAGCTGACCCTCGTCCCTCACATTTCTGCTTTAGAAGGGTAGAAAAAATTGACCACATAGATGGAATTACATGATGAACTGTGTCCAAAGGGCCATGTTGCCAGAGAGAGTTTGCATTTAGTATAATGAAACATCCTACAGAGAATTAAAACGGCAAATGAAAAGGTCTCAAAGAATTGCTCTCCTCCTAACCACAGCCAGTGCGCTGGCTCCTCTTTTTGGCCTTGGCAGCTCAAGAGCACTTATGTTCTATTATCATCTCACTTCCATTCTGCTAATGTCCTCTCCTGAAATTAACCTGAGTGAACAGAAATCTCCCATTTCCCATTAATCCTGCCTACGATCATTGATGAGTAATGCTCACAGGACGTGAGACAAAGTGGGTGAGGAGAGCTCACTACAGAACACTTATAGAACAGTTCTAGAGGAAGAACTTGTGGCCTTATCCCCAAGCCTTGTGTGGGGACAACAGAGAAAAGTTGTCAAAGATTGCACTTGAGACCATATCAACATTGGTAAGAGTATCAGATCCCAAATGATCTTTCCAGAGGTTTACTCTCCTTAAGTATTGAGTGGTGACTCAGTTAGCTACTGCTGAGTAACAAACTTTCCCAAACTCAGTGATTTAAAACAACAATCATTTATTATTATAGTTTGCATATCTGTAGGTCAACTGGGTGTTCCTACTGAAGACTAGGTTTGCTTCATCTCAGCTGGGCTTGCCCAAGTGTCTGAAGGTTGTCTGAGGGCTTTGCCCTGAGGTGGGCCTTGTTGAGGCACCTTGGTTATAGTACCTTAGGACTCTTCATCCTCCTTGTGGGATCAGCAGGCTGGCCTAGGCATATCTATCCTGTAGTGATGACAGAAGCCAACGAGACCAAGCAGAAACACACTTTATCTTCTGATGCCTAAGCTTGGAACTGACACACTAAATTCCTCATTCCATGGATGAAAGCAAGTCATGGGTCTGAGCCCAGATTCAGGGAGTATGAACATAGACTTCACTTCTTTAGCAGCAGGAATTGCACAGTCCCATGAACAAAATGTACACAGAGAGAAAGGTGAAGAATTTGAGTCGTTAATGAAATCTACCACAGGAGCCTGGAAAGGGCAATGGTTTTTATTTTCATTTCTTTATATATTTATCATTTGTTTATTGAAGTATAGTTTGCTTGCAATATTATATTGGTTGCAACTGTATAAGATATTCATTTGATACTTTTATAGATTTTTCACCATGTAAAGTTAATACAGTATCATTTACTGTATTCCATACTCTGTATATTATATGACTGACTTATTTATTATACAATTTGTAGTCTGTACCTCTAATTCCCTTCATTTATTTAGCCCATCTTCCACCCCCATCCCTTCTGTCAACCACTAGTTCGTTCTCTGTGTCTGTTTCTATTTCATTATATTTGTTCATTTGTTTTGTTCTTTGATTATACATATGCATGAAAACATACAGTGTTTGTCTTTCTCTGTCTGACTTAGACTTATTTCACTTAGCATAATACCCTCCAGGTTCAACTATGTTCTCACAAATAGCAAGATTTCACTCTTTTTAATGGTGGAGTAATATTCTATTGTGTGTGTGTGTGTGTGTGTGTGTGTAATTATATAGATAACACATCTTCTGTATCCAACTCATCTGTTGGGTCCTAATTATCCATTTATAGGTTGGGTCTGTATTCTCTGTTGAGTCCTTCCTATCCATTCACAGGCTGGGTCCATATCTTGACTATTGTAAATATGATGCAATGAAAATTGGGGTGCTATATCTTTCCAAATTAGTGTTTTAATTTTCTTTGGCTAAATAGCCAAAACAATCTTAAGAAAGAAGAACAAGGCTGGAAATATCATGATCTCAGACTTCAAACTATTCTACAAAGCTATAGTAATCAAAACACCATGTTGTTAGCACACACCTAAAAACAGATATATAGATCAATGGAAGAGAATAGAATTCCCAAAAATAAACCCTTCCCATATGGTCAATTAATCTGCAACAAAGGAGGCAGGAATATACAATCAGGAAAGATAACTTCTTTATAAGCACAGATTCTTGCAGGTGGATTCTTTACCAGCTGAGCCACAAGGGAAGCCCAAGAATACTGGAGTGGGTAGCTTATCCCTTTCTCACCAGATCTTCCTGATCCAGGGATTGAACCAGGGTCTTCTGCATTGCAGGCAGATTGTTTACCAACTTAGCTATCAGAGAAGCCCTTTATAAGCAGAGTACTTTTTAAAACATGATTGAAAATGGATAGATAATTTTGAGGGTAAAATGAAAAAGAATTCCTCCTCTCCAAGACAGATCTGTGGTATGTAAAATGTACTTGTGTCTCTGGGGTTTATTAATCCTTTGAGTCTATCCGTGGACCTCAAATTAAAATTCCGGGCCCAGAAGGTCAACATGGCTAACTAAGGGGTGACTCTGTATTTCTATTATGGAGAGAAGGACACTGCCGCCCAAGTGAGTCCAGGTGGCTCTCCAAGTTTGAGATATGCTAATCTACTAAGAACAGGGGTTTTTCTATCAAAGGGTTAAAAGTTTTGAGATCAACAAGTGTAAGACTCAATGCCAAAGTATGTAGAGAAGAAAGAGCTCTGTGTGGGTGGCTATTCTAGAATGTAGCATATTGACACTCTATCTTGGCAGTGTTTTCATTAAATACAGTACTTTATGAATTCTAGCTTTATTGCTCCATTAGCATAGTGACAGGAAGTTATATTTCACTTTTCAAAATAAGATTATTTGTCTCTCCTTAATAGCCTACTGCTTTTGGAGAGGATGTAAGCAGTGAAAGGCAGTTAGGCCTGCAGAGTAGATGCCAGACCTGGTTCTTGAGAAGCACGGCTCTTTCCAACGCTCATCAGGTTTGCAGTTCTGATTTCGTGCCTGCATCCTTCCCTGAATGGGGAGCACCATAGAGGGTTGAACCTGCACCTGCTTTTTATTCCATGTGGTATTTCTAGCATCTACACAGTGTCGAGCACACAGTGAGAACTCAACAGATTTGTCAAGTGATCAAAAAGAGTATTTCCAAAGCGCTGGGAGCAGTTCTTTCCACACAGTAGGCACCTTATTGCATATTAGCCATTTAAGACAGAAGTGAACCTATATTTATAACTGAGATCACTGTCCTTGGGTTTGGTTGTAACTTCAGGATTCCTTGGGGAGGAATGGTAATTTGAAAATGTGGTATTATAATAGTATAATTTGGAGTCAAAAATTTTATAATGGAGCTAAATTCAACCAATGATTAAAATGCAAAATTTGAAAGCTGTTTTCCCACAGCGGCTTTATATGATGAAAATATTTTTAAGGAACTTTTTTCTTTTGATTCTATTTAATCAGGAAATTTTAACATGTTCTGTTTTACATAAAGAGTTGAACATATTATTAACAATAGGAATATTAATTGATAGTCACTGTGAACTATAACACTGTCTAGCCTTTGGGATGAACAGTTAATTATTATCACTTTTTTGTTTTTATTTTAATTAAGCACTTATGCAGCACTTTACATATTTGATGTATTTTATAACCATTAATTACAGAATTAATGCACAAACATAAATTATACATGTTCAGAAAAAAAGAATCATCTTTAAATTACGAATAAAGGAGCTGTTAAGTTTGCACAGTATTTCTCTTTGGGGAGAAAACTCTCCCATACATAATTAGGAGGTTCAAAAAGCATTTTCCAATAAAGCATGACTGGACTAGTAAATGTTAACTAATTGTTTTTAAGAAGGACTTGTGGCAGATACTAAAATATAAGTGATTTAACTTTTTAAAAATATCTGCTGTTTTCACAAGTGCATGTTTTTAAGAGCTTAGTGCTTTCTAAGTGTGCCTGTTACCCTTGTGGAACTGAGTGATTAGAGGAGGAGTATTTGTTCATTTTTCCTCCTCAGCAGAGGACCTGGGGAAGACAATGGCAGATATAAGACGGAGGGTAACGTGCGTTGTTCTTTAGAAGCAGGGAGAAACATGGCTTTTGGATGCAGAGATTGGCTTTGTGAGGATTTTGAGTATGAAGCACAGAGAAGCAGGGGCTGAGGGCTGCTGAGCTGAGGAGTATCTATCATGAGCCTGACAGCCTACTCAGTGGACCCAGGAAGGAAAAGGAAGCTTCTCGGAAGGAACTGTGCTGAGAAGGGATTGGCCTTGGCTGGTAGAAAACAGACTTTGGAACTACCTTTCCTGAGATAATAAAAAAAGATACTGTAAGAGGTAAAGTGTGATCTCTGGAACAAGACTGTTGACATTTGGTTATCCAAATGACTTTGAGCAAGTTTTTCCACCTCTCAGAACCTCAGTTTCCTCATCTGTGAATTGGGAACAGTATCTCCTAGGTTTGGTGTGAAGATGAAATTAGTTAAGTCATGTGAAGTGCTTTGAACAGTAGCTGATATATAGTAAATTCTCAATATTAGTCATTTCTGTTTGTTATTCTTTGTTGTAAAACTAGGCAACTGTTTGAAAATGATGTACCAGAGTCCCTGTCATAAGAGAGCTTCTTTGAGAAAGCTTTCCTTTGAAGGAACAGGGGGCATTTTGATTAAAGAACAAACTTAGCAGGTTCAGATAACTGAAGGAAATAGATTTGTTGTATAACCCCAAGCAGCATATCTGGCAGGTCTGTATTTATAGAAACATACAGGTCAGTACTTAAAACAAAGAACTCAATACGTTTATTCAATGGAGGAATGGATGAATGAGAAAGTGAATTTGTATGAGAAAGAACTTAAAATTACCACTTAAAAAGAATGAGCCCCTTTCACTGGACATGGGCAAAAATGGCATAGGCGAGAACATGACTAGAGACACTTTGGAGTCGGGCTCAGTTTAAAATTCGGCCAATGCCATGTAACATCCATGTGGCCCTGGGGATTTTACCTAACTCTTCTCAACTCTTGCTCCTTTATCTGTAAAATGTATATATCGGCTGTACCCATCTCGTAGGGTTGTTGGGAAGCTTAAATGAGATAATGCATGCATTACAGGAATTCAATAAGTCACAGTCATAACGGCAATGAGAGTAGTTATTATTGTGGTCAGGCTGGGAAAATACAGGTCAAAGATATTGTAGGTGGACTTGGAGGATCAGACTGGAGATGAGAATGACTTCTCGCTTTACTTTCAAATTATAGATCCCCTGCTTCTATTTTCAGTAACTCATACTCTTCTACTGAAACTTTTGAGAGTTTCGGTAGTAGACAAAGTAGAAAGTATGAGTCTGCATGTTAAAGAGAGGGAGAAATCTGTCTGGTAATAAAGAGTGCAGCTTGTGGTCAGGGAAAAGAATAACAATACTACGTATATCTGAGGAGGGATTACCTATATGACCATTGTTTTGTTGGTGCTGTGCTCTATGTACTAAGGCAATCAACCATAGCACTAGCCACAAGAGATCAGAGGTCAAAAGAAAAGAACGAAGAATGATTTCCCAACAACTATGAGCTGACAAGCTCTGGGTCCCTCTGATTAGGACCATTCTCCATGGTCCTCCATTTTCAGCACAGGGTCAACTAGAAATGCCTTCATTCTCTTATTAGTTTGATGCCTCAGTTCTCTTTGACACTAGACTCCAAGCTGAAACTTCTACTGCTGGAAGCATAAGACTGATACAACTTGTTATAGGTGGTCCTAGACTGCAGAACCCAGGTCCAGGATGTGAGGACCTAGCAAAGTTGGGTAAGGAAGAAATTTCTCATAGCCATTTCAAGGCCACCACATTGCATAATTCCAGGAAGTCTCATTAATATTGTGATTCTGTACTGCAGCCTCCTGGACCAACATGGCAGTCTCCAAAATTACAATGTACCCTGTCACCAGAGATGATCAAGGGGAGGCTAGGAGACCAGAGTTCTGATGGAGAGACTGTTGGCTCTCGTCAAACCAGAACCTTTGGCTGTTAAACCATATTAAGACATAACTCTTTCTCTACTTTGGAGAGCTTATATCCTCTCTAAGGAAAGGAATCAGTTAAGGTACAGTCCATTATCATCTATGATTGAATACAATCACAGTTGCACAGGTAGTATTCTGTGTATTATCTCATTTGAAATAAAATGTTATTTTCATAATCTGGCAAGGGAAGAAATAGAGACTTTACCAATGATACTGCAGGGTTCTATTTTTTTTTTTGTTTGTTTTTTTTGAGGGAAAGATGCTTATTAACAAAGTCATATTCTCAAAGAGAAAGAGAGATGATCTTTTCACACTTAAATATTTGTGTTTTAAAAATACAGATTTATAAGACTTGAGCAAGTGCAATCTGGCACAGGCAACCTCTGGATCAGAATCTAAGATATTGAGTGAAAAAATAAAGGAAAAAAAAAAGACAAAATGAATTTGCTCATTTTGGCATATGTTAACCTGAAGAGCCGGATTTGGGAATGGAGCTCCAACATACAAACAAGAAGGAAGGACTTCCAATACGTGGAAGTTATCTGGGGGGCCTTTTGAGGAATTCAGTAAACTATGGATTATTATTCTCAGAAAAAAAGGCATATATATGTGTGTGTGTTTCTGTGCCTGTAAATATCTCACACATACATATGCACATAAATGCTCTTACATACAGAATCTCCTTTGTGGACTTTGAAATTCCTGGATTCCACATAAGGAACTCATGTGTAGAGTGACCATCATTCCTTGGCAGTTATGCTCCTGCTCTTTCTAGGGTGAAGATTTTACTTCTGCATTTTGTCTGGAATCTCCCCAAGAGTAAGAACTTCATTTTCCTTTCTAGTACCTTGGTACCTAGTGAAATGCCAAATGTAAGGGTAAGTGTTTAATAACTTCAAGTCAAATGAGTCAATGTTGAAAAAGACTGATTCCAAAGTTAGACCCAGAACTAGCATTTTCTCCAGCTGCCCCAAGACTAAAGAAACAAAATTGTGGTTTTGGTATGCTTTTCTCCTCTCATAGAAGGTAATCAGTGGAAAAACAAGACCTTTCAACAGTTCTGCTTGAAGGACCACAGAGATTTCTTCTCTCTGAAAAGAATCTAAAACCTGATCCCCAAAAAGAGTTTTCAAAGCAGGAGAAACAGCCCCAAGCATGCAAACAAACATCACAAAATGTCAAAATAAAACATTAAAGAGTGACTGTGCCAGGAATGCCAAGGAGCTTAAGAAAGCTGTTTCAGGCGGGTGAGGATGGGGCTGGTTCTCAGGGGGGTCTTCCACCCAGGTCCCTGCAGTGCCCTGGTCACACGGGCTGGATTTTGGAACTGTGTCTGCCTCCTTGTTCTTGGCCAACTATGCCCTCAGCCAAAACCAACTGGGACACAAGGAATGTGTTCTGAGGGAGTGTGAATGTTACAACTGGCCCCTTTATGAGCCTTCCTGGAAGCCCAGTGGTGCTGCAGCCCCACGGCTGGGACAGTCCTTTGACATGAACCTGGAGGCCCTTCCAGGCCATGCCTCAGCCCCTGGAAAGTGAAAAATGCCACCGAAACCATTGGGAGCAGTTCAGAGAAGACAGGGTGAGAATGCTGCCGTGGGTCAGGCCCCTTCTGTGCAAGGACCAGCACAGGGTCACTAATTTGGCATGAAATAAGAGAAAAGATGCCTACTGGCGGGTTTCAGTGAACAACAACAGGCCTTTTGTGGGCAGAGAGACACAAGGAGGGAATTCAACATCCCAGCTGCCCAGATCTGCCCTTTTGGGTCCTGGCTGGGTAAGACTTCAGTCGCCTAGGGCCAAGATGCTGACTTATTCATTGGTATTTCTCCCAACACTGGGCTCTGGACCAACCCTTGCAAGGCATATTTGTGATTATTTGAGTTCTCAGAATCTGAAACACCAAAGTTTTGTGGTCCATATTAAGCCTTGGGGAAATAATCCACTTAGTTACATGGTTTATTCCCCATTTATGAATTCAGTCAACATTAATTTAACATTGGCTTTGAACAGAAATGAGCAAAACTCAGTGCTTTTCTTCTGTACAGGCATGTGCAGTGTGGATAGGGGAGATGGATATGGCCCCAAGCAATTGCAGTGGCAGAACATGGTGATGTGCAAAGCCAATGGGACACAGAGCAAAGGGTGCAAATGTCAATGATAAAAATCAAGAAAGCTTCAGGGAGGAGGAGGCGTTTGAACTGAAGTGCAAATCGGATGGTATGAGAGGAAAATAGCACATTCTCCGCCCAACCTTCAAAAGTTCTAAGAGTAAACTTAATATATACGTGATTATGTAGTTACAGAACTGAGATTTCCCTGGAAGAAAACACTGAAGACCTTGGTCTCGGATAATCATTTAACGTAACGATGACATACTGTTGGTCTGATACATCTCGATAATGTTGCATTAGCCCATCGCGAGGAGCCAGCTGAGGTCTGACAAATACAACATCATCCCTGAGAAGAGAAGACACGAAGGCAAGAGTTAAAAAGTGGCCACACTGACTTTCAGACAGAAAGTGTCCACAGTGTTAGGTCAAGTGAACATCTTCAGGATCTTCAAGACAGAGTTTTATAGTGGGATGGTCAGACTCACCCGAGGACAAATCCTGATCCTGCCAATGCTATGCACGTGATCTAGGGCAGACCGCAGATCAGACTCTCTGAACCTGAATTTCCCCAACTGGACAACGAGTGCAGTTTTACTCACCACACAGGGCTCTTATAAAGAGTGATGCTTCAACAAAAGCAGTGATGCTTGAAAAGCACCTATCAGGCCCTCAGTGGAGGTTAATATCCCTCCCAACATGTCATAGAGTTATGCCTTGATAGGCCTGATTCAAGGTACCCATCCATGATCCCTGAACTATAGTGATAATTCTCTTACTTCTTACTCCAGCTTCCACTGGTATAAAGTAAAAACCAAGCTTCTTGGACCTGCGTACATTTCATTGTACCTGGACTTGCAGCTAATTGAACTAAAGATGGCCACAGGGAGGCTCCCGTCAGTGACACCGTTAGGCGCCCTGCTCCCCTTACGCTGTCCCCTGTTCATTTCCCAGTAGTCTCTTACCTAGATATTTTCTCAAACAAGGGCTTTAAATTTGTCAATTTGATACATTTTTACCACCTTTATAGCCAGAATTTGAAAGTAAAGATATCCAGAGGCTTTTGATTTTCATAGGCTTAAAGCAAGCTGTGGAAAAGACCAGAATTTTGTATGGTATTAGAGGAGTCTATTCTCAGAGTGTTGATTCCTTGTTGACTGCATCTGTCCACATCACCCCGTCAATAAATTTTTTAGTGCAGACACTGCTGCCAAGGATAAGGGACCTGCTGGAGAGGACTAGACAAGCAGCAGCCTTGATTCTTACAGTGTGGACCCTGGACTGCTTTTGTCGAACATGAAGAAACCCTTGTGCTACTTGATTCGTGTACAAGCAAAGTCATGGGACTCAGCGCAGACCTAATGGTTGGGTGGTGAATTGCATGCTTGACGTCTCATGCCCACTATAGTTTGGTATTTACCATCCAGATGAGGATGCCATGGCTTTCCACCAGCCTGTTGATGATGGCCATCAACAGGCCTCAAATTCATGGAAGGATGCTATGGCTGGAATTGAGGAAGCCTGGAGGGGCTGGTGAGGTTGTGTTTGGTATAGTGGTATAGAAAAACAAGACCAGTGGTCAGCGTCATGATGAGGAGACATAGGATAGGAAATGAAGGGTCAGAGCAAGCAATAGTTAAACAGGGAGGGGGCCAAGAGTAAGAAAAACATACTGCCATTTCCAGAGAGCTGTGGATTCTGTGAGGATTCTCCAAGGTGCTTGCCTGGGCTCTTTGAGGAGAAAAAAAGCAAGATATCAGGTGTCTAATCAGAGAGGAATAAGAACATCTTTGGCTTTTGTTTACAAAATTCTCCAAACAATCCTGAATCCCAGTGTCCAGCTCTAGTCTGTCATTTAGCTCCAATCATGGGGCATTAAACACCAGCCATGGGCCACGTCGGTGCAAGAAGCAGAGCCATACATCAGACAGTGTCCTGAACATTTTGGATATTAATCCTGACAGAAAAATCTTTAGCATTGTATGGATTAGTCAATGTAAATTCATTAACTACTTGTCATGACTGTAATATAATCTGACCTGACCGTAAAGACTCGACAGCACGGTGTTAATCAAATCTACGCAGAAAACAACGCATTTCTGTTTAGACTCAACCCCTGCTCCTCTTGCCAGATCACAGGCTGGTGTTTTAAGGGGAAGAAAGGGGTGATCCTTTGCACTTCCCCAGGGGGGGCCTTCCTACCTGCCCGTGAGCATCACAAGCCATGACAATTTGAAGGCACCTCCCGTTTTCCAGCAAACCTCACAACCTCCATGTAATAGAAGGCCGTCAATCTCCAGTCCCCATCAGTGAGAAGTTCACAGATAATAAAGCAGAATGTATTCTGCAGGGTTGAACATTTTCTCCCAGGATGAGTCATTACCAGGGTTTAATCATGCTCATTAGCCAGCCATTAGAGTCCTGTCCAGCTTTTCACTGCCAGAAATGAGAGCAGCGAGGGATTGTGGTTGGGGGCTGCACCCTACCTGGTGAAATACTCACCATCTGTTCCCAGTTGTAACTCCCTGTATGAAGCATCTTGGTTTATGGCTACAGCAGTCTTAGATCTCCTTATTTCTCCGGATCGAGCCAGGCCTGAGCCTGCCAGAACTTGAAACAGTAAGAATCGGACATTCACTGAAATCAAGGGCAGGCCAGCACCAACTTATCAATCCGGAGGTTTCCTTTTCAGCAGAAACACGCATTTTAATTTCTATAACTTGATACATTAAAGATCCCGTAGGAATGTGGCTTTGAAACAAATGAGCACAACTAGATTGAACAATGTGCCTGTTTCTTTTCTGTTCTGGAAACAACTGCCACTGGATAAACCAACACACACCTTATAAATGCAGAGAGAGTGAAGTTTTAAAATTTCTAATGTCTTACTATTTGTACACAATTCTCTGTTGTACTTTGTCTCTGGACTGTTCTGTGTTATACAAATCTGTGTTTTATTTGAGTAGAAAACCTGAAAGATGGCTTCGTATACTGTAGGTGTTTTATAAAGTTTTGTTGAACGATAGAATATATTACATCTGTATTTTCTTACCTATAAATTATGAATACAAGGTGATTTCATCTACTTCTAGCATGAGTGTTTTTCTTTTTGTGCTTAGGTCTAATGCCCCAAAATATTCTGCCTGAATGTTAACCTTACCTATTACCTTACCTTAGCCTTTTCAGTTATAACCTGCTAGTTTAGAATTTTGTCTGTACCGTAGACTAGCAAAATTAGTTAATTAAGGTTTTCGCTTTCCTTCCTGGTTGCAGCAGCTATCAAATCTCTTCTTCCCACTTTTGCCTCTTCCTTAGACTCAGATTCTAGTCCACATTAATTTCAGCGGTGAGTTTTCCTGCCTTTCCTCCATGCTCCTCATTTAAGCTCCTGTAGTGCTCAGTGCAGTAAAACGGGGCAAGTGTGTAAGCCCTTGACCTCTAGCTTGATGGCCTCTCCTTCCAGTGTTAGAAGTCCAGGCAGGTGGTAAAGCAGAGTATCTCAAACAGGGATGCTCCAGGGAAGAATTTATATATTGCTGCAAGTGAATGAACGGGTAGAGTTTGCTAATGGGAAGGAAGGGAAAAGTCAAAGAATGAATCGGTAAATTAGCCCCCCTGAGTGGAGAGCAGCCACAAGAACCTGAGCTCTACCTCCAGGGGTAGGATACCTCAGCAAAGCTGGAACATAGCTGCAGTTCCAAAAGAATGTGGTATTAAAGCACAATTTGGTTGTTAGAACCAGGCATTTGGCCTCTGAAACGAGGTAACCGGAAGCAAACTCCATGCCCAGAGCCGTGTTTTCTCTGAACATCGAGTTTGAGCTCTTAGTTACCTTCCGACCTAGGACAGAAGTCAAGAGCTCAAGTAGGTGGTGGACAACTGGTCCTATTAGGCGACAGAACCTAGCTGTGAAGACTCCAAAATTAGTTTTCTTTCTTTGAGGACAAGCTGCATTCCAAGAGATAAATGTTGCAGAAGGAGCCATACTGAAACTCCATCCATATGGCTGTGATTGCTGCAAGTTTATTGGGGTCATTGACACAGAAGTACCCCCATTTCTACTTTTGGCCAAGAATTGCCTCTCTCAATATTAAAATATGTTCTTACCAAGAATCAGTTTTTTCCATATCTACTTTTTTTCCAGTGCCTAAGGATTGGTAGATATTATGATTGACACCAAGTTTTTATTTTAAGGACAGTGCTATAAGTAATTTTCTAGAGAAAACTTTAAGTTCTTCATTAAGAAGAAAGAATTTTTTAAGCACGAGAAGGGAAAGTCAAAGCCCTCATCCCTACAACTTTTACTCCACAGCAGACTCAGCATCCCAGTAGGACTAGGGGATGCAAGAGGTTGGGATGGTGACTGAGACATGATGGACAAGGTGTATAATGAGGCAGGTATGCTGGCAGCTACAGGTTGTGCCTTTACACTTCTGATGTGGGTAGCTCTGAAATCAGACAGTGGTGGAATCCTATCACTGCTCTCACTAAAGGGTTAGCAAATGAATGGAGGTAATAATGCATGCAGAACAAGACCAGACCACTTTTCACACCTGCAGTTGTTGCTGGTCAGCACGTTCGTGATGATTATTGTGATTCTTGTTATTCTTCATGGTTCCTTTGTTTGGCAGGAAGGTGTTGTGGATGTGGCACCAGGGAAGGAGAGAAGCCTTTTTGGTAGTAGATCTTCTGGAATTAGCAGGACTTTCCGCAGAATCTTGAATTATTTTGAAAGCGGTTGAGGGAATTGGGAAATGCTCCTGTTTAGGTATTGAATTCTGCAAGTGATATATTTTTTTTAATTAACCGAAGCTTCATTCATATTAGTAATAGAGTCACAGTGTTATGGAATGTTGAAATTCTTCCTTCTGCTCATAAGGAAACCAAGGCACGGAGGCAAAGGACCTTCTTGGTGGTTTGTTGTGTTTTCTAACACTTTCTTAAAAACTTCTAACTTCTCAGTCTGCGCATCCATTCTCCTCTTGAGCTCTTTGATCATCTTTATGATCATTACCCTGAACTCTGTCTCGGGTAGATTGCCTATCTCCACTTCACTTTGTTCTGGGATTTTATCTTGTTACTTCTTCTGCCACCTCTACTTGTCCGAGTTGCTATTTGTATTTTTATGTATGTGGTAGGTTAGTTATGTTTCTTGACCTTGGAGAAGTGACCTCTGTAGGAGGCATCTTATGCATCATAACTCTGCACTCCCCTCTCATCACTCAAGCTGTATGCTCTAGGGCAGGGGTCCTCAACCTCTGGGCAGTGGATTGGTACCTCCTGTCAGATCAGCAGTAGCATTAGATTAGAATTAAAGTGTATAATAAATGGCAGATGCCGTGGTTAGTACCAGACTACTGGCAGGCAGAGCTGGTTCCTGGGGTCTGGCTGCAGGGCCCAGGGATCCCAAAGTCATGTCAGATTTTGGTGGGAGTGCCAGTCCTTGACACAGTTACATGCAGGATTCATGGTGTGAAGTCGTGTTGGCCTGTTAGTGGGTAGGGCAGGGCCCAGGCGGTTCCCAGGATAGGTCTAGCCCACATTGCCAGTCTTACTTTTCTTGCTTCCTGGCCTGCCTCCTGGTGGTTGAGGCTGGCCTAGAGACTTCTGTAGGCTTCCTGGCAGGTGGGGCCAGTGTCTGTCCATTGGTGGGTGGAGCTGGGTTTTGGCTCACTGGTGGGCTGGACCCATGTATATGCGCACACCTAGCGGCAGGTGTGGGCTCTTTAGTGTTTAGCCTGTTGGCTGATGGGTGGGGCTGAGTCCTCACTCACTTAATTGTTCAGACTGCAGTGACCCAGCACTGACACCTGATGGCTGGTGGTGCCAGGCCTTGGTGCTAAGGAGCCAAAATGTTAGTTTCCAGTGGCAGCAGTGTTCACGCAGCTGAGTGTCAGCCCCCAACATGCCTGACACCAGCGTGCACGTCCACAGCCACCCTGCCTCTCCAGGAGACTCTCCGCGACCCGCAGGTAGGTCTGGCCCAGGTTCCTATCAGATTACTGCTCTTGCCCTTGTCCCCTTGCCTGTGAGAGTTTGCATGTGTTATTTAAGAGTGAAGACCATTTCCTCTAGTCTTGGGAGCTCCCAAAATTAAGCCCCACTGGCTTTCAAAGCCAGAGGCTCTGGGGGCTCATGGAAAGTGCCTTCTTGTCCTTGCTGTCCCCAAAACTAGAGCCCAGGTCTTCTGGCTCCTGCTCTGAGCACTTTTCTCAGTTGTTTGGTAAGGTGTGGGCGGGCCCTGGGTGCCAGTTTTTCTGCAGAGCCCAGCACAGCCCTGGATAAACAAAAATGCTGCGTTGGACCCTGTCACTTGATCAGGTGTTTGATGAGGGCCTCTGCAAAGATGGCTTCTCACTTTCCTTCCACGCCCCAACTGCTTAAGACGCCTGATCGTTTCAGTGTGGCTTCCCTGCAGCTCAGTCCTTGCGTCTGGAAAACCTGTTCTCCCTTTCTGAGACTGCCTTCCTACGAGCTTGTCATTCACCTTCACTTTGTTTCTGGTGCCTGAGCAGTATCTGGTGGTGGCGAAGGGCTTGGACTTTAGAATCAAGCCAGCCTACGCTCAGCGCTCACAGTTTAGCTCTGAGACTTCTGGCAGGTTATCTGACTGCGCTCAGTCTTGATCCTTTCATCTGTAAAATGTGGGTAGCAATGTCTATGTGTTTGCATGGGGAGGGGTAGTGAGAATGACAGAAGATGATGTTTTAAATTGAATTAAGTTAGATGAAGTATGAGGAATGTCAGGCTCACGTGAAGTGCTCAAAATCTGACAGCGGTTAATTATAATGTGCACCCATATCATATGAGTGGTGGGGACAGTAGGTGACAGAATTCAGTGCCCAAAAGCTATATATTTAAAGATGTCTCATTCTTTTTTTTAAATCCTGTTTCCTGATATCTAGTATTCCATGTTGCCAATCATTTTTTCTCATATCATCTTGAGCTCAGAGTCAGGAATTCGGTACTATCCGTCATTTTTCCACAGTGACCAAGCACCTGCTCTAGCAATCAAAGTGAAAGCCAATGGACCCCACTGCCTCAGCCTGCTTTCTTTGCAAAGTTGTGTTTGCTGGATGAAGGGTAGTTCACAGATTCTGTGATCTGAGGGTTCTAGTAATGAGATACGACATTTGTGGGAGGGAGTTTGTCTGAAGGTCTCCCCTGAAGGCACCACAACAGGTTCCCTTGTCTCCCTCTGGAGGGAATCACAGTCCAAACAGCAATGTACTTATGCCTCCATAGATATGGAGTTCCCATGCTTAGAGCAAGAGTGGGGCAGTGGGGGCTTTTCAGTGGCAAAAAGAGGAAAGCCCTTGTTTTGCTGACCCTGCATTTCCATGACAACACCCCCTCCTTCCATGGGTCATCTATGGACTAACCACTTGAGAGTCATTCCTGTTCTCTAGTCAGACCTTGGGGCCAGGACTCCACTGGCTGCAGAGCCCAGGTGTCATGACAGCCCTAATTGGAATAGCAAAGAAATATCACTTAGAAGACATCACCAAACACAGGAAATAAGCTGTTCTAGTAAATAGTGACCTTTACCTTTTTATGTAATTTGGTATTTCCACTTGAATGATGTGAGCTCCATGAAAACAAGGATCCCCCCTGCCTTGCGCTGATTTTACATCCACAGTACCAGGTATAGTAGGCATTCACAAAATATTTGTTGAGCAAATGATTTTCAGGTGTCCAGAGGTGGCCTTCCAACACTGAAGAGTTTATCATATGCTCAATACTGCTTTGTACACCTTACACAAAGTAACATCTTCATGCCTCAGTCCCTCATCAGTAAAATGGGTATAATATTAGGAATGAGAGTTACTGTCACATGTTATGAATTAAGTAACTTGTTCTGGGTCACATGGCTAACAAATGATGAATCCAGGCAATCCAGATCTTGAGGCTAGGGGCTGAGCTGACAAGGTCATAGAGTTACCTTCTTGGAGAAGTCTGTCTGGGCCTGCTACCCTCATAGGTGCTTATGTTTCCTCACCCTTACACAATGGGCTCTGATAAAATTACATTTAAATGGCTTGGTAGAGTGGGAATGGGTACCAGATTACAAGCTTGAGGGAGAAGTTAATGCCAGCCTTGCCATGTGGCAGTCCCATGGAGGGAAACTCTGGACGTTAACTAGTCCAGGGCTTGTCCCTCTTCTCCAAAGCACACTTCTCTCATCCATCTCAGACACAAGTTCTGAGCTAGACTAAGCTCTGCCAGGACAAGGGCTAAGTCTGTCTCATCCATCCTATAGCTTCCTTGCCCAGAAGAGTACCTGACCATACCTGTGGCTATAAACAAGTTTGTGGAATGAATGAATGATGAGATTACTATGTGATGGGTGAGGATTTTTTTTAAAACAAAGAGCATTGAGTGTAACTGTCCAGGGTTCAGGGAGAAAAAAAAAAAAAGCCAGTAGATACAGTTTTCTTTTTTGGGGATTCAAGTTTTGAATCGGATCCCAGAACTCAGATTCCAGAAGAGATGACAAAAATAATTATCTTTCAAACTCACATTGTATACTGTGACTTTTCCTTGGAAATATTCATTGCACAATTTTGAGGATGCCAGTTGGGAGGGAGGATTTTTTTTCCCCAATAAAACAGTACAGACCACTTCAATTATCCTGGGAAAAGAGACGTTTGTTCTTCCCTCTGCCTGTATCTGACTGGTCTCTGCCTTCCTCCTGAGGAACTGTGGGAAAGAACAGGATGTGTCTGCTTCTTTCCTTTCCTCTAATAAAGTTTGTCATTTACTGAGAACTAAAGTGCTGTCCTCTTCCCTGCATGATCCGTGCCCAGCCAGCCTCTCCAAGTTGGACCTCTGAGCCACCGGTGAGGAATGGAGCCCCATAGCCTCCCCTCTGCCTGGAGCCTTCTCCGTGTTTGTGTCAGCGCAGGCCAACAAGCTTAGCCGAAAGGGAAAGACCTCTGTTTCGTGGCCCCTTAACCAGGCCCTCCTGGTGGTTTTCTGGCTCTCTGCAGATGGCAACAGCTGAGATCAAAGTTGCCCTTTGTCTTCTTTGGGGACTCTAGGGAAATACAGAACACGCCACAGCTAGCTGTCTTGGATGAGTGGGACGAGGGGGCCATCCCAGCATAGAGATAGCTGTTCAGTCTTGCTGAAGCAAAGGTGGCATCCGTGATGTGCTCACAGCACGTAAGTGCCAGAGGGACAGGGGTCCTTATCTCTTGAGTTTACTGATGTATTCTCAGTCCCTACAAGTGTGCCTGGTGCTCAGCAAATACGTTTTGAAAGGATGAATAACTCTGGATAGTTTTTAGAAAAACATATCATCTTTCCTCTCCTGGACTACCTTTCCTGCCTTGACGATCCCTCTCTCCCCTACCCTTCCTAAGGCAAAATCCCATTTCTATTTCACAGGTAGCTGTCCCAGGTGCCAGTATTACTGCCTCTCCCTAGAGATCAAATGTATCATTTCACTTTTCTTAGGGGAATGGGCACATGAAGTTGCCATTATGTTGTTACATGTTTTTGTCTTCCTCTAGTGAAAAGGTTTCTCCAATGTGACACCCCGTTTGTTCATTTCTGTTTCTAGCATCCACTAAAGCTATCACCAGCCACTCTGGCACAGTGGCTAAAATGCTGCCGCTGGAGCCAGGAGAGCTTGGTTGGAATTCCAGTTCTGCTATTTGCTAACCATACAGACTTGGCCAAGTTCTAACATCATGTTTTTTTTTTCCTTTTTTTTTGTAAAGTGATAATATTAACAGTATTTACTTCATAGAAGTTGTGAGGCTTTTAATGAATTAATACATGTAAAGCACTTAGATGGGCTTCATAGATGGCACCAGTGGTCAAGAACCTGCCTGCCAATGCAGGAGACATAAGAAACACGGGTTCAATCCCTGGGATGGGAAGGTCCCCTGGAGGTGGGCATGGCAGCCCACTCCAGTATTCTTGCCTGGAGAATCCCATGAACAGAGGAGCCTGGCTGGCTATAGTCCACGGGGTTGCACAGAGTTGGGCATGACTGAAGCAGCTTAGCATGTATGCACAAAGCACTTAGAATGCCTTTCACATGCTTTGTGAAAAGGAAGCACTCCATAGATACTCACTTTTATTTTTTAATTAAGAGTGGTGCTTGTAGTAGAATCTATTTTTAATTTCTTTTTAAAAATGTACTTGTTTTTTGGTTTCCTATTCCAGCAGTCTTTTACCAATAGTAACCTTTGCTTTTTTCTTTGGGAGCTCATCTCACCCTAAATTCTAGGTCTCGGTGCTTCTAGTTTTTCCGGAGCTCCATCCAGCCTTTCCTTCCCCAGTGCAGTGGGCTTATGAATCAGGTCTGCTCAGTAATTTCTCTGGTTCCATGATTGGGTCAGAGATGGATACCTGACATTACTTTAGACAGAAAAGGAGTTTGAAGCTTTTGTTGGGATTTCTGGGGCAAAGGAGGAGACCTTTTCTATACCAGACTGATCTGCAAAGATTTGACTCGCTCCAATTGTCTCACCTCCAGAAAGGTGGAGAGTGTTGAAAGCATCAGCAAAGAAGAGCTGGACCAAGAGATAGAGAGGGGAAAGCTGTGGCCTTGATGACATTGTTTGAGTCCTGATCAACCTATGCCAGGAGCCAGCAACATTCCTGGACGTTTCCTTTTATGGAGCCCTGTTCACATGGCGGTGGCTGCATAACAATTGCTCCTGAGTGTAATAGTTTAGCCAGTAGAAGACTGTATTTTGCTCATGAATCTGCAATTTGGGGAGGGTTCAGCAGAGGTACCTCAGATCTCCTCCACTAGGTGTCAAAGGTGGTGGCCCTTTGGGCTGGGGGCCAGGGCATCTGAGGGCATTATGATTGATGCTGGCTATCAGCAGTGGGCTGGGAAATCAGCTCCTCTCTCTATGGTTCCCTTCCTGTGTTTTTCCCTCATGAGTTAGTCTGGGCTCCCATCATCAGGTTCAGTTCAGTTCAGTCATTCAGTCATGTCCAAACTCTTTGTGACCCCACGGACTGTAGAACGCCAGGCCTCCCTGTCCATCACCAACTCCAGGAGCTTGCTCAAACTCATGTCCATCGAGTCGGTGATGCCATCCAACCATCTCATCCTCTGTCGTCCTCTTTTCCTCCTGCCTTCAACCTTCCCCAGCATCGAGGTCTTTTCAAATAAGTCAGTTCTTTACATCAGGTGGCCAAAGTACTGGACTTTCAACTTCAACATCAGTCCTTGCGATGAATATTCAGAACTGATTTCCCATCATGGTGACAGCTTTTCCCCAAGTGAGCATCCTACTCTTAGAGCCGGTGAAAGAGAGAACCAGGCAAAAACTGCCTCTTTTAATGGAAAGTCACTTAGCACCAATTCTGTCATCTTTATTTTTTGGAACACTCACAAAGTGACTTAGATTCAAGAGGAGGGGAAGGGCAATGTTCTGGAAGAGCACGTGGGACGGGAAATATATAACTGGCCATTTCTGAAAAATATTTGTGTCATAAGTCCTTCTGGATAAAGTTTGTCATTTTCCCCTTTAATCAAACCACAATGTTTATCATCTTCTGCTCCACATTTTGTTTAGGAAGAAAAGAAATCTTGGGTTGTAGGAAAACCCAACAAGAGTGGCATCTAAATAGATTTATTCAACTTTTCCAGTCAAGGCAGGCTTACTCTGCAAGCCTTACAGCATGGCACCCAGGACATATTTGTGCAGACATTCTAAGCCTCTCAAAACATTTCTATACCCATGAAATAGCTTGGCCCATCCAATAAGGCTTCTGCTGCTGCTAAGTCGCCTCAGTCGTGTCCAACTCTGTGCGACCCCAGAGACGGCAGCCCACCAGGCTCCGCCATCCCTGGGATTCTCCAGGCAAGAACACTGGAGTGGGTTGCCATTTCCTTCTCCAATGCATAAAAGTGAAAAGTGAAAGTGAAGTTGCTCAGTCGTGTCTGACTCTTCACGACCCCATGGACTGCAGCCTACCAGGCTCTTCCATCCATGGGATTTTCCAGGCAAGAGTACTGGAGTGGGGTGCCATTACCTTCTCCGATCCAATAAGGAGGTGAAGGTATAGTTGACTTTGAGTCACCCAGTTTAAAGATGAATAGAATTTGATAGCTAAAGAGAAAATCATAATACTGTATAGCAGACTGTAATGAGTTTAATAGAAGCCTACATAAAATTGCTAAAGACTCATAGATATTTGGGGAAAGTTAGGATGAAACACAATGAAAGAAGGGTGTCTTTTTCATTTTCAGTCTAAGACTTTCAAAGTCCTTAACATGTCATTCACCGCCAGGGACTAAAGCACAGACTATTCTGAGCTAATTGGACCCTGGAATGTTTTCTTCTAAGACCCTCTTGCTCAATTCTGATGTTCCTAGGAACATAATTTGAGAAATGATGGCATTGCTAAAATCTTGGAGGCAACTACAAACCTTTTGAATTATTTTTCCTACTTGCTTTTTTTTAAAAAAATAAGAATTTTTATTATTATTTTCTCCAGCCTATTAAATTTCATAGATTTTGTATAAACTCTCCACAAATGGTGTCCATATGAGAATGACATCTTCTGATTTATTTGAGGGAGTTCCTGCTATCTTCCTGGGTGGGATAATGTCTTTCATCTGTAGAATGTGAGACTCTCTGGTGTGTGGTAACACTGACATGCCATTGAGCAAGATAAGTCTTTCTGCCACCA
Source organism: Bos taurus (assembly GCF_002263795.3). Taxonomy (NCBI): domain Eukaryota; kingdom Metazoa; phylum Chordata; class Mammalia; order Artiodactyla; family Bovidae; genus Bos; species Bos taurus. Next base: position 32,435,063 of record NC_037355.1, read on the forward strand.
AGAGAAGTGCCTTTTCCCAATTCGGAGGGGCTCTAATTCTTTTTGACAGCCTCATGGGTGCCCTGTGTCTGGTATATATTTCCCGACTCTGGAAACTGGATCTCGTCCTTCAAACTGGGACTTCTTTTTAAAGACAACACTATGAGCCAACCAACAAATAGTGGATATTCGCTTGTCTTTCATAGCAGTGTTGCTTTCCTAATACACATTTGCTGTTGTTCTCTACTTTTTGTTTGCTTGGAACTTGGCCTTGTTGTGATTGGTTCTTCTAAGCAGAAAGGATGATAAAACAATTTCTAGACATGTTGGCTTCCTTTCAACTCTCTTCATTTCTAGTGAAGTTCCCTGGTACTTGCTGCCCCGTGAGCATTCTTATCAGGAAACTCCTCTATGGTTTCATGTGGTATTCAGTACCTATTGTTGTCAAATATTTACAGACTGCCAGCACTCAATGCGTGACATGGAACGGATCCCAACTAGATCAGTCTAGTGAGCATCTACCCAGCTATTTACAATTCTTTTGTTGTGGGTTTCTGGTGGAGAGAATATTACAAACAGCAGGAGGAAATCTTATCCACCAGCTGACACTGAAGTGTTACATTGTTCTAGATCTCTCTCTCTTTAAGAAAAAAACTCCCCCCAATAATACAGAGGTCTTTAGAAAAGAGACTATGGTTCTTAATTAGATCTCCTGGGTGATGATAAGAGAAAAGGACAAGGAAGTAAACAATGAGCAGAGAGGGTTGATGTTTGAGTCCAGCATTGCTCAAAGTATTTTCCAATTAGCATCCATTCTTCAGAATATTAATAGTCATTAGTTGAAAAAGAAAGAGGTTGTTTTAGTCAGATGAATTCTTAAAAACTGGCATTAAGAACTCTTTTTAGTATCAGATCAGATCAGATCGATCGCTCAGTCATGTCCGACTCTTTGCGACCCCATGAATCGCAGCACGCCAGGCCTCCCTGTCCAACACCAACTCCTGGAGTTCACTGAGACTCACGTCCATCGAGTCAGTGATGCCATCCAGCCATCTCATCCTCTGTCGTCCACTTCTCCTCCTAACCCCAATCCCTCCCAGCATCAGAGTCTTTTCCAATGAGTCAACTCTTCACATGAGGTGGCCAAAGTACTGGAGTTTCAGCTTTAGCATCATTCCTTCCAAAGAAATCCCAGGGCTGATCTCCTTCAGAATGGACTGGTTGGATCTCCTTGCAGTCCAAGGGACTCTCAAGAGTCTTCTCCAACACCACAGTTCAAAAGCATCAATTCTTCGGCACTCAGCCTTCTTCACAGTCCAACTCTCACATCCATACATGACCACAGGAAAAACCATAGCCTTGACTAGACGAACCTTTGTTGGCAAGGTAATGTCTCTGCTTTTGAATATGCTATCTAGGTTGGTCATAACTTTCCTTCCAAGGAGTAAGCGTCTTTTAATTTCATGTCTGCAGTCACCATCTGTAGTGATTTTGGAGCCCAGAAAAATAAAGTCTGACACTGTTTCCACTGTTTCCCCATCTATGTCCCATGAAGTGATCGGACCAGATGCCATGATCTTCATTTTCTGAATGTTGAGCTTTAAGCCAACTTTTTCACTCTCCACTTTCACTTTCATCAAGAGGCTTTTTAGTTCCTCTTCACTTTCTGCCATAAGGGTGGTGTCATCTGCATATCTGAGGTTATTGATATTTCTCCCAGCAATCTTGATTCCAGCTTATGCTTCTTCCAGTCAGGACTCAGCAAAACCCTTAACAGTGGTCCCCAATCTTTTTGACACCAAGGACTTCTTTCCTGGAAGACAGTTTTCTCATGCATTGGGGATGAGGGTATTTTGGGGATGATTCAAGCACATTACATTTCTTATGCCCTTTACTTCTATTATTATTACATCAGCTCCACCTCAGATCATCAGGAATTAGGTCCTGGAGGTTGGTGACCCCTGTCTTGATACATTAGTGTGTTTATGCATCTCCAAAAGGAGATAGGCCAAAAGGACAGTGTTCTAGACAGTTCACATGAATTTATTTTAATCTTCACAATTCCATGAAATAGGTAATATTACTATAACTCATTTTACAAATGGGAAAGGCAGGGCACAAAGATAGGACAATTCTTGCCCAGAATCACTCAGCAAATGGGTCGTGGAATTAGAAGTTAAACCCAGGCCATCTCACTCCAGAGCTGTTGCTTTGACCCACGATGTGCTGTGTGTGTTCAGTCACTCAGCCATGTCAGACTCCTTGTGACCCCATGGGCTGCAGCCCGCCAGGCTCCTCTGTCCATGAAATTTCCTAGGCAAGAATACTGGAGTGGGTTGCCATTTCCTCCTCCAGCAGATCTTTCCCATGTGTCTCCTGTGTCAGCAAGTGAATTCTTTACCACTGAGCCACTTGGGAAGCCCCTGACCCACTATACCATACTGATTTTATAAATATTGAAGAGTGTGAATGCACCATGAGAGTTATTTCAAGGAAATGAAAGAGCATTGCCCTTAAAATGGTTCTGCAGCATGTGTCAAGGAAAGAATCAGATGGAAAAATATCTGTACTTTTTCATGTGATAATCATTTTCCTGACTCTCTAGTGATACCAGCTTCTCCCACTTACATCATGTCCTTAAGTGTGCAGTGAGTGGCTCATGAGAGCACATGTGAATCCTGGCTCTGTATCAGGTGGCTCCTTCCTGACCTTGGAAAAAGGTCCTGTTGCTTAAGATGTTCTTAAATTATATTCCAAAGTTTCATGTGCTTTTTAAAAGATAACAGACTTTGTTAAAGCTGACTTAGGTTTTCAGAAAAATTAAGCACAAAGTATTTACAATTCCCATGCACCCCCTTCTTCCCACTCCCATAACCAGTTTTTCCCATTATTAACATTGATGTCATACATTTAGAATTGATGAACCAATATTGATATATTATTATTAATTAAAGGCCATAATTTACGTTACGGCTCACCTTTTGTGTTCTGTAGGTTTTGACAAATGAACAATGTCATGTATCCACCTTTACAATATTATACAGAATAGTTTCACTGCCCTAAAAATCCCTTGCTTCAATTATTAACCCTTCTCTCCTTAGATCCAAGCCCCTGGTACTATCTTTGCCAGAATGGCATATAGTTGGAATCATATAGTATGTAGCCTTTGTAGATTGTATATAAATTTAAGATTTCTTCAAGGCTTTCACAGAATGGTAGTTCATTTCTTTTTATTACTGAATGACATTCCATTATATGGGTATACCATAGTTTCTTGATCCGTTGACCTTTTGAAGGGCATCTTGGTGCTTCCAAGTTTTGTCCATTTGAGTATAGCTGCCATAAACATCCATGCACAGGTTTTTCAACTCCTTTGGGTAAATAACTAAAAGTATGATGATAAAATCATATAGGAAGAGTGTCTTTAGCTTTGTAAGAAATTGCCAGGCTTCCAAATCACCTTCCAAAGTGATTGTGCTATTTTGCATTTCCATCAGGAATGAATGAGAGGTCCAGTTGCTCCACACCCTTGGCAGTATTTGATGTTGTCAGTGCCTTAGATTTCAATTCGTCAAATAGGTGTGTTGTAAAAGACTGTGATGCTGAGAAAGATTGAGGGCAGGAGGAGAAGGGGATGACAGAGGGTGAGATGGTTGGATGGCATCACAGACTTGATGGACATGAGTTTCGATAGACTCCAGGAGTTGGTGATGGACAGGGAGGCCTGGCATGCTGCAGTTCATGGGATCGCAGAGTCAGACACAACTGAGCAACTGAACTGAACTGAACATCTCATTGTTTTAATATGCAGTTCCCCAGATGCTGAACATCTTTCATATGCTTGTTTGTTATCTGCGTATCTTTACTGAGGTCTTTTCAGATCGTTTCCCCATTTTTTAATTGGGCTGCTTCCTTACTGAGTTTTAAGAGTTTTTTGTGTGTATTGGTTATGAGTCCTTTATCAGACTTGTGTTTTGAAAGTATTTTCTTCAAGTCTGTGGCTTGACTTTTCATTCTGTTAATAGTTTCCTTCACGGAGAAGATTTTTTTAAAGTTTTAATGAAGTCCAGCTTGTCAGTTTTTCTTTCATGGATCATGGATTTGATTTTTTTTTAAAGTAATTGACAAACCCAAGATTTGTTGGTTGTGTTAGTTTTATGTACGTAGCTGTAATGGTATTTTGTTATGGCTTAAATTTGCATTTCCTTTGTGAATAATGATGCTGAACACCATTTTTGTGAGCTCAGCCATCTCAGTCATTTTTTGTAATGACTTTTTCAAGGTACTGTTCAAATAATTTTCTAATTTTAAATTGAGTTGTTTTATTTTGAGTTGTATAAGTTTTTCACACACTTTGGATATGTGTATAGTTGTATATTCTATAAATATTTTCTCATCTGTGATTCGCCTGTTCCTTTTCTTAATGTTGTCTTTTGACAAGCAGATTTACAAATTTGGTGAAATCTAAAAGAAAAAAAGTAATTGACAAACCCAATGTGTCACCTAATTTCTCCTACATTAGTTTACAGGAGTCTCATATTTTTGCATTTTGCATTTAGTCTGTGATGTATTTTTAGTTAACTTTTGTGAAAGATGTAACATCTGTGTCTGAAGTCATCTATTTTCCATGTGAATATCCATTTGTTCCAGCACCATTTGTTAAAAAGACTATACTTTTGCATTGAATTGCCTTTGCTTCTTTGTCAATGATCAGTTGACTATATTTATATGGATCTCTTCCTGGGCTCTCTATTCTGTTGCATTGATCTGCTCATTATTTCATCAATAACTGTTTGATATTTGATAACTGTTTAATACTGTTTGATAACTGCAGCTTTATAGCAAGTCTTAAAATTGGGTGGTATGAGTGTTTCCAATATCTTCTCCTTCTTTAATATTGTGTAGGCTATTCTGGTCCCTTGCCCTTTCCATATCAATTTTAGGATCAATTTGTAGATATCCATGAAGTAACTCGTGGGAATTTTGATTCATATTGCCTTGAATCTAATATCAAGTTGGAAACCCTGACAGCTCTACAATATTGAGAGTTCTTATCCATGAACATAAAATATCTCTCCATTCATGTTGAGATTTTTTATTTCTTTCATTAGTGTTTCATCATTTTTCTCACATATTTTATATATATATTAGATATTTGTGTGTGTATGTATGTAGTATATATTTTTTTTTTAGATTTATACCTAAGTATCAATATTTCTCTTTCTTTCATGGCATTGTAAATGATGTGTTTATAAATTAAAATTTTAATTCTAATTGCTCTTTGTTGGTATATAGGAAAGTAATTGGCTTTTTTATATGAATGTTATATTTTGTAACCTTGCTATAATCACTTGTTAGTTCCATCCAGGAGTTTTTTTGTAAATTCTTTGCAATTTTCTACATAAAACACAATGTCAGCTGCAAGAAGCAAAGTTTTATTTCTTCCTTCTCAATTTTATACCTTTTATTTTCTTTCCTTGTCTCATTGCATTAGCTAGGAATTCCAGGATAATGTTGAATAGAGTTGGTTAGAGGCGGCATCCTGCCTTGTTCTGATATTAGGAGGGAAACTTCTAGTTTCTCATTATTAAATATAATATTAGCTGTAGGTTCTCTGTGATGTATAGTTGTGGAATTTCTCCTCCATTTCTATTTAGCTGGGAGATTTTATCAAGAATGGGTGTTGAATTTTGTCAAAACTTTTCTGCATCTATTGATATAATCATCTGATTTCTTTACTCTGTCATTGTGATGGATTATAATAATTGATTTTTGAATGTTGAACTGACTGCTTACCTGACATAAATCTCATTTGGTTGTGCTGTATAATTCTTTTTGTATATTGTTGGTTTTAATTTGCTAATATTCAGTGAGGATTTTTGCATCTGTGTTTTATCATATATATTTTGTCTATAGCTTTTTTTTTTTTTTTTAATAATGTCTTTGCCTGGTTTGGGTGTTAGGGAAATGCTGGCCTCATAAAAAGCAATAGGAGGCATTCCCTCAAAATTTTTATTTCTGTATAAGTTTGAAGATAAATGGCACAATTTCATCCTTAAATGTTTGGTAGAATTCACCCGGTAAAACTATTTGGACTTCACCAGTGAAATCATTTTGGTGTCAGGAGTAAAGCCATTTGGGCCAGGTGCCTTTTGTTTTAGAAGTTTATTTATTTATTTTACACCACCACCTATTTCACCCTTCCTGTGGCAATCACTAGTCTTTTCTTCCTATCTATGAGTGCAGTTTTTTGTTTTGTTTTCTAGATTCCACATATAAGTGAGATCATACCATATTTGTCTCTCTTTCTTACTAATTTCACTTAGCATAATGCTCTCAGATTCCATCTATATTGTAAAGGCAAGCTCTCCTTTGTATAGCTAAATATATATATCGCCACACAATATGATGTGGATATATATGAAAATATATCACTTTTCCTTTATGTGTTCATATATATGTATTTCCTTTATTCACTTATATATAATATATATGAATATTTATCACAGTTCCATTAAACATTTCATCTGTGTATAAACCCTTCGGTTGTTTAGCTTGCTTTGGTATCTTGGCTATTATAAATAATACTGCAATAAACTTGAGGCACAGATATATTTTTGAGAGAAGGATTTCATTTCCTTCAGATAATATACAGAAGTGGAATTATTGGATCATATGGTAATTCTATTTTTAGTATTTTGAGGAAACCCACAATGTTTTCCATAGTGTCTATACCAATTTATCTTCCTACCAGCAGTGTACAAGGGTTTCTTTTTATCCACCTCCTTGCCAACATCTGTTACTTCTTGGTGCTCTTACAGATTTGAGATGGTATCTCTTTGTGTTTTTAATTCACATTTCTGTGTGTTTCCCATTATTCGTTATTTTAATTTCTTTGAATAAGTCTATTTGAGTTGTCTATTCCTGTTGGTGTGAGTTTTGGTATCTTTTATAATTCAAGGAATTAGTCCATTTCATCTCAAGTGTCAAATTGGTGGGCACAGAGGTGTCAATAATACTCTTATTATCTTCTTAATGTCCATGGAATTAGTAGTAATGACTCCTCTTTTGTTTCTAATATTAATAATTTGGGTCTTCTCTTGTCTCTTCTTGGTTAGTGTGACTAAGTGTTGTCAATTTTATTGACACAATGAACAAACTTAAAATAATGTATTTCTTATTTTGGCAGCATCAGGCCTTAGTTATCGCACGTGGGATCTTCGTTGCAGCGTGTAGGATCTCTCTTTGCAGTGCGCAGACCCTCTAGCTGTGGCACACGTGCTCCAGAGCATGAGAGCCCAGTAGCTGCAGGTCCCGGCTCAGGTGCTCTGTGGCATGTGGGAATCTTAGTTTCCTGACCAGAAATTGAGGCTGTGTCCCCTGCATTGCAAGGTGTATTCTTAACCACTGGACCACCAGGGAAGTCCCAGTGAACCAACTTTTGTTTTCACTGATTTTACCTACTGATTTCCTTGCTTCAATTTCATTGATTTCTGTTCTGACTGTTATTTATTCTTCCCTTCTTATTTGAAGCTAATTTTATCTTCTTTTTCTAGTTTCTGAAGGCGGAAGCTTCAGATACTGATTTTGGTCTTTCTTCTTCTCTAATCTGTGCATTCAGTGCTATGAGTTTCCCTCCAAGTGCTGCTTTTGCTGCATCCCACACATTTTAATAAATTGCATTTTCTCTCTACCTTCAGTTTGGAAGATTTCTGTGGATATATCTTCTAGTTCACTGATTCTTCCTTCAGCATGTCCAGTCTACAGATGAATCCTTCAAAGACATTCTTAATTTTTATGACAATGTTTTTGAATTCTTACATTCCTCTTAATTTTTTCTTAGGGTTTCCATATTTCTGTTTATATTATCCATTTGCTCTGTCGTCCACCTATTCCATTAGAACTGTAGTATGTTAATCAAAAGTATTTTAAATTCCTGGTCTGAGAATTCTAAATTTCTGCCATAGTTGAATCTGGCTCCAATGCCTGCTTTGTCTCTTAAAGCTGTGTTTTTGCCTCTTCACATGCCTTGTAATTTTTTGTTTATAATTAGATGTGATATATTGGGTTAAAGAAAGTGAGGTAAATATGCCTTTGCTGTGAGTTTCTGTGTTTATCTGGCTAGAATTTAGGCTGTATTTGCTGCTTGTTGTAGCTGTAAGTATTAGAGACTAATTTATTCTCTTTTATTCTTATTTTTGCCTTCTCTAGTTCCTCTGGGTTCCCCTCAGTCAGTAAGTCAGTTTAGTCACTCAGTCGCATCCAATTCTTTGCCACCCCATGGACTGCAGCACGCCAGGCCTCAAGGTCTATCACCAACTCCCGGAGTTTACTCAAACTCATGTCCATTGAGTTGGTGATGCCATCCAACCATCTCATCCTCTGTCGTCCCCTTCTCCTCTTGCCTTTGATCTTTCCCAGCATCGTGGTCTTTTCAAATGATTCAGCTCTTCACATCAGGTCACCAAAGTATTGGAGTTTCAGCTTCAATATCAGTCCTTCCAGTGAATATTCAGGACTGATCTCCTTTAGGATGGACTGGTTGGATCTCTTTGCAGTCCAAGGGACTCTCAAGAGTCTTCTCTAATACCACAGTTCAAAAGCATCAATTCCTCAGCGCTCAGCTTTCTTTATAGTCCAACTCTCAAATCCATACGTGACTACAAGAAAAACCATAGCCTTGACTAGATGGGCTTTTGTTGGCAAAGTAATGTCTCTGCTTTTTAATAAGCTGTCTAGGTTGGTCATAGCTTTTCTTCTAAGGAGCAAGCGTCTTTTAATTTCATGGCTGCAATCACCATCTGCAGTGATTTTGGAGCCCAAGAAAATAAAGTCTGCCACTGTTTCCACTGTTTCTCCATCTATTTGTCATGAAGTGATGGAACCAGATGCCATGATCTTCGTTTTCTGAATGTTGAGCTTTAAGCCAACTTTTTCACTCTCCTCTTTCATTTTCATCAAGAGGCTTTTTAGTTCTTCTTCGCTTTCTGCCACAAGGGTGGTGCCATCTGCATATCTGGGGTTACTGATATTTCTCCCGGCAATCTTGATTCCAGCTTGTGCTTCATCCAGCCCAGCATTCCACATGATGTACTCTGCATATAAGTTAAATAAGCAGAGTGACAATATACAACCTTGGCGTATTCCTTTCCCTATTTGGAACCAGTCTGTTCCATGTTCAGTTCTAACTGTTGCTTCCTGACCTGCATACAGATTTCTCAAGAAGCAGGTCAGGTTGGTCTGGTATTCCCATCTCTTTCAGAATTTTCCACAGTTTATTGTGATCCACACAGTCAAAGGCTTTGGCATAGTCAATATAGCAGAAATAGATCAAATTGCCAACATCTGCTGAATCATCAAAAAAGCAAGCAAGTTCCAGAATAACATCTATTTCTGCTTTATTGACTATACCAAACCTTTTGACTGTGGATCACAATATATGTGTTAAAATATGGTGTTTATTTTTGCCTTGTATGAGAGTCTCAGGTTCCATCTGTGGTCTCTACATATGAACCAATTTTGTTCCTTTTTATGGCTGAGTGATATTCCATTGTATATATGCACCACATCTTGTTTATGCATCCTTCTGTTGATGGGCATTTAGGTTGCTTCCATGTCCTGGCTGGGCTTCTCTGGTGGTGCTAGCAGTAAAGAACCTACCCACCTGCTAATGCAGGAGATGTAAGAGACAAGGGTTCAATCCCTGGATTGGGAAGATCCCCTGGGGGAGGGCATGGCAATTCACTCCAGTATTCTTGCCTGGAGAATCCCTATGGAAGAGGAGCCTGGCAGGCTATAGTCCATAGGGTTGCAAAGAGTCAGATGTGACTGAAGTGATTTAGCACAGCACACAGCACATGTCCTGGATATTGTAAATAGTGCTGCAATGAACACTGGGGTTCATGTTTCTTTTGAATTATGTTTTTTTTCTGGGTATATGCCCAGTAGTGGGATTGTTGGGACATGTGGTAGTTCTATTTTTAGTTTTTTAAGGAACCCCCATACTGTTCTCCATAGAGGCTGTATCAATTTACATTCCCATCAACAGTGCAAGAGGGTTCCCTTTGCTCCACAACCTCTCCAGCATTTATTGTTTCCATATTTCATGATGATGGCCATTGTGATCAGTATGAAGTGATACCTCATTGTAGTTTTGATTTGCATTTCTCTAGTGAATTAGTGATATTGTGCATCTTTTCATGTGTTTGTTGGCCAATCTTTTGTCATCTTTGGAGAAATATCTGTTTAGGTCTTTTGCCCATATTTTGATTAGGTTTTTGTTTTTTTGATATTGAATTGCATGAGCTGTTTGTATATTTTGGAAATTAACTCTTTGTCTGTTGCTTCATTTCCTAATATCTTCTCCCATTCTGAGGATGAACGCCCTTATTAGGTTGAACAGAATAAGCAGAACAAAATATTCTGGGAGTATTTCAAAATGGTTATTTCTTTACTCCTCATACCCACTCACTCCCATCAGAAACACAAGAGAATGTTTCTCCAATGTACATCCTGAGAACCTAGTGGAGGTCCTGGAGATAAAAGTCAACAGAAGTACATGGTCATTCCCCTCCCCACTTAAGACTTTGTCTCTCATACTAATCTACACTGAATTTATAGAAATTTTTGAGTTACACTCTAAGTATTCCTACCATAACTGGGTTCATTGACAATTTCTATTCCTGGACTTCTGCTCTAAGTGAACTTTGATTCTATGTATCTACCTCTCTCTCCAGTTTTCAGGGCAATGATTTATTCTATGACTTCAATTCTCTGATGACTCAAGAAGTGTTGATTTTTCACTTTAGTAGCTTTTTTCTTGTTGAGAGGTTGAGTGGGGTAACTTCCAAATTCTTTACATGTCATACCAGAAGCTAGAAGTCAATTTCATATGCTTTAGAGGAGAAATATTTCCCACATTCCATATGCTGTCTCTTCGGATTATTTTTCCTGCTTCTGCACCTTCTCTTGTATGGAAATTCTCTTACCACCTGTAAATAATGATAAACATTTAGTGCTCATTCAAGGTCCAGGTCAGTTGATTCTCCACCAATGCACAGTAGATTTTCTTCACAGAGAACATTTGTAGTACTTATTCTCTATACCTTTTCATACTGTTCAAGGGGTTCTCAAGGCAAGAATACTGAAGTGGTCTGCCATTCCCTTCTCCAGTGGACCACGTTTTGTCAGAACTCTCCACCATGACCCATCTGTCTTGGGTGTCCCTTACAGGTCATGGCTTATGGTTTCATTGAGTTAGACAAGGCTGTGGTCCATGTGATCAGTTTGATTAGTTTTCTGTGATTGTGGATTTCATTCTATTTGCCATCTGCTAGATAAGGATAAGAGGCATATGGAAATTACCCGATGGGAGAGACTGATTAAGGGGAAAACTGGGTCTTGCTCTGATGGGCGGGGCTGTGCACAGTAAATCTTTAATCCAATTTTCCATTGAAGAGCTGTGTTCCCTCCCTGTTGTTTGACCTGAGGCCAACCTATGGTGGACGTAATGAAGACAATGGTGACCTCCTTCGGAAGTTTCCATGCCACACTCAGTGCCGCAGACCCTGCAGCAGGCCACCACCAACTCACCCTCCTCAGAGACTCCTGGATACTCACAGGCAAGTCTGAGTCAGTCTACTGAGTGGTCACTGCTCCTTTCTCCTATACAAAAAAGAATTATGAAAGAACTACACAAAAAAGGTCTTCATGACCCAGATAACCATGATGGTGTGATCACTCACCTAGAGCCAGACATCCTGGAATGTGAAGTCAAGTGAGCCTTAGGAAGCATCACTACGACAAAGCTAGTGGAGGTGATGGAATTCCAGTTGAGCTGTTTCAAATCCTAAAAGATGATGCTGTGAAAGTGCTGCACTGAATATGCCAGCAAATTTGGAAAACTCAGAAGTGGCCACAGGACTGGAAAAGGTCAGTTTTCATTCCAATCCTGAAGAAAGGCAATGCCAAAGAATGTTCAAACTACCAGACAATTACACTCATTTCACACACTAGCAAAGTAATGCTCAAAATCCTCCAAGCCAGGCTTCAATAGTATGTGAACCATGAACTTCCAGATGTTCAAGCTGGATTTAGAAAAGGCAGAGGAACAAGAGATCAAATTGCCAACATCCATTGGATCATTGAAAAATCAAGAGAGTTCCTGAAAAACATCTACTTCTGCTTTATTGACTATGCCAAAGCCTTTGACTGTATGGATCCTAACAAATTGTGGAAAATTCTTAAAGAGATGGAAATACCAGGCCACCTTACTTGCCTCCTGAGAAATCCATATGCAGATCAAGAAGCAACAGTTAGAACTGAACATGGAACAACAGACTGGTTCCAAATATGGAAAGGAATATGCCAAGGTTGTATATTGTCACCCTGCTATTTAAAGTATATGCAGTATATATAGCATGTGAAATGCTGGGCTGGATGAAGCACAAGCTGGAATCAAGATTGCTGGGAGAAATATCAATAACCTCAGATATGCAGATGATACCACCCTTGTGGCAGAAAGCAAAAAAGAACTAAAGAGCCTCTTGATGTGAGTGAAAGGGGATAGTGGAAAAGTTGGCTTAAAACTCAACATTCAGAAAACTAAGATCATAGCATCTGGTCTCATTACTTCATGGCAAATAGATGGGGAAACAATGGAAACAGTGTCAGACTTTATTTTCTTGGGCTCCAAAATCACTGCAGATGGAGACTGCAGCCATGAAATTAAAAGATGCTTGCTCCTTGGAAGAAAAGCTATGACCAACCTAGACAGCATATTAAAAAGCAGAGACACTACTTTGCCAACACAAGTCTATCTAGTCAAAACTATGGTTTTCCCAGTAGTCATGTATGTCTGAGAGTTAGACTGTAAAGAAAGCTGAGCACCGAAGAATTGATGCTTTTGAACTGTGCTGTTGAAGAAGACTCTTGAGAGTCCCTTGGACTGCAAGGAGATCAAACCAGTCAATCCTAAAGGTAATCAATCCTGCATATTCATTGAAAGGACTGATGCTGAAGCTGAAACTTTCATACTTTGGCCACATGATGTGAAGAACTGACTCATTGGAAAAGATCCTGATGCTGGGGAAGATTGAAGGCAGGAGGAGAAGCGGGTGACGGAGCATGAGGTGGTTGGATTGCATCACCGACTCAATGGACATGAGTTTGAGTAAGCTCCAGGAGTTGGTGATGGACAGGGAAGCCTGGCGTGCTGCAGTCCATGGGGTCACAAAAAGTCAGACATGACTGAGTGACTGAAATGAACTGAACTGAACTGATTCTCTATACCAACCATCTGACCCAAACTTCTCTTTTGCTTTGACTTTTTCTCATTATTTTGTGACCTGATGTTTCAAGAGAGACATGTAAAATCCCTCAGGTGAAATAGGGCCTCACTTTTTGGGTTGGCCAAAAAGTCCATTTGGGTTTTTCCATAATGTCTTAAACCCAAACTTTTTTTGCCAACCCAATAAAACAACCTGAGAACTGATGTCATTCCTTTTACCCTAAGGGTCTCCTGAGACCTTGCTGGATGAATTCAGAGACAGGAGAATTCATGAATTCTGACCATAAAGGACGTGTTCTCCCTACCTCTCAATCTCAAGCTTCCGATCACCCATAGGGTGATTTTGTAAGAATAAAAAAAGACATGCTTCCCTTAAGAGGTCTACTTCTAGCACTCGCTCATTAGCATAGTAATTTGTGAGAGCAAGGTGCTTTACTCCCATCTGCAAGGAAATGTTGTAATACATGCACGCCTATGATGCTTACCCTGTGAATGGAGCCTTCTTGGATATGCATGCACAATCTGCACATCCAAACTGGGAGGCCCTGCCTCTGGTTGCTTAAGACATTTAAAAGTCAGTTTATGGTTCTCAGTCAGAACCATAAAAAAGCAGACCTCCGAATCCCTCTTAGTCAATTTAAAAGCCAACAACATTTTGCTTCTTTAAATGTTCTTTTTATGCTCAATTAAATCTCTTCTCTGTTCATTTGACTATTATATGTTCTTCAAAATCCAGCCTAAGTTCTACCTTCTCTAAGACAATTTCAGTAACTCCTGCAAACCTCATTGTTCTCCCACATCTCTTAAAATCTAAACCACTGATCAGCCCCACAGAGTTCATTATATATTGTCATGTCTTGTTCACTATTATGTTAGAAATGTTAGCTTTTAGACTTAAGCTGGTTGGGGTGGCCTGAGCACAGAAACAGAACTTTTTACTTTGTCTTATATCCCCCATTGACTTTATTTGGAGGCATTAAGTGGTCTTTTTGTAAACACATTCTTGTTGGATGATAATATCATTAGGAGACAAATGAACTGTCTCCTAAACTTTTGTTTCTATGGCCTTTCACAGTCCACCCCTTGCATCTCAGCTATAATTAATCCTCTCCATTTTTTGCAACTTTATACCTGGATAAAGACATAAACTACGAACAACCCACACTACCCTAGATTGAGAGTGTGAATGAAATTACCACAAAAATATAAAATAAGCCAAGGGTGGTTCATATACATTTTTAGTGAATTTGGGGGCCTTCTTTTTTTGTTTGCTTTTTACATTTTTATTGGAGTATGGTTGATTTACAATGTTAGTTTCTGCTATAGAGTTATACAGATTTCCACTTTTTAAGATTCTTCTCCCATATAGGTTATTGCAGAGAATTCAGTAGAGTTCCCTGAGCTAGAGTAATAGGTCCTTATTAATTATCTATTTTATATATAGTAACATGTATATGTCAGTCCCAATATCCCAATTTATCCTTTCCCCCAGTAACCGTAAGTTTGTGTTCTACCCCTATGACTCTATTTCTGTTTGGTATTAAATAAATTCATTTGTACCATTTTTTTTTTTAGATTCAACATGTAAGTCACATGATACTTGTGTTTCTCTGTCTGACTTACTTCATTCAGTACAATTTCTAGGTCCATCCATGTTGCTGCAAATGACATTATTTAGTTCTTTTTTATTGCTGAATAGTATGCCATTGTCTGTATGTACCACGTTTTTATTCATTCCTCTGTCGGTGAACACTTAGGTTGCTTCCATGTCCTGGCTTTTGTAAATAGTGCTTCAAGTGAACAGTGAAGTGCATGTATTTTTACAAATTATGGTTTTCTCTGAGCACATACCCAGGAATAGGACTGCAGGATCATATGGTAGCTCTGTTTTTAAGGAACCTCCGTATTGTTCTCCATAGTGGCTATACCAAATTACATTCCCACCAACAGTGTAGGAGGATTCCCTTTTCTCCACTCTCTCTCCAGCATTTATTTGTAGACTTTCTGATGATAGCCATTCTGACTGGTGTGAGGTGACACCTCATTGTAGTTTTGATTTGCATTTCTCTAATGTTGAGTATCTTTTCCCATCTGTATGTCTTCCTTAGAGAAATGTCTATTTAGATCTCTGCCCATTTTTCTTATTGTTGTTTTTTTTTAATTGAGCTGCTTGAACTGTTTGTGTATTTTGAAGATTAATCCCTTGTCAGTTAGTTCATTTGTAATATTTTCTCCCATTCTGTGGGTTGTCTTTTTGTTTTGTTTATGATTTCTTTGCTGTGCAAAAGCTTTTGAATTTCATTAGGTTTCATTTTTTTGCTTTTATTTTTATTACTGTAGGAAGTAGGTAAAAAAAAACTTTATGTCACAAAGTGTTCTGCCTGTATTTTCCTCTGTTTATTTTTGTGTATGGTGTTAGGGAGTATTCCAATTTCATTCTTTCACATGTAGCTCTCTAGTTTTCCCAACACCACTTATTGAAGAAACTGTCTTTTCTCCGTTGTATATTCTTTCTTTGTCACAAATCAATTGACCATAGGTGCATGGGTTTATCTCTGGATTTATATCCTGTTCCACTGATTTCTATTTCTGTTTTTGTGCCAGTGGCGTGCTGTTCAGATGACTATAGTTTTGTATATATTCAGGGAGCCTGATTCCTTCAGCTCTGCTTTTCTTTCTCAAAATTGCTTTGGCTATTCAGGGTCATCTGTGTTTTCATACAAACTGTAAAATTTTTTCTTCTAATTCTGTGAAAAATGCCTTTGATACTGTGAGAGGGATTACACTGAATCTGTAGATTGCTCCTTCCTGTTATCCCCCATCCCATTCATCTAGGCCACAGAGCACCAAGCTGAGCTCCCTGTGCTATACAGTAGGTTTCCATCTAGATAATTATTTTGCAAAGATTATATGGTTTTTATTCTTCAGTGTGTTCATGTGGTGTATCACATTGATTTACATATATCAAAGAATGCTTTCATCCCTGGGATAAATCAAAATTGATCATGGTGTATGATCTTTTTAATGTGTTGCTGAATTTAGTTTGCTAGTATTTTGTGGAGGATTTTTGCATATATATTCATCGGCGATACTGTGATTTGCTTTTTTGTGGTATCTTTGCTTTTAATGTTGGGGTGATAGTGGTGAATGTTGGGTGATAATGTTGGGGGGTGTTCCTTCTTGTGCAATTTTTTTTTTAGTTTCAGAAGGATAGTGTTAACTCTCCTCTAACTGGTAGATAGATTTCACCTGTAAAGTCATCTGGTCCTGGACTTTCGTTTGTTGAAAGTTTTTAAATCACAGTTTCAATTTCATTACTTGTGATTGATTTGTCCATATTTTCTATTTCTTCCTGGTCCAATCTTCCTGTACCTTTCACAGATTTTGTCTCTTTCTTCCAGGTTGTCCATTTTATTGGTGTATAGTTACTTGTATTAGTCTCTTATTATCCCTTGTATTTCTGTGGTATTCGTTGTAATTACTTTATCATTTCTAATTTTATTGATTTGAGCTTTGCCCTCTTTTTTATCTGATGAGTCTGGCTAAACATGTCAGAGAACGTTTTAGTTTCATTCATCTTTTCTGTTGCTTTCTTCATCCCTATTTATCTCTGCTTTGATCTTTATGATTTCCTTCCTTCTAAGGGTTTTGTTTGTTCTTCTTTCCCTAGTTGCCTTAGGTGTAAGATAAGGCTGTCTACTTGATATTTTCTTGTTTCCTGAAGTAATCTTGTATTTCTGTACATTTCCCTCTTAGAACTTCTTTTGCTTCGTCTATAGGTTTAGGATCATTTTGTGTCTCCACTTGTTATTTGTTTCTACCTATTTTTTATTTCCTCTTTGATTTCTTCAGAGATCCATTGGTGTTTAGTAACATTCTGTTTATCCTCCACCTGTGGAACTGTGTTCCTGTCTTGCTGGGTTTCGGCCTGAGGCTTTCCAGCACTGGAACCCGCAAGCTGTTGGGTGCGGCCAGGTCTTGGGGCCAAAATGGGGACCTTCAGGAGAACTTATACCAATCAGAAGCGTGCTGGCTGCGAGGGACCACGCCAGAGCGCGGCTAAGAGGAGCTACCCCTCACCCAAGGTCAGGGACGGCGACCGAGAGTGCCAGGCTGCGACGGCGCAGGAGTGGCCTAGAGGAGCTACCCCACGTCCAAGGTCAGGGTCAGCGGCTGAGAGGAGCTACTCCATGCCCGAGGTCAGGGGAGGTGGCCGAGAGGAGCAACCCCACATCCAAGGAACCGTGGCTGCGCGGGTGCAGGAGGGCTGAGAGGAGCTACTCCTCGTTACGGTCAGGAGGGGCGGCCTGAGGAGATACCCCTTGTCCAAGGTAAGAGAAACCAAAGTAAGACGGTAGGTGTTGCAAGAGGGCATCAGAGGGTAGACACACTGAAATCATAATCACAGAAAACTAGCCAATCTGATCACATGGACCACAGCCTTGTCTAACTCAATGAAACTAAGCCATGCCGTGTGGGGCCACCCAAGACAGACGGGTCATGGTGGAGAGGTCTGACAGAATGTGGTCCACTGGAGAAGGGAATGGCAAACCACTTCAGTATTCTTGCCTTGGGAACCCCATGAACAGTATGAAAAGGCAAACTGATAGGATACTGAAAGAGGAACCCCCCAGGTTGGTAGGTGCCCAATATGCTACTGGAGATCAGTGGAGAAATATAACTCAAGAAAGAATGAAGGAATAGAGCCAAAGCAACAACACCACCCACTTGTGGATGTGACTGGTGATAGAAGCAAGGTCCGATGCTGTAAAGAGCAATATTGCATAGGAACCTGGAATGTCAGGTCCATGAATCAGGGCAAATCGGAAGTGGTCAAACATCAGATGGCAAGAGTGAATGTCGACGTTCTAGGAATCAGCGAACTAAAATGGACTGGAATGGGTGAATTTAAGTCAGATAACCATTATATCTACTACTGTGGGCAGGAATCCCATAGAAGAAATGGAGTAGCCATCATGGTCAACAAAAGAGTCCAAAATGCAGTACTTGGATGCAATCTCAAAAACGACAGAATGATCTCTGTTCGTTTCCAAGGCTAACCATTCAGTATCACAGTAATCCAAGCCTATGCCCTGACCAGTAATGCTGAAGAAGCTGAAGTTGAACAGTTCTATGAAGACCTCCAAGACCTTTTAGAACTAACACCCAAAAAAGATGTCCTTTTCATTATAGGGCACTGGAATGCAAAAGTAGGAAGTCGAGAAACACCTGGAGTAACAGGCAAATTTGGCCTTGGAGTATGGAATGAAGCAGGGCAAAGGCTAATAGAGTTTTGCCAAGAGAACACACTGGTCATAGCAAACACCCTTTCCAACAACACAAGAAAAGACTCTACACATGGACATCGCCAGATGGTCAACACCAAAATCAGATTGATTATATTCTTTGCAGCCAAAGATGGAGAAGCTATATACAAAAACAAGTCAGCAAAAACAAGACCAGGAGCTGACTGTGGCTCAGATCATGAACTCCTTATTGCCAAATTCAGACTAAAATTGAAGTAGGGAAAACCACTAGACCATTCAGGTATGACCTAAATCAAATCCCTTATGATTATACAGTGAAAGTGAGAAATAGATTTAAGGGACTAGATCTGATAGACAGAGTGCCTGATGAACTATGGACAGAGGTTTGTGACATTGTACAGGAGACAGGGAACAAGACCATCCTCATGGAAAATAAATGCAAAATGGCTGTCTGAGGAGGCCTTTACAAATAGCTGTGAAAAGAAGACAAGTGAAAAGCAAAGGAGAAAAGGAAAGATATAAGCATCTGAATGCAGAGTTCCAAAGAATAGCAAGAAGAGATAAGAAAGCCTTCCTCAGCAATCAATGCAAAGAACTAAAGGAAAACAACAGAATGGGAAAGACCAGAGATCTCTTCAAGAAAATTAGAGATACCGAGGAAACATTTCATGCAAAGATGGGCTCGATAAAGGACAGAAATGGTATGGACCTAACAGAAGCAGAAGATATTAAGAAGAGGTGGCAAGAATACACAGAAGAACTGTACAAAAAAGAGCTTCATGACCCAGATAATCAGGAGGGTGTGATCACTCACCTACAGCCAGACATCCTGGAGTGTGAAATCAAGTGAGCCTTAGAAAGTATTACTACAAACAAAGCTAGTGGAGGTGATAGAATTCCAGTTGAGCTATTTCAAATCCTGAAAGATGATGCTGTGAAAGTGCTGCACTCAATATGCCAGCAAATTTGGAAAACTCAGCAGTGGCCACAGGACTGGAAAAGGTCAGTTTTCATTCCAATCCCAAAAAAAGGCAATGCCAAAGAATGCTCAAACTACTACACAATCACACTCATCTCACACGCTAGTAAAGTAATGCTCAAAATTCTCCAAGCCAGGCTTCAGCAATACGTGAACTGTGAACTTCCTGATGTTCAAGCTGGTTTTAGAAAAGGCAGAGGAACCACAAATCAAATTGCCAAAATCTGCTAGATCATCAAAAAAGCAAGAGAGTTCCAGAAAAACATCTATATCTGCTTTATTGACTATGCCAAAGCCTTTGACTGTGTGGATCACAATAAACTGTGGAAGATTCTGAAAGAGATGGGAATACCAGACCACCTGACCTGCCTCTTGAGAAACCTGTATGCAGGTCAGGAAGCAACAGTTAGAACTGGACATGAAATAACAGACTGGCTCCTAATAGGAAAAGGAGTACGTCAAGGCTATATATTGTCACCCTGCTTATTTAACTTATATGCAAACTACATCATGAGAAACGCTGGGCTGGAAGAAGCATAAACTGGAATCAAGATTGCTGGGAGAAATGTCAATAACCTCAGATATGCAGATGACACCACCATTATGGCAGAAAGTGAAGAGGAACTGAAAAGCCTCTTGATGAAAGTGAAAGAGGAGAGTGAAAAAGTTGGCTTAAAGCTCAACATTCAGAAAACTAAAATCATGGCATCTGATCCCATCACTTCATGGCAAGTAGATGGGGAAACAATGGAAACAGTGGCTGACTTTATCTTTTTTGGCTCCAAAATCACCACCGATGGTGATTGCAGCCATGAAATTAAAAGACGCCTACTCCTTGGAAGGAAAATTATGACCAACCTAGATAGCATATTAAAATGCAGAGACATTACTTTGCCAACAAGGGTCCCTCTAGTCAAGGCTATGGTTTTTCCAGTGGTCATGTAATGATGTGAGAGTTGGACTGTGAAGAAAGCTGAGCACCGAAGAATTGACGCTTTTGAACTGTGGTGTTGGAGAAGACTCTTGAGAGTCCCTTGGACTGCAAGGAGTTCCAACCAGTCCATCCTAAAGGAGATCAGTCCTGGGTGTTCATTGGAAGGCTAATGCTAAAGCTGAAACTCCAGTACTCTGGCCACCTCATGCCAAGAGTTGACTCATTGGAAAAGACCCTGATGCTGGGAGGGATTGAGGGCAGGAGGAGAAGGGGATGACAGAGGATGAGATGGCTGGATGGCATCACAACTCGATAGACATGAGTTTTTGTGAACTCCAGGAGTTGGTGATGGACAGGGAGGCCTGGCGTGCTGCAGTTCATGGGGTCGCAAAGAGTCAGACGTAACTTAGCAACTGAACTGAACTGATAGCAATCAGTATTACCTGGGGCCTCTGTTCTTGCCTCATAGCAGGCTACAGCCAACCCCTGCCCCCCAACCCGGGAAACCTCTAAGGCCCCTAGGTAGGTCTAGCCCTGGTTCCCTTAGAGGTATTGCATTGTGCTTGATCCCAGTGCACATGAGACCTTGTGGGCACCCTCCAGGAGTGGAGTCTCTTTTTCCCGCCATCCTTATGGCAGAAAGTGAAGAGGAACTAAAAAGCCTCTTGATGAAAGTGAAAGTGGAGAGTGAAAAAGTTGGCTTAAAGCTCAACATTCAGAAAACGAAGATCATGGCATCCGGTCCCATCACTTCATGGGAAATAGATGGGGAAACAGTGGAAATAGTGTCAGACTTTATTTTTCTGGGCTCCAAAATCACTACAGATGGTGACTGCAGCCATGAAATTAAAAGACGCTTACTCCTTGGAAGGAAAGTTATGACCAACCTAGATAGCATATTCAAAAGCAGAGACATTACCTTGCCCACAAAGGTCCATCTAGTCAAGGCTATGGTTTTTCCTGTGGTCATGTATGGATGTGAGAGTTGGACTGTGAAGAAGGCTGAGCACCGAAGAATTGATGCTTTTGGACTGTGGTGTTGGAGAAGACTCTTGAGAGTCCCTTGGACTGCAAGGAGATCCAACCAGTCCATTCTGAAGGAGATCAGCCCTGGGATTTCTTTGGAAGGAATAATGCTAAAGCTGAAATTCCAGTACTTTGGCCACCTCATGTGAAGAGTTGACTCATTGGAAAAGACCCTGATGCTGGGAGGGATTGGGGGCAAGAGGAGAAGGGGACGACAGAGGATGAGATGGCTGGATGGCATCACTGACTCGATGGACGTGAGTCTGGGTGAACTCCAGGAGTTGGTGATGGACTGGGAGGCCTGGCGTGCTGCGATTCATGGGGTCGCAAAGAGTCGGACGCAACTGAGCAACTGATCTGATCTGATCTGATCTATGGAGCTTCTGCACTCAAGCCAAATTTTAATGGTTTTCTTGTCAAGGCTGCCTCTCACAGTGTCTGCCAGTATTCATATACTCAGACACTCATGCAAACACACCCACACTGCACTGGGTCCTGAGAGAGGTTATTTGCAAGAGCTGAAAATGGATTCAATGCAGTGTATGCCCTCAAGGAGGCTCTGAGTCTTGCTGGTGCAAAAAACAAACTCGTAGAGTACAGTGAGTGCAGGAGAGTAAATGTGGCTTAAGTGGTGTGCAAGAGCTCATAGGAGGGAGAGAAGGTGAGCTAGAAATCAGAGGGAAAGGGGCTTTGACCTGGATAATGAACTCAGAAGTTTATTTGGAGAAAATAACAAAAGAAAGTGTTAATGATGGGCATGGAAAAGACAGCAGAAGCAAAGACATAGAGAAGGGAGGTGGAGAGATGTGCTGGCTTCCACTAGAAGCTACATTTATAGTAGCACTGTGAAGATAAAGGAGATGTGGGAAGAGGTCAAATTTTTAGAAAGTTGATTCAGTAAGTTGTATCTTAGAATCCTTTTTATTTGAACATTCTGCAATCCCAACTCCAACTTGCTTAAGTTAAAAAAAGAAAAAAGAAAGGGAAAGATGGAAGATGGAAGGAAAGGAGAGAAAAAAATTTATTAGTGTACGTATCTTTCAGCTCAGTTGAGTTCAGTCACTCAGTCGTGTCCAGCTCTTTGAGACCCCATGGACTGCAGCACGCCAGGCCTCCGTGTCCATCACCAACTCCTGGAATTTACTCAGACTCATGTCCATTGAGTCAGTGATGCCATCCAAGCATCTCATCCTCTGTCATCCGCTTCTCCTCCCACCTTCAATCTTCCCCAGCATCAGGGTCTTCTCAAATGAGTCAGTTCTTCATATCAGGTGGCCAAAGTATTGGAGTTTCAGCTTCAGCTTCAGCTTTCAGTCCTTCCAATGAATATTCAGGACAGATTTCCTTTAGGATGGACTGATTGGATCTCCTTGCAGTCCAAGGGACTCTCAAGAGTCTTCTCCACACCACAGTTCAAAAGAATCAACTCTTCAGTGCTCAACTTTCTTTATAGTCCAACTCTCACATGACTACTGGAAAAACCATAGCTTTGACTAGATAGACCTTTGTTGACAAAGTAATGTCTCTGCTTTATAATATACTGTCTAAGTTGGTCATAACTTTTCTTCTAAGGAGCACATGTCTTTTAATTTCATGGCAGCAGTCACCATCTGCAGTGATTTTGGAGCCCAAGAAAATAGTCTTTTTCTCTTTCCACTGTTTCCCCATCTATTTGCCATCAAGTGATGGGACCAGATGCCATGATCTTTGTTTTCTGAATGTTGAGCTTTAAGCCAACTATTTCACTCTCCTCTTTCACTTTCATCAAGAGGCTCTTTAGTTCTTCACTTTCTGCCACAAGGGTGGTGCCATCTGCATATCTGAGGTTATTGATGTTTCTCCCAGCGATCTTGATTCCAGCTTGTGATTCATCCAGCCCAGCGTTTCTCATGATGTACTCTGCATATAAGTTAAATAAGCAGGGTGACAATATACAGCCTTGATGTACTCCTTTCCCTATTTGGAACCAGTCTGTTGTTCCATGTCCAGTTCTAACTGTTGCTTCCTGACCTGCATACAGGTTTCTCAAGAGGCAGGTCAGGTGGTCTGGTATTCCCACCTGTTTAAGAATTTTCCCCAGTTTGTTGTGATAATATCTTTAGGTGTACATATCTTTAGGTGTTACCTGGATCCAGGTGTTTTAAGGTAGCATCAAGAATGTCCTTCTCCAATTTTATTGCATCCTCTTCTCTCATGGTGATTAATGACCACCAACACTTCATATTTCCATTCTGTTAATTCGCAATCCCAATGGAAAGGGAGCTTCACTTTTATAATGACCCCAGCAAGTGATTCCATGATTGTCTCATTGGATAGGTTTATTCCATGTGTCAATCTCTGCACCAGTTACTGAGGTCAGAGGGACAAAATGCTTTGCTTGGCTCACAGTGTGCAATCCTAGAGTCCCAGGATAGAGTCAATTGTACCCAATCCACTGAATCTTGTGTTGGGGAAGAGAAGAGACAGCTTTCCAAAGAAAACTAGAAAGCTATTTCCTGAAGGGAAATGCATGCAGGGCAGAAAACAATGAGACAAACCAGATACAAAGGCCTTAGAAAACTAGGCAGAGGGCAGCTTATGAAGTAGACATCAGTGAATAATAGCTAGGAGTCAGAGGGAGCAATTTAAAGATACCTTGGAGGAGCACAAACTAGACAGAACCCTTCAGGAGAGTGTGTAGCTTGGAGTCAGGCAGGCCTCATAGCAATGCAGCCCCAACACCAGTACTCTGAGAGTATGATGATATTCAATAGACTTTGCTTTTATTGTGGTCTCTTATCTTCACTGTCTATTACAGTAGTCACTAGCCATATGTGGCTATTTATATTTACATTATTTAAAATTAAATTAATTAATTAAAATAAAAATTCAGCTCCTCACCTTCACTATGCACATTTCAAGTGCCCAGTAACAACATGTGGCTGATAGCTACCACATTACATAACACAGAACAGAACAATGCAGAGCAGAACATTTTCAGCGTTGCAAAATGTTCTAATAGGTAGCATTGGATTAAACTATTGCTTCCATCACTTCGGTTAATTTACCCAAGAAACATATGTGCTCAGACATCACAGTTTTCTTTTGTTTGCTGGCCAATTTAAAATAATGGGAAAAGGAGTAGAATTATTCTGCTTGGGATAGACCCAATATAGAATCTCCGATGAAAGGCTTAAGTTCAAACCTGAAATTCAATTAAAAATGTTGATTATCTATGCATTGCTACACTTACCCCCCTGTGTGCTCTCTTTTTCTCTTCCTCTAAGCATGTCCTGTCAAGTTGGAAAATAAATTGTGATTATTGGAAGCCAGTCAGGCTGATTAACAGACACCAATTAAGTATCTATCGAAAGGAACAAACATGAGGCTGGTTAATTCTGGCTTTGGGACTCCGTGGCCTTCTATTGGTATCATGCAGGCCTCCAGCAGGGTTTAGGATAAGGTCTCCAGTTCCTCTGTCAGCCAGCCTCCAGGCACTCTGGATGCTCCTGATAACGTCAGGGGAAGCCTGGTGTTCCGGGACTGAATCTTGTAGTTGATGAAAATTATTTACAACCACTACATCCTGAAACTGTAGCATATGTTTCTTATCTTAAAGGAAATCTTATGGCACATATAAGACGTCTTTTTGGTTTTATGAATGAATTGGGAGTGTTTTGAAGCGTCACTTTACAGGGAAAAGGGAATGGGATGGTACCATCATAACCAGACTCTATGCCAGGGATCTGACAACAAAGAACCCTGTCCTGTAGGAATTACACCCATTGTTACTGATGAGGAAGCTGAGGCTTAGTGAAGCCAAACAAGTTTACAGGTATTTCAAATGCTGCCATTAAGTGGCAGAGATGGGACACAAACCTATCATTGTCTGACACCTCCTTATACGCCAGCGGTGTTTGTGCTGTACAGATAAGAAAGCACAGCCTTCGACTGGGACCACCTCCTCCACATTATCAGAAGTCCACACAGGCTCCATCTGTAAAGCCTTAGGAATTTGAGCAGTGTTAAAGTTGGAAGTTTCTACTTTTGTCATGGGCATGTATGTTTGGATCTTGGCCCATTTCTTATATGCATGTATTCATTGAATCATTCTTCCAGCAAACAGTTATTAAGAATCTGATTGTGCGTCTATATGTTGGGGATATAGAGATGAGTAAATAAGGCCTTTCTGCCTTCTAAAGCTCAAAATATCCTATATGATATAGATACATCAATAAACTATTATAAAGCAGGGTGACAGATGTAAGGGAAAAAGGAAACAGGGTGTTCTGCAGTGCATTCCACAGGTAAGATGGGAGGAACAGCCAGTGAGGGGATGCATCGTGGGGAAATTAAAGATAATAACAAAAGTAACTAAAAGTTAGATTTCTTTTTTTAATATCTCCATGTGATAATAAATTCTAGGCAATGTCAGCAATAAAATTCTCCTCCTTTCCAAAATAATTTCTTGGTGTAAATTCTAAGAAATTGCTGATATTACGGTCTAGTTTAAATAATATATACATAAACAAGAAATTGGCACATTTTTGATGCTTTTCCTTTAGGAAATATTTCACTCTGTCTGTAAGTTAATTCAGAGAACTCTGAGTTATACTGTCAACTCACCACCCCCAACTCCTCCATCCCCTAACACACACCTGACTGCACTCACTGGTTCCCACGGTCAGTTCATAACAGTATAGGTGCCTTCTCCCCTGATGTTGTCTCCACCCTCTGTAATACAATGTATTCCTGAATTTAATCAATAGATTCCAAATAAGCACAATGGTTGGGAGGATGACAGGACAAGTTATTTCCTGCCAAGTGACCTCTTATTTGATTCAAAATTGAAAACAAAAACAGTAAGAGTTTTATTACAGGTAAGAAGAGATTTTAATTTCTACATGAAATCTTTAAAGATTGTGTACAAACCTTTGAAATTGGCATCTGGTCTTTTAAAATTGTGCATTGTTTTTAAACCAGTGAACACATTAGGAAAATAACAATTATAATATTATGAATTCTTATGCAATTTCAACTGAAAAATAATTTCATCATTTAGGAGAGGTGTTAAAAAGTATGCTGTGTATATCTGATACACTAGGTCTTGTGGGTTCAGAGAAGGAGGCTCCTGAACCTCCATAGACTTGAGGGAGCTCCGTGCATTTGAAGAGTTGGAGATGGTGGAAATCTAGGATAGGTGTTGTGAAGAACAAGAGCTAAGTTTGATGAGGCCATCAGGGACCAGGTAAGGAAGGCCAGAGGCTCAGAAGGTTTTGAACAAGGAGGGAAGTGGTTACATTTGTGCATTGAAAAGTCCATTGAGAAGTATGAGCACTGGCAGCAGCCTAGTATTTTGTCACTTATTAATTTTTTTACTTAAAAAATTTTAACAACTTATTTAATTTATTTATTAAATATAACTTTATTTATTTTAATTGGAGGTTAATTACTTTACAATATTGTATTGGTTTTTAATTTTAGGCTTACAGTAAAGTTGCAAAACGACTTTTCAAATATTCTTTGCCCAGAATCCCCAACAGTTATATTTTAGTAGGACTGATACAATACTACACATATACTACTGTTATCTAATCTATAGACCTTATTTGAATATCATCAATTTCCCACTAATACCATTTCTTTTGGTCTAATATTCCATACAAGGTATCACACTGGATTTAGTTATTATGCTTTTGCTTAGTATCTCCTGGAATTTGGGACAGTTCCTTAATCTTGCTTTGTTTTTCATGACCTCAGCACGTTTGAGAAGCACTGGCTGTTTATTTCATAGCCTGATCCTCAGTGGAAGTTTGTCTGCTGTCTCTACATGATTTCTTTCTGATTTTAATTTTTTGCAGAATACTGAAAAATTGATATTTTGTTCTTTTTAAAACATATCAAGAAACACTTGTTGATTTGTGACATTACTGATAATGTAACATCACTTTAAGGGGACATATGCTTGGTTTCTTCACTGTACTTATTATTTTTTTCCAGTTGTAAGTATATTGTGTGGTGATATTTTGAGATAATATAAATATCCTGTTTCCCATCATACTTCCACCCACTAATTTTAGCATTCACTAATCAATTTTGCCTGAAACAATTTTTACTGTGATGTGTCTCAAATGATGACTTTCTATTTCCACAATTTCTTCTACATGACTTAGTTGGAATTATGCTATAAAGAAAAGCTGTCTTATTTATTTGTTCATATCAGCATATAAATGTATAAATGTATATTTATATAAATATCAGTATATATCAGTATAAAGCCACAGAGTCTTATTTCAATCTATGGGTTATAACTGATTACTGTCATCATTTTGTTCCCTAAAATTTCCTAGATTTGGCCATTGGAAGCCACTTTATGTTGACTTCTGAGTCTTTGCAACATTTCCTAATGTTTTTATTTTAATTGATTTATCTTTTCAATATATATATTTATTTATTTACTTTAATTGGAGGCTAATTACTTTACAACATTGTATTGGTTTTGCCATACATCAACATGAATGCTCCACAGGTGTACGTGTGTTCACCATCCTGAACCTCCCCCCACCCCCCTCCCCATTTTATTGCTCAAACAGCATGTATATATTGTGAAGGTTTTTTAGGAAAAACAAAAAACCAGAATTTGGATATATTAGGTCTCTTTTTCCTGTTACTGACATGACTTGATATTGTCTCACAACTCTAGGATACTCTGTTTTGTGTTTCTGCACTTCCATTCTTTTTCCTGCTTATGTTTCCGTTGGGTCATTGCTGATGACTTACCCTCCACCTTAACTGATTATTTCCTCAGCTGTGCCGGTCTGCCAGTGAGTCCAACAAGCGTGCTCTTCAAGAGTGCTATTACCAATTTTTCTTTCTAGGACTCATCTAGGAATGAATATTTCCTATAGCTTATTTCTTCCAAAATGACCCATGCTTTTATTTTTTATGAATGCTGCTTACCAATTTACTGGAGCCATTAGCATGTTAATTATATTTATGTTTGATTCCCTCTCTGATGTTTCCAACATCTGGTTTACCTTTGAGCATTATTCTGCTGATTGCCTTCTCTCTTAGCAGTGGGTGCATTTTCTGCTTTTTAGCATCTTGTCATTTTTGATTGAATGGCAGACATTGTGTATAGATCAGTTGAGGCTGATGTAAATAATATTTTTGCCTAGAAATGAGCATATATTTCTTCTGGCAAGCCATTGAGGGGTTTAGTCAATCCATTTAGGTCTTGAACTGAGTTTAGGGTTTATTGTTATATATAATGTACTCCATCTGTAAATTTTTTAGCATTCCCTTGTGTTTAGGTTGGAGTCTCTGCCATGGGATAGCATGCTTCAACTGTCAGCCTTTCTCATGCACCTGTGCAAGAGTGGTTTCTCTCTGTGCTTTGCCATTCTGTACTTTAGTAACTTCTGTTTATATCTGTGTTATTTTCTCTTGTGCTTTCTTGTAGTCTGGTTTCTTATACATTGTTTATATTTTTGTTGAGCTGAATATTTAAGTTTTTAACTTTCATTGTTTCATTTTTATTTATGAGAGTATTTTTGGCTATTCACTTTCTGAAAATCATTGCTTTAAGTGTATCCGTAGATTCTTATAATCAGTGTTTCTGTTATCATTAAGTTTTTAGATTCTGCATTTTCAATGTGTACTTTCCTTTTACATGAGGTAGTTTTCAATTACAGGTGGAAGGGAGTTTGGAATTTTTTATTTTCTCGGTGATATTTAAGTGCTCAAGGGTTTTTTGCATAGTAATCAGACAGTAAGTTATATTTCTATTTTATGAAGCATATTACTATTTTCTTTGTAACTTAATATGAGATCAGTTTTTTGATGACCCACAAGTAGTGTAGAAGAAGGTATAATATACTCTTTGTTATCAGTGTGTGATATGAGATCAGTTTTTTGATGACCCACAAGTAGTGTAGAAGAAGGTATAATATACTCTTTGTTATCAGTGTGTGAAGTGTGTCTGTATTATCAGTGTAAGACGTGTGTGTATTCTTGAAACCATAAGGATTTTTCTTTTATCTTTGAAGTATAATAGTTTTATATTACCATCTCAGTGTTGATCATCCATGTTTACTTTCCCAATAATTTTATGGGTCCTTTCAATATGTAGATTTAAGTTTTCCTTTGTTTCTGGAAATAGTATTGAATTACAGTTTTAAAATATTAGATACACTAAATTACTTTGGTTTTCTTGCTCTGGCCATCCAATTATATGTATGTTCTTTCTTCTTTGCCTGTTTCCCATTACTAACAGTTTTTTTCTGTCTTTCTCCCTTCTTGATGTATCTCATTTACATTATCTTGGATATTTCCTACCTTTATTCCATACCATTTATTAAATTTTCATTTGAGTCTATTTTTCCCTGAGAATCTTGCAATTTAGTCTTAATTTCTGAAATAATTTTGCTTATTTTAATCATTTTATTTCATTGGTTTGATGAACTGTCCTTTCTTTTTTTTCTTATATTTTTGTTTCTGCCTTTTGAATTTCTGATTCAAGGTGATTTTTCATATTTCCAAAGGCTTGCTCATTTATATGTAATTAAGTCTGCAGTGATTTCTTGTAAGTTATTTCTACTTTATGATTATTTTTGGGGGGAGAATTTACATCAGCTTAATTGAGTTGACTCTTCCTTTCTGATCCATATTATAATTTTTAATAGATTCTTGTTTCCCATGGATTTTTTTAAAGATTTGATAATATTTAGATTTCTAATTCAATGCTGCCCTCTTCTGCCAATTCTAAAGTCCATTTCTTTAGTGGAGTGTGTGTGTGTGTGTGTGTGTGTGTGTATGTGAGAGAGAGAGAGAAAGAGAATGGGAGGGAGGAAGAGAGGTGAGGAATATGGCCCATGTCTTTTATTTTTTGTTAAGTCTTTTTGTTTTGCTTGTTCTCTTCCAAAACTCTAAACTTTTCCAATTTGTTTCTTTTCTCCTTTTCTATTTGTCAAGGGAGTCATCTCCCTTTCCTTTTGTTGTTCCTCTCCCTGAAGCCATGCCTTTCAAAAGCTGCCATGTGAAACCATGTGTACTTTTCAGCATCCTTCTTGTCATCAGTAATTATATTTGTCAATAGACATTTTTAAAGTACTTTCACACTTAAGGTCAACTTTCTCTTTTTGGCTGTGCTTTTGAGAACTCTTTGTGTATCTTTACCTTCCATCTCCTCATTTTCTTATAGTTTTTTTCAAACTTGTTCAGCTTTTGGTAGGAGTGTGAGTGAGAGATCACAAGATTTGACGAGTTTTATTTCTCCAGTTATTATAAAGTTTGACAATCCTCTGTGGTTTAGTTACACTGAGATTGCAGGGTTTATGTAGCTTCATTTGTTCCTCTTATTGTTCTTTCTTATTTTTATAGGATATATGCAAAGTGTAGACCTAGCGAGCTGCTATTATTTTCAGCTCTCCTGAAGTTCTCAAAGCGTCACTGTAGAGCAGCACACCAGTTTTATACTCAAAGATTAAAAAATGTTGAGGCTCTATGGGTAGTAAACCCAAGACTATACAGCTCATCAGTGACCAGAACTGACAATAAAGTAGTTATTTGAAAGCAAGTGTTCCGTTAAGCCTTTCTTCCCAGACTATGGAGCCTTCATTGTTTTGGTGCCTGATTCTTCTCTGTAGAAATAACTAGACTTCTGCATGATTGTCCCTAAGGTGGGTTGTAGGATGTTTTTCCCTATTCACTAAGTGTACCGGGCCCCTCTCAGAAATGTGCATTTTGGATCTTTTCTAGATTCCATTCCTTCCATACAGAAGAACATCTATAATAGTGATTTCTGCCACAGATGCTAAAGTTATAGGATATAGATGCATGCCCAGCAGAACTCAAGACCAGTAATGAAAGCTATCATTTCTGATTTTTCTCTGATGCTTTCTCTGATTCAGCCTTTTTTTTTTTTCTTTTTTTTACAAGGGGGATGGATTATCTCACTGTTACTCTCCCCATTCCTGGCAGCATTTTATTGAATATGATTGTGTAGGTCAGTAATTTAAACTGATAAGTTGCATAGAAGTGTAATGCAAATATAAAGGCAGATTTCATCAAACAAGTTTAGAATGGCTCCAAGTTTTAAAAATAGTTACAAATAGACTTGTCATCAAACCTCAATTTAGCAGCAAACATGACAACAAAATAGAATACTGTCTTAAAAACGTGTTACCTGTATATCTACCTTGCCCACCATGTCTATTGTAATGTCCTAATTTCAAATAAATATTTTTTACCACTTTAGGTCACATGTCAAAATTTTCATTTAGTCAACACAGTCACCAAACCCAGAAAGCATGTGATATTCCTATTTCCCCAACTCAGTGATTATCATCCACAAAACTGTAGTATGGTTAGTAGCTGTGGTAATAATCATGGTAGATAGCTTTTATTGAGTACTGTATGTCCACTTTGTTGTTTAATTTAATCATCATAAAAATCCTGTAGGATTTTTGTACTCTGTAGGCCATGCCTTTTCCTAAGTTTACTATAAAATATGTTTCTTTTCACCAAACTTCTTGGAAGAGTCTCTATTTCATGACTTTCCTTTGCATTCTTTTAGCATGTGGCTCCTGCCCTCATCACTCTATTGAAACTTATAACCGATAATCATCTTATTGACCAATGGAAAGGCTTCTCTTTATTTCTTATCTAGGTGGACCTTTCCTAAAGCCTTTGATATTGTTTACCACTCAATTTTTTATGCAGTTTTATTTATTATTAATTATTTATTTGGCTGCATCAGGCCCTAGTTGTGGTACATGGGGTCTTCACAGCAGCATGGGATCTTTCTTTGGTGCTCAGCTTTCTTTATAGTCCAACTCTCACATCCATACATGACCACTGGAAAAACCATAGTTTTGACTAGATGGACTTTTGTTGGCAAAGTAATGTCTCTGCTTTTTAATGTGCTGTCTAGGTTGATCATAGCTTTTCTTTTAAGAAGCAAGTGTCTTTTAATTTCACAGCTGCAGTCATCCTCCGCAGTGATTTTGGAGCGCAAGAAAATAAAGTCTTTCCCTGTTTCCATTGTTTCCCCATCTATTTGCCATAAATTGATCGGTCCAGACACCATGATCTTAGTTTTCTGAATGTTGAGCTTTAAGCCAACTATTTCACTCTCCTCTTTCACTTTCATCAAGAGGCTCTTTATTTCTTGTTCACTTTCTGCCATAAGGGTGGTGTCATCTGCATATCTGAGGTTATTGATATTTCTCCTGGCAATCTTGATTCCAGCTTGTGCTTCATCCAGCCTGGCATTTCCCATGATGTACTCTGCATATAAGTTAAATAATCAGGGTAACAATATACAACCTTGACATACTCCTTTTCTGATTTGGAGCCAGTCTGTTGTTCCATGTCCAGCTCTAACTGTTGCTTCTTGACCTGCATACAGATTTCTAGGAGGCAGGTAAGGTGGTCTGGTATTCCCTTCTCTTTAAAAGTTTTCCACATTTTGTTGTTATCCATACAGTCAAAGGCTTTGGCGTGGTCAATAAAGCAGAAATAGATATTTTTCTGGAACTCTCTTGCTTTCTTGATGATCTAACGGATGTTGGCAATTTGATCTCTGCTTCCTCTTTTCTAAATCCAGCTTGAACATACAGAAGTTCACAGTTCATGTGCTGTTGAAGCCTGGGTTGGAGAATTTTGAGCATTAGTTTGCAAGCATGTGAGATGAGTGAAATTGTGCGGTAGTTTGAGCATTCTTTGGCATTGCCTTTCTTTAGGATCGGAATGAAAACTAACTGACCTTTTCCAGTCCTGTGGCCACTGCTGAGTTTTCCAAATTTGCTGGCATATTGAGTGCAGCACTTTCACAGCATCATCATTTAGGATTTGAAATAGCTCAACTGGAATTCCATCACCCCCACTAGCTTTGTTTGTAGTAATTCTTCCTAAGGCCCACTTGATTTCACACTCCAGGATGTCTGCCTCCAGGTGAATGATCATACCATCGTGGTTATCGGGGTCATGAAGATCTTTTTTGTACAGTTCTTCTGTGTATTCTTGCCACCTCTTAGTATCTTCAGCTTCCGTTAGGTCCATACCATTTCTGTCCTTTATTGTGCCCATCTTTGCATGAAATGTTCCCTTGGTATCTCTAATTTTCTTGAAGAGATCTCTAGTCTTTCCCATTCTATTGTTTTCCCTTTATTTCTTTGCATTGATCACTGAGGAAGGCTTTTTTATCTCTCCTTCCTATTCTTTGGAACTCTGCATTCAGATGCAGAGTAAATCTACATTCAGGTTTGCTCCCTGGTCCTCTACAAAAAAAGAAAAAAATTGATGATCCTTGCTTTTGGTTATTGAAAAGTATACTTAGCAAATGTTAAGTGTAATTATATATATATATGTATATACACACACACATATATATGCATATATATATAATTTTTATCTTTGATATCACTTTTAATTCATTCTAATTTGTTCACACTAGATCCCATGATTTTAATTGCATCAAGAAGAGAATGTTCCAGTAAGTGAGGAAAAAATAATAATTTCCATCCAAGTATCTCTCACACTACTCGTTTCATTCCTCAGGAGTTCTGTTCTGCCATGAGGCACTTCTCTTATTTTGCTAAACCATTGGATGGTTTGGAGAAAGAATTGCTGTGGAATCATAGTCTTAGAAGATTTAAAATAAGGCAAAATGTTTCTCCAGGGAAATATATTTTGTGGGAAAAAAAAAAGCAACAACTCTGTGTATTTATGGCTTTCTTCAACCCTGATTTATAAGTCTAAAATAATCAGCTAGAGCCACTGGCGAGAGTAGGCTTCCTGGCTGATGCAGAGAGAGGCACATTCAGTGAAGGCCTTGTGTCCTTACATGTTGCTTTGGCAGGGTGTTAATGGGATTACCCACGCTTCATTTGGACAAGGCTTGGCCCAGAATACATATCTGGATCATACCTGAATACCAAAGGAGAGATTCCTCCATCATAAACATCCCTGAGCCCCTGCATTGATGTTAAAACCTTGGATGCCTTTGTTATGGCCCTTAATTCTGTTAATCGCCCTAGGTAAAGATTAGCTGCTCTTGTCAATTTAATTCAGCTTCAAACAAAGCAACAAGGTCACTATTTTTTCCCCTTCTCTCCCTCTCTCCCATTCTCTCTCCCTCTCTCTCTCTTTGCCAGCACACAGGATTGAGTTGTCATGTAGCTCTAATAGGCAGCGTGGGGAATCGTTAGTCCACCTCAACGCCCTGACTGATGGGCACTTCACTTCAATCATCTGCCTGAGCAGTAGTGGCCCAGTACTATTGACACTGTGTCAGCTGCAAGAGAAGATGCCTTAATCGGCCTCGACACCCTCTGCATTGATTTGACAAGTTGCTGTAATGACCTTCTTGTTTTTCTGAAGGATTACTGTTTACTCAGGAGGTGCTGCTGACTAAATGTACTGCATCGTCATGGAAACGCCGCTGGTGGAGGCTGCCTCCCCACCAGGACTGGGTGGAGGGTGACATTGATAGGAGACTCTGAATATTTCAATGAACTGGTCTGTCCCAATAGTACTAATTCCAGCCCATTAATCAGACCTGCTCTGAAGAGCCAACTGGAATTAGGGACCAGCCTTGTCAGGTCCCCTGTAAAAGACAGTTTGCTACAAAACCCATTTTTTCCCCCAGAACCCATGTTGAGGTTTACTTAGAGTGAGAAGGCACTGTTCACTGTGGCTACTTCCTGAGTGCACCTGGAAATTATGATCATTTACATATTATAGAAGGAGGCTGCTTTCTCCTTCACGGACACACCCTTGTCCGTGAAGGGACAAGGGACAAGAAGGGACAAGAATGGAGGAAAGGAAACAATACTTGTAACTGGCAATGTGTCAGCACTGTTTCCTTTATGAATAATAATTGCTCTATAAGTGGTAGCTATTGTTATTATTTTATTTCGTTGATTCTAAGATAGAAAATGTGCGCCCCTAACATTCCTGAAATCAAGCACGTCTTATAAATCAATCTGTACATCTGTTGTCAGCCAGGTGGCACTTCTGACACAGGAGAAAATGTTCCACTCACCTTTTCTAGTAAGAACAAAAACAACAGCAGCAAAGTCTCTTAGATTCAATATTGCAGGTTTTTGCAGTGAGTGCTTTATACAGATTACTTCTTTGAATTTTTAACAAAACTCGTGTAAGTGCATATTGTATTTGGCTGCGAGAAACAAGGGCCCTGTCTACAGAGGACTAAATGCAAAAGATTTATTTTTTTGTTGTTGTTCTCATTAACAAGAAATCTAGAAGTAAGAGTTTGGTTGGCATTGTCTCAGCAAGTCAAGGATTTCAGATGCAAAGTCTCAGCAATTCTCTTTATCTTCTCCTCGTGGGTCCAAGATAGCTGCTGGAGTTAAAGGCATTGCATCATAACTGCAGTTGAAAGGAGGAAAAGGGGGAAAGAGTGTAGCTCTCATCAGCCCTTCAAAAGGATTCCTGTACGTCACTCTTAACCGTTTCTACCGTCTTCCATCCAAGGGTAGATGAGTAGTAGATCTCATCTGCCCCTCCTATATTCAAGAAAAGCTGGGTCTTTTAAAAATCATGGCATGTTGCATCCCTACCCAAACTGGAATTATTGTCACTAAGGAAAAAGAGCAGGAAGGATATTAAATAGGCATCTCTAGTGTATCCTATGAGTAAAATATAACTATACATATGCCCATTGTACAGATCATGAAATGGAAGCTTAAAGAGGTTAAGTGATTGAAGCTTCACAACTGTCCCATGAAAGAAATATTCTTGTTCCCATACTACAGGTAAAGGGTAAGCCAAGTTTACAGAAATTAGGGAATTTGCCCTCATTGTCACACATCTACCTTCTTCTAGAATTTTGACACCATGTACTACACCACAAGTCATTCTAGGGAAGGCTTTGATTCAATGGCAAGACAGTTTGAAGATGGAAAGAGGAACTGGGCTAAGAAACATGATTGAGACTTTGTTTTTCTTCTCCCGGTGATTCAGCCAGTGGTCATGAGCAGAATCTATTTTGTGGTTGCATGTGATTTGTTTGATGTCTATTAAGTGAGCACAGAACATCTGGCTACTTTTCCAAGACTCTTGAATGGAGGCCATCTGCCCATTTTTACTGCTTATTTTGAGGCTCATTGGCCATGCGAGTGTTTTATCTCTTGGGCTCCTCTTGACTCCTGACTTCCCTGGGAAGTCCTGGGCAACTTCAGCTATAAATTAAAGACTACTTAGAGGAAAAAAAAAAAAGAAAGAAATTGAGACCTGGGTGGAGGGCAAGAGTCCTGTACATGGTAAGATGACCATATGAGGTGATCCTGAGTCAAGGCACCTGGGTAGGTAAGGAGAATTCTAATTCCCCTTTCCTATGAAAGCTACTCTTCCCACACACAACCCCAACCCCCAGCACACAACATTACGTGTAGTTCTGATGGGGCTATTTATACTGAAATTCCATTTTTAGCCCCCTGGTCCTAAGCTGTGCTCTGTCTCCAGCTAGACCTGGAATGTAAACAAATACAGTGATTAGTCCAGTGATTGGCAGTGTGAACTAGGTAGGGCCATTTAGAAATCTCCCTAGATTCTAACTCTTAACAGTGAGAGAATGTCCCTATTTTTTCCAATGATGAGCCATTAGTATAAAGGTCTAGGGATGCTAATACTCTCTCTCACCACTGGGAAGAGAACTTAGCTGCGAATGATACAGTCATTCAGTGGGGAATGAATCCAGACATGGCAACATAGCCAGAGCCCTGAAAACATCATTGAGCCCCTGGATCTACCATTGCCTGACCTGTGACCTATTTCAAACTAAGTTAAACAAAGGAACAGCAACCAAAGAAAAACAGCAAGAAATCTGTTGTCTGGTGTAACTGGAAAGTCTCTCTCACTTTTGATAACAGTGATGCTGACTAAGACTCTAGAAATGAAGCACCTTGCTAAATAAAATCAACTAAAAAGTTTAAAGGAACATAACCAAGGCACTAATCCAAGACTATTTGAAGGACACATAAGGAATGAGTTGAGAAGAATGGCTGAAAACTAAGTTTGAGAACATGGAAGATGAGATATTACTTTTCTTCACACAGTGAATGTATACATACAAGTACATATATGAATGTATGTACATACACACATACATACATATATTTGTATGTACACATGCATATGTGCACACACAGATGTATATACCTTGTATTATCTCATGGATGTATGTGTGCATGTACAGGTGTATGTATGTGTATATACAGTTATTTTCAGATCTATTTAAGTGCTATTGTGATTGAGTTGATAGTGCTTATAGACAAACCTGAATTTTCTCCAAGGTCCTTTTTATCATTTTCTATAGCAACAAATAAGAAAAAAAATGTTCCTACCCCATTCACAAAAAGGTCAATTAATTTTTTGTGTTTTTCTATGGTCTAGTGGCTAACTGAAAACTCTCCCCATCTCTTACCCCCAGCAAGAGCTTCAGAAACACAAAAGCTGATGCAGTGTCCCTAGTTCTTAAAGCCCCTCCTCCAGACTTTTTCCTTTAATGAGTTTAAAAATTCAATAATAACTATGCATATGGGAGTAGAATCCATTGTGTCATCCTTGTTTAAGTGTTTCACTATTAACCTCTTACATTTATAAATATTTTCAAGGGAGAGCACATGCATATTTCATATGCCATGCTGAATGTGCTCTCTACACAGGTTGCCAGAAGGCAAAATACAAACACATGAAATGTTCAACTAGATCATATGCAGCTCAGTTAAATAAATACTAAGATGACAGACTCTAACAGTAATTCACTATCAAATTGTTAATAGACAGTACATTGTCTGTTATGCCCAAATTGTGTTACCAGTGAGTCAAATTAAAGGGTGAAGAAAGTTAGATTTGTGTGTCACTTTAAATTGAAGCCTGCTTCAAAATGCTATCGAGCATAATGAAAGAATACCTATAGACCATCCTCTGTTGGCATGGTAATGTATTAAGCTAAGATAAATGGGGCAGTCATCTGAAGCAGGAAGTAATGTTGACCAAACCAGCAGTTAACAAGCTGGTTACCTGACATATATCAGATTTTGAAAGACAGAAAACATTAACAGTCCTGCTGATCAAGATCTGATGAGGGTTTTGTTTTTTTTTTTAAGTTCACTGGGTCTTGCTAACCACATATCTAAAAGAAAGAGTCCCTTTTAAAAAAATGTAATTTATCATTTCATGCATTTATTTTTGGCTGTGCTGGGCCTTCATTGCCGCACAGACTGTTCTTTAGTCGCTGCAACTGGGGCTACTCTTGGTTGCTATGCACAGGTTTCTCACTGCGGTCTTCTCTTGTGAAGGAGCACGGTTGCAGGGCACACAACAGTAGTTTGTAGTGCATGAACTCCACACTTGTGGCTCAAGGGCTCTAGCGCACAGGTTCGATAGTTGTGGCGCGTGGGCTGAGTCGCTCTGTAGCATGTGGGATCCTTCCTAATGAGGTTGAAGCCATGTTTCCTACATGGGCAGTCTGATTCTTTTACCGCTGAGCCACCAGGGAAGCCCAGAGTCACTTGACATGAAGGCAAGTCAAATTTCCAGAAGTGTGGTATCACTGTTTGTAGTAGCAGGGTTTGCAGTGGTTGGGAGGGTTAGACCTCATTATCCATACTACCACTTCATGCCACCACCCCAGCTATGTCATCTCAGCATAATGACCAGATGACTTAAGTTCCTCAATGAAGTATACTTCTTGGCAGGAGAAAAGAAAATTCAAACTGTGATCTATATTTCAGAGCTTAAACGATGTGGAAATTTCTGCTGTCGTTATTATTTCTTGATATTTGGGGGTTCTTTTGTTTGTTTTTCTCAGTTTACGTCTTGAAAGATTTGTGCTACTCTACCATTCCAGGCCAAAATGCTCTCTTATTCAGAGAGTAGGTTAGTACCATCATGCCTCTCCTGGACCACAGCCATGTCTCCTTAACGGAGTCTTAGGCCACGAGCCTGGGAGGAAGGAGCTGACATTCAGTGCCCGAGTGCTGCCCATCCATTCCCTCCTCTGACCCCTTCTCCCCCATCCAATCTGAGTGGTCTCCACTCCTCTCTTTTCTTTATGCTGTATTTCACTTATTCATAATGACCATACACTGAGGTACCCAACTCACATTCTACCCCTAAGCTGTTGCGGCTGCTGCTAAGTCACTTCAGTCGCGTCCGACTCTTTGCAACCCCATGGACCGCAGCCTATGAGGCTCCTCCGTGAAAACTCCATGGGAGTTTTCAGGCAAGAGTACTGGAGTGGGTTGCCATTGCCTTCTCCATCTACTCCTAAGATGTGCCTCCTAAAATTGTGTTGTCTATTTGTGATTAGGACCATACAGCAATTCCAGAGACAGTATGTATATGTGTGTGTATATATATACATACGCACACACATATATCTACCTGTATGAGCCCCGAGGCAGCTGTGACATGGACTGAAATGAACTGGTCAGTGAATATCAAACTGAACATGTGTACATCTGAGTGATCCTGGACATATCTGTGTACACATGTGTCTGTCAGTCTGGGGAGCATAAAGAACAGTGACCTCTGTACTGATGGAGACATCTGTCAGGGGCTGAGATATATACCCCTCTGCTCCCCTAACCCAGCCATGGATAAGTAGATACCCTGATAAACCTCTCTCTACACACCTGTATTCATGAGAATTTGATAGTAACAGATAACCTTTCCTGCATATAATACATGTCCGTGTTAATAGAAGCCACATGGTGATTGGATACATTAGTGAGAATGCTAAGATAGTAGGATTTGGAACCTCCTAAGCAGCCAGTGGGACCTTCCAGTCCCTCTCAAAACCATCTGCAGCAGTAGTCACCTCGGTGATCCCCATAAAGAGCTGGGTCTTACTGTGGACAAAGCCCCATCATTAACCTGTGCATATTTTTCTTGTGCAGCAACAGAAACATGAGGTCGGTCCAGCCTGGGGCAGTTTCTCTCCAAGAGAAGATGGAGGAAGCACAGCTAAGTGACTGGAAATTTGACATGCCTTCATGTCAAGAGATACCTGTACCTCTTGGAAACAACAAGCCCTTTGTGGTACCTCAGTGGGATCATCAGTGGGGCATGGCCCTCTCTTGGACAACGTAAGAGCTCTGTTATATTTCCCTGGCCCCTGAAGGGCTTCTGAAGCATCACCTCCTTTCCCTCACCAGCTTTACACTCCTGGTTCTGCCCATCACATCCATTTCCCCAAGTGGCATCTGCCTATTGCCTCCAGGTCTGTGGAAATTGTCTCCATCTGCCTCTTCCCCTGGAAACCTCTCACTGACAATCTAAGTCTCTGCTTCTATTCTCTTCATACAATACTATCTCAAAACCAGTGGTCCTTAAAATGTGCCCCCGCCCCAGACCATCAACACTGATAGTGTCTGAGAGCTTATTAGAAACGTATTCCTGTGTGTTTATCTTGTTTATCCTTTTAAGAGTATGGAAACAAACTGTGCAGTTCCCATTCATTGTGAAGCCTCAACAATCAGACCCATTGTCCGTCAGAGCCGGGAATGCACCTGTTCCTGCCTGATCGTTTGTGTCCAGGTGTTGTTGCTGGGGGAGGCTCTGAGCCTGACTGAGCGGGAGGCTCGGTAAATGTTTATTGAATGAATAGATGATTTACAAGTGAACAGGAAGCAGAATCATAAGGCAGTAGAAAGTCCAGGCTCTGAGGCAAGACTTTCTCAGAGCAAATCCTGGCTCCTATATTGCTGGTTCTGGGGCCCTAGACAGTTACTTAGTCTCTATGCTGCTAAGTCGCTTCAGTCGTGTCCGACTCTGCGACCCCAGAGACGGCAGCCCACCAAGCTCCCCCGTCCCTGGGATCCTCCAGGGAAGAACACTGGAGTGGGTTGCCATTTCCTTTTCCAGTGCATGAAAGTGAAAAGTGAAAGTGAAGTCGCTCAGTCGTGCCCGACTCTTCACAACCCCATGGACTGCAGCCTACCAGGCTCCTCCATCCATGGGATTTTCCAGGCAAGAGTACTGGAGTGGGGTGCCATTGCCTTCTCCTATGCTTGCTAGCAAAAAAGGCATGGTAATGGTGCCGATTCTGTGGGCAGTGTGTGGATTTGATACATTAATACCGATAAGTACTTTGAATGGTGCATGTCATCTAGTTGCTATTGTTATTGTTTAGTTGCTCAGTCGTGTCCAAATGTTTGTGACCCCATCGACTGTAGCCCACCAGGCTCCTCTGTCCATGGGATTTCCCAGCAAAGAATACTGGAGTGAATTGCCATTTCCTTTTCCAGGGCATCTAGTAAGCACCCCCTATTATGAGTATTAATTAAGAAGGATTTTAATTCTGATATATTCCTGTTGAAGGATTTCACTGGATTTCCCCAAAGGATACTTGGAATTAGAATCTGGAATATACAGACAGACAGTCTGTGACTTATGATAGTTCAACTTATGATTTTTCAGTGTTATGATGATGTGAAAGCAATG
The DNA here is from genome assembly GCF_002263795.3 of Bos taurus. Classification (NCBI taxonomy): domain Eukaryota; kingdom Metazoa; phylum Chordata; class Mammalia; order Artiodactyla; family Bovidae; genus Bos; species Bos taurus. Next base: position 32,476,990 of record NC_037355.1, read on the forward strand.
TACATTCAGTAGAAACTGTACTTTGAATTTTTCATTTTGATCTTTTCCTGAGCGAGTGATACGTATTACAAGACTCTCTCAGGATGCTGGAAGTGACACCCATAGCTTGCAGTCAGCCCTGACTGACAACCAACACACTTACAACCACTCAGCACCCAGGCAACCATTCTGTTTTTCACTTTTAGTGCAGTGTTCAATAAATTACTCAAGAGATTCAGCACTTGATTATAAAATAGGCTTTGTGTTAAATGATGTTGCCCAACTGTAGGCTAATGTATGTGTTCTGGGCATGTTTAGGGTGGGCTAGGCTAAGGTACCATGTTCCATCAGTTGGATATGCTAAATGCATTTCAATTTGTTATGTTCTCAACTCATGATATATTTATAGGGACATAACCCATCATAAGTCAAAGAAGAGCTGTATATATATTATCTTCTGATTCTATTTCTTGGCACTTCTCAACACAGTGTCTGGAAAAGAGCTTTATTTGGTGATGTCATTTTCTACCCACTAACAGTGTTTATAAATTTGAGACAGAGTTGAAGAGAGCAGAATTTGCTGAAGTCTATCTTGCTCTTCCCTTTTCACCTCTCCTTTTCCTCAGCCCCCATCTTCTTTGGGGCTTCCCTGGTGTCTCAGTGGTGAAGAGTCCACCTGCAATGCAGGAACTGCAGGAGACGCAAGTTCGATTCCTGGGTCAGGAAGATCCCTGGAAGAGGGCATGGCAACCCACTCCAGTATTCCTGCCTGGAGAAGCCCATGGACAGGGGAGCCTGGCGGGCCATAATTCATAGGGTCACAAAGAGTCAGAAGCAGCTTGGCACACATACATCTTCTTTTCCCTCCTATTTCCTGCTTTTCCCTTTTCTTTCTTGCTGTCTTTCTATGCATCTCTCTCTTCTCTCTGCCTCCCCTTCCTCTTAACCCACACTGACTTCCTCCTTTTCTTCCTCTCTCTCACCCAGATGCTTCTGGAACCATCACAATTGGTTTCTGCCAAAACAATGAAATGCCACAAAATGTCTGAAATATTATACATGACTCTTAACTGCCCTAATGAACATGCTAGGAAAGTGTCCAGGGAAACGAAACATTATTGCAAATGAAGTACTCAAAGTTATTTTTTCACTGTACCTGAAATTGAACTTCTTTGCTATTCTTTCAGCTGAGAACATCTTGTTACAAACTATCCCCAAAGCAAAGGCAGGAAGGGCTGCCTGGGGACCACTTGGGTACCACCTGGTATCCCAGCCCACCAGCAGAATGCCAGTCTCACCCGCCTCGAAAAGCGGACAGACTGCAGGTCTCATGGCTGCTGTCTTCCATCAGATGCCTCATTCGCCCCTGCAGCTTGGAGGGGGCCTAAAATGGAGAGTTCATGATCCCCCCGTGCTCAGAGGCTGAGTATGCCCCTCACATGTACTGAGGAGAGGATTCTGATGTTTGGTGGGAGGTTGGACACGATGACCTCAGAGATCCCTTCAAAGTGGGAATTCTGTGATTAGGGTCAATTCTTAACCTCTGAACTGTTGAAGGTAACTGGAATTCTGCTGGACTGTGGGTCACCCCACCTCAGCCCTCAAACCACGGAGGCCTTTTTTAATGGTCAGCATTCCTTCAGCCCTCTGACAATCATCCAACACAACTCCTCTGAATTCCACCTTAGCTCTGTACTCTTTCTCAAATATAAACAGTAAGTCAAACACGTCTCTCTGAAGTGACTGCGAAGATAGGGTGTTGCCCACCCAGGCCAGCTGATTATGGCTTTTTGGTTCAGATGGGGGGTGGCTCAACACAGGAGTGAGTGACGGTGACAGTGGGTCATGCCCATCCTTGACTTCTGCCTCAGCAGAAAAGCCCTCTCCTCCTCTTGGGGGTGCATCCTCCTCCCGTTTTAAAAGTCAAGCCGAATTTATACCCCTTTTCTCTCCCAGCCAAACAGGTGACTCCTGCCAGGCCAGGAAGAGAAAAAGGGCATTGTCTGCTTCTCCCTCTGGCTCCACTTCATTTCATTGAGCTCACGTGTTCCCTCTTCATGTCACTGAAAATGTTATTTATCGATCCTGCTGACAGCGGCAGTAAATAGAGCCCAGGCTGTTTTACATCGCTGATGAGAAGGCAGGCTCCATAACTCATCAGGCCCAATCTGATTCCACATCAGTCCTCTTCCCCTTTTTTCTCCTCTGTATCTCATTACAGAAAGAGGAATTAATACACATGGACAGAAGAGAAATGAGTTTGGCTGCTCTTAGGGCTTTTGTGGGAAAGCAGACATCCTCAGTGGCTCTTTAAGAAAAATGGACGGAGGGTCAGCCCAGTTGCTCACTGTGGACCATTAGCTGTGCCCTGATGATAACAGACTGAGGGGTCCTCATACCCTTGGACTGGAGCTGAGATTTGGGGATTAGCATAGAGATGGCTTCCCAACCATTCTTTTGAATCTTGGTGTACAGCTATGGGCCAGGGATGCTATGAACTGTAAGATAAAATGATGCATTTTCTTGCAATGCCTACTTTAGATTTAAGGAGTAAATGTATATTAAAATAAACACAAATATTTTAATGTGGGGTTAACTCGAATGGACATGGATTTTAGTGTGACACTTCAAAGAAATTTCGCTTTTGTGATGAGTTCCATTGGAGCTATGCTTCAGACCTCAGTGACGAGCAATCCCTTCATCCCTTCATTCTGGCTTTGGGCCTTCTCAAATAAAACACTTCCAAAAATGAGCCAACCTGTTCATCCTACTCTTCCATCTTTTAATGTTTAATTATTTGGCTGCATCAGGTCTTAGTTGGGGCATTCGAGATCTTCACTGTAGCCGTGGCCTCTCTAGTTGTCGTGTAGAGGGCTCAGTAGCTGTGGTGCTTAGGCTCAGTTGCTCCGCGGCATGTGGGATCTTGGTTCCCTGACCAGGAACTTCTGAAAACACTTACTTTGCGTTGAACCCACCATAGTAGACAGTGAGTCTACACTGAGACAAGTGGTACTGAGTGGAATCCGTGCTGAACGTAGGGTGGGAACCCTGAGATTATTCTCCAGGCCTGTCCCTTTGTTGCTGGATTTCAGGCACAAAGCTCCCTCTTGCCCCAAACTCACTATCCTCCTCTGTTAAATGGGGTTGATGGTATCTGCCTGCCTGAGCCTTCGTGAGCATTAACTGAGACAGAGAGAGGAACTTTGCTCGTCAGTCGTCTTGTACCTGGGATTAAAGCAGTATTAGAATGCAGAATCAGCGCCAATCACTTTTCTTTTATCTTTTTAATATTTATTGATTTGTCTGTACCAGATATTTAGTTGCGGCGTGCAGGATCTTGGTTGCCACCTATGGGATCTTTCAGTTGTGGCATGCAAGACCTAATTCCCTGACCAGGGATCAAACCCAGGCCCCTTGTGTTGGGAGCAGGAAGCCTTACCTGCTGGACCACCAGGGAAGCCCCTGAGCACCCGTTTCTGATGGCAGGTACATCATCCTCATAAGGGCGTGTGGAAGGGCTACACGTTACAAAACGTCCCACCATGTGAAACAGAATCCGTGTCGTTACTGAGCACTCGCTAACCGACTCAAGATCAGGCACGGAGAATACTCTGTGGGAGTACACGAGGACTCTGATCTAAGGAAACCTATGTCTAACTGAGATAAGTAGACAAATGTCACTAGTGTGGGACGTGGGCAAGCAATAGCTAGACTGTGCAGGTAGACTGTCTGTCCAGACTCTATAATAAAAACAGGACTATCACTGTGAATGTTTATGGGTGTTTAGTATGTTCTAGCAGAGAAGGCAGTGGCATCCTGCTCCAGTACTCTTGCCTGGAAAATCCCATGGACGGAGGACCCTGGTAGGCTGCAGTCTATGGGGTCGCTAAGAGTCGGGCACGACTGAGCGACTTCACTTTCACTTTTCACTTTCATGCATTGGAGAAGGAAATGGCAACCCACTCCAGTGTTCTTGCCTGGAGAATCCCAGGGACAGAGGAGCCTAGTGGGCTACTGTCTATGGGGTCGTACAGACTCGGACACGACTGAAGTGACTTAGCAGCAGCAGCAGCAGCATGTTCTAGGCATTGTCCTAAGGACACTACCTGTAGTTATCTCCACTAAACCTTCTAACAAACCTCCAAAATGTATCTTCATTTATAATTAAAGAATCCAGGCTTAACCAGATGAGGAGGTTCCCCCATGATCCTGCAGTGTTTGCACCAGATTTGTTTGACTTCGGAGCCTCTGAAAAGGCCTTCTCAGGGAGCTGTGACCATGTAGGACAGGGGTGCATGAACATTGCCAAATAAGCCCAGTTTTGTTCACTTTTATCCTCTGGGCACTAGGGCTCCTCAACCCCTCACTGTGCCTCAGGTTCTTCATTTGCAAGAGAAAAGGACTGACTTAGTTGATCTCAATTCTGAGACTCTGGATATACTTGTGAAAAGGGGAACTAGATAGATTGAACTTCAGTCTAAAAAGCTTGTGATAGGCTTTGAAAACGGGCATGATACAGCCCTAAACTAGGACTCGGTTATCTCTCAGGAGATGGTTCCTTTAATTTTGGAAAAATAGATGCACAATTCATCCACTTCTTTGAAATAAATTTTGAACATATGTGTGTACATGTATGTACATACACATATATATTCATATGTAAAATATGTTTGTACATATAATACATATACATTCATAGGTAAAATATAGGTATTTATATAAATATGTACCACATATATATAAACTATATATGTATATGTATACAAACTATATATGTATATTGTATATGTATACAAACACTTATCATTATTATTGCAATCTTTATTAACTTGCTTGAATTTTAAGTTGACTCTCCCTCTCCTATACTCAAAGTTTAGAGCTCTGAGTATTGAGATATCTGAAAATCCTAGCTTTTATTCCTTTATTTGCCATCTTTAGAAGTTACTGCTGCTTGTTTTCTTAGCTATTTCATAGTTCCTAAACTTTGCTTAAAAGTATTTCTAATTCTTCACATTGAAAAGTGGACTGCAAATGAAGTTTAATACAGAATGTTTTGTACCAAGAAAACTAATGCCTCGTTTTCCCCCCTAATGAGTGCCAAAATCATCACAGACTCAAGGCTCATGAATAATGTATATCATCCAATTAAGTACAAATGCTGTTCAGTTCTTGCAAGTGGTATGTGATACCAGTCTGGCCTTAGAATGGGCACTGCGGGTAGGGATGGAAGAAGGGCTTGGGGAGCGTTGTGGTTGTGTGCCTGTGTATCTGACAGCTAAGCCCCCACAACTTGTCATGCTCGTTACATCCTGCGAGCTAAACTTCCCATGCTTGAGTCCACAGAGAGGTATTTTTTATTTTGTTTTGTTTTGTTTTCCTAACCATAAATAGAACTTATCTTAAAATTTTAAATCCTCAGGCTCTAATGGCCTGGGAGCTCTTGTCTGGTCATGTCCTCTGCTTGTGAAACCATCCACTCTGGCCAGCAGACCCCTCTCCCCAAGCTGAACTGCTTCAGGTGGTCACCCTCTAGGGCTGACCCTCCGAGGGAGATGCTCCAGTGATTCTCTGTACCCAAAGAATACACTTCACTCTTTTGGCTCCTGATCAAGATGTCCTTCTTCACCAAGAGATCTTGGCAACCTTTTGAGGGTGCTGATTTGGGTGTTGGGTATGTGTTTGTTTATTTTTGTTTTAGCATTTATTTATTTGCACACAATACTGTGGTCAGGAGCTTGCTACTTCTCCAGGGAAGTTGTCTGCAATGCATCGTTGAGGCGACAACTTAACGATTCACAGAGATCATTCTCTGTGGTCTGCCATGGAGACTCAGGAAAGCATGAACTGGGCATGTTCTTTATCTTCCACGACCAAAAACACAGAGCCTGAAGGACATGATATCACATCAGCGCTTTCAGACAGCCAGTAAAGGTGATTATATGTCTGAACCTCAGTTCCCTCATCAGAAATAGAAGATAGTAACTAACAAATGTTTTAGCCAGGTGGATGTATAGAGTAAAAGCATTGTTACCTATAAATCCTGAAGCCTTGTGCAAATGTTTGTAATTACCCTCTTTGCTATGAGTATATAGACATCCCCACTAGGACTTCATGACTGGACATGACAAATCTCCAGGACTTGGGCTTACCCAAGCCAGGTTAATGTTGTTCATAAAAATATTCATCTATCAGGGTTTGCATTTGTAACATTTAGTTGTGCCAAATAACAGAGCCAGCCGGCGGTTTCTTAGAATTACACCGCCTAATAATGAATGCTGGAGACAGAATTTTTTTCAGCCTAAAATCTCTTCTTATAACTCAGGGTTGATGAGTGCTGCCCTACATTTCTCGATGGATCCAATTTAACACCAGACGAAGCAGTGACTCAGACTAACTTAAATATCTCAAGACGAGTTTCACCTTTTCCTCTGAGGCTGTATCAGTTCAATTGCATAAGTGCAAATTTATTGAAAGTGGTTTGGTGCTTAGCTTTTCTCTATTGGCAGTAATGGAGTTTAAATTTATAGCAGGCTGATGAATTTCAGATAAGAGAACCATTACCTTACAACAACATTAAGGAAAAATATATAACTCCAATTGCTGAACCTCAAATGCGTATTGTTTGAATGAGGGGAGATGGATGAGGTAGGCTGACATTTGCAAATGCAATTCCTTTCCATCCTCGTGGTACTAGCCCAGGAGTTTGAAAGCATGGCATATTCCAGAAAGGGCTCGGGATAGTTATGCATTACAAGCGCATTATAACAAAATAGCAGAAGCAGGACATGATCTAGAGGTGAGGGATTTTTCCTTCTCCTAATTAATATAATTGGAGGTGTCTTTTGGCAAAGGACCAACGCTGTCGTAGGGCTTGGGTGATTCGTTTGGTACTTGTGACATCGTCGCCCATGTATTATTTTCCTTTTATACTTGCTTTGTCTTCCCACAGGGTGGAACTCTGGCATTATATAGACGAAAATGAAGGATGCAGTCCACGTGTGAGGGCCAAAGAGGCCTGGGCGTCTCCATTTTCTTGAGACTTCCAATATATGGGGGAGGGGGAGAGGAATGCAACTGAAACAGCTTTATAAAAATTATATGTGTTATATTTATATGTTGTATTTTTAAATGTTTATGCTGAGTAAATGAATTCTTTACCTTTAAGAATGTAATATTATTTGCTACATTAAGATTATCACAGAATTGATAAAATGGGGGTTATACACAATATTCTCGCACAATGGAACACAAATTTCGGGTTGTGTGATGCACTTTATCTTTTCCCCATTTCTGTCATGCATCTTAGAAATTGTGTGAATGACGTCATTTAGAGATAGTCTCTTTTTAAAATAATTTATTTTGATTGTAGTTGATTTACAGTGTTTCAGGAGAACAGTGTGACTCAGTCATACATACATATGTATATCTATTATATTTCAGTTTCCAGCATAGGTTATTACAAGATACCAACTATAGTCTCCTGTGCCATACAGTAAGTCCTTGTTTGTTTATTTTATATAGTAATGTGTATCTATTAATCCCAAATTCCTAATTTATCTCTTTGTCCCTTTCCCCTTTAGTAACCATTAGTTTAGTTTCTAAGTCGGTGAGTCTGTTTCTGCTTTGTAAATAAGTTCATTTGTATCTTTTTTTGAGATTACACATATAAGTGATATGATACATCTTTGTCTGACTTACTCCACTTTGTATGAATATAAAGTCTTAACATGAGACGCTTTGTGAGTTTGTGTGTCAAATAACCCTTTCTGCCTTTCCATTTCCACCCTATTCCTCTATAGACCATAGCTTTCCAAAAAATGTCATTCTTGGGCAAGTTACTTACTTTTCTGGCTCTTGTTCTCATTCCTAAAATGCATGTGTGTCTGAGGCAGGGGTAAAGGTATGGGGGTCCCCAGCACCACCACAATCCAAGATGAGACCCCAGATTTCCCCAGGGTGAGAAGCATTTTCCCAGCTTTTAGAGAGAAGGTCACTTCAGTCCCCAGGGAAACCCCACTTGGGATGATTTCTCTGTGGTCCTCTCTCAGTCCAAGGCCCCTCCTTTGCAGTCCATGCTATCCATGGGGAACCAGCCACTACGAATGCCCCAACCCTTCTGAGAAGGGGGTGGCTGAGGAAGGAGCCGTGAACAGTGTCATTTTATTGATTTTATTGACGTTTAGTTGACTTACAGTGTTATTTTCACGTGTACAGCACAGTGATTCAGATAGGTGGGTGGATAGACAGTTCTTTACCCAATTCTTTCCCCTACAGATCATTACCAGATCGTGAGTGTAGGTCCTTGTGCTATACAGTAAGTCCTTATTGATTATCTATTTTATATAGTATGTATATTTTAATCCCAGAGTCCTAATGAATCCTTCCCCACCCTCACCATTTCCCCTTTGGTAACCATAAGCTTGTTTTCTATGTCTATTTCTGATTTGTAACTGAGTTCATTTGTATCATATTTTTAGATTTCACATAAAAACGATACCATCTGACACTTGTCTTTGTCTGGCTTACTCAGATTAGTACAATACTCTCTAGGTCCGTCCATGTTGCTACAGATGGCATTATTTCATCCTTATGGCTGAGTAATGTTCCCTTGTATATGTGTAGCACATCTTTGTTATGCATTCATCTATTGATGGACACTTAGGTTGCATCCATATTTTGGCTATTGTAAATACTGCTGCAGTGAACACTGGGGTGCATGTATCGTTTGGAATTATGGTTTTCTCCAGATATATGGCCCAGCAGTAGGATTGCAGGATTATTTATGGTAGTTCTATTTTTAGTTTTTAAGAAACCTCTGTACTGTTCTCCATAGTTGCTGTACCAATTTCTATTCCCACCAACAGTGTAGGAACACCCCCCTTTCTCCACACGCTCCAGCATTTATTATTTGCAGACTTTTGATGATGGCCATTTAGAGTATTGTAAGGTGGTTGGTACCTGTTTAGTTTTGATTTGCACGTCTCTAATAATTAGCAGTCTTGAGTATTTTTTTCATGTGCCTGTGGGCCTTCTGTATGTCTTCTTGGAGAAATGTCTATTTAGATCTTCTGCCCATTTTTTTACTGGATTTTTTTTTTTTTTATACTGAGCTGTATGAGCTGTTTGTATATTTTGGGAATTAATCCTTTGTTGGTTGCATCATTTGCAAATATTTTCTTCCATTTCATAGATCGTCATATTATTTCGTTGATGGTTTTCTTTGCTGTGCAAAAGCTTTTAAGTTTCATTAGGTCCCATTTGTTTCTATCAACAAATATTTAGGTTGCTTCCAAGTCTTGGCTATTGTAAATAGTGCTGCAGTGAAACTAGGTACATGTATCGTTTTGAATTATACTTTTCTCCTGCGTCATTTTAGACACCATTCCTCTGACCGTTGTCCCAGCACTATGGGCAGGGAATGGAAGTTCTACACATTCAGTGTCTTTCCTATTTGGCTTGTAATCTCTGTCCTACGATACCAGAGTCAGCCCAGCACTTAAAACACAGTTCTCTCTAAGAGAGACTCTTCAGTTTTCTGTAAATAATACCAGAGGGATTTGTGTAGAATGAGACATTCGTTTTGTAGTTATTCACACAGCACATCTGAAAGAAAGGGAACTGAATTCAGTTGGCTGGTGGTTTATTATGAAAAGAACTGGCTATTTGAACTCAGGAAAGTTTGAATGAAATTAAATAGTCAAACACATGATGTTTTGCCAGCAGTTTTTTCAGCCAAGAAATAGCTTTTGGTGTGGCCCAATCTTGGAAAGGTTGATACTGTCGCTCTAGGCCAGAGCAACTGACTCTGGTCCCTTGTTATAAAAGTCCGTTAGAAAACACCCAGACTAATGTGGCCTTGGGGGGAAAATTATATTTCAAGTGCAAATTGCAGAGCAGTGTCCATAGCTGATCCAAGAACATGGATTATAATTTTAATATGGAGCCTTTGAGGATCTCACAGTAATCCCAAATTGATTTTTTTTTCTAACATAAGGACAATGGCACATCAAAATCATAAAACTAAAAGTGACTGCAACTATCAAAGTACATTTTAATTCACAAACATAACTTTGAAAATAAGAGATTATTTAGTTCAGTTTTCTAATTTTATGGATGAAGAGACTATGACCTATAGAAATGACCCTCGTGCCTTCCCTGGGGTAGAGATTCTAGTCCCATCTCCTCTTTGTAGTGTCTTGCCTGATAGAAATTGACATCATGGAGCTTCATGAATTAGGAAGGACAGATTACTTTTTTTGATCCTATTTTAATTTTTCTCAAAACTCATAAAATATCATTAGAGTGCTTTTTAATTTTTTCTGAAAAGCAGGAAATCGTAAGATTGATAAATAGTTTAATGTGAACCTGATGGCTTGATTAATTAATCACCAAGCTGAGGAACCACTACAATTCATATGTCAATTCAGACTATTTTCGGGAAATGATTTGAATCAATTGCTAATGAAATTGAGAAATTTAGGAGCCACTTTCTGACTTCCAAATGACAGGGCTCATATTTAACTCAAGAGATGTGACAGTTAATGACAACATAAAAAGTGCCATGAATTATTTTCCAGATCATGGGAAAATTATAGCATCTCCCCATTGAAACAGCTCGCAGCTCATCAGCATGAAAATAAACAGCCTTAATCACATGCTAAGACATCTTCGATGCTGTTTAAAATCTAGGTTCTTTTTGAAATAAACAAAGACCATAATCCTCAGGAATAATTGTAATATTTCATAACCTCTTCCTTAATACAGAGTGATAGATGAACCTAGTCTAACTGATATTACTCCTGCAACCTTACAGAAAAAAAACCAGTATGGATCATTGTAATTAATAAATCTAATTACTTTAAATCCTTATACTAGATAAAGGTTAATTTCTCTTCCCTACTTTAATTCATAGGCTGAGGTTTCCAACCCTGCTTATGGCTTGCTTTGTATATCTTTCCATAACTTTTCACTTCTAGGCAGACACCTTAATGAATTTAACATTACATCGAGATATAACAAGACAGTTGTTGTGTGTTAATGAAATATCAATGGCAATGGGAAAATGCACTGATCAATATTTAATCTAATTAAGGTGTATACAAGGCAATATTATGTAATTAACTCAAAAGAGCATAAGTGATACATACATGTTTAAATTTTTATTAATATATTTGTTAAGAATTTTTACATCATGCTGCTTTATGGGCTTACTTGAGAGATATAAAATTAAAATGTTTGTCAAGATGCTACTGGAGCAAGTATTAAATGTGGCTCTTAATCATCTTAACAGTCTTTAAGGTTCCCGTGCAGTTCTGATAGTCTCACTAAGGATGAAAGATGAATTTTCCAACAAACAAGGGTCCATATATAAAACCTTTCTGGAATGGTCTTTTAATTTTTTTCTTCTAGGTTCTCATGCTGCTTTGCAAAGAGAATATATAACAGGATTTGTACAGGTAAGAAAATTTGAAATATGTTTACTATTTTTAAGAACATTCTTTAAAGAGCTACATGTTGCCAGGGAGAAAATATACGGAACTGTAAATATCATTGAGTTACTCTACATATATCTTTTGGGATTTTAATACCACAGCTTCACAAATTCGTGTAGAATTGCAATTTGGGGGGGGGGTGGTGAATTTTGGTGGGACGGTGATTATGTATCTCATACAAAGACCAGAATAGACTGTTACGATTTTCTACTTTGCAAATATACAAAGCTGCAATATGGGAAAACACTTAAATGGGATCTTGAAGCAAATCCAGAAACAGGCCATTGTGCATAGACATTAACAGGGATGGTGCTGTGGGATGTACATTTGTGCTGAGTAAGAACAAGTTCAAGGTTACAAAGTCTAAGCTCCTTGTTAGGTCATATTGCTCTGAAAGTTTGTAGTGTCTCATGGCTCTCTAAACCCCGCAGGCAAATCTAGCTCTTGAACCAGAGAACCATCTACTTAAATGTACTCATTTCCTGTGCAGATATTCATAGATGTGGTTAGAGCCTCTTGGATTGCTGTAGCTGCTGGAACACCAAAACTATAGGAGAATTTTTATCCAAATAAATATATAAAGACTGACTGTGGTTGCACAGTGATCTTATTCTAAAAGCTTTCATTGCTTCCCTCCATCCTCCCATTTTATTGTGGAAAGAATATTGGAGTCACTGGGACAATTTATTGTTCTCATACATTCCTGGTATGTATATCTTGCCTAAATGTTGGGATGGCATTTCTGGTTTTATCTCTGTGAATGAGGGAGTGAGGGATAAGTCATACCTTATGACTCCCCATCTCTCCTGTGAGCGATGATAACAACAGGGTGAGTCATCATATATTAGACACACAGCTTATTTTTCTTCCTCTCTTGAGAAGGGCTGCAAATGCTGAAGATGACAGTTAAGGAAAATGAAAACTCCATAAAAGGTATGGGATAAAGATGTTCCAAATAGAAGTAAGCTTTTAAATACTTCTGTGCGACTGTGTTGGTAATGAAGCCATTGATAGGTGTGTGGCAAGCTAACAAGAATGGCTGAAAAGGATTACCTTCACCTCTGGGCTTTTTTCACTGTAGTTAGAATCATCTCGAGTCCACAATTCCTGTTGTGTTACAAATCTTTTACAGCTAGACAGTTTTTAGGCCTAAGCAACTCTTAAGGTGAGCAAGGGAAAGATTCACAATGTCCTTCCTCGTGTAGGCTCATGTCTGAGCCCATCATGGTGAGGCAGGACAACCCATCTTGGAGTTTGTGAGGGAGCGGGAGAACTGACTAACCCAGATAATCAAAAACTCCCCTACCTCATACTGTCCCTAGAAGGAAATGTGCAAATGAAAATTCTGGCATTTGATTATCCTTTTCATATCAAAACTGAAATGTTAAAGGTTCTTTGCCTGTAAAGGAACTATTGATCCTTCATCTTAAGGAAAAGGAAACAAACCAGCAAAGAACACAGCTAAACTCTTTAGAAGAGTTTTCTAACAGAGTCATTTCTGAATTTGATGTAATAAAAGTATTCCAAGTGGCCTATTACCCTCAACTTTTAATTTGCAAAGAAAAATAGTTCTTTAATTCCTCTGTCATTTCTGAGCCTTTCTTTTTTATCAGCTTTGTTGAGAACTTTACATACCAAAACTTAATTGGTATGTAAAATCCTAAAAGATATATGTTGAGAACTTTACATACCAAAAAGAAAAAATATCACGAATTTTCAATGTACAACTTTATGAGTCTGGCAAATATGTAGTCATTTAATAACAGCAGTCAAGATACAGAATAATTCAAGTTTTGTCCTGCTCCTTTGCAGTCAATACCCTTCCATGACAGTTAGAGGCAACCACTGATACTATTTCTGTAATTTTGCCTTTACTAGAATTTTATTCTTATGGAATCATAAGATTGTCTTTTGTGTTAGGCTTCCTTTACTTAGCATAATGCTTTTGAGATTCATCGTGCAGCTGGTTATTTCAATAGTATGCTTTCATACTGGTGAATAGAACTCTTTGAATGGATATGCCATAATGTTTAATTCACCGATTAATACGTTTTTGGTTTAGTTTTTAGCTATGAAGACTAAGACCCATATGAACATCTGAATACAAATCTTTCAACAGCCCTATGTTATAATTTGCCTTGAATAAATAGAAGTGGAAATGCTGGATCAAATGGTAACTGTGCATGCATGCTTAGTCATGTCCAACTCTTTGCGACCCTATGGACTGTAGCCCACCAGGCTCCTCTGTCCATGGGATTCTCCAGGGAAGAATACTGGAGTGGGTTGCATGCCCTCCTCCAGGGGATCTTTCCAACATAGGGATCAAACCCACGTCTCTTGTGGCTCATGCATTGGTCGACGGATTCTTTACCGCTGAGCAGCCGGGGATACACAGAAGTGGGAATGGTAGATCGAATGGTAAAGGGAAGTGTGAATTCTTAGAGACTGCCAAGATGTTGTTTAAAGTGACTGTATAACTTTGTATTCACACCAGCAATGTATGAGAGATCTATTTCATATCTTTGCCGAGACTAAGGTTGGTGGTCTTTTTATATATACCACATCTTTCTTTTTCCATTCATTTGCCAATGGGCATTTGGCTTATTTACATGCCTTGGCTATTGTAAGTAGTGCTACTAAGAACATTGAGATGCATGTATCTTTTTGAATTTTCATCTTTTCTCAATGATTACAGGATCATACAGTAACTCTATTTTTATTTTTTAAGGCGCCCCATACTGTTTTCCATGGCAGCCATACCAATTTACATTCCCACCAATAGTTTAGGAGGTTTCCATTTCCTCCACACCTTCTCCAGCATTTATTATTTGTAGACTTTTTGAGATGACCATTCTGACTGGCACAAAGTGATATGTCATTATAGCTTTGATTTGCATTCCTCTAATACAGTAAGCCCCCCACATAGAAACCGTGGAATTGTGACCTTTCAAAGAGACAAACATCCATTCACAAGCCCAATCACATGAGTTAGTTCACATGTCTGGCATACACTGCCAGAGGCATGCACCCTGTACGAGTGATTGTGCTCCTGTGAACTTTATAGTACTGTATGCAGTAGTACAGAATCTTTATTTCAAGCCCAGATGTCTGGAAGCAAGCATCAAAGCAGTGGTGATGTAGCTGGTACGACTGTACTTTTCAAGGCACTTTGCTGTAGGATTAAAAGTGTCTTAGTTTTTGTTTATGTATTATTTGTGTGGAAAGTATTATAAACCTACTACATTACAGTTCCTATACAGCTGACTGTGTGTGTTGGCTTCCTAACTTCATTGGACTTAAAAACATGCTCTCAGAATGGAACTTGTTCATATGTAGGGGCTTACTGTAATTAGCAATATTGAACATATTTTTCATGTGCCTATTGGCCTTCTGTATGTCTTCTTTGGAAAAATGTCTATTTAGATCTTCCACCTATGTTTTGATTGGGTCACTTGTCTCTTTGAAATTGAACTGTTTGAGCTGTTTGAATATGCTGGAGTTTAATCCTTTGTTGGTCACATTGTTTGCAAATGTTTTTTCTCATCCTGTATGTTGTCTTTTCATTTTGTTGCTTCCCTTTGCTGTACAAAAGCTTTTAAGTACCATTTATTTTTGCTTTCATTTCCATTACTGTAGGAGATGGGTTCAAAAAATATTGCTGTGATACACATTGTGGAGTGTTCTGCCTGTGTTTTCCTCTAGGGGTTTTATAGTATCCAGTCTTACATTTAGGTCTTTAATCCACTTTGAGTTTATTTTTGTGTATAGTGTTAGAGAATGTTCTAATTTTATTCTTTTTGTATAGCTGTCCCGTTTTTCCAGCACCACTTTTTGAAGACACTGTCTTTTCTCCATTGTATATCCTAGCCTCCTTTATCATAGACTAAGTGACCTTTTCTGTCCTGTTCCATTGATCTGTTTTTGTGCCAGTACCATACTGTTTTGATCACTGTGCTGCTGCTGCTAAGTCGTTTCAGTCGTGTCCGACTGTGCGACCCCATAGACGGCAGCCCACCAGGCTCCTCTGTCCCTGGGATTCTCCAGGCAAGAACACTGGAGTGGGTTGCCATTGCCTTCTCCATTGTGTGAAAGTGAAAAGTGAATGAAAGTGAAGTCGCTCAGTCACGTCCGATTCATAGCGACCCTATGGACTGCAGCCCACCAGGCTCCTCCATCCATGGGATTTTCTCGGCAACAGTACTGGAGTGGCTTGCCATTGCCTTCTCCATTTGTACTAATAGTACAGGCTGAAGTCAGGAAGCCTGATTCCTACAGCTCTGTTTTTCTTCTTCAAGATAGTTTTTTTATAGAGATTGTACTGAGTCTGTAGATTGCTTTGGGTAGTATGGTTATTTTTAACAATATTTTTTCAATACAAGAACGTGGCATATCTTTCCATACGTTTGTGTCTTCAATTTCTTTTACTAGTCTCCTACAGGTTTCAAAGTACAGGTCTTTTGCTTCCTGAGGTAAGTTTATTTCTGGGTATTTTATTATGATTCATGCTTTTTGTGTTTGCTAAAAAAGCTTTGCTTAATTCAAGGCCACTAATGTTTCTTCATATTTTTAATAATTTTAGACCTATGATCCATGATGAGTTATGTATGGTGTGAGATTAGGGTGAGGTTCATTTTTTTCAATATGAGGTCTAGTTGTTTCAGTACCATTTGTTGAAAAGGAAATTCTTCCATCCACTGAATTTCCTTGGAATATTTGTTCAAAATCAATTAACCGTATAGGTGCAATACTATTTCTGTAACTGTCTATTCCATTAAACTGTATGCCTATCATAGTTTTAATTACTGTAGCCCAAAGTAAGTCTTGCTAAG
This sequence comes from Bos taurus, assembly GCF_002263795.3. Lineage (NCBI taxonomy): Eukaryota > Metazoa > Chordata > Mammalia > Artiodactyla > Bovidae > Bos > Bos taurus. Next base: position 32,493,290 of record NC_037355.1, read on the forward strand.
TTGCTTCATACACTGATAATTACTTTCAAAATAGGCTTGACTATTCTAGCCTTTGCATTTCCATAACTTTAGAATCAAATTGTCAATGTCTTTAAAAATCCTGCTGGAAATTTGATTGAGATTGCATTGAGGCTCTAATTTTGTAAAATTGGACACTAGTCAATCTTTAGATGTATAAACACTGTATAACTCGTAATATTTTTTGTTTTCAACATATTCATCTTTTATAGCTTGTCTTATAGTAGTAAAAATTTCGTGTTGACATTAAAATGGTACTTTTAATTAATCCAATTATTGATTGTTAGTATAAGAGCCCCCTCCCCTCCCCCCCGTGCAAGCACTGGTGGCTGCAACAGAAGAGAAGGAAAAGGCTACCCACTTCAGGATTCTGGCCTGGAGAATTCCATGGACTGTATAGTCCATGGGGTTGCAAAGAGTCAGACACGCCTGAGTGACTTTCACTTACAGGATATAGAAATACCATCAGTTTTGTACATGAACATTGTGTCCTGCCATCTTACTAAAGTCCCTTGTCAGTTTGCACAGCTTCATGCTGTGTGCAACAGGTCTTCATTCCTTTTAAATCTGTTTGTTTGTTTGTTTTTCTTACCTTATTGCAATAGTTAAAATTTCCTGTGTGTGTGTTACTCTGTTGTGTCTGAGTCTCTGTAACCCCATGGACTGTAGCCTTCCAGGATCCTTTGGCCATGGAATGCTCCAGGCAAGAATACAAGAGTGGGTTGCCATTTTCTTCTCCATAAGATCGCCTACACAACATTAAACAGACTTGGTGAGATCACAGATCCTTGTTTCCTATCATGGACATAAAGCGTTCAACCTTACAATGATGTCCGCTGTAGTTTTTAATCAGGTTGAGGAATTTTCTTTCTTTCAATTTTCCTATTGAAAAAAATATAAATAATTGGAGAGGTATATTATATTCATGGACCTGGAAATGCTAAAAAAGACTTCGGAAAACTTTGAAAAGTCAGAGGGCTTATGCTATCTGACTTCAAGATTTGTTCTAAACCTACAGTAATTGAAATCTGTGATGTTAGAGTCAAGATAGAGGGACAATGAAATAGAATAAAGAAACTAGACATAGATATCTGATTAGTTTACCTTCAACAAAGAAGGAAATATTATTTAATGGAGAATAAATAGCTGTTTCAACAAATGATGCTAAAAAAAAAGTTAATATCAATATTCAAAAGTGAAAAATATTCAGTGTCATGTCTTACAATATTTTAAGCAATGATAAATTGGACTTTATCCAAATTAAAGACTTCTGCTCTTTAAAAGACACTGTTAAGATAATGAGAGAGGCCACAGATAGGTAGAAAATATTTGCAATCACATATCTGATAAAGGACTGGTATCCAGAATATGTAAAAAAAAAAAATAGCAAATACTTCACTATAAGAAATAAATAACCTAATTTTAAATATGGACAGACCATTTTATGGATAGAAGTCCCAATATAATATGTAATAGAGGTTTTGGAGAAAGGAAGAGAATGAACGTAAAGCAATATCCCAAGTCATAACTGGTCATTACTAAGAAGTAAATTGAGAGGGATGACAGAGAAGACTAAAGCACACACAACAAGAGCACCAAAGCTGTATTGACATATCTTGTGTACACCTCAGGGCATTGTTAGTAAAGGGAAATCGACTTGTTTGCACATCTTTGCCTCAGAACATGCTGCAAGAATTCAGGTTACCACAGGTTTCTTGTCAACAATATTAGAAAGAAGACAGTGAAACGCCTGTGAGTCCAGATGGAAATACTTTGATCCTAGGAGTCTGTGACCACAGAGACTAGCAGGGAAGGGTGAGTTTCGTCTCAGGCTGTTTCTGAAAATAGCTACTTTTTGGAGGATAAAGTACATCAGGGAAGAAAGTTAATCCAGAAAGAAACAGGGGGATGTGTGACTATATAGTTGATGGAAGTGAGAACTACTCGTTGGTAGGTCTAAATAAATATTATGAAAAGAAAAGAATCTCAACAATATGAATTAATATTCTAGGCATTTTCCACATGGACATTGGTGGAGGCAAGGGAAAAACAGGAAAATGAAAGCATGTAAAACTTTTACATTGGTCTGGAGGAAACAACAGTTACTAATTAACTGACTCCAGACTTTAAATGAAATAAAAACTATAATAATGAGTAATAGAATTACCTCACATAGAGATCGCTCAGTTAATGATGTTGTACCATAATAACTTGAAAAAACGACTCCTTTTTTCCTTGGCATAGTGACTTATCACCTAAAAACACATTAAGTAAATGCCATCTAAGATCTGATGTTTTCTAAGATGTTATATTTTCAAGCAGAAACCTTCACCAATTTACTAGACACACTTTCTAACCAGAGACTATGATATGGAACAAATTTAAACTGCAGGCCATAGCTCAATGAACAACGTTTTTATTTGTGAATATATGCCAAATGAGTTCTTCTTCAGCTCTTTAGTCTGTGCACTTTTTTCAAATGTTTCAATGTGCTTCTGCTTCTAAGTCGCTTCAGTCGTGTCCAACTCTGTGCGACCCCATAGATGGCAGCCCACCAGGCTCCCCAGTCCCTGGGATTCTCCAGGCAAGAACACTGGAGTGGGTTGCCATTTCCTTCTCCAACACGTGAAAGTGAAAAGTGGAAGTGAAGTTGCTCAGTCGTGTCTGACTCTTTGTGACCCCATGGACTGCAGCCCACCAGGCTCCTCCGTCCATGGGATTTTCCAGGCAAGAGTAGTGGAGTGGGGTGCCATTGCCTTCTCTTTCAATGTGCTTTTAGACCTACTATTATTTTGCCAAGATTGGTGTTTCCTCCTTTTTGATTTTATTTGAGTCCAAAAATATAAACTCCAAAATGTTAAGTAAGAAAGAGGTGCAAAATAGTGAATACACCTTCCAAAGAGTGAGCTCTACCCTTCTCCACCAAACAGCACCTATTCTGAAATTTTCCCTTTGCTCCATGGAGAATGCAATAAATCGGTATTACATCAGGTATTTATTGGCTTTAAAATGATTATCTCACAGTTATTTACTTATTCAAATGTACATAGTTATTATTTGTGAGATTATGTGGGGTCTTAATGGTGACTGCAGCCATGAAATTAAAAGACGCTTACTCCTTGGAAGGAAAGTTATGACCAACCTAGATAGCATATTCAAAAGCAGAGACATTACTTTGCCAACAAAGGTCCGTCTAGTCAAGGCTATGGTTTTTCCTGTGGTCATGTGTGGGTGTGAGAGTTGGACTGTGAAGAAGGCTGAGCGCCAAAGAATTGATGCTTTTCAACTGTGATGTTGGAGAAGACTCTTGAGAGTCCCTTGGACTGCAAAGAGATCCAACCAGTCCATTCTGCAGGAGATCAGCCCTGGGATTTCTTTGGAAGGACTGATGTTGAAGCTGAAACTCCAATACTTTGGCCACCTGATGTGAAGAGCTGACTCATTTGAAAAGACCCTGATGCTAGGAAAGATTGAGGGCAGGAGGAGAAGGGGACGACAGAGGATAAGATGGTTGGTTCGCATCACCGACTCAATGGACATGGGTTTGGGTGGACTCTGGGAGTTGGTGATGGACAGGGAGGCCTGCCGTGCTGCAATTCATGGCGTCACAAAGAGTCAGACACGACTGAGGGACTGAACTGAATACTGAAACCTTATCTCACATAGGGAAAGAGATTTTCTTCCCCTTGTAGTCCTTTGTAGGATTAGTATTTCATCTAAATGGGAAAGGAAACATGAACAAGGGACAGTTTCAAGGAAATATATCAGGAACTGGGTACAGAGAAGATGGGAGGAGCTCTATGCCTTGAAAAGGAATAGAAACAGGGGTGAAGGCCACACTCTGACACCAAGTTCCACCAAAAGACGTTCTTACCTTCTCTGCACTCAGCCCCCACACCAACAATCAGTGTAGCAGAGAATTTACAACTGAAAATCTATAAAACATAGAGCCCTCTGAGAAATAGTGTAACAAACCTTAAAGCCAAAAGAGGAAATAAATGACAATAGAGGAGCTTGGAATCTCTACCCTTATAGCTACAGCAAACGTTAAAATACAGCCCAACTCATATGTAGATTACCATAAATCCTGCCCTTGAAAGGTGTATTTCCTGCAGCGACTATGGACACATGTCAACTTTGAGTTTATTAAAAGGCATACTATAAAAGTCACAGTTTTGGAAGACTTGGCAATCATAACCACATTCAGATATGTGAGTTAACAGATAATCATGGTTATTTGAAATGCCTTAATATGTTAACAAATAGCATGTAAGATCAAATGGGTAATGTCAGCAGAATTGTAGAAATTTCTAAAGTAAATGTTAGAAATCAAAACACAGTTAAAGAAGGCCTTCACAAGGCTCATAGACTTACCCACAGTTAAGCAAAGAACTACTAAACTTGAAGATAGATCAATCAAGACAAAATTAAAACACAAACAGAAAGAAAAAAAAAAAAACCCCTGAGAACTGTGTGTGTGTGTGTGTGTGTGTGTGTGTGTGTGTGTATAATTGCAACACCAGAAAGAATGGGGCAGAAGAAATGTTTGAAGTAATAATTGCTGAGATGCTACCAAAATTATTCCCAGACACCAAACCACGATTGCAGAAGTTCGGAACACCAAGCAAGATAAGTGCAAAAAACAGCCACATCTAGACTTATTACTGATATGTTTACCTATAGAAAAACCAAAGACAAGAGAAAATGCTGAAAGAGACTAATTAAAGAAGAAAACCTTCCCAATATAGGGAACAAAGCTACGAACACAGCAAACGTCTCATTGGAATCCACACAAGCAAAAGTAGAATACTGCACAATATTCCAAGTGTTGACAGAAACTAACCAACGTAGAATTCAATGTCTAGCAAAAGTATTTTTTAAAAGTAGATGAGAAATAGACTTTCTAAAACAAAACCATAGCAAGTTTGTTGCCAGCAGAACAGTCCAATTAAAAAACTAAAAGAATTTCTTGAGATAGATGAAAATTTTCTGGATCAAAAATTTGGATCTACAGAAGTGTGTCAGAGAAGGAAAAAGGTAAAAATAAATATTTTTATTATTCTTCTTTCATTTAAAAGCAATAAAGTAGTAATGTATTGAGTAACTGTAACTTATGTGTAAGTGAAATATATTACAGAAATTTCACAAGGGATAGTTGGAGGAATTAATACTCTGTTATAAGGTCCCTGCACTATGCGTGAAGTTGTATAATGTCATTTGAAAGTTGATTTATATTGTTAACCTATATATTGTGAGCCCTAAGGAAATCACTAAAAGCATGTTAAGAGGAAATAAAAATGATATACCAAGGGGAGACAATTGAGAACAATTGAGAATCATAAATTATCAACTAAAAACCAAAGAAGAAAAACAAGAGGTAAAAAGAAGCAAAGAACAAATGTAATGTTTAAAAAACAGTTACAAAGATGGCAGAATTCAATCCAACTATATCAAAAGCCACTTATAAATGGACTAAACAATTAAATAAAAGCCCAAGATTGTCAGACAAGAGAAAGAAACCTAATTATCTGTCATCTAGAAGAAAGACATTTTAAATATAAAGACTGCAGATAAAGGAAAGCAGTGGTAAGTGATATAAGATGCTTAACATCAAAATTAAGCTGGAGTAACTATATTAATTTCAGATAAAGTAGACTATCAGAGATAAAGAAAGATATTACATAATGACAGAGGGAAGTCAGTCCTCCAAAAGCACACCAAAAATTATAAACCTATTGGTACCTAACAAAAGAGCATCAAAATGCATGAGGCAATAATTAATAGAATAGAAAGGAGAATAGATTAGTCTGCTATTATATTTGCAGACTTCAACACAACTCTGTCAGTAATCGATAGATTAGGCAGGCCAAAAATCAGTAAAAACATAAGTGACCTGGACAGCACTATAAATCAATTTGATCAAATTGACATAAATAGAATACTCCATCAAAGAACAGGAGAATACTCATTTTTCTCAAGAACACGTGAAATAGTCACCAAAATAGAATGATACACTAGGCCATGACATACATCTTAACATTTTTAAAAGAATAGAAATCATGCGGAGTATGCCTTTAGATTACCGCAGAATTAGACAAGACGTCAGTACCAGAAAGATAGCTGGAAAACGCCCAACTATTTGGATATTAAACAGCATACTTCTAATTAATCACTAGGTCAAATGTTTCCAAGAAATTTTAAAATATGCTAAACTAAACAAAAATATAACATGAAAATGTTCTTTAGCGATTTATAGTGTTAACTACTTATATTAAAAAAAGAGAAATTTACAGTTGATTTCTGAAACATCCACCTAAGAAAACTACAGTAAGAAGAACAAATTGAACCTAAAGCAAGCAGAGGAAATAAATTATAAACACTAGAGGAGGAATCAACAAAAGTTAAGAGAGGAAAACACAAGAAAATGAATAAATCAAAGTGTTTATTTGAAAAGATTAATAAAAATTGATAAGGCTCTACACAGCCTACACCTGAAAAAGAAAAATGATGCAAATTACAAATATCAAGAATGAGAGAGAGAGCATTACTACTAGTCTCAAGGACAGTAAAAGGATAAAAAGAAGTACTATGAACAACTATATGCCCCCAAATTTGATAAGAGATAAAATGATCTACAAAGGTCTGTCTAGTCAAGGCTATGGTTTTTCCAGTGGTCATGTATGGATGTGAGAGTTAGACTGTGAAGAAAGCTGAGTGCCAAAGAAGTGATGCTCTTGAACTGTGGTGTTGCAGAAGACTCTTGAGAGTCCCTTGGACTGCAAGGAGATCCAACCAGTCCATTCTGAAGGAGATCAGTCCTGGGTGTCCATTGGAAGGAATGATGCTAAAGCTGAAACTCCAGTACTTTGGCCATCTCATGCGAAGAGTTGACTCATTGGAAAAGACTCTGATGCGGGGAGGAATTGGGGGCAGGAGGAGAAGGGGACAACAGAGGATGAGATGGCTGGATGGCATCACCAACTTGATGGACGTGAGTCTGAGTGAACTCCGGGAGTTGGTGATGGACAGGGAGGCCTGGTGTGCTGCGATTCATGGGGTCAAGAAGAGTCGAACATGACTGAGTAACTGAACTGAAAATGATCTAATTAAATTATAAAAATTTCCATATCTCACTTGAGAAATAGATATTCTGAGAGTACAACATAACTATTAAAGAAGCGGAGTTCACTATTTACAAATTTCCAAAAGTGAAATCACCAGGTCCAGGTAGTTTTACTGGTGAATTCTATTGAACTATTAAGGAAAAAATGATACCAATTCTCCACAGTATCTTTTAAAATGTTTTCTTCATGAGGAAACACATCCTAACTAGTTTTATGAGACCATAATTATCCCAAATAGAAACCTGGTAAAGACACTATAGCAAAGGAAACTACAGGCTGATATATCTCAGTTCAGTTCACTTGCTCAGTCGTGTCTGACTTTTTGCGACCCAATGGACTGAAGCATGCCAGGCTTCCCTGTCCATCAACAACTCCCAGAGCCTGCTCAAACACATCTCCATTTAGTCGGTGATGCCATCCAACCATCTCATTCTCTGCCGTCCCCTTCTCCTCCTGACTTCAATCCTTCCCAGCATCAGGGTCTTTTCAAATGAGTCAGCTCTTCATGTCAGGTGGCCAAAGTATTGGAGTTTCAGCTTCAGCATCAGTTCTTTCAATGAATATTAAGGACTGATTTCATTTAGAATGGACTGCTTGGATCTCCTTACAGTCCAAGGGATTCTCAAGAGTCTTCTCCAACACCACAGTTCAAAAGCATCAGTTCTTTGGTGCTCAGCTTTCTTTATAGTCCAACTCTCACAGCCATACAGGACCACTGGAAAAACCATAGCCTTGACTAGAAGGACCTTTGTTGGCAAAGTAATGTCTCTGCTTTTTCATAAACTGTCTAGGTTGGTCATAACTTTTCTTCCAAGGAACAAGCGTCTTTTAATTTCATGGCTGCAGTCACCATCTGCAGTGATTTTGGAGCCCCCCAAAATAAAGTCTGTCACCATTTCCACTATTTCCCCATCTATTTGCCATATAGTGATGGGACTAGATGCCATGATCTTAGTTTTCTGAATGTTGAGCTTTAAGCCAACTTTTTCACTCTCCTCTTTCACTTTCATCAAGAGGCTTTCATCAAGAGTTCTTCATTTTCTGCCATAAGGGTGGTGTCATCTGCATATCTGATGTTATTGATATTTCTCCCAGCAATCTTGATTCTAGCTTGTGTTTCATCCAGTCCAGCATTTCACATGATGTACTCTGCATACAAGTTAAATAAGCAGGGTGACAATATACAACCTTGACGTACAATCCTTTCCTGATTTGGAACCAGTCTGTTGTTCCATGTTCAGTTCTAACTGTTGCTTCTTGACCTGAGTACACATTTCTCAGGAGGCAGGTCAGGTGGTCTGGTATTCCCATCTCTTTAAGGATTTTCCACAGTCTGTTGTGATCCACACAGTCAAAGGCTTTGGCATAGTCAACAAAGCAGAAGTAGATGTTTTTCTGGAACTTTCTTGCTTTTTTGATGATCCAACAGATGTTGGCAATTTGATCTCAGGTTCCTCTGCCTTTTTCTAAATCAGATTGAACATCTGGAAGTTCATGGTTCATGTACTGTTGAAGCCTGGCTTGCAGAATCGTGATCATTACTTTGCTAGCGTTTGAGATGACTGCAATTGTGCGGTAGTTTGAGCATTCTTTGGCATTGCCTTTCTTTGGGATTGGAATGAAAACTGACCTTTTCCAGTCCTGTGGCCACTGCTGAGTTTTCCAAATTTGCTGGCATATTAAGTGCAGCACTTTCACAGCATCATCTTTCAGGATTTGAAATAGCTCAACTGGAATTCCTTCACCTCCACTAGTTTTGTTCGCAGTGATGGCTCACTTGACTTCGCATTCCTAAGGCTCACTTGACTTCGCATTCCAGGATGTCTGGCTCTAGGTGAGATAACCACACCATCGTGGTTATCTGGGTCATGAAGATCTTTTTTTGTATAGTTCTGTGTATTTTTGCCACCTCTACTTAATATCTTTTGCTTCTGTTAGGCCCATACCATTTCTGTCCTTTATTGTGCCTATTTTGCATGAAAAATTCCCTTGGTACCTCTAGATTTCTTGAAGAGATTTCTAGTCTTTCCCATTCTATTGTTTTCCTCTATTTCTTTGCACTGATCACTGAGGAAGGCTTTCTTATCTCTCCTTGGTATTCTTTGGAACTCTCCATTCAAATGGGTATATCTTTCCTTTTCTCCTTTGCTTTTCACTTCTCTTCTTTTCTCAGCTATTTATAAGGCCTCCTCAGCAACCATTTTGCCTTTTTGCATTTCTTTTTCTTGAGGATAGTCTTGCTCACTGCCTCTTGTACAATGTCACGAACCTCTGAATATAGTTCTTCAGGTGCTCTATCAGATCTAATCTCTTGAGTCTATTTGTCACTTCCACTGTATAATCATAAGGGATTTGATTTAGGTCATACATGGTCTAGTGGTTTTCCCTACTGCTGCTAAGCTGCTGTTAAGTCACTTCAGTCGTGGCCGATTCTGTGCAACCCCATAGATGGCAGCCCAACAGGCTCTCCCGTCCCTGGGATTCTCCAGGCAAGAACACTGGAGTGGGTGGCCATTTCCTTCTCCAATGCATGAAAGTGAAAAGTGAAAGTGAAGTCGCTCAGTCGTGTCTGACTCATAGTGACCCCATGGATTGCAGCCTACCAGGCTCCTCCATCCATGGGATTTGCCAGGCAAGAATATTGGAGTGGGGTGCCATTGCCTTCTCCAGTGGTTTTCCCTACTTTCTTCAACTTAGGTCTAAATTCGGCAATAAGGAGTTCATGATCTGAGCCACAGTCAGCTCCTGGCCTTGCTTTTGCTGACTGAACAGAGCTTCTCCATCTTTGGCTGCAAAGAATATAATCCATCTGATTTTGGTATTGACCATCAGGTGGTGTCCATGTGTAGCATCTTCTCTTGTGTTGTTAGAAGAGGGTGTTTGCTATGACCAGTGCGTTCTCTCAGCAAAACTCATTAGCCTTGTTAGCCTGCTTTGTTTTGTACTCCAAGGCCAAATTTGACTGTTACTCCAGGTATCTCTTGACTTCCTACTTTTGCGTTCCAGTCCCCTATAATGAAAAGGACATCTTTTTTGGGTGTTAGTCCTAGAAGGTCTTGTAGGTCTTCATAGAACCATTCAACTTCAGCTTCTTCAGCATTAGTGGTTGGAGCATAGACTTGGATTACTGTGATATTGAATGGTTTGCCTTGGAAACGAACAGAGACCTTTCTGCTGTTTTTGAGATTGCAGTACTGCAGTTGGACTCTCTTGTTGACTATGATGGTTACTCCATTTCTTCTAAGGGATTCCTGCCCACAGTAGCAGATATAATGGTCATCTGAGTTAAATTCACCAATTCCAGTCTATTTTAGTTCACTGATTCCTAGAATGTCAATGTTCACTCTTGCCATCTCCTGTTGGACCACTTCCAATTTGCCTTGATTCATGGACCTACCATGCCAGGTTCCTATGCAATATTGCTCTTACAGCATCAGAGTTTACTTCCATCACTAGTCACATCCACAACTGAGTGGTGTTGTTATTGCTTTGGCTCCAGCTCGTCCTTCTTTCTGGAGTTATATTTCTCCACTGATCTCCAGTAGCATATTGGGCACCTACCAACCTGAGGACTTCATCTTTCAGTGTACTATCTTTTTCCCTTTCAAACTGTTCATGGGGTTCTCAAGGCGAGAATGCTATAGTGGCTTGCCATTCCCTACTCCAGTGGACCACGTTTTAATAGAACTCTCCACCATGACCCATCTGTCTTGGGTTGCCTTACACCAGCATGGCTCACAGTTTCATTGTGTCAGACAAGGCTGTGGTCCATGTGATCAGATTGGTTAGTTTTCTGTGATTGTTGTTTTCAGTCTGTCTGCCCTCTGTTGGAGAAGGATAAGAGGCTTATGGAAGCTTCCTGATGGGAGAGACTGACTGAGGGGGAAACGGTCTTGTTCTGATGGGCGGGGCCATGCTCCGTAAATTTTTAATCCAATTTTCTGTTGGAGAAGGAAAGGGCAACCCACTCCAGTACTCTTGCCTGGAGAATTCTGTGGCTGGAGGGACCTCATAGGCTATAGTCCATGGGGTCGCAGGGAGTCAGGCAGGATTGAGTGACTTCACTTTCATTTTCTGTTGAAGGGCGGGGCTCATGCCAAACTACAGTGGAGGTAATGAAGATAAGGGCGACCTCCTTCCAAAGGTCTCATGCATGCCCTGCTACACTCAGTGCCCCCAACCCTGCAGCAGGCCACCCCCGACCACACCTCTGCCAGAGACTCCTGGACACTCCCGGGCAAGTCTGGGTTGGTCTCTTGTGGGGGTCAGTGCTCCTTTCTCCTGGGTTCTGGTAATCACAGGGTTCTTTGTCCCCTCACAGAGTCTGTTTTCCAGTCCTGTGTAAGTTCTGGCAGCTCTATGGTGGGTTAATGGTGACCTCCTCCAAGAGGGCTTATGCCAGACCCAGGTCTGCTGCACCCAGAGCCCCTGCCCCCGCAGCAGTCCACTGCTCACCTGTGCCTCCTCAGGAGACACCCAAACACAGTTCTGTCTCAGTCTCTGTGGGGTCTCTGGGTCCTGGTGCACACAAAGTATGTTTGAGCCCTCTGAGCATCTCTGGCAGCTATGGGGTTTGATTATAAATGCGATTTTGCCCCTCCTACCATCTTATCGGGGCTTCTCCTTTGCCCTTGGATGTGGGATATCTCCTCAAAGTCACTCCAGCACTGCGTAGCCACCACTCCAGTGCTTCAACCTGAGCGCCATGCAAATATCTCAAATATAGATAAAAGATGTTAATAAAATATGAGTAAATTGACTCCAGTAACATACAAAAAGCTTAATAAAGCACTATTGAGCAGGGTTCATTCTGGGGAGTCAAGGATAATTTGATATCATAGAACCAATGAAATTCACTGTGTTAACAGACTGAATGAGAAAAATGATATTCTCATATCAACAAATATAGACATTTAACAAAATCAGCACCCATTTAGGATTTTTAGAAACTAGGATAAAGGGAATTTCCTTAACCAATGAAGTATATATTAAAGAGCCCCTATGCTGCTGCTGCTAAGTCGCTTCAGTCATGTCCGACTCTGTGTGACCCCAAGAGCCCCTATAGCTAACACTATAAGATACAGAATACTTTCTTCCTAAGTTTTGGACCAAAAAAATGATGCCCTTTGTTACTACATATGTTGAATGTTATAAAAGAGATCCCAGGTAGTACAATAAGAGAAAAAAAAAGTTATAGAGCTTGTAAAGAAATTAAACTATTCTTATTCACAGATCACATGTCTATGTAGAAACTCATAAAAAACAAACCCTTGAGATTAAGAGTTCACAGGATACAAGGCCAGTATGCAAAAGTCAATTACTTTCCTTTAAATAAGCAAAGAGCCAAGTCATTGGAAAAGACCCTAATGCTGGGAAAGATTGAGGGCAAGAGAAGGGGTGACAGAGAATGAGATGGTGAGATGGCATCACTGACTCAATGGACATGACTTTGAGAAAACTCAGGGAGATAGTAAAGGACAGAGAAGCCTGGCATACTGCAGTTCTTGGAGTCACAAAGAGTCAGACACGACTTAGTGACTGAACAACAACAACAACGTAAGCAAAGAAACAACAAATTAAAAAAAATTTTTTAACACCATGTAAATAAAAAAATATGCACAGGATCTATATGTAGAAAACTATAACACACTGATAAGATAAATCACAAAAGATCTAGATAAATGAATAAATATTAGACATTCATACATTAGAAGTTTCATAATTGTCAGTTCTTTCCAGCTTGTTCTATAGAGTTAATACAATCCCAAAATCCTGGCAGCTTTTTTGGTAATTAACTCTAAAATTTATAGGGAAAATCAAAAGACCCAGAATATTTCCAAAATACTGAATCAAGAAGAACAAAGTTGCAGTGATCACATACTAAACTTCAAGACATAATAGGAGGAGGAGACAACATGTCAGAGTAGAAGGACTTGAGCTCACCTCCTCTTACAAAAACATCAAAACCACACCTAGTTGCTGAACAATCATCAACAAAAATGACTCGAGTCTACCAACAAGGATGTTCTACATCCAAAGAAGCCACAGCAAGGTGGTGGGAAAGGTGCTCTCTCGATAGAATCAAATCCCACACCAGAGTGGGTGACCCACAAACTGAAAAATAATTACGTCACAGAGTTTCTCCAACAGGAGGAAGTTTTGCGCCCCATGCCAGGCTCCCCAGCCTGATGTTCAGGCATGGGGAGGAGGAGCCCTCAGAGCATTTGCCTTTAAAGGCCACCGGGGCTTGAGTACAGGAGATGCATGGGCCTGGGGTAAACAGGGAGTCAACTCTTAGAAAATGCACAAGGTTTCACATGCACTGAGACCCAGGGGAAAGCAGTAGTGCCACAGGAGCCCGGGACAGAGCTACCTGCTGGTCTTGGACAGTCTCTTTTGCAGGCAGGGGTTGGCTGTGGTTTATAGTGGGGACACAGACACTGGTGGTAGAGGACCCAGGGACTACTTCTAAGTGTGAGCTCTCCCAGAGATGGCCATTTGGCACAGAGACGGAGCACCACCCACTGCCAGCAGGCTCCAGTGTTGGGAAGCCTCAGGTCAGATGTCCAAAAGAATGAGAACACAGCCCCACCCATCACCAGAAAGGCTCTCTAGAGTCTTCCTGAGCCAACAACTGCCTATCAGAACACCTCTGGGATTAAGCCAATAATACAGACAAGCTAGAAGAAATGGACAAATTCTTAGAAAGAAACAACCCTCTAAGACTGAACCAGGAAGAAATAGAAAATATAAACCAGGGCAATCACAAATAACTGAAATTGAAACAAACAAGAATACTGGAATCAGTTGCTTATCCCTTCTCCAGGGAATCTTCCCAACCCAGGAATCAAATGGAGGTCTCCTGCATTACAGGCAGATTCTTTACAAGTTGAGCTACCAGGGAAGCCCAAACTAAAGTCTAAGAGAACATAAAGTCTGTTCCCCAACCGAAGAAGCTGAACAGTTCTATAAAGACCTACAAGCCCTTCTAGAACTAACGCCAAAAAAAAGATGTGTTTTACATCATAGGGGATTGGAAGGCAAAAGAGGAAGCCAATAGATATCTGGAGTACAGGCAAATTTGGCCTTGGAGTGCAAAATGAAGTAGGGCAAAGGCTAATAGAGTTTTTCTAAGAGAATGCACTGGTCATAGCAAACCCCTCTTCCAACAACACAAGAGATGACTCTACACATGGGCATCACCAGCTGATCAATGCCAAAATCAGACTGATTATGTTCTTTGCAGCCGAAGATGGAGAAACTCTACACAGTCAGCAAAAACAAGACCAGGAGTTGACTGTGGCTCAGATCATGAACTCTTTATTGCAAATTCAGACTAAAATGAAGAAAGTAGGGAAAACCCCTAGCAATTCAGGTATGACCTAAATCACATCCCTTACGATTATACAGTGGAGGTGTCGAATAGATTCAAGGGACTAGATCTGGTAGACAAAGTGCCTGAAGAAATATGGACGAAGATTCATAACATTGCACAGCAGGTTGCGACCACAACCATTCCCAAGAAAAATGAAAGAAGCTAAGTGGTTGTCTGAGAGTGTCTTAGAAATACCTAAGAAAAGAGAATTGAAAGGCAAAGGAGGAAAGGAAAGGTATACCCATCTGAGTGCAGAGTTTCAAAGAATAGCATGGAGAGATAAGACAGCCTTACTAAGTGATCAATGAAAAGAAATAGTGGAAAACAATAGAATGGGAAAGACTAGAAATCTCTTCAAGAAAATTAGAGATGCCAAAGGAACATTTTGTGCAGAGATGGGCACAATAAAGAGCAGAAACAGTATGGACCTAATAGAAGCAGAACATATTAAGAAGAGGTGGCAAGAACTATACCAAAAAAGATCTTAATGAGCTGGATGACCATGATGGTATGATCATTCACCTATAGCCAGACATCCTGGAGTGTGAAATCAAGTGGGCCTTAGGAAGCTTACTATGAACAAATCTAGTGGAGGTGATGGAATTACAGCTGAGCCATTTCAAATCCTAAAAGATGATGCTGTTAATCTGCAAATGTGGAAATTTGCAGTGGCCAAATGTGGAAAACTAATGTGG
Organism: Bos taurus; assembly: GCF_002263795.3. NCBI lineage: Eukaryota > Metazoa > Chordata > Mammalia > Artiodactyla > Bovidae > Bos > Bos taurus. The sequence goes on from NC_037355.1 coordinate 32,508,502, forward strand.
AAAATGTGAGTTTTCTAATGTGGAAAACTCAGCAGTGGCCACAGGACTAGAAAAGGTCAGTTAGTTTTCATTCCAATCCCAAAGAAGGGCAATGCCAAAGAATATTCAAACTGCCACACAATTGCACTCATTTCACATGCTAGCAAGGTCACACTCAAAATCCTCCAAGCTAGGCTTCAACAGTATATGAACTGAGAACTTCCAGGTGTTCAAGCTGGATTTAGAAAAGGCAGAGGAACCAGAGATCAAATTGTCAACATTTGTTGGACCATAGAAAAAGCAAGAGACATCCAAAAAGATCTGCTTTACTGACTACACTAAAGCCTTTGACTGACTGGATCATAACAAACTGGAAAATTCTTAAAGAGATGGGAATACTGGGCCACCTTACCTGGTTCCTGAGAAACTTGTCTGCAGGTTGAGAAGTAACAGTTAGAACCGAAGATGGAACAACAGACTGGTTCAAGATTGAAAAAGGAATATGTCAAGGGTGTATATTGTCACCCTGCTTATTTAATTTATATGCAGAGTACATCGTGTGAAATGCTGGGCTGGATGAAGGACAAGTTGGAATCAAGATTTCTGGGAGAAATATCAATATCCTCAGGTATGCAGATGACACCTGCCCTCAATCTTTCTCAGCACCATGGTCTTTTCCCATGAGTTGGCTCTTCGCATCAGTTGGCCAAAGTATTAGAGCTTCAGCTTTGACAGAAAGTGAGGAGGAACCAAAGAGCCTCTTGATGAAGGTGAAAGAGGAGACTGAAAAAGCTGGCTTAAAATTCAACATTCAAAAAACTAAGATCATGGCACCTGGTCCCATCACTTCATGGCAAATAGATAGGGAAACAATGAAAACAGTGACAGACTTTGTTTTCTTGGGCTCCAAATTTACTACAGATGGTGACTGCAGCCATGAAATTAAAAGATGCTTGCTTCTTGGAAGAAAAGCTATGACAAACCTAGACAGCACATTAAAAAACAGAGATGTTACTTTACCAACAAAGTCCCGTATACTCAAAGCTATGGTTTTTCCAATAGTCATGTATGGATGTGAGAGTTGGACCATATAGAAGGCTGAGCACCCAAGAATTAATGCTTTTGAACCATGACATGAAAATTAATGCTTTTGCAGTCCACAGAAGGACTGCAAGGAGATCCAACCAGTCAATATTAAAGGAAATCAATCCTGAATATTCATTGGAAGGATGATGCTAAAGCTGAAGCTCCAGTACTTTGGCTACTTGATGTGAAGAACTGACTCATTGGAAAAGACTCTGATACGGGAAAGATTGAGGGCAGGAGAAGAAGGGGATGACAGAGGACTAGATGGTTGGATGGCATCACGGACTCAATGGACATTAGTTTGAGCAGGCTCCAGGAGATGGTGAAGGACAGGGAAGCCTGGCATGCTGCAGTCCATGGGGTCACAAAGAGTCAGACACGATTGAGCTACAAAACTACATAGGATAAGATGACTTCAGAGGTAAATTCTACCGATCATTTAGAGACAGTTAATACCAATGCCTCTGAAAGTGTTCCCAAAAAGTTGCAGAGGAAGGAACCCTCCCAAACTCATTCTATACGGACAAAAATCACCCTGATATCAAAAGCATACAAATAAAATAAATTTACAGCCCCATATCACTGATGAACACAGGCATGAAAATTCTCAACAAAGTATCAAGCAAACCAAATCCAAGAGTACATCAAAAAGAACATATACCACAATCAACTGTGATTGATCCCAAGGATGCAAGGATTTTTCAGTATCTACAAATCGATCAGTTTGTTACACTGCATCAACAAATTTAAGAATAAAAACCATAGTATCCTCTCAAGAGATGCAGAAAAAGCTTTTGACAAAATTCAACACCCATTTATGATAAAAGTCTCTCAAAAGTGGGCATAAAGGAAACCTTAACATAATAAAGATCGTATATGATAGACCTACATCTAACATCATACTCCATGGTGAAAGCTAAAAACATTTCCCTCTAAGATCAGGAACAAGAAAAGAATGTCTACTCTTGCCGTTTTTATTTAATATAGTTTTGGAATTCCTAGCCATGGAAAGAAGAAAAAAGGAATCCAAATAGGAAAAGAAATAAAACTGTCACTGTCTGCAGATGACATGATATGATACATAGAAAATCCTAAAGATACTACCAGGTAACTTCCAGAGCTCATCAATGAATTTGGTAAAGCTGCAGGAGACAAAATTAATAGACAGAAATCCCTTGCATCCCTATACACTAACAATGAAAAATCAGAGATAAATTAATGAAACAATCCCATTTACCATTGTAACAAAAATAATAAAATACCTAGGAATAAACCTACCTAAGGAAGCAAAAGACCTGTATTCAGAAAATTATAAGATACTAATGACAGAAATCAAAGACAACATCAATGAAAAGAAATGCCATGTTCTTGGATTGGAAAATCAATATCGTCAAAATGACTATACTACCCAAACTAATCTACAGATTCAGTGCAATTAGTATTAAATTACCTGTTCCATTTTTTTACAGAACTAGAACAAAACATTTCAAATGTGTATGAAGGCTCAAAAGAGCCTGAAGAGTCAAAGTAATTGTGAGAAAGAAAAATGGAGCTGAGGAATCAGGAATCCTGACTTCAGTATTCAAAACGGTATGGCACTGGGACAAAAACTAAATAGTGACCCATGGAACAGGATGGAAAGCCTAGAATAATCCCATGTGCCTGGTCGATTAATCTGTGACAAAGGAAACAGGAATATACAATGGAGAAAAGACAGTTTCTTCAGTAGATGCTGCTGGAAAAACCGAACAGCCATGTATAAGGAATGAAACTAGAACACTCCCTAACACCATACACAAAAGTAAACTCAAAATGGATTTAAGACCTAGATGTAAGGCTGGACACTGTAAAACTCCTAGAAGAAAACATAGGAAGGACTCTTTTTGACATAAATCACAGCAGTATCTTTGGGGATCCACCTCTTAAGAGTAGTGAAAATAAAAACAAACAAATGGATCCTAATGAAACTTAAAAGCTTTTGCATAGCAAAGGAAACCATAAAATGAAAAGACAGTCCAGAGAATGGGAGAAAAATTTGCAAATGAAGTGACCAACAGGGATTAATCTCCAAGATATAAAAGCAACTCATGTGGCTCAATATCAGAATGGTCATCATCAAAAAGTCTACAAACAATATCTGCTAGAGAAGGTGTAGACAAAAGGGAACTCCCCTGTACTGTGGTTGGAAATGAAAGCTGGTACATTCACTATAGAGAACAGTACTGCGGTTCCTTAAAAAACTGAAAATAGAGCTACTATCTGATCCAATAATCCCACTGCTGGCATATATCCTGAGAAAACTGTGGTTCGCAGGGATGCATGCAGCCACTGTTCATTACAGCACTTTTTACAGTAGCCAGGACGTGGAAGCCGCCTAAATGTCCATTGATAGATATGAGTGGATAAACAAGATGTGATACACACACACAATGGAATATCACTCAGCCACTAGAAATGAAATAATGCCATTTGTAGAACATGGTTGGATCTAGAAGTTATCATACTGCTTGAAGTAAGTCAGAGAAAGACACTTATCTATCACTTATATGTGGAATCTAAAAAGATGATACAAATGAACTTAAAACAAAAACAGATTCACAGACTTCAAAAACAAATTTCTGGTTACCAAAGGGGAAAAGTCAGGGAAAGGACACACTCAGAGGTTGGGAGGTTGGAATTAACATATACACACCACTGTATACAATGTGTAGTCAACAAGGACCTGCTGTATTCTTCAAGGTACTCTGCTCAATCTTGTGTGATAACCTATACGGGAAACAAAACTGTAAATCAATGGATATATATGTAACTGAACCCATTTTCTATATACCTGAAACTAAAAACATTGTAAATCAACTATACCCTAATATAAAAGAAAGATTAAATTTTTTAAAAAAAGACATAATATGTCTTACGCCTCATTTTAGAGACAGTACAGTTTTGGTGAAAGAATAAACACATAGATCAATGGAAGGAAATAAAGATACCACAGGCACCTAATCACCTGACTTTTGACAAAGATGCAAAGGCAATTCAGTGGGGAAAGAATGGTCTTTTCAACAAACAGCACTGAAACTATTAGACATCTCTCTATATAGACACAGATCTCACAACTTATATAAAATTAACTCAAAATGTATAGAGACCTAAATGGTAAATGAAAACTATAAAACATCTAGAAGAAAACTAGTATAATATTCACTAGTTATGACTTTTTAGATGCAAAAACACAAAGAATAATCCATGAAAAAATGACCCCAAGTTGGATGTTATTAAAATTAAAAACGTGATCTGTGAAATACATGGTTAAGAGAATGAGAAGCCATAGACTGCGAGAAAATATTTGCAAATCACATATCTAATAAAGGACTTGTATCCAGAATGTACAAAGATTCTTAAAACTCAGCAATGAAAAAAAGAAAAGTTTTAAAAGATCAAAATATTAAGCACACCAGCAAAACAGATACGCAAATGACAAATAAGCATATGAAATGACCCTCAGTATCATATTTCATTGTTGTTGTTTAATCGTTTTTTGCAACCCCACGGACTGTAGCCTGCCAGGCTCCTCTGTCCATGAAATTTCCCAGTCAAGAATACTGGAGTAGGTTGTTGCTTCCTACTCCAGGGTTCTTCCAGACACAGGGATCAAACCCACATATCCTGTATTACAGGCTGAATCTTTACCACTGAGCCACCTGGAAAGCCCCATATGTCATTAGGGAAATAAAAATTAAGACAATAATGAGATGCCCCCATCAAAACAATGAGATATCACTACAGACCTATTAGGGTAGCTAGAACAAAAACCCAAGACAAAGTCTGACTACTAAATGCTAGTGAGAATATGGGAAAGCAGGAACTCTCGTTCATTGGAAACAAGTTGTAAGGTTTGTGTTTTTTAGATAAAGCATACTTCAATTGTGCTAAATATACATTATGTAAAATTTCTCATGTTGATTATTTTTAAGTGTATAGTCCAGTGGCATTAACTGAGGATATTCACATTATTATGTAATCATTACCACCATTCATCTCAGGAAATTTTTTCATCTTCCTAGACTGAAACTCTGTATCCATTAAAAATGTATTCCCCATTCCTCTCTCCCTCAAACATCATTCTCCAATAAAGCAAACTGGGACTTCCAGGAGAAATGACAGTTTTGAAAGCCAAGGCAAGAATATACAGGATGAGCCTGGAGCATCTCATAGTGTCGGAAGGTAAGGAAAAACAAAGACCAACAGGATATGTCAGAGGGGCGTAGAAGCAACAGAGAGAGTGAAGTCTCTCAGTCACGTCCGACTCTTTGCGATCTCATGGGCTGTAGGAGCCTACTGTGCTCCTCTGTCCATGGGATTTTCCAGGCAAGAGTACTGGAGTGGGTTGCCATTTCCTTCTCCAGAGGATCTTCCTGACCCAGGGATTGAACCCAGGTCTCCCGCATTGTAGGCAGACGCTTTACCATCTGAGCCACCAGGGAAGTCCTAGAAGCAACAGAAAGAGCTCCAAATGTCCAAAGCTGAAGCCTTGAGCAATAAAATAAATAACATGTATTAGAATATAACCCAGTGTATAAATCTAAACCTAAATATCTATAAGCCTATAGTGATGTAATAAATAAATTAATAAGAACAGGCAAATCTCCCATACAGAAGAATTCCTAACACTATATATAGTTACTCTCTCACGAAATAGGTGAATCATAATTCCTCACTCCCTTAATTGTGGGAGGGACTGACTTCCTTCTAAATAACATAGTATAGAAAAAGCCAAGGAGTAACTTTACAGTGGAGAAAGTTGACAAAACTGCCTCAGCCATGTGATTAAATTTAGCATCTTGAGTGATAAGTCATATGGGTAGCATGTGCACTTATGATGTGATAAAGCTAGCACTTTACAGATACTGTGGTCTTCTAAAGACCTGGAAGTTCTGTTTAATCATGAGGGCGGGGGGGGGGGGGGGGGGCGGGAATCAGACAAACCCAAATTGAGAAACATGCTTCTCAATACCTGACCAGTATTCCTCTAAAGTGTCAAAGTCATTAAAAACAAGAAATATTTGAGAAAGTGTCATACTCTAAGAGGAAGGCAATGGCACCCCACTCCAGTACTCTTGCCTGGAAAACCCCATGGGCAGAGGAGCCTGGTAGGCTGCAGTCCAGGGGGTCGCGAAGAGTCGGACACAATGGAGTGACTTCCCTTTCACTTTTCACTTTCATGCATTGGAGAAGGAAATGGCAACCCACTCCAGTATTCTTGCCTGGAGAATCCCAGGGATGGGGGAGCCTGATGGGCTGCCGTCTCTGGGGTCGCACAGAGTTGGACATGACTGAAGTGACTTAGCAGCAGCAGTAGAAGCATACTCTAAAGAGCCATTATTCTAGATGGAATCCTGGGACAGATAAAGAACAACAGGTACAACCTAAATAAATCTAAGTAGTTTGGACTTGAGTGAGCAATAATGAGTCAATATTGTCAATCAGTTTTAAAAAACATACTAATGAAAGATGACCACTTCTGTCCTACAGCATGAATGATTAAGATCTATAAAACAACACATTATTATACAGAGTGAAGTAAGCCAGAAAGAAAAACACCAATACAGTATACTAATGCATATATATGGAATTTAGAAAGATGGTAACAATAACCCTGTGTATGAGACAGCAAAAGAGACACTGATGTATAGAACAGTCTTATGGACTCTGTGGGAGAAGAAGAGGGTGGGAAGATTTGGGAGAATGGCATTGAAACATGTAAAATATCATGTATGAAACGAGATGCCAGTCCAGGTTCGATGCACGATACTGGATGCTTGGGGCTGGTGCACTGGGACGACCCAGAGGGAGGGTATGGGGAGGGAGGAGGGAGGAGGGTTCAGGATGGGGAACACATGTATACCTGTGGTGGATTCATTTTGATATTTGGCAAAACTAATACAATTATGTAAAGTTTAAAAATAAAATTAAAAAAAAAACAACACATTAATACTAACTTTCCATATTCAACCCTCAGAAGTTTAATAAATGCAATAAACTATCAAAAATATTTGATCTTTTCGTTCTTTCAGAATCCCATTTCTCATTTCCTCAAGGTCCAATCCTCACAAGCCAGGACTATTCAAGCACATCCCATAGTCAACCCATTGTACAGTGGCCCAGTTAAGCTGAGCTATTGGTTTTCCTACAACTTTTCCTTCCATAGATCTTTGTGAAAGCTTGAACATTAAGCTTTGTGAAATGACTCTGATTCTTCATTATCTCTATATCTTGCTCAATGAAGGACATGCGATCCTGGAACTGATTCTAGAATCCATTTCAAAAACAAGGGAAGAGAGAGTAAATGACTGCAAGCAATATATCCCTGAAGTTTCTTCATTCCCAAGAGGATATTTTTACCAGATGAAGGAACCGTAGATTACTGAAATTGGGAAAAGCCATGGATAAGATCCTTGAACAAGAAGTAAAGATCGAGCCCCATAGAGATTGCATGACTTGCCCAAGGTCATAGTTTGTTAGTCTCAGAGAAGAAACAATGCATTTTTCTAAAATAGGATGCTTCTCACATTTTAGTCTTTTAGCAAATTTAACCTTCCATACAGCTGTTGAGATAACCTACTGGTTTTACAAGCTAAATCAACACAAGGGACATCGCTCAGAAAATGCCCCCAGACTGCCTCCCTTTTCATTATTGAAAACCACGAGATGAAAGTCTTTAATAACTTACTGCACAAGAGGACCATTACTGTCAGCATATACCACTCAGCCATATATTATAGCTTTTTACTTCTCCACACAAAATTGCTTTGAAATTTACATTTGCTATAAAGGATTTAAGTCCATCACTATTAATTTTCTTCTACAAATTATGTTTAATTATCACCTCTTTCTACCTAGGAAGAAGCCCCTCTTGTACTGCCATCTCCATATAGCTCTCAAGAAGAGTGTCCTCAGCATGAATCTTTGATGGTGATTTTATACTCCTTACTTGCCCTTCCTTGTCAAGCGCACACAGCCCACTTAGAGATATGGAAATGAACTCTTTGCCTGGCTCTGCATTTCCTGCATACATATGAAATCTGGTCTCCCTAAGCAGGAGGAAAAAGGAACATTTTCCAGCTTTAGCCTGTGGAAAATTAGGCTAGAAACATCCCATTTTAAGATTCAAAGCAGCTTTGAAAGTCCATCCGTGATTGATTGCTTAACAGGTCATATACTACATCTAATCTTTCTGATGCTTCAAGAATCATCTTATTTCCTCAGTTTTGAAGCCCTAGAAGAAACTAGTTTGAGAGAAATAGAAATCCAAAAATTATACTTTACTATTTTTCTCCATTTAATTTCTATGCTTCCTTACTACACAGTACCATATAAATAGCATAGGCTTCGAAGTTAGAAATACTAGCAGTCCAATCATAACTACCAAAAATTTACGTAACTTCAGGCAAATCACTTATCTCTGAGCCCCTGTTCTCTCAACCTTAAAGATAAAGCTATCTTAAGTTTAACTAAGATTAGCATGTATTATGCTTGGCACATTCAAGGGATTCAAATGCTAATTGTCCCCTTCCAGATTCAGTGCAGCAGTATTTTTGTCTATAATCAATCTTCTGTCTGCAACTGATAGAAACTCAACTCAAACTGCTGCTGCAGCTGCTGCTAAGTCGCTTCAGCCATGTCCAGCTCTGTGCGACCCCATGGACTGCCAACTCAAACTAGCTGAAGCTAAAATGGAATTCACTGACTCACATAACCAGGAAGTCCTGGCATGTTTCTGACTTTAGACATAGCTGGATTAAACTTCCCAAACAATGTTGCTATGGCTCTTAACTCTGTTGATCTCTGCTGGTGTTGCTCTGAACGTAAGCACTAACCAAAATGACTGGCAAAATATAAGTTACAGATCTCCAGCCCCCTCTCTTACTAGACCCTCAGTGAAGAAATTGCCTCCTACTATTACATACCAAGTCCAGGGCAGACTCTGATTGGCCTTGCTTGAATCGTGAACCTGCCTCCAACCCAATCATTGTGACCATGGGGAAGGGACGATTCAGTTTGGCCAACATGGGTAATGTCCTACCAGTGTGGTAGAGAGCAAAGTGGCATGATTTATAGTCTTAAGATTAAATGGAGTTAGGGACCCTGAGGAGAAGGCGATGGCACCCCACTCCAGTACTCTTGCCTGGAAAATCCCATGGATGGAGGAGCCTGGTAGGCTGCAGTCCATGGGGTCGCTAGGAGTCGGACACAACTGAGCGACTTCACTTTCACTTTTCACTTTCATGCATTGGAGAAGGAAATGGCAACCCACTCCAGCGTTCTTGCCTGGAGAATCCCAGGAATGGAGAGCCTGCTGGGCTGCCGTCTATGGGGTCGCACGGAGTCAGATACGACTGAAGCGACTTAGCAGCAGCAGCAGCAGGGACCCTGAAGAAACCAGAAGAAGGACTATTAAAACTAATACTGAAATAAAGAAATTAAATAAATGGCAACTATAAATCAATAAATAAGTACCTGGCGTCTTTATTCACAATCTGATTTTCCTTTTCACTCTAGGTTGTCTTGTTTGGGGATCTGCAGTCTATGTCAGGGATTAGCAAACTACAGAGACCAAATGTGACCCACTACTTGTTCTGTAAATACAGTTTTACTGAAACCCAGTCATGCTCTTCCTTAATGTGTTATCCATGGTTGTTTTGACACTACATTATCAGGGTGAAGTAGTTGCAATAAAGTTCACAGAAACTGCAAAGCTTAAAATGTTTATTCTCTTAGTCTTTTCAGGAAAAGTCTGCCGACCCCTAGTCTATGTCACAATAACAAGATAACAAGGCAGGAAAACATGCTTATTTAGAATATTTACTTGAAATAAAATAGAAATATTGATGACAATTTTACATAATTTGCATCCACAACCTGTTAGAAGTTAGAAAAATGTATCTTGTCCAAAAAAGTATCCTCCACACAGTAGATGCTCAGTATATATTTTTAATACATATTTAGCAGCACACCATCCACTAAATTCACTCAAGCTCCCAAATTAGTACTATCCTTAAAGCATCCTTTTCCCTCATACTCCACTTCATCCATAATGTCAAATCCTCTTAGCTCTACCTTGACGATACATTTAAAATGCCTCTACTTCTCTCCATCTTTCAGCTCCATCTGTAGTACAAGCCAACACCATTTCTTGTCTAGACTAATGCATTCATTTTTAAAAAATTATTTATTTTAAGTGAAAGTGAAGTCGCTCAGTCGTGTCCGACTCTTTGCTACCCATGGACTGTAGCCCACCAAGCTCCTCCGTCCATGGGATTCTCCAGGCAAGAATACTGGAGTGGGTTGCCAGTTCCTTCTCCAGGGAATCTTCCCAACCCAGGGATCAAACCCAGGTCTCCTACATTGCAGGCAGATGCTTTAACCTCTGAGCCACCAGGGAAGCCCTTAAATACAAAAATACAGTCTCTCAGAAAACCTACTATAGAGACACAGAACTACTTTACAATATCGTGGTGATTTTTGCCATCTATTGACATGAATCAGCCCTGGGTGTACATGTGTCCCCCATCCTGAACCCCCTCCCACCTCCCTCCCCATCCCATCCCTCTGGTTTGTCCCAGTGCACTGGCTTTGAGTGCCCTGTGAAACCAGAATTGAAAGAGACACGTGTAACCCAATGTTCATCACAGCACGTGTATAATAGCTAGGACATGGAAGCAACCTAGATGTCCATCTGCAGACAAATGGATAAGGAAGTTGTCATATATATACATAATGGAATATTACTCAACCATTAAAAAGAAAACATTTGAATCAGCTCTAATGAGGTGGATGAAACTGGAGCCTATTATACAGAGTGAAGTAAGTCAGAAAGAAAAACACCAATACAGTATATTAATGTATATGTATGAAATTTAGAAATATGATAACAACAACCCTATATGCAAGACACCAAAAGATATAAAGAACAGACTTTTGGACTCTGTGGGAGAAGGTGAGGGTGGGATGGTTTGAGAAAATAGCGTTGAAACATGCATATTACCATATGTGAAATAGATGACTAGTCAATTCAGTGCATTCATTTTTTAAACAGTCTCCCTGCTGCTATTCTTGTTGAAGTAATAGAAGTAATGCTGAAGTAATGTTGAAGTAATCCCTTCAACATCCGAGAAGGAACCTTTTAAAAACAAATCAGATAATATGTCTTTCTTCCCTACAGCCCTCCAAGGATTTCCTATTTTGTTTAGTCTGAAACCCAACTTCTTGTCCGTGGACCAAAAATCACTACATAAACTGGTCCCTGCCCACCTCTTAACCTTAACCAGATTCACTATAGCCCTTCTTCCCCATTACAACTATGAAAGACCCCTTTGGTTCCTAGAATATACCATGCTCATTCCCTCTTTAGGACTTTTCCTGTCCCTCCTTCTGCCTGGAACTTTCTGTTCCCATCTCCACATGGCTTTTGAATTCAGGAATTCAAAAGTCACCTTTTCATTGGAATAAAATATATTGTTTCATAGCTTTTATAGAATACGTTATATTGTAGTATTAAAAGTTATGTGATGTTGAAGCTGAAACTCCAATACTTTAGCCACCTGATGCAAAGAGATGACTCATTTAAAAAGACCCTGATGCGGGGAAAGATTGAGAGCAGGAGGAGAAGGGGACAACAGAGGATGAGAAGATTGGATGGCATCACCGACTCAATGGACATGAGTTTGGGTGAACTCTGGGAGTTGGTGATGGACAGGGAGGCCTGGCATGCTGCGGTCCATGGGATTTCAAAGAGTCAGACACAACTGAGCGACTGAACTGAACTGAACTGAAAAGTTATGTTCTGTTTTCTAACTGATTACCACATACATTATGAGGTTTACATTATGTGTAATTACAAAGTAATTGATATCTGTAGCCTATTGTTTATGACTAATCATCACATGTTAATAGCCTGACTTCCTAACATGATCTTGGTGGTGATTGGAGTGATATGAACATGATGATATATGCTAGGCAAATGACTATTAATGAAATTTAGCAATACAATATTCATTTATTTTCTTATTTTCAAAGACTTTGACAAACTGTTTTATAATGAGCTCTAACTCATTTACAAGTTTTGTGAGCTTGCTGTTGAAGTTAACAATCATTGGCTAAAATAGATTTGACACTGATATGTACTATGGAAACATGTTTCTGTATCCAGTTTAATAAATCAATGAAGCTATATATTTTGACCCAAGAGCTTTTGATGTCAGGTAATGCAGGCAAAAAAAAAAAAAAAAAAAACCTTCTTCATGATCAAAACATCAAATCTCATAAATCTCATGTCTTTTGAGAATAATGCGAGGCAGGAGGTATTTACAGATATTCTGCTATAGGACATAGTTTTAAATGACCCTGAATATGACCTCGATCTAACAGGGTATTAGCACTACATTTAAAAAAAAAACACACACACTTCTGTTGCACTATGACTAACCTCTGCTGGTTCATAGTTATTCTGAAGAGCCACAAGTTGAAAGAATATATTAATGCAGGTTAAAATTGAAGAAAAATGAAAGTGTTAGTCGCTCAGTCATGTTTGACATTTTGCAATGCCATGGACTGTAGCCTGCCAGGCTCCTCTGTCTGTGGAACTCTCCAGGTAAGAATACTGGAGTGGGTATCCATTCCCTTCTCCAGGGGACCTTCCCAACTCCAGGATTAAACCCAAGTCTCCTGCATTGTAGTCAGATTCTTTACTGTCCAAGCCACCAATCCATACCCTTTAGAGACAATCCTTCCACCAAGTACTAGCCACCTTACTGAGTATGTCAACCCCATACTTGTCCATAAAACCATTTTGAGGTAGTCAATGCCATTTAAAAAAAATCCAGATACAATGTATACATGTGCTTGATCTACAAACAGTATCAGAAACAAGAAATGGGATTTATCTATCATGATTTTTCTTGATGACCCCACCTTAGGTCCTGGTGGGAACTGCTTTCCCTCTTCAGTACTTATAAAGCAGCTTATAATTTTCATCCAAAATGTCTCAGATCGATAGTGCATCATGCTTTTCAAGAAAGCCAAATGCTGCCTCTCATCTCTAGCACATCTCTTAATGTTAAGGGATATTATTTGGAAGCTGCCTTCATAGTTCAGCATATAAGGGCAGCCATGAAGGAACTATGCACTCAAGTAGAACCACAATTGACCTCCTACCATCTTGCTAATTACCTAGGGTCTTAGTTGCCGCACACTCAATACCAAAGCTTTCAGTATGAAAAAACATTTCTTTGTTTTTTCATACTGATGAAAGGAAAAGTGAGTTTTACCCATTATATACATTGTTCTGATAGAGAAGAGTCAAAGAAAGACATCTAGATATTCAGCGGATCAGCTCCAGGCTGGTCAGTGGCAGTGGTGAGGCCGGGGGGTCCTCCACCCCAGGCGTCTTCCAACATGGGCTCCAGCCTTCCCCAGAACTCCTTCCCAGCCACTCCACCAGGGCCTTTGCCTCGACCCCTAGCAGCGTGTTAACTGACAGTCAACCCCCAGTGAAGGTTTACACACTCCATGAGGACCAGCAGTGGGACGACCAGAACACCAGGCGTGTCATCCAGCTATGTTGAGTGGCTGAAGGACATGTCCCTGCTAGTTCGGGACTGATAAAACATGGTCCACTGGAGAAGGGAATGCCAAAGCATTTCAATAGTTTTGCCTTGAGAACCCCATGAACAGTATGAAAAGACAAAAAGATAGGACACTGAAAGGTGAACTCCCTGGGTCAGTAGGTGTCCAATATGCTACGGGAGAAGAGTGGAGAAATAACTCCAGAAAGAATGAAGAGGCTGAGCCAAAGCGAAGACAACAGCCAATTGTGGATGTGATGGTGATGGAAGTAAAGCCTGATGTTGTAAGAACAATATTGCATAGGAACCTGGAATGTTAGGTCCATGAATCAAGGTAAATTGGAAGTGATCAAACAGGAGATGGCAAGAGTAAACATTGACATTTTAGGAATCAGTGAACTAAAATGGACCAGAATGGGTGAATTTAGTTCAGATGACCATTATATCTACTACTGTAGGCAAGAATCCCTTAGAAGAAATAAAGTAGCCCTCGTAGTCAACAGAAGAGTCCAAAATTCAGTACTTGGTTGTAATCTCATAAATGACAATGATGTTGGTTTGTTTCCAAGTTTCCAAGGCAAACCATTCAACATCACAGCAATCCAAGTCTATGCCCCAAACCACTAATGCTGAGAAACCTGAACTTGAATGATTCCATGAAGACCTACATGCCCTCCTAAAACTAATACCAAAAAAATATGTCCTTTTCATCACAGGGGACTGGAATGCAAAAGTAGGAAGTCAAGAGATGGTGGTGTGTGTGTATTAGTCACTCAGTTGTGTCCAACTCTGCAACCCCATGGACTGTAGCCCACCAGGCTCCTCTGTCCAAGGGATACTCCAGGCAAGAGTACTGGAGTGGGTTGCCATTTCCTTCTCCACAAGAGATAGTGGAGTAGTAGGCAAGTTTGGCTTTGGAGTACAAAATGAAGCAGGCAAAGGCTAAAAGAGTTTTGCCAAGAGAACGTACAGGTCATAGCAAATACCCTCTTTCAATAACACAAGAGACAACTCTATACATGGACATCACCAAATGGCCAGTATAAAAATCAAATTGATTATATTCTTTCCAGCCAAAGATAGAGAAGCTCTATACAGTCAGAAAAACATGACCTGGAGCTGACCGTGGCTCAGTTCATCAGTTCTTTTTTGCAAAATTCAGGCTCAAATTGAAGAAAGCAGGGAAAACAATAGGCCATTGAGTGGTTGGATGACCTAAATCAAATACCTTATGATTATACAGTGGAGGTGAAGAGTAGATTGGAGGGACTAGATCTGGTAGAAAGAGTGCCTGAAGAAGAATTGTGGACAGAGGTTCATAACATTGTATGGGATGTGGTGACCAAAACCATCCCCAAGATAAAGAAACTCAAGAAGGCAAAGTGGTTGTCTGAGGAGGTCTTACAAATAGATTAGGAAAGGAGAAATGAAAGGCAAAGGAGAAATGGAAAGATGTACCTAACTAAATACAGAGTTCCAGAGAATAGCAAGGAAAGATAAGAAAGGCTTCTTAAGTGAACAGCGCAAAGGAATAGAGGAAAACAATAGAATGGGAAAGACTAGATATTTCTTTAAGAAAGTTGGGGATACCAAAGGAACGTTTTGGAAACTGGCTTCCCCAGTATCTCCTACACTTGCAATGCAGGAGCCATAGGAGATAAGGATTCAATGCCTGGGTCGAGAAGGTTTCCTGGAGGAGAGCTTGGCAACCCACTCCAGTATTCTTGCCTGGAGAATCCCATGGACAGAGGAGCCTGGCAGGCTACAGTCCATAGGGTTGCAAAGAGTTGGACACGACTGAACCGACTTAGCATGCACACATGTAAGGGAACATTCCATACACAGATAGGTACCATAAAGGACAAAAAGGGCAAGGACCTAACAGAAGCAGAAGAGATTAAGAAAAGGTGGCAAAAATACACAAAACTATACAAGAAAGCTCTTAATGACCCAGATAACCATGATGGTGTGGTCACTCACATAGAGCCAGACATCCTGGAGTGCTAAGTCAAGTGGGCCTTAGGAAGCATCACTATGAACAAAGCTAATGGAGGTGATGGAATTCCAGCTGAGCTATTTCAAATCCAAAAGATTTTTTCAAATTTTTTCAAAATTTTTCAAATTTTTTCAAAAGATTTTTTCAAATCCAAAAGCTATTAAAATGCTGCACTCAATATGCCAGCAAATTTGGAAAACTCAGCAGTGGCCACAGGACTGGAAAAGGTCAGTTTTCATTCCAATCTCAAAGGCAATGCCAAAGAAAGCTCAAATTACCACACAATTGCATTCATGTCACATGCTAGAAAAATTATGCTCAAAATCCTTCAAACTAGGCTTCAACAGTACATGAACAGCGAATTTCCAGATGTACAAGCTGGATTTAGAAAAGATGGAGGAACCAAAGATCAAACTGCCACCATATGCTGGATCATAGAAAAAGCAAGGGAATTCCAAAAATACATCTACTTCTGCTTCACTGACTATGGCTAAAGGCTTTGACTGTGTGGATCACAACAACTTTGTAATATTGTTAAAGAGATGGGAATACCAAACCACATTACCTATGCTATGCTATGCTATGCTAAGTCACTTCAGTCGTGTCCAACTCTGTGCGACCCCATAGATGGCAGCCCACCAGGCTCCCCTGTCCCTGGGATTCTCCAGGCAAGAACACTGGAGTGGGTTGCCATTTCCTTCTCCAATGCATGAAAGTGAAAAGTGAAAGTGAAGTCACTCAGTAGTGTCCGACTCTTAGCGACCCCATGGATTGCAGCCTACCAGGCTCCTCCATCCATGGGATTCTCCAAGCAAGAGTACTGGAGTGGGGTGCCATTGCCTTCTCCACACATTACCTAACCTCCTGAGAAACCGGTATGCAGGTCAAGAAGCAACAGTTAGAACTGGACAGGGAACAATGGTTCATAATTGGGAAAAGAGTACGTCAAAGCTGTATATTGTCACCCTGCTTATTTAACTTATATGCAAAGTACATAATATGAAATGCTGGGCTTGATGACTCACAAGCTGCAATCAAGATTACCAGGTGAAATATCAACAACCTCAGATATGCAGATAGTACCACTTTAAGGGAAGAAAGTGAAGAGGAAATAAAGAGCCTCTTGATGAAGGTAAAAGAAGAGAGTGAAAAGCTGGCTTAAATTTCAAAAAAGTGGAAACAGTATCAGATTTCATTTTCTTGGACTCCCACAATCAATGTGGACAGTGACTGCAGCCACAAAATTAAAAGACACTTGCTCCTTGGAAGAATAGCAGTGACAAATTTAGGCAGTGTATTAGCAGAAATGTCACTTTGCCAACAAAGGTCCAGGTAGTCAAAGCCATGATTTTTCTAGTAGTCACGTATGGATGTGAGAATTGGACCATAAAGAAGCCTGAGCACTGAAGAATTGATTTTGAACTGTGGTGCTGGAGAAGTCTTGAGAGCCCCTTGGACTGCAAGGAGATTCTAAAGGAAATCCGTACTTAATACTCATTGGAAGGACTGGTGCTGAAGCTGAAGTCCCTATACTTTGGCCACATGATGCAAAGAACCAGCTCACTGGAAAAGACCTTGATTCTGGGAAAGATTGAGGGCAAGAGGAGAACGGGGTGACAGAGGATGAGATGGTTGGATGGCATCACTGACTCAATGGACATGAGTTTAGCAAATGCCTAGAGATGGTGAAGGACAGGGTCACTTGGCTTGCTGCAGCCCTTGGGGTCACAAAGAGTCGGACATGACAGCAATGGAACAACAAGATATTTGGGGAAAACCTTAGCCTTGTCACTACATAGCATCTGTAGCATTTTCCCCACCAGGAAGTCTCATCGGGTGATTGCTTGATTGACGTGAACTGAGAGCAATGTGTCTATCACTTGCTGATAACTGCAGAGACAGAGATTTAATGGTAGACATTCCTTGAATTTAAGTCATGTGTGTGTGTGTGTGTGTGTGCACGCATGCATATATGTAACCAGTTTGGAGCAGAGAAGAAGAGAATCGCTCAATAGATTTTGAATCCAGTTTCCATAAATGGATCAAAGGAAAATTGAACAAAGCTGGGCACGTTTTTTTGTTTTTGCCTCACCTCTATTTCCCCCTCCTTATATGCTCTAGCCCCTCTTTTCTCCCAAGGCCTGGATCGTGTTTCTCCCTAGCAGTTGCCTCAATTTCCCAAAGAGACACCTCCAAACCCCCTACATAAAACTTTGTGCTCCTAATTTTTTAATGATAGACTCTTAGAAATGAGCTACTAGAAAATATTTTGAAAACATGTCTAAGAACCTTATTACGTATTGCCAAAACAGTTTTCTTTTTCTTCCTCTCAGAACTGAGATCTGTGGTTACAAAGTTTAACTCCTAGGACTGTGAAGACCTCAAGACAGTTCTATGAACTTGATTTTACTCTTTCTTCTTGGAAATTGTTGCCCATGAAGATAAGGTTATAAACCAATAAATCACTTTCACTGTTAGCTTCAGAACTTTTCTGGAAACTAAGTTATATGGATAATTAGCTTGCCCATCTAGATAAACAGAACTTGTCAAAACAATAGATTGTTCACATGAGCAAACAGCTCACATATCAAACTATTTTTACTTAGAACACTTGCTTGAAGATCCTTATCTTACAACACTCACCAGTCTTAAACTCTTGTATCATAGTTTGACCATTCCTTATCAAATCTTTAACACTAAAGCCTGCCTCAAACCACTCAATCATCAAACTGTATAGATTTCTACCCATGACCACCCTCTTTTGAGGCATAACTAAGATTCTGTTGAGGTTTGCTCTCCCTTACTGCAGTAGGTTTACTCAAGTTAGCTTTGCTTAAGCCTCAGTTTATTCTAGTGACATTTTGGGAGGTCAAAGTCAAAACATCCAACAAATATGTATTAACTCTCTGGTCTTTTTGGCTAGATACAGGGGATTCAATGTTGACTAAATGTGACAACAGCCCATGTAATCCTGGAAGGGAAAAACATGTTAGTCAAATCATTATAAATATATACATTTTGATTGTGATTAGTGTCATATGGCGGAGAAGGCAATGGCACCCCACTCCAGTACTCTTGCCTGGAAAATCCCATGGATGGAGGAGCCTGGTGGGCTGTAGTCCATGGGGTCGCTAAGAGTCGGACACGACTGAGCAACTTCACTTTCACTTTTTGCTTTCATGCATTGGAGAAGGAAATGGCAAGCCACTCCAGTGTTCTTGCCTGGAGAATCCCAGGGATGGCGGAGCCTGGTGGGCTGCCATCTATGGGGTCGCACAGAGTCGGACACGACTGAAGCGACTTAGCAGCAGCAGCAGTGTCATATGGGCAGGTTATAAGGTGGTGTGAGAGCAAATAATTAAATAATGTGACACTTTCAGGGAGAATAAGGTGGATGCACTGAGCAGGTAATGTTTAATCTGAGACTTCAAGGATGAAAAAGCCTCAACTAGGAAAAGATGCAAAGAAAGTGGTTGAGGAAGAGAAAGAATGGAAGGGAAAAGGGATAAACATGGGAGAAGAGGGGGAGCAAAGAAAAGTGGAGGAGGGGAGCTAAGGAGGGGGCTAAGACATGAGGAGGAGAAGTGGGAGGGAGGGAAGAGATGGGAAGTCTCAGAACCTACTAGGCATACAGAAAATCTGTGTGAAGGCAACTGGGGGAAAAAATTCCCCTCATCCTAGAACAGAGAGCAAAGGGAAAGCAATATGAGGTGCAATATATAGGCATACAGACCAGAAAAATCATACAATTTAACCTTCATCCTTAAGTATACGAGAGTGTCAGCTTTACCATATTATCACTAACATTATTACCCTATGTTTATCCTTACTAATCTGATGCATGAAAAATATTATTATCTTAATTTTTAATCCTTTGTTTACTGGTGAATATACAAAGAAAAGTCTTCCCTGGTGGCTCAGACAGTAGTCTGCCTGCAAAGCAGGAGACCCAGGTTCAATCCCTGGGTCAGGAAGATCCCCTGAAGAAGGAAATGGCAACCCACTCCAGTATTCTTGCCTGGAAAATCCCATGGATGGAGGAGCCTGGCAGACTACAGTCCATGGGGTCGCAAGGAATCAGGCACAACTGAGCAACTAACACTTTTTATACAAAGAAAAGCCAATTTAACATTTTATTTCCTCCATTGTAATGCATCTCTTCATTTATTGACCTCAATATAACATTGAGATTCCTGTTTCTTACCTATTTGAACAGAACTTTATATATTGTGATCTTAGCCCATCAGCTTTAGTTTTACAAATATTCCCCCTAGTTCACTCTTGGTTTTTAATCTCTATATTGTTTTATAAAGACATAGCAATTTATTTTTATGCACTAAATACATGAACATTTTCACTTGCGATTTTCCCTTTGCTTTTCTACTACGAGAGTCTTTCTTAATCCAAAGAGTTAATCACCTAAATATTTTAAACAGTTTTATAATTTGCATTTCTACATTTAAATCTTGAAATATTTGGTATTTATTTTGGAGCATATCATCTGTTAAGGATCTAAATATACTTTATCCCCTTAATAAGTTTCCCGGATTGCAGAGTCATTCGTTGACTAATCTTCTCATTCTCTCCTTACAAGTCCTTGATATCTCCTTTATCATATTTTGCCTTCTCAAATACTAGCTGGAAGCTTTTACAAGGTCACCTATTCTACTTTGTCTGTTTATCCCTGGGGCCAGTGATTTAATTATTTGAGCGTTAGACTAAGTTTTAATATCTGGTTGTAGCCTGTCCCAGCCCTCACCTGGTTATCCCTCCAGAAACACTTTAGAAGAACAGTATCAAGTCCTGAAGAAACAAATCCTTTTGAAATGTTAATTTGGAGGTTGTTAACAGGTCCACCTTCTTATATTGGAATGCCATTCCAGACACTTCGTGTAAGCACATATATTATTTAGCCTGCTAATTCAGGCTTCCAGAGCCATAATTAGATAGACTAACACCCAAAGGCCTGCGTTTGAGGTCAGATTTCATGACTTTCAGCATCTACTTAGGGTGCCGTGTGATAACTTCTGCTTCCCCACATAATAGATGGTGGTCCCTGTGCATCACATGATGCTATTCCAAGGATGAAATAATGTATGAAAAGGCTTTTGTGGACAAGAGGTCAAGATAAGTGCTAGACTCTGGAGCTGCGCCAGGCCATCCACTTGTGGCCATGACTGCACCACAGTTACACCAACCTCTTTGTCATCTTCCCTGGCTTCTTCAGCCTAAAACCTCCCTATTGTCAGGATCAAGTTTTGTAATTTTTGTAATTAATATTGTAAAATCCAATATTGGAATGCTTAAAAGGGACCACAGTATAATCAGGCTATAAAGAGAAGAGCCTAAACAAACACATGAAAAGATGCTCAACATCACTCGTTATCAGAGAAATGCAAATCAAAACCACAATGAGGTACCAGCTCACGCCAATCAGAATGGCTGCTATCCAAAAGTCTACAAGCAATAAATGCTGGAGAGGGTGTGGAGAAAAGGGAACCTTCTTACACTGTTGGTGGGAATGCAAACTAGTACAGCCACTATGGAGAACAGTGTGGAGATTCCTTAAAATACTGGAAATAGAACTGCCATACGACCCAGCAATCCCACTGCTGGGCATACACACCGAGGAAACCAGAATTGAAAGAGACACGTGTACCCCAATGTTCATGGCAGCACTGTTTATAATAGCTAGGACATGGAAGCAACCTAGATGTCCATCAGCAGATGAATGCATAAGAAAGCTGTGGTACATATACACAATGGAATATTTCTTAGCCATTAAAACGAATACATTTGAATCAGTTCTAATGAGGTGGATGAAACTGGAGCCTATTATACAGAGTGAAGTAAGTCAGAAAGAAAAACACCAATACAGTATATTAATGCATATATATGGAATTTAGAAAGCTGGTAATGATGACCCTATATGCAAGACAGCAAAAGAGACACAGATATAAAAAACAGACTGTTGGACTCTGTGGGAGAAGGTGAGGGTGGGATATTTTGAGAGAATAGCATTGAAACATGTATATTATCATATGTGAAATAGATTGCCAGTCCAGGTTCGATGCATGAGACAGGGTGCTCAGGGCTGGTGCACTGGGATGACCCTGAGGGATGGGTTGGGGATGGAGGTGGGAGGGAGGGTTCAAGATGGGGAACACATGTACACCTATGGCTGATTCATGTGAATGTATGGCAAAAACCACCACAATATAATAAAGTAATTAGCCTCCAATTAAAATTTAAAAAGAAAAGCCTAAAAACAAACAAAAACCAGGGGCCTCTCAGGTGGTAAAGAATCTGCCTGCAATGTGGGAGACATGGTTTCGATCCCTGGGTCAGGAAGATCCCCTGGAAAAGGGAATGGCCACCTACTCCAGTATTCTTGCCTGGAGAATTCCATGGACAGAGGAGCCTGGTGGGCTACAGTCCATGGTATTGCAAGGAGTAGGACACAGAAAGTCACAAGGAATGACTAACACTTTCACTTTCTCAAACTGAAAGAGCTTGAATTTGAGGATCTGGAGTTTTTTCCAAGACCAGATGGATAAAAATGATGGTTTTCTGTGTGTTCATTCTATGTGAAGAAACGAAGACAGATGGGTCTGCCACGGGGTCAAGCGAATAGCTAACAGAAACAAAGAAAAGAGGAACAGGAGAGGACCCTTTAAAGTTCATCCAGGCCCCCTCACCTAGGTGGTAGAGATGAATTTCAATGAGGATGAAAATCCCCACTCTTTCCTAGATGGGATCTCTCTTCCTCCAGCCCATAGGGCTATTTGCCCAGGTCCAGCCTTACAGGAAGGCAGATCCCAGAGAGGCCTCTCTGAAGGCACAGCCACCCTCCCCTCCTCTGTGGCTGGGCTCCAGGTTGTCACACAGCCCAGCAAACCCCAACAAGTTAATTTGTAATCTTAGGGGGAAAATGATGGTCGCTCTGCGTCTGTCACCGAGCACTCTCCCTGCCAGTTTAAACAGCTGATTAGTTAGCACCACTGGAATCGATCCGCATCAGTTCCACCTGCATGCACCCACCAGGAACCACTTTATCGTAAATCAATCATTCTGCAAACATCTCACAAAGGGATCAGGCTTTGCTAACAAGCCGCCCCTTCCTGTTCCCTCTTGGAAGCGCCCAGCAAAGGTGACCAACATTTATTCAAAAATTATCTCTTTAGGTTCTTTTGAGCCTGAGCAGGGAGCAGAAAGGCAGAAAAGGATTGAGGCTTCCTAATACAAGCGCATGCTCAAGGTTGTGGGTTTGTCTCTCTGGAATCAGGGCCAATGTTTGTCCACGCCCTCCCTTTAAGAAAAATAAAAATGTCTGGGCAAAAGTTTTGAGTCGACTTTTCACAAAAGAAGAAATATGGATGGCTGGAAGGACATGAAAAAACGCTCAACATCACTTGTCATCTCAGAAATGTAAATTAGCACCGCAGTGATACCTACACCACCACCAGAAAGGCTAAAATTAAAAAGACAGACACCTGATGTCAGGGAGGATAAAGAGCAAACTGAACTTTCAAACATGGTAGGTGAGAGCGTAAGATGAGATAACTACTTGGAAAAAAGGTTTGCCGTTTCTTATAACACTAAACATATATATACCCCATCACCAATAATTTTACCCCTACTTATTGACCCAAAATAAATGAAAGCATATGTGTTCTTGAAGACTCGTACACAGATATTCACAGCCACGTTATGCACAACAGCCAAAATCTGGAAACAGCCCAGATAATCATAACCAGGTGAATGGATAAACAAACTGTGGTATATCTACACATAGGGAATAATACTCAGCAATTAAAAAAGGAATGAATTACTGATACACACTGCATGGATGAATCTCAAAAAGATTATCCTGAGGGAAGAAATTTACCCAAAAGAATTATCTACTCTTATGATTCCATATATATGACACTCTAGAGTGAACCAAACTATTCTATCTATAGGGGGGGAAAGATTGTAATATTGGATACCTCTAGGGAGGTGGCACAGAGAAGGCAATGGCACCCCACTCCAGTACTCTTGCCTGGAAAATCCCATGGATGGAGGAGCCTAGAAGGCTGCAATCCATGGGGTCGCTGAGGGTCAGACACAACTGAGCGACTTCACTTTCACGTTTCACTTTCACGTTTCACTTTCACTTTTCACTTTCACTTTTCACTTTCAGGCATTGGAGAAGGAAATGGCAACCCACTCCAGTGTTCTTTCCTGGAGAGTCCCAGGGACGGGGGAGCCTGATGGGCTGCCGTCTATGGGGTCGCACAGAGTCGGACACGACTAAAGCGACTTAGCAGCAGCAGCAGTAGCAGTAGCAGCTAGGGAGGTGGGGTCATAGGTTGACTGGAATGTGACATGAGACGTTCTGGAGTAATGTTCGTATTTTATACCATGATACGGGTTTGGATTCTACAGGTATGTGTAGATGTCAAAACTCAGTGAAGGGTCCACTGAAAATTTCTACATTATATTGTATGCAAACTTTACCTCAAAATTCAAAGGTAAAGAGATACATAAATATTTGATTTAAATAAGGATATGTATGCTGAAGTGTTTTGAGTGAAGTGTACCAAAGTCTGCAACTTATTTAAAATGTATTAAAATAAGATGGATTGGTAATTGGACAGAAGGATGGACAGAGAGATAGATGTGACATAAAGCAAGTACAATAAAACCTAATAGGGGTGGGGGGGGTTATTCACTGTGAAATCTTTTCCACTTTCTGTATGTTGGAAATTTTTCATAATAGTATACTGTGAAGAAAACGAGAGAAGGGAAAGAGAGTGTCTTCCTCACCTGGTCAGCATTAATAGTACACCAGGGCTTTGTGCCTTGTCTGAGTGTTCCCACAGGTCTCTAAACCAGTCTTTACCGTATCCATGGGCTAAATGAAATTATTAAATTTTGACTACCCAGAAGACGAAGCTGCCAGGTATAACACTGGAAACACACTCCTTAGTGAAAAAAAAAAAAAAAAAATTTTGCAGGAAATACTGTAATTGGTTTCCAAGAGCCTTCTATAAAATAAGTTCAAATCTTTAATTAAGGAGATGGGACAAAAGCATTTCGTCTTGAGATATTTTCCCTCTACCTTTGTGGCTTCTGCGTGAATCTCAGAATGTGTGCAGGAAAGACAGAGAAAACTGTGCTCCCATTCTGGGTAAAGGAGAGCTCTGTTGTTTGCATTTGGTTAGAAGGCAGGAAGGTAAGTCATCTGACTTTGCCAAATATGGCCCAGACAGCCTCATGCAGGAACCACTCAGCCCATTTGCTGGCAGATGACTGCATTGTCAGCGCTGCGTGGCTGAGGGTGACTGTGTGGTGCTGATGACTCCCCTATAAACCTGGCATCAGAAGGCAAATTCCGAGTGTCATTTGAGCAGTGGAGAAGAGGAGAGCTGGATTGCAAGGACCTGTCGCCCGTTACCTGGGGCCACACTGACTTGGGTGGGGGTTTGTGGAGGCACAAATAGAACTGCTGGCTCACCAGGGAGATAGTTACAGTAATGCAGTGTTAGGTTTCAGACATTACTCTCTGTTGCTTGGCTACTCTCAGCCCCCCATTCAGGTTGGATATTCTTGTTCTGGGCATGGGCCATAACTTATCATAGTAAGCACTATAAATGCAAGCTATGAGCAAGTCTTTTTAGGCTGAACAAGTGCATCTTGAGGATTCTTTCACAGAATTAAAGCACAGGGTCCCTATACTTCTGGGTGGTTATCAAATATTTCTAGGCCTTAGCTTTCTCTTGTTAGAATAAGGATGATAATGCCAGTTTTTGCAGAGTGATTGTGGGGGTAAGAATAATAAATGTAAAGTACCTGTAACCATATATAACTCATAATAATTGCTAGATAAATCATATTTGCATATATATGTGCATTTATTGAACAATTAACATATGCATGTGTAAAATAAGCATATACACACATATAGCTGTAGTAATAATTATCATATGTAGTTATAATCAGATGAATGAGGGCTGCAGGTGAATTATCTAGATATATGAGTATCCTTTTTTTCAGAAGGAGGCAACTTGTAAAGTAACGTTCTAGCAAATGATTCACCTGGAGATGTTTGGTAAAGTTTACTTCTACCTGACTCTATTTTAAAGCTATATATATCATAGTAATGAAACTTATGAGCTATTTAATACTCCATGTAGAGCAAAGGTTAAAAGAAACAATTTTCTGTGACATAAATATTAATAGTAATAGATTGGTAGAGGGGGTTCTGATGATAGTAATAATAATATCATATAAGAAATGAATCGCCAGTCCAGGTTCGATGCATGATACAGGAAGCTTGGGGATGGTGCACTGGGATGACCCAGAGGGATGTTATGGGGAGGGAGGTGGGAGGGGGGTTCAGGATGGGGAAAATGTGTACACCCGTGGCAGATGCATGTCTATGTATGGCAAAACCAATACAATAAAAAAAAAATGTAATGGAAAGAATAAAGTCAACTGATTAGAAACCTTAAAAAAAAAAAAAATCCACAAAGTATTTCCCAGTTTAACAATGTATGTTCATTCAAATTGTTCTTCTAAACATGTTAAAATCACCAAACAAAATAACATGTAATCTTAATTCTACATATCTCAGATAATCAGATTGAGAACTTGGGAAAATACATAACTTTAATCATTCTTTCATTAAATATGTTTGATAACCCATCATGTGCCCAGCCTAGAGCTCTGAATTTAGGGCATAAAGAGGACTAAGTCAATATAACTGTGGATAGAGGATTAAAATCTAGGTAACATACTGTTTTTCCAGGTCCCACCAGACACATCCTAAAAATAAAAGTCTTCAGTTAAAAAAAAAATGTGAATTTCAACCCTCCTACATATGCCCCTGATGGAGGTTTGTAATGCATGTGGGCATATTAAATACTCTAAGTTTTAGGAGAAGTTCACTAATACTTCACTTCAATTATTTGACCACAGAATCATTTTGCTAGCAAGACATGTGTTGATATAATTTGGAAATTCTGTACTAGAAGAGAACAGATGTACGCATACATGTGATAACAGCTGGGACAGGTTGGTGGCCTGGGCAGCCTGAAAACAGAGAGGATAGGGGAGTCAGATCTGCCTCTCTGCATTAACCAATGGGTCAAGGAAGGCTTCCACATTTGAGCCAAGTCCTGTAGCCAAACCATGGAGGTACCAGGACCATCCCAGAGCACCTTGAACTAGACCACAGTGCTTCTAACAAGAAAATACGCATACTGAATAGAGATACTCCAACAAATACAATTTTTTTTAAGGTTTTTGCTGTCTTTGAGAAGTTCAGCATTGACTTCCCAACATATAAAACAAAGAGATTGAACTTGGTTATTTCTAATTGCATGCCAGCTTTCCAGGATTCTGTGCTTTAACTAAAGGTACACACATTCTGCAGAGTTTCATTAAAGGCCAGTGGCCTACAGGTCAGCAGAGCAGGGTGTTTCTGCCCCAACCCCAACCAAGTTGAAAAACCAAAGCTCTTTACAAAGAGGTTGAACTCTTTAATGATGAAATGTATTGATTTAGGCTGCAGAGGACAACAGAACACATCATAACAGATACTATGAGAAAGAAGCTTCTAGGTTAGATTTGATTGTAATTGGGAAGTCAGAAAGCCATAAGTAATTGCTTTGACCTCTCCATTGATGAAGGACTTCATCATACCAATGGGTAACTCTGGGTTATTCTAGAACCTAGAGTTCTGTTCAAAAGAAATACAAAGAAGAAATAGACTCACACACATAGAAAATGAACTTATGGTTACCAAAGCAAAAAACATGGGAGAGGAGAGATAAATTAGGAGGTTAGGATAAATATATACACACTACCATATAATAAAATAGATAAAAAACAAGGACCTAGAGTATAGCACAGGAAACTATACTCAATATTTTGTAATAACCTATAATAGAAGAGAATCTAAAAAAGACTACATATACATTATACATACATACATATATATACACATGAGGAGGAGTAGTTTTAGTCACTCAGTCATGTCTGACTCTTTGCAACCCCATAGACTATATGTAGCCTGCCATGCTCCTCTTTCCATGGAATTCTCCAGGCAAGAATACTGGAAGTAGATAGCCATTCCATTCTCCAGGGGATCTAACCCAGGCATCCGACCCAGGTTTCCTGCACTGCTGACTGATTCTTTACTGTCTGAGCCACTATATATACATATATCTGAATCACTTTGCTATACACTTGAAACTAACACAACATTGTAAATTAACTATAGTTTAACTTAAAAAAAAGAAATACAAAGAAGAGGTGCATGCATAAGTACCGTGTAACCCCACTTGTATAAATAGCACTCTCATGCAACCATCCTCCCGTTGGTTTTCACAGAGATCACTAGCATATGGGATACCTCCTTACTCAAACTAGAGTCTTTAACTCCATGGGTTGAGTCTCAGGAATTCATATAGTTAGAAGGAGATAAAAAGAAGAGGGCAGAGTCAGTGAATATTTTAGAGAGATTCTTGGCCAGTTAAAACATGAGGACAAAGACGTAGAATCGTGAATGGCCGCCAAATTTCTGACTTGAGCAACTTTGCAATTTAGAGAACAATTTTGTGTGGGTTTCACTAATAATGTAATGCTGATATCTTTAATTAAAATTGGCATTCTAGGACTTCTAACATGTAAAGTATTGACAGAGAATGAGGCCTGATTTTCCTGACCTAGCAAACAAGGTCTGGATAGTATTTGCCTCATTCTGAAAAGCTTCCTTTGCATGCAAATGCCCTGTGCATTCATAGTATTAAATTCAAAATACAGGGAAAATAAGTTCATTACAGAACTAGATCTGAGGCTCTTTTTATAAATAATGACAACTTCTATGAGTTAGGGTTAGTGTAAACAATAATATCTGTCACACTGAATTAATATTTTAAATTTGATTTGTATTGCTTTTAAATTTTTTTACTTAATTTTCAAATTTGCTATATAGCTCACAGCTTTTGTTTTATTTTATAGTTGAGGAAGAGCTATATGCATAAAGATTTCATTACTAGTTTTATATTTATACATTTATAGAAAATTTTATTTAACACATATAACACCTAATATATGCCAGATTATCTGTTTTTAATGCTTTGCAAATATTAACTAATTTGACAAACCTAATCCAGCAACACATTATAAAGATCATGTACCACAACCAACTTGGATTCATGCCAGAGTCACAGTATGGTTCAACTTTCACAAATCAATGGGATGCATCACATCAACAAAAGACAAAAACCACATGATAATCTTAATAGATGCAGGAAAAGCATTTGATAAAATTCAACATCAATTCATGATAAAAAAAAAAACCCTTATGAAGGTGGGTATAGAGGAAACATATCACAATATAATAAGACATATTCATGACAACCCACAACTAATGTAATACTCAACAGTGAAAAGCTGAAAGCCTTCCTGCTAATATCTGGAACAAGACAAAGATGCTCACTCTCACCACTTCTCTTCAAACAAGTACTGGAAGTCTTAACCACAGCAATCAGACAAGAAAAAGAAATAAAAGGTATTCAAATGGGTAGGGAAGAGGTAAAATTGCCATTATACAGAGATGACATGATACTATATATAGAAAACACTTAAGTCTCCACACAAAAACTACTAGAAAGTTTGGGATTAGCAAATGCAAACTATTATATATAGGATGGATAATCAAGAAGGTCCTACTATGTAGCACAGGAAGCTATATTCAATGTCTTGTGATAAACCATAATGGAAAAGAAAAGAATATATATGAGTCATTTTACTGTGCAGCAAAAATTAAATGTAATTTAAAAAAAAACCTAATACGACAAATATTAGCTACTTTAATTCTTATAACAATATTATGAATATAGCTATTATTATCCCCATTTCACAGATGAGAAGGCTGGGGCAAAGAGAGTTCAGTGATTTGGTCAAGGTCAACATAACCAATAAATGGTAGATCTAAGATTAGATTCAAACCCAGGAAGTATGGCTTTTTCGTCTATGCACTTACATAACATTAATAATTTAAGATAACAAAGGAGGATCTGTGAGTTTTTTTAATGTATTACTCAAGTTTGAGGAACACTGTCACAGAACATTTGATCCCTTGAGCAGAATGTAAAGAAGATTCAGTATAACATCCTTCTTTTTAGCCAGAGGGAAAGAGGCAAGTATTCTTTGGAACCATTTATTTGTTGCCTTATAATGTTATTCCAGTTATTTCAGTAGTCTCTGAACTTCCTATTCAGTTTATGCAAAGAAAGTGTCTTTTCTGTCTCCAAGGACCTTAGGACAGTACTACACACAGACTACAGAATTCACCACCATTTAATTAGGCTTGTATGAGATTTAGACCAGTTAGGGATCTAACTCAGAGAAGGCGATGGCACCCCACTCCAGTACTCTTGCCTGGAAAATCCCATGGACGGAGGAGCCTGGTAGGCTGCAGTCCATGGGGTCTCGAAGAGTCGGACACGACTGAGCAACTTCCCTTTCACTTTTCACTTTCATGCATTGGAAAAGGAAATGGCAACCCACTCCAGTGTTCTTGCCTGGAGAATCCCAGGGACGGGGAGCCTGGTGGGCTGCCGTCTATGGGGTCGCACAGAGTCGGACACGACTGAAGCGACTTAGCAGCAGCAGCAGCAGGGATCTAACTGGCTAAGAGAAATTGGGACACATTTCTCTCCTCTCAAGTATCAGAGGAGGTCCTTAATATGAGACAGCACTGGCCTACATAAGCCACTGAGTTGACCCTAAATATCCGCCCATATCAAATGCCCATTTCTTTCCTCATCCTTCCCCATGACCTGGAGAACTACTACAAGGATGGCAAGACCCAGTACAAATACTGTCTCCCTCCTGCTGTTTTCTGTGAATTAAGCAACTTGACTTGCCGATTCTTCCTGGCGCCCTCCCTACACTCAGCATCCGCCTCTACTGCCACACGTCTTATTCCATAGCGCAATTAGTTTCATTTGTTTCAATGACTGGGTCCTCTGGGGCAAGGACTATGCCCCATTTGTTTTTGTCTCCTTGCATCTAGCAATCTCAGCTGAATTCAATCCCAACCCCCAATAACTCCAAATGTAACTGTATTTGGAGATAAGGTCTTTAAAGAGGTGATAAAGTTGAAATGAGGCCATTATAAGAAGAACAGTTGCCAGATGAACACACACAGAGGAAAGGCCACATGAGGACACAACCAGAGCTCAGCTATTCTCAGGGAGACTGGCCTCAGAGAAAACCAAATCTGGAGCACCTTAGTCTTGGACTTCGGGCATCCAGAAATGAGGAAAAATAATTTCTGTTGTTTACCACCCTGTCTGTGGTATTTTGTCCTGGCAGCCCTAGCAAATGGTTACAGTTAGTACAGGGCGGTCACATATGATTGGTGCTAAAGATACAGGTGGGTATGTATTTGTATTTATAATTTCATTTATCCCTGCTGTCACTTCAGTCGTGTCCAACTCTGTGTGACCCCAGAGACGACAGCCCACCAGGCTCCCCCATCCCTGGGATTCTCCAGGCAAGAACACTGGAGTGGGTTGCCACTTCCTTTTCCAACGCATGAAAGTGAAAAGTCAAAGAAGTGAAGTCGCTCAGTCGTGTCTGACTCTTCGCGACCCCATGGACTGCAGCCTACCAGGCTCCTCCGTCCATGGGATTTTCCAGGCAAGAGTACTGGAGTGGGGTGCTATCGCCTTCTCCACCTTTATATCTATGCTTAAAAATAAAAGTGACTTGTCCAAGGCCAAGTAAACTGGTAAGAGATTGTGAACAGAAAACCCGTCCTCTGTTCATCCAGCTCTCAACCCTGCTTTCAACCCCAAGTCTCTGTGATGATATGATTCATGTGATTTCCAGTTGCTGTGAAATGACTGAAACCAGCTACCTTGGTCAGGCATCACAGTAACCATTTGCATGAGTTATTTTATTCCAGGAGATCCTGGTAAGGAACAGGGAACTAACAAGGCAACACCGACTGGAAGAATTCAGGAAAGGTCAAAAAGAGACGCCACATGTCCTACCAATCTCCCAGAAATCTCCTTGCTGGAATCCGTCTTGGCTGAGCAACGTGTGCACCACCAAAAAGGACCCTGAGCCAGAATGACTGGCCAGAGACAACCTGGAAACTAACCCCATCACCATAAAACCTGAGACTGAGCCATGCAGCAGAGCAGCCCTCCGCCCAGGTGCCCCTTCTCAGTGAAGTCGCTTGCTTTGTCAGCATGCGTGTCTCCTTGGACAATTCATTTCTGAGTGTTAGACAAGAGCCCACCCTTGGGGGCTGGAAGGAGTCCTCTGTCCTGCAAAATGAGGACCTTCCAAGAAGTACAAAGTTTTAGCTATGACATAATAAACTAGATACAACAATTTCTTACATATTTGGAGAAGATGCCTGATTGTTTCAATTAGGATCAACTGAAATAAAGAATAAAGCAGCAAAATGTGTGTGTGTGCATGCACGCACACATGCACAATCACACCACATGATTAAATTTATCAGAATCCTCATGGGCCCTTTTTGGAACCATGATCTCATTCATACTTTTAATATTTCCCCCCAATAAATGTTTATACTTTAAGCAGCCACTGGAGACAGGAGATGTGGAAGGCTATGATAACCCTCTCAGAGTTGAAAAAGAGACGGAAAATCAGCAAATGCAGACATCTGGGTTCCCGGCTGGAAGCTAGAGCCAGGACAACCAAATGCCTAAGACTTGACTCAAAGGAGACAGACACGGAGAGAAACATTTGGAGACAGAGATGTGGGAGGCAGCACAGCCCATTTAAGGATCTTCTCCTTAGCCTGTGGCTGAGTTCTGTGCTGCCCTTTCTCAGACTTCAAATGCATTCTAAGTCCCACTCTGCATGCTGTTGAGTCTCAGTAAGTATGTGTTGAATGGATGAATAAATCAAAGGAACTGATTTAAACTGGGAACACACTTTAATGTTGATTATAGAAAAAGGAGGTGGGCTCAAATACTACTAGCCCACAGTATAGAAAGCAAATCAATTACCAACACTAACAGACAATAAACTCAGGCTAAAACATGGCAATCTGATGAGACAGTTGGCTGCAACAACTCTGCCTTTCTTGTCTTGGTTTCTCCTTTCCCTTTCCACCCCCTATTGACTATTTGTAAGCACCACAGCATGGTATCCCAGCTTTTTTCGCCCCCTGAATCTCCTCATCACTGTGTGGGCTATGGGAAGCCTAAAATGGCTGATTAGTCATTTGTTTTTCTTTTTCCTTCCCATATAGTTGAATAACTCATATGGTCTACAGGCTTAGGTATTTGGCATTACAAACACTGCCCACACAATGAATGGGTACCTTATTTGTTGAGAACTGGGAAATAGAGTTGGGAAGGAGTTTAAAGCACTGAAAGGCTAGAATTTGCCCTGACTCCCTGGTGGTTGAGTAGGTCAGAGAATAAATGTAACCTTAAGATTTCTGGGTCCCTGAAAACAGGGCAAAGGCATTCAATCCAAGGGATTAGCAAGTCTGTTAGTTAACACATGAAAATGCCTTCACAATCTTCCCTGCAGGAGGTCAGAGAAGGGGTAGGGAAGAGGGATTAGTTGCTGGGAGGAGAACCAAGAGGAGAAAGAAGGATGCTGATTTTTAGACTAAAAGAGAGGACAAAGTCAGACGCATGTTGGGATCTGTCTTTTGGGTGATGCAGGGTAGGATGGGGCTTTGATCTATATTTAGTTCCCAAAGCTCAGAGCTGCACGGCAACCTTTGTTATGCAAGAGAGACTCATGTTGGACACCAGAGCAAGGGCAAGAGAGGACAGTGGGAGAGAAGAATTACAGGAGGGAGATGAGGGCTCACAAGGAGGGGGCTACAGTGGGGGGAAGGGGAGCCCTCTCCTCCCCTCCTGTGTGAATATACAGACAAGTCCATCAAGCCCGTGGCAGGCGGCAGTGATGAGAAAGATACATAATATGATAAAGCTTGGTAGCAGGCATGTGTGATTGAACAGACCAATGAAGAGATAACATTTGAAAGCTTTACTGCTCGGAAAGCTGTTAGCAAGCTGGTGTCCCCTTCATCATGTTTAATTTTACTTTTACTACCCTTCATTTGCTTTGACGGGTTGATGTTGCCATGGTGTGGTTGGAATTCTCATAAAAGTGCTGTTACCCTTTCAAGATGGCCATTTTTTTCTAGGGTTTATACCACATTTTATAGTTATGTCAGAAGGTTTACTTGGTTTATGAATTCTCCAAGCTCTAAGATTGCTCTCAAAAAACTCTGGGTTGCCTTCCATTCTCGCCGGTTAATTTGTGATCTTTTCACAACAGTCACATCTTTGGATGACGTCCCGACATAATTAGAAATGCACACACACACAGAGAAACCAAGCCCACTTTTCCTAGGTCATAAGTCCCTGAATCTGTGTAACTGTCTATGTGTGTCTGAATATTGCATTTGATGCATAAAATGGTAATAAATAAAAGAACTATGACCAACTATAAAATCTAATGATTAATATGCAGCCATATAATGATGACTTCTTGATTTCCTCTCTAACATTTCAAGGCTGGTAAACCATGTGAGAGGAAAACACTCTTTATTAAATCCCTGAGAAGCTCAGGCTATAGGTTATGAATAAGCCTTTGAGTAGGTCTTCAACGTCATCAATTAAAACAGTCTATTCACTTATTCAAAGAAGTTTCATTACTCATCAGATCTGGGTCTACGAATTTTGGAAACCGGAGGAATTCAAGGCATAGTGTACCATCACATGAGAAAGGTCATCCAAACCAAGACTGTCAAAAGCAGCGTATAATTACAAGACAGCATGCTAAAATCTTGTATGTAAATTCAATGAACTGGAATGTGGTTTTAGGTTAAGATTTGAGGTGAGACTTCAGAAGTATATTTTAAAGCCCATCTTTCAGGTATATCCTGGTCAATAAATATTCAGTCCATTGTTTCTGCATTGCCTTGCAAGGCCTGAAATATGGAAGCAGTTTAGAGACACGACAAACTACCCATCTACTCAGCGTGCTAGGGCTGCTCTAACTAATTACCACAAACTTAGTGACTCAATGTTATCATCATAGAGTTCCAGAGGTTAGAAGTGAAAAGGGCCTCACTGGGCTATGGTCACATTGTCAGCAGGGCAGCATTCCCGTGCCGGCTCTAAGGTAAAATCCTTGCCTTTCTAGCCTCCATAGGCTGCCTGCATTCCTTGGCACATGGTCTCTTTCCTCCATCTTCAAAGCCGGCAGTGTCCCCGTCCTCTGACTGTTCTTCCAGTCAAATGTCCTAAGGTTCTCCTCCTATTTCCCTCCTTCACTCTTAAAGACTCTTGTGATTACACTGGACCCACCCAGATAATCCAGGAAGATCTCCCTTTTGTAAGGTCAGCTGGTTAGCAACCTCAATCCTCCCTGCAAACTTAATGCCTCTTTGCCATGTATAATCACATGTTCACAGTTTGTGGATTAGGACATGGACATCTTTGGAGGGGGCTCTTTATCCTGCCAATCACACCATCCATGGAAAGATAGCAAGCAAGTCAAGCAGTATGGAGAAGGCTCCCACATTAAATCAGAACTGAACTAAATGACCAAAGGGCAACTTTCCAGCACAGTGATTATGTGACACTTGAAGACTGTACAAGGAACTAAATCTATGTTTAGCTTCCTCACTGCTAAAATGGGTGCGGCAACATTTTACTACCAACAAGCAAGAGTTTTAAAGACTTCAGTGTGTTGAACTTGCAAATTGCAATCATACTTGGTCCACTGGTATGAACATTTTTAGGGATCTTGATATTTTCCAAAATGGCAGCATAGTTGCTAATGTGCATCCCGAGGAATGGACAAGACAGGACAGACAAATGAAACTACTTATGCCCACAGTCCATGGTTCTTGAGGCCTGTTATGAAAGGCTTAATGGTACACATGTTTATATATCATGGCCAATAAATTCAAAGGAGTTAATTTTACAGTGCTCAATGAAACTTCAGAAAGAAAAAAACCTGTTGCAGTTATTATGTAGAAAAATGGCTTAGGATGTCCGAGTTCAGAGAAATTTACAAAGTGTCCCATGATACTCATCATTGGTAATTTTTATGACACACAGCTCCCCATTACAATGAGACTGAAATCAAACCTCTGTGTGGGATAGAGTTCACTAATACCAGTGTACATACGTACCAGACAACTCCATTCAATGCATTTATTCAACCATATTTATTGAGAGTCAACTATGTTTCAGGACTTGTTCTAGACACTTGTGATACATCGACGAACCAGAGTCCTGACTTCACGGGGCTTACATTCCAATGGAATAGATGTGGCTACTGCTGAGTAACTACTGATTGAGGAAGGCATACTTAAATCAAAGCCGATTCAACTAACCCTAACTTGACCCATATATAAGGCTAGTGTGTGCATGCTAAGTAGCTTCAGTCATGTCCAACTCTGTGCGACACTATGGACTGTAGCCTGCCAGGTTTCTCTGTCCTTGGGATTTCCAGGAAAGAATACTGGAGTGGGTTGCCATGCCCACCTCCAGGGGATCTTCCCAACCCAGGAATAGAACCTATGTCTTTGACATCTACCTGCATTGGCAGGCAGGTTCTTTACCACTAGCGCCACCTGGGAAGCCCTTAAATAAGGTTAGCGAGTGAGTGAGTGAGTGAATAAGTGAAAACTGCCCAGTCATGTCGGCTCTTTGCAACTCCAGGGACTATACAGTCCATGGAATTCTCCAGACCAGAACACTGGAGTGGGTAGCCGTTCCCTTCTCCAGGGGATCTTCCCAACCCAGGGATCGAACCTAGGTCTCCCGCATTGCAGACAAATTCTTTACCAGCTGAGCCACCAGGGAAGCCCTGAATAAGGCTAGCTGCTAAGTCGCTTCAGTCATGTCCGACTCTGTGTGACCCCATAGACAGCAGTCCACCAGGCCGCCCCATCCCTGGGATTCTCCAGGCAACAATACTGGAGTGGGTTGCCATTTCCTTCTCCAATGCATCAAAGTGAAAAGTGAAAGTGAAGTCGCTCAGTTGTGTCCAACTCTTTGCAACCCCATGGACTACAGCCTACCAGGCTCCTCGGTCCATGGGATTTTCCAGGCAAGAGTACTGGCATGGGGTGCCATTGCCTTCTCCAAAATAAGGCTAGAGACCCAGCTAAATCATGCCTAGACTTCTGATTTCCCCCCACCAAAACTGTGAGATAATAATTCTATAATTTGTTAAGCCACCAAGTTTTGTGGATAACATATTCCTAAGTTGTCTCCTAAAAATGTCCATTAGTTCAGCCATCCTTTAGACTGGAAGTAATGATGTAAATTGCTTTAAACTACTCAATATCACCTTTTTTCTGGAAATGCTCTGCTCTCATCACTTGTGATTTTGATGGGCCTGGAAATCATGACTCTTTTCCTTTACTGTGGGGTTATCATCCTACCCCCACAGTCAAGGGAAAGCATTGATGCATTTAAACTGTGGTGTTGGAAAAGACTCTTGAGAGTCCCTTGGACTGCAAGGAGATCAAACCAGTCTATCCTAGAGGAAATCAGTCCTGAATATTCATTGGAAGGACTGATGCTGAAGCTGAAACTTCAATACTTTGGCCACCTGATGTGAACAACAGACTCATTGGAAAAGACCCTGATGCTGGGAAAGATTGAAGGCAGGAGGGGAAGGGGATGACAGAGGATGAGATGGTTGGATGGCATCACCAACTCGATGGACATGTATTGAGCAAGCTCCGGGAGTTGGTGACAGACAGGGAAGCCTGTCATACGACAGTCCATGGGGTTGCGAAGAGTCAGACGCGACTGAGAGACTGAACTGAACTGAATCAGAATCTCTTCCTTATGATTTAAATATCAGCTTAATCGAGAAGACATAGGGGAATATAAGCTGTGTGGTGCCACGCCTCAATACGAAGAGGCCCCAGGGAGTGCACCCACTGCTGCAGCCCCTGGAGGAGGCTTGGTTACTTCCCTTGCAGCGGCCTAGTTATTCTACTCTTCCTGTCAGGCCATGAGCCCCCATTATCCTTCCAATAAACGTCCTTCTCCCTCAAACAATGATTTCGAACTTTAGTTAGTGAGAGTCCATTTCTGTTGCTTAGAAGGGAGAACCCTGACAGACAGACACCAGACGCATTCAGCTGGTGATTGCATACCGACCGTAAAGAAATCCTGTAAGGTTTTCATTAGTACTTCTTTTGATGGGCCCCAAATAAAAACACTTAATGACGAAACTGTAGGGAGCTTAGTCCCCGTCTAAAGTAAACTTATTGCTTTTTAAGGAAGCAAATTGAGTCTCACAGTCAGACGGTAACTTGCCTCAGTTGCCACAAGGAATTATTGGTAGATTCAGAACAGTTTTATATACTTTAGGTCACACCCATATCAAGAGCCAGTAGACCAAAAGAGTTGCTATTTTAAATTCTGAGAGAAATAACGCAACCGTGTAACTTTAATCACTATATAGGAAAAGATTTCGTTGCTAGTAGTAGCCGTGATGATCACACATATGTAGGTAGTAGTGGAAATGAGAAGGAGCACCTATAACTCATGATTCTATTCTTTTTAGAATGATTTTGCTCTAAAAATTGGGAAGGAGGCTATTAATTAGACCTTGGCCTTTCATTACTGTATGAAGCTTGGCCAAGCCTTGAAACCCCCTTTGTAGTGGCTGACCTTGGAATCATATCTATTTCTAGGGGATGACCTCTAGGATGACTCCCAGTAATTCCCCACCTTCCCGGTATGCACACCCTCGTGTAATCTCCTCTTGAGTGTGAACTGACTGGTCTAGTGACTTATTTCTAACCAATAGAACATGAAAAGGCAATGTGATAACAATTCTATGATTAGGTTACAAAAGACTGTGACTCTGTCTTGCTGGCTTGGATGAAACACGCTGCCATATTGGAAAGGCCACATAGTAAAGAACAGAGGGTAGCCAGCAAGGAACTGAAGTCCTCAGTCCAACAGCCCTCAAGACACTGAAGACCAATAGCAGCCAATGAGTAAGCTGGAAAGCAGATCCTACTGCCTTTAAACCTTGACTGCAGCCTTGCAGGAGACCCTCAGATCAATGACCTCACCAAGCCAAATTCTTGACCCCCAAAAAACTGAGAGACAGCAGTTTTGTATTTTTTAAGCCATTAAGCTTTGCAGTACTTTATTACATAGTAATAGATTATTTATACAGACCTTGATGGAATACAATTTTTTGCTCAGTCCTGGGAGACTGAGGCTTTCTTATCATGGTTACATAAGAAAGGAAGTTGGGCTATGGGTTTTGAATACGGTCACCCTAATGGCCCCGTGCATAGCAGCAGGGAGTGCATTATGTCTGGTAGAGCCAACTAACTCTAGATAACTAAAGACTGTGAATCAGGGAACTAGGATTTGTAACACATCTTGAAAGAAACTTTTACCACACCTTGAAAGAAACTTCTGCAAGAAAGAAAAAGACTCAAATAGCACTGGTAGGAGAGAGAGTTTTTGAGATATAGTCAGTCTCACCAGTGCCCTTAATTGCACATCTTTATTTAGTTTTAGCCAACTGGCAGTTAAACACCATTTTAATTATGTTAGCCCTGGAAAAAGAAGAGCATCTAGTTCAAGTTCCTTGTTCCAACTGCTGTTCTTAATTGCCTTTTCATTCAAGCCAAAGACTTACAGTGGCAGCCACAGCCCAGTTGGAAAACAATTCATTGTGTCAGTGACTAGGCCTCATAACAGAGCACCTTAATAAGACCAACTTCTGTACTTCCTGGCTCCCCAAGATGGATTATGTTCATAGTCTATTATTTGAACAAGGGTATCTGACTTATGGCAAATCTATCTGAAACAGCATTGTAGTACTGTATTTTATCTTTAAGAAATGTATTTTATAAAAGTAAGATATTTACTTCTGTTGCAGGAAGGAATTTAAGCAGAAAAATTTCTCTCTAATGTTTGTTGAATCATAGGAGAATGATGAGGGGGAACAGAGTGATACATCAACCAACTAACTTGAAAAACTCAGTTGTATTTTTATTTCAGGAAGAAAGGCTGAGCTAAAGGCGCCCTGTGGTATTGCATGAAATACCTTTCTTCTTTTTCCAAGTCATGCATATCACCCAGGAATCCACAAGGGTAGCATCTCTGTTCTCTATTACTTAAATTTGCACAAGCATGCGATCAATTCTTCTTTCCCATTCCTTCCTCTTTAGGGCTTGTGAAAGGAGTTGAAATTTATAGTCTTTGAGGATGGCAACCTTTGTTTGGAATCATAGAATCACAGACTGTAAGAACCAGCAAGGACCTCAGAGATTATCTGGTCTGACTTTCTCATTTTACAAGCAAGGTAACCAAAGCCCTTTAGTGAAAGACCTGGCTGTGATTGATGATTTTAATGACACCTGTAGCCCTGAACTGGGTGAAAACCAGGGTCAGGATCCACACAGAGCAAGGAATCATGCACACCAGGTAGCAGTTTTAACTTTATCTTAATTTTTCCTTCTTCTTTGAAGGAAATTAGAACAATAGGAGAGGGCCAGAGTCACACAGACCCTGGGGTCTGTTTGGCTCACCCACTCTCTGACTCTGTGACCTTGGAAAAGTCACGGTACATCTCAATCTCAGCCTTGGTAAACCTGGAGAAAAGCAAGGTAGGACCAGTGTCTTGGGTGGTGGTGAGAACAACACAAGCAGACATATGTAAAGCTCTTAGCACAGGACAAGAGCTCATAAAATGTATGTAATTGTTATTCTTAGCTTCCACTAGTATTATTGGAAAAGATACTGATGCTGGGAGAGATTGAAGGCAAAAAGAGAAGAGGGCAGCAGAGGATGAGATGGTAGGATGGCATCACCAACTGAATGGACATAAACTTGAGCAAATTCCGGGAAATAGTGAGGACAGGGAAGTGGAGGACAGGGAAGCCTGGTGTGCTGCAGTCCACAGGGTTGCAGAGAGTTGGACACGACTTAGTGAACAAACAACAATGAGTATTATACCACCTTGACTGTGCTGACCCTTGCCAATAGCAAATAATTTTACCTGCTGGCCCCCAGTTTGGGCACATATAAACTGAAAGAATTTCGGCATTACAACTCTTTTGATCCTGGGTCATATTCTTCCACTGACCTCAGCTTGAAAGTTACCTCCTCAGCCTTGAATGGTCTCTTCCATCAGCTCCCACCCTAGCTACCTCTACACCACTGGACCACAAGTACCTTGAGGGTAGAGCTCACAGCTGACCTTTTTCTGCTTTTTCCTCAGACCTAACACAGTGTCTTTGACTCCTAGGTTCCCATTTTAAATAAAAGCTTTGAATTTGTATTGCTTCTAGAGACAAGGCAAGCTGGACAGCTTCGTGCAGATGCAAAAGAGAAGATTCTAGCTAAATAACAGTTGAGGATAATATAAAAGAGCTCATAATTAGTGCCAAGGGCTCTGGGAATAGCAGGCTATCAAACTACACAAGGCTATGGGAAAGCTGGTAGGTAAAATATGAAACAAGAACCCAACCAAGTCATCAGTTTAAGACTTGGGGTTGAATAGAAAGATCAGTTTTATTGGAGGGGGAGCCTATAGTGGGAGGTTAGAACAGGTTTAGTGGTGGAAAGGGATTCACAAATATTTATTAGTTATTTTTAGTCACTTATCCCTGAGGCAAAAGACGAATTGGTGCCTTAGTTGATTTTTTTTAAGTACCTGAATTGTAGCTGCAAGCATGGGGATCTTTAGTTTACCAGCATGCCTGCTCCACAGAGTGGCCCTGCTGTGATTTTTCACACTTCTTTCTTGCCTTCCACAGAGTTTCCATGACAGGCAAAGGTTTTGGAGAAAACAAAGTGCAGCGTGTCCCCTGTTGTCAGGACTTAAATTTTAAATCTTTCTTGGCCGCTCAGTGTGGTAGCCGGCAAAGAGTCTTTGTCAGGGAAAGGTCAGAGGCAGTTATTAACACAGAGTGACAACTGTACTTCAGAAAACAACTGCCCTCATCCATCCCTCCAACCTTCACAGAAGCCTTTGCTGACAATCTCTTCATTTCTATACATTGTCAGCAAGACACTTAACAGCACTTTGTTGTCCATCTTGGCTCTCTCAGAAGTATGACTGAGAGAGTGCAATGTAACTTGGGAGAATAAAGGAGAGAAAGAACATTTTAATCTCTGGCCGGGTCAGTTCAATGCCACTTCAGTGAACATTTTTTGTTTTTCCTCCTTGGCTAGCAAGACAGAGCCAACTCTGGGTCATAGCCTTTGAGTTTTAGAGCTGGGAAGAGTTCCACTTACCCCCTGAGGAACCCCAAAGAACTCCAGGAATCTGACCCTGTGGCTAGAGCTGTCTCTATGGGACCTATTCTCCATCACTCTCTCTGCCTGAGATCTCAGTTACTGGTAGAAGTTCTTGGTTTCTTGGGACCCCAGGTCATGCCAACCAATATGTGGCTGTGATTTCTCAACACTGTGCATCCTGCTGCTGCTACTGCTGCTAAATCGTTTCAGTCATTTCCGACTCTGTGTGACCCCATAGACGGCGGCCCACCAGGCTCCCCCGTCCCTGGGATTCTCCAGGCAACAACACTGGAGTGGGTTGCCATTTCCTTCTCCAGTGCATGAAAGTGAAAAGTGAAAGTGAAGTCTCTCAGTCTTGTCCGACTCTTCACGACCCCATGGACTGCAGCCTACCAGGCTCCTCCATCCATGGGATTTCCCAGGCAAGAGTACTGGAGTGGGGTGCCATTGCCTTCTCCGAAGAGAAAGGCAGTAATGCAAAATCTCACAGCCTTCTATGACTTTGAGTTATGCATCTGGGTCTAGCTAAACAGGGATTACAGATTCAGAGCAGCACACCGTATTGATAACGTCCTGTCTAAATATATGTCTGTGTGTGTGTGCAATCGTGCATGTGACATGCTCATGGTCCCAAAACCATGTTCCCAAAGCTGTGCGTATGAAGGAAGGAAGAAGACTGAAAGGGTAAAGAGGGCTGAATTATTGGCAGTATTATTTTTCATAAGTTCCCAAATCAGGTAGTGGCCATGAATCACCAATGTCTGGTCCAAATACTAGTACGAATCAAATCCCTCTTCTCAGT
This sequence comes from Bos taurus, assembly GCF_002263795.3. Taxonomy (NCBI): domain Eukaryota; kingdom Metazoa; phylum Chordata; class Mammalia; order Artiodactyla; family Bovidae; genus Bos; species Bos taurus. The sequence continues at coordinate 32,551,300 of NC_037355.1, forward strand.
GGAGGAGGGCCTCTGTGTCTCTCTGTTTTGTTAGCATGCTGCTACTACAGATTCCTGAACCTGGCCAGCCCTGTCGTAGGTAGATTTTATAGAAAGCAACTTCCCCTTCAGATTGATGCTGAAGCTGAGGCTCTAATACTTTGGCCACCTGATGCAAAGAGCCAACTCATTGGAAAAGATCCTGATACTGGGAAAGATTGAGGGCAGGATGAGAAGAGGGTGACAGAGGATGAAACGGTTGGATGGCATCACTGACTCAATGGACGTCAGTTTGAGCAAACGCCAGGGAATAGTGAATGACAGGGAAGACTGGTGTGCTGCAGTCCATGCGGTTGCAAAGACTCCCACACAACTGAGTTACTGAACAACTTTCCTCTTCAGAGCTGTAGAAGAAAGGAAATCTGCTCTGGAGAGCATGTTGAGACTGAACAAAGCTGTAACATGTGATAAAAAGATGAGTTCCCCAGGGAAATCCCCACAGGCATGTCACTAGCTCTATAATTAGTATTGTCCTCATCGGGGGATGTATGTTGCCTTTTTCCAGCCTTTCGGAAGGAACAAGATATGATTTGGATATTGCCCTGCTATTGACATGTTGGCATTTCAGCTTTTAACAACTTTTAAAGAAACAAGTAGGAGTTTACAGTGCTGGATACTTCACAATCCCGGAAGACAGCTGAGGGAGGTTGCATGGATGCATATTACATTTTCCCCCAGGCTTCTTTAGGCCATTAAATGTACCCCAAGCACTTCATATAGAAATTTCACTTATCTATACTCAGATAAGGAGAAGGAAATGGCAACCCACTCCAATATTCTTGCCTAGAGAATCCCGTGGACAGAGGAGCCTGGTGGGCTGCTGTCCATAGGGTTGCACAGAGTCAGACATGACTGAAGCGACTTAGCATGCATGCATGCATTGGAGAAGGAAATGGCAACCCACTCCAGTGTCCTTCCCCGGAGAATCCCAGGGACAGAGGAGCCTGGTGGGCTGCCGTCTATGGGGTCACACAGAGTTAGACACGACTGAAGCGACTTAGCAGGAGCAGCAGCATACCCAAATAATAATTGCTGATGAGGTGGATTTTCACGGATTTTCAAGAGATGGGGTCAAGAATTTAAAGTCAAAATCCTTGCCACCCTGATTCGTTCCTAAAGATTGGAACTTTATTGCTCTAGTGTTGTATACAGAGCTGATTTGTTTCATAAGACTTTGGTGTCAGGGACCATAATTTCTTCCAAATCTGCAGAGTAATAAGTTTTGCCAAAAATGGGTTCATCTTTGTTCTATCTACAAGAATTTAGACATAGACACTGCAGGCAGAGGTCATAGTTTTTAAATCACTTTTCAGAGATGTCATTGGTCATTGCTTCTTATTAGCTCCTTATTCTCTAATTGAGTCTGAACCACTTCAGGTCAATGACAGGAATTTGTTTCCATTTCCAATGTGGAGGGTGCCAAATGAAAAAATGCTGAGTTGAGGTAGGACTGAAAAGTTTACAGCAAAATTCAAAGAAATTTGTCTAGTTTGCAACAATGTTGGTGCTGTAATGGCATCATTTTTTATTCGACTTTTTAAAGAAATGAACTTGTTCCTGTTTACGAAGTTTAGACTCTGCTTCTTACACATTAATGATTGTTTGTTTGCTTTGGTTTGGCATAAACACTGAGACCAAAACCAGGAATCCAGTGGCTGTGAGAAAGTATGTAATTGTGGGTGTTGCCGAGTCTAAATAGTACCCAATTCCAATTGCACTGCATTCCTCTATTCTTGAAGATGTTATCACATGCCACGAAAACCCAAGGCTTCCACTCAAGGTGGTATCTGTTGACACTGGTCTGTCTTGGCACTTGAAAGCAGGTTCATAGCCAACATTCTTGACCATTTTATCTGCCATCTGCTTTCTAGCGTTAATTGAAGTTATTCTCCCTCACACATATTTTGAGTGAAATTGCATGTAATCTATACATAAATTTAGAGAACATTTTTAAATTGTGAAGATTGAAACTTTTCAAAAATAAACACAGTGTCTCTCTTGATTTACTTAGTTATTTCTCATGTCTATTAATAAAACTCTTTTATCCATGATGTTCTAAAGCTTTGTTGCTGTTGGGAATTACAATTCTTAAATTGTATTTTTGAATTGGTCATTACCAGCATGTAGAACTAATTTACTAATTTATGAATTAATTACTATTTCTAAAAACTATTACTACTTTTTATGTTGATCTCCTATTTAAAAATATTGTGACTTCTAATAGTTTGTAGATTCTCCTGAACTTTTTAGTCTAGAAAAAAAAAATTCTCATAACAGAGTTTGCCCCCTATCTGTCCAATATTTATACTTTTTGTTGATTTTTCTGAAGCCACAACAAGATTGAAGCCCAAGAGCCACAACAAAAGATGCTGTGTGTCACAGCAAAGTGTCACAGCAAAGACCCCACATGTGACAACTAAGACCCGACACAGACAAAATAAATATTTAAAATCCTATATATAATATTACTAATTGTATGTCAGCATATTTTTTAAGAAAGAAAATAAAATTTCCCTTTAACTCCTTGAATATATATATCATTACTTCTTTTAATATATGTATAATAGTTGCTTGAAGGTTCCTGCCTGCTAACTATAACATCTGGGCCAACTTAGCTGTTTTCTATTTCTATATCTTTTTCCTTGACTGGGAGCTATACTTGTCTCCATTTTCCCATATCTGGTGGGTTTTCATTCTCTATTAGATACTGTTGATAATACTTTTGAAAGATTCTAGATTATATTATATTCTTCTACAGAAAGTTGCTTTTTATTCAAGTATGCAGTTCAATTCTGGTATGACCTAAATCAAATCCCTTATGATGATATCATATCAGATCAGTTCAGTCACTCAGTTGTGTCCGACTCTTTGTGACCCCATGAATCGCAGCACGCCAGGCCTCCCTGTCCATCACCAACTCCCGGAGTTCACCCAGACTCACGTCCATCAAGTCAGTGATGCCATCCAGCCATCTCATCCTCTGTCATCCCCTTCTCCTCCTGCCCCCAATCCCTCCCAGCATCAGAGTCTTTTCCAATGAGTCAACTCTTCGCATGAGGTGGCCAAAGTACTGGAGTTTCAGCTTTCGCATCATTCCTTCCAAAGAAATCCCAGGGCTGATCTCCTTCCAAATGGACTGGTTGGATCTCCTTGCAGTCCAAGGGACTCTCAAGAGTCTTCTCCAACACCACAGTTCAAAGGGAATGACAAATCGATTCAAGGTATTAGATCTGATAGACAAGGTGCCTGAAGAACTATGGACAGAAGCTCGCAACATGGTACAGGAGGCGGTGATCAAAACCATCCCCCAAGAAAAAGAAATGCAAAAAGGCAAAATGGTTGTCTGAGAGGCCTTACAAAGAATAGAAATGAAAAGCAAAGGAGAAAAGGAAAGATATACCCATTTGAATGCAGAGTTCCAAAGAATAGCAAGGAGAGATAAGAAAGCCTTAAGTAAACAATGTAAAGAAATAAAGGCAAAAAAAAAAAAAAGAAAAGAAATAAAGGCAAACAATAGAATGGGAAAGACTAGAGATCTCTTCAAGAAAATTGGAGATACAGATACCAAGGGACTATTTCATGTAAAGATGGGCACAATAAAGGACAGAAACGGTATGGACCTAACAGAAGCAGAAGATATTAAAAAGAGGTGGCAAGAATACACAGAAGAACTGTCCAGAAAACTCTTAATGATCTGGATAACCTTGATGGTGTGGTCACTCAACTAGAGCCACACATCCTGGAGTGTGAAGTCAAATGGGCTTCAGGAAGCATTAATACGAATAAAGTTAGTGGAAGTGATAGAATTCCAGCTGATCTATTTCAAATCCTAAAAGATGATGCTGTTAACATCCTGCACTCAGTATGCCAGCAAATCTGGAAAACTCAGCAGTGGCCACAGGACTGGAAAAGGTCAGTTTTCATTCCAATCCCAAAGAAGGACAATGTCAAAGAATGTTCAAACTACTGCATAATTGCACTCATTTCACATGACAGGAAGGTCATGCTCAAAATCCTTCAAGCTAGGCTTCAACAACACGTGAGCCAAGAACTTCCAGATATACAGGCTGGATTTAGAAAAGGCAGAGGAACCAGTGCTCAAACTGCCAAAATCGACTGCATTATAGAAAAAGCAAGGAAATTCCAGAGAAACATCTACTTCTCCTTCATTGACTATGCCAAAGCCTTTGACTGTGTGGATCACGACAAACTGGAAAATTCTTAGAGATGGGAATACCAGAACACCTTACCTGCATCCTAAGAAACCTGGTGGAGGTCAAGAAGCAACAGTTAGAACCCAGACATGGAACAATGAACTGGTTCAAAATCGGGAAAGTCTATATCAAAGCTATATATTGTCACCCCGCTTACTTAACTTATGTGCAGAGTACATTATGTAAAATGCCGGGCTGGATGAAGCACAAACTGGAATCAAGATTGCTAGGAGAAATATCAATAACCTCAGATACATAGAGGATACCACCCTAAATGTCAGAAAGCAAAGAACTAAAGAGCCTCTTGATGAAGGTGAAGAAGAGTGAAAAAAAAAAGGCTTAAAACTCAACATTCAAAAAACTAAAATCATGGCATCTGGTCCCATCACTTCATGGCAAATAGAAGGGGGAAAAATAGAAATAGCAACAGACTTCATTTTCTTGGGATTCAAAATCACTGCAGATGGTGACTGCAGCCATGAAATTAAAAGATACTTGCTCCTTGGAGGAAAAGCTATGACAAACTTAGACAGCGTATTAAAAGGCAGAGACATCACTTTGCTGACAAAGGTGTGGATAGTCAAAACTATGTTTTTTCCAGTAGTCATGTACGGATGTGAGAGTTAGATCATAAAGAAGGCTGAGCACCAAAGAATTAATGCTTTCAAACTGTGGTGCTGGAGAAGACACTTGAGAGTCCCTTAGACAGCAAGGAGATCAGACTAGTCAATCCTAAAGGAAATCAGTCCTGAATATTCATTGGACAGACTGATGCTGAAGTTGAAGCTCAAATACTTTCACTTCCTGATGCGAAGAGCCAACTCATTGGAAAAAACCCTGTTGCTGGGAAAGATTCAGAGCAGGAGGAGAAGGGGACAACAGAGGATGAGATGGTTGGATGTCATCACGGACTCAATAGACATGAGCCTGAGTAAGCTCCGGGAGATGGTAAAGGACAGGGAAGCCTGTCTTGCTGCAGTCCACATGGTTGCAAAGAGTCGGATATGCCTGAGCGACTAAATAACAATAACTATGGGTTAGTCAATTTGATTTTATGTAGGCTTAGTTTTGTACTTTCTTGGGGAAGACCTATGAAAATCCTAACCTCTTCCTTAATTAAAATATTTTCTACTTGGAAGGACTCATCTTTCAAACTCTGCACTCTATAGATTTGTGTTGGGTCTTCTTATCAGGGAAGATCTAGAGTAGGCTTTCTAGAGTAGGCCCCTGTTCTTAGGTTTGACCTATTTGGTATCTCTGTTGGATGCTTGAGATGTCAACAAGGAGTTAATGAGAACTTTTCACTACAGCTGAACTTGCTTTGTTCCCTAGATTTGCATGACCTCCAGTTTCTCTGTTCTAGCCTCATCTCTGATGAACTTTTTGGAAATCCTCCACTTATCTTGTCTTAAGCAAATACAGTCCAACACATAGTCACAGACTTCTAGGGAATTGCTGTGCATACTTATGGGGTGTCATCTCTGCACAGCTTCCTCCTATCTTGGATCTTTCCCACAGACTCCAGCCTCTTCAGCTACCCCAAACCCTTATCTCCACCTCCTTGATTCATCAAGATGACTGAACCTGGTTTGAAGCTTAGCTTACAGCACCATAATCTAAAAATCGCCTTCAGGCAGAGGGCTAAGACAATCATTCTTAAGTGTAGCTTACTTCTTCAGTTTCTCTTCTTCAGGGGTCAGTCTTGAGCTCCCTGTTGTCCAATGCTTTATAAATTTTTGTGGGGTTTTTGTGTTTATTAAAAATGAGAAGGTGAATTCAGCACCAGTTTCTCTATCATAGTTAAAAACTAAATCCAGATATAGTATTTTTTTTTAATTCTAGAAATTTTATCGGATCTTTTAAATAGATTCTAATACTTTAGCAAAATTTTCCTTCTTTTATTTTGGCCATCTTTATCTCTATTGTCTTGAATAAATTCATTACATTGATTTTAGGAACTTTGTCACCCAAAGCACAATGGATCTATTTCTATTTTATGCATTATTTTCTCTTTGTTTTTGGTTAGCTAGCCCTGTATAAAGTGAAAGACTTCACTTTCACTTTTCACTTTCATGCATTGGAGAAGGCAATGGCAACCCACTCCAGTGTTCTTGCCTGGAGAATCCCAGGTACGGGGGAGCCTGGTGGGCTGCCGTCTATGGTGTCACACAGAGTCGGACACAACTGAAGCGACTTAGCAGTAGCAGCCCTGTATTATAATCCTGTATTTACAAAAGAACTAATATTCTTTTGAGTTGATGTACAATAAAAATTTCAAAAATCTTAAGTTCATGATTAAATGAATTATTACATATGTGTAATGACTGTGTAACAGCCATTTAGATCAAGATAATAGACTATTTCTGGATCCTGGAAGACTTGATTATGCTTCCTCCCAGTCATTAGTCCCCTACAGGTAGTCATTATTCTAATTTTCTGTCTCTACAGATTAGTTTTAAACTTTCATATAAACATTTTATGTACTCTTTTGTGTCTAATATCATCCACTTTATGAGTCTTTAGATTCATCCATGCTAGCCTGTGTATCAATAGTTTGTGTTTTTTCCCATAGTGTGTATTATTCCACTGTCTGAATTTACCACACATTATTTATCCATTCTTGGTGGACACAGCAATTCCTTCCAGGTGGGATGTTTAATTGTAGTTACTATGATTATTCCTGTATATTACTTTTGATAAATATATAAGCTTCCATTTCTCCTGGGTTCATATCAGAGAGTAAAGTCATTGGGTTATAATGTGTATGGAACCTAGGCTTTAGGAAATACTTCCAAATAATTTACCAAGTATTTTATTCTTATCACTGTAGAATGCTCTCTGCTGCTGCTAAGTCACTTCAGTCGTGTCCGACTCTATGCAACCCCATAGATGGCAGCCCACCAGGCTCCCCCGTCCCTGGGATTCTCCAGGCAAGAACACTGGAATGGGTTGCCACTTCCTTCTCCAATGCATGAAAGTGAAAAGTGAAGTTGCTCAGTCGTGTCTGATTCTTAGTGACCCCATGGACTGCAGCCTACCAGGCTCCTCCATCCATGGGATTTTCCAGGCAAGAGTACTGGAGTGGGTTGCCATTGACTTTTCCGAGAATGCTCTCTGGAAACTCTCAAATAATCTTGTCTTGTGAAAGTGAAGTCACTCAGTTGTGTCCAACTCTTTGCTACCCCATGGGCTGTAGCCTACCAGGCTCATCTGTGCATAGAATTTTCCAGGCAATAGTCCTGGAGTGGATTGCCATTTCCTTCTCCAGGGGATCTTCCCAACCCAGGGATCGAACCTGGGTCTCCCGCATTGTAGACAGAAGCTTTACCATCTGAGCCACCAGGGAAGTCAGGGACAGCCCAATTCTCTCTCACAGACCTTCAGGGAATCCCCATACATAAGGTATTCCATTTGTTCTACATCCTTTCTAACACCTGATATTATCAGGTTGTTTTAATTTTAGCCATTCTCAATGGTATGCCTAAAAATGATCCTCCTATCTTGGATAAGAGGATTATATATAAAATAGTATCTCATAGTGGTTTTATTTTGCATCCCTTTGATGACTAATGATATTGAGCACCTTTGTGAATGTTCCTTTCTGTTTATATGTTCATGTCCAATTCCATCAATTTATTTATTTTATGAATATATAACAGAAATGTAGACATGCAAGCTGACAGTAACTTCTTCTAAAGGATTCCTTTCCCTTCACAGGGAAGGTAGAGTGGAATTTAAAGTGATGATTTCTCTTATAGGTATTTTCTGGGTTCCTCTGACTATAATCCTGTGATGTAAGAAATATACATCTTCGTCCAGGCCTTTCTGCAGCCTTATTTTGTTGGAGAACGCCTCTTCCCAGGCCTCTCTGCTGGATGGAGTGGGTTGCCATTTCCTTCTCCAGGGAAACTTCCTGACCCAGGAATCAAACCCAGATCTTCTGCATTGTAGGCAGATTGTTTACCAACTGAGCTATGTACTCAGTGGTAGAGTTCTTAAATGGTCCCAGGTCCACTCTTTCCTCTGATGACTTACTGTTGGTCCACAGGAAACACACAACTCCATGCCTTGTCAGGTTATTTTCAAATGCAGACTTACTTTTACTTTCTCTTGATCCCAGTGCTCAGGTCAGCAGCCACACTTCTTTTCGATATTCCTCAGACATGGATCTGACAATGGTCAAACTCCAGGGGCATATATTTATTCCCCAGGTGGTTTCCCATCAGGCATTATGTTATGGAGAAGGTATTTCCTCTCCTTTATTATTTAGGACTCATAGCCTAGCTTTCACCAAAGAAATTCTCAGAATCCACTCTTGACAATTTTATACCCAGAAAGTGGTTGAGGGTTTCAAGGGCCATGAAATCAGTTCAGTTATTTCCCTTGAAAATTTGCATTTTGGTCTGTCAATTTACTTTACAATGTAATATCTGTGATACTGTCATAGGCTGAATAACCTCCCTGCAAATATGTTTACATGCTCACACCCAGAATTTTTAAAATATGTTACTGTACATAATAAAAGGAAGTTTACTGGAGTGCAGAACCAACATGACATAGAAAGACCCTGAGCTCATCTCTCATGAGCACTCCAAAACCACACTACCTGCAGAACAACCATCAATGAAAAAGACTAAAACCTACCTGGAAAGATCTTCTATGTCTAAAGACACAAAGAAGGAACCACAGTGAGATGGGTAGGGGTGCAGACTCATGATATAATCAAGTCAAGTCCCATACTTCCAGATGGGTGGCCCACAAACTGCAGAGGTTCTGCAGGAATGAGTGTTCTGAGCCCAATGTTGAGTTCCTTCAGCCCGGGGGGCCTGCACAGGAAGATGAGCCTCCAGAGCATTTGGCTTTGAAGGCCAGCAGGGCTTAATTTCAGAGGTTCCCCAAGGACTAGGGGAAAGGGAGACTTCGCTCTTGAAAGGCACACACAAAATCTCATGTGCACCAGGACCCAGAGTAAAAGCAGTGACTCTATAGGAGCCTAGACCAGACCTTCCTGTTGAACTTGGAGGGTCTCCCTGAAGGTGGGGTGGGGTGGCTGTGGCTCACTTTGGGGACAGAGACACTAGCATCAGCCATAATTGAGAGTTGGGTCTACCACCTGGAAGCAGCCAGGGCTGGTGGGTGCAATCTTGGAATTCTTCCTCTACCTCATTTGCACCAAGACCTGGCCCCACTCCACAACCTGTAGATGCGCAGTGGTGAGATTACAGGTATCCTCCACGTCTCAAAAATTTGCTTTACATCACTCCAATTTTAGGAAAGATCCTACTTAAGTATCACTTTTCAAACTGAAAGAAATCCAAAGATTTTTGCATATACAGAAAAGGTGAAAAACACAGGTAGCATCAGCATTTGTTTTGCAGCAGGCCCTTATAGAGGCATTGCTCACCCTAAGCCATGAGAGTGGTACCACCAAGCTCCTCCAGCAACTATACTCCACACCTCAGCGTCAAGCTGCCAGGGCCTTGGACTGTATCTGTGAGCATCTGTGCTTCATCTCCACTTATTTAGTGCACCATTTTGCAAGAGGTGCCTCAAGGTAATAGCTATTCCACTTTACACATTTTGGCTCATGAAAAATTTCATAGGCTGACTCTACTTTCGCATAGTGGAGGAAACCGGTATGTTGATGTATAGGGAGATACCAGCGTAGGCAGCAGTCATTGTTCTGAGGTCTCTGAAGGCCTTAGGTATGTTTTCAATAATTCAATTACCCTGGTTTTTCTAGAAAAAAATGAAAAGACAAAGGATTTCTCATGTTCTAGCCTAGGCCTGCCCTTGGCTAATTGCATTTGGGCTGTTTCCTAATAACTCTCTTCATCATGTGTCTAGAAAAACCTTTAAAAATGCATCCTCATTGTGTGGAGATATTTTCTTAAATGTGAATGCCAGGTAGCCTATTAAAAGCACTTCAAACCTGTGTGTGTATGAGTTTATGTAGGCTTATATATGTATGTTCTATGCACATGTTTCATGTATATGTTTGTATGTACACGTAACAGTTTGCTTCTCCCTACCTCAGCTACTCACTCCCAGTGTCACACTCTTAACTTTTGAACAATCTACTACCTTCAGAATCTTAATTTCTTATATTCTATTCTCAAGAGACTGCTCTATATTTCCAGTCCTCACTTTTATAATTCCTTAGCTCTCATCTGACCTCATCAAAAGTTCAGTCTCCAATTCATGAATCCTACCATTGTCTCATAATCCTTTAGTTCTCTGTTCTGACATTCTCTCTTCATGCAAGCAAGAGCCTATCATCTATTACTATAATTCAGTGTTTGCCATTGCAGGAGTTTACAAGGGCAGGCAGAAAACCTAAACAAGTACAACAGGCAAGACAGAGCACGGCAAGAAAGTCTACAAACTTGGTGAATCAAATTGACTGTGTTCTATCAAAAGGAATTCAAATGCCTAATTTCAATACAATAGGCAAGCCAAGTAAATCTGTCTCCAGGCTAAATGTGCCCATTCACCTCTTCCCTTATTCCCATTTATTACTATCCTCTAAAACCTCAACTTTTGTTGAACTCACTCTCTGCTTTCTCCATGTCTGCATCCACGTTGCTTCAGGTGGAGGGGAGAAAAATCATACAATGAGGCTGACCATTGACTTTCAATTCACAATCACACCGTGAGGCAGGCAGGAGCTCTGAGCAGCCATCCTCCCACACTTCCTAGAAGGCTTTCTGTTCTGCTGTCAGAGGTGACAACTTCACACTTTCTCCTTTCCATGTATCTACTTATTGAGATGCTTTTAGCTGCAGTAATATTCACAATGAGATTTATTGTGAAATAAATGTATAAGAAATCCTCCAACTTCAGTTACTTGTTATTTCTTTCTTTCATTGCTGTCATTATAATCTACAATTATTTGGTTTTACTTACTGATTTTTGGTGTTTGTTTTTTTTTTTAATTTCCCTCCACCAGAATAAAAACTCCCTGAGAGTCTGATGCTGGGAGGGATTGGTGGCAGGAGGAGAAGGGGACAACAGAGGATGAGATGGCTGGATGGCATCACTGACTTGATGGACGTGAGTTTGAGTGAATTCCGGGAGTTGGTGATGGACAGGGAGGCCTGGCGTGCTGTGATTCAATGGGGTCGCAAAGAGTCGGACACAACTGAGTGACTGAACTGAACTGAACTGAGAGTAAAGACCATGCCTTTCTTATTTATCAAGTAGCTCCAGTGTCTAGAACACTGGCTGCCATAAATTAACTCAATAAAAATTTGTTAAATAAGGAATTGACAAGGTTCAACATGTGTGAAATTCCAAGAAATTTAGGAAAAGTGTTTCAGATAAGATTGAAAACAAGACTTTGTCAACTTTGTTCTACAAAGGGACAGAAAAGAAACATTTTCAGCTTTGCAGGCCATACAGTCTCTGTCGTTATTATCCCATTCTTCTGCGATAGTGTAAAAGCAACCATGGTAATACACAATGAATAGGAGTGTCCAGATTTGGACCACAGTCATCATTTGAAGATCCTTGTTCTAGATGAACAGATTCTTTGTGCAAACCAAAATCCTGGGCTCATACTGTTATTTGTGGGTGTTCAAGAAATGATATATGCATGCATAAATTACATCTGTACTATCTACTGAGCAGCATATCAGAGGGATTGAGGGTGGCAGACACTAGAACCAGGATACTCTGTTTAAGCCCTGGTCTTTACATATGTACTTTGTGACCATTGGTAAGTCACTACCCTCTCTGCACTTCTCTTTACTCGTCCTTGAAATAGGGATGAAAATACAGTCTACATCATAGAGGTAAATGAGTATTAAGTGAGGTATGTGAAACACTTAGAACAGAGCTTGGTACCTGAATACTAGGTGTATTGCATAAATGTAGAATAGGTTCTTGCAAAGAACTTTGCATACATAGTCACATATCCTTCTCACAGAAGGATAAGTATTATTTCCATTTTATTATCTCAGGGATTCAGAGACACTAGGAAAGAGTCCATGGTCAGTAAGTGATAGTATTAGGGGCAGATAAACACATTTAGAAATAAAAAGCTCTGAAAAGAATGTATTTCTTATCTGCAATATCAACTCAAAATCAGTTCACTTCAGTCACTCAGTTGTGTCCGACTCTTTGCAACCCCATGGGCTGCAGCCAGACCTCCCTGTCCATCATCAACTCCCAGAGCTTGCTCAAACTCACGTCCATCGAGTTGGTGATGCCAGGCAACCATCTCATCCTCTGTCGTCCCCTTCTCCTACTGCCTTCAATCTTCCCCAAGATCAGAGTCTTTTCAAATGAGTCAGTTCTTGGCATTAGGTGGCCAAAGTATTAGAGTTTCAGCTTCAGCATCAGTCCTTTCAGTAAATATTCAGGACTAATCTCCTTTAGGATGGACTGGTTGGATCTCCTTGCAGTCCAAGGGACTCTCAAGAGTCTTCTCCAACACCATAGTTCAAAAGCATCAATTCTTCAGTGCTCAGCTTTCTTTATAGTCCAACTCTCACATCCATACATGACTACTGGAAAAACCATAGCTTTGACTAGACAAACCTCTGTTGGCAAAGTAATATCTCTGGTTTTTAATATGCTGTCTAGGTTGTTCATAACTTTTCTTCCAAGGAGCAAGCATCTTTTAATTTTGTGGCTGCAGTCACCATCTGCAGTGATTTTGGAGCCCCCCTAAATAAAGTCTGTCACTGTTTCCACTGTTTCCCCATCTATTTCCCATGAAGTGATGGGACTAGGTGATGGAATTCCAATTGAGCTATTTCAAATTCTAAAAGATGATGCTAATAAAGTGCTGCATTCAATATGCCAGCAAATTTGGGAACTCAGCAGTGGCCACAAGACTGGAAAAGGACAATTTTCATTCCAATCCCAAGAAAAGTAAAGCAAAAGAATGCTCAAACTACCGCACAATTGCCCTCATCTCACACGCTAGTAAAGTAATGCTCAAAATTCTCCAAGCCAGGCATCAACAATACGTGAACCGTGAACTTCCAGATGAACTTCAAGCTGGTTTTAGAAAAGGCAGAGGAACCAGAGATCAAGTTGCCAACATCTGCTGGATCATTGAAAAGGCAAGAGAGTTCCAGAAAAACATCTATTTCTGCTTTATTGACTATGCCAAAGCCTTTGACTGTGTGGATCACAATCAACTGTGGAAAATTCTGAAAAGATGGGAATATCAGATCACCTGACCTGTCTCTTGAGAAATCTATATGCAGGTCAGGAAGCAAGAGTTAGAACTGGACATGGAACAACAGACTGGTTCCAAATAGGAAAAGGAGTACATTAAGGCTGTATATTGTCTCCCTGCTTATTTAACATATACAGAGTACATCATGAGAAATGCTGGGCTGGATGAAGTACAAGCTGGAATCAAGATTGCCGGGAGAAATGTCAATAACCTCAGATATGTAGATGACACCATCCTTATGGCAGAAAGTGAAGAAGAACTCAAGAGTCTCTTAATGAAAGTGAAAGAGGAGAGTGAAACAGTTGGCTTAAAACTCAACATTCAGAAAACAGATCATGGCATCCAGTCCCATCACTTCATGGGAAATAGATGGGGAAACAGTGGAAACAGTGACAGACTTTATTTAGGGGGGCTCCAAAATCACTGCAGATGGTGACTGAAGCCATGAAATTAAAAGATGCTTACTCCTTGGAAAGAAAGTTATGACCAACCTAGACAGCATATTGAAAAGCAGAGATATTACTTTGTCAACAAAGGTTTGTCTAGTCAAAGCTATGGTTTTTCCAGTAGTCATGTATGGATGTGAGAGTTGGACTATAAAGAAAGCTGAGTGCTGAAGAATTGATGCTTTTGAACTGCAGTGTTGAAGAAGACTCTTGAGAGTCCCTTGGACTGCAAGGAGATCCAAGCAGTCCATCCTAAAGGAGATCAGTCCTGAGTTTTAATTGGAAGGACTTCATTGGAAGTACTGATGTTGAAGTTGAAACTCCAAAACTTTGGCCACCTGACGCGAAGAACTGACTCATTTGAAAAGACCCTGATGCTGGGAAAGGTTTAAGGTGGGGAGGGGTTTAAGGAGGGGTTTAAGAGATTTAAGGAGAAGGGGATGACAGAGGATGAAATGGTGGGACGGCATCACCGACTCAATGGACATTAGTTTGGGTAAACTCCAGGAGTTGGTGATGGACAGGGAGGTCTAGCATGTTGCAGTCCATGGGGTTGCAAAGAGTCAGACACGACTGAGCAACTGAACTGAACTGAACTGAAGCAGGGTGATAATATACAGCTTTGACATACTCCTTTCCCAATTTGGAACCAGTCGGTTGTTCCATGTCCAGTTCTAACTGTTGCTTCTTGACCTGCATACAGATTGCTCAGGAGGTAGGTAAGGTGGTCTGGTATTCCCTTCTGTTTAAGAATTTTCCACTGTTGTGATCCACACAATCAAAGGCTTTGGCGTAGTCAAAAGCCTTTTTCTCTGGAACTCTCTTGCTTTTTCTATGAGCCAACAGATGCTGGCAATTTGATTTTTGGTTCCTCTGCATTTTCTAAATCCAGCTTGAACATCTGGAAGTTCAAAGTTCACATACATTGAAGCCCGGCTTGGAGAATTTTGAGCATTACTCCACTAGTGCGTGAGAAATGTGCAACTGTGTGGTAGTTTGAACATTCTTTGGTAAAACTCAAAATAAAGGTAGCTAATATAGATTAGTGTCTGCACAGGTTTTAAAATATGGCTGCAAATACCCCCTCACTAGGAGGAATCCCCTCCTCTTGAATCTAGGTGGATTTGAGACTACTTTAGCTGATAAAGCACGGTGAAAATGACACTGTGCAACTTCCAAAGGGCTGCTCAGCTTTTGCCTTGTTCACTGGCACATAATATCTCAGAACTCTGAGCCACCTTGTAAAAATTCCCTGATGCCCACATTTCAAGGATGTCCAAGTCAGGCTCCTGCCATAGGGTCCTTGGGGCTGGAGCCTGGAGATTCATGAGGTCACAGAGAGGGTGTGAGTACTGGTTGACTTGGAAGCTAGTCTTAGGCACTTGGAGGCACCTGACATACTCCCGTCTTGGACTGTCCTTCTGTCCATTGTTCCCACAGTGGGAGGTGTTCCAAGGACACAGCCTTGAGAGACCAAGGTGTTTTTGAGACCATCTGGACTGAATATTTGACTGAACCCAGGGACAAGAGACAAGATGGCAGAGTAGAATAACATGGGCTCACCTCCTCTCACGAGAACACAAAAATCACATCTAACTGCTGAACAATCATTAACAGAAAAGACTGGAACCTACCACAAAATATTTTACACCCAAAGACGAAGAAGCCACAATGATAAAATAGAAAGTGCATTTACATGATATAGTCAAATTCCATACCCACAGGTGGGCAACCCACAAATTGGAAAATAATCATATTGGAAAATAGATATATTTTCCCACAGGAGGGAGTTTTGAACCCTACATCAGGTTCCCAGCCTGAGGGTCTGGCGTTGGAAAGAGGAGCCCCCAGAGCATTTGGCTTTGAATGCAGGAGTGCAGGAGCTCTTAAGTGCAAGAGCTCTTAAGTGCAGGAGCTCCGTGGGAATGGGAGAAACAGACTCCACTCTTGGAGGATTCACGCAAGGTTTCATGTGCACTGGGACCCAAGACAAAGCAGTGACTCCATAAAAGCCTGAGTTAGACCTACCTGCAGGTCTTAGAGGATATCCTGGGGAGGTGGGAGTCAGCTATGGCTCACCGTGAGGGCAAGGACACTGGTGGCAGATACTTCATGGAATACTCATCAGCATGAGCTCTCCTGGAGGTTACCATTTTCACAGTGAGACCAGGCCCCACAAAACAGCCTGCAGGCTCCATTTCTGGGACACCTCACACCAAACAACAAACAGGATAGAAACACAGCCCCACCCATCAGCAGACAGGCTGATGAAAGTAGTCCTGAGCCAACAAAACCCTTCACAAACCCTGCTCAACAGATGGATAAGACCTAGCTCAACCCACCAATGAGAAGACACCAGTCTTTCCCACCAGAAAGCCTGCATAAGCTCCTGGAACAATCTCACCCACCAGGGAGCAGACACCAGAATCAATAAGAATTATAATCCTGCAGCCTAAGGACAGGGACCACAAACACAGAAAGTCAGACAAAATAAGATGGCAGAGAAATTTATCCCAGAGAAAAAGAACAAGATGGAACTCCATAAGAAAAATTAAAAGAAGTGGATATAGGCAATCTGCCAGAAAAATAACTCAGAGAATGAAAGTAAAGATATTCAGGATCTCAGAAAAAGAATGGAGTCACAGACGAAGAAGATACATGAAATGTTTAATAAAAAGCCAGAAGTTTTACAAAACAAACAGATGAACAATGCAATAATTGAAATGAAAAATATACTAGAAGGAATCAATATCAGGATAAATGAGGCAGAAAAATGAATAAGTGAGTTGGAAGACAGATTCATGGAAATCACTATGGCAGAATAGAAGAAAGAAAGAAAAATGAAAAGAAATGAGGACACCAACATTTGCACTGTAGGGGTCCCAGAAGGAGTCGAGAAAGCAAAAGGGCTTGAAGAATATTTGAAGAGATAATAACTAAAAACTGTTCCTAACATGGGGAGGGAGACATTCATTGAAGTTCAGGAAGCAAAGAGAGTTTCATACAGGATAAACCAAGGAGCAACACACCAAAACACATGTTAATCAAAATGACAAAAATTAGAGAAAGAGAAAATATTAAAAGCAAGAAGGGAAAAGCAACAAATAACATGCAAGGCAATCTCTATAAGGTTATAAGCTGATTTTTCAGCAGAAACACTACAGGCTAGAAGGGAATGGGATGATAATATTTAAAGTGATGAAAGGGAAGAAGCTACAACAAAGAATACTCTGACCAGCAAAGTTCTCATTCAGATTTGACAGGGAAATCAAAAGCTTAATAGACAAGCAAAAGCTTAGAGAATTCAGCACCACCAAACCAGTTTTATACAAATACTAAAGGAACTTATCTAGATGGGAAACACAAGAGAAGAAAAGGACCCAGTAAAACACCTCACACCAAACAACCGACAGGGTAGAAATTGTCCCATACAGTTAAGAAAATGGTGATAGGAACATACATATTGACAAGTACCTTAAATGTAAATGGATTAAGTGTTCCAACCAAAAGACAGACAAGCTGAATGGATTCAAAAACAAGACCCATATATATGCTGTCTATCAGCATATACAGACAGGGAAATATACAGACTAAAAGTAAGGGGGTGGAAAAAGATAGTCTATGCAAATGGAAATAAAAAAGCTGGAGTAGCAATATTCATATCAGACAAAATAGTTTTGAAAATAAAGACTGTTACAGTCTTTATAAAAAAATTAAAGAGACAAGGAAGGACACCACATAATGGCCAAAGGATCAACCCAAGAAGAAGATACAATTTTAAATATTTATGCACCCAACATAGGAGCACCTCAATATAAAGCAAATGGTAACTGTCAGTAAAGGGGAAATCAACAGTAAAAAAATAATAGTGGGGTATGTTAACATCCCCACTTGAACCAACGGACAGAACATCCAGACAGAAAATCAATAAGGAAACATAAGCTTTAAATGACACATTAGACCAGAAAGATTTAATTGATATTTATAGGACATTTCATCCCAAATCAGCAGAGTACTTTCTTCTCAAGTGCAACGTTCTCCAGGACAGATCACATCTTGGAGCATAAATCAAGCCTCGGTAAATTTAAGAAAATTGAAATCATGTCAACCATCTTTTCTGACCACAATGCTATGAAATTAAAAATCAACTACAGGAAGAAACTGTAAAAACACAAACACATGCAGGGTAAACAATATACTACTAAATAAACAAGAGATCACTGAAGAAATGAAAGAGAAAACCAAAACATACATAGAAACAAAGGACAACCCGAACACAATGACCCAAAACCTGTGGGATGCAATGAAAGTAGCTCTAAGAGGGGAGTTCATAGCAATAGAATCCACCGCAAGAAACAAGAAAAATCTCAAGGAAACAATCTAACCTTATACCTAAAGCAGCTAGAGAAAGAAGAATAAAACCCAAAGTTAGTAGAAGAAAAGAAATCATAAGAATAAGAGCAGAAATAAATAGAGACAAGAAACAATGGCAAAGATCAATGACACTAAAAGCGGATTTTTTGAGAGGATGGATACAGCTGATAAACTTTTAGTCAGACTCATCAAGGCAAAAAGGGAGAGGGCTCAATCAATAATCGGATATGAATAGGAGAAGTTACAGCTGATACCACAGAAATAAAAAGGATCATGAGAGATTACTACAAGCAACCATATGCCAATACAATGGACAACCAGAAGAAGTGGACAGATTCTTAGAAAGGTCCAACCTTCCAAGACTGAACCAGAAAGAAATAGGAAATATAAACAGGCCAATCACAAGTAATAAAATTGAAACTGTGATTAAAAATCATCCAACAAACAAAAGTTCAGGACCAGATGGCTTCACAGGCAAATCCTGTCAAATATTTAGAGAAGAGCTTACACCGATCCTTCGCAAACTCTTCCAAAAAATTGCAAAGAAAGGAATACTCCCAAGTTCATTCTACCAGGCCACCATTGCGCTGATACCAAAACCAGACAATATCACACACAAAAAAAGATTACAGACCAATATCACTGATGAATATAGATGCAAAAATCCTTAACAAAATACTAGCAAACAGAATTCAACAACACAAATGATCATACACCATGATGAAGTGGAATTTATCCCAGGGATGCAAGGATTCTTGAACGGACACAAACCAATCAATGTGTTACACCATATTAACACACTGAATAAAAACCATGTAAGCATCTCAATAATTGCAGAAAAAGCTTTTGACAAAATTCAACACCAGTTTATGATAAAAATGTTCCAGAAAGTGGGCATAAAGTGTACTTACCTTAATGTAATAAAGGCTATATACGACAAGCCCATAGCACACATCATTCTCAATGGTAAAAAACTGAAAACATTTCCTCTAAGATCAGGAACCAGACGAGATGGTTGATTCTTTCCAATATTATTCAACATAGCTTTGGAGGTCCTAGCCATGCACTCTGAGAAGAAAAAGAAATAAAAGGAATCCAAATTGGAAAAGAAGAAATAAAACTGTCACTATTTGCAGATGACATGGTACTTCACATGGAAAATCCTAAGAATGCCACCAGAAAACTGCTGGTGCTAATCAATGAATTTAGTAAAGTTGCAGGACATAAAATCAACGCGCAGAAATCTCTACACTAGCAATATCAGAAAGAGAAATTAAGAAAACAATCCCATTTTCTATTGCAACAAAAAGAATAACATACTCAAAAATAAACTTACCTAAGGAGGCAAAAGACCTGTACAAAGAAAACTATTAATATAAAATTCTGATGAAAATAATCAAAGACAATACAAACAGATGTAGAGACATACCATGTTCTTGGATTGAAAGAACCAATACTGTGAAAATGATGAGACTATCCAAAGCAATCTACAAACTCAATGTAATCCCTACCAAATTATCAATGGCATTTTTCACAGAATTAGAATAAAAAATTTTACAATTTGTATGTGATGTGTGCTAAGTCCTTCAGTTGTGTTTGACTCTTTGTAACTGTATGGATTATAGCCCACCAGGCTCCTCAGTCCATGGGATTCTTCAGGCAAGAATACTGGAGTGGATTGCCATTTCCTTTTCCAGGGGATTTTCCCAACCCAAGAAGTGAACCCAAGTCTCTTAAGTTTCCTGCATAGACAGATGGGTTTTTTACCACTAGCGCTATCTGGACCCTGAATAGCCAAAGCAATCTTGAGAAAGAAAAATAGAGCTGGAGGAATCAGGTTCCATGATTGCACACTGTACTACAAAGCTACAGTAATCAAGCCAATGTGGTACTGGCACAAAAACAGAAATATAGGTCAATGGAACAGAATAGAAAGCCCAGAGATAACCCTCCACACCTATGGTTACTTAATCTATGACAAAGGAGGCAAGAAAATACAATGGAGAAAAGACTGTCTCTTCAGTAAGTGATGCTGGAAAACTGAATAGCTGCATGTTAAAGAATGAAATAAGAATGCTCCCTAATAGCACACATAAAAATAAATTCACAATGGAGCAGAGACCTAAATCTAAGGCCAGACACTATAAAAAATCTTAGAGGAAAACATAGGCAGAACACTCTTTGACATAAGTCAGGGCAAGATCTTTTTTGATCACACACCTCCTAGAATAATGATTGGGCTTCCCTGTGGCTCAGATGGTAAAGCATCGGCCTGCAATGCAGGAGACCCAGGTTCGATCCCTGGGTCGGGAAGATCCCCTGGAGAAGGAAATGGCAACCCACTCCAGTACTTTTGCCTGAAAAACTCCATGGAGTGTCGCCTGAGGAGCCTGGTAGGCAACAGTCCTTAGAGTTGCAAAGAGTCGAACACGATTGAGTGACTTCACTTTCAGTTTTTCCCTAGAACAATAAAAATAAACAAAAGGGACCTAATTAAAGTTAAAAACTTTTGAACAGCAAAGAAACCATAAACAACAAGAAAAGGCAGCTTTCAGAATCGGATACAATATTGGCAAACTAAACAACTGACAAGGAATTAATCTCCAGAATATACAAACAGCTCATTCAGCTCAATATTAAAAAAAACAAAGAACCCAATCAAAAAAAATGGATGGAAGACCTAAATAGACATATCTGCAAAGAAAGCACATAGATGACCAACAAACACACAAAAAGACCAATATCTCTAATTATTAGATAAATGCAAATAAAAACTACAATTACGTATCACCTCACATCAGTCAGAATGGCCTCATCAAAAAGTTTACAAACAGTACTGGCGAGGGTATGGAATAAAAGGAACCCTTTTACACTGCTGGTGGGAATGTAAACTGATACAGCTATTATGGAGAAGAGTACGAGGTTTCCTTAAAACACTAAAAACAAAACTACCATATGACCCAGCAATCCCACTCTTGGGCATATATATAGGGAGAAAACAATTATTCCAAAAGATGCATGCACCCCAATGTTCATTGCAGTCTTATTTACGATAGACAGGACATGGAAGCAACCTAAACATTCATCAACAGAGGAATGGATAAAGAATATATGGTACATATATACACTGGAACATTACTCAGCCATAAAAAGAAACAAAACTGTGCCATTTGGAGAGATGTGGATGGACCTAGAGACTGTCAGAAAGAAGTCATAAAGAGAAAAACAAATATATATTAATGCATATGTGGAATCTAGAAAAATGGTACAGATGAACCCATTGGCAAAGCAGGATAGAGACACAGACATAAAGAACAGACATATGGACACCAGGTGGGAAAGGGAGGAGAGGGATAAATTGGGAGATTGGGAATCACATATATACACCACTATGTGTGAAACTGATAACTAATTAGAACCTACTGAATAGCACAGGGAGCTTTATTTGTTGTTCTGTGGTGACCTAAATGGGAAGGAAATCCAAAAAAGAGAGGATATATGTATGCATATAAATGATTCACTTTGCTGTATAACAGAAACTAACACAAATGTGTAAAGCAACTATACTCCAATAATTTGGTTAAAAAAAGAAAAGCAATTACAAACTATGCAAGCATATGAATAACCATATCTCCCAAGAGATTGTACAAGTGACCAACATGTGCATGAAATGATGCTCAATATTACTGCTCATTAGGGAAATGCAAGTCAATACCAAGTCTCAACCATGAGATACCACTACACACCCACTAGGGAGGTATAATCAAGAACACAGGAAATAAAAAGTGTTAGCAAGGACTTGGAAAAAGTGGAATCCTCTTACGCAACTGACTTGCAATAACGCAATCATGGTGGTAAACCCTCTGGCAGGTCCTTAAAAATTCCAACATAGAGTTTCCATATGACCCAACGATTCCCGTCCTTGGTATACACCCAAGAGAAGTGAACACATGTTCACACAAAACATTATCCTCCAATGTTCATAGTACCATTATTCGTAATAGTCAGGAAGTAGAAAAACCTACATGTCCATCAGTTGATCAGTTTACAAGCAAAGCAGTCATGCAATGGAGTGTTATTCATCCATGGAAAGGAATGGAGGGTTGACACACTGCAACATACTCATCCTTGAAGACATTATGCTGCACAAAAGAAGTCATTCACAAAGTAACAGATGCTATACAATTCCATGTATATGAAATGTCCACAACAGGCAAACCCATGAAGTCATAACGTAGATTAGTGCTTTTCAGGTAAAGGAATAATGGGAACTGAAAGTGACTGATAAGAGGTACTGGGTGTCATTTCTGAGGTGATGGAAATATTTTGGAATGAGATAGTGGCAATGTTTGAACAACACTGCACATATACTAAAAACCAGTGAATGATGAAAGAGGAGAGTGAAAAAGTTGGCTTAAAGCTCAACATTCAGAAAATGAAGATCATGGCATCGGGTCCCATTACTTCATGGGAAATAGATGGGGAAACAGTGGAAACAGTGTCAGACTTTATTTTTTTGGGGCTCCAAAATCACCGCAGATTGTGACTGCAGCCATGAAATTAAAAGATGCTTACTCCTTGGAAGGAAAGTTATGACCAACCTAGATAGCATATTGAAAAGTAGAGACATTACTTTGCCAACAAAGGTCCATCTAGTTAAGACTATGGTTTTTCCAGTGGTCATGTATGGATGTGAGAGTTGGACTGTGAAGAAAACTGAGCACTGAAGAATTGATGTTTTTGAACTGTGGTGTTGGAGAAGACTCTTGAGAGTCCCTTGGACTGCAGGGAGATCCAACCAGTCCATTTTAAAGGAGATCAGCCCTGGGTGTTCTTTGGAAGGAATGATGCTAAAGCTGAAACTCCAGTACTTTGGCCACCTCATGCAAAGAGTTGACTCATTGGAAAAGACTCTGATGCTGGGAGGGACTGGGGGCAAGACGAGAAGGGGACGACAGAGGATGAGATGGCTGGATGGCATCACTGACTCGATGGACGTGAGTCTGAGTGAACTCTGGGAGTTGGTGATGGACAGGGAGGCCTGGCATGCTGCGATTCATGGGGTCGCAAAGAGTCGGACATGACTGAGCGACTGAATTGACTGAAAAGTATATTACATACTGAGTTGTGCATTTTAAAATGTTGAAATTTTAGGTATTAAATTACATCTGAACAAAAACTGTAAAATAAAATAATAAACATTATCAAACTAGAAAAGACTATAATGAAGTATCACTTCACACTGGTCAGAATGGCCATTAACAAAATGTCTACAAACAATAAATGCTGAAGAGAATGAGGACAAAAGGGAACCCTTCTACACTTTTGGTGGGAATGTAACTTGGTACAAGTATTATAAAGAACAGTATGGAGGTCCTTCAAAAACTAGAAATAGAACTACTGTATGATCCAAAAATACCAATCCTGTACATACATTCAGAAAAAATCATACTTTGAAAAGATACAGGCACCCCAATGTTCATTGCAGCACTATTTACAATAGCCAAAACATTAAAGCAACCTAAATGTCCATCAACAGAAGAATAGATAAAGAAGATGCGATACATACATACAATGGAATATTACTCAACCACAAAAAAAGAATGAACTAATCAACAAGGATCTACTGTTATAGCACAGGGAACTCTAATCAATAATCTGTAATAACCTATATGGGAAAAGAATACAAAAAGAATGGATAAGTGTATATGCATCGCTGCATATATATATGCATATATATATGCATCGCTGGGGCTTCCCTCATGGCTCAGACAGTAAAGAATCCACCTGCAATGTGGGAGACCCAGGTTCAGCTCCTGGGTTGGGAAGATCCCCTGGAGGAGGGCATGGCAACCCACTCCAGTGTTCTTGCCTGAAGAATCCCCATGGACAGAGGAGCCTGGTGGGCTACAGTCCATGGAGTAGCAAAGAGTTGCACACGACTGAGCGACTAAGCACAGCACTTATGTATAGCTGAATCACTTTGCTGAACACTGAAGCTAACAACATTGTAAATCAATTATACTTTAATATAAAATAATTAAATTTAAAAAATGGGACGCCCAAGCCACCTCGAGAAACAGGTGCATAAGTCAATAGTCCCTTCTGAGCCCACGTTGGAGTCATTCCTATTCAGGGACCAGACACGAAAGTTGAAAGTCTTCAGTTCCCAGTAATGGAGCAACTCAAACATCTAACTCTTCCCAACTAGGCCCCACATATCATAGAGCAGACAGACCATCCCCAGTATGACCTTGGTTCTTGAACCACAGAATACATGAGCATGATAAAACAATGGGTGGCTTATGTGACTAAGTTTCAGGGTGATTTATTATCACATAGACACACAGAAGAGTCTTTTCCCAGATTTTCTTAAGCTAGAATTATAGTTCCATTTGTCAATACTGGTCTTCCTCCCGTATTTCAGTGGCCTCGCTTCAAAGTCTTCTGAGTCGCCCAGCATTAGAAGGAGCTGGGATCTGAACCCAGAAGTCTTCCTTTGGAGCAGGGCTGCTGACCCTCACACACTACAAGCAAATCATTTCATTTCTTTGGATCAGTTTCCTCTTCTGAAATGGTGAGCCAAGCCTGCTTTGCAGGACGGCCATGAGAATCATATGATACCATGGACATAAAACTGCTTTCAAGGAATTTAGATTTCAGATCTATGGCAAAAGACCTGGGGCAGAGGGTAGTTTTAATCTTCCTGGAGTTCCAGTCTTAGAAAGAAGCATATCTGCCCACACAAATCGACAGTGCTGATGCCACGGCCACCAGAAGAGCAAGCAGGCTCCTCACCGCACACTGGGAGCTCCTGAAAGGTCTGCATGTGTGCGTACACATGTGCAATTGAATACCGGACCAGCCTGGTGATTCTGAAACAACTCAAGTGTCTGACTTGAAAGCGGGTGACGGTACTTGGAACCAGGGCCATGAAATGCAAGTACATTGCAAATCACTCAGTCGTGCTGTCAAGGGAATCGTAGTCACCATATATATTTTCTTAAATGTAGTTTCCCAGCAAACCTTTCATAAAATTCACGACTGTGACTGACCCCTGCTGCATGCTTGCCTCCACAGCTTCCCCTTTCCCCTCCAGTATAAGACACTTGTGGCTGATTGGCTGCTGAATTGCCATTACCAGCACCCTTCTCCCTTTCTACCTCCTTGCAGATGTCCTCAAAATCGATGCTTGCCATCCCAGCTTCCCATGCAGCTGGGGTAGCCAGTGTCTG
Organism: Bos taurus; assembly: GCF_002263795.3. Taxonomy (NCBI): domain Eukaryota; kingdom Metazoa; phylum Chordata; class Mammalia; order Artiodactyla; family Bovidae; genus Bos; species Bos taurus. The sequence goes on from NC_037355.1 coordinate 32,576,798, forward strand.
TGAGGACTAAGCAGCAGTCATTTGGGAAAGGTCATTTGTAAAACATTTTTCTTTTCCGCTACAAGGATACATAAAGTCACAGAAAGCCAGCACAGGCTTTCTCATTTACCCTTCCTCCTGCCTTGAATGCATAATGGATGCAGCTTCAGCAGCCTCCATGGAACAATGAGGGAGACCCCAAAAGTGGCATCTGCTCTGATTCCTTTGAACCAACCACCTTTCTTTGGGGGGGGGGGGGCGGGGGCGGAAAGTCCCAATTCGTGTAAGCCACTGGGGCTATATTTTCTTTTACTGGCAGATGCAGAAAGTTCTAATATAAAACGTATGTCATGAGCAACTGAAGCCTTGTCCTGTGTAAGCAGGTAGCTTTCCCTTCCCTGACCTTTACAATGAAGGTAAAAACAAAAGCCCATGAGTGTAAAGTCACACTAAGAGACCATGGGTTTCTCTGTGTCTACTGGTCCAGGACCTCACAAACAGTCCCTCCCGTAAAGTCTTGCCACTCTGCTTAGACCACTGCCAAAGCCTCCCTGGGTTTCTTTGGTTCCTAATTCCGGTGCCCTGCCATCCTCTACACTGAAGCCACAGGGGTCTTCCCAAAAGCAAATGTCCATCCATGTACTCCTGCAGAAGGCAGCATGCCAGTGCTTGCTCAGAAACGCCTGAACTTCCCCGCTCTGCTGAGAAGACTCGCCCTGACCTGGCCTCTGTGTCCCTCTCCAGCTTCTGCTTCAGCCACTTTCTCTGCAGTTTCCCCCTCTATTCTTAGCTCTTCAAACTCTCAGCTTGAATTTCAAAGCCCCTTCTCTGACTATTCTAATCCCTCTGCCTGGGTAACTCAGTCTCACCCAGACTTCCTTGCATACACACACACTCTCTCTCACTCTCACACACTTTCACACTCTCACTCTCTTTTTCACACACACTCTCTCACACACTCTCACACTCTTTCACACTCATACTCTCTTTCACACACACTGTCTCTCTCTCTCTCACTCTCACACTGTCTTTCACACACTCTCACACAATCTCACTCTTTCATATTCTTTCTCATACTCTCTCTCACACACACTCTCTCTCACACACACACACTCTCACATTCTCTTTCTCACAGTCTCTCTCTCATACTCTCACTCTTTCAGACTGTCTTTCTCATACTCTCTCTCACACCCATTCTCTCTCACACAAAATCTCACACAAACTGTCTCTCTCTCACACACACACTCTTTCTCATACTCTCTCTCATATTCTCTTTCTCATACTCTCTCTCACACTCATACTCTCTCACACACACACTCTCTCACACTCTCTTTCTCACAGTCTCTCACACACTCTCACACTCTCACTCTTTCACACTCTTTTTCTCATACTCTCTCTCACTCTCACTCTCTCACACACTCTTTCACACTCTCACACTCTTACTCTTTCACACACTTTCTCATACTCTCACACTCATTCTCTCTCACACACACACACTCTCACACACATACTCTCTAACAGTCTCTCTCTCACACACTCTCACACTCTCTCTTTTTCCCACACTCTCTCTCACACACTCTCACTCTTTCACAGTCTCTCTCTCACACACTCTCACTCTCACACACACTCTGTCTCATGAGCTCTCTCCATAGCACCCTAACACCAGTACTTGGAGCAGCAAACACAGAATACAAGCAAATACCTTTCCCACAAGATGGTAAGCCTCCTAAGGGCAAGGCCTGCATGTATCTTGTTCTCTCTTGTGGTATCATCAGAGGTATTCTGATCAACTCCTATGCACCCCACTGGTGTGGGATGATTCCTTCATTCTAAACAGTAGGTGGCTAAACACACACCACCAGATGCCAGACAGATCACTAGCTGCATGTACTCACAGAGAAGAGGAAGAGGACGCCGTAAGCCAGGTAGGACCATGCAAGGACTGTACTTGGGAGTACAGAGAGCCAGCCACCACCCTAGGAGTCAGGCTTTGTGGTGAAGAGAGTGCGGTAACCCTTTGTTCACATGGAGGGATGTGATTGGCTTGTTTGTATAATTTCACGATTTGACAGGGAGGTGAAACTCATTAGGCTGAAGACCAGGTGAGGCACAGCTGATTCTGCTGATTGGGGAACTTTCCAGGGAGGGAGGCTTTCCTGCTGGGCTGGGGTGGAGCAGAGGGAGGGCATATATACAGGAACAGGGAAACTCACAGCTAGGCATTGAGGAGCAATGAACCTCAACACTATTAAGGTATCCCTTGACATTTTACATTTTATAATACAGAAGAGAGTAGAGGGGAAGAGAGCAAAGGAGAGAGGAGGAAAATTTCTTTTTATAGTCTGGCCTGCTGCTGCTGCTAAGTTGCTTTAGTTGTGTCCAACTCTGTGCGACCCCATAGATGGCAGCCCACCAGGCTCCCCTGTCCCTGGGATTCTCCAGGCAAGAACACTGGAGTGGGTTGCCATTTCCTTCTCCAATGCATGAAAGTGAAAAGTGAAAGTGAAGTCGCTCAGTCGTGCCCAACTCTTAGCGACCCCATGGACTGCAGCCCACCAGGCTCCTCCATCCATGGGATTTTCCAGGCAAGAGTACTGGAGTGGGGTGCCATCGCCTTCTCTGAGTCTGGCCTGACTTGATTCCTATTTTAAGATCAAAAGTTAGACAGGGTGACTTTTCAATTGCCACCTGGAGTAGTTATTGATTGGTTGATCCCAACCCCAGTCCCAACCTCCTTTTTCTTTGTCTATTTCCCAACCAGGTCTGGTCATGGGTCAAAGTGCTGGTCAATGGGACACGTGTAGAATCATGCTGTGGGATTTCTGGGAAAGTTTCTGCTGCTTGATTTAGGAATGTCTTCTTCTCCTTATTCCTCCTACTTAGTTTCTGCTGGAATGTAGATATGATGGCGAGAGCAATAGCAGCCAACTTGTAGCCATGAGAAATAACCAGGAGAATCATAAGGATGTGCAGTATCTCAAATAATTTACTTTTTATTCATTACTTCTCAGGAAGTTTTTGTGTAACTGGGTTTTACTTTTTTCCATTTAGGGTTTAATTATAAATATTTTTTTTATGCCACTAAATAGTCTTTCTAAGTGTCAGTTAAATTGTCCACATGGCAAGAATGAAAATAGGAAGTGAGAAAGAGAGTCATCAGTAGGGAAAGCAGCAAAGCGCAAATTATGTTATGTGGTTGCAATCCACAATGAAGCCACGGACACCGAGTCGACACAAGGCACCCGTTGCAGGATGCCTGCCTACAATCGTGGGAATGGATACAAGAGAACTAAGGGACCCTTTTCAGCTAGATAACCCTACTTTTCACTTTTCCTAGTTATTTTTCCAACTTTTGTGTAATTTAAAACTATTTCTACATGAAAAAATAAATTTTAAAAATTGCTCTTACTGAAGTTGGTGGGGGTAGAGGTGGAATTGCCCTATATTTTCTGTCCAGGTGGCTTGGTGGTAAAGAATCCGCCTGCCAATGCAGGAGACACAGGAGACTTGGGCTCAATCCCTGGGTCAGAAAGATCCCTGGGAGGAGGAAATGGCAACCCACTCCAGGATTCTTGCCTTGAAAACCCCATGGACAGAAGAGCCTGGAAGGCTATAATCTATGGAGTCATAAAGAGTAGGACACAACTTAAAGACTAAACACCACACAGACACCACCACCACCTCTGTCCCTTTCTTCCTGCCCCCAGTGGCAGCCATTGAGAAGGCTCAGTGGATGTCAAGGGATCATAGACTAGCCCACATCATTCCTCTGAGCAAAGCCAGGTAAGGGCAATTCACAGTCTTCTGAGAATCTGAGGAAATCTACTAACCCTCTTCTTAGAGATTAAAAAAAAAAAAAAGAAATGCCGACATAAAACTGCTCACAATTTCAGAGGGTTAGAATCTCACCTTAAAAACTGTAACACTGAAATTCAGGGGCCATAATTGCCACTTTCTCATCTCTTTCTGCCTCTTTCCTGCTACTCTTTCTCTCCTACTCTTATCAGTTCACTCCTTACAATTATATTCTTGGATCCCAGCCTATGACTAAACATCCAGATAAGCCAACGGCTTCAGGAAGTGCAGAGGCAGAGTCCTATGGCACACTTTCTTCCTACCAAGGAGACTTGAAGTTGTTTATATCCAACAAGAGTTAACAATTAGAGATGAAGAAATTCGGTAAACATTTCTGCGGGTGGTCCCCAACTATGTTGAGCACCGCATAATCCACAAGGGAACTCTGTCCCCATCCAGGTGTGATAAACCAGTGCCTTCACACAACTTCCCCTTCAGAGTCTTCATGCTCTGGGGGACTCTCCAACTGTAGAATGTGCCCCCTCTCTTTGGAATAGACATCAGGAACTCATCTCTTCCTCTCCTTTCTGGACTTCATTCTGCTTTTCCCTGCAAGGATTCTAATCATCTTCCATCAGGCCTCACTCTAACTTTTCCCTGCACTGAAGTGAGTTTTTTTCCTGCACTGATCTTCATCCGGACTCAAATCTCTAGCTCCTAATTTGCTCTGGGCTCCTGTGCAACTATACTTCTCCATGGGCAAAGTCAAAGGCAGAGATTCATGGAATAACAGGCAAAGGAAGAACGACTACCAAGTGAATGAAAAAGCCAAGACCTAAACTTGATAGAACAGACAATAAGTACTGATGATTTCAGAGGAAAACATAATTAACCAGGACTGTGTAAAACAGGGTAAGTGTCACAGTGATGCCTGGATTTAGGTAGAGAGCCTTGAAGCTACTACATCTGTAAAGCTTACCTTGTGTTAGGAAACAACAACCCACTTCAGTATTCTTGCCTGGGAAATCCCATGGACAGAGGAGCCTGGCAGGATGCCGTCCATGGGGTTGCAAGAGTTGTACACAACTTAATAACTAAACCACCTTTACCACCACCACCGAATATCGCACTACACAAGCTCTTTTAATCCTCACAGTATCTCAAGGGACGAATTACCATGCTAATTTTGCATATGAGGAAACTGAAGCTCAGAGATAGTAAGGAACGTAGTTTCACAGAGCTGCGATTTGAACCTTGGCACATAGGAACTGCTCTACCAGTGTTTGTTAAATGAGTGAATAGAAGGAATAAATGAAACAGTCATGTGAGGATGAGAAAGCTCACATCTTGTAATGTGGATTACACATCCATGGTGGAGGGGGGGGAGTTTAAATGGAGGAAGTGGTTGTTCAGCTACTGGATCACTGATATTTACTGAGCGCTTACTATGTGCTAAGTGCTTTAACACACTTCAGGATAATCCTCTGGAAGTCAGCAGAAATATACTGAGCACGAGACATTCTGGCTGGCCCTGTATTGTGCCCTGAGGATGGCAAATTATTCTCAGGCATCCTCAGCCCAAATGTAGAAGAAAGATGTGTAAAATGCTTCACACCACAGATAAGGCTATCTGGGGGTTTAATTTACCTACTCTCTTCTCACCCTCCTCAACCACGAGCAATCCATCAGGAGTTAGGTTTCTTTGGCTGTAGGGGTGTTAGGGTGATCCATGGGCTCTGAAAATAGTTGGAATCCACCCCCCTTTCCCAGTTCTCACAAACTCCTTGTAATAGACTCCATATAGCATGAGCAATTTACAGTATAATGAATTTGTTTTATTCCGGTTCAGTCTGGGCACCGCGGCCCCCGGCTGCCTTCCTATTGTTTTATTTACTCCTCAGCCACTCTCATCTTTGCAGCTATTCCCTTTAGCTCTCCTGTTTCTGTAAGGTCATTCTAAGGACAGGATGTTGCAGTGGGCAAGATGAGTTGTGAACAAGTGCAAGCTGGGTGTGTGTTGGTGATTCTCTCTTTTTGGGGGCTCTCTGAAATCTTGTCCATAAAGAAAAAACATCACATGCTCAAGATTTAAAGCCCAAATTCCGATTCTGAGGTTGGTGTCATTCAGATGAATGCCCCTGAGCCCAGGCACAACAGAGCAGTTACTGGGAGAGATACGGTGATTCAGTGTCACACCTCAGTGAGCTGTAACTCACCAGGGGTGGGGGAGACATTTCTGTAACTACTAAAATGTGTAAGGCCAGCCTCAGCCCTATATATCGCGGTTTTCCACAATGGCTGTTTCCTGGAGAATCCATCTCTTTCACCACAGGGTGCTAGGAGCATTGAGAATTAGTCAGTTTGCAATACTGGCCTTGTTAACACTTGTGGCAGGACATTAATACAGGATAATAGTCCTCGCATGGGTGTTAAATATTTGCAGTGTTAGGGCAACAACTTCGAATCTCAACTCACTACGTTTAATTAATGGTAATGTTGATGGTGTCACCAAGGAAGACGGACTTCTCAGCCTTCTTGTTCAGACAGTACAAACACTCCCGTACTAAATGCTTCATTTATATGTGAATGCTAAGTAAGATTAGCTTCTAATTCTTTCTGGCACATGCTCTTTAGCGCCAGAGCCTTTAAGTCACAGCGGTCAAAGGGTAATGCATCATAACAGGTTACAACATCCCCAAGGACTTCTTGATTGACATAAAAAAATTTTTTTCCTCCAACTGATTGACACGATGGCAGGTGTGAAGTGATGGCCAAGCTTCTAGACGTCCGTTAAAAGATCTCAAATCAAGGAGAATGTGACTTCAATAATTAGCTTCCACATTTGAGGGTTGAGACCAGCTGGGCTGTACAGAGCATTCTTTTAGGAGTTAGGATACCTCAGGAATGGTGGGACAGTCTTTCAGTGGAGTCTCTCAGTGCCAACAACTTGAGAAAAATTTCCAAAATTTCTGGAGTAGGTGTTTTTCTGGATTTTTTTTTTTTTTTTTTACTTTTCTGGAGGATCATAAATTGTAGTAAAGCAACAGGATGATCTTGAGCTAGAAGTAGGAAATTTGCCAATAAGAAGAATTTGCCTTTGTCTTTGCAGAAACCTTGTGCAAACAGACGGGAAATGTGTTTACCTTCAAATATTAGAGCATGTATTTCAGCCACTCATTGGGAAAGTGAGCAGGTGTTGGGTCTTAGGAACTGTAACATACTGTAACCAAACGGGTATATTTGGGAACAGTTGAAGGACTGGCACCTCACTGTGTTCGAAAGCTCTGTGTGCCAGGATGACAACATTCCCTTGACCTTCCACAGCTGGTCTCCCATTCTCCTGCAACTTGATCTGCATCACTGCTTTGGTTTGGAGAGAAGGTCTTCAAATTTATGTTTGTTCACTGGAAGGTGGGAAGTTTTGGAGGCAAGAAATCCATGGATTTGAAATCTGCTCTCCTCTCAAAAACTCCTGGGGAACAAGGACCTGGCTTTTCCTGATGTCTGAGACAAATTAGCCAATAAGAGGAAGGAAATAATACTAAGTAAAGATGATTCAAACATCCTGGAAAGGCAAACCATTATTATTATTATTTTGCTTAAAAATTAAATCTAGGGATACCTGTTTAATGTGTGCAATTGAGTTAATAGTTCTTAGTCTTCTTGCTTTCAGGTTCTCTATCCAACTAGACCAAATAAAAATTCAGTGTTTCCTATGCATGCTGATGCTATAATCAAAAGAACAAAGGCTTTTCAAGGAGTTCAGTTTGTAATCAAAGAGTAAGATATAATACATATACCAAATAATGAATCCTTAGTGCTTAAAGCACTTGGAATCTGCATTCACCAAGGGGTGTGGAAGTACAAAGAAGGAAAGGATTAACTCCTCTGGGAAGAGAGAGTTGATCTACAGACTCCAGGAAAGCTTAACAGAAAAGCTGATATTTAAGCTGAGCTTGAAAAATGACCATGATTGTGCCAGGTAGGGAACATAATGGGAAAGTGGGAAATTTCCAACAGCATGCCCAAAGGGGTGCCACAATATCATCTTCACCCAGCAGGATGTGCCAGCAAGGCAGAGAGGAGAGCAGCAGCAAAGCCTCTAAGGGCATATCCATTCACTCAGGAATTGGTTGTTGAGAATCTTCTATGTTCCAAGCACTGAACTATGCAATAAACACTTTCGTGATGCTGTTTTAAAAAAGAGAGAGAGAAACCTCAATTAAGTAGAATCAGGAGACCAGAGGGGAAGCCCAGCAGGAAGAAGAAAGACTCCTCTTTTTTCATGGCAGGCACTCGGTTGATGAAAAGCTATGAACTCTTTTACTCTGGTCCCCTCAACTTCCTCCTTCCCTCTATAAAAGAGTTCTCCTTTTCTTGCCCTGCCAAAGACTTGGATGTGGCTCACCGTGGCTCACCATGGTTGCAGATGCCAAATTGTAATTATTTGCTGATCCCCAATGTATCCATCTTTATTGGAGCAATATCTGGCAGTCTATTTGCTTTAAGTTAACATCTTGGTGGCCTGTATAAGGAACAGAGAAGAACCTCAAAGGCTCCAGGCTGGTGAGCTAACAGGTACAATATCCACAAGTGAGCCCATTGTCACTCACTGCTTTTCTTACCAACCCTGAAGTTTGAAGATATGTCTTTCTTCAGAATCCCAGTTCATTTCCTCTTTGCATTTGAAGCTCTCCAGACTTCTTTTAGGATCTATTTTAAGGTCTTTCTGGTTAAGGTCTTGTTCTGTATGCAATATTCATTTGGCACATCAGTCTGATTTCAAAATAAAAAAATTTTTTTTCAATGGAAGCTGAGAAGCCATCAGTCCATTCCTTTAGAACAGAGGTTGTTGTCTGGAACCTGGCTGAAAAAGTCTTTGACCTGGCTTCTCCAGGACCAAGCTATTTCCTCAGAACTGGCTGTTGTTAGCTTGCAGACTGAGTTGCAAGCTGTTGGTATTGAGCTGTTTGTGCTGTAAGCTGTAACCCTAACCCTATTTGAAAGTTGTTCTTTTACTCTAGAGAGAAATTTCTGAAAAATGGAATTTTAATTATATAAATACTTTCAGGGCAACTCTCCTATAGAGACTCTGACTTCTGTGTTGGCTCAGTGATAAAGAATCTACCTGCCAAAGCAAGATACACAGGTTCGATCTCTGGTCCAGGAAGATCCCACATGCTGGAGAGCAACCAACCCTGTGCACCCCGCTACTGAGCCTGTGCTCTAGAGCCCAGGGACTGCGATTATGGAGCCCACAGGCCACAACTGCTGAAGCCTGTGCGCCCTAGAGCCTGTGCTCCGAGACAAAAGGAGCCACCGCGATGAGAAGCTTGAGCTCCGCAACTAGAGTAGCCCCACTCACAGTAACTAGAGAGAAGCCCACGCAGCAACAAGGATCCAGCACAGCCCAAAATAAACAAATTGCAGTCCTGGGCTTCCCTGGTGGTCCAGTGATTAAGAATTTTCCTTGCAATTCAGGGGACACTGGTTCCATCTCTGGTCCGGGAAGATCCCACACGCCATGGCGCAACTAAGCCCCTGCACCCCAACTACAGAAAGCCTGTGTGCAACAGCAAAGACCCAGCACGGCCAAAAATAAGCATAAACAAATAAATAAAACTGTGTTAAAAAAATCTTTAAAACTGCAGTTCTTCCTCAGGTGCAGTTCCAAATAAACGGACCAACCTGAACAACAACAATTTAGAATATCAATGAACATTATGGGGAACTTCTGAAATTCCCAACCTTTATTTTCTTAAAACCAAATTGGATTACAATAATTTAAAAATTTCCAGAACAGAGTGGAATGCCTATTTTAATTGATAGTTTGAGGATTCCCAACATTATCAAGAGCCTAAAATTACCTCTCTATAGAGTAAGATTTTAAGGTTAACTGAAGCAAACAAACAATTAAAGAAAAATAAAATGCCTCCTGAAGCCCCGGACTCCTCTTCTTGGCTTCTGCGTCTCAGGTTCTGCCTCCAGCACCATCTGGTATCTCTCCTGGGCCCCCATAGCCAGGCTCTACCTCTGGAACCATCTTCATCTTCCCTGCCTATGCATCCTCTATACCCTAAATTCCCCTGGACTAATTTTCTCATCAGAACTTCCCCTTTCCTCTGAAATTGTCCCCACTCGCTCTTCCTTTGATCTTGTTAGACCCTATCCCTTTAAAAATAAGCCTTCAGGAAAAAGAGAACCCTCTTGCACTATTGGTGGGAATATAAATTGATACAGCCACTATAGAGAATAGTATGGAGATGCCTTTAAAAACTAAAAGTAGAACTACTGTATGATCTAGTAATCCCACTCCTGGGCATATACTCTGAGAAAACCATAATTCGAAAGGAAACATATACCCCAAAGATTCATTGTAGCACTATTTACGACAGCCAAGACATGGAGGCAAACTAAATGTCCATCAACAGATGAAGGAATAAAGATGTGGTGTATGTGCGTGTGTGTGTGTGTGTGTATAATATACATAGGAATGAAATTGGGTCATTTGTTGAGACATGGATGGATCTAGAGTCTGTCATACAGAGTAAAGCAAGTCAGGTAGAGAAGGTCCATCTAGTCAAGGCTATGGTTTTTCCAGTGGTCATGTATGGATGTGAGAGTTAGACTGTGAAGAAAGCTGAGTGCTGAAGAATTGATGCTTTTGAACTGTGGTGTTGGAGAAGACTCTTGAGAGTCCCTTGGACTGCAAGAAGATCCAACCAGTCCATTCTGAAGGAGATCAGCCCTGGGATTTCTTTGGAAGGAATGATGCTAAAGCTGAAACTCCAGTACTGTGGCCACCTCATGCGAAAAGTTGACTCATTGGAAAAGACTCTGATGCTGGAAGGGATTGGGGGCAGGAGGAGAAGGGGACGACAGAGGATGAGATGGCATCACTGACTCAATGGACGTGAGTCTGGGTGAACTCTGGGAGTTGGTGATGGACAGGGAGGCCTGGCGTGCTGCGATTCATGGGTGCAAAGAGTCAGACACAACTGAGTGACTGAACTGAACTGATGCATAAATGTGGAATCTATTTTTAAAAAAAGGTACAGATGAACCTATTTGCAGGGCAGAAAAAGAGACACAGATGTAGATAAGGGCCCTGTGGCCGCAGAGGGGGAAGGAGAGGGTGGGGTGAATTGGGAAGGTGGCACTGACATGTATACACTGCCGTGTGTGAAACAGCCAGCTAGTGGGAAGCTGCTGCAGAGCACAGGGAGCTCAGCTCAGTGACGACCCAGAGAGGCGGAAGCGAGGTCCTACAAGGAGGGGATCTATGAACACATATAGCTGATTCACTTTATTGTACAGCAGAATCTAACACAACACTGTGAAACAATTATAGTCCAATTTAAAAAAGCCTTCTGAGGATCTAGAAGCTAAACCCTTTATTTTTTATATTCCTTGCATTGAAGCTGAATGCGGAGCCATAGTCAAAGATTTTCCCAAAGTAACTGAATATTTTCATAGATTTGTTTAGGGACTTAATATAGTCATTCAAACTTATCAACCTAGTCTCTCTGAATTATACTGGCTAGCTCATGTGCTTATTGATGAAGGCAGGGATCAGCGTTGGATGAAAATCACTGGGGAAGTCCTGGAAGATCACTAGAATTTTGACTGTTTAGCTTACTAACTTCCGTCACCAAGCCCAGGCAATTGCTAGGAGACTTCATCAAGCAGTTCCTAGAATTGTCTACAGCCTGTTGTTGGAAGAGAATTCAGGCTTGCACACAAATATTGTATGAACCTGTTCATGACTATTATAATACAGCTGTAGACAATTTTTAAAGAAAACTCTGGTCTTCCTTCAGGTGTTGATTCTACCTGCATAGCTTTCAACCTATGCTTATTATTGGGCTGAACTGAGACATTCTCTTCCATTAAAAAGAACCGGGATGGAATTGTAAACCATGTCCATTCAAGATTTTACTTAGTTTGGCAAACCAGCTCTCTCCCATTCTAGATGGGTCACCCAAATGGAAGATCACCAACATTCTGGGGTTTTCAACTCTAGCAGATGAAGCTTCCCAAATAGAACCAAACCCTTATAATTTCTGCTATTATTGCAAAGAACCAGGACATTGGAAAAGAGAGTGTTACAAATTTTAGTGTTTCAGGCGACTTCACTCCTCTAACCATTAAAAATAAAAAAAAAAACATGTTATTTTATAATAGAGTATAGCTTATTAACCGGAGAAGGCAATGGCACCCCACTCCAGTACTCTTGCTTGGAGAATCCCATGGACGGAGGAGCCTGGTAGGCTGCAATCCATGGGGTCGCTAAGAGTCAGACATGACTGAGCGACTTCACTTTCACTTTTCACTTTCATGCATTGGAGAAGGAAATGGCAACCCACTCCAGTGTTCTTGCCTGGAGACTCCCAGGGACGGGGGAGCCTGGTGGGCTGCCGTCTATGGGGTCGCACAGAGTCGGACACGACTTAAGTGACTTAGCATAGCATATTAACAATATTGTGATAGTTTTAGGTAGACAGCAGAGTGAGTTAGCCATAAATAAATATACTTGTATCCATTCTCCCCTAATCTCCCTTCCCATCCAGGCTGCCACATAATATTGAGCAGAGGTCCCTGTGCTATGCAGTAGGTCCTTGTTGCCTACCCATTTTAAATCCTAATCAGCCTTTCCAACATCCCCTCAATTCTAATGCTAGGATTCTGAGGAAGTACAGGGCTCCTCTCGATCCTTCCTCTTGATTGGTTTGGGGGAACACTTCTCCAGTATGGGGGTGAGTCTATTCCAGTCCTAACTGACACCAGAGCCACATACTTGGTGCTCAGCTCCACTATTATAAAGCAGTTCCTGCCTTTGAGTTCAAAAACAGTTCAAATGGTGGGATTTCTATTGCGCTTCAAGAGGTTCCTGTCTTTGAGCCTATCCCATTTTGTTTAGATCCTTTAAGAGATACACAACTTTTTCTCTTTCATTCTTCAGCGCCCATGAATTTATTAAGCTGAGATCTCTTAGAGAAGTACCATGCGAGACTTTCTTTCTCTTAAAAGAGGAAACTATTCCAGAACTTGGTGGCCTGCAATGCAGGAGACCTGGGCTCGATTCCCTGGAGAAGGGAATGGCTACTCAATTCAGTACTCTTGCCTGGAAAATTCCATAGACAGAGAATCCTGGTGGGCTGTAGTCCATGGGGTCACAAAGAGTTGGACACAACTGACCAACCACATGAATTAAATGACCCTTTGACATCTTTTATTTGTTCCAACTTGGACGGTACTAGAGCTAATTCTGAAAACACTGACAATTTGTCCCTTCTCGAATCAAATACCACATTCCTTAAGGGCAAAATCTCCAACAGACATTGGCAAAATTCACAGTGTGACTCCCATCACAATTCAAATTAGATCCCTCAAACCTTCTTCCTAGGATTAATCAATAGCCAGTGAGTAAAGAAGCCTTCAAGGCATAAGGTCCCTAACAGGAGACTACAAGGCTCAAGGTCTCATTTTCCCTTGTAACACCCTATTTTACTGGTCAGAACACCGGCGGCCAAGGGTGGAGGTCTGTCAAGGATCTCTGAGTGCTAAGCCACACTGTCGTCCTGGACACCCTGCTGTCTCTTACACTCCTGTGTCACGGGCGTCCATTCCCGCTGGAAGTACATTTTTTACTATAAATGATCTATGCAATGCATTCTTTAATATTCCAGTTGATGCAGCTCAAAAATACCTTTTGCCTTCATTTGAGAGAAAAAAATTCATCTGGATAGTAATGCCTCAGGGTTTTACTGAGAGTCCTTTGTATTTCTCACAAATCCTGAAGGCTGATCGGGACAATATAAAGCTCCCTAGAGGCTCTATTTTGTTGCTATATGTGGATGATTTGCTTCTTTGCTCTCCTCAAGCCTCCTCACAGGAAGATAGTGTCCACTTGTTAAAACTTTTCACCTTAGAGAGAGATAGTCACCAAAGAAAATTTTCAGTCTGGGTTAATGCTGGTTTGATATTTAGGGCATCTGCCATCAGAGTTAGAGATACATCTAGATCCAGATAGTCTTCATGATGTCTCAAGTTTTCCAAAATCCACAACTGAATGTCAACTATGAAGTTTTCCTGGGCTATTTGGTTACTGCCAAAATTTGATTCCAAATTTCTCTCTTATGGCCAAAATTTGTTATGTTTTTACTAAACAATAACAATGATAACAACCATGACAAGCTATGACAAACAGTGTGTTGAAAAACAGAGACATCACTTTGCCGAAAAGGTCCGTATAATCAAGGCTATGGTCTTTCCAGAGGTCACCTATGGTTGTGAGAGCTGGACCATAAATAAAGCAGAGCACCAAAGAATTGATGCCTTTGAACTATGGTGCTAGAGAAGACTCTTGAGAGTCCCTTGGACAGTAAGGAGATCAAATCAGTCAGTATTACAGGAAATCAACCCTGAATACTCATTGGAAGGACTGATGCTGAAGCTGAAGTTCCAATATTTTGGTCATCTGATGCAAAGAGACAACTCATTGGAGAGACCCTGATACTGGGGAAGATTGAGGGCAGGAGAAGAGGGCATCAGAGGATAAGATGGCTGGATGGCATTACTGATGTAATGGACATGAACCTGGGAAAACCAGGGGATGGTGAGGGACAGGGAGGCCTTGCATGTTGCAGTTGGGGTTGTGAAAAGTCTGACATGACTGGGCGACTAGGCAACAACCCTGACCCACTGTGATGGGGAAGACTGGACAACATAGCTTTCTAGGCCTTAAAAGAGGATTTGATGAACCCACCTGCTCTTGGGCATGGCAATTATCAGATTCCTTTTTTCCTTTTGTATATGAAAAAGGATGGAAAAGCTCTCATGGTACTCACCTAAAAACACGGGGACCACCATCAACCCATTTGCTTTTGTAGTCAGGACCTGGACTCTGTGGCACTGGGACACTGCCCTTGCCATAGAACCATTATGGCCAGTGCCCTTTTGATTAAGACCTCCAAGAAATTGTGGTGGGATCCCCTTTAACCATGTTGTACCTCATGTAGTAGAAGCCCTCCTGAATTCTCATCACACTCAACATCTCTCAGTCAGCCCCCTCATTACCTATGAAATCCTTTTGTCAACTGCTCCTCACATAATCCTTTTCTACTATAGTATCATTAACCATGTTAGTCTTCTCCCCTCCAACACTAACTTCCTCATGACTGCTTACCACTGTCAGATCACCTCCTGACTCCTCGTGATGACCTACAGGAAGTTCCTCTGAGTAAACTGGCTTCTCCTGGTTCACTGATGGTTCTTATTGAAAAGGTGACAATTGCAAATATTGTACCAGGTATGCAATCGCAACTTCTTTCGATGCTGTTAGGCAGCATCTGTACCTATGGCTGTGCTGTGCCGAATCACTCGGTCATGTCTGACTCTTTGCTACCTCATGGACTGTAGCCTGCCACACACTTCTGTCCATAATTCTCCAGGTGTGAATACTGGAGTGAGTTTCCATGCCCTCTTCCAGAGGATCTTCCCAACCCAGGCATCGAACCCAGATCTCCCACATTACAGGCAGATTCTTAACTGTCTGAGCCACCAGGGAAGCCTTTCAGCCCAAAAGGCTGATTTATACACTCCTTAAAAAAAAAAATTAATCAGTTTTATACCTAACCTGTGGATCTTATTCTAACATTCTTTTTCTTTTTTTTTAACCCCCTTGCCTTTAAGTATTTCAAATAGTTTATTAGCTTTGCCACCCTACTGGTTCCCTCAGTATTTTCAGTTGCTCAGTCAATGTCCAACTCTGTGTGACCCCATGGACTATAGCCCACAAGGCTCCTCTGTCCATGAAATTCTCCAGGCAAGAATACTGGAGTGGGTTGCCACTTCCTTCTCCAGGGGATCTTCCCGACCCAGGGATCAGACCCAAGTCTCCTCATTGCAGGCAGATTCTTTACCATTTGAGTCACTCGGTATGTTTAAAATTTTATTATTGGAATATAATTGCTGCACAGTGTGTGTTAGCTTCTGCTGTACAACAAAGTGAATCAGCTATGTGTATACAAATATCTCCTCCCTCTTGAGCCTCCCTTCACCCCCCATCTGACCCCTCTAGGTCATCACAGCACTGAATTTTACACTCTTACAAGGGCTTAAAGCCAAGGGCAAAACTGCCATATTTATACAAACAGTAGATATGCTTTTGAAGTAGCTTATGATTTTGGAATATTGTAGAAGCAATGTTGCATCCTTACTTCCCACAGAAATAAAATTTAGCACTGCCCCTATGTTCGGGAATCATTGGATGCAGTACTTTTCCATGTTACTTTCGCTATTAGGATACCAGGGCATTCTACACTTGACTCTCTGAGAACTGAAGGAACTCACCTTGGTAGTATTTTCTCAAGAAATGCTGCTAATAACAGGGACCACCAGCAGCTACATCTCTGTCATGGTTCAGAGGGATATTTCCTCAAATTATATTTTAGAAAACTGGCTGGAGAAGCCAAAAAATTGGCTAGAGAAGCCAAACAAGAATAGAAATTCAACAAAAACAAGAATGGAAATTCAACAATTGTCGGTTTGATAAAAAGAGCAAGCTCTAATTGAATCCTAACCCAACCCAGTCCAGCCAGAGACTAAAATTCCCACTTCTCATCACTGCACATGCATTGAACCACCAGTCTATGGACAAAATCATAGAATTCACAAATCAATATTGATGGGGAAATACTACCATGGCCACAAAAGGTCCCTACCTCTGTGGGCCCACTTGTCTAAACACAGCTCAGGGAAGTCTGTTGGTACTACTCTCAGACATGTGGCCGTTTGAAGTCTGGCAAATGGATTTCATACAACTCCCTCAATCTCATGTACAAAAATATAGTTTAGTCACTGTCTAGACTGAAGACCTGCCTTGCAGACAGGCTACTGGCTCTTTGATAAATAAAGTCCTTATGGAAGAAATGATCCTTACCTGTGGAACTCCTCTTGAACTTCACAGTGATCAAGGAATTCATTTTATTAGCCAGGTACTTGGAAAAGTCTATACTATTTGCCCAATTTTATAGCACTCTTACTGTGCTTCCCAGCCTCAAACCTCTGGTTTATTCTATTGCACTAAAGGTATTATTAAGACTCTGTGGGAAAAGTTTGTAGAGGCCCTCCAAATACCTAACCCCAAAACATTGCCATTGGTCTTCTAAATCTCAGATTTACCCGTTTTGGAACTCAAACTCTCACTGTTTGGGACAGTCATAGGATGCTCAATACACTTGGTTCATTCTTCTTTTGACCCATAACTTATAAAAGGAGAGATACTACAACAGTGTAAAGGCCTAACTGCTTCTATTAAAAATAACCATGCCTGTCATAGTGGAGTCAGAGAAAAAGAAATAGTGTATGATATCCCTTATATATGGAACTAAAAAGAAACTATGCAAATGAATTTATTTCCAGAGAGAAACAGACAGACAGACTTAGAGAATGAATTTATGGTTGTGAGGGGGCAATGGTGAGGGGATAGGATAGTTAGAAAGTTTGGGATCTATCTGTACACACTGCTCTATTTTAACTGGCTAACCAGCACGGACTTCCGTGTAGCATAGAGAAATCTGCACAATGTTGTATGGCAGCCTGGCTGGGAGAGGAGTTTTGGAGAGAATGGATATACGTATATGTATGGCTGAGTTGTTTTGCATTTCACCTGAAGCTATCACATTTGTAATCAGCTATACTCTAATATAAAAAAAAAGTTTAAAAAATAATAAATAAAATCAATCACCATCTGTTAAACAAGAGATGTTGCTTGATTAGGGAGGAGATGGAGAAAAAAATAACCATGCTTTGGTAGAGCAATCTTTTCACAGTGCCCTCTGTGTAGACCAAGACCTTAAGCATAACACCTTGTATCCTGGAGATTTTGTCTATTGGAAAAGCATCTCCAGAATTAATTCTCCTCAATCTTGCTGGAGAGGCTTCTATCAGGGACTGTTAATGAACCCTTAGGCCATCAAACTACAAGGAACAGACTCTGGGATTCACATAGTACACTTAAAGACAGCACCAAACCCTGACTGGCCTGCGCATCCTGTAGTGAGCTGAACATGCAAATTCCCCAGGACTGAAGCGGATGACCTCCGAGGAGACAGCTTTCCCAAGATATCCAGACCAGGCCAGTTGGAAGTTTGCCACCAAATCTTTGACAATGATGTAACACTTCGTTGATCTCCAATGTCTATAATAAAAAATGCCTGACATTTTCCCCTCTTACCCCATCTTGTCACTCAAATGTGACCTCAATAGTTTTCCCATCTATACACTTTCCCTCCAATGTGAGACACTACACCAGTGAAAGGTTCTTCCTGGCATTGAGGGACAAAAAACTGCTGAAACTGGATAACTGACTCCCAGTTACAATGCTTTTAGAAAAATCTTGATTGAAAGGGGAAAATGCCTGCGAAAACCACCATTGAAAAATACTCATGTACCCCAATGTTCATAGCAGCACTATTTATAATAGCTAGGTCATGAAAGCAACCCAGATGTCCATTGACAGATGAACAGATAAATAAGACGTGGTACATATTTACAATGGAATATTAATCAACCATACAAAAGAATGAATTTGAGTCATTTCTAGTGAGGTGGATGAGCCTAGAGCCTGCTATACAGAGTTAAGCGAAGTGAAAGTCGCTCAGTCGTGTCCGACTCTTTGAGACCTCATGGACTGTACAGGCCATGGAATTCTCCAGGCCAGAATACTGGAGTGGGTAGCCTTTCCCTTCTCCAGGGGATCTTCCCAACCCAGGGATAGAGTCCAGGTCTCTCACTTTGCAGACAGATTCTTTACCAGCTGAGCCACAAGGGAAGCCTCGAGTGAAGTACGTCATAAAGAGAAAAACAAATATCATATATTAACAAATATATATGGAATTGAGAGGGTAGCAGGCAGGCAGGCTAGGGGTCCCCAAGTGGAGGAAATGGACTGCAAGTAAGTGTAAGACTTTTTTTTTTCCTCTCTCTCTTAAGTGGCAGGAGGAAACAAACCTCAAGTGTCAGGTATTTTTTCCCCCTTCTCTATACAAAAGTGAAAGGTTAGTTTTTAAAATTCACAACTACACCTGGTTCCACCAGAACTTTACTTTTCTCAAACCTTGAGCTAACCAATGTGCTTTTCTTATGGGAATGTTTTTCTTAAGCTATGTTAATGAAATTATGTATTTGCTTGGAAACCTGCCTTTCTTCAAGATTCATGTTAATTGTTTTATGGCTCTGGATGACTTACCTTATGCAAATGCTATCCCAAAATGTGTGTTGTGGGGGAGGGGTCTGGTGCCACTCTCTCAGTTTTGAGACATTTCCTGTCTTAATTAGCAGCTTGCTAATAGTCAAGGCTATGGTTTTTCCTGTGGTCATGTATGGATGTGAGAGTTGGACTCTGAGGAAGGCTGAGTGCCAAAGAATTGATGCTTTTGAACTGTGGTGTTGGAGAAGACTCTTGAGAGTCCCTTGGACTGCAAGGAGATCCAACCAGTCCATTCTGAAGGAGATCAGCCCTGGGATTTCTTTGGAAGGAATGATGCTGAAGCTGAAACTCCAGTACTTTGGCCACCTCATGCGAAGAGTTGACTCATTGGAAAAGACCCTGATGCTGGGAGGGATTGGGGGCAGGAGGAGAAGGGGACGACAGAGGATGAGATGGCTGGATGGTATCACTGACTCGATGGATGTGAGTCTGAGTGAACTCCGGGAGTAGGTGATGGACAGGGAGGCCTGGTGTGCTGCGATTCATGGGGTCGCAAAGAGTCGGACACGACTGAGCGACTGAATTGAACTGAACTGAATAGGTATATAACTTCTTGGTATAACTAGCAAGGCGGGACTCTTTCTGCCCCTTCTGATGTCTATGTCAGAAGCTTTCTATATCTCTTTTATACTTTAATAAAACTTTATTACACAAAAGCTCTGAGCAATCAAGCCTCGTCACTGGCCCTGGATAGAATTCCTTACCTCCAGAGACCAAGAATCCCGGTGTCATTCGGGGCTCATAGCAACAACCGTTCAGGATCTAGAAAAATGGAATTGATGAACCTATTTACAGGGAAGGAATGAAGATGCAGATAGAGAGGATGGACTTGTGGACACAGTCGGGGAAGGAAGGAGTGGGATGAATGGAGAAAATAGCACTGACGTGTGTAACCAGACAGCTGGTAAGGAGGAGCTGCATAAAGCAAGAAGCCCATCACAGCCTGGCGCTCTGTGATGACCTAAAAGGCTGGTATGGGGGAGCGGGGGAAGGAGGCTCAAGAGGAAGGTGATATATGCATAATATGGCTGACTCATGTTGTTGTATGGCTGAAACCAATACAACATGGTAATCTTCCTCCAATTAAAAAATAAATTAAAAAAATAAGAAAGGGGGAAATGTAAAAACAAACAGAAACCTCAAGTAGAGTCAAGAGAGAGAAGCTCTCATACCCTGTGAGGATAGCAGAGCCCAACAGGAAGAAAAAAGAGCCTGGCAAGAAGTCAGCCAATCAAGAGCCAGGAGCTCTTTTATTTACTATAGATCTCCCAACTAACTTCCTTTTCCCCTCTGTATAAGTGCTCTTCCCTTGCCATGCAAGGACTTGCACGTGGCTTGACATGGTTGCAGACCCTGAATCACAATTCTCTGCTGATCTTAAATAACCGACGTGTATTTTCAAAAATGCCTCAATTGGCTATTATTATGCACACTGAACTTTACAGAGGACTGTTACAGAAATATGAAAAGAAACTGACCAGAAATGAGGAAATGGACTAAGAATGTGGGCTCAGGTGAACTAAAGCATGTAAAGTAGCCCATCATCATGATTACCAGATTCTTAACAAGAGCTTGGAGATAGAACCAAAAAGGAGGGAGGCTGTGTTGATCCAGAATATGTGAAATCAAAAGGTGAAGAAGACAAGACTACGGAAAGTAAGACAGTGCAGCTGATTTGACCGAAGCACGTTAACCACACAGGTATGGTAGAAGTACTTCCGGAAATGAAATGGTGAATGGGGAGTCTTAGCCAAAGTTCAAGGATTTAAGGATGCTGTGATGTCCCAGTGCCACTTTCCTGAGGTGAATGACAGGAGAGGTGAAGGGAGATGGTCAGATAAAGGTATGGTGGTACACGTAGGTTGCTGAAGCGGAACAGAGCTAAAAGACAGTGTTCTACTCACAATCGATTCCCTGCTTTTCCTGATATAACAAGGAAGTCTGGTCACTAGCAATATGGGGGGCAAATTACTGGTAAAACAAACGAGAAAAAACCCATTCCCTTTCTGTAATCTCTTTATTGGTTTTATTCATCCATGTCTCACCTCTCTCTACCTTCATCATATTCTAGTGTTTCCTGAAGGTGAATAAATCTGCAATCCAGTTCCATCTCCCCAAACTGCAAATTAAAATGGAGCTTCAGGATATGCATACACACACAAGCCTTGATTTTCCATGAAAGATTATTTCTTCCTTTGCCTATCTAGAGAAATCACTTGACTTCTGTGTGTTGCGTTAGGCCACTGTCATTAACAACAGTGGTGTCATTTTGACATGCTCTGTGAGGCAGCGGTCACTTTGAAGTTGAAAGATAGAACAGACATGGATAAATAGTACTCTGAGCACACTGCTATTGCACCATTATTGCCAGCAATTATTTCTCCAAGTGACACATCTGATAAAAAGTCAGCCACCTTCCTTCAGGAAGTGTCTCAGTAGCTACAGCTAGACACTTCTGCTTGATTTTTTTTTTTTTTAATGGACAGAGCTTATTAATTCTCTAGCTGGAGGTCTGTGCTCCCTCTTCTGTTGGTTCTGTCTCCATTTCTGGAGATCGAGGTTTTAGATCCTGGCTTCATGGGAGCTAGCATGGATTCAAGGCTAATTCCTGGGACGGGATGTGTAGTGCCCTTTTGACTGGTCCCTTCCAGGTTTCCTTTTTGCGCAATTCCTCTTCTGCCTGTCATTACCCTTGACAGCTTTCCATTTCTGGCTTTGGAAATGCAGATGTGATGGCTTAGAAACTAACTGCTATGTCTAAAGAAGACAGCATTTGATGGGCTGTTATTTTGATCATCATGTATAGCATGATGTGCATGATATTGTGTTAAGCAAGTCTACCAATATTAACTCACACAATCTCCATAATGATGATTGAAGGTCCTTATTATCCACATTTTGTTCAGACAGGGAAACTGAGGAACAGAGGTGAAACAGAGGCCAATAGCTCATGGACAGCAAAGCAGGATTCAAATCCAGGCAGTTTGGTTACGGACTACCCAGCTGCCTCCCTGGCCGTGCTGTACTTGTGGACGATGTGACCTGGCGTCAGTGTGGGGAGAGGGAAATAGTGATGAGTTAGAGGGAATGAAAGTGGTCCAATCACACAGCCACTATGGCCGGGACTGGGACACCTGGCTCCTGATCAGAACATTGTACAGTGGAAGGCCTGGACGTACCATTGATGGGGAGGTAGTTCCAGTGCCAGAGATGGAGGACTGAATCCATGCCATGAGCCTATGTAGCCGAGAAACATTCAGCAGTGGGGGGATATGACCTGAGGCTGGGACAAGAGCTGCTGGCAGATATTCCTCGGAGCTGGCTGTCTAATGGTTGGTTCTGCAGCCACAACTCGTGGGCCTCCATTCAAGTGGGAGTTTCCTGAAACCCCCACATCTCTTCTCCAAATGTGATGCCAAAGGGAGTCCATGCTTGTGTGCAATGTCGTTTTTTTTTTCTACCAAACTTGTTATTTAGATTGAATTCCTGCTTTAAGCAAGAGTACCAGGACCTGAGGATTTTTCCCATGCCAATTCCCTGGCATGGAAGACTGTGTGGTCCAATCAAATGGCATATTAATGACAATAATAAAGGCTGAGCACTCTCATTCCATTATCTAGAACTGAGGACACATGCCTTATAAAAATAAACAGAAACCTCAGTTTAAATAGTCAGCAGTAGATAACTGGTAAGAACCTACTGTGTAGCTCAGGGAGCTGTATTCAGTGTTCTGTGGTGACCTAAATGGGAAGGAAATCCAAAAATGAGTGGATATATGTATACAAATAGCTGATTCACTTTGCTGTACAGTAGAAACTAACATAACATTGTAAAATAACTATACTCCAATCAAAATGAATTTAAAATAAATTAATAAAATAGTGTTATAGAATGGAAAAAAAAAATAGTTAGGAGGCCAGAAGGGGAAACCCTCACGTCCTACAATGACAGATGAGTCCAACTGAAAGAAGAAATGCTGCTGCTTCTTGCATGGCAAGAGCTCAGCCAATGAGAAACTGCCACAACTCAACCAATGAAAAGCCACTAGACTTCAAACTCTCAATTCCTCCAATGGACTCTCGCAACTTCCTCTTCCCCTTTTTAAAAAGAAGTTCTTTTTATTTTCACTGGGGACTTGTTCTTGACTTGCCATGATTGCAGACCCTCAATTGTTATCCTTTACTGATCCCAAATAAACCCATTTTATTTTTTGCTGGAGAAATAACTAGCAGTCTATTTGTTTTATTTATTTTTTTTCATCCCTGTATGTATGTTGTGGTTTTAGGATAATATATGCACAGATGTTTATTAATTCATTTGGTTGGGCTCTGTGCTGGGCAATGGTGACAAGATGATGACGAGATTTAGTTTTTGCCCCAGAATGATTACAAATAAACAATTCACCAGAACAAAATATTAATACTATAATTTATATGTGAAAATGCTTATAATTATCCCTAATTATCTTATGTTTTTGATACCATCATAAAATAGAATTGTAATTTTTCCTTACTTTCCAGAATTCCTTAATAGCATACACAGGTACAATCTGTGTTGTATATTGACCTTGACTCTTTTGACCTTGATAAATTTCCTATTGGACCTAGAACCTTCTTTGGTAAAGTCTTCTATGTGCATGATCATAGGTCAATAGTCTTTAGCCAGATTTCACTATAAAGGTGGCAGAATATTTCTACTTCCTCACCTCTGTCTTTCTTTTGTCTATTCCTACTGCTAGGTGGAAACTGGTCTTTGGTAAAACTGGCTAAAGAAGTGGATTACCATCTGAAACTTTTAAATTATGTTGAACAATTATGTTGGCAAGATAAAATTTAATTCATATTATACGTGTTCCAAATTATCAGTTCATTTGAGGTTTTTGTGCATGTATCATAATTCCCACTAATTTTTTAGTATGGATAGAAAAGGAGAAACATTAAAGACTTGAAGTTTCAAAAGAGTTCAGAAATCAAAGCAAGAAAGTCATTGAGTTACAAGACAAAAGTCAAAGCTTCACAGTGAAAGCGAAACAGAGTTAATCCAAAATCTTGGTGCACCAAAAAGTAAGCAGACTAGATAGGAAGTGTATGAAGAATGTATTATACCCAAAGAACAGGAAATCAGTTTATCATCAGCCTTGGGATCTTGAGGCAGGAGGGGGAGGACAGAGGAATAGCTGCGGGGTAAACAAATACAGTGTCTGCCAACCAGCGCTTAGGGTCATCTGAATCCATTCTTGCTTCTTGCAGAAAAGTCTTGCAATTTTCTTGCTCTCTGGGGCCCTGTTATCCAAGGAGACACTATAGCCCCCAGATCCAGGGGTGGACAGGATAAGGAATACATGCCCTCAGACTTTTCCTGGGACAATCATGAATGACAAGTTGCACAGCTGCTCAATTATAAGCCTGGAGCTGATGTTGGCCATTTTTCCATCACAGTGGGAGAGCTTACCTGTTAATAAAGTCAACCCAGAGGAAAGCGGAGTCTAGAGACACAGAGACAAAATTCTCAATACCATGTGATTATGTGAATTACACTGCACCTGAAGACATTAACCCTGGACTTTGAGACCCATAAGCAAATAGTTCACTCTTTATGTTTAAGGTTGTCTTAGTTCTATTTCTGTCCTTTGCAACTAATACAAACCAGGACTTTCTCCCTTGAGACCACACGAAGTTTTATAACCAAGAGTGTTTTCTGTCTCAGAATCTGGAGGATACACCAAGAATTACTAGGAAATAAGCATTTAAAGTTTCAGGTGTTGATAAGCAACAGTGTATACTGTATAGCACCGAGTGTTAGAGCCATTATCTTGTAATAACCTTAAAAAGAGTATAATCTGCAAAAATATTAAATCACTATGCTGTATACCTGAAACTCACATAATACTGTAAATCAACAATACTTCAATAAAAAAAGCTTCAGGGATTAACAAGCATTCTCTTCAAGTGTGCGTGTGCGGTACTCAGTCGTGTCCGGTGCTTTGCAATCCCATGGACTGTAGCCTACCAGGCTCCTCTGTCCATGGGGTTCTCCGGGCAAAAACACTGGAATGGGTAGCCATGTCCTCCTCCAGGGGGATTCCTGATGCAGGGATTGAACCCGTGTCTCTTGCTTGTCCTGAATCGTCAGGCATATTCTTTACCACTGTGCCACCTGGGAAACCTCTCTCTTAAAAGTACCTGATAGCAAATATTTTAGGCTTTATGGACCAAGAGGCAAAACTGAGAACAGTATGTAAATATTTATACAGCTACTTAAAATGTAACCATTTTAAAAAAAATGTAAAAATCAATCTTAGCTCCTCGGCTGTAAAAAGATGAAAAAAGAAAAAAAAGTCAGGTTCCTTGATTTAGCCTGCTGGCCCAAGAAAAAAAAATGGCACATCTTACTTTGAATATTCTTTCTGTTTCTGCTTCATAGAAGAATGCGTTCTTTTTATTTTCATCCTTCAAGACTCAGCACGATTGTCTCCTTATCAGGGAGCTTCCTATGAGCACCTTGGCCCGGTCTATGTTTCGTCTTTTATGCTCACAGTCTGCCAAGCTCATAACCTTTATTTTGTTCCTTCATTATGCCTTCACACACTTTGACATTTTTAAATTTTTAAACTTCAGACCAAAAATGATATAAGTTAAAATAAACACTTGTGTAATGTGTAAAACCAAGCATAACACTTAATGTAGTTCCAATATATTTGAAACCCATGTTGTATATTTCCAAAACATGTTTCTTCCCTCCTCTACAGGTAGCTACTATCCAAAACTCAGCACCAGCCATTCTTTTGCATTTCATTCTAATTTTATACTATCTGCAATTAATCCTTTATAGGTGAATCCTTTATATGTGAATATAACATTGTTAAATATGTTTAAAACTTTGTATAAAATATATGGGTTCTTCTAAAATTTGCTTTTTTCTTTTTTCTTCTTTTACACCTCAAAATTGTGTCTATGAGTTGTCAAAGCTAATTTATGTAGTTATAGTTCATTAACTTTTATGGCTCTATTGAAATATATTTGATGAATGTACCATAATCCGTCCAGTTTCCTGTTGATGGATGTTTGTAGTGCTTCCAACTTTTTTCACATGCAAAAGTGTGCTGCTCTGAAAATATTTTGCCTGCCTCCTTGTATCCTCCATCTTTGACAGTACCTCTACAGTATATATGCAGAAGAGGAATTGATTTGTGGTACATTATGCTCATCTTCAAATATACTTGAGCCTGCTATGAAAGTGAAAGTGTTGGTCACTCAGTCTTGTCTGACTCTTTGTGACCCCATGGACTGTAGCCCATCAGGCTCCTCTGTCCACGGGATCCTCCAGGCAGGAATACTGGAGGGCGTTGCCATTTCCTTCTCCAGGGGATCTTCCCAACCCAGGGATCAAACCCAGATCTCCTGCATTGCAGGCAGATTCATTACCATTTGAGCTACCCGGGGAAGCCCAAAAGTGAAAGTCACTGAGCTGTGTCTGACTCTTTGCGACCCCATGGACTATACAGTCTGTTTCATTCTCCAGGCCAGAATACTGGAGTGGGTAGCCTTTCCCTTCTCCAGGAGATCTTCCCAACCCATAGATCGAACCCAGGTCTCCCACATTGCAGGCAGATTCTTTTCCATCTGAGCCACAAGGGAAGCCCAAGAATACTGGAGTGGGTAGCCTATCCCTTCTCCAGTGGATCTTCCCAACCCAGCAATCGAACGAGAGCCTCCTGCATTGCAGGCAGATTCTTTACCAACTGAGCTATCAGGGAAGCCTGAGACTGCCATATTTCTACCAAAAAGTGAACCAGTTACCTGACTTAATAACATCTATGAGTATTAGTTACTCCAAACCATTACTAAAGCTTGGTGTTGTGAAAAAAATTGTTTTTACAGAGAATTTCAAACATATAAAAAATAAACAGAATTGTACAATAAACCTTATGTATCCATCACCCAGTTTTAATAGTCATTATCTCACAGCCAATCTTGTGGTAGGAGGGGTAGGCTCACGATAAAATCAATTTCCATCGGACTCCTCAGTGTAGAGTCTGCAGCCAATGTAGGAGATGCAGTTTTGATCCCTGGGTTGGAAAGATCCCTTGAAGGAGGAAATGGCAACCTACTCCAGTATTCTTGTCTGGGAAATACCCTGGACAGAGGAGTCTGGCAGGGAGAGCTACAGTCCATGAGGTTGCAAAGAGTCAGACACAACTTAGTAACTAAACCACCACCACCCTGGGGTAGATGACCACAAACTGGAGAATAATTTTAGTGCAGAAATTCTCTCATAAGAATGACAGTTCTGAGCTGCACAAGAGGCTCCCCAGCCTGGGGGTCCTGCACCAGGAAGACAAGCCCCCAGGAAATTTGTTTTTATTTTTTTATTTTTGGAAATCTAGTTTTGAAGGCCTGGGTGGCTTCACTTCGGGAGCCCCGCAGGACTGGGGGAAATAGACACTTCATTCTTAAAGGGCGTACACAAAACCTCACAGACACCCAGACCCAGGGCAAAAGCAGTAATTTAATAGGAACCTGGTCCAGACCTACCTGCTGGTCTGCCCCCTGGAGAGGCAGGGTGGTGAGGTGGGGGGGGGCGGTGCTGAGTCTCATGCTGGGGACACAGACACTGGTGCACTGGTGGCAGCCATATTTGGGAGCTCCTTCTAATGTGAGGAAACTGCTGGCATGCTATCTTAG
This sequence comes from Bos taurus, assembly GCF_002263795.3. Lineage (NCBI taxonomy): Eukaryota > Metazoa > Chordata > Mammalia > Artiodactyla > Bovidae > Bos > Bos taurus. The sequence continues at coordinate 32,604,530 of NC_037355.1, forward strand.
GCTCCTCCCTCTTGCTCATTACCTCTGAGACCTGGCCCCGCCCACCACTGCTGGGATGCCTCAAAACAAACTGGGCAGGGACATGGCCTATGCATAAGCAGACAGGCTGCAGCTATTTCTAGACCTGATTCAAGACACAGCCCTGCCCACCAGGGCGCCAGGACACAGCTCTGTCCACAAGCCTCCCCACCAGGAGGCAGACACCGATGCAAGAAAACCACACTTTCCCCATCAGGCCATACCCTACCTTGTGACCAGCTGGGCTTTGGCCCTGTCTGCTAACAGGCCAACACAAACTCAGGATAACACCCAGACCCTGTACTCAACTGTATCAGAAGCTAGCCCCCCATCCCCCCAGTAGAGATCTGACACCAGCTCTGAGACCACTGGGCTCTGTAACCAGACTACAGGACCCAGCTCTGCCTGCCAGGAGTCTGGCATGAATCTCAGGACCTGGCTTTACTTACCAGTGTGGGAGCAACAGCCCTGGAGCTTTCTGGACCCTGACCTGGCCCACCAGTGAGCCTGCACTAGCCCTGGGCTCCCTGTGGTTCTGCCTTGTGACCAGGCCCCAATAACCAGCAGCTAGCAGCAACCCCACAAAGCAGGGCCCATAAACCAACCTGGCCGAGGGTATTTAAAATTAAGAGATCAGAAATTTTAAACTGTCATGTATATATATAGACTGCAATACAAAAACCTCATGGTAACCGCAAACCAAAAATCTATAAGAGATACACACACAAAAAAGAAAAAGGAATCCAAATGTAGCATTAAATATAGTCATCAAATCATAAGAGAAGAGAATCAAAGAAGGGGGAAAAATAAAGAGACCTACAAAAGCAAGTCCACAGCAATTAACAAAATGGTAATAGAGTATACTGCTACTGCTAAGTCACCTCAGTCATGTCCGACTCTGTGTGACCCCACAGACGGCAGCCCACCAGACTCTCCTGTCCCTGGGACTCTCCAGGCAAGAACACTGGAGGGGGTTGCCATCTCCTTCTCCAATGCATGAAAGTGAAAGTGAAAGTGAAGTCGCTCAGTTGTGTCCGACCCTCTGCGACCCCATTGACTGCAGCCTTCCAGGCTCCTCTGTCCATGGGATTTTACAGGCAGGAGTACTGGAGTGGGGTGCCGTTGCCTTCAGTAATTACCTTAAATGTAAATGGATGAAATGCTCTCCCCAAAAGATATAGAGTGCCTGAATGGGTACAGATACATACATATGCTGCCTAGAGGAGACTCACTTCAGATCTAGAGACACACACAGACTGAACGTGAGGGGATGGAAAAAGGCATTCCATGCAAATGGAAGTTAAAAGAAAGCCAGCAACAACAATCACTCCAATGTTCATAGCAGCATTATTACAGTTGCCAGTGTATTAGTGTTAGTTGCGCAGTCATGTCTGACTCTATGCAACCTCATGGACTGTAGCCTGCGATGGAATTCTGTCTGTGGAGTTCTCCAAGCAAGAATACTGGACTGGGTAGCCATTCCCTTCTCCAGAGTATCTTCCTGACCCAGGGATTGAACCCAAGTCTCCTGTTTGCAGGCAGATGCTTTACTTTCTGAACCACTAGGGAAGCCCACGGTATGGAAGCAACCTAAACGTCTATCAATAGATGAATGGACAAGAAAATGTGATACATATATTCCCTGATATTGGAACAACAAGGCATACTCACTACATCTTTTCTGTTAAAACACTATCATAAGAGGTTTTCACTAAAGCAATGAGGCAAAAAAAAGTAATTGAAGTATAATAGTTGAAAATAAATAACACTTCCATGTTGCTAGATATAATTGGGATTGTGTACATAGGACATACAAAGGAATAAAGCCAAATTATTAGAAGTGATTAAGTAAATTTAGGAAAGTCACTGGATATCTGGTCAATAAACCAAAATGCATATGGATCTCTAGATAAGAAAAACAAAAATAAAAATTATGAACTAAAACAATGAATCCATTTAAAGTCACAAAAAAAATTCTAAATACAAAGTCATAAATATCTTTTGTCACTGTATTTGTAGCTCACCAAGGCCCTCAACAAACATTTTGTCTTTGAAAAAAAATAGATAGCTTTTCTAGTTGTTCTTCCTGGAACATTTGGAACAGGTTACCAAAAATATAAATATTTCTTAATTTTCCCCCTCTGCCTCCTGCCCTTCCTTCATGATCATTGTTTATGGCTTGGGCTAACTTTCTTCCAAATTTTAATAAATGTATAAATATATGTAATCAGTTAACAGTAATGGAGTCTTTCTATTCATTATATTTTCTCCCTGTATGCAATATGGGCCAGGAGTCAGTAAACTTTTTCTGTAAAAGGTAATATAGTAAATAATTTAGACTTTACATGCCATACAGTCTCTGATGAAATTACTCATCTCTACTGTTTATGGCAGGAAATCAGCTAGAGATGATACATAATGAAAAGGTATTGCTATGTTCCAATAAAACTTGATTTACAAATATGCCTCAGGCCTGTGTGACACCATTTGCCAACCTCTGATAAACATGAATCTACTTCATCCTTTGTCCTGAGTGTCTAGTACTTCACTGAATGGATGAATACATTTATTTAACTCATCTCTCATTGATAGAAATCTGCAACTGTTTCTGTTAAAAATCCTCTCGGGACTTTCCTGGTGATCCAGTGGTTAAGACTCAGCACTTCCAATGCAGGGGGCATGGGTTTGACCCCTGGTCAGGGACCTAAGATCCCACATGCTACAGGAAGCATCCAGAAAAAGCCAAGACAGAAACCTTCGGAACCAAGTACTACTTATCACCCAGCTGGGTTAGCTGCTGCTCGCTCTCCCTCCTCCGGGGAGCATGCTCACTGCTCTCTGCAGTGCACTGGCATTTCACGCCTGTGGGCTGCTCCTTGGGCTTTCGTCAGCTGACCTTACCAGTAGCCCCAAGCCAACTGAAACATGTGTGCTTGTTACTGTAGCCTGCCACTGAGGTAAAGAGCATGTTAACCAAAGAAACAGAAGGACAAGGAAGAGATCATTGATTCTACAAAGTTAGTTATTTTTGGAAAGAAGTTATTAAGGTAAATTGCTTTTTAAAAAATCTGTTAAATTAGAAATGGACTCATTGACATAGGAAACAAACTTTTGGTTACCAAAGAGTGGGAAGGGATAAATTAGAAATGTGGGATTCAAAGATGCACCTTACTATATATAAAATAGATATACAACAAGGAACTACTCTATAGCATAGGGAATTATATTCAATACGTTGCAATAACCTGTAATGGAAAATAACTTGAAAAAGAATAGCTACATATAGATCTATAGATGTATACCTGAACCACTTTGCTATGCACCCGAAACATTTTAAATCAACTATAATTTAAAATTTAAAGAAAGATTATTTACAAAACAGACCTGTTAGGTATGAGTGAGGCAATTCAACAGACTGAAAACTAGGGAGCGTGAGGCGGGCAGTGAGAAGACCCCCACTTTAACTCTTGGATGGTACAGGTCAAGCAGCCATGGTGAATCTGGTGCTGGCACAGCCCTGTCTCCTCTCACAATTTTCAGAAGCTGGCCTGGGCAGGACAACTGCCTTCTGCCTGGCGATACCCAACGCCCCCACCTTGTCCAATCATTCTTTCCAGGTCTCGGTGGACCTCTTATCTTCGACTCTTAGCCTACATTTTCAGACTCTTTAGACGTGAAAGTTAGTAAGCATGAGATCCTGTTTCTTCTCTCAGAGGCCTGATCCATTAACATTTAAAATAGTCCTGAGCCCGTATTTACATGTTGATATCATTCATGCTTTTATTTTCTTTCGTACCCTGTCTGTTCTGTTTCCCCACCTCACCCCCAGTTTTTCTTCCAGGCAGAATCTATCTCATCTGACGTGGCAAAGCAGTTAACATTGATTCTGGTGAATGGTCTACTTTGATTTTTGCTACAGGGAGATTTAAACACAAATTCACATATATTGTTTTCTCAACAAATAGAAAAATATGCTCCACATTCATCACGCTGTGTATGCCAAGCCTGCTATTCTGTAACTCACTGTCTCTTCTCTTTTATTTGCTTTCTCCATCACTGTTGATCTCTCCCTAATACTTCATCCTTTATGCAGACTCCTTCTTTGGAGCCGAATTTGGCAGTGAAGTTTGCCTAACTAATGAGAACCATATGCTCTGCAATTACATTCCCCAACAACGTTCAGATTTGTTAGCAAATATTGGAGAAGGCAAGTTGAGAAACCAGAATCCAAAGACTGTCAGGAATTGGCACATTCTGACAGGTGAACCTGCTTTTGCTGGAAATGAGTTCTAGTTTGGGCTAGTATTAGGAACTTCCCTGGTGGCTCAGATGGTAAAGCGTCTGTCTACAATGTGAGAGACCTGTGTTCAACCCCTGGGTTGGGAAGATCCCCTGGAGAAGGAAATGGCAATCCACTCCAGTACTATTGCCTGGAAAATCCCATGGATAGAGGAGCCTGGTAGGCTACAGTCCATGGGGTCGAAAAGAGTCAGACACGACTGAGCGACTTCACTTTCACTTTTGGGCTAGTATTGGCTCATGGAAAACAGGGATTTGTTTTCTCAAAGTATCAGTCAATTGGTCGACCGTTCTTGAAATGGCTAAATGCTTCTCTCATGCCTTCCCATTGGCATACCATACTAATCCCTATAGGTTAATTTTTAATATGTGATTATTACCTGTTGATTTGTTGGTTCTATTCCTCCCCAGACTGGAGAGTGGAGTCATGATGCTACTCACTGTTGTATCCCCAGCTCCCAGTAGAGGAAGGTGAGCATAATCACTATTCAGTAAATACAGCTCATAAACAAACGAGATAATCTCTCAAATACATTAAGTGCCAATCATCATACACATTACATACATACAACTTGGGTGGCTTTTATCCATTCTCAGCTCCTCCTCTTCCTCCAGGCTAGATCAGCCTTAAATTTGGGAGTCCAGTCTCCCTAAAACAGTTCAAACTTAGTATTTTGAAGATGATTTAAATCACGGCTCAGGGACCACAGCATCAAGTTTTAAGAGACTTTTTTTTTTCTGTTTTTTTGCCTTGTGATAAAGTTTCATCGATTGCTCTGTGGGGGTGAGCGTGGGGTGGGATGAGTGAAAACTTCTGATGGTTGTCTTGATATGCCAAATGCATGGGAAAGGAGCACTGTTTGCTATGCAGGTATCAGGAAAAGAGTAACTAACTTGGGTACAAGTGGTTGAGGACAGATATGTTCTGGCTTCCCATGGGCTACATAAAAGCTGTCTATCTCTTGAGCAACCTGCATGCTGAAGGTTTCTGCAGGAGCGTGCGTGCCCTCTGGTGTGACCCTGGAGGGACTGACTCCCAGGCACCACATCGAATGACAGAGTCTCTTCCTCTCCTCTGCCATCCATTGCTGTCTTGGGCTGGTACCTATTGACAGTCTCCTTGGAGATGCAGGGCTCTGTTTGCACTTGAAGTTGCAAAGGCAATGGAAGGGCATTCCCATGGCTCCGATCTGTCCACAACTCTGCCGTCACCAAAGAGAGGCACAGCAGCCTGATGGGGACCCACAGACTCCACTCTCCCCTCCCCCGCCCCGCCCATGAAGTGTGGCTGCTGGAGACAAAAGGCACACTCACCGATTTAGAACACAAATACATAAATTTTTAATCTGCGAAAAATACAAAATGAAACCATGTACAAGTTATGTACAAACCCTTTTTACAAGACAAGAGAGTTATCACTGGTTGTTACAGATGACAGGGTAGATCATTTCAGAGCACCAGCATTTAGTCTCTCCTCTGATTTGGTTAGGTCCTAGTAATCCGCCATCATCATCATGCCAACGATCAAACGTTTGAAAGACAGATGAATAAGCCACGCTCTTTTTCCTTAATGAACGAGTAGGCTGACCTCTGTGTAAGCATACTTTTTTTTTTCCCTTTATCCCCTGAAGAAACGTTGAGTGCAGGTTTTGGTGTTAAGTGAGGGACGGTTACTTTTCAGCATCTGGGGGGTGGGATGTGAGCCAGAAGTTTTACACAGGATGTGAGTGTGCCACCTGGGAATGGAACGTTTTTAATTAGGATTTCCAGGCAGACCTTGGTTTATGTTTGAAATGTTGCAGTTCTGGTCGAATGTGTCAGGCTGTACTCAGTGCAAGGAAGGGAGGGGGGCAGGCTGCTCTGGGGCGGGGGGATGGGGTGCTTTGGAAATGGGGCCCCGTCAACCTTGGTGGGGCTCCCCTACCTGTTGGCTACCTCCTCCCACTGACCCTGAATCCCACCTGACAGCCGCTCCGGTTTGCTCTAGCAGGCACATGTCGGTGCCATGTGTACATTTCCATCTAAGATTCTGAGCAGCGGGCCCAGGCATGCCTCCCAAGGCAGGCACACTGGAGACCTTTGGTGTTACTTCTGTCCCTGCTCTGCCAAATAGCAAGGTGGAGGAGAAGAAACACAGATGTCCTCAAGGGGATAAATAGACCAAAGGAAAGCTTTTTAAATCTGAAACCTACCTAGAAATTAAGGTTGGCTTCACTGAGTCAAAAACCCTCTCTCCTCATGCTGTATATCCAGAAAAGCCACTAAAGCAACAGACTGTCGTGTCTGTTTTAGCAACGCTGACACCAAAGCCGCCAGGATGTGGGAATGGGGAACGATGGAATGACAAGCACAGGGAGGCGAAAGAAAAAGCACAGCTCAGGATCCCTCTCTTTGGGTCCCTCTCTGGGAAGAGTTCCAGTGGCCTAAAAGTCCTGTGCAACCTTCCTTGCCTACAGCATCCAAAGTAACATGGAGCAGAACCCGACTGCCTGCCAGAGCCAGGCATCCTGACAAACTCCACAGTTAAACAAGCGATGTCCCTGCCCTCTTCAAGGGAGTCCTTTTCCTTCTTACTTCCAAGTCACCATCTCTTTCATTTCCAGCCTCATATATGACCCACCCTCCCTTTCTCTTAACGTTTCCATCTCAATTAGTTTCCCTTTTCCTGATTCTGGGGTACCTGAGATCTCCTTTCCCAGCAGCTTCTTCTTTTTTTTTTTTCCTTTTAGCCCGTAAAAGTACAGTTGCCATTGCCACATTCTGCTGCCTTCAAAAAATCCTCCACACCCACCCTTCCTCCTTTAGAGACCCAGCCACACTGTGTACGTACCTCTGTGCCTCTGACGTCCAGATCCCACAGGACCTGCCGCGACCCCCTCCCCAGCTCCATTTTCCTCCATGCCTTTCGACTGCCAGACCTGCCTTTATAGATAACGCTCAGCTTCTTCCACTCTGAACTAATTAATACAACAGTTCTCAGCTGCCTACAATCTTTCCTGTTCCTCCACAAGTTTCTTGTATTGAGGTCCAAATTAAGTGTCCCTTTACAAAGGATCATTTCTAGATTCACAACCATTGCCCCAACTCCCAGCCCTCAAACCAACCTCTATATACTACCAGTGGGACTTCTACAGCTATGAGTGTCGGTAACACGTATTTGAGGAAGGTAGGACTTCACATGCTGAGTTTTCACTTGGAGTTTGTTTGAGTTGGAGTCTTTGACTTTGAGAACTCCATGCTGCTGAGAAAATGTTCAGCCCTGTATATTTGCCCTTGATGACTTCCAGGAAGTACTGACTTCTCAAAACATACGATCTAAAAATGCACAGGTTCATTTTCGCACAAGTTCAATTCATCACTCTTTGTTTAAAACACTCAGTGACCTTCTATGACTTTCTGGATGAAGCCTCAACATCTTAGCTTGGCCCTGAAGATAAGTTAGTTTCTAGTGCCTTCTCTGAAGTCTCATCTTAGTTTCCCTCTGCTTCCATAGAGAATGGACAGATTCTGCAGTGGAATACCGTGTCCAATTTGAATGATTGGTTTAGTCACTTATAAGGTAAGGTGACTCACATCCCAGTTGGTTTGTATTTTTTTCTGTCTTTCTTCCCCTCTGCCTCCTTTTGTTTCTTCTTTTTTAACTGAGATTCTTTTTGACAAAGAAGAATGGTAGATAAATGTTAGAAATGTAGAAAGAAATAGCTGGTTTACTAATGAGAGGGGGAAAAAAAATCAAATAAACAGAGGACAGGAAATGAAGTAAGAACTAAGACTAGTAACTTCCTAGTGCCTAGATTCATATCCAGAATCTGGGAGTTGTGAGCCTCTAACTACATGTTGGAGATATGGGTTAGAGAGGAAGGGATTGATAGAAATTGAGCCAATAAAAAAGGTAGGCTGGGATGAAATTGAGAATAAAATCCTAGGAATACATAGAAAAATCACATCAAAGTGACTCAGGTGGCTTTAAAATTTGAAATTTGTATTTTGACCCTAAAGAGATTCCGAAATGTAAAGCAGAGGAACAAATCTAACTACCATGTGCCCAGAGCAGAAGAGGCGCCACCCTCAGGAGCACTGCTTGGGCAATGCTGCAGGAAGGACAGAACGGGGTTTTCTCCATGTTCCCACTTTTAACTCAGATCACATCCTCTCAGATCTGAAAAGGACCTTAGGAGTCATCTAGATGAATCACTTTCATTTACAAATGAGGTCACTGAGACTCAGAGAGTTTCAAGAACATTTCCTAAGTGTAGAGCTAGTTATCTGCAGATGTAGCTTGTTGAACCATCATAATTAAAACTTAAGTAGGAAACTTGGACTCTTTTGCTTTTAGACATGAAAACATCCCCAATGTTATTATGCTTTCTCACTTTCTTCCCTTCTAACCCTAACCAAACAGTTCTAATTCCCTGTTTGTTTAAAGCCCTCAATTAAATTTTTTACAAAGTACATCATAAGATGCCCCAAGCTTTGGAAGGAAAGAGCTTCTGGGTGTTCCCTGTATGCCTTAGTCACAACCACTTTTACTGAAGATGTTTTATCTTGGCTCAAGACTATTTTAAAATACAAAATTGCTCAGATGAAAATAAGAGTTATGTTAATGAAAAAGATGATGATGATGCTTTGATAAGTAGGTGCTTTCTGCTTTTTCAATAGCTTGTTGGAGAGTCTGATTCCCAAAGCACTTGAGTTATTAATTTAGGAAAATGGCTTTTCTGGAATCCTAAAGTGGGATGGGACATCAGAGCCTTATAACACAGACTACACCAATGATAGCCATCATTGGTCTATGCTGAATGTAGCCAGGAAGAGGGGTCTGTCAGAGGGTGGTGAGGACTTCCTTCAGGCCAGATAGCTCAACAAACAGAAACAAACCAAGAAGCTCTGGCATTCCTCCAAGCCCTTCAATGATCTTATGATCTTGTTTCTATTCTCGTTTCACTTTCCATCTACCAGGTATGAGTTTTTGCCAAAGGAGCCAACAACCAACCATTTTATAGATTTCCTTTTTAAAAAAATGCATAGCTGTGTTTTCTGGCCCCTAACAATTCATTATTAACAAAGGCAAAACAGAATGACTTTGCTCTACCTTAGAAGGAAATGGATTCTTGCCAACTGGTTTTTGAAGGGGAGCCCTTTGCTTTAGGAAGCTATCTTTGCCATTTTGATTAAAAAAAAAAAAAAGTTTATCTTCAAACCTCTAGCTGTAAAGAGCATGGAGTTTGTACTTGCGTTTCCATTGTCCCTCAGTTTGCAGAGATGGGGAAGAGAGAGCAGCGGGCATGGGGCATTGTGGCCTAACATTCTCTAATGGAAGGACATTGAGGTGGTGGCCATCACTGCCTGCCAGAGGAGATCAAATAGTTAAGACAAATTCAGAAATGGTTATCAAGTTATCAGTAACCCACTAGGGTTCATGAAGGAAAGAAGAGCGTGGGTCGATGTACTAAGAATGTATATGAAGTGACCCCAATGCAAAATTATTATGTATAATAGAAGAAGGCCTAGCTTTCAGAAAAGTTGTTAAATCTTAGCAAGGGATTCACCCCCACAAACCCATTTAACTTCTGTTGGAAACCAATAAATGTGTATAAGCCTGAATAGAGACAGCTGACATCATTTTAGTCTGCTGAGTAGACTAGTGATTGGTTATAAGTAGTTTTTAAACAATCCAATTGGACATACATTATATTCACAATACTTTTATAGAACTAATTCTACAAAATGTGACGACAGGGTAACCACAGTCTGACAAGTCACTTCAGGACGACGCCTACAAGGTGGAAACACGACATTGGCTCTGCAGGGACCGGACAGAGTTGGAAGCTCATTTTGCCTATGGTGGTAATTGGAGTACTTAGTGGACATGTTTTCATGATGGTTTCATTGCTTGGCTCTGATCTGATTTGCAGTAACATACTATGTACCATGGGGTCATGGCCTAATGGAAGAGATCGCATGGGACTTTGGGGGGATATTTTGGTTAGTTAGTTTTTTTCTCTTTTGAGTGTCCACAATTAACATTTTTAAGAAAATAAAAATCATACTTCATGCTGCTCCAGAGACCCTGATGATTCTATCAAAGATTTATCGTTTTGAAGTTGAAAATCATTTGAAATGGAATAATTGCTGGGATGCTGTGACACTGAGCATGCAAACATCAGAGCTCAGACACATCAGAATTGTGTCTGATGGCTAGAGAAATCTTTTTTGACCACAGTTTGAAGTGGCTGATACATAAAATCTCATCACTGGTAATTTTCAAAGGCCTTTTCTAATAGCCTGTATTAAGTGTATTCGTAGCTGTCCTTGAGCTAATATTTTTTAGGTTGCTGTTACAAGTTTTGTGTTTTGTGCCAGCAACTAAAGGAAAGCCTGCAAAATTTAGATCTGGGCAAAAGTTGTCTCCTGGATCATGAAACTTTTCTGGCTTTTACACAAAAACTCAGTGAATCGCATACATGTGTTATCCCATCCTATTGTTAAGTAGAACTATTAATTGATGTTTACAAACTTTCAGGCTAAAAGCCCTGGACCTGGGAGATGGGGAGAGTCCACCAGACCTTACCAAAGTTGAAATTACTTGCTTGGTTGGTTTGGAGATATGATATGAGAAGCATAACAGCACGTAGGAGTCCCCGCCATTGGAACAACAAGCAGAGAAATGTCTTCTGTGCATCTGGTCCTCAACTTCCACATCCCAGGCATGCTCACAACCCTCCTGGTACTGTTAGTTGACAGGGTAAACCCGATCTGGCATTTGTAGAAAAGCTGCAAGAAGGTCTTCCCTTTAAATATACGAACAAAATTTGGATAAGAAATACAGGATGAAAACTAAAACTACAAAAATATGACTTTTGAATGTGAAAATAAGTGTTTCCATTTATTAAGAGCTGGTGTCAGTGTAGCCAAAATACACATCCATCCAGGAAATTCACCTGCCCCCTTTTGTCTTTTTTTTTTTTTTAATTTACTAAAATACATGTTTACATTATTGGGCCATTTTAAAATTGCCTTAATAATCCAGTTTCCTTAATTACAATTAATTGTGGTGGTGACCATCACTCTCCTTAAAGAAAGAGATAAAGAAGAGAAATATGCGTTAAGGAGTCTGGCCACTTAGGCGTTTTGATTTTGCATCGTTAGATATAGGGAAGATATTTGACAATGAGAAAAAAAGAAAAAATATATTTTCTTTCTAATAAATAAAAATAATTTAAAATGCTAGAGGCTATACAGGACTATTTTAGTATGTTCATTTATAAATGAAATCATTTTCTTTTCCAAAATACATGGAAGCAATATTCAAGGCAGACAAGGAGAAAGATCTGTCTATTTTTCTTGCAATTCTTGCTTATCCTAACATTTCCACCAGTGATTCAGCATGTTAAGAGGAAGAAAAGTCACGTCACCATTTATGAAGTTTGTCAGGCTTTAAAAAAAATAGTTCTGGTCTCCTGGGAGTCAACATTCATCTTCAACTTCTCTGATTGGTGGAATCAAGCTGCTTGTGGATTTATATTGGTTGATCTGGTTAGCCATGTGGGTACTCATGGGCTTGATTTGAATGTTTCTGGGATAGGCATTATCCGGTTCATCTGTAAACCATTTCTTTTCTGCTAAAGGGCAAAACGGATAGAGAACAAGAAGGAAAAATTAGAAGCTTAATTAGTCCTAGGCCAAAGATTTTGGAAAGTTCATTGAAAAATGCAAAAAGGTAATCGAGAGAAGCTGACAGTGAGTAATTGCTAAAGAGACGGCACAGTGTAGGGAGAACCCCAGAACCTGAAACATACCTCTGCTGCCTGTAGCAAGTGATGAACCAACGGGCTATTGGGACCTGGAGGCACCAGGCGTGGACTTCAGAGAATAAAGAGGGGTTGGAAGATTAACTCTGGCAGTGTTCTCTGGGGTTCCTTTGGTGGCCTGAAAAGCTTTGGTGGTGAGGAGATGACGCATATAACAAGTATTAGGCATGGGTGTTGCACCTAAAGAAAGCCTTGTGCATCCATTGATTTGAGTGGAGATGAAGGGACACTGTCCCTTCCACAGATTAGGAGATCTAGAATCTGCTGCAGGGTTTCCTCTTCCCAGCCTTTAATTGGCTTTGCTTGTACAAGCTCACTTAAAGGTATATCTCCGTTACAACACTCCTTTATTTCTTTTGAAGCCAGTTTTGGGAGTCTTAAAGTAAGCCCACAGATTTTTGCTGGCCAGTGAGGGTGAAACATTAGATTAGCAACCAATGTTTTAAAAGGCTTTTGAAATGGCTGTAATTTCAATAAAACTCTCTTGGTATGAAGTTATGAAAAGAATTCCTAGTGGCACTATCTTAACCGACTATAATCACCCAAGCTGTCAACAAGGGAGCTTGACAGAGTCTTGGCATTTCATTCTCACCCTAGATCCAGAGATGGCAGAAGAGAATGCTGAGTCAGGGCACTCAGAGGCTGGGGTGAGGATGCGATGGCCTAGCATCCTCCTGGCAGCTAGTATTATTTCACAAGACTCAGCCCTTGTCCCTACCTTTTTACACTGGAATATTCTGGGAAATCAGCCACGGGCATAGATACAAAGGAACTGGGGCAAACAGTGCATTCTAACTTGAGAATCATATGCCTCATTTTAGCGGCTTTTAGGAAAAGCAAAGAAAAAGGAAAAAGCTTTCAAGCACGCCCACTGCTATAGAAACGACGGCCTCTCTGGCCTCTTCTTCTGTCTTTCAGAACAGTTCATAACTGTTGGATATGGCTGGATATCCATATGGCTGGATATGTTAACAAAATTGCTCACCTGGCTTGATCCTGATAGAGGACCATGCGTATGTGTCCCTTTATGGCTAATGATTTATAGATCCGACACCTACGATCAGGTTATGACCACTCTGCTTGTCTCTCCTTGGCCCATGCTTCCTCTTGCTGTGTCCAGGGCCCTGGGTCCCCAGCGTAGACACTAAACTAAGTTGAGCCTTGAGAAAGCTCACTCACTGTCCTTTGTTCAGCAGCTCGGTGTACCCCCTCCTCAGGAAACTTCCTGCCTCTTGCATCATTCTCCACCCCCTCTCCTTCCTGCACTGGCTCTCTCACCTATTATAATTAAGTTCACTTTGATTTGAACAGATTGGACGATAGGAATTCATAATGCTACATCCTCACAGTGAAGCTAACTGATTAAGTGCTTTAAATTATTCCCCCTGACAGAATGATAAAGTTACAATCTGTTCTGAGATGATCTACAGCTTGCCAGACTCCTACAGCTTCTTTCTACATTCATTTATCTTTTTGTCAAGCAGAGTTTTTTTTTTTTTTTTTTCCCTCCTAAGCTTCAGTTCCATAGATCTTTTAAAGTCATCAGCACATCTGAATTATTAATGAGGCTTTAGAGGCAAGGTTCCTGATGGGCTGGTTAAAAAAGGTTGTATAGAAATCCGGGACTGTGTACACATCAAAATAATTTCAGCTCCATTTAAAAAACCATTTAGTTCAAGTGTGACATAGTGAACCATTACGCATTTGTGGAAACCAATTTTTTTGTGATCTACGATTAAACTAACCTTTCAGAGAGGAGTAAAGTATGATGGTTATCATGTTTTAAAAGCATTGCCAGGCCGATGAAACAATTTCAAACTATGACTTTTTCCAATGGTTTACGTATAAGGATGATTTTCAGAAGAGCTGAACCCAGTGTCTGTGCTGTTTGCCTGAGCTGCTCTTGGTTTTGGCTGTACCCTTCTGCGGACTGATTTTGCAAAAGGATTTAGTGCTAGGTTGGACATGCCAGGTTGGAAGGGAGAGTGAACTCTGCTGATGGAAACGAGTAGGTCTTCTGGGTGAAAGACCTAAGACAGCTGCAATTTGCTGAAATTTTTACAACTGCTGCAGAGAATAATTGTTCAGAATTTAGTCTTTACAGTTCAACTCAAAGTTGGCATTTTGACCTTTCACGGCAGAGAGAGTATCAATTTCCTTCTGCTGTCTGTAAGAAAGAGAGCATTATTTCCCCATTTAAGTGCCTTTCTCTCTTTCCTTTTACATTTCTTGCCATAAAAATAATCTAAGCAGAGTCATCCCTGTGTTGACCATTCAGCTTCTGCACAGAAAGGAGTTGTTTTAAAGCATATCCTGGTGATGAGCCTGAGAAACAGGCTTTTTAATTCAGGTGCCTTGTAAGATATAAACAACTGTGTTGTTGGAGACTTGGTTAGATAAGATGTTGAAGAAATGGAAACAGATGAAGGCTAAAATGGGTAGGGGCAAAGGTGCCTCTCCCAAAAGGCTTGACAGGAACCACACTGTAATGACTGTCAGTCATTCTGCTCCAATGGAGAGAGCCTTGCTACGACAATGATACTTTGGGTTATCGAACTTTGCCTTCCAAAGAAGGAGCTGCATCACTGGGCGCTTACAAAACTGGCCATAAGGAAGAGTACTCAGGGAAGGAATTCAAGTGAGTGTTGGAGTGGTCCAAGGTCAGTCCAAAGCCCTGAGCTGGTCTCCTCTCCCTGTCACACCCCACAAGCCAGAAAGACTTCTGGGGGCTTTATTTTTATCCCTAGAATGAGAAGGGCAATGATCTGGTTTTGAGGCCCTCCTCCCTACCAAAGAAAAAGAAATTCATTTGTTAATAAGTTCTTGAAGATGTGATACATGGTTCCATCACTGTGAGTAGAATGTGTGACGTGCCTCAAGTCAAGGAAGGAGTGGCATTTCAGTCTGTGACAAGTAGGCTGGTGGAATAAGATCAAACCCAGAAAATAACTGCAGAGAGTCAGGACACTGCCACTGGGAGGCATCAGCTATCAAGACCAGAGAGGCCACAAGCCATCCACTGCACCAAGGAGATGGCATAGGACAGTACGTAAGGCCAAGGGTCTTACCTACTGTCTGGCTACTGTGAGAGCGTCTGGCTCTCTCACATACTAATTCCTGGCTCTGAGTGAGTTGTTACATAATTTATCTTAACTTCAGTTTCTCTTCTGTAAAATGAGGCTAATGGTCTTTCTAATGGTGTTGTCTGGATGAAAGGGGTTAGTGTCCATGAAGCATTTATCTACATACATGATACATCAATGTGAGCTGTTAAGGCTATCAGTATTGTTGGTAATATATTAGGGGGCATTAGAGCATAAAGTTCATGGACTTTAGTTTTAAACACCTCTCTGGTACTTCCTGGCTGGGTGACTTCAAACAAATCTGTCCCTTGAATCCTGTATCTTTCAGATGGGAATACTAACTGCATCTACATCTGAGGTTCTCTGGAGAACTGAATAAGTTAATATACATAAAGTGCTTAGAAGAGTGTCTGACTCATGGTAAGCACTTGGAGTGTGTTAGATTTTAGTTACGGTTAGTTAACCATGCATAAGGTTAGCATGATTATGAGTACTCTCAGTGCCAAAGGACATAAGAATAGGTGATACCTTTTGGTGTGATTACAGATGAACTAGGGGTGGAGAACTGAGGTGTGTAAACCTGGGGGCTGGCCAGAAGAATGGGGATTGTGGCAGCAGAGATGGTGAAGAAGGATTTGACTGGATATCCCTCCTTAGGAAGAGGAGGAAAGGAAGGGGTGACGACTTTCAGTGGTACTTGTGTCTTTGAAATATTGGCTTTCAACTTGGCAGGGGCCCTACCCCACCTGCAAGACATCCATGTCTTCCGTTGCTACTTTCATCACTGACCTTCGAAGGTCTAGAATAAGGGTCAGGACTTCCTCCAGCCATGAAGGATCCCAGAGGAGTGGGCTATGGCAGAGAAGGGCTTGTGATCTGGGCTGACATAACTGCTGGGTTTTCTGGTGCTGTGGGTTGTCAGTGCTGTGGGATCTGGCCTTTTCTCTTAACACTCCCAAGAGAAGAGCACAAGAAAAGGGAGATGATGATACAGCAAAGGTATTTGGAATAATTGGGCCTTTTCTTGCTATACCACTAGCTGAGGTTGAAACAGAACGGGTTTGAAAAGGAAAGATTCCATTTGGATAGAGATAATAGTTGAGAACAGTAAGAGCTAACAAAGAGCTCAATCCTTCAAAGGTAATACTGTGTGAGAGCTTCTGAGAGCTAGTCTGGCCTTCGCCCTCTGCCCAGCAGACCCCAAGGCCCCAGTGGACCCCACCCACCCCTACTGTCTCCTTTCCTTTCCATGGACAAAGCATGGCTAGAAATGAAAACTGCAATAGAATCAGAATAATTTTCCCTTATAAAAGCTGTCTTGCTCCTTTGCAGTTCTCTGGTGTGACCCCTTTTAACTGTAAGTCTGATGCTGCCGTTCCCTAAGCAGAACAACTGCCCCCTCCTGACACTCAATAAAGACTGACTTTCACTCCTCTCTTTCAAGTGGCAGGGAATAATCCCTCTTACCTCCCTAGGTGATGGATGTACAACTTCATGGTGGGACATAGTCTACCAGGTTAGTGACGGGTGCCCACATCGACTTCATCACCTTATGACAAAGCAGTGATGGGCTGAAAGAAGCTGATTGAGAGACTGATTTTTTTTTTTTTTTACCCTGTCTTGACTTCTGCAGTCCCTGAAGTTTCTGCACCCTCTTCTTTCTCCTTCAGGAGCCTGTTGCTATAGAAACCTGGCAGGTTGATTTAATTGCCTCTATTGGGATACAGACACCTTTCAGCTTTTCCCATGCTGAAGAGGAGCCAGTCAAAAGGTTTTTCTGGTCATCTGGGATCTTGATGATGCTGGCAGAAGGCACAGTCAAGTCTCTCCTCTCACTGAACTCACAGGACTGTTCCCTTCTCTCAGAAGCTGTGTACTCAGCCCAAGAAAGTGTCAACAGCATGATAGCACTATGAAGCACCTACGGGCATTCCTTGAATTTTTGTAAGATAAACCAAGGAGGTGAAGATAATTTATCAAATGACTAAAGATATAACAATATTTAAGATCAATTCATTTCAAAAATACTTATTGAGCACATATTGATAGTAAGGTTCTGGGTCATAGCCTGTATGGTCTTCCCTGGTGGCTCAGATGGTAAAGAATCTGCTTGCAATGCAGGAGACCTGGGTTCGATCCCTGGGTCTGGAAGATCCCCTGGAGAAAGAAATGGCTACCCACTCCAGTATTCTGGCCTAGGAAATCCATGGAAGGAGGAGACTGGCGGGCTACAGTCCATGGAGTCGCAAAAGAGTTGGACACTACTTAGTGACTAAACTCAGAATTTGAAACCTCTCCTCATGGTGGTAGAAATCTAACTGTAAGGGTCCAAGTCTCCCTCTATCCATTTGAACCGGCTTCAGGAAGGGACCTGGGTAGCAGCCATTAGGGATGTTGATTTCATGATCACCTGAGTGTTGAGGCTGAGGTTTCACTGTGCCTCCTGTTCTATCCATTTACTTAAGCTTCACCCCTTTCAAAGCCTAAAACAAATTGAATTGAATGGCTTACAAATTGCTTCTCTTTTAGAATGGTGCAGATAATTGAGTTTCTAGCTGTTGTTCTCTTTAAGTACACATACTTTCTCTTCAAATAACCTTTCACTTTCCACCCTGACCTACTTATTCTTTGGGTGGGGAGGGGGAAGAGGAGAGGTATCACATGAAAACCTTGAATGCCTCCTTGCTAAGAGAACCTGAAAGAAGGATGAGAATTTGGGGGTCACATGGAAAACACTGGAAGAGAGTCTTCATTCAACTGAGGAAAAACAAGATTGTAGTTTGGACTCATAAAAAATAGAAGTAATAATGATCCCTTTTTCATCACTGAATATATCATTAGCCAAGTATAATCAACTTTCAGTTGTATGCCTGAAGTCCAGAGAACATCCCCAAATTTCATTGCAAGTCAGTCTGTTCCCTCTCCATTCCCATCACAAGATCATCTCATCATAGCTGCTAACAGATTGTATATAAAATGCATTTTGGATTTACTTCTCTCTATCTGCCCAATCTCTGGTTGGGATTTCACAAATGTCTGAAAGGCAGGTGGGAGAAGAGACCCAGGTAATACAGAGACTGAATCATCAACCCCCAGATAACTGGGTACGGGCTATTGAGTTTTTACATATAGCTAAACAGCTTTAATTTGGGAGTCATTCTGATCCAACTTCAAGAAGACCAAAATTTTTTTTTTTTTAACTGTTAATAATCCTCCTGGTTTAAATCGAAAGGAGGGTAAACTATTCACCAAGAAGCAGGTTTGCCAAGTGGAAGAGCTGCAAATGTTTTCCAGAAAAGTTTATCACTTGGCATTGTCACTTGATTTAGTTGGTCTTGCCAAGATAAACACAGAGATGTGGACAGACTGATGGGGTACTCGGTTGGGGTGATGGTAATGGGGGGAGGTGGAGGAAGCTGGGTTTCTTGATGGGAAAATGCTTTTGAACTTGGAGCAAGGTACCAAGGTGGGCAGGGAGGCCACGTGCAGATTGAAAGGCAAGCCAGATGGAGAGAAGTTCCCCCCAGATTACCCAACCCCAACCCCAAGAACACCAAAACAAACTCTAAGGGGTCTAGCAGTAGCAGCAGGACAGCCTCATTGCACTGAGCAATTTAGAAAGTGGAGGAAGGGGGAGAAGAAGGAAGGGGAGAGGAGGGGAGGTGGGGAGGGGGGAAAAAAAGCAAAACAAAATAAATAAACCCACAAACAGAACAATAAAAATAAAAATAAACAAACCAATAACAGAATAAAATTTGTAACTCCTTTTTTTTTTTTAATTTCACAAAAGTTTTCACAAGGACAATGTTATAGAAGAAAACCCCCAGCAGTGGCTAGGTCATGCAGAACCATTAATTGTCATACCTTGGCCCATTCTATTCATCCTTGTTGCACTTTAGAGAGAGAAGTAAGCTATGTGAGTTTTACAACGCTTTTAAACTGTCATATTTCCTGTTGAGCACTTTAACTGGCACATTCTTATAGTTATAAATGTTCTGAGGGCATAACTTTATAACCTCCTTTGCAAAGAATGCATGAATAGCTCTTCATGATCCCAAACTAGGGATATGTGTGTATGTATATATATACATATACATATATATACGTATATATGTGTATATATATAATTATATATAAAAAAGATAGTTGTATGTAATGTATAAATCAATACATAGGGACAAAAATAATTTGAAAAAATCTTCCACTCATAGGGCTTTTTAATATCCATGTATACAATGACTGCCCACTCGAATACTGATTGGAACACCGCCTTGCCCTGTCTTGGGTGTGGGGATGGAGATTTTGAGTAAGCCTCACTATTTCGTCAGTAAAAGTGCTTGTCAATTCACACAGCAAGCAGATCTCAAAACTATCATGCTTGGGGGGACAGGGGATTCAAAATCTAAACCCAAAACATTCACCATAAAAACACCTTTTTAGAGATGGTTACAGCTGTGACATTTTCCTCCCCCCACCCCAACACCTGTGCTGTTCACTGAAATTTGTTTTCAAATAAACATTTCAAATATATATATTTATATATATAGCAGCCCAAGGCTAGTCCATCCTCACAAGAATTAGATTATGGTGGAGTTGGCCAATATTTAAGAACTACTGTACATTGCCTAAAGCATGGTTTGCATGCATAAAATATCTGAAAACTGCATATTGAAAAAAGGGTATTTCTCTACTTTTTTGCTCATGCTTACTAACTGTTTAAAAAAAGAAAGGAAGAAAGAAAATGAAAGAAAAAAAGAATTATACCAAAATGTGTTTGGCTTACTGTTACACTCTTTTTCTTCTCTCCCATCTGTTAATGACAAGGGGTCCTTCTCTATGACTGTCATTCACCTGCCTAAGTAGATTGGCTACGTTAAAGCAACTGACGATGAGGAATTTCTCCCACTGGTTTTCTGCTCTGGAACAGCCAGCATCATGCAGCTGTGCCAACAGTTGAAGCTGGCTTTTGTCTTTGTGGAATCAACTGTGGCTTGATCCTCCTACATTCTGATTTATTTAGCATGCTGGCTTCTAGAAAAGCATGATCTGCCGCTGGGTTTATCTCCCTCTCTCTCTACCATGGCCCCAGCCCTTGCTCCTCTGTGGCACTGGGGCCCTAGCTGATCAAACAAAGGGGAGTAAAAAGGTCCCCAGAGAATGCGTGGAAAAATACTTGCTCTTTCCTGAGCATTATTTATTCTGTACATAAGGTAGGTAATTCACCTTTTAAAAGATGTAAAAGTCCCAGGAAGGCAGTTTTTAATGACTTACATCTGATATTTATGATACATATGGCTTTTCATCCCAAATGTCAAAAGTGAGAGAAAAAACATAGCTATTCATATGGCAGCATAAGGAGACAGAATAACAATATGCAATCAAACCTCTTTTCACTTAAATGAAATGACTTGCATTTGATACATCCAAGAATGGAATACTAGTCTTTCCGCCACAGTAAGGGTAGAAATGTTCCTATAGACTCTCAAAGGAAGCTAGCTCAGGGACAAAAGGCCTTGGTGAGTAACTAAAAAAAATCTCTGATGTTCTAACAAGCAAGTGCATTTCACCATCTACACAAATGGCGAAAGACATTGAAATGCTTTGAGATACTTCAGCCCAGAGAGTAGAAACAATCGATAGATATGTTTCCGTTGCTTTTGGGTTGCTTGTTTCAAATACATGTGTGTGTATATATATATTATTGTGTATATATAAAAAAATCAAGAGAAGGAAAGAAAGGAAAACAACAACGAAATCAAAACCCAAAGCACCCTGATAAAACTGATACATCAGAATAAACTTTTCTACACTAACTAAACTTGCTTTGCATAACTGACGTGGGGATCACAAGCACTCCCTTCTCATCTGTGAACTCATTCCTGCAGTGAGCTATTTATGTCTGGAGCATGCCTTTGGGTTATTTTTCCCCTAGAATCATAAATAACTTTTGGTCCGTCTGCTTATTTGCTGTTGTGCTCAAGGGTTTTATGGTGGTGGAATAAAAATGACAACCACATGCACACTATCATACATATGCAAATATGTGTAAAAAAAAGGGGGGACTACAGGGGAAAATGGGGGAAGTTACTGTTGGAAACACCCACTGGGGAAATGAGTGGCAGATACAGTTTCACACACGGAGGCAGTGGATACACACATCAGAGCCGCTCTTCCTGCACGTACTTCTGTTTGTCTCGGGACTCCCGGGACTTGGGCCGGTTCTGTCGGTTTGCCGTGGATGGGATGGAGTGGACGGAGGAGCTCTTCTTGCTAGAGGACTGGGACGAGTGGGAGGAATGGGAGAGGCTGGCCCGGGACTGGCCGGCGTTGTGGTCAAACTGCATTAAGCAGAAGATCAGGTCCGTCGGCACGAGCTCAAACTCGTACGGGGGGTTGGTGATGACATACCTGGATGTGGAGAGCAAAGAAGTCACAGAATGAGGATAAGGTGGTGGAGATTTCACCTCTCTGAACCAAACCAGGTCTACCCGAGGATTCCAGCCAGCCCAAGGCCTGAGACAGTATCTTCGTAGTGGAACAAAATCTGTTTAGCTCCACAGAGGAAGTCAGCCATAAGCCCTCCCAGAGATTCTGAATTAGCGCTAGACAAGGGAGAAACAAATGGTGCTTCCTGTGGTCTGTATACCCACTTCAGTACAGTATCAAGTTCCCTTCTGATCCTGAGATGCACAAGTGCATGCAGGAGGTTTCAAGGACTGCCCTGCATCTCTTATCCTAGAATCTTACAACAATCTCACACCCATATCACACTATCTTTGTTTACCACCATCTAGCAAAACCTTAGTTCTCTCTCCCTTTTTATCTTTTAAAAATCAACGTTGGTGAATGATTTCACCAAATGGAAAGCTATAAAACACCTCCCTGCCTATGTGTCTCTCAGGCTTTAACTGTTCTCCTCAAAGATCACCTTTTTCCCTAATTAATATCAGATATGACTAAAAAATCACCATTTCATTTCTAGTAATGGATCTCAAAAGTGTGGTTCTCCGGCCAGATATATAAGCATCATCTGAGAACTTCTTAAAAATGTAAATTCTTTTTTGTAGCTGATGTATACTTGATTTACAGCAAAGTATACAGCAAAGTGATTCAGTTATATATATATATGTTCTATTTCAGATTCTTTTCCATTTTAGGTTATTATAATATATTGAATATAGTTCCCTGTGCTATACAGTAGGTCCTTGTTAAAATGCAAATTCTGAAGCAACTCCACTCAAGTCCTACTGAGTCAGACACTATGCATTGGGGATCAAGCAATTTGTATTTTAATAAGTTTTACAGATGATTCTCATGTTCACCTAACTTTGAGAATCTGCTAGACTACAGAAATTATGTTCAATTCTGGCTCTATTGTATAATCTCTGGGCATTCAAACTTCATATTTTCATTTCATACCAGTTAAGTCAGAGTAATCAGAGTACTTTTAAAAAGCACCCCCGGAGATTCTACTCTGCAAGTAGGTCTGAGAAACACTCATCTATCTCTATGGCATTGTTTCCTGAGGTATATCATACAAACACACTGACTGACAATTCTAGGATGTACTTTTAAGTTTAGGCTGCTGTGAATTTACTTTAACGTGTATTAGAGAAATATAACTAGCATACATGAACTGTAATCTTTTTTCTGCTTCAGGCAATAATATACAGTTTTCTTTAAAGTAAATATATAAAAGTAAAAAAGTGAGTCAACTGAAAAATACATTAAGTAAAAATATATGTGTCCATGAAAATAGAATATATATATAACTGAATCACTTTGCTGTGGACCTGAAACTAACACAACATTGCAAATCAACTACACTCCAATAAAAATTAAATATATATATATATATATGTGCTTGTGTGTGTGTGTGTGTGTGTGTGTGTGTGTGTGTGTGTATAGAGAGAGAGAGAGAGAGAGAGAGAGAGAGAGCGCGCGTCCCCAGTGGTGCAGTGGTAAAGAATCCGCCTGCCAAGCAGAAGACATGGGTTCAGTTCCTGGGTCAGCAAGATCCCCTGGAGAGGGAAATGGCAACCCACTCCAATATTCTTGCCTGGGAAATCCCATGGACAGAGAAGCCTGGCCAGCCACAGTCCGTGGGGTTGCAAAGAGTCAAACACTACTGAACAACTAGACAACAACAACAGGTATATATGTGTGTGTGTGTGTGTGTATAGGTGTATACATATATATGTCTAAGACAGGGCAAAGGAATCATTTACCTTAAACAGTAGCAATATGAAATATTTCTATATGAGATACCAACAGAATTATCCCAGTAGCAGGAGTCTGGAGGACGTTTTCCTTCAGACTTGTGTAATTAGGTGATGGATGGATGGAACTATCCCATAAAACTTGAATTCTCCCCACAATGTCTTTATACTTGCTATTGTAATGAAAGAAAGAAGCTTCCCATAACCACCACCAAAGTCAGCACTGGATTTAATATGGGCAGAGCAATTTGCATGTTGAGAACATGCATGTAGACTTTTGCCCTCCTTGTGGGAGACAAGAGAGGGCATTTCTGTCTCTGCCTTTGGGAGGGCAGATTGGAAACATACTCACCTCTTCGTGCACTGGCTGGGGGTGCTGAGGTGAGCATCTCTCAGCCGATAAATTCCAAAACAAAGCATATTGTATGTTTTCAGAGCTTTGCAGAACAGATCACCATAACAACCACCATCCTGGGAGACAACAAAAGAGCAGAGAGAAAAATCATTTTTATTTGCCTGAAAATAAAGGTCCTGGGGGTGGGAGGGAAGGGCCTTTTCATGAAAGCTCACACTAGTGTCTCCTGAGTCGGAGGGTCTGTGCCGAGGAACAGTGGCTGAAGAAGTTAAATGTGCTTTATAGCCTACGCCCCAATGTTGGTGACTTTTGGGGATCAAATAAGAAAGGGTTTTCCTCTGGTTGTCTCCAGTTTTTCATCTGCAGGAATGAGAGCTCTAAGGAGCCGGTGCCTCTCCTCACTTTAAGGTATGATATAAGCTTGAAGGTCTCAGATGTCTGTTCGGCTAAGGAGTAGAAATCAGCTCTGCAAAATGTTGATGATGTTTAGCCCCAGCTCAGTTGCAACCACAGTTATCTGACCGCGTTGTCAAAACTGCTCAAGTGATAATTAAAATCACTACCAGAAGAAAAGACCCCACCAGGTACTATGGTGACAGGCTCTTTCAGAGAAGGACTGTGTGAAAAGCACAATTTACAGACCTTGGAGATGGCAAGGGTGGAAGAGAATGTGTTTCCCCAGGAGCTGGAGGTCTGCAGGCTGAATAACTGGGATTCACAGTTCTAATCAGTTCACAGTCATTTTCCAAGGGTCTGGGGCCAGACGAGGAATGTGAAAGCAAACTCACCCAGAAGCACTGGCTTCCTGCAGCCAGCTAGCTTCAGGCATTAACACAGGAAGGGCACCAAGGGCTGACTTCACTGGGAATAAAGTGACTGCATCTGTCCTTCCTGTTACTGAAACTGCCAGATGGGCCTCATGCTCGAGAACACAACTGGAACCAGATCTTACCATTATTTAAAGTCCTTGTTCTTTTAAAGTGTTATTGTTTAGTCGCTAAGTCATATCCGACTCTTTTGCTACCCCATGGTCTGTAGCCCACCAGGCTCCTCTGTCCATGGGATTTTCTCAGGCAAAAATACCAGAGCGGGCTGCCATTTCCTTCTCCAGGGGATCTTCTCGACCCTGGGATTGAACTCACATCTCTGGCATTGGAAGGCAGATTCTTTACCACTGAGGTGTACCAGTGAGTAAATGATAGATAAAAAGAGCCACCAGCTATGGAGATGACCTTTTAAAGAAGCTCTAAGTCTAACACAGATTTTTGTCCCTCACCAAACTAAAACACGTGCAAATTAGCATCACAGTTTCAGAAGACATGGAGAAAGTGACCCTTTCCTTGGCTCCTTCTCCACTATTTGGACTTTCTGGGTGGCAGGCAGTACTGTTCATACAATAGGCTTACTAGCTCTTAAGACTGCTGGTTCCAGCCGTTGAATACATTCATGGAGTTGGGCTGGGAATAAGGGTCAACTAAGACTGCATACTTCTGCCAGAGTGCCTGAAGCAGGCTGATGCGTGGAGCCCGAAGGGAGGCCCGGGTCACCTTTGTAGCAGGGAGGGCAGTGGGGGAGTGGCTGAGTCCACACCCAGAATTAATAGCCCACCTGCATGTGTGCTAAGCCACTTCAGTCCTGTCTGATTCTTTGTGACTCTGGACTGTAGCCCACCAGGCTCCTCTGTCCATGGGATTCTCCAGGCAAGAGTACTGGAGTGGGTTGCCATGCTCTCTTCCAGAGATATATAAGTCCATAGGAGCTTTTAAAAAACATTGATGGCCAGGACTCTGGGCCTGACCCTGACATTAGTGGTTTTCAGAACACCATAGCTTATTATGTGTCTCTAGACCCACTGGCCCAACCAATAGCCTCTCATGTGGATCCTTTATGTCTCTAATTCCAGACTGAGTTCTCCTAATTCTGAGGCTAGAACTAGTCACTCTCCCCTAGCCCCGCTCCTCGCTGCAAAGGTGACCCATGCCTCCCTTTGGGTGCCACATTCCAGCTTGCTTTAGGCACTCTGGCAGACCAATTAATGTGCAGTTGGGGTTAAGTAGCCCTGATCCATGAGAAGGCAATGGCACCCCACTCCAGTACTTTTGCCTGGAAAAATCCCATGGACGGAGGAGTCTGGTGGGCTGCAGACCATGGGGTCGCTAGAGTCGGACATGACTGAGAAACTTCACTTTCACTTTTCACTTTCATGCATTGGAGAAGGCAATGGCAACCCACTCCAGTGTTCTTGCCTGGAGAATCCCAGGGACGGGGGAGCCTGGTGGGCTGCCGTCTATGGAGTCGCACAGAGTTGGACATGACTGAAGTGATTTAGCAGCAGCAGCAGCCCTGATCCATACTAAGACCTGCAGAATGGGTTCCCTAACTTGTGTGCTTCTGAAACCACCCGAGGCCTCCCATCTTGTAGCAGAAGATACCCTAGGAGACTCAGTAAGCCCGTGGACTCTGAAGCCAACATTCCTGGTGCAAATTCCCCGAGAGGGCCAGTCCTCGGTTTCTCTGAGGCCTAGTTTCCTTAGAGCATGTGATAAGAGAACCTATGCCAAAGGGTCACTGTGGGGATTCAATGAATGAATCCATAAAGCACAGCACCTGATACACAGTCAACCACAAGCATTACCTCTGATACCTCTTTTCATGAGGAAAGAACCAAAGGCAGGGGGCTAGCCTGACACATTCAGATCCGGTCATTTCCACCTAACAGGCTCAGGTGCCCTCTGCCCCCTGAACTCACCCCCAGGTCCGCAAAGGGCCCGTCCAGCAGCGCTAACTGCGCCACACGGCAGCGGTCCCTGTTGGCCAGCGTCTGGGGGGTGCTGTAGCCCCCGCGGAGTGCATTCTCCTCAGCGATCAAAGCCTCCAGCTCTGGTGTGGCTCCTCCAGTCACCAGGGTCCGTATCAGGGTAAGGATGTTGTCATTGAAGTATGTCTGGGAAGAGATGGGAGCAAAGTCCTTTAAGCACACACCCTAAAGTCACGACAACCGACATTCAAATTACTTTTCTTGATGTCTCCTGTTTAAAGTTCTGGCCTGTCTCTTCAAATAGTTTTATGTGGGAAGTGAAAAGACAGCAGCCTCCAATTATTCCATTCTTTTCTCTCCTACTTGGTTCTGCCATGAGAGCCTGACTTTAAAACCTGAAATTCAGTGGATTTTTATTAAAGGGCTAAAGTCAAAATGGCTGGTGTTTACCATAATTGGTGCTAGTAGGGATGTAAATACGGCTTCCTCTCCTGCTTGCTAAGGGACTCTGGGCGTATGTACTAAAATGCAGCCTGACCCAGGCAGGACGGCCTCTGAGTTTCTGCAACACACATGCCAGGAAGCTGCTTCCCCCAACAATGGTAGAACTTCTCTCTCTAGAGTGAGATGCCAAGAGCATCATTAAGGCCATGTGTTCAACAATTTATCACATACTTTGATAATAGGCTAAACCAGAAGTTTCTATCAATTAAATATGCCAGATAAATGTATGACAAGGTGGATACCCTGGTATTTTTAAGTAACCTCTGTGGTCTGAGGCGAACATAGCTTATTAAGGAAGCTTCCCTCAATGTGTACATTTGTCTCACATCTGAAACATTCTGCCAGGAAGAAAACAATAGGAGTTTTAAAAAATTAATAGGATGTCAAATAAAAGAGCTCAAAAAGGCATTTTTCACACAGCCTAATTTGAGGAAAATCTCAGTTAAGGGTCTGTTTTCCATTTTCCAGTGTAAGAAGAAATCAAACAGGCTAAATAATATCAAGCTAAAGTTTGCCTGTGGCTTTTGAGGATGGATGGATCTTTTGAAGCAGGTTAGGCAAGACAGCTGCATTTTTACTTCAGCAGTTTTTTGGACAGTTCACCTGGCAAATATCTAGTGGGTAACAAACCAGGTAAAGGATGAGTTCTCTACAGCTTGGCCATCATAATTCTATGTCTCAGGGGAGGTTGTCTAATCTTCCTGGTCTTTGATTTTCTCATCCGTAAAATAAGCACCATCATTAAGATCAAGTTTATATGCAAAGAATTCCAGGAGGACTTCTGAGTTAAAGTGGTAGCTGCTAGTGAGGCTAGAATCCCTAGGTTATTGAAGTACTCACAAAAGCACCCAAAGTGATGCAAAATTTCAACAGCAACAGGAAACTAGGAATGTGATTCAAAACCAGTCAGGCCCTAAGGAGAAGGTATCATCTGCCAGAGCTTAGATGCCCCCTGGGGGTCAGAGAAGCTGAAGGAGGAACTATTGCTGGTGTGGTTAAGGGGTGAGAGGCAGGCTAGGGGTTCAGCGCTGACCTCGCCACTTAGTAGCTGCATGACTTTGGAAAGTTATTTCTCATTTTTGTGCCTCAGTGTCATGATCTATAAAATATAATAGAGTGGGTTGCTGCTGCTGCTAAGTCGCTTCAGTCGTGTCTGACTCTGTGTGACCCCAAAGACGGAAGCCCACCAGGCTCCCCCGTCCCTGGGATTCTCCAGGCAAGAACACTGAAGTGGGTTGCCATTTCCTTCTCTAATGCATGAAAGTGAAAAGTGAAAATGAAGTCGCTCAATTGTGTCCAACTCCTAGCGATCCCATGGACTGCAGCCTACCAGGCTCCTCCGTCCATGGGATTTTCCAGGCAAAAGTACTGGAGTGGGGTGCCATTGCCTTCTCTGAGAGTGGGTTACAAGGACTATATAACTGATACCTGTGAGGCACTTAGAAAAGTGTTTCGTGCACAGGGAGCACTGAAAAATACTTTTGGGACTGATACCAGAAACTCGGGCCTTTGTCACCTAGTTTTTAGTACATGGAACTCTGCTCAATGTTATATGGCAGCCTGGATGAGAGGGAAGTTTGGGGAAGAACAAATAACCAAAAATATATGGCAGAGTCCCTTTTCTGTTCACCTGAAATCATCACAACATTGCTCTACCCCAACACAAAATAAAAAATTTAAAAAAGAAACTTGGGCCTTTGTTGATGAAAGACAGGTCAATTCATGACCAATTTTCCCTTTCAAAAAGTCTTTTCTGGCTTTTTTTTTTTTTTGGTGGGGTAGAGGGGTGGGGTTGCAAACTAAGGCCATTCATTTCACCCCTGAATCTGCACTTCTCAGGCTGCCTCCATGCTAAGACTCCATTTAGACTTAGCAAAGAGCCAGCAAGGGTTAATAGGGACTACATGCTGAGTGGTGACCAGAGCCACGTGGGCCACCATAGGTGAACTCTCATGGAAACTGGTTCTGGGCACACATATAAACACATATCCCAACGTCGTCAGAGGTAAATTGTCTTCTCTATATTCAATAGACCATTGTCAGAAGCAGAAGCCCCCTCACCTGACCTCAGCTCTGCGGCGCGTTAAATGAGGGAGTGCCCGACACAGAACTTTGACAAAGGCCTTTGTGCTATAATTATCCTTCTAGATCAACACCCAGGGAGGAGTTAGCCAGTATGAAGTGTGGACGGCAGAACACTAATGACCTCGTGGTGAAAAATGGACCTCTGTCTTGCTCAAATGTACAGAGAGAAATAGCTAATATAAATATTTTTTAATATTTACTGGAAGAACTGGAAGAAGTAAAAGAAAAATTTAGGAAGCATATGTTTTAGAATAAAAATCAATTAAAAAAAATAATGAGTATCTCTAACAAACAAAAAATCAGATGATAAGAAAGCTGACTTCATACAACTTACTCAATTCTTTTAAAATGTAAGATATTGAAATTAAAAAGAACATATTTGGGAGAATGGCATTGAAACATGTATAATACCATATAAGAAACAAATCGCCAGTCCAGGTTCGATGCAGGATACAGGATGCTTGGGGCTGGTGCACTGGGATGACCCAGAGGGATGGTATCGGGAGGGAAGTGGGAGGGGGGTTCAGGATTGGGAACACGTGTATACCCGTGGCAGATTCATGTTGATATATGGCAAAACCAATACAATATTGTAAAGTAATTAGTCTCCAATTAAAATTAAAAAAATAAATAAATAAAAAATAAAAATAATATAATTTAAAAATGCCTGAAAAGGATCCAATGCTTTTTCATGATAAACACACTCAAAAAACTAGAAATGGAAGGGAATTTCCTCAATCTGAAAAAGGACATATATTAAAACATCAGACTTATAGGTGAAAGATTGGAAGCTTTCCTTTTACATTAGGAACAAGACAAAGAAGCCAGCTCTCACCACTTCTATTAAGCATAGCACTGGAGGTCTTAGCCAGGGCTAGAAGGAAATAAAGGTATCTATATAAAAACTGAAGAAGAAAAATTATCTGTATTCACAGAGGACATGATCTTGTATATAGAAAATCCTAAAGAATCCACTAAAATGGTATTCTCGGTAATAAATGAATTCACTAAGATTGCAGAATACTAAGCCAATCATTTGTGAATCCATGCACGTCCAATGAAAAACATAAGAATGAAATTAAGAAAACAATTATTACAATAGCATCACAAAGAATAAAATACTGAGGAATAAATTTAACCAAGGAGATATAGGATTAGTACACTGGAAACTACAAAATATTGTTGAAATAAAGAAAATATAAATAAATGGAAGGACATCTTAACTTGATAGATTGTAAGACTTACTATTCTTAAGATAGCAATATTCCCCCAAACAATCTATAGATTTATTCCAATTGCTATCAAAATCCCAAAGACCGTTTTTATAGAAGTGAAGAAGCTCACTTTAAAATTCCTGTGAAATTGCAAGGAGCCCTAAATAACCAAACCATCTTGAAAAGGAAAAACAAAACTGGAGGACTCACACTTCCTGATTTTGGAGCACACCACAAAGCTACTATAATCAAGAGAGTATGGTATTGCCCTAAGGATAGACTTATGGACCACTGGAATCAAATTGAGAATCCAGAGATAAACTCATACGCTTTGCCTCAGTTGATTTTTCAACAAAGCTTCCAAGATCATTCTACAGAGGAAGAATATAGACTCCTAATCAAATATTGCTACCACAGCTGGGTATCCACATTCAGAAGAATAAATTTGGATCCCTACCTCACACCCTATGCAAAAGTTAATTCAAAATGGATTAAAGACCTGAATATAAAAGATAAAACAATGAAACACTTAGAAGAAAACACAGAAGTAAAGCACTATGCTTTTGATTTGAAAACTGATTCTTAAATATGACACCCAAAGCATAGGCAACAAAAGAAAAAAATAGGTAAATTAAACTTCATCACAGTGAGAACTGTCTGTGCACAAATCACACTATCCAGAAAGTGAAAAGAAATCCTACAGAGTGAGAGAAAATATTTGCAAACCATATATCCCATAAGGACCTAGTATCCAAATATATATTTAAAAATATTACAATTCAACAACATAAAGAAAAGTAACCCAAATTTTAAAATGGACAAAAATGAGCAAACTTTATTTAAAAATACTGGTGAAATATATTAAAACATGGAATTCTTGAAGGATATATTATTATCAAACAATGTAAATGTCAAAAGTAATTCTTGAAAGAAAAAATATGACAAAATTATCTATCAGTAATATTAAATCATTTTTAAAAGTCAGAAAAATGAGGTAGGAGAAAGGAGGATGGAAGTAAAGACACATGTAAATTCTCTGATCATATAGAGGAAGAAATCAAGAGCTACTAAATTTTCTAGATAATAATATAAATAAAATGTAGCTTCAAGTACATTTATAGAGTATATGGTATCCACTAACTAGAGTTAAAAACAGAATGTATAATTTACACATCATTAGAGAAAATAAGCATACAAAAATAGACTAATGCCCAAGGATAGATAATAAAGGACACAATTATCAAAGCATAAAGTATAATGCAAATTTTAGCATTATAGATTATATAACTAAACATAAATGAGCTAAATGATTTGATAAAATGGCAAAGTTCTCAAACTTGTTCAAAAACTAAAATCAAAATCAAACTCTGGTATCTTCAGAGACAGGAAAACACACACACACACACACACACACAGAGCAAAGGAAAGTATATTTAAAGGAAAAATTTTTTAATTTTTATTATCAAATTAACTACATGTTCATGTAGTTAAAATTTACAAAAAATATATAACATTTATGGAGAAAATATTAGAACCAAAATATAGACAACAAAACTAATTAACCATTATAGTAAAATAAATACGGATTGAGAGTCATATGTAAAAGGGATATGTGAAATATCATTGTGTTTCTTGTTTTCACAGCTCAAACAGACCGGAAGTATAAGGAAATGAAGGATATAATATGGGCATTAAGTACATTTGTGCTAAACTTTACAACATTTTTAGTTAGCTTCCAAGTAATGCTAACAAATCATGATCAATGGCCTAAAGTATAAAATCTCAATATACATACTAAAATATAAGATGTATGGCCTGTATTTTAAAAATAAACATAATAGTAGAAAGAAAAGTAAATAACCCAATATTTCAAAGTTTTTTAAAAGTATCCTAAATAATTACAGGTCAAGATGGAAATAAAACTCAAGAATATAGAGTATTAAAAAATTAAAGACTATTTGAAAATAACACACAAAAACGTCATGGATTGAGGCCAAAGCTACAGAGACAAATTCAGAACCTTAACTGCTTTTATCATTGAATAGAAAAGAATGTCAACTAATAATTCTAAGCATTTAAAATAATTGTTTTTGGTTGTTCTTTTTTATTTGAGAAAAATAGAAGGTTGAAATAATAAAGCATCAATTAATGAAGTAGCAAGAGGATATTTAGTGAATTGATACATTTTTAAACTTGATAAAATTATGCTAAATTTCCTCTGGAAACAGTTTATGCAACTGTCTTTCAAAGTTTTGAGAACCATACTCTAGTAGTTATATGACCTTAATACAGGAGTTAGCAAATCAAGGCCATGGGAAAAATGTAGACTGCCAGCTGTTTTTGTTTTTTTAATAAAGTTTTATTGAGACGCACACATGCCCACTTGTTTACTAACAGTTTTTGTGCTATAATGGCAGAATTGAATATTGTCAACAGAGTCTATATGGCTCTCAAAAGCCTAAAATACTCACCATCTGGCCCTTTATAAAAAACGCTGTTCCATTTCTTAATACAATAAGGAAAGCATGACACACCATGGAGAAGGGACGTTTACTCAACAAATGATTTAGGGGAAATTGCTATCTGGAAAATTTTTTTCAACAATATGGAAGTGATTAAATAATAATGATATACTTATGTGACTTACATTGTACAGATATTAATATTATGCTTTCAGAGAGTATTTAATGGCATGGTAACAATTACATGACATAATATTAAAATATATTAAAAAAAGCAGGATCCAAAAATCACTAAGATCTCATGTTAAACTCATGTTAAAAGTGCAGACCTCCAAGGATATATAGTCATATAAAAATATTTAATATTATGTAAATATTAAATATTTAGTACCCCAAAATTTTACATGGAAATTAATTCCTGGTAACAAACAGAATTCTGATCCATTTTCATTTTTTCCTATAATTCATTTTATATATTTCCTACTATGAAAATACATTTACTTAAATTTCTAAGAGAGGAAGCAAATGGAATTTATACAACTCATTGGAAAAAAAAAATCCCAAAATTTGATTAAAAAATGGATAAAGGAATGGAATAGACATTCTTCCAAAGAAGATATTCAAATAGCCAACAGGTACTTTATAAAAGATGTTCAACATCACTAGTCATAAGGAAAATGCAAATCAAAACTGTGGTAAGACATCATCTCATACCTGTTAGAATGACTACTGTCAAAAATATGAGAAATAAGTGTTGGTGAGGTTGTGAAGAAAAGGAAACCTTTGTAAAGTGCCAGTGGGAATGTAAGCTGATACCGCCACTATGGAGAACAGTATGCTGGTTCCTTGAGAAATTACAAATATAGCTACCATACGACCAAGCAATTCCACTTCTGGATATATATCCACAGGAGAAGAAATAACTATCTCAAAGAGATATCTTTTTCATCCCTATGTTCACTGCGGCATTGTTTACAATAGCTAAGACATGGAAACAGTCTAAGTGCCCACTGAGAGATGAACTGATAAAATGTGGCAGATACATACACAATGGAATATTTAGCTGTAAACGGAGGAAATCTTGCCCTATGCAACAACATGGATGAATTCTGAGAGCATGAAGCTAAGTGAAGTAAGTCAGAGAAATATAATTTATACTCTTACTTATATATGAAATCTAAAAAAACCCGATCCTATAGAAAGTGAGAACAGACTGGTTGTTGCCAGGGGCAGGAGGTGGGGGCTGGGAGAAATGGGTGAAAGTGGTCATAGGATATAATTAATAAATTCTGGAGATATGGCACACTAAACAATACTGTACTATGTATTTGAAAACTGCTTAAGAGAGTAGATTTTTACAGTTCTCAGCAACAGCAAGAAAAAATTGTAACTGGGAGGTGATGGATGTATTAACTAACTTTACTGCTGTAATCATTTCACAATATATACATATATCATTGTACACCTTAAACTTATGTTATAATGTTATAACTCAATGATATAAATCAATGATATCTCAACAAAGTTGTGGTGTGGGGGAGGTAAATGTTATAAAATAGTTAAAGGCAGAAAATATAACCACAAACAACCTGGTGAAAATATAGCTGAATATTTAACCTATCTCAGGGAAATTCCATGGACAGAGGAGCCTGCTGGGCTACAGTCCATGGGGTCACAAAGAGTCAGACACAACTGAGCAACTAACACACTAACAGGATACTTGATGACTTCTTTTGTTCAGCAAGCAGAATTTAGGCATAAAATCTATAGAAAAATTCACAAAAGACCATATGCATTTACATGGTTATAGAGAAGGCAATGGCACCCCACTCCAGTACTCTTGCCTGGAAAGTCCCATGGATGGAGGAGCCTGGAAGGCTGCAGTCCATGGGGTAGCTGAGGGTCGGACACGACTGAGCGACTTCACTTTCACTTTTCACTTTCATGCATCGGAGAAGGAAATGGCAACCCACTCCAGTGTTCTTGCCTGGAGAATCCCAGGGATGGGGGAGCCTGGTGGGCTGCCGTCTACGGGGTTGCACAGAGTCGGACAGGACTGAAGTGACTTAGCAGCAGTAGCAGCAGACACAAGTTAAAATTATAGATACTTCAGAACTACCACCAACACAATTGAAGGACCCCCTAAGGAAGATGATAATCACTGCTCACCAAAGTGCAAGAGATGGCATGCACACACCACTGATGGTGGTGCAATGGTACAATTGTTTCTGGGGGATAATCTGGCAATAGATACCAAGAGTTTTAAATACGTTCATATTTGTTTAAAACCCAGTAAGTTTACCTCAAAGTAATAAGTTTCTTCTTGCTCAAAGATTTATGTACAATAATACTTATCACAGGGTTAGTTATTTTTATAATAAAAATGATTAAAAACTGAAATGTCCCACAATAGATAATGTTTAACAAGATTCTGGGACATCCATATGTTTGAGTCTCAGGAAGTCCTACATGGAGACCATTACAATGATTTCAAAGAAAATGACATGATTAGATACTCTGATAAAAATACTAACTCTGAAAAGCAAAAAAAAAAAAAAAACCCAGATATAAAACTGGATGATTCCATATTTATCTAACCATCTGGAAGAAAATATACCAAAATACTAGCCAGGCTCATCTTTGTGTGCTGGGAATATGATTTATTTAAATTTTCTTCTTTATATATATCTGCACTTTCCAAAGTTTCCCATGGAACAGGAATTCATTTTCTAAGGAAAACAGTCGATGGTTCTTAAACAAAGAACACTCTAAGTTCTGCTTTGCAACAATAAGTCAGGGAGGTCAACATGAAAGGTTATTGTTTTGTCAAATCTTTAAGATTTGACCTTAAAGTGTTTCCCTTTCTGTGCTAAAATCAGTTACGCTGAAACAGCTTAATCTTTTTGATCAATCAGTCACTGACATTTATTGAGCACCTACTAATCCCTGGCTCTTGGTTTGGACTGAAATTGTATGCTATTCCAAAAGTGTGTCACTTTCAAAATTGCCCATCAAGGGGTATAATTTCAGGGTGGGTCAGAGGGTTTCAGAGGTCCCTGCACAATTCTAGAACCACTCACAACATTGAACACAATTCTCTGGCCCCTGAGCTGGCACTGTATCCCAGATCTCTCTCCTTGATTTTTTCATACAGGCATCAAGGAGCAGAGCTATAGGTAACAGTTTCTGCTGTGACGGAGTATAATGACGCCTGTCAGAGAGCTCTGTTGCTCCCATTTTGGTGCCTCAGTATTCAGCTGCAGAGAAGTCCTCTGACATCACATACAGGTGTGCTCTGAGCACGTTTCAACGTCTCTTTGTG
The DNA here is from genome assembly GCF_002263795.3 of Bos taurus. Lineage (NCBI taxonomy): Eukaryota > Metazoa > Chordata > Mammalia > Artiodactyla > Bovidae > Bos > Bos taurus. The sequence goes on from NC_037355.1 coordinate 32,640,660, forward strand.
ATCTGAGTAACTTGGTGGAAAGACAATGCTTCCCCTGATAAAGGATGTCCAGTTATTTTAGGGGGCAAATTTCTTTATGGGGCTGGGGTACCAGTCACAGAACATAGGTCTGCAATTAAGCATTCTATCCAGTGCTTTCTGCTTAGGAAGTGACAGTTTAAGCATCACGAGGGCAAACCAGGTGCTAGGACTTCAAATGCCAGTTATCAAAGACTATTACTATGGAGGATGTGGCAGCTAGAACAAACCTCTCCACAGCTCATCTGACCCAGAAGGCACCATTCTTTCCCTGGGTAACAGAGACACCAGATGGAAGAAACAGAATTCTGTAACACACAGGTGTGTTCCTTTGCCTCCTAAGCTTTTGTACTCCTAGTCTTTCCTGTGCTCTGCATGGGCCTGTTCACTATATTTGTGCTAGAAGCCTTGTGAGAAAGTCTGGCACAGAATCTCCAAACCGGGCCAGGACTAGTCTCCAGGAATGCATTCAGGTCTGACTCTTTGCGACCTCATGGACCATACAATGTCCATGGAATTCTCCAGGCTGGAATACTGGAGTGGGTAGCCTTTCCCTTCTCCAGCAGATCTTCCCAACCCAGGAATCGAACCCGGGTCTCCTGCATTGCAGGCAATTCCTTACTAACTGAGCCATCAGGGAAGCCCTCATTTTCAGCAGAAGACTTTGCAATGGCTGTTCCTGTGTCACATGTTTTTGGGGGCGCTAAAGAGAACAGAATTCTCCAGGGTTCTGCTCAGTGCCTGGGATCCAGACACGGGTGTAATCTGAATAATATGGGAGTCCCTCTTCCCAGTGCCAAAGTCCGGATTCCACGTCTGGTCTGGGCAGACTTTCACCTAAGTATGGCAACATGGCACCCCTAGATCTGTGTACAGACTTCAGAATTTAGTTGCTATTATTTAAAATCTCTTGCAATGGCTATGACAATAGGAAAGTTGCCTAACTTTTCTGGGTTTTGGATTCCTTATCCATATAAAAGGGATTAGAAACAAATAAACCCAGATTATTGGATAGTGTTAACTGAGATACTTTGTGTAATTTTAATGAACAACAAATGCTCAGTGTGCTCAGTCATGTCTGACTCTTTGCAACCCCCTGGACCGCAGCCCGCCAGGCTGCTCTGTCCATGGGATTTTCCAGGCAAGAATACTGGAGTGGGTGCCATGTCCTCCTCCAGGGCATCTTCTTGACCCAGGGATCAAACCCAAGTCTCCTTTGTGTCTTCTGCATCTGCAGGCGGATTCTTTACCACTGCGCCACCAGGGAAGCCCATCAAATACTCAATAAAGGGTAGCTTATAAAAAGAACAACCAGCTGACAATGCAACCAGTTTAGAACACTGCTTTCTCTCTGCATTCTCAGCTCCAGTATCAGCTGGCCCAGATCACATGAGTGGCCCCTTAGCTTCTGAACTTTGGGGAGTAAACCCAGAAGTGCTAGGGAAAGGACCAGTGAGTTACAACAGGGAAATCTGAGCCCACAGCGCCATCTAGCCCGTTCCATGGAGGTCCCTCTGCACTCGTGTCTCCAACACGCTGCAGCATCCTTCTCTTTTTTATTTTTTCAAAGTATAATTACCAGAGCTTATGTTTCACAGTTAATGCTGTCAAGCCTTTTAAACTAATTGGTCTTTTATAGAAAATTTAACTGAAAATTAACACATCTTTTAATAACATTGCCTTAACTTTAATGGCACTTTGCCTTTCGTTTATAATTGCTCTAAAATTGTCATTTTCCATGTCATAGCTGCCATTTTTTATATTTGCTAGTTTTCATGGTGTAGATTTTTATTTTTAGTATTTTTCTTTCACGAGGGATGAGAACTATTTGATGTTTTTTTTTTTTTTTTTTCCCCTACCCCAGCCCTGCCTGGCCTGATTATGACAGTGGCAGTGTGTTCTGAGTCCATCCATCGTGCCCACAGTGGTGCTGGCTCACCTGCCACAGGGTGGATCACGGGCTGCCTGTCTCCTTGCGAACAGTCTACATGGTGACTCTGGAATGGAATTCGAGGAGGAGAGTCACAGAGGAGGAATCTGTTTATGTAACTGACATCACAGGGCACTGGGCTGCCTGAGAACTCAGGCTTTTCCATAACGCACCTCAAGGGTTCAGCCCTTCACGCAAGTACAGTTAGCAAAGTAAATCGTGTGGTTCCCTCTTCCAGAAGGTCCTACTCTCCCATCTTAGCCACATAAGTTCAGTTATTTCTGGCAAGCAGAGAGGTCAGCTCTCTGTCTCACAAAGCTAAAGATCCTCACCCTCAGCTGTACTCCTCTGGTTTTTCAGTGTAGTTCTCCACACCCATTCAAACTATTTTGTGTTCTTCAAACTAGTTATCCCTATCTGCTAGAGTCCAGGTGCCCACTGACACAGCTACTGGCCTGAGGCAGTGACCACCCCCTAAAATGACAGTTCAAACCCCAAGAGGGCACGGGACCGCATCTTTCTTCTTCCAGCAAATACTGGATCCTCAGTATGAACAATAGTGCCTAGGCTCTAGTAAGTGCCCCCAAATGTGTTGATTAATAACACTAAATGCATATGGAGCTTGCCATGTGCCAAGCACTGCACTAAAATCTTTGACTGTGTGGATCGCAACAAACTGTGGAAAATTCTTCAAGAGAAGGGAATACCAGACCACCTTACTTGTCTCCTGAGAAGCCTGTGTGCAGGTCAAGAAGCAACAGTTAGAACCAGACATGGAACAATGGACTGGTTCCAAATTGGGAAAGGAGTACATCAGGGCTATATATTGTCACCCTGCTTGTTTAACTTATATGCAGAGTACATCATGCAAAATACTGGGCTGGATGAAGCACAAGCTGGAATCAAGATTGCCAGGAGAAATTTCAATAACTTCAGATATGCACATGATACCACCCTTATGGCAGAAAGTGAAGAGGAACTGAAGAGGCTCTTGATGAAGGTGAAAGAGGAGATTGAAAAAGTTGGCTTAAAACTCAACATTCAAAAAACTAAGATCATGGCATCTGGTCCCATCACTTCATGGCCAATAGATGGGGGAACAATGGAATCAGTAGCTGACTTTATTTTGAGGGACTCCAAAATCACTGCAGATGGTGATTGCAGCCATGAAATTAAAAGACACTTGCTCCTTGGAAGAAAAGCTATGACAAACCTAGACAGCTTATTAAAAAGCAGAGACATTACTTTGCCAACAAAAGTCTGTCTAGTCAAAGATACGGTTTTTCCAGTAGGCATGTATGGATCTGAGAGTTGGACCATAAAGAAGGTTGAGCACTGAAGAACTGATGCTTTTGAACTGTGGTGTTGAAGAAGACTCTTGAGAGTCCCTTGGATACCAAGGAGATCAAACCAGTCAATCCTAAAGGAAATTAATCCTGAATACTCATTGGAAGGACTGATGGTGAAACTGAAGCTCCAGTACTTTGGCTACCTGATGTGAAGAGCTGACTCATTTGAAAAGACTCTGATGTTGGGAAAGATGGAAGGCAAAAGGAAAAGGGGGCAACAGAGGATGAGATAGTTGAATGGCATCACCAACTCAATGGACATGAGTTTGAGCAAGCTCCAGGAGATGGTGAAGGACAGGGAAGCCTGGCATGCTGCAGTCCATGGGGTCACAAAGAGTCAGACATGACTGAGCGACTGAACAACAATGAACAAATCACTTTACAACCTTAGCTCATTCAATCATCTCAACAGTCCTATGAGGTGAGTGAGTGAGTGAAAGTCGCTCAGTTGTGTCTGAATGCGACCCCATGGACCATACTCCATGGAATTCTTCAGGCCAGAATACTGGAGTGGGTAGTCTTTCTCTTCTCCAGGGGATCTTCTCAACCCAGGGATCGAACCCAGGTCTCCCACATTGCAGGCAGATTTTTTTTTTACCAGCTGAGCCACAAGGGAAGCCCTCCTATGAGGTAGGTACTATTAGCAGTCCCATTTTAAAGATGAGAAAAATAAGGCACAAAGAGGTTAAGGCTATGCAAACAGTAAGTGGCAGTGCTGGGATCCACATGCAAGCAGTCTGGCTCCTGAGGCCCTGACTAATTTTTTTGTTTCTAGGGTAGGTAACTCAAATTGAGGTGAGACTAGGGGAAAGTGGGGGCGGTGTGAAAAAGAAATCTAAATACCCATGTGCCAGTTTCACGGAGAGGCTTTATCTTTCACATAAGTATGAGCAACAAACTGGATGATTCTGAGAAACACATTTCTTGTGATCTTCTTCTCAGAGGCGTATATCCATAAGCATACTTCTTGCTTCGCATCATGTGTTTCTGCTGTGGGTTCACAGGACAAAGCCAAGAGGATGTGTTGGTAACATCGCTATCTGTTCTGGGAATGCATGTGATGAATCAGAACATTGTTCTTTTTCACAAATGAAGCAGTAAGCAGCAGGAGTTGAGTTATGAAGGACAATATTCAGGGAATGTTTAGACACATTATTAAATGGCAATTTGGGGAGCAGTGCTAGAAAAAGGAGATCATAGACATCTAAAGAGATGTGTGTGCAGATGTTGTGATGCTGCTCATGAGCAAGTGCCTGAGATGGAAGCTTACCTCTGACTCCTGCTGTTTGGATTCTCACTTTCTCAATTTATATTCCAGTTACTGCCTTGGTACTAGATAATCTCCTGTTTTTTCATAAATTACAATTGTGGTGGAAGGCTAAGAAATCAAAAGTAATCTGTTATCAGAAGGTCTAGATCCAACTGGGTCTGTTGAACCAGATCGAATTTGAGACCTCACTGTGGAACTTGCTTATCCCAGGCAATGAAAACAAAGCCTGGAATAAGTGGACAGGCATTCTGTTTTATGATTTGAGAAGTCACAACAGTAGATCAGTTAAATAGGTGTTGCCTCAACACTTAAACCAGGTTGACTCACATTACTGCCTAAAATAATATTGTCCAAAATAATAATAATGAAGGGCTTTGTACAGTTCTGGACGTTCAATAAATAATGCTGCTGCTGATCATTACAATGGCGTTACTAGATTCCCGACACCCCTTCTTCCCAGGCTGGAATTCAGAAGTGCTACTTTGCTAGCAGGCTGTTGTATTCATACACACCTTAGCCATGCTCTGCCAAACATTTCAGTTTGCATTTCAAAGGAGTTTAGAGACAGATTTTTTTTTTTAATTTCACACTTTGATTTCTCAGCTGAGTTTCCAAGAACTGACTCACTAGTGCTGCCGTAGAGAGAGTAATGCAGCTCAAATCTAGGGGCACCCCCACTCCTACCCCATGGCCACCATGTGTCCCCTTGACTGTGTGGAGGTGAAGTTCTTGAGTCCTTTCATTCCTTGCAACCAGGGCTGGTTTGCTGAGTGTGTGGCCTGCATTGTCACCCAAAGTGCATGCTCAGAAGAGCCCCTCATTTGGTTCAGCACTCTGCTGTCATCATTTTGAAATTCTTAGTAACTTATGGTGGAGAAGGAAATGGCAACCCACTCCAGTGTTCTTGCCTGGAGAATCCCAGGGACGCGGGAGCCTGGGGCCTGCCGTCTATGGGGTCGCACAGAGTCGAACATGACTGAAGTGACTTAGCAGCAGCAGCAGCAGTAACTTATGGAAAAGTAGACTTTCAAATTATGTAGCCAGTCTCACCTGGAATATCCTGCATGTCTGATCTATAGGAACAATTTTGTAAATTTGGATTTTTTAAAAAATTTGGATCAAGTATTTTATAGTTCTGAATAAAATCTATTATAAACAGTTTCATTGTCTTCTTGCGAGAACAGTCTTCTGAAATCTGTCTGATTAGGATCAGAAGTAAAATGAAACTTCTGAGGAGTTACCAAAATCTGTTTGGTAACTGGATTTGGAGACTGCATGGCCTACTACAGAGAATCCGGCACCGTAATGAGCATATCCTGCTGCTTCCATCAGGCCCTCTGGCCAGCCTGGGGAGTTGGCCCAAATGGGGCCCAACATCACTGGCAGGTAGAAAGATGAGGCTCAGGATCCTCACACCATCAGAAAGGTCATGAGCCCTGGGAAACCAAGACGGCCCTCTCTAGGGATCTCTTGCTCGCTCCCCTCCTTGGCTTGGCAAGTGGTGAGATGGCATGAAGCCCAGTCGACCTTAATTCAGATGAATGTTGTTTCATGTTTATTTTTAAATGCATAATTCTGATTTTTCACTAAGATATGCTCGTAGTTGGACCACATTCAGGAATATAGAATAACTTAAATTAGTCTTAAAAAGCTTTATGACTTTTCTTTCCTCAAATAGAGGTCCTTCTGGGATTAGCTTTAATGAATAGATGAGAATAATGCATAATTAGCACATCAGTTGTTTAACACATGCAGGAGAATAGCCTTCTTAAGCACTTAAAGAAATGTATGTATATAAAAACTCTCTGGGCTATGTTTACGGTTTTAATGAGTTCAATAAAACTCTTTTTTGTGTATGTGGGTGGATTCTCCAAAGGTCAGTTATTATCTAGCCTATGTCTATATTTTTACAAATGGTAAAGTTGAAAATTCCAAAAAGAAGATTTTTCTATATAATAAACAAAGCCACTCAGTGGGAACACTTTATAATCCCCATTCTAGTCTGCTTTGCTTTTTGTAGTTCAAGACTGCTTCTTTAAGATGGTACCTAATTTTTTTTTTTTTTAATTTAGATATGCTGGGTCTTAATTGTGATATGCGGGATCTTTAGTTGCTGCATGAGAACTCTGAGCTGTGACATGAGGGAGCTAGTCCCCTGACCAGGAATCGAACCTAGGCCCCCCCAGCATTGGGAGGCCAGAGTCGAAGCCACTGGACCACGAGGGAAGTCTCAAGATGGGACCTTTTTGTCATTTGATTCTGGTCTCACAAGTGAAAACACAAATGCCTTGATCGTTTGATGCATATCAAGTTACAAAAGCAACTGGAGATGCTCTGGATCCCTGGGCCAGCCCACCATCCTCTCTCTGCCACCGGTCCACTCCTACACTGTGCCAGAGTCCCGGCCAGGCCTGGCCTCACACCACTCCTCTGCCAGGACCCCATTTCCATGACTGACAGTGACCTAGGAGTCCCCCTTGGCATTCTGACACTCTGTGCTCTTCTGCCTTTTGCTCATATTCAGTCTGTTCCCAAGTCCTACAGCTTTTGCTGGCAAACACCACTCAGACGCATCCACCTCCCTCCAGCTCTGCGGGCTCTATCCTACTCCACAGGGCAGGACAGCCCCTTACTTAGACTTCCTGTGGCCATCTTGCCTCCTAAGCCACCCTCCACACACCTGCCTGGGCAATCCCACAAAACATAAACCTGATCACATCACTTGCCACCTTAAAACCCTTCAGCGCCTCTTCACTGCTGTCAAGAAAAAGACCAAAAACATGAAGATGGGTTTTGAGGTCCTATGGGTCCAGCTCTGCCTTTCCTCCACTTTCGCTCCCTCAGGTCCTGATACCCAGGCCTTCCCTATCTCCTTTGAGCCTGGCAGGTACCCTTCTCCCTAGCAGGTCTTTCCCTTTGCTGTCCTTCTTTGGGGGGTACTCTTCCCCACAAAAGCTCCCTTCTCCATTGTTCAGATCTTGACATAAAATAGACACTGTTTCTTTGGAGAATTCTTTCTCTAGTTTCGAGACTGGGTCAAGTGCTCACCTATATTTACTCACAAGCTCCCTTGTACTTTCAAGAATTTATAATCAGGTGTTTATCTGTGTACTAGTTAGATCAACAACAGCACCTCCTACCAGATGGCACGTTTGCATGGCTCTGCTCTCCAGTGTAGCCCAAGCTCCAGCCCATGCCCCTTATGCACTGGAGGCACGCCATCCCCACATCCCTGTGTCCCCCACTTACTGCGCTCATGAGTGAATCCAGGACACTGACGGCGAACGCTGTCCCACATGCAAACGGCTGCGTGAGGTACAGTTCTGTGTCGGGGTCATCGTCATCGTCTTGGTCCAAAAACTGAACATTAGTATCGTTCACTAGGAAAAGTATGAAGTAGGAGTTAGCTCGAAAAACTACATGGGGGCAGTAAAGTCAGAGGTTTAGAAACACTGAGGTCACTGGAAAGGAAAGAAAAGCATGGGAGAAGCTGTCGATGGAGCTCGGGGTAGGGGTCGGTGGGACTCAATGGACTGCTCTGAGGTGCTTGTTCAAGGTTCCCAGACCTGGAGAGCAGAGACATCAAGTGGATATGCTCCATGGCAAGCTGGTGGAGCTAGGGTACACTGGTGTTGGTCAGTCTTTGGTATAGCTTTAGGATCATGATGAAAAACACTCTGAAGTGTTTTTTGGTAGCCAAGTCCTTTGAGAGATGGACATCTTTCAAGGATGAGGAGCCATGAGTAGCCATGCTGGGATGGGAAGGTTAGCCACAAGGAAAAGAAAGCCATTTAGATTAGGAGCATAGCAAAGACAACTAGCAAGGGATCCACCCTCAGGCACCACCATGCCTCAGGCATGGATCTGGGTAGTGTCCAGCCCTGAAGCCAGGCCCACATCCAGCAGATCCCATTCAGTATAAAGGCGACTCCAGGTGGGATGTACCCCTGGCTGTCTCGGGCTGTGGCTGACAAAGACTTGCTCTGCATCCCAAGCTGCAGAGGGACGCCCACGTTCTCCCTTTCCCCTTCTAAACAGCTCAATCTTTTATGTGCTTCAGCTCAAGCAGACACAGCATTTGATGCTGTATTTCATTTCCATCTGAGGATTCCTCAAGGCCTCCTCTGGCATGCACGTGCAGACTGATTGGTTGTGTCACCGAGATGTCTTTAACTTATTAAAAATTAAATGACAAATTAATTTCCATTCCCATCTTGGCTTCAGAAATTATCGGTTTTGCAGAGCAAGTAATGGGGAGGGGGAGGGTGTGAGGTGGGGGAGGAGATGAGCACTTGTGATTTCTGGAATAATTATCATGCTTTTAGGAAAAGAATAGATGAGGTTTCCTTTTTCTGAATCCTTTCTAAAGCTGATTCTCTTTTCTAGAGTTATTGTTTTATTTTTTTTTTCCAAAAGGAATTTTTGAGAGAACTTTTCTTTTTTTAAAAAAACTTTTATTTATCGTATGAAGCAGAATAAATGATAATAGGATAAAAGGCTGGGCATGGAATTATTTTTAAATGACACCATCCTGTTTCCCTGGAGAAAGATCCTAATGGGGAAAAATTTTTGCTCTCTGTTCTTTCGAAGTTTATCGCGTCTGGCTCCCCATTGTCTTAGCAGCACTTAAGTTACAGGCTAGAGAAAATGCAAAATCCAGGATTCAACAAGTGAACTCTGATTCAGGCTTTGTCACTAATTCTCTTGAGCAAAGCATTTTATCATTCTGCACCTTAGTTTCTTTCACTGTAAAACAGGGGGACTGTTAGCAACTTTCCTGATAGGCCGTTAGGAGGTTCCTATGGGATTCTCCTTGGTAAGCCCAGTTCAGCATCTTGATAAATAGTAGGTTTTCTCGTGATCTCATGAAATTATGAAAATTCCCAGCCTCCCTCTGCCTCTCTCAGAAGACTCAAGGAAGGCCTTGCTCAAGGATCCTACCAGAGTCACGTGGAAGCCAGAAGTATGTTGTGGGTCTAGTTTAGAAGACTAAACTGCTTTGTGAATGGGAAAATGTGAACTTGGGACAAGATGCAGAGGGATGCGGTTTTAATTACTCGGAGCTGAGGAGGGCATGTGCATGGACCCTCCCTAAAGGACCTGTTGGTTACCTCTTCTCAAGATGATGGGGAGGGTCTGGTTCTAGGCCTGACAGACGACGAGACTGTCAGCCAGTTAGGGATTCAAATCTTTGGGAAAAAACTCCAGGGCACAAGCCCAGGCACCCTTCTGGGTTACTTAGCCAGTATTACCTGAAACCTAATTCACAGAACAATAATTATGTGGGTGCTAAGAGATGAAAACAATCACCCCCAAGAGTTGGTAATCAAATGCAACTGAGAAATGGATTAAAGAGCTTCAAACAAATTTCCTTTATGTGGACCTTCTAGAATCCTTTGACCTGCTAACATCAATTGGGACTCTTCAAGTACACAAAGACTGGGACAGACTACCCGGTTTAGCGAGTTTGTTTGACATTGGCATCTTTTGTGTTTTGGAACCTGTCCTGGTGCAATGCAAAGGCATCTCAGAATAAGTAGGTAGATAGTAAATATTTGTGTGGATAAGGAAGGTGAGGTAGTCAGAGGATGATGGTCTAACTGCCAAAAGTGGTACGCCCAGTAGAGAAACTGGTCTTAAGGCAGAGGGTGAAGGTGAAGTGAACACATGGAAGGTTCTCTGAGTTCATAAAAGAAATCTGGCAAGGGACGAAGCCTTTAGGATACTCAATTATGCTGACTGAATACTTGAATTGTTGGACAGATTGGGGGTATCAAGCCTTTTCTTTTCTACTCGTCGCAAATCAAGATATTCCAGTTATTTGGCAGTGCATCAATTCCAAACAAATTCCTGGCAATGATGATTTTGAAACACTGCTGAATTTTTCTGAGACAGAGATGTCTGGATGAATTTTCCACCTAGAGGTCTGGGCCACACAAGCTCCCTGGGTCTCTTACCTAAGGTTCTGAGAAGAGCAATCCACCCGTAGGCTTTTAACCAACTTCTCTAAACATGAAAAAGACACCTGTCCTACTGTTAGAAACATAAAATAGTGTGCTGCTCCTTGACCTGAGTCAATTTGTCCTGAAAAATAGCTCCATCGACAATAATACAGTGCTGAATGGTGGACAATTTATTCCTTTGTTTCCAGACACCTGGCAAGCAAGATTACTGTGTTAAAAGCCTGCTCTCTTATTTTGAAATATATTTTGGGGCCAAGAAAATGGCATGTGAGTTTCATTTGTGAGCCATTTGAAGGCAGGTGCTCCCTACCTCTCAATTCACCCTCCACTGAACAGCACTTGCTGTCTTTGTCTAGAAGATCAATCCCTAGTTCTGAGACCTGCTGCTGATGGGTGCTTTTCATTGAGTTATTAACCAAGTCATAGGGAATTGTGGAAAAGTTTGACAAATGCCGTCATGACCAGAGCCCTTCATCTTCTGGATGAGTCCTCTCTGAATCTCCCAGAGAGGACTCTGGGCCAGTGGGGTGGGGGTCAGAGTGCAGGGCTGGGCCTTGGTGATTGCTAACCTCATCCTCTGCATCCTTTCTGAAGACCTGGCTTTAGCAAGAAAGGGTCCCCTAGGAAGTCGCTGCTTTTATGGCTTCAGAAACCAGAGCTTCTGAGAAAGGGCCAAGTAGTGGGGGGGGGGGAAGGCAAATAAAGTCAGAATAAAGGAAAATAAACAGCTGCAGGGAAGGTACCGTATTAGGTTTCTTATCTTAAAATTTTTATATTTCTCCTTTGACTTCCTCTGAGAGTTGTGAAGACACGTCAGTCAAACTGACAGTATGTTGGAAGAGGAATAGAAGGGAGGAGGTGGGAGGAGGAGCAGGGGGACACATGGTGGGGGGGGGGGGGGGGAAGGCCCAGGCTAAAGGAAATGAATTAGAGCAAAGATGCTTTGGAAATAACTGCCAGCTCAGATGGGTGTGATCAAAGGTTTACTGATGCTGTGTGGGGAAAAAATCATTAAGAAAGGCCAGAACAAGACAGTCGATTCCAACCAGAGCCACAAATAAAACACATTTAAAGCAGTGCCATGGGGTAGCCGTTCTGCTACAGCCGGTGAAATAAAAAACAAGCTGGTGATAGTCGGAAACACCAACCACAAACGAAAGGAGATACTGATGTGAAAGAAAACAGTGCTTCTTACCCAGTTCGGTTATCATTAGAATGTGCGTCCCACTGTTTTTTTCCTGATTGACTGATACCAAAGGCAACTTGCCAGGTTTAGCTAATTGGATACAGCATTTAGGGTTGGGGAAAGGGAGTGGAGGAAAGTACAGAAAAAGAAAAGAGTGAGGGAATAACAGAGAAAGCATTCTGAAGTAAAGGGACCCGGGACCATAGGTAGTTTGGTGTTTATCTTCCAGGGAAGAGACCTTGTAGCAGTTTTGCAAATTCACAAATAATAGCAGGAAATGCCATGGCCAGGTTAAAAGCTGGATCCCACCGGTCAATGATCGTGGCCCTCAAAACCCTGTCATTTTTCTGGACCAGGGTGACAGTCACTGAAAATGCCTTTCAGCTGAAGAGTTTAACTAGAATAGATTAAATGTAAAATTATCACACATCAGGCCAGTGTTTCTATGCAGTTCTCAAAATGGGATTGGCTTAGACCTGAGGCTTTGTACCTCAGGGGAGGGAACTTCCACAGATGCTTCCAATGAGAATCACTGGGAAAAAACTCGTGGACTATACCTATCCTCCCTTCCTCCCCATTCCCGAATGTATGCCCCAGTCTCCAACCCATCATCTCATGACCCTTTGCAAACAGTGACCAGCATGCAGGAAACTGTCTATTCATCTCACAGGAAAGATAGATCAGTTTTCCTCTGGGTCATCTGCCATATTTCTACTCATACTCTTCTCCAATTTTCCCCTTCTCCCCCCAAAAAATACACCATTAGAGCCTACCACAGTAAGAGAGCTAAGAGACAGGCCAAACTCCTCATATCCTGCATGGTTGGAAGAGAGGACCAAAAAAATCCACCCAAAGCTGACGTTCACTCCTACCTAGTTCAGTGATGATGGGGATGTTGACCCCAGTCGTGATGGAGGGCTGGCGTAACATCCCATGTACTGGGCTGTTATCTGGTGAGGATCGGTCCATTCCTGGAGGTGTGAACCCTAGTGGGAAGGAAAGAGAGGAAGGAAAAAAATAAAAAACGTGCAAAACTTGGAAATAATGAGAGTACAGTGTATATACACAGTAAAAAAAAAAAAAGCATTATTTATAGGTCAAAAATTAAGACTTCCAGGATAAACTCTAATGAGTTGTTTTCAAAAGAACAAAGTGTGAGACTATTATAAATAATTCTTTTTTTTAAATATAAATTTATTTATTTTAATTGGAGGCTAATTATTTTACAATATTGTATTGGTTTTGCCATACATCAACATGAATCCACCACGGGTGTACACATGTTCCCCATCCTGAATCCCTCTCCCCTCTCCCTCCCCGTACCATCCCTCTGGGTCATCCCAGTGCACCAGCCCCAAGCATCCTGTATCATGCATTGAACCTGGACTGGCAATTCGTTTCACATATGATATTATACATGTTTCAATGCCATTCTCCCAATTCATCCCACCCTCTCCCTCTCCCACAGAGTCCAAAAGACTGTTCTATACATCTGTGTCTCTTTTGCTGTCTCTCATACAGGGTTATCGTATTATAAGTAATTCTAACCCACATTGACAGATCCCTAAAAACCAGTCTTTACACCAGTTATTGATTTTGTTCACAGATTTCTGCTCCCTCCACACAGATTGCACCTCCATGCTTCTGAGAAGTTAGACATGACCATGTGACATAGGAAATGCTCTGGCCCATGAAAAGCAAACAGAACAATGCATAGCATCACTTCCGGTATAAGTATTTGACTTGCCATCCCTCTCCCAGGCTGTGGCAACAGTGAGAGCATGGGTTACCATGGCGATGCAGGCTGGGCCGCAGCCTTGGAAAATAACCCAGACACACAAAGCATTCTGAGTGAAAAATCAATCTCTGCTGCTTTAAGCCACTGAGATTTGTTCTGTTGATTTTTGTGCTGTTGTTACCACAGCATATCCTAACCCATCCTGACTGCTATCTTAAACCAATTGATTACTTATTCTCTTGCCAGTGAGCGACTTACACCTGGGTTCTAGCCAAGAGAAAGTGGGAGGAAATCTGCCTGGGGCCTTTAGGAAGTCTTTCTTTGCCTTTAAAAAGAATCATATGAGAAGAGATTCTCTTCTATCCACTGGGCATTGCTTCTGTGCCTGTAGTGAGTGGAACTGTAGCAGCCACCTTGTAACTTGGGTGGGAACTAGCCAAAGACAAGCCAGCTTAATGAGCTGGCTGAAGCCAATGATAGAACGTTTGAAGGACAGGAATAATTTTCCCTACTGCCTGAATTAACCAGCCCTAGAACCAAAACCAACTGATCTCAGGATTTCTTTACTACATGAGATTTTATACATTTATAAATGATATTATAATATAAAATGCATAATATATATAAAGAGATTTCATATATATTATATACATAATAATGAGATTGTTTTTGTTGTTCAGTCACTAAGTCATGTCTGACTCTTTGTGACCCCGTGGACTGTAGCACACCAGGCTTCCCTGTCCTCCACTGTCTTCTGGAGTTTGCTCAAAATTCATGTCCATTGAGTCAGTCATGCTATCTAACCATTTCATTCTCTGCTGCCCCCTTCTCCCTTTGCCTTCAATCTTTCCCAGCATCACGGTCTTTTCCAATGAGTCAACTCTTCACATCAGGTGGCCTAAGTATTGGAGCTTCAGCTTCAGCATAAATCCTGCCAAAGAATATTCAGGGATGATTTCCTTTAGGGTTGACTGGTTTGATCTTTTGTTGTCCAAGAGACTTTCAAGAGTCTTCTTCACCCACTACAGTTTGAAAGCATCAATTGTTTGGCACTCAGCCTTCTATATGCTCCAACATCTATACATGACGACTGAAAAAACTATAGCTTTGATTATACAAACCTTTGTCAGAAAAGTGATGTCTCTGTTTTTAATATGCTGTATAGGTTTGTCATAGCTTTCCTTCTAAGGAGCAAGTGTTTTTTAATCTCATGGCTACAGTCATCGTCCAGTGATTTTGGATCCCAAGAAAATAAACTGTCACTGCTTCCACTTTTTCCTCTTCTATTTGCCATGAAGCAATGGGACCAGATGCTGCGATCTTAGTTTTTTAAAATGCTGAGTTAAACAATGATATTTTATATGTGTATATTTATGTACTTTGTATTATATGTATTAAATATTAACATATATACACATATACACAGCTTCCCAGGTGGCAAAAATGGTAAAGAATTCCCCTGCCAATGCAAGAGCTGTAGGTTTGATCCCTGGTCAGGATGACCCTCTGGAGGAGGAAATGGCAACCTACTCCAGTATTCTTGCTGGGAGAATCCCAAAGGTAGAGGAGAATTGGCAGGGTACAGTTCACTGGCAGGGTACGGTTGCAAAGAGTCGGACATGACTGAGCATCTGCGCACACATACACTATATATATGTATATTTCCCCCTTCTGTCTAAGCCATACTGAAGACTTTACTTGCAACTGAAATAGTCTTGATTGATGCATATGCTACCTATTTAGAGTGGACACGTGAACTTCCCAGTGTGACACAGACTTCACATGGTAGAACGTAGATGTGGGCACAGTAAACCAGAGAGTAGCCTACGTGGTTTCTGATTTTTGCAGTTTTGGCTTTTTTGGGTTTCAGACCGAAATCTCAATACATATTAGAATGAGTTTGGCCCAACCATATCTTCAATTGAGGGAAGGTGGGAAAGCATCCCAGCTAGGCCAAATGGCTGCCCCTTTAAGGATGTACGTAGCCATACAGACATGAGACTTTTATTTTCTTCATACACTCATTTGGTGAAAATTAATTTTACCAAGTGAAGCATGTGGCAAGCAGCAGCACCGGCACTGTGCTGGCCGCCGTGCCCTACTTCCGCCTCCGCCTTATAGAACAGGCCAACAGAGGTTCACGTTCACTTTATCTTCTCTGCCTTTGGCGGATGGCTACCTGGGCTTATCGATGAATTAGGGAATTACAAAGTCACTTGCTAATTTTCCAAGAACAAAATTTCAAAGATGATGTGACCCGGTTCCTTACTTACTCGGGAATGTGACAAGAGTGGGTTGATTTTGGCATTAAGATATGTGTAAATCTTTATCCACCAGAAATGAAATGACAAGTGCATGTAATTGCCTGTTGTTTTGGAAGCACATCCTGCATGAGATGCCAGAAAAATATAAAAGAGTTTTACTATTTTCTGCTCTCCTGTATATAAATATCATCCAACTGAGTGCCATACTTTCAGAAAGAAAAAAAAATGTTCCACTCACCATTCACTCCCTGATTGCACTTAATTTTACTCTTTATATTGATACACTGTGCATAGGTAAGTAATTTTGAATGACAATATAGGGTCCATCTTTCTAAGCTTTGGAAAGTGTGTGTTTTCAGCCATGCACATAGCCAAGAACATGCAATTGAAATGCTGCCTGTTTTCTTCCCCTAGAATAGTGAAGGGGAAAACTAAACTGTTTTCATCAGAAGTTTCATTCAAAAGCATGAAAAACTGCAAATGACAGCTGTGCAGATTCAGTGGATGTGACGTTTTTGAATTTCTTCAACTTGACAAGTAAACACCTTAAATCGGTAATGCTATATGCATAATACATGGCCTGTATTTTGACATCCATCAACAAATGCTGACTTGAGAAAATACGGGTTTGTACATCAAGGAATAGCACCCATAAAGCAGGGAGAAATGCAGGTCACACGGTATTAGGAAAACTGTATTTCATTACAGAACCTGCAACAAACCAAAGCATCCTTTTATTTTATCTTATTTAAAGATTCCATTTTCAGCTGTGAAAAGACTCAATTCCTTTGCATGAAACCTTCATTTAGAAATGACATGCTTGCCTCTTAGGCTTCTTGCATTTTGCTTTCATATTCCATTTTCCCCTTCAGTCACCAAGCCTGGTTCCATTAGCATCTGCAACTGACAAACTATGGTGGATGGCCAAAGACATCTCTCCATTAAAGGTCTTTTTCTCTCCTACACGTGACCCCAAGAACGAGGTGCTTTTGTTGGAAAGAAAACTTCAGCAATGATAATGTCACTTATTATTTGCTACTTTTATAGCCACACGTTTTTACAAGCAAGGGGCAAAGACAAAAGAAATAGATTGTATTTACTTTTTTTTTAACCCTTCCTGGAGAGTTGTGTTAAAGAGGAACAGAATGTATTAGCATTGTTTCTTTCTTAGAGATTCTCATACAGGAAAATTGTGGCTTGAAATAGCAGGATTGACCCAGATTCCTGAAGTGACCTTGAAAAGAATAGAAAATCAGGCACTTTCCTTCCAAAGGGATGAGTGAATTCGGCCTTTGGTATCATTTGTTGGCAGCTACCCTATTCATCACAGCAGCTGTTGATAAAGGGGCAAGTCTAAATTGTATCCAGTTCTCTGATTGTCTTGCTCCTCAATCCCTTGTTTGCTGCAGTGGATAACATCTTTGGTTGAACTTTAAAGCCCTCTACATAAAGCAGTGCTCTGGTCCTGCATGTGAAAGTCCTTGCACATGGAGTATCCTCCAGGGACCCTGATCTACAACTAGAGGATAGTGAAACTGGGAAATGCTCCTTCCGTTAGTTGAACTAACACTCAGGAACTTAATTTTAGAAACACGCTCATTTTGCCAGAAGAGATGATGAGGAATGTTGGCATTGGATGGATAGAATGAAAAGTTCTCAATCAGGAAAAGATTCAAGTTAAGTAAACACAGCCGCAGCCCAAGCTCTTACCAAGACAGCCTCCTGGTTCTTTAGATGTGTTCCCATTTCTCTCTGTTGAGTGTGGACATGAGAGGCAGGTTCTGGGCCAAAGATAACTTTAAAGACTACCTGATCTCCTTACATTGAGAGCCCTGCCCCATTTCAATCTGCAGGTGCAGATATGATGGGCTTATATTACTTGTTCTACTCCTTTGACATCAGGCAGAAATGGGCCCAACATTGCCCTCTGCCAAGCAAGCTTACCCCATATGCTGTAGAGGAACTTTAGGTTAAAGCCTGAATTTTCTATATATTTAAGCATCCCAGACTGTCTACAAATTGCCTGGCTCACAGAGAAGAAATGGAGTGGAATAGTTAAGAGCGTGTGCATTGGAGTCGGATGACTTAGGTTTAAATTCTGGCTCATCTACTGATAAGAAACATAACCACACACATGGCACAGACTCTCCAAACCTCTGTATCTTTGTCTAAATTGGAATTACCTCTTATACAGGGCAGTTGTGAGAATAAGATGAAATAGTATGTTCAAAACATCTAGTACAATGTCTGGAATGAAGGGAAAACTTTAAAATGTTGACTACCAAGGTTAATATTTTACCAAGTACATAGTAAATATCTGTAGCAAGGAACAGCTTTCATTGCTTCCCCCTTCCCTATGGCTAAAGAACTAAGGTAGCTTTTGGTAGAGATTTTTTAAAAAGAATGTTCACATTGAGAAAATCATGAAAAATTAATGGGAAGGTATTAGTAGTGTGAACATATTTTAGTAGAAATAATCAGATCAACTCAGTGATTAAAAATACAGCCTAAAATATTTAAGGAAGGAGTATTTTGGATATCAGATGGCTAAGATTTTTTTTAGTATGTTGAAAGACTGGTGTCCAGTCTCATGAAAGAAAGCTTCTTAATTCATTACAGCAACTGCAAGGTCTCTGGAGTCTTGTTTTCTAGACTTAATTTCCACTTCCTCTATTTATTTAAGGACATGAACTTTCCTATTTTGCTTCTTGGGCTTTTGAAATGGTTTTCACTACTCTCTACATTCTTTTCCAACATTTGTGTTCTCAATCACATACACCACTGCTGGGTTCAGCTCAACAAAATCTGTAGTACTTGATGTTCTTTTTATGACTGGTTATTCAACAGACTGGTTCCAAATAGAAAAAGGAGTACGTCAAGGCTGTATATTGTCACCCTGCTTATTCAACTTATATGCAGAGTACATCATGAGAAACGCTGGACTGGAAGACACACAAGCTGGAATCCAGATTGCCGGGAGAAATCTCAATAACCTCAGATATGCAGATGACACCACCCTTATGGCAGAAAGTGAGGAGGAACTAAAAAGTCTCCTGATGAAAGTGAAAGTGGACAGTGAAAAAGTTGGCTTAAAGCTCAACTTCAGAAAACGAAGATCATGGCATCCGGTCCCATCACCTCATGGGAAATAGATGGGGAAACAGTGGAAACAGTGTCAGACTTTATTTTTTGGGGCTCCAAAATCACTGCAGATGGTGACTGCAGCCATGAAATTAAAAGATGCTTACTCCTTGGAAGGAAAGTTATGACCAACCTAGATAGCATATTGAAAAGTAGAGACATTACTTTGTCAACAAAGGTTCGTCTAGTCAAGGCTATGGTTTTTCCAGTGGTCATGTATGGATGTGAGAGTTGGACTGTGAAGAAAGCTGAGCGCCAAAGAATTGATGCTTTTGAACTGTGGTGTTGGAGAAGACTCTTGAGAGTCCCTTGGACTGCAAGGAGATCCAACCAGTCCATTTGGAAGGAGATCAGCCCTGGGATTTCTTTGGAAGGAATGATGCTAAAGCTGAAACTCCAGTACTTTGGCCGCCTCATGCGAAGAGTTGACTCACTGGAAAAGACTCTGATGCTGGGAGGGATTGGGGGCAGGAGGAGAAGGGAACGACAGAGGATGAGATGGCTGGATGGATGGCATCACTGACTCGATGGACATGAGTCTGGGTGAACTCCGGGAGTTGGTGATGGACAGGGAGGCCTGGCATGCTGCGATTCATGGGGTCGCAAAGAGTCAGACACGACTGAGGGACTGAACTGAACTGACTGATTCATTGGTGAGCACCACTTGGTCTGTATCAGGGAAGTTACTGGAAGATTAATTGACTTCTAGTTAAATATGACAAGGCCATTTCTGTTTGGATGGCTTCACATGAAAGAATTTAACACAAACACTTGGCCTATGCCCATAAGGTTCAAGGAGAAGAGACTCGGTAACAGAAAGATTATTAAGGTTTCATTTTTTAAAGTAACTGTTTTGGGTACCTGCTGCATGCATGCATACAGATGCAGCATCCAAGGAGCATCCATGGTTACAAGCAATTGACAGGTTCTGACTCAGATAAGATCTACCAGAGGGAATGGCTAGAAAAGCTTTCCAGGATAATGAAGTTGTGAGTACATTCAAAAATGAGAAAGACTCAATGTCATGTTCCTTATAGAACTCAAAGCAAAGGTAAGAATGTTCTAGATCTAGACTAAGACAACTGAGAATGAAGGCGGTAGGCTTAAATAGAACCTTAAGGAAAAAATAGTAAAATCCAACACTTACTGAGTGTTCAGTATGTACCAAAACCTGCTCATGTTTTAACTTTCATTCTTGCTGCTGCTGCTGCTAAGTCACATCAGTCGTGTCTGACTCTGTGCAACCCTATAGACGGAAGCCCACCAGGCTCCTCTGTCCCTGGGATGCTCCAGGCAAGAACACTGGAGTGGGTTGCCATTTCCTTCTCCAATGCATGAAAGTGAAAGTGAAGTCACTCAGTCATGTCCAACTCTTAGCAACCCCATGGACTGGAGCCTACCAGGCTCCTCTGTCCATGGGATTTCCCAGGCAAGAGTACCGGAGTGGGGTGCCATCGCCTTCTCTGAACTTTCATTCTTACCAAAATCCTATCCCTATAGATTGGGATTATAAGATGTAGCTCAGTCAGTAAAGAGTCTGCCTGCAATGCAGGAGACTCGGGTTCGATCTCTGAGTCAGGAAGATCCCCTGGAGAAGGAAATGGCAACCCATTCCAGTATTCTTGACTGGAGAATCCCATGGACAGAGGAGCCTGGCGGGCTACAGTCCATGGGGTCATAAGAGTCAGACATGACTTAGTGACTGAAATACCATGTACCAAAACCTGCTCTTGTTTTAACTTTAGTTCTTACCACCATCCTATGTAGACAGTGCTGTATTACAGATGAGGAGATTGAAGAACAATGAGTTAAGCAACTTGCCCCAGAGGATACATCTAGGCCTAAGCAGATCTAAATCTGAACCTAGGTTAATGGGCTCCAGGGCCTCCTCTAATGGAGGCCATGGCATACTCTTTCTTATTACATGCCAAAGCTGAGCTAAGGGTTTTTTCACAGGCCACCTCATCTATTCCTCATAACAACCCTATAAGGAGAAGGCAATGGCACCCCACTCCAGTACTCTTGCCTGGAAAATCCCATGGACGGAGGAGCCTGGTGGGCTGCAGTCCATGGGGTCACGAAGAGTCGGGCACGACTGAGCAACTTCACTTTCCCTTTTCACTTTCATGCATTGGAGAAGGAAATGGCAACCCACTCCAGTGTTCTTGCCTGGAGAATCCCAGGGACAGAGGAGCCTAGTGGGCTGTCATCTATGAGGTTGCAGAGTCGGACATGACTGAAGCGACTTAGCAGCAGCAACAACCCTATAAGTACAGGAACTGCTAATACTACCATTTCGCATATGAGGAAAATAAGATTCAGAGGAAGTCAGACAACTTCCTTCAGCATCCCACCTGGTAAGGGGCACATCTAGGGGGCTACGGCCAGACAGTCTGACTTCAGAGGCCAAGGGTTAGCCTGCTCCATGCTGCCTTCCCTCCGAGTGTGACGGCCTCTGTTTCTGTGATGGTCTCTCTTTCTCACGTGCTGAGCTTGGCAGGCAAGTTGGAGGCCTGAGCCAGTCTTACTCTTTTATTGTTTTCACTTTTAAACAATAGCAGATAACAGCTGGGACCCATTGCAGTTATGCTTAACTTGCTTTGGTATGGTAGCATGCACAACTCAGTACATATAATAAATGCTTTATTACAGTGCTTTTCCGTGGGGGAAAACACAAAGTACTTTCTAAATCTTCCCTGGTTAAATCCCCAAGCTTTTCCAGGGAGAGAGGGAGATGGAAATTCTTATAAATCACCTCCCCTAAAATAGATGGAGAAAGGAAGGTAAGTGCCTCCCCCGCCCCCATAGATTTAACATAAAGGAATTGGTTCAAATGGTGGGGCAAATTATCTTTTATTGTGTGCATATAAATGATGGTTAGAAATCCATATGCTACGTTAAACTAGGGAAATAAATTAGGCAGAGTCATCTAGGTTTGCTGAGACAGGTATTCAATATGAAGTTGTAAAAGGGAAAGATCACCGTTAAAAATGATCTATAAAGACATGTTAAAATCAAGAGAAACATCTCATATTACATCATCTAGGAGATGAATTAAATTTCCTGTTAATGCCAGGGGAAAAAAAACCCCAAAGCCAAATGTCAGATGAAGTGAAGATCAATAAAAATATTTTGATAAGTAAATGCAACAATGCTATTTAACACATGATTGGCAACTGCTGAAACATAAATTATCCAAATTTCCCATTGCTGCTTATGGGAAAATTATGCAGATTAGAACTTGATTAGGCTTATATCATGAGACTCAATTTGGACTTTTAATCTATTAAGCTCCAATAAATGAGGCATCTGAATAGCTCCCCTGAGCAAGTACAGTAATAGCCACAGCAGTCATTTTTGCAGTATGTATTCCAACAAATTCTTCAGCAGCTGAAGTAAAGAAAATTCCATATATAGAAGCATGATTGCTTTTTAACTTGTGGGGGAAAAGTCCACATGCATAGGCTGATTGGGAAATAGATTTTTTTTTTTTTTAGAAAAGTCTGCAAGAGAAATCTGGCCAAGGGAAAACCCCAGTTGAACCTTGTAATATTTTTTCATAGTCGTTTTCAGTGGCTTTCCACAAAGTTGGAGTCCTGTCATGACAGCCAGGAGCTGACTAGTAGTTGACTCAATAAAAAATGATTATTTGTCAAAGCAGAAACTTCTCCTGACACTGGCCAAAGGCTACTCTGACCACTCTCCACTTAGAAGCAGGAGGTGGTGCTGGCCCCCAACAGGTTACTGGAAGTCAATGCTGGGGAAGAAGGGGGATGAGAACACCCTTGCTAGTTTTTAACTGTGTTATTTTTGCTTTATTCTAAGAAACTCATGAGCTTGGAGCTGGTAATTGTTCCCTACCTAGAGCCTAAAATCAAAGTTTTATAAATTATATTAATAGAGAGCTCTGAGGAACCTAAACTACACCAGTTGGGTCTCTTTTTGCCTCTTTGCCAATCACTCTGTTAGAGATAGAAGAACTTTGGAAACGCTCTAATCATTACTTCCATTTTACAGATGAAGAACACTAAGGCTCAGAGCAGAGAAGTTACTAAGTCCAAGGTCATGGACCAGTTGGTGGCAGAACCAGAATAGCTCATTTTGTTGTTACTTGCTTCCTTTAAACCTTCTCTCTACATGAGAAACCCATTCCACAGTGTTTGGTATGTGTGTGGTGGTGGTGGTGGTGGTGGTGGTGGTGGGGTGTATGTGTGGAAACTCTGCTCCCACCCTGTCCACAACAGTGGACAGCCAGGCAGTCTGACTCCAGGGCCAGCAAGATCGACCCCATCATCCTGGACATATGGCTGGCCTCCAAGCTGGGGCCAAACTGTTTTCTCCTCAAGACCTGATAAGATGTTAAAGAAGGATAAAAGTATGAGGCTGCTGGTGACCATTTAGCTCACCAAGGGTCAAAGGCAAGCAGGGATAAAGAAAGTGAGACAGAGCTCTGACATAGGCTCCTGGGCTCAAATGTGCCCAAAGTCAGAGGCACCCCAGTTATAAGACTTTCTTTTTATTTAAGCCTTTGGGGGTTGGATTTCCATTACTTGTAACAAAAATGCCAAAACAGTACAGTAACTGAGAAAAATCTCTATTTTTTTCTTGGTAAAATGGTGCATGAATGTCTGAGTTTCTATTGAAACAAGTGACTGTATCTTCATTGAAGCTTTCTTGTTCACTTCCAGTGTCCAGGGATGAGACCTGGGTCAATACTTCCCTCTCCATTTCTTTATTTATAATCAGCAACATTGATATTTTTAACAATACTCTTTTCTAGAGACTGTAATTAATGAAAGCCTTGGGAAGCTGCACAAAGTACTTGATCTTTTTTGGAGTTTCTGTTTGGGTCTAAATTAAACCAAAGGAAACTGAACCAACCAACCAATCAACCAACCAAAGTTCTCCATAGCTATTTGTCCATGAAGTTTCATAAGATATAATCAGCACTTAACAAATATGTTTGCAAGAGTCGTCTCTCTAAGCAGTCTCTTTCCTTAAAGAAAACTTAAAGAGCTTACTGTTCTTAATACCTGTCTCTCAGAGGGGCCGGTGTAGAAAGGAAGGGAGGGAAGGAGAGAAGGAATGAAGAAGGGAGGGAGGAAGGAGAGGAAACTAGCTACAGCTCAAGCACAATTAAGACCACAGATTTGGAAAGAAACCTAATATCCACCTGGTCTAACATCTTCATTTGCACAAAAGTTCATGGTGTCATGATGAATTTTCCACAACTTCTCAATCGCTTTCTACCTCCTCCAAATTCATCTTACAACTTAAAAATAAGACATACTTTGGCTATACAGATCAAATGACTTAAAATCTGACATACCCTTTGGCTTAAAATTTTTCATTTCTAAAAATATATAGAGAGCCAATATTTCTTCATATTAAAGATTTGGTTATGTTCTTCATTTGTAGTTATTAAGTAACAATGTTATAATGAAAACAGCATGAATATCCAGTTTTAGGAAACTGATTATGTCAAGTATGCATCCACTAAAAATAATGCAGAAAATCATTTTATGACATGGAGAAATGGTCATGATAAAACTGTGTGGGGAAAAAAAACAGGTACATACTATTATGTGTGATCCATTTTAGAGGAGTAAAATATTTATATCTGCAGAAACAAGACTATCACTAACTTTCTTATGTCCGAATGCTAAAATTATAAGGAATGTGTATTTGTTTTCTCTTTGTTTATACATAGTTGCTAAATGTTGTAAAGTAAATATGTTTTATTTGTGCAAGGAGGAAAAAATTACCAAAATTATAAATTAATGAAAGAAAAAGCATGAAACCTCACAACTTCTTGTCATCTTCATGGGCTGAAAACAGTTGATTGACATGGTGGAGGGACTCATACTACTGAGCTGTATCAATCCTAAAGGTAATTTTGATCTACTTAAACTTGGGGAAAACAAGATTCTGGGATAGATGTGACCAACAGTTACAGATTAAGAGGCTTTAGGAAAACATTGTCAAAATAAGAGTTTTCAAGGTTCCCAGTTCTCTGCTATTTCAACTTCCTACCATTTTATGAGCCATTCAATCTCAGAGCAAAGGATGCTGAGAGCTTACATGGGTCCAAGGCTTCCTTGGTGGCTCAGATGATAAAGAATCCGCCTGCAATGCAGGAGACCCAGGTTTGATCCCTGGGTCAAGCAGATCCCCTGGAGAAGGGAATGGCTACTCACTCAAGTATTCTTGCCTAGAGAACTCCATGGACAGAGAATCCATGGGTTGCAAAGAGTTTGGGCATAATTGAGTGACTGATGCTTTCACTTTTCAAAGAACCCATGGAAACGTATAGTGCTCTGTGCATTCAGCCAAACAGAGGAGCAGTTAGAGCTGGTTTCTACACAGAAGAGTGGCACTTGCTGATTCCCACCCCTGCTCCCACCAAGTCTTAACCACCTAAGACATGCTGTCCCCTCGATTTGCCCTCAGCTCAGCTCCTGCCCTTCCTTCACCACCTCTAGGAAGACTACCTTGACTAGCTTTTCTCCCCTTATGTAGTTACTTCATAAAGATATCTTCAGCTGGACTTTTTCCTTTTCCTTTATTCATTATTTTAAAATAAGAATTACTACTGATTATGTACCAATTTTGTGCATAAAGGAAAAAAACCTTTCTCATTTTTGCAAAAGTAATACATGCTTATTGTAAAGAATTATATTTGGAGAAGGAAATGGCAACCCACTCCAGTGTTCTTGCCTGGAGAATCCCAGGGATGGAGGAGCCTGGTGGGCTGCCGTCTCTGGGGTCGCACAGAGTTGGACACGACTGAAGCGACTTAGCAGCAGCAGTAGCATGTACCAATTACTATATACCAGTGGTTAAAAATTTTTTTAAGTATCTTTAATGTTCTCTTTTCATATAGTCATACCTATTGGATTCTTCATTTCAATATGGCATGAACTATATCAGCCTTCTGTATCATTATATTGAACTATATGGAAAATTCTATTCTTATTTCTACTTTATTATTATTATTACTTTTTAGTTCCTTTTCTGGACCCTCCCTCTTTGCTGCCATTACAAGAGGACAAAGGCCGTTTTGCCACTAACATAGAATCTTCTCTTCCACGCTGGGTCACATTTCCAGTAAACTAGAGGCATACTATGCCAGGGCAAAGGTAGATGTACATATTACGAGGCGGCGATACAGAATGGATACTAGTAAAACACACAGAAACCCTCACGCTGCCAAGACTATATACCGTTTTGTTTCCATTACATCAACTTTTTCTCCCACTTTTGTGAGCATTAATCAAAGAAATGCAAAGAGCTCATTAAAGTGATAGATTGACTGAAAATGTAACCACCTTCACATTATAAACAGTTTCTTTATGTTCTCAATGCTGTGGGCTTTGTTTTTCAGCATTTGCCACGTAGTTCAAATGTCCTTTTATATTTAAAACACCAAATGCCAAATGGGCCCCAGTTGTTTGGTTTGATACAAACCAATGGCCAGCTAAGCAAAAACCAGGGCTAGGAAATCACGAGCAGACTAAAACACCCATATCTTAAGCGCCCAGAAAATTAAGTAGCTGTAAAAGATGGATTTGCCAAGTAGTCCAAGGCATTGCCCTGCAATTCAGGAAGAACAGAATCCCATCACTGACAACTCTCCGCCAGCTGTCTCCGACAGGTTCTAGAGACAGGACGCCTGGCCGGAGATAGAGGCTAAGGTTCCAAACATGTGATAGTCTTTTAAAAGAAAGCACTGTAAATGTTTTCTTTGAAGTTTTAAAGGCTTTCCTGCATATATGTTGATGCTGGCAGATGAATATGTAACTGGGATCTTGTATTTTCAGAGTGAGGCATTCCCCACACACAGATCTTCACTAAAGCAGGGGCTGGCTGGTGCTAGTTTGATTTTGAACATCTCTGTTTACACCATGATCGATATCCTTGGACCACATCCTGAAATGAGCCCTAACACCACGAAACTGGAATTCTGCAGTTAGACTGCTTAGGTTGAGTGCTGCCTCCTTCAGTTTCTAGTTTTGTGATCTGGGGCAATTTAATTTTACGTCTCAGTTTCCTCATCTATAAAATGGAAGCGTAATATGATATGAAGATGAAATGAGTTAAATAATACAGTTATATAGCACAGAGAACTCTGCTCAATTTTACATAACTACCTAAATGGGAAAAGAATTTGAAAAAGAATAGATACATATATTTGTATAACTGAATCACTTTGCTGTATACCTGAAACTAACAACAACATTGCTAAGCAACTAAACTCCAATATAAAATTTATAACACAATATTAATACAATTAATAATAATTAAATGTATATTATTATTTCAATATAAAATCTGAAGTTAAAAAAATACAGATGAACTGCCTGCAACAGTGCCCAGCACACAGTAAGCACTTTATAAATACTACTTTATTTTTGATGATGATGATGTCAGTGGTAGACTGGTGATGTTGACAGAAAAACAGAGAATCAAAAGACATGGGTTTTAGCTCCAGGTTATCCCCTAAATCCCTGTGAGAATTTAGATTCAACATGTTATCCAAACTCAGTTTGCCCATGTGTAAAACTGAGGCAGATAAAGCAATGGCTTCCCAATGGCTTCCCAAAGGCTTCCCAGTGGCTTCTGGCTCTCAAAAATCTATCATCCTAATTCTGGGGAACCGTATGCAATATTAGAACCATGATAACTCTGAGTTTGACCACTCAGTATTCAGGAATGTCTGCAGTCATTTCTGGGATCATCTTTCGAAAAACGTGAGAGACAGTAGCCCTTCCTTCTAGTATCCTGGCATATGTGCTGTGTGCTCAGACACTCAGTCAAGTCTGATTCTTTGTGACCTCATGGATTGTACCCCACCAGGCTTCTCTGTCCATGGATTCTCCAGGCAAAAATACTGAAGTGGGTTGCCATGCTCTCCTCCAGGGGATCTTTCAGACTCGGGGATCGAACTCAAGTCTTTTATGTCGCCTGCAATACTTCACATCAAAAAACACATCAGTACAGGCACATGAGAGACACGCACTAAAGGCACTGCACACGACAACTGAGCAGTGTGCATATCGCAGCTCTAGGCAGGAGATAATATCCTGTCTCAGGAGTAGCCCATAAAGCTAATCCTCCCTCCAGGAGCCCTGCATCCAATCCACTCATTAACAGACAATCCAGGTTCATCTCCTGTCATGTGATCACAGTCATAGAGGCCACTCTGGTCCTCAGTTTCTTCATCTATAAAATGGGGATGACTCTAAAGTTTCTTTCAGCTCTGAAGTTTGTCTCTTTTAAGACCCTAAATTAAAAAAAATAAGCTCCTACAGAAACTAACAAGAAGAATCAAGAGGATCTCTTCTCAGAGGCCCTCACACTTTGTAGGGCAGATCCTGCATTTCAACTCTGTTTTATACCTTTGCCAGGAGAATGAAATTTCAGCACCAAAACCAATGAGAAGGATGTACTTTCTCCAAAGTTGCTATAATGGCTGAAAAGGCCATAAATAACCATTTATTAAACAAACAGTGTGGGCTGAAGGAAGAGAAACTGCCACAAATAGGTCCCTGGGGCCTGCAGGCACAGTACAGAACAGTGGGACTAGCTCATAATCCTGGCAATATGTTATCAGTTGTTCCATTTTCTTGAAGTTATCTTCATAATCAAGATGCTATCCCAGTCATTGTGGGCTTTAGAACTATTTTTAATTTTAATTTAAAGAGCAATTAAAGAAAGACAATGGATATGCGGGATAATAAAGTAAGTGATTAGCAGCATGCAAATGACAGAGGCTTAATGATAATATGGTTCTAGTCTCCAAAGGGCTTGTTGAGAGAAAGCCCTTTCTACATGTGGTTGTTCAGCTAATGTGTCTCAACCCACAATTACAACATTGCTGACACCATTAACCAGTGAAACAACATCACTTCGAGAAATCCTTGTTGTCTCATTAAAATGGAAAGGGTCAGGTAATTTACCAGCGTTGTATGTCTACTTTTGTTGTTGGTAATTAGCGAACATTACCCAGCATGGACTCCCGCTGGGAGCTGGAGAAACTTTGTGAAATATTAAAGAGGGAAGTCTTTATATTTCACTGGAAAATTGAAAAGAGGTGCAGGAATAGTCTCCCTGTCACTTCTTCGCACTTAGGAAAAGGAAGGACCAAGTGGGGACTCTAACGTAGCGAGAAATGTTCAGCACTCATCAGGAAGGCACCACCCAAACCAATAATACGCTGCATCGGGGAGCATACTGGCCATCAGGGTCTGTGCCCCTAAGAAAGGGGCTGGGGAGGAAGGGAAAATTGCAAACTACATCTTTATTGTTCTACCTGAGGTTCTCTGAATTAGTCTCCTCGAGTAGAGGAAAGGGGCTATAAAAAGTTTTCTCTCTGGAATGCTTTAATGATTTAAATAAGCACCAGAATTGTTTATTCAAAGAGTTATTTGTATATAGTTTTAAATATAGAGATGGGGGAAATGTATCTCAGGGCCCTGACTTCCTGCCTCCCTGCTTCCTAATGCAAGCCTCTACAGACACGGGGACTGAGACCCCCGCCCGAAACGCCAGCCAACACTTGGTGTGTTGTCAGGAAGCAGAATGGTATCTTATTCTTTAAATGGAACTTTTGGAACATAAAACACATTCCAATAAATGTGAACAGAAAATTACGAATTCATTAAACTACTTTGGTATCGCGTGCTATATATAATATTTATATTCCGACTACTGTAAAATATGCTTTAATATCTTTAGGCAACTATAAGGACTTAAATATTTATAAAATGGCTAAAGATAAAGTATGGCCCTCTTATTCCTACATACAGATGATGTAAGGCGTGCAATCAAAGACAATAACACTCTCTGCCCATTTGTCATCTTAAAGGAGCCGATCAACACGCCATCCCTCGTGTACCATCTACATAAGAGTTGTTGCCGACACAGGCAACTCCAGAGGAGTTTGCGCCTTAAAAACTACCTAGAGTGCTATACTTCACAGAAAACAGGGCTTTCTGAAAATGGAGACAAAACAATAAATTTGCAGGCAAAACAGCTCCAAGAGGGGCTTCAATATACTGCTGTATTTATCTCTGGGACATCTGGGAATGGGAAGCATTTTGATTTAATATTTCATAATGTACAGGCAATTGCTTCCTTGCATGGTATATAATTAATGTTCATAAAAAACAGGGCTTTAAAAAAATTCTTCAATATCCTAAATGTAAATAGATAAATAAATGGATAGATAAATAAATAAGAGATACATCTGGGCTGCCTTTAGAAATGTGGAACAGCCTTATACAACCCAATAAGAAGAAAGGTATCATGAATTTATAATCACCCAAGGGCCTGTTAAAAGTAGGTTTATAGATTAAGTGTGAAACTTCAACCCTGACGTTCTCTCATTATTTACCGTCTTTCCTTGTCATTAGAACCAGAGACTGATTTTCAAAAATTTCCCATTTCCTCTGCCGATTAGGCATTCTGAGAATTACCTGCCCCCGCCTGCCTTGGTCTCTCCCATGCACACTCCCCTACTTTATCTCCTCTGCTCTTTCTGGACTGGAATAGAGGAAGGCTGGAAGTTCATGAGTCAAAGTTAGATGCCCTCCAAAATCCCCAGTTATCACCCTTAGGAGGCTGCCAGTCCATGGAGATTTGAGCTTAGTGACTCTGCAGCCCTGATAGGAGGCTCACAGATAGCCACTTTGCCTAAAGAAGAGCAGAGGCCTGCGCTTCTCAACTCTAGTTGCACCTTGGAATCTCTGATGCTCAGAGTCTGACTTGGTCGCTCTGGGATGCAGCCTGGACTTGGCAGGGTTAAAAAAGTCACCTAGTTGATTCAGTGTGCAGCTAAGGTGAAAAGACACTGGGCCTGGTAGATTTCTTGAATGCATATGCAAATATTTCTGCACAGACCTATGGCGGGGGTTCCCCTGGAGGAGGGCATGGCAACCCACTCCAGTATTCTTGCCTGGAGAATCCCATGGACAGAGGAGCCTGGCGGGCTACAGTCCATAGGGTCACAAGGAGTCAGACATGACTGCAGTGACTGAGCATGCACGCATGTGGTGGGGGGGGGGGGCGGTTTGAGGGGGCACTAAGGAAGGGACCCATTATTTTACTAGGCATTTAAAAGGATGCAAGACCCTTTCTCAATGAAGAATAAGTCATTCCCCAGCATCCCAGGCTGAGGGCCTAAATTATATTTTTTGAAGTAAAAAGAGGTAAAGGAGGAAGGCTGGGTAAAACCTACCATCTAGCTGGAGCAGCATGAACTCCACTCAGCCAGCAGCAGCTCTGGATTGATGTCATTTCACCCAATCGTCAGCGCTCCTCCATAACCAACTGCCACAGAGCAGCTGTGTGTGAGGGCTTCTATCACTGAGCGGAGGCCTCACCTTTCTGCTTCCTAAAAGAGTTCCATTGAGGGATACCACACTGCCTGTCTATGAGGGAAAACTCCAGTGGTCACAGTGAGTCTGCCCTCGTTCTTCTTCAACACTCTGTAGGCTATTGTAAGTCTCCCTAACCTTGATGGCTCACTTCCCAAAGGGGTCTTGGTTTCGACCACTATCAGCATTCCATGCATACCTACTGATGAACAGAATCAACAGAAAATCTGGTTGATGGATACAAATGGCTAACCCTACCTTGCTAATTGCTATTTTGAGTGAGCAAATGAAAGAAAATGAAAAATTATCAAATATTAATAGCAAAAATAGAAGAAAACAACAGAATGGGAAAGACTATAGAGATCTCTTCAGGAAAATTAGGGATATCAAGGGAATATTTCATGCAAAGATGGGTACAATAAAGGACAGAAACAGTACAGACCTAACAAAAGCATAAGATATTAAGAAGAGGTGGCAAGAATACACGGAAGAACTATTCAAAAAAAGAGCTTAATGATCGAGATAATCATGATGGTGTGATCACTCACCTAGAGCCAGACATCCTGGAATGTGAAGTCAAGTGGGTCTTAGGAAGCATCACTACAAACAAAGCTAGTGGAAGTGATGGAATTCCGATTGAGCTATTTCAAGTCCTAAAATATGATGCTGTGAAAGTACTATACTCAATATGCCAGCAAATTTGCAAAACTCAGCAGTGGTCACAGACTGGAAAGGTCAGTTTTTGTTCCAATCCCAAAGAAAGGCAAAGTCAGAGAATATTCAAACTACTGAACAATTGCACTCATCTCACACACTAGCAAAGTAATGCTCAAAATTCTCCAAGCAAGGCTTCAACAGTATGTGAACTGAGAACTTCCAGATGTTCAAGCTGGGTTTAGAAAAGCAGAGGAACCAGAGATCAAATTGCCAACATCTTTTGGATCACAGAAAAAGCAAGAGAGTTCCAAAAAAAGATCTACTTATGCTTAATTGACTATGCCAAAGCCTTTGACTGTGTGGATCAAAACAAACTGAAAAATTCTTCAAGAGATGGGAATACCAGACCACTTTACCTGCTTCCTGAGAAATCTGTATGCATGTCAAGAAGCAACAGTTAGAACTGGACATGGAACAATGGATGGGTTCCAAATTGGGAAAGGAGTAACATCAAGGCTGTATATTGTCACCCTGCTTATTTAACTTATATTCAGAGTATATCATGTGAAATGCCAGCCTGGAATCAAGACTGTTGTACAAGCTGGAATCAAGATCATTGGGAGAAATATCAATAACCTCAGATATGCAGATGACACTATCCTTATGGCAGAAAGTGAAGAACTAAAGAGTCTCTTGATGACAGTGAAAGAGGAGAGTGAAAAAGTTGGCTTAAAACTCAACATTCAAAAAACGAAGATCATGGCATCCAGTCCCATCACTTCATGGCAAACAGATGGAGAAACAATGGAAATAGTGACAGACTTTATTTTGGGGGGCTCCAAAATCACTGCAAATGGTGATTGCAGCCATGAAATTAAAAGACACTTGCTCCTCGGAAGAAAAGTTATGACCAACCTAGACAGCATATTAAAAACCAGAGATATTACTTTGCCAACAGAAGTCTGTCTAGTCAAAGCTATGGTTTTTCTAGTAGTCATGTATGGATGTGAGAGCTGGACTATAAAGAAAGTTGAGTGCCAAAGAATTGATGCTTTCAAACTGTGGTGTTGGAGAAGACCCTTGAGAAGACCCATGCAGTCCCTTGGACTGCGAGTAGATCAAACCAGTCAGTCCTAAAGGAAATCAGTCCTGAATATTCTTTGGAAGGACCGATGCTGTAGCTGAAACTCCAATACTTTGGCCACCTGATGCAAAGAACTGACTCATTGGAAAAGACCCTGATGCTGGAAAAGATTGAAGGCAGGAAGAGAAGCAGATGACAGAGGATAAGATGTTTGGCTAGCATCACTGACTCGATGGACATGAGTTTGAGCAAGCTCCAAGAGTTGGTGATGGACAGGGAACCCTGGCGTGCTGTAGTCCATGGGGTTGCAAAGAGTCTGACACAATTGAGTGACTGAACTGACTGAACTGAATAGCAAAAAGGCTAAATTTGCTTGATCTCTAACTACACCCTCAATACTGTTTTATATCCATCCACTCAAGCCATGCATGGTTATGAAGGTCAGATACTGAGCAACAGCTTCCAAGTGGGCATCACTCATACCGTGGACACATTATATTTGCATATTTATTACGATGTTTTTTTTTCCCCAGCAGATGGTAGAAAAGCATACTGTTCAAAGATAATCAGTGTATTATGAGAGTTTTTCAACAGATGAGAGTAAAGTATATCAAGGAAGAACTGACTTTTTCTGACTCATGTAAAGGTAACATATGGACTAGACAAAGTCCTATATCTCATTTATATCTCAAAGAAATTTGATGAACCAGGTACAGTTAGTGTTCCCAATGAGAAAACTGAGGGACAGAGAGGTTAAATAGTTTGTCCCCGCCTAGTAGGTAACAGAACTGCATTCAAATCCGAGTTTTCAGTTCTAGAGCGCACACACACCATGGTTAACTTGAGTGCACAATGCAATCTCTAAAGCCCTTGATGTTTTATGAAACCACTCTGCAGTCATCATCTTCTTGGGTTCACAAAGTCCCTCGGGATATTTAGGTGGTGCCACTCTAACAAACCCCGTTTCTGGGAAGAAGAAGTGAAGTCAGAGTGCTTATCCAAAGTTAAATACCACACGACTGACATAAGTAGGATTTAAAACTTGGTTCCTTGACCCTACACAATGGCGCCATCCCTCTGACGGTCCACTTGTGATTCACCATTACTGTGTTCAGTCGCTCAATCATGTCCCACTCTCTGTGGCCCCCATGGACTGTGGCCCGCCAAGCTCCTCTGTCCATGGGATTCTCCAGGTAAGAATACTGGAGTGGGTTGCCAGTGCCTTCTCCAGTGGATGATACTGACCCAGGGATCTACCCTGCGTCTCTTTTATCACCCGCATTGGCAGGAGGATTCTTTACAACCAGCGCCACGTGCGGAGCCCTCAACATCAATAAGCAGAGAAACAAAACCCATCTGCTGGATTGCCCTTGTCTACTCCCCACCCAGGCGATAGAGCACAGTTGGCTGCCCATCAGATGCTGAGAGGAGACAGCATCAATCTCCATGTGGCCAGGGAAGCTCTGAGAAACCATTCCAAGCCCCCCAGAGCAGAAAGTAGAGATGTTTTCTGTATGTTACTGAACTTTGAGGCTTTCAATGCTACAGCCTCCTCAGGCCTTGGGCTGGTACAGTGAAATATACCTGCAGTGAGGCTAGTAAAATGCTGAGGATCAGGAGCTATTAGCATAGATTAAAAGAATGGGATGATTTGCACTAGAGAACTCTTGGACAAGTCTGACCATGGCTCTTATGAACAAGTTCAAAGTCTTTGATCTTTGGAACGCTTGCCCAGTGCCCAGCTATCAAATGAATGGAGAGTGGCTGAAGCCTGGAAGGAAAGGATGTAGTATTTAACAGAGGGATTGAACTGCTTTATCTCACTGGAGGGCAAGCTAAAGCAGAGCAGACTGCAAACAACAGATATGGGGATTAAATCATGTATCTACTCACTCCACCAAGCTCTACTGAGGATTTACTAGGTGTGAGGTGCTATGCTAAGCATTTAAATGCCTGACAATGGGTGGGAGAGGGGAGGTCAGCAAGATGGTAGAAAAGGCCATTCTTTGAAAGCCTATCCAAGTTAACAGTGATCTCCCCTACAATCATTTCCTTTGACACTCTGAGATCTTTAAGCCCCTCAGCTATGTCATCAGTAGACATATAGCCAAGTGCCCTGTTGTGAATAAACTTGACCTTTCCTGCTTGTATGCCTTTTCTCACTTTGCCCCAGCCCTTTCCATCTGCCTGCAGCCCCTTTACTTACAATAATCACACCTATTTTTAGATTCAAGTCCACTGAGTCTGGAGCATCGCAGCCCAAAGCAACTTCTGCCTTCTCATAACACAGTGTGTGGTGATGGCCAGTGGTACTTAGGATATCTGGGAGAAACTCTTTACAGGAGATATGTAACAAGATGCTCAATGACTACTATATTGCTTTTCCAGTGGGGGAATAATTTCCTCCAGAACATTCCTTGAAGTATAACCACTCATACCCTTAAATATTCTGTCAATCCAAAACTAAAGTCATTTATAAGTCACTTGACTTTTTTGCAGGCCTATTTTTTTAAAAAAGGAAATAAAGGTTTTAGGACTTCACATGAGTTTTTGCCTATAAAAGGATGAGTAATGAAACTTCCTTGGTGGTTAAGTGGCTAAGACTATGTGCTCCCAATGCTGGGGACCTGGGTTTGATACCTGATCAGGGAACTAGATCCCACATGTTGCAATAAAGATCAAACATCCTCAGTGCTGCAACTAAGAACTGGCACAGCCAAATAAATAAGTAAATTAAAATAATTTTTCTAAAGAAAAGGATGGGTAGAGACAAAAATACACAGGATAATTGGCTAGGTTCATTTGATAGCCTGAGGCATGCATGCTATCTTCACAGCATATGGATCTCATTTGTGCCTCAGCAATTACAAAGGCCTCACACCATGCATTTTGCAAGGTACTCTAGAATGTTCCAGCCCCCATATCATTAAATATGTACATTCAAGTTGTGTCATACTATTCACTTTACACATCTATGTCACTTCTGCCTAGAGATCCCTATAGTGTCATAATGGCATGGACCATGGAAAGAGCAGGGACTAACCTCAGGCAACTCACAAAACTAATGCTCAGGTAAAGAACTGTTGATCCTCATCTGGAATCTCATCAGCAGTTTCAGTGAATCAGTGAAATGATAAGATTTCTTTTACCTTCTCTGATTATACAACCACCCTTTCCAATGCAAAGAAATAGGAGGAAAACAATAGAATGGGAAAGATTAGAGATCTCTTCAAGAATATTAAAGATACCAAGGGAACTATTCATGCAAAGATGGGAACAATAAAGGATGGAAATAGTATGGGCCTAACAGAAGCAAAAGATATTAAGAAGAGGTGGTAAGAATATACAGAAGAACTATTCAAAAAAAGATCTTCATGACCCAGATGGTTTGGTTATCTGGCTCACCTAGAGCCAGACATTCTGGAATGCGAAGTCAAGTGGGCCTCAGGAAGCATCACTAAGAACAAAGCTAGTGGAGGTGATGGAATTCCAATTAAGCTATTTCAAATCCTATAAGATGATGCTGTGAAAGTGCTGCACTCAATATGCCAGCAAATTTGCAAAACTCAGCAGTGGCCACAGGACTCAAAAAGGTCAGTTTTCATTCCAATCCCAAAGAAAGGTAATGCCAAAGAATGCTCAAACTACCACACAATTGCACTCATCTCACAAGCTAACAAAGTGATGCTCAAAATTCTCCAAGCCAGGCTGCAATAGTACATGAACCAAGAACTTCCAGATGTTCAAGCTGGGTTTAAAAAGGCAGAGGAACCAGAGATCAAATTGCCAGCATCCGTTGGATCATTGAAAAAGCAAGGGAGTTCCAGAAAAACATTTACTTTTGCTTTATTGACTACTCCAAAGCCTTTGACTGTGTGGACCACAACAAACTGTGGAAAATTCTTAAAGATACAGGAATACCAGACCATCTTACCTGCCTCCTGAGAAATCTATATGAAGGTCAAGAAGTAACAGTTAGAACCGGACATGGAACAATGGACTGGTTCCAAATTGGGAAAGTAATACGTCAGGGCTGTATATTGTCACTCTACTTGTTTAACTTCTATGCAGAGTACATCATGCAAAATGCTGTCCTGGATGAAACATAAGCTGGAATCAAGATTGCCAGGACAAATATTAATAACCTCAAATATGTAGATGATACCATCCTTATGGCAGAAAGTGAAGAACTAAAGAGCCTCCTGATGAAAGTGAAAGAAGAGAGTGAAAAAGTTGGCCTAAGACTTAACATTCAGAAAACTAAGATCATGGCATCCAGTCCCATCACTTCATGGCAAGTAGATGGGGAAACAATGGAAATAGTGACAGACTTTATTTTGGGGAGCTCCAAAACCA
The DNA here is from genome assembly GCF_002263795.3 of Bos taurus. Taxonomy (NCBI): domain Eukaryota; kingdom Metazoa; phylum Chordata; class Mammalia; order Artiodactyla; family Bovidae; genus Bos; species Bos taurus. Next base: position 32,677,993 of record NC_037355.1, read on the forward strand.
CTGCAGATGGTGATTGCAGCCATAAAATTAAAAGATGATTGTTCCTTGGAAGAAAAGTCATGACCAACCTCGACAGCATATTAAAAAGCAAAGTCATTACTTTGCCAAAAAAAGTCCATCTAGTCAAAGATATGGTTTTTCCAGTAGTCATGTATGGATGTGAGAATTGGAGCATAAAGAAAGCTGAGCGCCGAAGAATTGATGCTTTTGAACTTCAGTGTTGGAGAAGACTCTTGGGAGTCCCTTGGACTGCAAGTAGATCAAACAGTCCATCCTAAAGGAAATCAATCCTGAATATTCATTGGAAGGACTGATGCTGAAGTTGAAACTCCAATACTTTGGCCACTTGATGTGAAGAACTGACTCACTGGAAAAGACCCTGATACTGGGAAAGATTGAAGGCAGGAGAAGTGGATGACAGAGGATGAGATGGTTGGATGGCATCACCGACTTGATGGACATGAATTTGAGCAGGCTCCGGGAGTTGGTGATGGACAGGGACGCCTGGTGTGCTGCAGGCCATGGGGTCACAAAGAGTCAGACACGCCTGAGTGACTGGACTGAACTGATTACACAACCACACTTTCCTCCTATAGGAGAATTTATCTGGGCCATTTTTTCAGCATAACACACACCCTGAAATCCTAGATTCTGAGAGCTACAGTAATCTGTTCATTCTCTGCCTTCCATGGAAAATTCCACCTGGAAAGTGGGATAAGTAGATAAAACCTGGAAATATTTTATACATTTCTGAACAAAAGAAAGCAATGTCTGGTTCAAACTTTCCACCTTCTTTCTGACAGCTTCAAAATCAAATGTATATTAACAGGAAAATAAGTTCAACAATTATATTGTTCACAGAGGCAGGTAAGAAGAACTCTTCTCCCAACTCTGCTCTTGTCTGTCCAGTTGTTATGGCAATGAAGTGGTACCAAGAGTGTCCTAGTGTCTCTGATTGCTGGGGTACAGAGGATCAGGGTCACACAAAATGAGGATGTCCAGAGACAAGGGCATTCAGAACAAAGTTAGCCCTTGAGCACAGGAGGCAGTTTGGAAGTCTGGTGAGCCTTGAGTGCTTCCATTTCCCTGAATGCTTGTCCCCAGGGATGCTTCCATGAGCCTGAAAGGCAGATGGATAGATGCAGGCCTGCTTGCTTCAGAATAACACTTGTTCTCTTTTGAGAACAGACTGATGTGGTAAGAAAAAGTACAGGCTTTGGAATCAGACAGTTTGGGGATCTGAGCTAAGAGGCTCTGGGCAAAGTGGCTGTATTTTCCTGAATCTCAGTTTTCTCATCTGTAAAATAGAAAGAAATCACATCTGCCTGAGCAGGTTATTGGGGGGATTAAATGAGATATTGTCTATGAACATGCATGGTACATGATTCATCTGAAGATAAAAGGGGGGATAGTAGTTTTTTTATAAAGAGCATTAACTAGGCACATGAGTTTTGAGTAGCTAAGCAGCTCATGAAAGCCTGATGCTTGGACAATGAGTTCAGCCGCACCCCAACACCTCCCCACATCTGTTTTCTGTCTCTGAAGCTCAGATTTCCTCTCACTGCAATTGTCCCAAGCTGGGCACAGCTTGAGTCAGGAAGCAAATTCTGCTAAGCAGGCTATTGAAAGGAATAAGTGATACTGTCCATTCTGACTTTCTCTTCCCCATCTCCACTCCCCTAATTAGATCTCGTTTTACGGAGGGTCTAAAAGCCTCCACAGGTTCAGAAAGTATCCCTCCTTCCTCGATCTCCTGTTACAGATTGTGATGGTGGTGGTTTTTCCTTGTTTCCTTCAGCGTCAATCAATTGCCAGAATAGTAGATGGCAGTCTTCAGAGCATCTCTCATGTGGTGAAATACGCTGTGCAGGAAAAATTCTCCCAAGTTGAAGTCATTTAGAAAATGGCTGCAATGACTGCTTTGCTGAAATACATGTGTCCCACTGTGCTGAGATCCATCTCATGATGTCCATGCAAGAAACGGGATGGGGCAGGCCCCTTTCTGTACTTGAGACCCGCTCAGAGCCCTGAGCCAGATTTTCTTTATTGTTTAGTAAGCTCTTTTAATGAAATGTACTCCTCTTATTATAGAGGACTCAAAATAAGATCTAAATCACAAACCAATAAAAGAAAATTATTGGGCTGGGTATCTAAAGTTACTACCTAGAGGCTACTCCAGTGTGGTATTTATAAATCTCTAAACAGTTAAGTATAATTGTCTTTCTGGTTTTTGGGATGGAAGCCAACAGCCATTTCAGTTACAAGTGAAGAAAAATATTTTAGCGCTGAGCTTTGTTCGTTTGGTGGGTATAAAGAGAAATGGCTTCTCCCCCACCACCAGTTCAGAATTGAGACAGAATATTGTGGTAATGAAATGTTATATGGGAGGCTGAAAGAAAGGCTTCTCTGGTTTCAGGGAGAATGTGTGTAAGATATGTGTATAGGTACACTTGCAAGCGAGAGAAGTCCTGGGTGCAGGATGGGAGGGCTGCTGGGAGAGGGGAGGGAGGGAGAAAACTGGAAAGGGCAGGTGTTGAGGGCTGACATGGGAGTTGAAGATGGGGGTGGTCTGTCAAAATAATGCAAAAGCCAGATGTGCAGCTGCTCACCCCGATGCAGGCCACTCCCCATCTCAGACACAAAGACAGGGCCATTCTGGAAGGCATGAAAGTTTTCACTAAGAGATCTGGTATAACCCCAATTCTGCCAAAGAGTGTAGCCCCGCTTCTGGAGTAAGACCTGCTAAAACACAGAGCTCTATATCATCAAAATCAAGAAAATAACAGAGACCCACAGTTATAAAGGACCACAGAACTCATCTCATTCAATTTCCCTGCCGTCAAAAAGATCATGCCGGGAACCTGCCTTTGGCAAATGGTCGTGTGGCGATAGGACTCTCACCATCGTTTTAGGCAGGCTATTCTGTGCTGGACATGCCTTTCTTCTGCGAGGTTAAAATCTGATTCTCCTTAATCATTAGCCATCAATCCCAGTTTTGTTCCATGGAGCAGAAGCTAAAATCACCCTTTCAGTCCCTAGCCTCATTCTCTTAACCGCTGGGCAAGTGACATGTAGTCAAGCATTTCCCCATTCTGGTTGTCCCCTTGGCAGCACTCCCTGTCTGTCAATGCCTTCCTTCAGATCTTCATAGCTCTTGACACACTCCCTCTCAGACCAGCCAGGATGAAACAATCACTGCTCCAAACAAATTGCACCTCTATCAGCAAGGTTTATCCAGCCTGTCTTGAGTAATTATTTGAAACTTAATGCTGAGTGGTCTTCATTCCATTCCATTCTGTGGATTTTGTCCCATAGTTCCAGTTTAGGAAGGTCCCTTTTGAATCCAGATTCCTGTTGTCCAATATAATTTAGAGATCTTAATTCATATGATCTCCCTCATATATAAAGCAGAAGTCACATTTTCTTCTCTGGAACAGTAAAAGCTATCTCAGACTTTAGGATGTACCCTGTGCCCCCAATTAATGCTGGCTCTCCAAGGACTACAGCCATACTTCTAAAGAAAAATGTCATTCCCTACTTGAGGCTCTTAACCTTTGCTGAAATTCAGACAAAGGAGAGTATCTGCTTCTACATGGACATTACTTAGTGTGACTGTCTGAGGGTCATGGAGGGCTGGAGGAACCGTGGTGTGTGTGTGTGCACGCACGCATGTGTCTCAAGCTTGTGTGCCTGCTGGTGTGTTTATGTAAGTCTATTATAATTTTTTTAAACTTGTGGCTGTAAGAAGGCATAAAACATAAACAAATTTATTTAGAGGAAAATAGGCAGTGAACGTTTGTTCCAAGTTTGAGACACATGCTCCTCCCTCCTCAAGGACATTGAGAACTCGGCTCAGTTTGTGACTTTCTGGCTTCTACCAATGGTTCCCCGTGTCCTTTCTAAAATGGTCTTCAGATTTCTGTGTTTCAGCTTGCTTTCAGGATCCTCTCCCCTGAGTCTCTTCTCCACTCCTAGAACATGAGCAAGGCGGTGGATCTCTAAGTGTGACCCTCTCCTGGAGTCAGGATTTCATTTCCACCCACCTTCAGGCCCACCTGGACTTTTCCATTGAGTCCATGCAGAAATGAATCATAACTGAAACCCAACACAACCAACTGACCAACACTGATACCTACTGCGTCCTCCTACAGCCAGTCTCTGCTCTCCACAAACTTCTTCCTATGCATGGGCCCTGGCTTCCATCACCAGGCAGGAAGCTCACGTTCATTCATGGAGTCCGTTTCACCATCTCATCTCACACGAGATTCTCCCCTTCTTTTTCTGATTCAAGGTTCCTGATCTCCTCCTGGGTAACCACTGTTCCTACACAGTATCTCTGCATCCTCTTCTTTCTAGGCAAAACAGTGCTTCATACGGCTGCCAGGTCAATCTCTCCAAAGCTCAGGTCTGATCCCATCACTCTCTTGCTTTGAAATCTTCTGTAGCTCCCTAGTGCCTACTGAATTATTTATAGCTTCCTAACATACAGACTCATAAAAAATTATTTATAGCTTCTTAAGTAAAATAAAAAAGTTCCTCAATGCCCAACCCACTCTTCAGGCTCATGCCTCCCTGCTCCCTGATACACACACCATGCTCCTGCCAATCTGTACTGACTGCTGTCCCTCAAACACGTCCCCCTGTACCGCTGTCCTTCTTACCGCCATTCTGCTCTCTGACTACAGCCAGTTCTATTTGTTTCCAACTACTGAAACCCTGAGTACTTTTTTCCAGAGTGTCTCTCAAACCCACTTTCTTTCTCCTCTTGCCCCCGGTGTTAGCCTCAATAGATGCTAATTCTCTCACAAGAATCAACCAGCGTCCTGAAGAAGAGTTATATATTTGCTAGGAAGTTGCAATGGCAACCCACTCCAGTGTTCTTGCCTGGAGAATCCCAGGGATGGGGGAGCCTGGTGGGCTTCCGTCTATGGGGTCACACAGAGTCGGACACAACTGAAGCGACTTAGCAGAAGCAGGAAGTTGCAAAGACTGAGAATGTGCATTATGACTCTTGACTCCTCAAGAATGCCTGCCATGCACAGTCTGGGCACATGACAGATGCTTAATAAATTTTTGTGGGATTGGATTGACAACTTCAGGACAGATAGCATGAATCAGATGAATGCAAAGCATATAAGAGGAAGAAGAACAAGAGAGGAACCCTAACACCAACAACCGAATTTAGCCCAGGCATGAAAATAAACCCCTGCCATCTTCTTGAAGAGATCCAGACACTGGGAGAAGCATGCTGCTGGCTTTAAGGTAAGTAATGTTGCTATTTAATAGCTATGTAGTCCTAGATCTCAGCCCTGCCACCTTTCAAAAGCTGTGGTCAAGAAGAAGGTCTGTCTACTGGGCAACTAATATCCTTTACTTGTCACTTTGAAACATGACAGAACCAGATGACAAACATAGCCAGTTGGGCAGAAGACAAAACCCGATTGCCCACTGCATTCCCTCACCCCTTTTCCACCTAAGGATTTTCAATACTGGGAAAGCTAATGATCACCCAAAAATATACAAAAAGAAGACTGTAGACCAACAGGTCAAGACAACAGACATACGTGTTTAGTTGCTCTGTTGTGTCCGACTCTTTTCGACCCCAGGGACCCTAGCCTGGTAGATTCCTCTATTCATGGGATTTTCCAGGCAGGAAGTATTGGAGTGGGTTGCCATATCCTTCTCCAGGGGATCTTCCCCACCCAGGGTCATATCTGAGTCTCCTGTGTTAACCTGCATGTAGGTGGATTCTTTACCATTGAGCTACCTGGGAAGCCCTGTCAAGACAACAGAATTGTTCTAGTTTAAAGGTTAGGATTTCCAGGAAATCAGGAGATTCAGGTTAAAATTATTACTTAGCTTCTGTTAGCCTCAGTTTCTTCCTTTTTACAATCAAAATGGTAACCTTCTTATTTCATACATCTCCTCTGAGGACTGACCAGAGGAGTGGTTCTGGACAGTGGTTCTCAACCCTAACTGCACCCAGGAAATATCAGGGAGCTTCAGAAACTCCTGATCCGCAGGTTGTACAACCTTCCACCAGCTAAATCACAATTGCTAAGGGGAAACTCAGGCACAGATTTTTTTTTTTTTTTTTAACATTTTTCATGTGATTACAATGTGCAGCCAAGGCTAGAAACTGGTGCTTTGAGAAATGCATATTGTCTTGGTTGAAAAAATACCTACCACAGAATGGCAGGAAATGTTCCAAAAGCATAAGAATTACTATGATTGTTGTGATCAGGGGTGGTGGTGATGGGTAGCGATGGTGCTGGTGGTGACCAAGTGATCTTTGCTTTGGGCTCAAAGTCCTTGTGGAGAAGAACTGTTTTCAGGGCAATACCACCAAGCTCTGTTCTGGCTCTGCAAGGAACACTTCACTCTCTGAAGTCATCACATATTCCTCTCTCTATTCAAACCTCCCACCCTTTGGCTCTCCCACTCCTTTACTTCACAATCCTGTTCTTTGACCTCACAGGGATTTGTTTCTTGCTTCATTTTTGGCCTATCTGCCTACAAGCCCCCTCTAAATCCAATCATCTCCTTACGTGTTTCCCATGATGTCTGCGCTGACCCTTGATTACCATCAGTTCCCTATCCAAACTGTCCAACTCCTTAACTCCTCAAGGAAGGCCAAGCTGGTTGCTTCATAAAGAAAGGAGGAGCCATCAGACTGAAGCTTCCTCCAGCTCCATCTTCCCCATCCAGCTTTCTGACTCAGAGGAACAGGAGTCATTCTTACCCTTTTAAAGGTCACCTGATCTCTCCTGCTTCTCTCTGATTTCCTCTTTATCATTTAACAACTCTGTCCTATAGCCTCAAACTCTCTCCCTCTCTGGGGCTTCACCCTAGTCTTACGTAGCAACAACTATGGCGTATTTTTCCCTCTTCTAAAAACAAAAAGGAATTCCTTTCTTTGAGCTCCTCTGAACTATCCCATTTCTCTCCCTTTCTCCACTTGAAAGAGTAATAAAGGGTCTCCAATTCTTACCTACCATCAAGGCTTCAGCCGCCTGAATGATGGCTTCTACCAGTGACAAGCTACAGCAGCTGCTCCTGCTAAGATCATCGGGAACCTCCTGAGGGTCAAATGCACTCCTGGCATTTTCAAGCCCTTGTCTGTTGGACTTTTCTGCAGTATCTGACAGTGCTAATCACTGTTTCCTTTCAAATCAGTTCAGCCCAGCAAATTCTTCTGGCATGCCAACGCTGTGTCAGGTCCTGTGCTTAGAGAAACTGGAGACATGAAGGTGAGCAAGATAAGGAAGAGTCCTTGTTTCTCAGAGAGCCCGGAGTCTACTCAAGAAAACATGTATAGGGGCAAACAATAAGGAGACTAGATGGTGGCTCTGGAATTTATCCAACTCTCTTCTCATTTACCTTCATACCGCCTACTCCTATTCCCCTAAATGTTTGTCCTCAGCCCTCTCATTGGGTTCTCTTCCTCTGTTTGTCCCTTCAATATTGATGTTTCCAAGGTTCCATATGAACCCCTTTTCTCTTAATTGTCCTGCCTGTCTCCCTGAGAAATATCCATCCTCAAGGCCTATACATCGTCTATCACCAATGACCCCCAAGTCTATAATTTCAAATCTAACTTTATCCTTATAACCATATGTTCTTATTTCTTGCTGGATATTATCCAGAAAATTTCAATACAAATGAACGAAGACAAAATGTTTACCTTCTCTCCCAAGTCTGTTTCTTCTTCTGGGTCCTTTGCTTAATCACTTATACATTTACTCAGTGGCCAACCTTGAAATGCATTCCCAACTCCTCATCCTTACTCATCCACACTTCCTTCCCATCAACCAGTCTTCAACCTTCCTTCCCATCAACCAGTCTTCAATGACTGTTTCCTCTATTTCAGATCCATCTCAATTTCTGTCATCTTCACCACTAACATCACTAACCTGTCCTGTTGGGCCTCATCTGATCCCTTCTAGTCCACTGAAGTAGTCTTCTCATGTAGCTCACGCCACCATCTCTTTCCACCTCTACCATGGTCATATTTTTGCTATCATCTTTTTAAAAGATAGATTTAATCATCATATTTGTATAAATCCAAACGCTTAGCAAGGCAATAAGCCTCCGCTCTAGATCTGCACTGTTCAATACTCATGTGTGTTCTGGGTGCTATACTGCCTGATGCATAGTGGCCACTCACTTACTCCTCTTTCTTTCCCATAAAACTTACTCTTACTAGAAGGTTAAGCAGGAAGAAACTATAGATGCTCATTTCATAACTAGATATAACTGCATAATAGCAAAAAATTAAAAACGGAACTACCACATAATATAGCAATTACACTCCTAGGTATACATCCCCCCAAAAAACAAACAGTAATTCAAAAAAATGCATGAATCCCACTGTTCATAGCAGCATTATTTACAATAGTCAAGATATGGAGGCAACCTAAGCCTTCACCAAAAGATGAATGGATAGAGAAGATGTGGCCTACACACACACACACACACACACACACACACGAATATTAGCCATAAAAAAATTTTAATTCTGCCATTTGCAACAACATGGATTGACCTAGAAGGTATCATGCTTAGTGAAATAAGTCAAAGACAAAAATAGTATGTTATCACTTACATGTGGAATATAAAAAATAAAACATGTGAATGTATATAACAAAACAGAAGCAGACTTAGAGATATACAGAACAAACTAGTGGTTATCAGTCAAGAGAGGAAAGAGAATAGGATAAGATAGGAATAAGGGATTAACAGACACAAACTACTATGCATAAAATAAATAAGCTATAAGGATACATTGTACAGTACAAGGAATAAAGCCAATATTTTATCATAACTTTAAACAGTGCATAATCTATAAAAATACTGAATCACTATGCTGTGCACCTGAATCTAATATAACCTTGTAAATCACCTCTACTTTAACAGCAAGAAACACATAATGGGAAACTCAATCGCATGGTCCTTCCTTTCAGGGTCTGACTCAAGCAGCTCTCTGAAAATAGACCCTTCCTCCCTCTGCTCACCCTCCATTGCAAGATCAGACTCGGTTCCTATCTTTTGGAACCACAGGGACAGAGTCTGGCAAGAGTCACTGTTGTACCAGCTGATTTAAATTGAAATGTTTTCCCCAGATAAATGTGTGCTAAATAATACACCAGCTCTCCAGCCAAAGGGAAGTGACAGGCGCTCTGTAAATAAAGGCACTTAGTTGCTGGTAAAGAGCTGTAAAGTGGTTCTGAGCTGATGTTTGCTGACCAGCAAGAAGCGGCTTCACCTGCTTTATATAATTGTCACTGCAGTCTTGCCTGCTGTATATTAAAACTGCATCTCATAGACCCAACTGTCACATCGGATATACCGTCCAGCATGGAGTATGCCGCCTCTCTCTGTAATTGTTTCTGACAACCAGCCATCACATTTCAGATCTTTTCAGAAAGTATCTGGTCCAGAATCCCTATGCTGGGCCAGCCCTGACACCATGTGGGCTAGAACAGCGACACCAAAAGGGAATGTGAAAAAAAGAAGAGGAAAAAGAGCTTTTGTGAGTCTAGGAGAGCAAGTGACACGCAATGTCAAGTGTCTGGACACAAATCCCAGGGAAGACTCTGCCTCCTCAATGTTAAGACACATCTTGTTTCATTTCATGTTAGAACAACTTGCCGTAAGGCTGCATGAAGACTGTGGCCCCAGAGGATACACATCTGTCCTGGGTCCACAGTTCTGACCTGCTATGTTCTGGAGAGATGGAAACATAGCTCTCAAGGCAAAACAAAGGAATGGATCTCATAAGGACTACAAAATAAAGAGTGATGAAAGTGGGGAGTGGCAATCAACCTCAATAGCTCAGTTGTGTCCAATTCTCTGTGACCCCATGGGCTGTAGCCCACCAGGCTCCCCTGTCCATGGGATTTCCCAGGCAAGAATACTGGAGTGGGTTGCCATTTTTCCCTCCAGGGTATCTTCCCGACCCAGGGTAATTCCAATCCACTTGGAGCTTGGTCATGCCAAATGCCCAGATGAAAGGTAACAAAAGTATCTGAGACCAGGGGACGTTCTAGTGGGTCACCGGGGTCTCAAGGAGGGGGAGCAGTTGGAATCTCAATTTGTCCATCTGACCCCATGGATTGGGATGAACCCGAGAAGTGGGCTGTACAGTGAGCAACCAGAGGTGAATTTACAACACCCACCCATCACGGAGTGACTCCTACGTTGACAGCCACCACAGGGCCACCACTTTTAGAAGGTCAGAGTGTCACCACAGGGAAGTGTTAGAAGGTCAAGAACAAGAGAGGAGCAGGTAGAATAAGAAAGCAAGAGGGAATATGGACTCAGTGAGGCTACAGCTTCAACAGTCCTTCATTAAGAGTTGAATGAAATGCTTGCTGGTTACTGGGGGATGTACACTCCACTCCAGTGCCAACCAGGAGTCTCTGAAGACTACCACCAGCCATAGAGCACATCCTCTGCCTCTTCTGGGGGGTGTGTGTGTGTTTGTGTATGTTTATTTACACAAAAGAGCCCCTCTTTATTGCAGAAAAAAATGAGTTCCCTTACTCTTCCTTCTCTCCTTCCAAGATCTACTTTTCTTGCTTATTGATGTGATAAAAACAGTTAAGAAGGCTTTTGAGATTGAGTGAGTATCTTAGAGGAAAGGGGAAGCATTTTTTTTTTTAAACCAGTTTGGCCATTAAATAGGATCTCAGAGTCTGGGAAAAGGTTTAAGAGAGCTGGAAGAAACACCGACGTCAGATGCATATGTGACTATACTGTATGTCAAGATACTAAACTAGGACCTTGAAAGTTATGATTACTGAATTGGGAGGAAACTGGCATGCTGGGGAAAGGGAGTCTTTTCCTTCCCACCTGCCCCCCAATTTGGTTCCTTCTCCACCTGAAGGGAGCACTTCCCCTGCTTCTACTTTTTTCCATTCCCTCTGCTAGTTCCTGCCAGGAGAAGAGGGGCATCTAATTGGGTTGGGTCATGTGTCCACTGGACCCCGTGCTGTGAATGTGAACATTTTTTGTGCCTTAAAGTAGTGCACACAGTCACCCAGCGATGCTGTTAGGATGCAGGTTCTGACCACGTAGGTCTGGGTGGCATGAGAGTCTGCATTTCTACATGGTCCCTGTGTGATGCCCACGCTGGGGTATGGGTGGGACGACACAGTGAAGATCAACTCCCTAAAGGCAGAAACCAAAACCTAGCTTGCCTCTTCCTTCTCCAAGAAGACAAGCTCACTGTTTCCTCTCATCCTTTGTCATCTCAGCTCCCTGAGCAGGCCGTGCAGGAGGCAGGAAAGAGTTTAGGCTCTTTCTTCGGGCCTTGGCACATTGCTCTGTCCAGCAGGCATGACCGAGCAAATGGAGACCAAGATTTAAATTGGGGGGCAAGGCAAAGGAGGTGGAGTGGAGAGGCCAAAACCAAGCTACAGGCTGTATCAACCAGGGTATGTCAAGAATAGAAGCCACTCTGCTACAGGTAAGATGAAAACTAGAGGCTGACACTACCTAGAGAAGGGCTGGAGGAGCAAAGTCAAAGAGGCCAGCATTATCCATTTCACTTGCAACACCAAGGGGGAAGTTCTCCTGAACTTCAGCAGAACCTCGGGACCCTCAGGGAAACTCGCACCCCAGTCTCCATTTCAAGTAGCAAAGTCAGTGGTTGCCAAAGTTTCTGCTGAGAGTTGCTTTGAACCTTGCATCTGTTCAAGGTCTGGCTATAACTGCCTCCCAAGAACTAAGGCTTCTTTTTCTCTCCTACCATCTAGATAGACCCAGAGTCCTCTCTCATTGGTAGACTCCAGCCCATAACCATGCAGGTAAAGGGATTCTAGGAACTATCGTTCCTGGCTTCACTGTGATGTTGAGGAGACCTCAGGAGGAGGCAGTGGTGATGCTGAGTTGACAAAGATAATGTGGCACATAGGCCTAGGCTGCAGGATGGAGCTTTATCAAACCACCAAGACGGTGCTTCATCGCCCAGTGGCTATAGTTCTCATGGGCTGTGCATCGTCTACCTTTACTCTTGGGGTGATGGCATTCAGGTCCCCATCAGGCACCCAATGCCACCCATCCAGCAGACCACGTGTGACAATGATTTTCCAGCTCATGGCAAACCCACACAGAGGTGTTACTTGGCAGAACACACTTCCCATCCAATCCCGTCAAGGCCATGATGAGTGAGGTTGTTTGCTGCAGGGGTTCAGCAGTGCTGCTTCTCTGAGACTCCTAGACAACATCTTTACTTGTTACCATCTGTCCAGGATCCCAGAGCAAATGACAAGAAAGACTGGGGCAGAGCAGAGATGGCAGATGTGTCATTTAAAGCCACCGTGCCTCCTACAGAGAACGCTTCCCGGGCTGACAAGTGTCACCTCTTGCTAAATGGCTTTGAGTGTCCATATAGTCCTCACTCTCCAGAGACCACCATCCCCTGATCATCCTGTAACAATGCAAAGCTTAACACCCCCGTGCAGCTCTAACAATGGCAAAGCTTAACCCAGGTCAATGGCAAAAATATGTGTCCGGCAGAAACATTGGGAACTGTTTGGCCAGCATCATTTCAGTGCTCTGACATTTTGCTGGTGACCTTGGTCATGAAGCCACTGTTTGGGAAGGCTGAGGGGGTGGTGTTTCAAAAGCTGGATCATTCTCGGGAAGGCAGTCTATTGTGAGTGTGGGTGTTCAGGTCTCAAGCCCGCTTCCTGGGCTGGCAAGAAGAGGCAGGAGATGCCCCTTTGAAAGCTGCGGCAGCCACAGCAGGTTTCACTACCAGGCAGGCTGATGTGAGCCTCTTTGAATTACTGAGTGAAGGATATCCCTCTTGCCAGCCCCTGTCCCCTGTAGGCACAGCAGAGAAGTATTACAGGCTGTCCTTACCTTGGGAATTAGCCTGCAAGACCCCGATGCTGTCATCAAACTGCATAGATTTGATGTTGAGTGACGCCAAGATGCATTCCTTGTCCTGCAGCGAAGTATCATCAATATTATTCTGATTGGCTGACAGGATAACGCACATGTCACAGAGGTTGATGTTGACGGCCCTTAAATCAGCCCGACTTAATGGCGTACCCTTTGGCATAGAGGAAAGAGAAAAAAAAAAAAAGGAGAAGCAAAAATGAGACTGAGGGACGAGAGGGAAAGAGGGGTAAAAAATAAAAACAAATTAAAGATTGAGCCGGAGCTCTGGGAAATTATTTAACAAGTATCTTTTTTATGCCTTGACATTAAGCTGGCCTAACTACATTCAAGGGAATAGGAGCTGTGTGCTAATCTAAAGGGTAGTTGGTGCTGATGGCAGCATTTTAGGCTTGCTCTCAATACTCAATCAAGCTATTACTAACTAACGAGGGAGAGGAATAATGCCAGGGTTCTACATCTTCTTCCTGCCTGGAAATTGTCTTGATTTAAGTAACTGTCCTGTGGCAACCTCTGGCTTTCAGAATGTAACAAAGGGGTGGATTTCAAATGCCTGTTTATTTAATAGCAAGTCACTTCTGTCTCAGGCAAAAAGACAGCAGCTCCAACTAGAATTTCCAAGGCAGCCAAGGGGAAATAGCCAGGGAGCATGGTGTGATGAGGTGGGGCTGAATGCAGCGCTCAGTTTGGAAGAGGTGGGAGAGAGTGCAATCAATGTGCATCTTGGAAAGGGGAGATGGAAGCGTGGGTAAAGCTTCACGTCATATCATTTTACTGCATCTTTTGAGCAAGAAAAAAAACAAGGAAGTAGAGTCATTGTCCAAGAACATAGGCCTGGTTAAATACACCATCAGATAGATTTACAGTGGAAGTCTCTGTAGTAGGTAAAAGGACTGAAAAAGAGTTCTCCATGTAGGTATTGCTTTGGAAGGATCTCAAAGAGAGAGGAGCAAGTAAAGCAAACAAACAAAAAACAAGTTCTAGACAATTCAGAAAGTATGATTTCATTTATGCAAAAAGAAACCCACAAAATAGAACTATACATGCATGAATGTATATACAAACTTTCAGAGAGAAAGTTCAGAAAAAGTACACACTAAATTAATAACAGTAATTACCCCTGGGGAGGGGAATAAGACTGGAAGGAAAAGTTTGTTTTTGACTTTACATACTTCTTTTTTGTTTGAATATTTTATAACAAGAACATATTTGTATATTACTGGAGTAATTAAAAATAAATAAGCCAGTAAACAGATTTTTTGAAATGTCCCATAACAACAGAAAACAATGGGGAATTACATTTGAATGACAAAACAAAGGAGGGAATGACAGAGAGGTCAGAAATGTAGCCACTGGTAAAATATAAGGGTTAGGATTGAAGGACAGGGGCATGACCCCCACATGCTCTGTGTCCTCGTCGAGGGCTATGGCTGAATAATCTGGCCATCCCATGTAAGAGGGGCCCACAGGCATCATTTTGGAGTTCATGGCCAGCTACCAGCCTCCCTCATCCTCCAGCCTAAATCCAGCTTCTGATGTGCCTTCATAGAGATCTGAGTTACCTTCAACTCACTGAGCCAGTAGGGAGAGGGTCTGCCAACTGCCTATATCTCTGGATGCCTTCCTCTCATTCTCCTTCCTGGAAAGGGGACTTTGAGAATACTAGACTTGGCCACAGAGATCAAGGCCATCAGCCCTCTTTTTATGACTCAGTGGCAGTAATGATTCTATTCTCAGCCTCCAAAATATTGCTTCAAAGTGAAATTATGAAGGAAGAGGCCTATAGGGTGGGGAAGCTGCTAGTTCCAAGCTCTGGAGCAGGATCTTTTGAGAGAAGAACTCTCCCCTCTTTTCCTGGGGTCTTTGGTGCAAAATAAGTCTGACCAGCTTCCTGAAACATTTCACCAATGCATAAGCTTCAACTGCTTACATCCATATTCTTTTAATTTTCACCTTGCAGAAAATCCAACAGTAATTGTGATATAAGACAATCCTTGTACAGCTGTACACACATGAGTTCAAAACTCAAGTAATACAAATGACATACACAGAAACACTGTGTTTCTCTACGTGTGCTAAGTTCTTTCAGTCACTTCTGACTCTTTGCGACCCCATGGACTGTAGCTCTCCAGGCTCCTCTGTCCATGCGATTCTCCAGATAAGAATACTGGAATGATTTGCCATGCCCTCCTCCAGGAGATCTTCCTGACCCAGGGATTGAAGCCACACTTCTTAAGTCTCCTGCATTGGCATGTGGGTTCTTAACCACTAGCACCTTCATGCATTGGAGAAGGAAATGACAACCCACTCCAGTATTCTTGCCCAGAGAATCCCAGGGACAGGGGAGCCTGGTGGGCTGCCGTCTATGGGGTCGCACAGAATTGGACACGACTGAAGCGACTTAGCAGCAGCAGCAGCACCACCACCTGAGAAGTCCATGTTTCTCCAGGATGGCCCAATACGTGGGGCCCTGTTTAAGGAATGAAATAGGTGAAGAAAAAGGTGAGGGCCCATTTTGTACAAATATGCCATGCCTGAGTGTGCTAAATTTTGGAAGGTTTGAAATAGGAGAGGCTGCAAACAGAACTAGTTCACATAGACATAGGCAGATGAGTAGATGTGCACAAGGGCACGAAGAAGGAAGCACACACAACAAACAACCATACATAGCAAACACCGTACACAGACCCCAACATACACGTGGACACCTGTGTCCCAGAAAAACAGTAAGCTCTTTACAAAATACTTTTGTACCCCAGTCTATTGCTCCCAAGGACATGTAGGAAGGCACATGTAGGAAAAATAATGGTGGAAATATGTAATCACAACTATCACGTTCCTGAAATTAGCAAGGTATATCTCTGCTTCTGCTCTTCTGGGTAAGACTATTTGATTTTCTGCAGGTGACTATTTTTAGCCACATGTGTTCATCAAGTCAGTGATGAACTGACTTTTGTGGTCCAGCATCCAAAAGATCTCTGTCTGTATTTTTCTCACTTCTTTATATATTTATTGTCTATATTAACTGTCTTTTGTGCTAGGTGTATATAAGGATACATGGTAGCTACAAACGGCATTGCTTATGGATAGATTTTTATGTCTTTCTTATTGAATTATATTACTTGATTCTTTCCATTTCTGAGATTCTAGAAGCTAATAACAGAAAAAAATGAATTTTAGCTTCAAAAGTGGGGAAAAAATCCAGACTTCTTGAAATATAGAATCAAATTTGTGTCCCTCAGTTTTAGGGATATGAACTTCCAAGAAAAAAGTCTGGAGAATAAGTAGCATTTGCATGGATTTGTAGCTTGAAGAACTACAGGAAAGGTTAAAATGTAAAGTGCTCTCCAATTATTTGGGAATTTATAGAAAATATATTGATTACTAATTAAGGAAGTAGTTACATGACTCTCAAATCATGAATCCCATGCCCTCACATTAAATTGTGGAGTCCAAAACTGTTCCTTTTATGTGTTTTATAATCAATACTATCACAGGCACACATGGGCACCGACGTGTACACACGCAATGGTATGGAAACATTACAGGGTTTCTAAAGGACGATGATGGAAGCAGGGGTTGGCCAGCAGAAGGGGTTGGTCCTCTGCACAGCAGAAATGAAAATTCTGTTAAATACATTTAGTTAAAAACAGAACAAGATAAAATAAGATTTCTCCAAGCAGTTATAATGCCATAAATAAAGTGATATAAATAGTCCCATAAGTAAATTCCACTATAAGCTTTATACTATTGCAAAGCACTGGGTTTGGGTAGGTAAGAGAGAAAGTGTTTAGACACTGATATGGTTAATACATTTGATACCAGCTAAACCCCATGTCTGGTGAGCGACTGAACTTGGCTGCAAATTCCTTTTAATAAGGTCTCTCAGGGTTTGGATATTCCTAGACAGAGTGTAGGGGAAGGGCTGAGTCCTCAGGCCCATAACCAGATGAAGAAGCAGAGGCATGATCAAAGCTACAACCATTATATTCATCTGGGATTTCTCTTTTGTGAATACAAAGGAGAAAGAAGCATTGGTAACGTGACCTTGGACTTACAGGCAAGATGGAAACCTTGGGGAAGTTATGCAGTGTCTCCCATTCCCGCTTGAGGTACTCGATGGAGCCCACAAACACGATGTGCTTGAGCTCGTGGTAGTGAAAGTTGCTGGCACGGAGCGGCATCACCAGGTTCCGAAGGCCAATCAGGGCAGAGCTGACGTCGCCAAAGATGCAGACCACCACGTGGCCGCTCAGGACGGTCATGGCAGCTTCACTTCGGGTCTGCCGGGGGAGAAGAGCACAAGCGTTGGAGAGAAGACCTCACGGGGTTGTGCAAGGGACTAGAAAATCACTTTTGTAAAATAACAAGTAAACAGTCACTGAGTGCTTGCTATGTACTATTATTTTTTATTCCTTCAATGTTATATCCATGCCATGTGTTAATCGCTCAGTCATTTCTGACTCTTTGCAACCCCATGGACTATAGCTCACTAGACTCCTCTCCCCATGGGATTCTCCAGGCAAGAACACTGGAGTGGGTAGCCATTCCCTTCTCCAAGGGGATCTTCCTGACCCAGGGATAAAACCTGGGACTCCCACATTGCAGGCAGATTCTTTACCATCTGAGCCACCAGGGAATATATGCCTATACCTCGAGTATATGTACAGAAACTATACTGATGTAATAAATATGAAGTCCATGGGGTTGCAAAGAGTCAGACACGACTTCGTGGTTAAACAACAACAAAAATATATATTCACACACATCACTACTTTCTTTTAAAAAAAGATTTAAGGAAGCTATGCCATACATACATATGAACAGGATTCATGGGGAGAGATAAGAAAGAAAAGCAATACTGACGTCATTTGGAAAAGGAAGTCTTAGTTTCCAGGAAATTGTTGATAAAACTGTTTTCCTTTGTTGCTGAGATGATGATAAAATAGTCAGACTCGTGCTGGCCTTGGCTCAAGAGATGAGCTTTGAATTCTAGACTCATCAATGGGATCCCACAGGACATTACTACATCAGAAGGTAGAAAATGACAGCCCAAAGCCAGGGGCTAGCAAACGATGACTCACAGGCCAAATCTAACCCAGTACCTGCTTATCTCTGGCCAGGGAGCAAAGATTGGTGTTTATGTTTGAAAATTGTTGGCAAAAAATCAAAAGAAAAATATCTCATATTACGTAAAACTTATATGAAGTTCAAATTCCAAGAAAGTTTTATCACAACACGGCTGGTCTTACTGCTTTAGGTGTTGCTGGTGGCTGGTTTTACATTACAAAAGCAGAGGTGATTAGTTGTAAATTCTTTGTTATATGACCCTTTACAGAGAGAGTTTGCCTACCGCTATCCACTGCTGCCTTAGGGTTTGCAGGGACACAACTAGAGCGACCACTTGTGCTAAGTCATCAGAGGAAGACTCCCAAACAATCACGAGACGGATCAGAACAGCAAGAGCAACAGGCCCCCGTCTTCCCCCAACTCCAGGCCTACAATTCACAAAGGGAACAAATGAAAGAATAAAATCACCCCAGTTTAAGCTTCCCAGGACAATTAAACCTTTAGCCCCTGCTGGCCCCTCTGCTTACTGTGTTCGTGCAAAGAGCAACACAGGAGGCCAGTGGTGGGTCTTTCTCTGCCTCTCTTTCTGGTCCAATGCCTCCCAACTTCCTTTCTTCCTCCCAGTTCACCCATTGCATGTCTGGATGGCCCCATGTGGCTTACAATGCTTTTGGGGAGGCATATTAATGTCCACTGCACATATCAAACTCTGCTCAATTTAATCTCTAGAATTGACCAGTGTATTGATTGTTTAAATGCCAATATTGCAATTCATGACAATGTCAGGGTTATTACAGCAACCCCCAAGGAGAGGAAGAAGCTAGCTTTTACTCCCTGATCGTTAGAATAAAGCAGGGGCTGTCACCGTTATTGGTTTCTCTCTGCAACAGTACAGGGACATCTAAGATGCAGGCCATAAAACATGTCTTATAAATGGTGACCAAGGAGGAGCCGCTAGGGAGTCACATCCCCATCACTGCTTCATGGATGAGTGAGTTATCTTGGCTGGATGGAGCATGCATGTCTAGGTACCAGCAGCAGAGGGTCAACCTGTCTGTAATGTGCTGTGATGGGATTCCTGATTAGTTTTATTTGGCCAGGTCATTTGGGAGGCTAGCTCCCTTCAGGAAGCCTGGGAAATAAAAACTAAGTTCAGAATAGAGGCCGGAAATCTAGACGTGTGGAGCTAGGGAAAGCACCAGTTAGCAGAGTGGCCGTTCACTGTGCTAATCCCAGGAGCTTAGATCTGGTGTCCAACACACGAGATCCTCAGACTAACCAGAGCAGTATGACCTGGAGAACCTGGTAAAGACCCCAATTCCCAGGATGTAGCCCTGGGGAGACGGATTCAGTCAGATATTAGACCCAATGGAGAAACCACTTGTGTGTATCTTCTTTTTCCTATATATCCTTCAAGGCCTAGTCCATGTATGTGGGGCCTTCACGGCCATTAACCCCTTCTCAGCTCAACCTGTTTGTATCTAATAAGATTTCCCTGGCCACTTAAATACATGCTAGAGTGAAACAGCACTTTGTGTCTTGCCACGCTTAGCTTTTAATATATTGTTTCATGGTACATTTTATCTTTTAATTAGATGGTCATTTTCTCAGAATTATAGCCATCTCGAATTTTCAACTCCAAAAGCACTTAGTATCCTACATGCACAAACAATCCTCGTGCAGCTGGCTCTCGCAAGCATTCTCATCTCTTTGAGAGGGTTATTTGACAACGGGTTTTTTGGACCACCCTGTCTAAACAGCACCTACAAGTCCCTTTCTAGCCCATGCATGTGTGGGTGCTCCGTTGCATCTGACGACACGGACTGTAGCCCTCCAGGCTCCTTGGTCTGTGGGATTTCCCAGACAAGGACGATGGAGTGGGTTGCCATTTCCTTCTCCAGGGGTTCTTCCTGACCCAGGGATTGAACCCATGTCTCTTACATCTGCTTTACTGGCAGGTGGATTCTTTAGCACTGTACCGCCCGGGAAGCCCCTTCTAGCCCACACTGCTGCTGTTGTTCAGTTGCTAAGTCCTGTCTGACTCTTTGCAATCCCATGGACTGCTACAGCATGCTGGGCTTTCCTGTCCTTCACTATCTCCTAGAGTTTGCTCAAACTCATGTCCATTGAGTCAGTGCCATCCAACCACCTCATCCTCTGGTTGCCCCCTTCTCTTCCTACCCTCAATCTTCCCCAGCATCAGGGTCTTTCCCAATGAGTTGGCTCTTCACATCAGGTGGCCAAAGTTTTGAAGCTTAAGCTTCAGTCTTTCCAATGGATATTCAGGGTTGATTTAGCCCATGACCCCATTTTATTTTCTTCATAGCATTTTATCAATATCTAAAATGTTATTACATAGTCATTGTCTATCTTGAGATCTGGTCTTTGTCCCCACTAGATTACAAGAGCTATGAGACCAGCTGTTGTCAGAGGTTGTATCTTTAGCAACAAGAACAAGTGTCTAACATGTAATAGGTTTGTGAAATACGTTTTGTTACATGATCCTATTTTTCAGATGAGAGGAGTAGTAACACCTCATTAAACTCTTTGGGGCTGGTAGGGTGCTTTGAATGTCAGCCATGCACTTCTCAGGATTATCTAGGCAAGCCATCGAAAGCTTACATCCCAAAATGTCAACCCAGCTTCTGACATGCCCCAAGGTGGGTAATAACAGGATGAGTTTATATCCCCAGAGCAAAAGTGGGGCAGATACAACATCAGAATATAAACAAGAGCAGCAGCTTTGTAATGAGAACCATTTGTACTCCTTGGAAAAGGATTGCTTCCTGAGAATTCTGACTTTCTATGCTTTTGTCTGCAACTTTCACACCTCCCAGACAACCTCCAGAACAGAGCTGTATTGGTTCTTAATGCTCGATTATAATTAAATTGAGAAGTCACACACATATTCAGATAAAACACAGGGGAAAACCTAGTGGATTAGAGCACAAAGGCATTCTGAGGAACTGGAACCTTCCTTTCTTAGGAACAGTGGCCATAACATCAGCAATGATAGGATTTTCCTGGCTGACATAAAGGAGCAGGCCTCAGCAATCTGAGGATTAGAAAGCACAAGGGAGGAAGAGCCTTTCCATCTGACCTTCCTGATTATTAATCCATTTTGCATGGATTAGCAAGACAATAAACTGGTAGGAAAGCCGATGTAGGCGTAAAACCTTAAGCTGTTAATCGGACAAGTCTAAAGAATAGCATGGATTATTATCTGTTCTAGCATTCCTGAGACAGACCAGAAGAAGCCCACCCCTGCTACTGAGATGAGTCAACCAGGAAACGGGGCTATGAGCTCCAGCCTTTCTGAGGTGGATCATGGTCATCCTTGTCATCATCAGCAAGTGGGATTTGCCTGCCTACCTTATGAGCTAAGAAGGATCACAAATATGCAAATATATTATCTAGAAAGATACAAGACACTATTATAAACAAATGACGATACAGGTAGCATTCAGATTTCTTCATGGCATTTAATATATAATAAAAATAGGTAAGTTTATGGAGTCCTATGTTGGGTTTTAATCTTCACTACAATTCTATGAGTTAAGGTCATTCTCATCCCATCTTCCTCCACATAAGAGACGAAGTACAAATTCTTCAAGGGACTGATCCAAGGCCACACAGCTAATGGCATAGGCATGCTCTGGCCTGACAACCACGCCTGCAGGATATGGTACATACTGCTCCCACGATGGCTTTCACACCCTAAGGTAATGAGCCAATACATATTCACAGATCGAAAATTCCACTCTTGGGTCATGCTCTGATACGAGTTCTAGCTGCTTCAACATATGTCCTGAATGTTAATTACCAAAAATAATTAGGGCCAGGAACAAACACCCCACCACCCAGCTAGGAAAACTTCATTCACAGCAAATATAATTTGGGACAGAAGCGGATGGCACAGATTCTGCAACCTGTCACTCACCAGGATGACTTTCTCTATCTCCTTGGGCGCACACCAGTGAAACATCCCAGTAGAGTCATATTTCTTCACATTGGAGTCCATGTTGTCAATCTGATCATTGCCAGGAATTAACAAGGGGTCATGCCTGGGGAGAAAAGTACAGGAAAACCTAAGTGGAAAATGTGATAAATTATAAATGGAAAGTGCCCCCTGAGTTACATCTCAGAGGAGGTGGGAGAAGCGGAGGAAGCGCTTGTCACTGAAGGCCAATCTTTTACTTGCAGAACCCATCCTGTGAAAGATAACTGCCCTGAACCCCCACCACCTCCTGGACGTGCAGGTGACCTGTGCTGGGTAGTAATTCTGCCTTTCTTTCCCATTCCCCTTTCTCTCCAATGGACTTCACATCATTCTGTGGATTCAGTCTCCCTTCTTACGGATGTCTCACTCCTTCTGTTCTCATTTACCAGCTATCCAGTCTCTCCATGACACACACGCGCGCGCACACCCAAAGGGTTGTTATTAGCATTGGCAATGAAGAGGAAAGAATAGGAATAGAGCCTCATGCTGACTGACTGGCATGAGGATGGAAAGCCAATTACTCGCTCTTTCTGACTACAACTTCTGACGTGATGCTCTTCGCAGTAAAAGCTTTAACAGGCTGCACTTTAAATATTTTAGCAATTTGCCCAATCAGATTTTGCTCTCCCTGGCTGAAGCCCTTTAAAGATTCAGCAGCATGTCACTTCAGAGCAGATTGACTACCAAATGCCCACATCTGGAATACATGATTTCAATACTAAACAACACGCTCTCTCCTTGCCTTGACAGCTGTATTTGCACTCACTGTCCAATGACGCACCGCCCCACCTGCACCTTCACCTCCCAACTGCCACACTCCCTCCACAGATGAGAGCCTCGAGCTCAGAGGCATCTTAATAAACTTGTCTTGAATTCTCAGAGCTACATTCACTTGCTCTTGCCTTATTTACTGGTGGAGAAAAAAGATGTCTCTGTAGAGGCTTCCCCTCCAGCGGACTGGCAGAGCCTTACCAACAACCATAAGAATTACAATAGAATCAGGCAGCTCTAACAAGCTTACAGCATAAGAAATATAAATCGTGCATCTTGGCCCACATCTGTGGTCTAGATTCTATCTCTGACAGAGATTCTGGACCTCCATTTTGAGGGAGGTATTTGAGTGCCTACAACAATGACCATATAAAATTAGGATAGTATCCTAGGCATAGTTACCACAGTATCCCAGGGATAGTTACCTATCTGTACAGTGGAACTATTTCCCCTGAATAATCTCATCAGTTTGAAACAGAAAATATAAATAAGTTGAAACTCCCAAAGTTTAAAGTTATTTTACCTTTTAAACCATCTATTTCAAGTGTAAAATTGAACTTTTAGTTCTTAATATTTCTTCCTCTGAAATTTCTCTGATGTATCTCATCTGTATGTTTGGAACATAGACAGTGTAATACCAGTCCCTTTGATATGGTCCAGAGACCTAGAATTGAACATTTAGGATTCCTACCATGGCCCTCCTTGCAGGCCTCCCATTCCCACTTAAGTGGGGAAGACTCTCACTGCTTTTATTTATTCCTGCCAATTTTCTTTTAGGCTGCACCAAATGACAAATATTGTGCAGGGCAATCCTACAGTTATCTTCCATGAACATGCCAGACGACTACAGGAACTGTCATATCTGATCTTAAAAGGAGAAGAACGATCAGCTCGGAATAACATCTCAGTAGTTGGGTTGCTGCAAAGTCTGGAGGTGTTGTAAACCAGCAGGTCACCTTTCAAACACTGAACTCAGCCCCAAATGCTAAAATAAAAAGGCAGTTGCTGATAAGAACGGGTTACAGATCATGGCAAGAGAAAACTTAAATATTTTTGTCCTTGAAGAATTTTTTAAGAGTCCTATAGATATCCACTACTCACCATAAAGAAGGAGTCTGAGAAAATGAACAGAATAGATTCTTTCTTCCTAGCCCTAGAATGTATTTTAGTTGGAAGAGAGTC
This sequence comes from Bos taurus, assembly GCF_002263795.3. NCBI lineage: Eukaryota > Metazoa > Chordata > Mammalia > Artiodactyla > Bovidae > Bos > Bos taurus. The sequence continues at coordinate 32,701,925 of NC_037355.1, forward strand.
TTCCCTGAAGATACAGAATCAGTTTGTTCATTGGTTGGAGAGGAAGTATTATCTCAAGGAATACTTCTGAGTATTCCTACCCCCAATATTCAGGATTTATATTCATATAATATGAGCAAGCAAGCAAATGATGTAGCAAGCTGACCAAAATTCCTTTTGGAAAATATGTGCCTTGCAAGGGAGGAGATACATTTTGATTTCCTATCTTTCTTGGGAGGAATCATCCCTTGGTTGTACTGGTCTCCAACCTTCATCTTAGAAAAGTAAACAAGCAAGCCTGATGATCAATTGCCCCTCAATGAGAAGAAAAAGACAGCTTTGTAATGTCAAGCCTCATTAACTAGGGTGAGGATTTGGGTACCCCACGTATTATTTGACACGAGAGCTGCAAGCCAGGATTTGTGCTGGAACATCTAGAAGCATCACGGAGGTCTCAGTGGTAAACCACGTTGCACTCTGCGCTTCCTGCAAGCCTCTCAGCCTGCCCCAAGATCATTTAAATATAAGTCGTCCAGGACGTTCCTGCACCCCACTCCAGTACTCTTGCCTGGAAACTCCCATGGATGGAGGAACCTGGTAGGCTGCAGTCCATGGGGTCGCTAAGAGTCGGACATGACTGAGCGACTGCACTTTCACTTTTCACTTTCATGCACTGGAGAAGGAAATGGCAACCCACACCAGTGTTCTTGCCTGGAGGATCCCAGGGACGGGGGAGCCTGGTGGGCTGCCGTCTCTGGGGTTGCACAGAGTCGGACACGACTGAAGTGACTTAGCAGCAGGATGTTCCTAAAAGAGGATCATCTGAAGACTGTCAAAAATCTCCCTGAACAAATATATTTCCTTTTCTGACCAGTCATGGTACCTGAAATTTGACCTTTGGTTTTTTGAATCAGTAAAGCACCCAGTAAACCTGAACCCCCTCTTCTGTGCCAGGAACGGAGGAGACTGTAATGATGAAGGCTCAGTCCCTCGTTAAAGAAAGGGTTATCATACATTGAGCAAGAGAGAAAACGCCCATCAACAGCTGTGATAAACTGCAGCAAGTGTTATAGCAAAGTAATGTACAAGGTGGTCCGAGAACACCAATAAAACACTCAATTGCCTGGTATTTGAGTGATCAAGGAGATCTTCGCAAAGAACGTAACATTTGCTCTGAGCCCTGAAAGGTGAGAAGGAATCTCAGCCTATTTTAGTCATGATCCACTAGAAGCCATTCACAGGATTGAGGCCCCAAAGAAGATCCAAACAAAAGATGTTATCTTGGAGATGTTGTATTGCCTGACCTATGGTACAGAAGACTCAGGCCAGGCTCCCAAGTGGCACTCGGGTGTGCACTGGGAGTCAAGTGGAAGAGATGGATTCAGCTGATTGAATATGACTGATGGAGCCCAGACTAGGGATTTAGATAGAGCCAAACTCAAGTTTCCAAAAAGGAAGAATGTCATACAAATGGGAAGTATTTTTTAAGTGACATGAGTTGTTTCCCAAGGCAGTGGATTGCTCATCATTTCAGACATTCCTAAGGAGCTGTGGATACAGAGGGGATTTCACTGTAAATGTTGGGTGAGCCTCGAAGATCTTTAAGATTTGAAGCACTGTTCTCTCAACGAACAAGAGGTGCCTGGAAAGAGTTTGTATTTTTTAACCACTATTGGGTATCAAAAGGCTGGAGGGCATGCAGTAAGCATAGAAAAGTTGTTTTTGGAGCAAAGATGGAGGATAAGTAGCACTTATCCTGAAGACTGATGACTAGAACTGCTCCTCGTTAACTAGATTCACTAGATGTCTGGGAGGAATCTTAGAATGTGAATCATTCCAGCAGCATGAGAGGCTGTCACTACTCTGGGCCAGACAGGATATGTTTCTTTGCCATGTCTGGTCCTGCATCAGTGCAAGTGAGATAGGCTGGCTTAGGCTACTGAGAGATCTCTGACATAGGTGAAGAGTAAAGAGTCAGTCATTCCACAGGAACTTCTGCCCCTTGAGCATGTCAATCAACAGTGCTTTGGTCAGGGGAGGCCCAGGAGAATAAGGCAGTTTGTTATACATGGAAAGAAGGACCATCAGAAACCTCCCCGAACATTGAATCTCATCATTATTAGTTTAGAAAATGACGAAGAGAGTCACTTTCACAAGTTCTCAGACAACTCCTTTAAAGACTTAGTTGGAACCGAGGACCAATCCTAGATACTGCCCTTCGCATCTGAACTATTTTATATGCTTTCTCAACTCACAAAGTAATCCCAACTCCCACCAAATGGACCATAATTGATTCAAGGCTCATTTGTTACTTATCACCTACATGCCTTGTTTTAGGGTGAAACTATGAGGGAAGGATATCTGCTGTGTAGTTGTTATGGACTGAATTGTATCCCCCTCCATCCCACAAAATCTGTATGTTGTAGTCCTAACTCCTAGCATCCCCGACTGTAACTATATTTTGAGATATGCTCATTAAAGAGGTAACACAGTTAAAATGGAGTCATTAGGGAAGGCCCTAATTCAATATGATTGTTGTCCTTACAGAAGGAGGAACTTCAGGCAAGCACATTCAGAGGGAAGATGATGTGAAGTCACAAGGAGAAGACGGCCATCTACCAGCAAGAAGAGAGGCCTGAAACAGATCCTTCCTTCATGGCTTCAGAAGGAACCAACCCCGCCAGCACCTTGATCTTGAACTTCCAATCTCTAGAGCCATAAGAAAATTAATTTCTGTGTTTAAGACACTCACTCTGTGAACTTTATTATGGCAGCCTGAGCTAATTAATACAGTTGTGTATCTTGAATAAAAATGGGCACGATTGACCAGATGTCACTCCACTGATGACCCTGGCTGTCCTCTTGCACCTTAGGGCTCAGCTGTTCATTTAAAGGAAAGAAGCATCCTGCCATCAGTTTAGAAATACATGGAAACATACCAGAAATATACAACATCTTCACAAAAGCGTTTGGGCCACATACATACCCAATTAGATCTGCTCTGCCTGGGAGGCTTCCTGGTCTTTAACTTATGCATTTGAGGATCAATACCTCTGACAACCCCATCCAGAGAAAAAGAAGAAGCCGAGACACCAGCCAGTTAATTTGTTCAGTGGGACCAAGAGAGCTAATCCTCCAAGGGAGTTTTTGGAAGTGGATACCACTGATAGAAGAAAACCAACTATTTCTTTAGCAGAGTGCTTGTGTATACTGGCTCCAGAGCCAAAATGTTTGTCTTCAAATTTTGGCTCATCTACTACTTGCTACATTGTGCAAGTTTCTTCATTTGGAAAATGGGAGTGTTAAATGGCATCATTAACTAATGGGTTCAATTTAAGGACAGTCTGAGTAAAGACATGCCACGCACCTGGCACAGAGCATGCCCTCACTAAATGTTAACTACTATTATTATTATCATTCTTTATACTCTGCTTACACATCACCAAACGGTCAATACCAAAATCAGACTGATTATATTCTTTGCAGCCGAAGATTGAGAAGCTCTATACAGCCAGCAAAACAAGACCAGGAGCTGACTGCGGCTCAGCTCATGAGCTTCTAACTGCAAAATTCAGACTTAAATTGAGAAAGTAGGGAAAACCACTAGGCCATTCAGGTATGACCTAAATCAAATCTCTTATGATTATACAGTGGAATACTGTATAATCTATTGGTAATACTACAAGTAGACTCAAGGGATTAGATCTGATAGAGTGTCTGAAGAACTATGGACAGAGGTTCCTAACATTGCATAAGAAGTGGTGATCAAAAACCATCCCCAAGAAAAAGAAATACAAAAAGGCAAAATAGTTGTCTGAGGAGGCCTTACAAATAGTAAGAAAAGAAGTGAAAGGCAAAGGAGAAAAGGAAAGATATACCCATCTGAATGCAGAGTTCCAAAGAATAGCAAGGAGAGAAAAGAAAGCCTTCCTCAGTGATCAATGCAAAGAAGTAGAGGAAAACAATAGAATGGGAGAGACTAGAGATCTCTTTATTAGAGATACCAAGGGAACATTTCATGCAAACATGGACATAATAAAGGACAGAAACAGTATGGACCTAATAGAAGCAGAAGATGCTAAGACGAGATGGCAAGAATACATGAAAGAATTATACAAAAAAGATCTTAATGACCCAGATAACCATGATGTTGTGACCTAGAGCCAGACATCCTGGAATGTGAAGTCAAGTGGGCCTTCGTAAGCATCACTACAACAAAGCTAGTGGAGGTGATGGAATTCCAACTGAGCTATTTCAAATCCTGAAAAATGACGCTGTTAAAGTACTGTACTCAATATGCCAGCAAACTCGAAAAACTCAGCAGTGGCCACAGGACCGGAAAAGGTCAGTTTTCATTCCAATCCCAAAGAAAGGCAATGCCAAAGAATGTTCAAACTACTGCACAATTGCACTCATTTCACACACTAGCAAAGTAATGCTCAAAATTCTCCAAGCTAGACTGCAACAGTCTGTGAACCAAGAACTACCAGATGTTCAAGCTGGGTTTAGAAAAGGCAGAGGAACCAGAGATCAAATTGCCAATATTTGTTGGCTCATAGAAAAATCAAGAGAATTCCAGAAAAACATCTACTTCTGCTTCATCAACTATGCCACAGCCTTTAATTGTGTAGATCACAAATGTGGAAAATTCTTTTTTTTTTTTTTTTTTGGCCATAAATAATGTTTATTTGAATTGTTTTGTTGTTATTTAGTCACAAAGTCATCTCCAACTCTTTTGCAACCCCATGAACTGCAGCCCACAGGCTCCTCTGTCCATGGGACTTCCCAGGCAAGAATACTGGAGTGGGTTGCCATTTCCTTCTCCATCAAATGTGGAAAATTCTTAAAGAAATGGGAATACCAGACCACCTTACTTACCTCTTGAGAAATCTGTATGCAAGTCAAGAAGCAACAGTTAGAATCGGACATGGAATAACAGACTGCTTCCAAATTGGGCAAGGAGTACGTCAAGGCTGTATATTGTCACTCTGCTTATTTAACTTATATGCAGAGTACATCATGTGAAATGCCAGGCTAGATGAAGCACAAGCGAGAATCAAGGTTGGTGGGAGAAATATCAATAACCTCAGATATGCAGATGACACCGCCTCTTCGCAGAAAGCGAAAAGGAACTAAAGAGCATCTTGAAGAAAGTAAAAGCGGAGAGTGAAAAAGCTGACTTAAAACTCAGCATTCAAAAAAACGAAGATCATGGCATCCAGTCCCATCACTTCATAGCAGATAGATAGGGAAACAATGGAAAGAGTGACAGATTTTATTTTGCGGTGGGGGCGGGGGGGCATCCAAAATCACTGCAGATGGTGACTGCAGCCATGAAATTAAAAGATGCTTGCTCCTTGGAAGAAAAGCTATGACAAACCTAAACAGTGTATTAAAAAGCAGAGACATAATTTTGCCAACAAAGGTCTGTATAGTCAAAACTATGGTTTTTCCAGTAGTCACGTATGGATGTGAGAGTTAGACTGTAAAGAAGGCTGAGTGCTGAAGAACTGATGTTTTTGAACTGTGGTATTGAAGAAGACTCTTGAGAGTCCCTTGGACTGCAAGGAGATCAAACCTGTCAGTCCTAAAGGAAATCAATCCTGAATATTCACTGGAAGGACTAATACTGAAGCTGAAGCTCTAATACTTTGACCACCTGATGTGAAGAGCCGACTCATTAGAAAAGACCCTGATGCTGGGAAAGATTGAAGGCAGAAGGAGAAGGGACGACAGAGAACGAGATGGTTGGATGGCATCACCAACTCAACGGACATGAGTTTGAGCAAGCTCTGGGAGATGGTGAAGGACAGGGAAGCCTGGCGTGCTACAGCCCAAGGGGTCACAAAGAGTCAGACACGACTGAGCAACAACAACAAAGAATCTACTCATATATTTGTACCTCTTATATGGTGAAAGGAGACAGGAAAGAGAGAGTGGTTCAATAATAAAGATGGGTTCTCCTACTATTCCTCTGACTACTATATTACTACTACTGCTACTACTATTGCTACTAAGATGAATAGCCATCCTGGGTTGAGCTCTTACAAATGTTGCTGTGGTAAAACTTTTACCTACATTTTATGATGTACTCATCACAACGACACAGGCAATTTCTGTTATTATGATCCATTTGCATGGATGGGAAACAGAATGTGACTAAGTACGTGGCTAAGATAACACAGCTAGAGGGAAAACAAGGCTTTGACCAGAGAAGACTTCTTAACTGGAAGTCAGTGATGCCTGGTCCCTATCTCACACCTTCCCACTTGCAGGAAGCAGCTGGATCTCGTTCATTCCCCACTGCAGTACCCCAAGCCGCAGTGCCCTATGTGGCAAAGAGAGGAAAAGCAGCATGTCGGGCATTTATGAAATGCACAGCTGGTGTGAATAATCAGTAGAAAATTTCCCCATGAGCCCCTGTCAGGACAATGTGCTAAGGAGAGCCTCAATAATCAATTAAGGCTAGACATGCTTTTGTCTTGTCCTAATATCTGAAGACTGCATTTAGGAATACCCACATTTTTATAACAACTGAGAAGCCCCAGTGAGTTAAATTTTTCATAGCTATGCTTCTTGAATCTCAGCTCACACCTCCAAAGTCCACAGCTAGAAATTAAGCATGCCTGACTTCAAAAAAAGAATAAAAGATCATTGTTTTGAGGATTTGCAGAGCAAGGAATGCCACTTGCCATCAATTAATCTCAGGAAGCGAAATAAATGCCCAGCTACAGCAGACACACAAAAAGCTTGCCTTGAAGACAACAGCCTAAAGCAAAACCACAAATCCCTTCTCTAGCAAACCTGCTGTGAGGAAGCTGGCATTATATTTTAAAGAGCACAGTTCCCCTAAGAAGAGAATCTGAGTTTTTTCCTGTGGCAGTGGGTTCTGTGCTGGCCTTCAGAAATTTATACTAAAGTACAAGGAACCAAAACCAACCAACCAAACAAAAGGTATGAAAGAGAAAGTTACCACATGGGTTTTAAATTGTCTCCTTTCCTTGCTTGATTTTCAGGACCTCATTTCTACCTACATGATGCAGCCTTTCCTATCATTACAGGCATCCCATCTAGATTGAGGCCAATCCTGCAGGGGTCCTCCTGGGAATGGGAATCTTGATAAAATGGGGCGATTTCTCCTGCCTCTGTAGGCCTTTCATCCCAGGGGTAAGAAAGTGATTTTACTGAGTGTCTATTATGTCCCATAGTAAGGGTATCAGGACATTTCTGAAGCCTCATCTGTTCAGTTCAGTTCAGTCGCTCCGTCGTGTCCGACTCTTTGCGACCCCATGAATCGCAGCACGCCAGGCCTCCCTGTCCATCACCAACTCCCGGAGTTCACCCAGACTCACGTCCATCGAGTCAGTGATGCCATCCAGCCATCTCATCCTCTATCGTCCCCTTCTCCTCCTGCCCCCAATCCCTCCCAGCATCAGAGTCTTTTCCAATGAGTCAACTCTTCACATGAGGTGGCCAAAATACTGGAGTTTCAGCTTTAGCATCATTCCTTCTAAATAAATCCCAGGGCTGATCTCCTTTAGAATGGATTGGTTGGATCTCCTTGCAGTCCAAGGGACTCTGAGGAGTCTTCTCCAACACCACAGTTCAAAAGCATCAATTCTTTGGCGCTCAGCTTTCTTCACAGTCCAACTCTCATATCCATACATGACCACTGGAAAAACAATAGCCTTGACTAGACGGACCTTTGTTGGCAAAGTAATGTCTCTGCTTTTCAATATGTTATCTAGGTTGGTCATAACTTTTCTTCCAAGGAGTAAGCGTCTTTTAATTTCATGGCTGCAGTCAACATCTGTAGTGATTTTGGAGCCCCCCAAAATAAAGTCTGACTCTGTTTCCACTGTTTCCCCATCTATTTCCCATGAAGTGATGGGACCAGATGCCATGATCTTCATTTTATGAATGTTGAATTTTAAGCCAACTTTTTCACTCTCCTCTTTCACCTTCATCAAGAGGCTTTTTAGTTCTTCTTCACTTTCTGCCATAAGGGTGGTGTCATCTGCATATCTGAGGTTATTGATATTTTTGCCAGCAATCTTGATTCCAGCTTGTGCTTCTTCCAGCCCAGCCTGTCTTATGATGTACTCTGCATATAAGTTAAATAAGCAGGGTGACAATATACAGCCTTGACGTACTTCTTTTCCTATTTGGAACCAGTCTGTTGTTCCATGTCTAGTTCTAACTGTTGCTTCCTGACCTGCATACAAATTTCTCAAGAGGCAGGTCAGGTGGTCTGGTATTCCCATCTCTTTCAGAATTTTCCACAGTTTATTGTGATCCACACAGTCAAAAGCCTGAAGCCTCATAATTTGCATCAAATGCTCCTCTTGAGCTGTCCTCCTCCGTAACCTCAGGCAGACGTGGCTAGGAACTCTTACAGAAGTGAGATGATCTTTCAGAGATAATAAATTGCATGACTGCCTTATCCATTAGTTGGTGATGTTCTTCAGGGCAGGGAACTCATATTTTACTCCCCCACACATTTCTGGAACCCAGCAGAGGACTTAGCAGATACTCAATAAACAACCAAGTACCAAGAGAAGCTGATGATGAATGATCTCTGGTCTCTGACTATCTCTTCAACAGAGTACCCCAGACCTTCCAAGCAGACCAGAAAAAGTGTCCAGAGAAAGCCCATTCAACTTTGATTCCTGTAACAGTTTGTCTGGGGAACAGTCAAGGCTCTTGGGCTGTTTCCCACTTTACAGGAACAGCATCTGTAATAGTGCATGGTGACTGGGAAGGAGACCCTATAAATATGTCTGTAACCATTCAAGCTACCTGGTAGGTGCCCAGAGCCAGCTGCTGTAACTGATCAGCACAATGCACTCATGTTTGATGTCCAGTGGCGGTCAATGCAGATGTTCTTAACTAAGCAACTGTTTAGTGCTCCAACGCCAGGTCTGAATATTTCTGTGAGAAGGGACCCCATCACATGAAGTTTCTCCCACTGCTCTGATTCATGTAAGGAGCAGTTCTCAAAGTGTGGCCCCACACCAGTTGCCTCAGCATCACCTGGGAGCTTTGAAGAAATGCAATTCTCCAGTGAAGCCCAGACTTACTCTGTCTTAACAAGGTGCTCTATATCCCTCTGACGCATGCTAAAGTTTAAGGATCATTGTTGTCAAGTTTCACCCAGATGGACAGGCTTTGTGGTTCAAGTCAATCCTATCATAGTTAACATCTATTTGGAACATACAGACTGGAAGGTTATAGTCCTGTTCAACAAGGACAGGACCAGAGTGGGACCATGGAGGGGCGTCAGTGCAGAGTTGAAGGAGATACCTCACATGGCTCACTCTAGTCCCTGCTTTTCAAATGGAGAATGTAGATATGGGGACAAAAGCAAATCCAGGTCACCTGCTCTGACTCTCTTTCTGTGACTCTCTGGAACTTTAGGGGTTCTGTCAACATTTGATGGAAATTTCTAAACCAGATGCAAGTGACTCTCTCTTGCTGACCTCTATCTCCAAGAGCTAATCAGCAAATAAGCATAAAAAAGTAAATGAAATATTCATTCTTATTAAGTACAACATATATTTCAGTTTTTTACCCTCCTTGGTTTCCAACACTTCCACTCCACAGAAGGCAACCTGGCAGGTATTAACTAAGTCCTTCAGAGCCACATTCAGGAGCAGCAGGTCACACACATGCATCTCTGGCTGCACCAGTCAGAGAAGACTGGAGGGGGTCTCAGGTGGTCTCCTCTAAAGGGCCCATACTTGGGTTTTCAGTACCATAAATGGTTCTGACTCAATGGATCTGCCTCATTCTTGGGTACATTTTATTTCTGGGTGGATTTTATTTCCTGCTATGTTGCAAGGATCCCGACTTTGGGATTCTGGCTCCAACCTTAATTCATCCTTCACCATTGCCTTCACCATCCTGGGTAATGCTCATCTCTCCTGAGACATGGCTGCCCCTACCCCCATCCCCAAATCCCACCAGATAGGCATCCTGGGAGCCACCTTGAGAAAACCTTCAGGCCACTCTGGCCACACTTTCTGTATCTCTACTTGTACTTTTTTTTCCCCTGCCCAACAAATAAGCAATTAAGAACTGTTGCTCCTGAGTATGTCATCTCTTGCTAGGCAGCCACTGCTCTCAGAGGAAGAAGGAAATTAGTGCCTTTATGTTTGGGAGACAAGCAAGGAGATCTGACATGTTCTTCAGTCCTGGAGGAGAGTGGACAAGATGCTCCTGAAACCAGGGGATGGGATAATGACCCTCTGCTGTGCATGCATTGTGTCCAGGGAGCTGTGTCCAACTCACCCCAGCCCTGGGATGACGAGACTCACCATTTCTTTCCTCTCCAGTCCTGTGGGGGCCTGTCACTTGTGATTTGTTTGTACATTAAGAGGTGAATTTACTCAGCTAAGCTGTCCTGGCTTTCCTTCTTCATTCTGCCCAGTGGACGGAACTGTAAGAATGGCATTCTGTCTCCAACTCTGAGTGGACTCAGGCCACTTTGCCGTTTTCTATTACTAAAACCTTTCAAGCTGGCAATCCTAACAAAAAGACCCAGTGAGAGGTATGAATCAAAAGGGAGGGGATGGAACTTAACAAGCAGATGAGTTTATTTCACTTAATGATCAGTTAGTGCCCACAAGGAGGATAATCTGTTTTTCTCCAATCATATCTCCACTTTCATTCAGAAAACAAACCGCTCATGTTTCCTGGGTCTTAGGATATGAAGCTCCTTTCACAGTGTTCAGTTTCTCTCTGGGGCATTGTCATTTATCCTCACTAGCCTGGCTGGGGGCTATCTCTTTGTGGAAAGTGTCTACTCAACACACCCTGGGTAGATCCTCAGGGCTCATGGCGTCTTATCCCAAGTTCCCCAGCACCTGAGGGAAGCGATGTAACTGATGTCAGGAATGCTATATGTCCTTCTTGGGAAGATTGTTTAGCCTACATCTGGCCCACGGTTTGACAGAGACCCTGAATGATTTGGTACCCAAAGGACTTAGGCAGAGGCCAAGGCGGGGATAAGCCTTCTCTTCACACCTCTGAATTTATGTGTCAGTGTCTCCAGAAGGCCCAGATGCAGGCTTCTAAACCCTTCCTTATAGCATCATCAGTGATCCTCTCAAAACACAAGTTAGGGTATCGCTTCCTCAAAAACCTGCAAGGTTCTAGTCTACAACAGGAAAGGCCTTCATGACTAAGTGCCAGAACACTCTCATACTGTCAACTAAGGACCTCTTTCTCCAGCCACTTGCAATGGCCTAAGCACTGCCCTGTGAAGCAGTAAATACAATGGATTTGGAAACTAAGCCATTTAGGTTCATACCTTCCCAATTAGGTAGGACTTACTAGATTTACTACCCTTTATATCTCTGTGATTCAATTTCCTTATCCATAAAATGAAACAGTGGTCCCTCCTCATGTAGTTAGGACTCCATGAAATAATAGGCATAATGCTCTAGAAATGATGCCTGGCACCTGGTAAACAGTGGACAAGGGTGGGTAGTGAAGAATTCTCCTCATCCTTCACAGCCCAGGCTCAGCCTCCCAAACCAGAGGCAATGAGGGCTCTCTCTGTTCTCTCAGCCTACATTGGTAGGTCGCCACCCTGCCTTTATTATATTTTGCTGTATATTCTTGTCTGTCTCCCACATTAAACCATGAGCCTTTTGAAGACACGGGCCTGAGTTTGATCCCTGAGTTAGGAAGATTCCCCTGGAGAAGGGAAAGGCTACCCACTCCAGTATTCTGGCCTGGAGAGTTCCATGGACTGTATAGTCCATGGGGTCACAAAGAGTTAGACATGACTGTGAAGTCGTGTTAGAATGAAGTTAGACTCACTTCATTAAATCCATATAATCTGAAGACTATAATCCACTTTATTTTTACACCCTCAAAGACCTACAATATCTTGAGTACAGTAGATTCTCTCTAAACCTTTCCCAGATAAAAATTAATCTGAGAAAGGAAATAGAAGTGGGCAGCTGAAAGGCATAACCTTTGGGGGTGCATCTGAGGACAGAGCAAAGGATCCAGGGCATTTTCCCCATACCGGTCTATCCACTGAAGATATCTATTCAACAGCCAAAAAGCATCTGTGAAGGCAACCACTTGAAGGTGGTCATGAAATAAACTGAATGTGATAGTAAATGGGGCTGGAATTCAGAGAATCCAAGAATCTCCTTCAACTGTAGTCAAAATGGTGTCCAATGAGCTTTTTTTTTCCCCCTAGAAAGTCTTTCTAGATATATTTCATTGAATAGTCAATGGGTCTGTGTACATGCTAAGTCACTTCAGTTGTGTCCGACTCTTTGCTACCTCATAGGCTGTAGCCCACCATCCTCTATCCATGGGGATTCTCCAGACAAGGACACTGGAGTGGGTTGTCTTGCCCTCTTCCAGGAGATCTTCCTGACCCAGGGATTGAACCTGTGTCTCTTACATCTCTTACATTGGAAGGGGGGTTCTTTACCACCAGCGTCACCTGGGGAGCCCTAATGGGATCTGGCAGCACCCTAATGAAGGCAGAACACTCTCATATTGTCAACTCTAAGAACCTCTTTCTCCAGCCACATCAAGCCACTTGCAATGGCCTGAGCACTGCCCTATTCCCTCCAGCAGCTGCAGGAGTGAAGCAGTGAACAAAATGGGTTTCGAAACTAAACCATGTAGGTTCATATCTTCCCAATTAGGTAAGACTTACTAGAGTAAGATTCCTTACTAGATTCCTTACTAATTAAGAACCCTTGACTTGGTTATTCAGAGACAAAGTGCTTCACTCTAGAGCCTTAAATGGAAGGAAGATACAGCTTTCCTTACAGGGCACACACCCACTGAGTAGGGAGAACTGGGCAACAGGTGCTTGGTGATTTTAGAGGAAAGCTAGGAGAGGCTCCTTAAACCATTCCATGTTAAGAGACCAAGAGGGAGAAGAATAACAGGGCCCTGGTCACCTCTTCAGTCCACTCCCTTGCGGGATCTGAAGCCAAAGGTCTCTATCATGACACACAGACCCCTGACTTGGAGCACAGGTGCTCGCCATTGGCTCAGTCTGGTTGTGAGGGCACTTTTCTGTGTCAGGGTAACTGAAAAAACATACTGCCTCAGGATCCAGACACACCAAGCAAGGCAGCTCATCTAATGATGCTGCAGAGAATGAAGTGACACTCGGAAGCCAGGGTAGGCCTGCTACCAGAACAAAGGGGAGACAAAGACCATTAGTACAGAGTTCCTGCTGCATTTCCTGCTGGCAGATGGCTTGCAAGGACCCCTCACGCAGGAGTCTGTTTTATTTGCAGAGGCCACAGTGGTAAATTAGAGCCCAGCCCGGCCCATTCTGGGCTCTCCAGTTTCTCTCAGAATGATTCCTATCACTGCCCATAGGCCACTAAAACCTGCCCGCATTCAGAATGATTGATTCTGCTCAAGCAGCAAGCCACAAACTCATGTCGAAACACCCACTTCAAATGAGTCATTAGCTTCCTTTATGGATGTTTCAGGTCATAAGGAATGGGACCTGCGAGTCCCATCTCTTGTAGAGTAGATAGGGAGTGTTTGCAGATGTGGTGGAGGGTGGGAGGGACTCTGCTTCCTGTCAATCAGCAAGATGAAGCTAGAAAAAAATAAGCCCTGGCAACTTCATGGCCAGAGTTGGGGATTCAAACCAAACCACCCACGGGCTCTGGAAATGAAGGGCAACAGCAACAGGGCTCCACAGAGCCTATGGAGTCTCCACAGACAGACTCCCATCTTGACTCTGTAAAGTACTGGAACACAGAAAGTTGCAGTCAAGGAGGGGGATGTCTAAGACTTTCTGCCTTGTCATGGGACAGCCCGTTCCAACTGAGCACCGATCCAGGTCGTCATGGGCTGGCGGGGTAAAGAGCTCCAGCGACAGCAGCCACAGCCATAGCAGCAGCCCAAAGGCAGCAACACCAGAAACCTGAGTTCTGTAGCCCGGCAAGTTTCAGCTCACCGCCTGACCCACGTTTAGCAATTCTGATGTACCGCAGAGCAGACAGCCCCGGCCCGGGATGACTGCCTCCCTCAGCCCCTCTCCGACAGGCAATGAAAGCAAGACCCACTTTGAAAATTCTCCCCCATCATGCAAACTGACACAGGCATGCTTTTCAAAAACCCACAGCCAATCTGTTGATCATTACTTATTTACAAAGGCCTTCGGGCAGAAAGTCCTGTAAAAACCATACTTGATACGGTATATACTTGCTTTTTCTGCTTGTGGAAAAAAAGTCCCCCCAAGGCTACCTCAAACCATCACTTTCTATTGCACATAAAATGTAGCGTGTAACACTAAAGTATTTAATATATAGGGTATAATATATCTACAGGAAAGGCATTTGTGTAGAAGTATGTTACCCCGGATTTGGTAATTTGATGTTTTGCTGAAGGCTACGACTTAAAAAAGCTTCCACCTCGTACAGAAGACCTGTCATCTTGGTACCCAAGAGCCAACAGAATAAAGAAGTACCCTTAAGCAGCAAAACTTTGACACAGCTTTGAAGTATATGAAAACAGTATAACTCCTCAGAATTATTATTACTCAAGATCAAAGAAATGAGCCATACTTTACATAGCAAACAGGGACAGGGAATTTGGCTCCAAAGGTTTCAGATTTTTCAGACTTCTCTTTATTTATTTATTTGCTTCTCTAAATTTAGGCAAAAGCAAGTGCCTGGGCTTCTCTGTATTTTCAGTGGATAAAACCATTAGCATGAGATAAGGCGATCACCTAATGGTGAGTCAATAGAGAATGGATGCGGGCATGACAAGTGGCACCGGAAAAACAAGGGCTTGGCAGTTGGCACGTTTTATTTCTCCTCACAAACTGTAAACAAGCAGGTAAATCAGCAGCACCCAAGGAAGACTGAGCAAATGGGAGACAGGAAACACTGAACAGGGAGAGGGGATTGTGATGGAAAAGGACATGGGGCTGGGTGAGTCTTCTGGGACTTGTGTTCTCAACCACATGAAGAACTGCCCTGTCTCCATCCTAGAAATGTGGTTGTGGAGAGGCAGGAAGAGGCGAATGCTAGGAAAAGGTAGGGAGGAGGAGGAATTCATCCTGATTTTTGTATCAATCATCAAAGGGAGGAGACTGGCCAGTGGCAATGAGAAGAAGAACGCACCATGAAGATGGCAGGTGTTCCCATGGCAGGCAACATTTAGGGAAAGTGCAAATCTGAAATCATCCCTGTTTCACTGAGGTGCTGGAGAGTGAGGATGATGGGGAAATAAGCACTAGGATTGGCAGATGAATCGGAGACAAAAAAAAGGAGAGGAAAGATGAAGAGGCCAAGAAGAGGAACCAACAGAAGTCTACTGAAAAATTGGCTTCACTTGCCTTTTCCTAGAGGAAGCTGCAGTCAAGATAGAGAGAAGGGAAGAAAGGAAAGAAGGAAGGGAGCAAGTGAGGAGCAGAGAGAGGGGCAGAAGGAGGGAGGGAAGGAGAGAAAGAGAGCAGAAGAGTGCACACAAGCTCTATTCCATAATTAATATTGCTTTTAGCCTGAGCAGAAGTGGATTACTTTTGAACTTTGCTTTGGCAAGTCCACAGATTATTAGACTTTTTTATCAGTCAAAATCAATTAACAGAAATTTGATTTCAATCGACAGGATAAAGAGAAGGTAATCTTCAGGTTCATTTTTGATTGTGATGATACATCTCACATATGGCCTTAAGTACAGAAAACAGTCCTCGGAGGGACTCCAGCAGAAAGAGACTTGCCGGAGGCAAACTAACCACACACATCCCTCTGATTGGCTGCTGCCGTCATTAGTGCCACTGCTGTTTAGGAACTACACATAGACAGGACATGGTGACAGCTCAGACTTTAAAGCCTATGTATTTTTCAAACAGCTTTTCAAACTGTTTTTCATGACAGAATTTTTTCAGCTCTATCATTAACTGCTGACAAGCTGACAGAATAAATACTCCAGTCTTTAAGAAGCCATCTAACGATCTCGTCCCCTCCTCCCCTGCGAGCTTACTAGGGAGGGGAGCCGCTGGGCCCTGGAGGGTTGGGTGGGGGGGCGATGAGAGGAGATGGAGCGAGAGGGGGACCTGCCACCAGGGGACCCACTGCACAGCCCGGGCCCCCATCCATCCTTACCTCATCAGCTTGGGCGACGAGCTGGGTGAGTTCCGCATGCCTCCGTTGCGCTGCTTTTTTTTGGGTGACAGTGTCGACGGCTGTTCATCTTCAACTGGAAATACAGGCAGCTCATGAGATTATGAACAGTTTGAGGACAGACTGTGAAATACAGGCAAGATATCAAAGGACACACACTTACGGCTCAGTCACTCACTAGGAATTCGTGGCCGTGTCTTAGGACCCAATGACAAAAACCAAGGCGTTAGTCAAAGAGCCCGGCTTAGAGGAGGTGAGAGCATCACCTCTCAACACTCCAGCATTTGAACATGCACTCTCAAAGACTAAAACAGTTTATAAACACCCTGCCAATAGAAAGAACAGAAATTGCAAAAATATGGATGTATATATGGGAGGACGCCATCATTCTGCTTAGAATTCATTTTGGTTCCTTTGCCTTGCTGGATGACCAAAAATCAGAAACAGAGTTGTCTTTGAAGCAGCAGCATGAGAGCTGCCAGCTGGCTGCTTCTGCAAATGAACCAACAAAACCGGTTCCTAATTCCTGCACGCCAGAGGAAAAGAGCCTTGGAGAGGCAAGGATTGGAGGCCTTAACAGCCAATGTTTCAATCCATCAGGACTGGGAACATTGGTGGGTTCTGGCTCAAGAATCCCAGCCCAATGCAGCTCTTGTCCCTCCACCTCCCAGGAGAGAGGGCCTGTGGGGCTGTGCATGTGGGGTCCTTTCTCAATTCATTAAGATGGGAGAAAGGGGCTGCAAGCACCCAAACGAAGGAGGAGGTTGCCAGTGAATGATATCTCTGATGATGCGGGGGATTGCAGGGAGAGGGGTGGTGGGCAGGAGAGCAGGGCAGCAGAGACTATTGGAAACCACAGGTTGTTTTCCAAATGTTTAAACCACACAGATTGCTAAGCAATGTGAAGCTCTGCTCACAAACAACACAGCATACTCTACTGCTTTTGCCCAAAGACACCCACTAAGAAGCTCTGGAGATGTAGTAGCCTGCATCGTGCCTTTTTTAAGAGAGCTGCTTGATAATTAGCAGATGCATACCCAGCCTGTCACCCAAGGGCACCAGCAGCAAAATCCTAGTCTTCCTCTCCCCACCCCCACGATTCAGGCTAAAGCTGTAATGTCAAGAGGGAAAAGCAGGATCCTTGGATTCTTATTGTTGACTGCAACACAGACTGGGAGGAAGCATCCCTGAAACTCAAAATGACATGCAGTTACCTTAAAGCTAAGAGGAGAAATATTAGCAGCGACAACATCAAAAGAAGCTTGATAGGTGTTAAAGGTGTACAAGGCTTAAGTGGGGGAGGAGATGTCATCTCAGCTGCTTGATATTATCCAGGAAGACCCATATCAGAACGTGCATGATATGGTACTTCCCTGAAAACACTAAATACATTTAATGTTATGATATATGGCCTCAAAGAGTTTATAATAATCCAGTGTTAGTGTTAGTCACTCAGTCGTGTCTGACTCTTTGCGACCCCACGGACTATAGCCTGCCAGGCTTCTCTGTCCATGGGATTTCCCAAGCAAGAATACTGGAGTGGGTAGCCATTCCCTTCTCCAGGAGGATCTTCCCAATCCAGGGATCGAACCCAGGTTTCCAGCACTGCAGGCAGGTCTGAGTCAACCAGGAAAGACCATGATAATCCAACTACCCTTCTTCCAAGTATCGCCTTGGTACACTCCTTTATTCTACTGTCAGTCTGGGGTTGTCTAACTTTTGGCTGACACAGGAAATGGAACAAGAATGTAGTTGGAAGTGAGAGCATGACTGGAAGAAATAAAGGCAGATAAATGACCTGCAAATGCCCTTAGCCCTTACTCTCTATCACCTGCTGCTCCCCCTGCACAGGCTCCCCTCCCTCACCCCACCCCATCTGCCCGCCAGAGGCCCAGGCTCAGGCTGTGACCCTATCAGTCACTTAGGTCTCCAGGAAGGAACTATGTGGCTGGAAGGATAACGCATCTTATCAGAAATGAGTATCCACAAGCAAATCACAGAGACTAAACAGCACTTAAAAGATTAAAGGAAATAAATAGAAGCCACATAAATGGTATTGAAAAAAATCACTTAGAGGTGATATGCATCTCTCAGCAAGCAAGCAGGCACTCTGTTCTTGACCTGCATTTATCTTCCTTTCCTAGGAGAGGGGCCAGGCATCCCAGGCAATGATGGAGTAGAAAGGGAGTAAGACTGAGAGACAGAGAGAATGTGTATGGGTGTAAGTGTATTTTTGCACTTTTCCCACCTTGGAATGGGGTAGAAAGTCTTGCACTGACTACCCATGTAATACAAAGTCATCTTTTAATATGGACCACTTGCAATGCTTGTATTTTGTTCAAGATGACCTAGATTAATTGAGTAGCATGTGAGTTGATCTAGTAGGAGGTGGAAATTCTTTTCTTCTTATCACACAAGCCTTCTTATAGTTAGGATGAAATGTCCATAAAGGTTTTTTACCTACCCTAGCCTAGCTTTAGTCAAGTCCACCAGATGTTGCCACGGTTTTGTCCAATTATACAATAAGCCTGTGTTTGTAGGAAGTCACAGTCTCTGGCATTTCTGCTGGATTCTTTTGCTTAACTTTACTTTCCTCATTTACACTGGGCTAATGATACACAACCCTCTCTTGTTAAGTGTCCATTAATCTGGCACCTGGTCGCTATCTGTTTACCTGCAGTGATCTTCAGAGGGAAGACTTGCAAGTTAATACCTGTTTGCCAGCTCCAGGGAAACACCTAGTTCTGGTGCTGAAGTCAGGCACCTACTATGCAAGGAAACGATTTATTTTCATCACAACTCAGAAAGCTCATCCATCATAATCATACTGCATTTAAACTGGGATTTGTTCTCTTAAATGAAATGCATGTTCAAAGGTTTCCTCGTGTACTGGAAATGCAGATCTGTTCCCTGAAGAGATGGGGCAGTGTCGGGGGGCGGGGGGTGTGGTGCAGGGAAATGTCTCCAGCTTAAATATACGAACGCTGTGTAATGGAGACCATTACACGTGGCTTAGATCCCACCAGAGGAGCCGTGATCACTTCTGCCTCCTAAGTAGGATATAAACCATATTTAATTATTATCCTTTTATATGGATTCCATCAATTTCTGCATATTTAAGGAAAGCAGATTGAGGAAAACTTTTAGTTAGGCTATAAAATATAATTTTCATTTCACGGCTTCTGTGACTACATGAGAGGAATAAAAATTGAGTTAAAAAGGGAGACTTACTTTGGTGAAAGACAAGTATTAAAGGAATGGGCTACTACCTCATGCCAACACACACATCCAGGTTCACAGTTAGCCTGGTTTCTGGCTAATTATTATACACCTCTGTCTCCGGCATTTCCACTAAGGTCCTCCTGCTGTGGAAGCAGTAGGAAGATAAGATCTTTTAAAGGAACCTGACTTACCAGCTTCTTTAAAACACAAACAAGTTCAGGAATCCAATGTGGAATTTTTATAGGAACTGAACTCCATCCAGTCTCTGAGTACTCATAAAATTCAAGGGCTTGTTTTTGCACATCCCTAAGTATAACACTTAATGTGCTGTTGTAACTTCCCAGTGCTCGCTTGTCTAATAGGCACTGAATCTAACAGTTTTACAGTTTGGGAAGACTCAGTGCTAGAAAAATGTCAGGCAAATCTAATGAGCCTTCAGATCCCTTGGTTTGCGCTGGAGTTTAATTTAAAGTTACAATGATGTTTTAACATGTTTGCTTATACTTGACTAAAGAGGATTCATTATTTCAATGACATAACCTCCAGACAATGTTCTGGGAATTGATTTAAGATGTGGTGGTAATTCCAACAGCCTTAATGCAGAGCCGAGCATCTGTAACAACATTTTACTCAACTTTTCATCGGCACTTTTTTTAAAGCAAAAGCAAGGCAATGTCTTCCAGAAACACTGGCCAGAACTCCAGGCTCCCTTCAAGATGATCATATACTTTACTGCACTTTTTAAAAAGAGAGAAATCCCTTTCTTTATTGGCCTAGCCAACTTGCAAACACTGTGTAAAGGTTCATCAATGCCTCTTCACGGGCACTTTGAGTAAATTGGGCAACAATTTCAGCTTGCCTATGTAGTCCAGAGCTGACCTGTAGTGGACCCAATTCTCAGCTCCAGCCTGGAGCACATTCCTTTGTCCCTGTTTCCTCAGCAGGGTTTAGGGGGATGATGCCCTCTGAGACTTAAAGGTGAGTTTGTTGGCTGTAGTTAAAAAATAGTTCAAAGCAAATAAACTCGGAAATGTAATAAAAGGCAAACAACCCATAAACATGAGTCAACTGGCTATCTTCATTACGTTATTAATCACCACATCTGGCAAAACCCACATCTGCACACACTTAGCAGATCATTAGTAATGTCATATTCACACTGGAATCACTCAGAGTAAGAGGCATGCAAAGTGGTTTGAACGCAGAGGCATCGAACTAACAGGGCTTCCGACTGGAGTCCTGTGCAAGCTGCGAGTTTGGGGGGAGGGTCGTTTTAATGATTATTTATCATTTTGTATGGGTTTTCTCTTTGGTATTTTGCTGCCCAACAAGCTAGATGCATGCTGAAATCCACAGTAGCACATCTTCCTTCTCCCCCTGAGCTCAGCATGTTAAGGTAGAACATTAAGGGGTGCAGTTATTAAAAATTGGGATGGATTCCAGAGCTCCTTCACCTGGCTCGGTCACAAGCTGAGAATTGTGAGCTGTGTTCTTGAACTCAAATGGGTCTTTGGGATAGCGTGATCTAGCTCCAACCTTGACTGCCAAACAATAACAAGAAAAGAAAACTGAAATTAATCCTTTGTGAAATTTTTCATTGGAAAAGCTCCAAACCAGTTTTCACAGTGAACAAAATTATAGTTTTAAATTAAAATGGAAGTTTCTTCCCTCACAGCTAAATTGCAGGGTTTTTCCTTTTTTCCCCCCGATGACTTCTTGAAATTCTTTTCGCTGCATTATTGTCATCGATGTCAGATGGGATAATGTGTCAGCAGACAATCTTGCTTGTGTCATCATTTCCCCAAATATACAGAGTTCCTTTCTCCCCCCATGATATATACAAGACACAGACAATTCAGTTTTGCAGAAAGACCAAACTCATTATCTTCTAAACACTGCTAAAATGCATCCTCCTGAATAATCATTAGAGTCCAAGTCATCAATCCTCAATATGCAACTATCATTTTCATCTCAAACCACTGGCTTGGTTAGCTTCCTTGGTTGTGATACCGCTGCTTAACTTGCATTAAATGCCAGGGGTCTGCCACTCCTAAGAAAGGGTGATGTGTCACATCTCCATGTATGGTGAGTGATATCAGTGAGAATCGGGTGTGTGTTTTCAGCCTTTCAGGGCGTGAATGCTGTTTTACTAAAAATGGCAACTTATGAAATTGTGGGACTAGAGATTGAATAAGTGTGCTTCCTGTTGCCTGGGTTTATCAAACTTCCCTTCCTCCCAAGAAAAATCAAGTAAGTTGTGGTAATACACTTTTCAACAAACTGATTCATGATAGACAAAACTCCCAGGCTGATTCAACCTCTCTATAGGATGACTGCCTCAGACTTTCACTAGGAAATCTGGGCTAGCAAATTCCAAGGTCTTACAGTGTAGCCAGGAAAGAGAAATCCCTGGCTTGCAGCACACAATGGCACCTATTTTACAAAGGGACATTTCCTGTCTTACAATTATAGACCACCAGAACCCTGGCTGTCTATCACTCAAACCAGACGAGTGAGAGGGTATGAATGTTCCCATAAGCAATGAAGGCAAAATAAGAACAATAACAACAAATGCCAGATAAATAACCCATCCTGTGAGTTTGGTCACATAACTGCTATAAAGGAGCACTTAACGATTGTTTCAGGATGAATCTTGTGGTGGGAATGCTAGGTGCCCATCAATGGGCTGAGCAGCTACAATAAAGTAAGACAGGCATCTGAGCCAAGTTCTATGCCTACAAGGTCAGTAGGCAGCTCAAGAACACGGGGAAATTAAAGTGGGTGATATCCCGGAAGTAAGAGTTTCTGGTCTGACAACCTAGTGTATGTGTGTATATGTGTGTGTGTTCAGTAGCATCTGACTCTTTGTGACCCCATGGACTGCAGCCCACCAGGCTCCTCTGTCCATGAGGTTTCCCAGACAAGAATACTGGAGTGGATTGCCATTTCCTTCTCCAAGGGATCTTCCCAACCCAGGGATCAAACCCACATCTTTTGCTTGGCAGGCTGCTTCTTTACCACTGCACCATATTTCACCAAGAAGTTTGGTGAAGCTTTTGCAGTATTATTGATAAAATCAATCCCCCCAAAATCTGATTTTTTGGAAACATCATGGTGAATATTAATACAGAGCTCATTAAAAGATGAAGGATACTCCCTACCCAAAGCAATGTGAACACTAATAATATCACCAACACAATATCCATAACTCTCTCCAACTGAATAATCACTTTACCATGTACAGTATCAGGCAGGATCATTTTACAACTTCTAGCTGAGAAATAGTAAATACATTTATTTGGAAAACCTAAAGGATGGAGGCTGGAAACAACAGACCTGTTACCATGTAAAATGAGGGTGGAAAGAGTCCCCAGGCTGCCTGAGTCCAGGCATGGGGCGTAGCACCCCACGGGAGACTGAGGGGGCAGGGAAGGGGGGGCTTGTTGGAGCTTTTTCATTTCTGGCTTTTGTGGAGTTAATAGGAGAATGGGGAGGGAGACTTTAAGGAACAATGGGTTATGTAGAAGTTAATCACAGGGTATATTTCTGGCTCTATTCACTGCCTAGGAAACCTGAATTGTGTAAGTTTGAGGCCATCAACACAGAGTAATGAAAGAATTCAGCTCCTGCATGGGAGAGAGAAGAAATACTATATAAATATATTAACAGAATCCACATGACCTGGTTTGTAATGTTCTCTACAGAAATACTGTGGCCTAACAGATCCTCAAGAATCAAATCTGGTGGTGTAGATGTACCTTCTGTAGCGACGCAGCCCATCTCAAACCACAGCCTCCTGTTCTATATGCATCCTGGTTAGAGTCCAACATTCCCCAGTCTCCTGTATCTAGAATCTCAGCTCAAATATCTTTACTAACAATCCGACCTGTCATTACAACTTGCCCGGTGCTCTTGCCCTGCTCAGTATTCGGTAGAAAATTTCTTTTGGCAATCCAGTTGCCTTCGGTACTTTTCTTTTTTTCTTGGAATAACTGTCTCCATCACCTCAAGGGCAAAGAAGAATCTCAAGAAAAGATTACAATGTATAAGCTTCTTAGAGATGAAGACAGAGAAAACAAGAAAAGCTTAAAAGCAAATACACAGTGGAAGTGAGAACTGCAAGAACGTCTTTGAACTTTCACTATGGAGTTTGGAGTTGGGAAGACAGTAGAAGAAAGCTTTTACTTTGAATTAAACAGGAAGAAAATGTATAGGAGTTCAACCAAAACAGCTTCTTCTCAACTTTCCTCTCCTTCTCTCCCTGCTTGCTACTCCCAACACCAATAAAGCTTTGAGGTCAAAAAGCGTGTCTCACTTCTTTCTGCAACCCTGACACATGTAATACATGTTTTGTGGGGACAAGCTTCAGAATAAGGATGAAATCTGCCAAGTTCCTGGCACCAACAGCTGCCGTCTTTCTTTTTATATTTCTCAAGTTCTGGAATCAGCAAACTATACTGCGGAACATATTTGTGTAGAGCTTATACGCTAAAAATAATTTTTACATTTTAAAGTGGTTGAGGGGAAATCTAAGGCGAATAATATTTCATAACACATTGAAATGATATGAAATGGAACCTTCAGTAGCTCTAACTGATGTTTTATCTTTACATGGCCACAGGCATTTCTTTACCTAGCATCTCTGGCTGTTTGCACTCTACAACACAGAGATAAATAACTGCAACTGAGACCGTGTGGCCCGCAAAGTGTAACACATTTACCCTTGATAGCAAAGGTTTGCTGATTCCTGCTCCTATCTTCTCACATTTTCCTAGCTTTCCAGTTTTCAAAAAGGACAATGCTCTTTCCAATCTGCCAAGATAGCCAGACAATGAAAGCAACACATACGGAACTCACTCCCAGTGCACAGATGTGGAAAAGTCGGGAGGGAAGTCAAGTCAGGAGGGAAGTCAGGAGGGATGGAGTATTAATAGTGTAGAGCCTCGAATGTCCTTCCCACCAAATCTGCTATTTGTCCGGCAGGCTCCCTTGCCTCGGGGGAGACCAGTCAGGTGAGTTTCTCATTTTCCCGTGCGAGCTAAGTTAGAGCCCTCCACCGTGCACTTTGAGAATCAAGGCCAACCACATCCACCATGAGCAATTCCTCGGAGCTGTCAGTGTGTGCTCCAAGTCCACCCGGCAAGAGCCCATCCAAGACAACAGATTAACCATTAGACTAGATATGTTGAAAATATACAGCGTCAACCTTTCCCCAGCTAGCTCAGAGCGATATATAGATGATTATTTCAACCGTCAGCTGCCGCATAGATTTAAACCCCTGCACAATAACTCCCGGATTCATCTGCCCCTTGTCAAACTTGCACAGCTTTACTTGCAGGGTACATGGTGTGGCAGTTTCACTGTGAACCCAGAATGATCCAGACGGCTGCTGTCTTTTTGTTAACAGGAAGCCAAACTGATGAGTTTGTAATGCATTTCTTATCAAAAGTACTTTCAGAAGAGAAAATGTGCCCCATACGTTTGGCTAGAATTTCACATCGACTAGATTATGGGCTTAATCAGAACATCTCTGTGATTTTCTTGGGGAAACAGATAAATTCTGCATTCATCCCATTCAAGTCACTGTATGCCCATAAGAGACGTATATATGAATTTATAATTATTCTTGATTTTTTCCCCTCCTGCAGTATACTTAATAAAAATCATCAGTTGGAGTCTACGAAGCTATGGTGCTGAATAGGTTCAAGTGTGCTAGTGTATTTTTTAAAGTTAATGCTATTCCTTTTGAGCTGTGTGTCTGAAATGACCATTGTGAATAAAGGGATTGTAATTTTCAACTCAAATGTTTAACAAAGACAAAATGAACGGTAATGGAATTTATGGAGTCTGTGAAGGAACTCTCTAATATGGTTTATTATCAAATAGATTTGGATTTACTGTAGGACAAACTGGTCTCTTTGAAATGTATCAAGAGAAAATGCCTGGAAGGTGCTGAACACTGTTCCAGGAACAATTAAAGTGCTCACATAGATGGCAGAGCCGCCAGTTGTGCTGGGTTTGTTATTCTAACCCCTACTGACTCATGAAATTCAGTACTTAAATGCCAACACTAAAATCACTATTTGTCCTGCCTTTATTTGAGATTCTAACATTTTATTCATCATGCATTTTTTTGCATTTTGATGCTTTAAAATACTGCATGAACCTATTATTTATCTTGGGGCTTCCCTGGTGGCTCAGTCAGTAATCACCTGCAATGAAGATGTGGGTTCAATCCCTTGGTCAAGAAGACTCCCTGGAGAAGGGCATGGCGACCCATTCTGGTATTCCTGCCTGGAGAATCCCATGGACTGAGGAACTTGGCAGGCTACAAGTCCATAAGGGTCACAAAGAGTCGGACACAACTGAAGTGACTGAGCACATGTTATTTATCTTGATGACTAAGGTTTTTGGTGACTCCTTAGATTTGGTGCCTCAAGCAAGTGTCTCATTCTTCCCACTCTGGCCGCAGCCCTGCCTGGCCATTTCTCAAGAGTGTTCTAGGCACTGGACTCTGCCTGTGGTTACAGAGAAGTTATCTTAATTTGCCTGTGTGTATACATGCTCCCTTGTTCAGAGCTGGACAAGGCAAATGTGAAATATGACTCATTCTTTTGATCACTTCATGCTGTCTGTATAAGACTGTTCAGGAAAATCCTTGCAAGAAAGGCTTCCTTGTGGATTTACAGATTGTCAGACACCCAAAGGAGTGGAGGAAAGATCATGCTGCCTCCGGAATTTGAGATACACCACCAGCCCAGGGTGAGAATCAGAAGACAAGCAAAGGGTCAGGTCTCCCGGACTTAATTTCACACCTCACATCAAATCTCCCGCTGAACACAATGTGTATTTACATTTCCACTTTGAGGCAGAAGTTTCTATTTGCTTACATGTGTTGACTCAGTGGATACCTTCCTTCCCTTTTTGTTTTCCTCCCCCTAAACGGCTTCTAGTAAACAAGACTGGCAGAAGATGTCAATCAGATTTTCATTTCCATTTTCACTTTGGTATTTATGTCTTCAGAATTAATGCTTGCCCCAATGATTCTATTTGAAGATCAGCCTAGGATCTAATTGTGTGTATGTTAAATTATTTTCTAAACCATAAGACGCTATACAGATAAGGACCATTATTATTACTAATATCATTATTATTATTGGTTCATCCATAAACACCATATCTGCCACTGAGCCAGTCTTGTCAAGAGCCCCCTAGCATTCTAACATGTATTCCACATGACTGCACTGATACGCTCTCTGAAACTCAGATAAAGGTAAAATGCATGGGTTTTTAGTGTAACCCAGGCGCACTGCATGGCCTGATGAAGAATGCCCTGCCAGAACACTTCAGAAATACTGCATGCTTTTAACCTTGGGAGGTAAGGACCAGTCTGGGTTGTGACTTTACACTAGACACAGCATTTAGTATATTTCCTAAGGGCATATTCACCTTCTAAAGATGTTCTCAAACTATAAAACCATCATCCGTATTCTACTATAATTTATCTTCAGACATAGCCCCTGCCACATTTGAAAATGGGAGCGCACAGCAGGACATTGCTGGTCAACACAGAGCAAGCGGAACGTAGGCGCGGGGCTGGACTGGGTTTAGGCATGAGCAGGCCTGACCCTCCCTGGGCTCAAGGCTACACTAATAATACCAACCCAGGAGCACCCAGGTCTGTGGACTTCTCCTCCAGATCATTTGCTGTCAGAAGTCTGTTAGTGAGAACAGCATGAAGACATGGGTTTGTGGAGTAAGGTGACCTGTTCAAGCCCTAACTCTGATCTTCATTAGAGGTCTCATCTTACACAACTCCCCCAATGTCACAAGATCCATGCTGAACAGATGAGAACACCAAAATCTGGAGATGCTGTGGGCTTAAGCGAGATAACCAGTG
The DNA here is from genome assembly GCF_002263795.3 of Bos taurus. Lineage (NCBI taxonomy): Eukaryota > Metazoa > Chordata > Mammalia > Artiodactyla > Bovidae > Bos > Bos taurus. Next base: position 32,729,159 of record NC_037355.1, read on the forward strand.
ACCATATGCTGAGGACAAATACTGTCTTGGTGTGCTCTGCATAGCACCATCTGGCTGCTCCATCAGATTTTATATGTAGGACAATCTTTAAAGATTATCCATAAAAATATGGATTTTAACTGTTTAAAAACCTTGCAAAAGACTGGGCTCCCATCCTAGGAAGGTAACTGTCTCACAGGACATGAGCTCACCAGCTCCTCATATGCTGCCTCCTGGACCCCCAGTCACATGGCAGGTACCCCATGTCAGCATCTCTGGCTCTGACTCCAGTGACACTCAAGCGTGCTATTCCTGAGACAAGGAGCATTGGGGTGGAAGATCCCTCTACATACATCAACTACTACTGAGCTGCAGTGAGGATAATGGTTAAGCACACAGGACTTGAAACCACTCTGTTCGGTCTGAACTTGAGTATCTGGTAAATTACCTAAGTTCATTTTTCTCACCTATAAGCTGGGAATAATCTTTCCTCACAGGGTGGTGGTGAGGATAGATTGAAAAAAATGAAGAAAAGGGAATAGCTTGAAAAGTGCTAACAAGAGTTCCTGGCAGGCTCTTGATAAATGTTACCCATCATTATTATCTTGGCTTTGAGAAGTCAAAGTAATTAGAGCTCTTCACCATTACAAGGCCAGTCTGCTTTATTTTGATTTTGTCCTACTCAAATGGGTTCACAAACTCTCCTCTGCCCAAAGCAACTGAGCTGGTATCCAGCCACTAGAATGGGGTGAAATTCACCACTCCACCCCCATTCTCTACGTCCTGTCGACAGTCACCTTTGTCCCATATTTCATATGGCCCCAGTGAACTGCTCGGGTCAAAATAATTAGGCTATGCCAAGTGTCATAAAAACAAGAAAAGCCAGAAAATGTTTAAATGGGCCTCAATTGAAGAAGGCTGGAACCATTCAGAGCAACAACAAATGAAAGTCAGATGGAATCATGGAGAAGCCCCACTGTTTCCTCTAAATTACAGGAAATTCATGTTGCCTGATTGTGAGGGGCTTTTCCTTGGATTTCTCGTGGGAGGTCATGGGATTGGGCATGTGCCTGGGAGATGATAGGAGGGGCAGGGGGATGATGAGGTAGAGGTGTGGCGACTCCTCATCTGTTCCTTCCTTTCACCTCCCTACTCTAACTACCCTTCAAGAAACAGGTTAGCTTGCTTCTTCAAGGGAACCTTCCCAGATGACTGTAACAAGGCAGAATCCTTAATTTCTTTAAAGTCCCTTGGCACTTCTCATCTCACACCCCTTTGATATCTCTCTCTCTCTTTTTTTTTTTTTGCATTATTATTTGTTTCCCATTTTCCATGCCTTCTCCCCAACTAGACGTGTAAGTTTCATAACGCAATCTACAAATTTCTGAATCTCTTATAGTGCTGAGCCCCTAGTAAAGTTTCTAAGAAATAACTCCTAGTTACCAAGGAAGTGTCATTGCAGAGGGAAAAAGCACAGCCAAGTGGTAAGGAGCCCAGGTCTAGGTCCAAGCTTAGACCCACTGTGTAGCCTTGGCAAGACCCTTCCCCTTCTGAGGACTGGCATTAATTAAGCATAGGAGTTTTTCAGCTCTGCTTTGTAACGGTTCTGGGCTTAACCTTCTCTTCTGTTACTTGCCAGATATCACAGGAGCCAGCCATGGACTGAAGGCCTCATAACCCTACAACCACAAATAATTATCCACAACTTCCTACCCAAAGACTCAACCCAAAGCACTAAAGACTAGGAAAAGTAGGATTTCTGGTCCAAGGGAAATGGTTCTCAACTCCTCCTTTCAATAGAAGAAACTGGAGAACTCTATAGAACCCCAAAGCAATTCAACACAAATCCTGAGGGATCAGAGGTTAGGCATTTCTTTTTTTCCAAAATCTTTTTCAAGATGTACAATAAAATAGATCCACAAGTCTAGTTGGAGTAACAAGCCAACTGCATTAAAGTTATCCATAATTGGGTAAAATTCACAAGTTGTATGAAATAACAAGGTTGCATGATAATATCAAGTGAGGGCTAAATGATACCCCCTAGAGAGAAAGGGTGAAAAGGTCTGAGAGGTCAGGGAAAATAAGACTGGAAACAAGAGTTGGATGGCGAGAGATGTCAGTCTCATTCACCTGTGTATCCCCAGAACCAAACACAGGGCCTGGCATTCAAGCTGTGATGCTGAATAAACTGGGGGTGGGAAGGGCATGCTAGGTGGGGAGGTGAGCTGGAGCAAAGAGAAGGAAATGGGGGGTCACTAAGTCTAGGGACTAAAGGAAAAGCAGTTTGGCTGGAGTAGGAAGGTTTATTTAAAGGCACATTTGGGGGACATAGGAACACAGAAAGTGTACAGGCTTTGAAATCCAAATGGAGGGATCTGGATACTACTTAGTAATAATCTGAATCCTCTGGAAGGTATTTTTCCTTTGATTTCAATACTCAGATCCAGAGAGGACAGTATGAGGTTTGCATCTTGGAAAAGTCTATCAGAAATCCCCGTAATTCAGTCTACTTTCTTTCTGGCCACTTAGAAGTTATAAAGGTTCAAGACAAGATGCACCGCATGTGCACGGAATTGATAAGGAAGAGGCCCCTGGCAACCGTCCAGGTCTATTGGAGGCCTCGATTTTACTCTAGAGAGTAAAATATTTCACAGGAAAATAAAGTTATTTAATGCCTGGGCAAGGGGTCTTGTGAAACCCACAGGCTGCTTCCTCAAAGCCCAGCCAAGTAAATCTACCCTTGACCCTGGGTGGTTATTTCCTGTCTTCAACTATACATGTTGATCCCAGTCCATATACACAGAACTTGAAGCTACAAAACTGATTGCAATCAATACTTTGAAAAACATTTTCAACAAAGCCAGTGTTTTCAAGTGGATTCACTGCAAGGAAATGTTGCCCCCAATCCTATACTTCATGGTTTCACCTAACCAATAACACTTCAGGATTTTCTCTGCCAAAAGCATATAAGTGGATAAAATAAGAATGTACATGATGTCATCTGGATCCTTAACCTACACCCCTATAGATTAGTATGCCTAGAAAAAGTTTTTTAAAAAACTCAGAGAAAAATTCCTGTAGTATTCCCAAAATTAATGGTTTCAAAGTTTTAAATTACAAAGAGAGTAAAATATTTGCATTGAAATTTCTCCATTTGACAATGAAGAAAATAAACCCAATATATGAGTCATCCTGGAATGTATTTTAATTCCCCCCTTACATAATCTCAATAAATCCACTGTCTCCTAAATAAGCCATGTTTATAGCAAACACCCTGTAAAAAAGCAATACTGTAGATTAAAGAAAAAAAAAATAGTAAAAATATGTAGTTATGTCTTTAAACAAATTTAAAAGATTGAAAAATTACCCGTGGGTGGATTAAAAACAAAAAACAAAGGTAAGTTTTGCCTGTACATTTGTTTTTCCCCACTCACTGTTGACAAGCTGATCAGCCTTTGTGTGGATAATCTTATCAGAAAACAAAAACAAAAAACCGTCTGAGCCTGTTTGTCAGAAATTTAGTCCTGGCCCAAGGAGAAAAGCAACCTTCTTTGGTTAACTTGGATTCCAAAGTAATTCTTGATGAAAGAGCATTATGTTAAATTCATTTTTATATAGCACATTAATCTGGAACAAAAGCCCCCTTTATAAAAATGACCCTCATTATCCTGGTATGGAATGAAGCCTAGGAAATTAATTTGTATAAATAAACATTAGTTAAGAATGAGACTTGCTGCATAACAACGATCAGATGGCAGAGGTAATCCAGTCTTAGGGGTGAGAATACGGTATTGTGTAGTTACCTTTTAACAACAGCAACAGTTATTTAACTAGGACTTGTTCCAAATGAGCCTTAAATCAAGCAACTTGGATTTAAGGAAATCTTTGCAATTTAAAGGCGTCGCCTTATTTGAGGGCTGTCTCCTCAACAGAAAAACAAATGAACATAGTTTTAGAAATTCATTGCAGAGAAATAAAGGAGAGAGAATCTGTAAAAGAAAAAGCAGGGAGTGGACGGCTGAGGGTAGGACCTAGAGTGAGCCAGGAAGGTTTCATTTATAGAAGAGCAGCGCCACCTGCTGGTAGACCGGCATTTCGAGGCCCTCTGCAGCGTGGGGGCCATCATCTATCTTGCAATCTATGCATAAATATACAGCGGTAGTTTTCAGCTGCTGTTATACATAAGAATTTTATTACCAGTCGGCAGATTTCTAACACACTGGTTGCACTTTAATAATCCTCTATTACCTGAAGTATGGGTTATATAAAAACCTAGAATGTTAATTGTTGACAAACCAATTCTAATACGTAAAGCACTGAAGTCACCCAGTAAATATCCAAATAAATCAAAAGGGATGGCTCTTTTTCCTCTAACAACATGTTATTAAACTCCACAACTTGATCACTTATATAAAAATAGTGTTCACACATTTCAATATACTAAGAAACAAGGAAAAATGCATCATAATCTTACTAATGGAGAGCTTTCCCTTCATTTACAATTTAGAGGAAAATGTTTTTGCAGAGAATATTTTTCCCATCTTTAAAAACTGGACTTAAACCAATGTATCACTTAGGGAATTTTCTCATATAACAAAACCTGAGTTATAAACAACTAAGATTGCATCTGTAAAAGGTTATATTTTTTAAATGGCACCATAGGAGTCACAGAGCATATAAGTCACTGATAGAGTGAGAAACAGTACCTGTCATTTTTTCCAGAAAAAGATCATACAAACACGATAGCAAAAGAACACAATAAAAGGAAGAAACAGGAATGTGATAGGTGACTCTGATTAGATCAGCAAAGGAAACTGTGAAATAAATTAACACCCAAGCACCCAGGAAAGGCATATTGTGGCTTTACAGCAAGTGATCGGTATGCAACGGAGAAGGCTGGTGATTTTGTAAGAACAGAAATAAAGTGTCGGCTGCGAAATCTGGCGGTGATAACTAATGACCACACTACTTACAACTCTGATTTGATCTCTAACAGAAAAAAATTAAAAAGCACTCTACAGGATAGATGTATCCAAATAGGAATCGAATTTTTCACTTGAAACGAAAAAACCCCAAATGGGATCAAAGGACCCCAGAAAATGAAAAATGACAGTTCCTATGTTGCCGTGATTTGATCTCAAGCCAAACGACCATGCTGATAACATTCCATAGCTTAAGAAGAAGGTAGGGCTGTTCTTGGATGGGAAGTGGGTGAGTGCCACTGCCCATTCAGCTGATGGGAAGCCTGCTCTAATTTCAAAAACTTATTGAGATTTAATCTCTAACAACTACAGTGAAGAAGAAGCTGGTCCAGCAACCAAAGGGGCATCCCTTAACACACACACACACACACACACACACACACACACTCAATTTTGTTATTTCTGAATTGAACTGTGGAATCCCTCCACATTCCATTCTTCCACCTAAGTTGGGTAAGACATGTGTAAAGAGAATCAAACGTCAGAGTGCCTCCTGTAAGCCTACAGCATCTCCAGTTACCTATCACAGGGGACTTGAGGAGGAGGGTCTTGAGCATGAGCAGAGAGCATCTTCTCTCCCGTTTCAGCTGGTTCCCACTCATGGGGAGAGACAGGGTTGCCAGGAGCAATTCCAGGTAGATGTGGAAGATGTGTGGGACTCTGCAATCTAGGGCTGTAAAGACTTGAGTGGGTCATCCAGTGTATTAGCACAGCGAAAGAAGGTCCCCGCAGCTGACTGGGGTCTGAGCGATTAAAGGTACAAGCCTTGCCTTCAAACCAGTTGGGACAAATTCAATTAATGGGGGATCAGAGTTCGATGAAAGCAGCTTGTTTGAGTTAGAAATGTACTGCAGATCTGAAGGGCTTTGTGAGGTTACTCCAGGAGGAGTGAAATAATGGGTCTGCCATGCATTCCCAACTCTCACCTCAACCATTAAGACTCAAAGGCCTGATAACATATAGAAGGGAACGTATCAGCATCCCCAGATGTACCACAGACTCCAAACACTCAGCCTACCAGAGAAGCAGTGGAAGAAAGAAGAAACAGTGGTCATTTCTGCATCCAGCTCATCAAGAGTACTCTAAGCAGTCAAAGGAAGCAGCTGCTCAGAAACAAATGTTTTGGTCAAGACAGCACGAGGAAACAAGAAGCAAGACCTCTAAGCTCATCTCTTCTTGTCTCTTGAGATTCGTGCCTAATAAACTGTGGGAACATAATCCCAACACAGTGTATATGTTATTCAGCAAATCTGTGTTGAATTCCTACTGTGTGCCTTGGCTGCTGTGTGTAATACACTGGGAATCCAAAGACCAATGAGAGTTGTGTGTGCGCATTGTTTATTTCTACAAAGCTCAGTATGAAAACTGCTCTAAATGAGGCTTATAGCAAACTAGATGTCCATCAACAGATGAATGGATACAGCAGTTGTGGTACATATAGACAATGGAATATTACTCAGCCATAAAAAGGAACACATTTGAGTTCATTGTAGTGAGGTGGAGGAACATACAACCTTTTACACAGAGTGAAGTACGTCAGAAAGAGAAAAGCAAATATCATTTACTAATGCATATACATATGGAATCAAAAAATGGTACCAATGAGCCTATTTTCAATGAAGGAGTGGAGAATAGAGAACAGACTTGAACACAGCAGGGGAAGGAGAGGGTGGGATGAACTAAGAAAGTAGCATTGATATATATACACATTGATACATATGTGTAAAATAGATAGCTAATGGGAAGTTACTGCATAACATAGGAAGCCCAGCCTGGCACTCAGTGATGACCTAGAGGGATGGGATGGGGTGGGCGAGAGGGAGACTCAGGAGGGAGGGGGGGTGTGTGTGTGTATATAAATATATGTGTGTGTGTATATACACACATACATACATATATATAGTTATGACTGATTCACATTGCTGTATGGCAGAAACCAACACAATACTGTAGAGCAATCATCCTCCAATTTAAAATAAATAAATAAACGAGGCTTATAGGATCTGTTAACAGAATTAGAGAAGACACATCCATTTGAGGGGGGTGGGGCAGTGAAGAAGTCTTCACAGAGATGGCGATATTTGAACTATGTGCTTAAATCAGGAGTCAGCCAGTGTTTTTCTGTAAAGGTCAGGTAGTAACTATTTTACTTTTGCTCTCTGTTGCAACTACTCAACTTTGTGGTTTTGACTTGAAAGCAGACATTGATAATATGCAAATGAATGGCTGTGACTGTGTTACAATAAAACTTTATTTACTAAAACAAGGAGAAGGGCCACAACTGGCTGGCCTCTGCTTTAAAGGATGGATAAGTTTCTATCAGCTAGAAAAGCAGAGGAACCACAGGCACAGGGAAAAGTTATAGAAATGTGTCTTTAATGAAAACTAGACATTTTTTAAAGAAAAGTTAGATGAAAGATACATGGAGAATGGAACTAGAAAAACAAGGTGACGTCAAACTGTGAAGGGCTTTGAAAGCTGGAGGTTGCCCTATTGAAAATGAGAAGCCATCAAAAGTTTATTATTTTCTCCTGTAAATGGGATAACAACATGATGAAATCTGTGCTTTAACATAATAAATGCAGTGGCGGTTTAGTGGCGAGAGAGACTAATTAAGTGGCGGGCAGCGGTAGTATAACAGATGAGAGAAAAAATGAGGGCTTGAAGTTAGCAATGCCACTAAGGAGAAGAGAGGGCTTGAAATGTAATCTGGAGATCAAACTAGATGGCTTGGCCATCAGTAGGATGGAGGAGAGAGCAGGATCACACAGAACCCTTAGGATTTCAAAATGTGTATCAATACTTACTCAAGCCATCAATACTTACTTACCCCACATCAGGTCTACTCAAAGAAAGAGACAAAGGCAGGGTGTGGGTATTTGGTACCATTGACCCTGATCCTTGCACTAATCTTACTAACAGGGAAATCAACAAGCAGAAGAGCCCAACTTTTTGTAAAGAAATTTGGAAGAGGTGATGTTATGAAACCTCAACACCACTCAGGCCTCAAAGATCAGCTGAGATCAAGATCACCATCAAGAAAAGAAATTTTGATGGAATTTAAAAGGAAAGAAATGTTCTCTCTCCCAGTCCTCTGTTCCCCTCATTTGCTCTCCGACCTTCTTCCAAAAACATACTGAATTCACCATCTCTATGTCTACTTTAGAGACGGAAAAGTCATAAGGCAACTTCAGTAAGATAAAGAATGATGAGAAAGAGAGTCACAGTTGGTCCATGAGGTCCTATTACTGTCTCCTTTTTTCAGAAGAGGAGACTAAGGAATAGAGAGGTTCTAAAGCTGGTGCAAAGGCCCATGAGAGCAAGGGATGATGTCAACTCTGGGACTGCCTAGATAAAATAAGACAATGTCGGTGCCTAAGGCATTATTCTTATGATAGCAATCAGCATCTGCCAAACATCCATTTGGTGAACAGATCAAAACATGACTGCATCAGGACTGTTCTCTAAGTCCCCAGAAAATGTACAAATCTCACCCCTTCTCTCTTTTTCCCTGCCTGAAGGTTCCCAAGAATGTCAAGCTTTAATTGCCAAGGAGATCACTTAGTTCACTACACTAAGTGAGTGGGAATAGCTTGGGAGTTCCCTACTATAATGCAGAGAAAAGACAGGAGATGTTAGCCTATCAGAGATACATCTTTGTGTTCATGGGAGAAATCCGTGAAGGAGCGGCCCTCCCAGAAACTAGCACCTTGCATATTTCACATCTACATCCCTAGACCTCCAGGCCACATAACCTGAATCTCTACCTCCTCCCTGTCTGCATTCATGGCAAGTTTCATTCTGTCATTTTCACCGTGCATCTCTTTTCTCTGCGGGTCACTGTACCTCCTTTTCCAGGAACACCTGTTTAGGGCTTGGGCTTTGAAGAATCGCTGTGAATGTGTTCTCTCAGTTGGATATGTTATAAGCCATATGTGGAAACTGACTCATCTGCACTGAAGAAATGACCAGATCAACCTTGACAAAATGCAAAGAGCAATTCAAAACCACTCAAAGGTAAGGGAACGCTTGGTACATCCTGAGAGAGCTCTGTGAGCAATGGAGAAAGCTCCCTGCCCACTTCTTATCTTGAGAAGAACACACAGAAAAATGATACAATAGAAAATATCCATGAGACATGAAGCCTTCGGACACCTTAAGGTGGGAGGAATTGTCATTCTGGTGCTGTAGGACTCGATTTGCCCACAAGTCACTGTCAATGATCTTAATAGCCATGAAGCGAAAGTGTTAGTCGCTCAGTCACGTCCGACTCTTTCCAACTCTATGGACTGTAGCCCAGCCTGCCAGGCTCCTCTGCCCATGGAATTCTCCAGGCAAGAATCCTGGAGTGGGTAGCCATTCCCTTCTCCAGGATATCTTCCAAAGCCAGGGATAGAACTCTGGTCACCTGCATTACAGGCAGATTCTTTATTATCTGAGCCACATGGAAGCCATGAGTGGCCTTAGATGTGTCTCCACATTTCAGCAGGTTGACCGGGTCATCTACAAATAGTCACAGCTCTCTACAAATGGACCCATTTCTCACATGACCCCACCTGATGAATTATTATGTTTGTGTCACCCTGACTCACATGAAAGTGGTCAACTTCATCAAAATTAGTAAAACTGAATGCAAATACCACAAGTCCTTGATTTTCTGGGACAAACACACTACATACATGAGCGTACTTTGTATGGTGGTATCCCTGTCTTTCCTCATTTGAAACACTGGTGGTTTTTGTCTACTGTGATTTTATTTTATTTTATTTTTTGGTATTTGTTTCTAGATCTTCTTTCCCAGTATTGAACTTTCACAAAGAATATGGATTGTAACTCCTAGCTGATGATTTTTCAAGATCCTTCAGTTATGTCCTAGTTTTTCTTTTTCTTGCTGTATTATTCCCTCTGAATCTTCTTGTACACACACATGCATTACATCTGTATACCTGTATCTGTACAGATGTACATACTATATTGTAAGCGGCTTAGAAAGTTTTAGGAAACTTCACAGATCTGGGGCCATCTGGTTTCTGGTAGACCTTCTATTCCTTTAGCTGATGGCTGAGAATCCTTCATTCATTCATTCATCAAATATTTACTGAACTGGAACCCTTCAGGCCATCTCCTATTCAGGTATTCTTGCCAAAACACAAAGCCCAGCCAAGAATGCGAGTGTAGTATATTTCTGGCCCTGGAGGGAAGGCAGGCAGTCCCCCAGGTCTTTTCTTGACTGAGTGGCAATCCAACTGGCTCCAGCCCAGAAAGCTGGCAAGGGCTCGAATGGAGATCACATTCAGGCAAGCAGTCGGCTCCACTCCCAGAAGACAGCCCTTGCTTGGTGGTCTGCAGAGCGCCCCTGTAGGTACCATCTTATGTGGCTCCAGCTCCGAGGAGCAGTCTTTCTCACTTCACTGCTAAGTCTTTCAGTGTAGCTGATCGTCCCTGACGCTGACCTGCCTCAAAAGCTTGCACTTCGTGCACAGGGTTTTCTCTTTAGCTTTAGGAGTATTTGGTGGTGCTCATCCTATCCTACAGAACGGGATAAAACCAGGACTTTCCGTTTTATGAGAAGAGGTTGGAAGAGTTTTCCTTTTGCTATTTCCCTTGGTGGTGCGAGGGTAGCTCCTCCTATGGATGACCAGATGAAATGATCAGAGAAGGAAGGCCACTTTGGAATCTCCAGACCCTTTTTCCCCAGCTCATCTGAACTAGACATCAGAAGAATGCCTCCTCAGAACAAAAATCTAGGGGTTTGTTTAGAAGCTCTCTGCAAACGAGGCACTACTTATCAAAAAGCCTTTTTGATGCTATCTGAAATTTCAACTGTGTGGCTCTGACAATGCTGAACTTGTTTCTGTCCATTCAGATTCTCTTTGAAAAAATGTTTGGCTGGAGAAGCAAAATTTTGGTAAGCAAATGTGAGGATGGATGATGCCTTGATTATCTAGGTAATTCAACATGATGGAGCACCCAGTGGTTGACTTTGCACTCCCACTGCAGGGGGTGCAGGCTCAAGATCCCTGGTCAGGGAACTAAGATCCCATCAGTCATGTGGCATGGCCCAAAAAAGAAAAATGTTGGTTTAGGAGTAGACCTCTGAGAACATGGCATTTTCAGCATGCATGCTCTACCACTGCTTGAGAGCTCAGGATCCGTGTGCTTTTCTGTGCTGTTTCAACCACCTTTTGGGCTTGAAGGGGTGCATAAATCCTCCAGTCCTGGATGCTCACATACAGACACAGTGAACTCAGATCAAATTCATGTGCACTGAGAAATGAAAAAGAAGATAAAATTGCACCATGGTACTTAGAAATGCCACATGACTTCCTCGGATTGTTTGTGGCCATACTTCACAGGAAATGTGTTTTGTATTTCCACTGGAGTTGGATAAGTGGTTGGAAACGACAGTGGATTCTCAGTGAATGGGACATGAAGCACTTGATTATTTTCTTCCCTCCATAGATGGAAGGAGATGTTCTGTCTTTCTGAGAAAGATGGGAGGAGAAAGTCGCCTTGCCATACACAGGGATTTTAAAAAAGAATCCCCAGGAGCTCTAACTGAAGCCACTGCAGGCAGCTTGAGCCACGACCCTCAGGCTGGTCACATGCCCTGCTGGTGGCCCTCCTTGGTTTTGTTTCTGCTGCTCAGCCTGGGTCAAGGCCATTCATGCCAGTGATTCAGAGATGCCCGGCTCTATCCCCATCAACACACTCAAGATGTGGGTCTTGCTGGAAATTGGGAGGCTGGTCAGGGAGGAAAAAGAAATACTGATTCAAAAAAAAAAATTGATGGAGTGGGTCCCCAAGACCAAGGGCAGTGGAGGCAACCCAGTAGGTCTCTAATCCCAGCCATATTGTTGTTATTGTCGTCCAGTCACTAAGTGGTGTCTCTTTGCAACCCCATGGACTGCAGTATGCCAGGCTTCCCTGTCCTTCACTATCTCCTGGAGTTTGCTCAAACTCATATCCATTGAGTCAGTGATCCTATCTAACCATCTCATCCTCTGCTGCCCTCTTCTTCTTTCCCAGCCATGACTTCAGGAAATTCCCTAGAAGACGACTTCACAGAGCCCCAGTCGGAATCACAATGACTACTGGGTCACCTGGGGAGAATTAAGCTCAAGAAATTTAACTAATGGAATTCAGCCACTTCAGTGCCATTAATTCAAGTTTCTTTTAAAAGGATTTAATTTCTTGGAATTGTATCCAGATAATGTGCTTCAGCTGCGAGTCCTAGAGGCTGTTAGATGGAGTCTTCCTTCTTTGGGCTTCTGAGGGGAGCTTGCTCCCTCCTCCTCCTGGCATAGCCCCAACTCGCTGGTCTTCTTCACTCTCAGCGGGGTTACTCAGGACCTCCTCAGGCCCAGTCCTTCCTTCCATGCCTGCCATGGAGGTCTTCCCAAGACAAAGCCTCTATGGCCCATTCCCCTAGCAAATACCTAGAATGCTTTTTATGCTAATAAGAGGGCCCTACTCAACCTGTGATTTTTCCAGTAGTCATGGACAGATGTGAGAGTTGGACCATAAAGAAGGCTAAGCACTGAAGAATTGATGCTTTTGATCTGTGGTGGTGAAGAAGACTCTTCAGAGTCCCTTGGACAGCAAGGAGATCAAACCAGTCAATCCTAGAGAAAATCAACACTGAATATTCATTGGAAGGACTGATGCTGAAGCTTCAATACTTTGGCCATCTGATGTGAGGAGCGGACTCACTGGAAAAGACCCTGATGCTGGGAAGGATTGAAGGCAGGAGGAGAAGGGGGTGACAGAGGATGAGATGGCTGGATGGCAGCATTGACTCAATGGACATCAGTCTGAGCAAACTCTGGGAGATAGTGATGAACAGGGAAGCCCGGTGTGCTGCAGTTCATCGAGTCACAAGGAGTCAGACAAGTCTGAGCAACTGAACAACAACTCACCCTTCAAGGCTCTTCTGCTGGCACTCCCGGGCACAGGTCTCAAGCTCTAGCCAAACTGGGTGGCCAGCTGTTGCGAGGCACCGGCCACCATCCTCTGCTGCCACACCCTCTCTCATGCTATGAGGCAGGACACTCTCTGCCTCCCATTCCCCAAAGCACATCTGAACTGCTCCGTCCTGTGGAACCTTTCCTCAGCTGACCAATAGGAGGTGGCCTCCAGGCCTGCCCTCCCTCTCTCACAATAATCCCCACATTATCTCCAGCTCTCAGGACTGGAACCCTCGTCTTTCTTCCCCTTCCTTGGACACAGACCGACCTATCCATCTTCTTTAGTAAGTCAATCTGCTAAAGGCTGCAGAACTAACCATCCAGGCTGACCTCAAATCCAGCCCCACTGACTCACTGTGTGGCTCCTGGCAATCTCTTAACCTCTCTGTGCCTCAGTTGCCACACCTGTCAATGCACAAATGTGTCATTTACAATTGCTTCAACTGAAAATAAAGATTACTACCTCATGGTAAAGATTAAATAATATTTGTAAAGGGCACAGAATAGCACCTGCAATGCAGAAAATGCTACATGGGTGTTCAATTTAACAACAACAAACACACATGTATACACACACCCCCTTGCAGTGTTAGCAGAGTCCCTTGCACATAGTAAGAGCCTCCCTGGTAGCTCAGTGGTAAAGAACCTGCCTGCCAATGCAGGTGCTGTAAGAAATGTGGGTTTGATCCCTGGGTCGGGAAGATTCCCTGGAGGCGGGCATGACAACCCACTCCAGTATTCTCTCTGGAGAATCCCATGGACAAAGGAACCTGGCGGGCTACAGGCCACAGGTCACAAACAGACATGACTGAAGTATATAGTAAGAGCAGTTATTATACTAAGGCTAGTCTTAATGTGAATCCAAGTTAAGCAACTGGCCATTTCCCAGCACTGCTACATAAACAAGCCTTGGGTCCTAGATGATGCAACATATATACACTAAGAGGTGTCAACCTTGCTTCAAAAGGGGAAAGTGATTTTCCAGCAAATTTTAGTAGCCCTTCTTCCCTCCTCACCAATGAGTATGACCTGTGTGTACTCTCTACATCCACTCTATTCTGAAAACAGTTCCCATTATGCCATTCTGCGCTTCATCGCTTATAGGCTTAAACGTGAATCAAAGAGATCCCAAACACTGAGAACTTTCCTATAAGCATGCTGGCAAATGTCCTAAATCTGTTGGGCCAGATGACAAATGTCCATCTCAGATCAGAGAAGCATCCAACTGACATGATGGGCACCATATGAGAAGAGAAGGTCCCAAAGCCTGATTGAGACCAGAGCGCTCAGATCAACTGCTCATTTCCGTCTGGATGGGATTTGCAGGGAGGATGCAGTGTAGCCTGGGCCGCCGCCCTGCAAGCCTCTCTCCAGTGGCTTTACACCATCCTCAGTCTGATGTTAATTCAAGACAATGCCTCATCGCATCACAACAAATTAGCCACAGACACGCGATAGCAATCAACTCAGGGGGCTGTCCTGAATGCGGGCTGGGGGATTCCCTGTCTCCACGAGCCACACGCTCCCACAGATGTTTCTAAAAGCCTCTTCCCAGAGGCCCATTTAGAGAGAAATTAAATGCAACTTTGACTTAATTAACGTTTTAAATGATAATGAATACAATGTAGATTCATAGGAGGCATTTACATTGTGTTGTAAAATTGATAAAAATTTAATAACTCTTTGTTAATAAGTTATGTCTCCCTAGACCCATAAAAGCCTAAGGCACTGCAAACTCCAGCCTGGGTCTAATCCAGGCTCCTGGTACAGGTGGAGGAGGGAGGCAGAGATGGACTTGACATTTGCTCCAAGCCTGCTCTAATTCAAACCTCTGCTTGTTCATCAGGACTTTATTTCATACAGTAAAGGTCAGGATTTGGGCTCAAGGCACAGCCTTGACAAGAAAGCTCAAGTGAAAGGCGGGCTGGCCCTGGCATCTGTCGCCTGCTATAGGGGAGGAGGGGGGAGATGGCGAGCCAACTGGCCACATCTGCCCTCCACCATGGAGGTAAGAGGTAGGGTCCCCTGCCTGGTGGTAGGAGCTGTCAGGGCGAGTATGGTGACAACTGGCCACTGTCCTGAAATAAAAATGCAAACATAATTTCCATGTCACCTTGCATAAGGACTTCTGTTTAGCTTCCTCGTGGCATGCCAACGCTTTTTCCGGTTTGTCCTTGAAGAGCCCAGTCCCTTAGTAAGGAATCATATGCCTGGGAAGCAGGGTGTCCCACAGACAGGGATGCACACAAAGCTCCCTCTCCTCTCCTCAGTCTGACCATTGTACTTCCTGTCTCCCAGCTCTGTTTCAAAGGATTTCTTTTAAAAAGTTGGCTGCTGTTTGCCTACTGTTCCCTTCCTCTTTCATCTACATGCAGTGTCTTTTCACAGCATATTTATCTTGAAGAATTCAATGGTACTATTTTTGAGAGAAAGAGGAGAGCACGTCACGGTCCCCAAATGCAAGTCAGTTGCTTTCACTAGACCTGTGTCACAATAGAAAAAGCAGTTATTTATTATGAATAAAAACATGATTTGTATAGAGATGTCCTTAGAGATGGACAATTAAAAGGGTTCATTTCAAAGGAAACTTTGCCGAAACATGATGGTTGTCTTACGAAGTGCAAATTGTCTTACAGTGAGCTGCCCACTGTAGGAAAGAATATATTGTGTCACCCTGCTGCTGAATGTGGCTACCAGAAAATCCAGGGACAGATGTGGGCTTCTGCAGTCCTGCCTTCTGCCAACAAAAGTGCCCTAAGATTCCCACTGAGGTCCATTGTGCATGGAATGATTAAATGGTTGCCCAGGTTGAGTTGCCTTCCTGTTTTTCCCTTCCTGTGATGAAGTGCAACTGGCCAAATCAGGGCACATGGGCCAAGCCTAAAGAGGTAGGGCAGCTGCCAAAGGTTGCTGTAGTATTTGTAGCTGTAAACGGACACTGGGGAGGGAGGGAGGGATAAGGGAGAAAGAGAGATTCCACCAGCAAGCATGAACAAATGGGAGATACTGCGGATCCAGAATTAATGGGTTTTAAAAAATACAGGGCAAACCATGATTTAGATTGATTTGGGCTGAGTGTGCTTTGACTATCCTTTTTCTTTCAACCACTGACGGTGGTCATGGGAAGAAAAAGCCTTTGGTTTCAAGGTCCAAAAACAAATAAACAAAAATAAACAAAATTTAGGATTGGGGAGCTCGAGGAAGTCACCCAAAACTATACCTACAGAAAAGGACTGAGATAATTATGTGCTGTTGGTTTTTAAAGGCAGCTTATTACATTAAATCTCCCTGCAACAGGCATTGGTGACTGTCAGCATAGAGTCCTATTACAGACACTGTTCTGGAGCTATTTGCACCCCTGCCCTAGTATCTGATTTTATATACTTCAAAATGTCATTAGTGCAGTCGAGTGACTTTAGTTCTACTGACAACATTAATCCTCTGCCTGTACAAACCAAAGGCTACTTGGGATAAGCTGATTTTTGTTTATTATCTCACAAGACTCAAGATTACACTAAACTGATCTTGGTATTTCTCCCGTCAACCTAATCGTATTGGACTTCTCTTGACCAAACCATTAGAGTTGAATGCCTCCTTGTATTATATTTACACCCAAAAGAAAAGTTGTGCACCATTTAAAATTAGCTACAGCAATGCACAAGTGGGTGTATGTAATTGTGCAGGCTTAAACTATTAGTAAATTGAAAGGCTAGTGTGAGTGATCATACATGTCCTTTAGCTGAATCTATTTCCGTGTGCAAGTCGAAAGATCTATTTCTCTTCGAGCTCATGATTAATTTGTTCATGCCAGGGTTACTGATGGCTTGTGGCCAGCACCATGTCAGGCAGACCTCAGCAGGTCTGAATCAATAGGGTCTTATGTTGTCACTGTATCATAATTTGGATTGTCCCCTTTATATTAGACTTTACAATCAAATATCAGGCCAGGCTGAAATAACAAGAATAAATTCTAAACAGAGAAAAGACACTATTTTACAAAATTATATGGAAGAGAAGTGGAACCGATTAGAACTTCAATCTATATTTATGTGTGTGTGTGGATACTGTCAGACATATGTGTGTGTGTGTGTGTTTGAGAGTACTAGAACATAGCTACTTGTGAAAAGTCTGAGGCCCATACTATCTGAGCATCTTTTAAGATAGCTGGTACTTTTATTTAGGATCAGGCAAAGTAGAAACAGAATCAGAATGATCCCAAAATGATGCACACCAATTCTAACCTACCATATTGCATGGTTCATTCCTGCCAAAAATAGACAGAATAGCCTTGTGATGCATCCTTACTGGTCACCCCTTGTCTAACTTTTCTGACATTGCTTGTTAGGTCTTTTGTAAAGAACTCCTCCTTCTCTGCACATCTTTTTGTCAGCACAGTGTTCACAGACATCTCCTGAGTTCAACAGAAGGAGACATCTGTGAGAAAAGTGTGTGACTTAACAACACAGGGAATGTGTAAGGGGCCACACCTCCAAGGAGAGGTGCGCGGAGCAGGCAGGCCCTGCTGTTAGGAGGCAGATTTCTAAAACTGTGTGAACACTTTTAATATATCACTGCTCCTCTGGGAACTGGCTACTTCTTTTCCCACTTCAGAAAACACATAATGGGACTTTGCATTTCAATTTAATGTCCCTTGAAGACAGAAATCTTTCCCCTTATAAGAAAAAAAAAAAAAAAAAAAAGAGGTAGAGGAAAGGCAAAAGAGTGAATCAGCGAGTCTCCAAAATACACTGGCTCAACTAGGAAACTGCGACCAAAGCAAGCTCCATAATAGTATAATGACCTTTAATGACTGTCTTGGGAAACAATACAGCCCCGGCATAAAAGACAAAGGGCAAAACCCATCATGGTTCTGCTGACACTAATTCAAGATGATTTTCAGAACAACTAAAGAATGTAAGAGAAGTAATCTGATCCGCCCATCTGACCTCACTTTGATGCAAGGGCCCTTCTGCTGCCATTTCTAATTGTCAAACCCTCTACGTCTCACATCTGTTCATATTTAATGAAAAGCCCACTCTCACCACTGCTTTTTGAGGCAACCAGCCCTGTCCAATGGGCACCACCCAACCCCACCACTAGCTAGGGGAGCCCGGGGATTGCTATTGGAGCTCTGCCAGCGGAATTCTGCATAGACATAGACATCCTTTAATTGGAGAAGAGGGCTTACGTGGGTCCACGGAGGGGTTCAAATTGGAACGGATTTTTCTAACTTATTATTAATGGTCAAAGGTGAGTGGACTCACACAGGGATGGATGAAATCTGCTTTTGTACGATGGAGTGACGACGGCGGGGAGGCTGATGAAACAGAGGAGGCAAACCTCCCCCCTGAGCTGTCAGTACCAGTTACGCCTTCGACATACAGCCCAGAGCTCCACATTCGCAATAGTGGGGCTGATGCTGGATACGTAGAAAGACAACAGTCTCATGCCCGGGATGCTTCTGAGTAGATGGGACAATCCCACCCTTAATTCTTCTCCTGGCCTCCATCAACACTTGGATTAAATTGCAGAGCTGAGAAACCCCTCCAATTATGGTTTTGCCTGCATAAGATGGAAATTGCACATACTAGGCATCATGGGCCTCAAGCAGGGGACATAGATTTGCTGTGATTGGTAGAGGCGGCCAGTGCCAAGACATGACCACAGGCCTGAGTTTAGAGCCTGAGTGGCTCCTTCCTTTTCTCCACTAGATCTCTGGCCAAGGTTTTAGAGCCCAGTGGTTACTTCAAAATAGAAGTCGTGCCTTACGTGGGTAACCGAGGGGGCTGGTGCTTACATTTGCTGCCATCAATCAGAGATGTGGTCAAACTGGAGCTCACTAGAGCTCACCCCTCCACCACCCCACCTCCCCAGCTCCTGTCTTTGAACCTGGTGTCTTGCCACACATCACAGACAAACAGGTTCTTTGCATGTTTGTGACTCAGCTCACTGTGGTGATGTCATATGAACTGGAGAGATCTGTGATGAGAAGAATGGTGTAAGGGCATGTACTGTGGCATCTGAAAAGTTTCAAAGGAAATTTCCTTTTGAGGATGTTAGGCCACTGTGATTGGGACAGTTCAAAATCTCTCTCACACTACATCTACTCAGTGTCACTGTAAAAATAATTAATCCTATCCCTTGGCACTGTTGTGAAGGAGCAGTGAATCACAAACCAGAGACAATGATGATTCTCTGGTCCTAGATCAGACTCTTCCAAAGGCCCCTAAGACCACTCCCAGCACAAATAACGTCTCAGACCTCAACTGTGAGTTCAAATATCAGCACCGGGCTTGCCACACTCCAATGCGTACAGTGAAATGAGGGCTCCCTCGGCCCAGGACACCCCATGGGTCACAGCCATACAAGCACATCATGCTGGGCTCACCTTCAACACTAGCATGTAAGCCAGCTAACTTCTCATGGGGATAAATTCTCAAGAGCGAACTGCTCTTCCCTCCCCACCCCCTGGTGCCAGTATGAAGTAACTGCTGCTGGTGAAAATTTAGTTGAACCAGCTCTGGGCACTTAGAAGAAAAGATAAAGGATAATATGGTTACCAACAAATAT
Source organism: Bos taurus (assembly GCF_002263795.3). Lineage (NCBI taxonomy): Eukaryota > Metazoa > Chordata > Mammalia > Artiodactyla > Bovidae > Bos > Bos taurus. Next base: position 32,748,657 of record NC_037355.1, read on the forward strand.
GGCGGGTGCTTCCAAGAGGAAGTGATGAACACAGACGGAAGGATCGGCTTCTACCGTTCATGCTACCGAATGCGGTGACAGCCACCCTTGAAGGTATCCAAGTCCTCATGCAAACCACAACCTCGTCTGCCCTTAGAAGAGGACCCTCAGTGAATAAGCTGGAACTTTCAGTAATATCACCTATGAACTGTTTCAGTAAAACACCAGCCAAGCCCATGCTGAAGGCGAGGAACAGGGGTGTGGTGAGGCTCAGATGTGCCAGCTGTCACTACAAGACCACGAGAAACTCTGTAACCCTTCTGAGCTTGCGGGGGGCAAAGACTGACCCCAAGGACTGCACAATGGACACAAGGAAACCAGGGAGATTCTTGGCTTATGATTTTTGCTGTTATTCAGAATCACCATTGTGACAAGACAGCTTAGTTAAACAGGGGGAAAAGGAAGTTTGTAACGGACTGATCCTTCTAATGAATCATCATTGGGAGGAAAAACTCTAGAATCCACCAGCCTGTAAGGGTTGGCAGATTCAGAATATTCTTTTTCAGAGCATTAGGAGGCAATCCAGTACTAGAGGAACAAGATACAAGTTAGGAAGACACTGAAAGAAAAGAAAAAAAAAACCCGTCTGCATGGAAACCCTGCTGTATTTTGGAAAGTATCTAAGCTCACTAAGAGCAGTTTTATGCCAGAGTTGGCTTGTTCTCCCTACATCGTTTTCCTACCTCCTTTCAACCCAATCCAATGTCTGACGCCTTTCCCCAAAGAGGAAGGTATACATTTCCATGCATCTCTGTATCAATTCAGCATTTGATGTGCTGTCAGATTAATTTCTTTAAAGGAGAGAGGAATAATGTCACTGGATTATAATATCACAGCCTGCACGCTCTTACAAGAAACGTTAAGCTCACAGAACAGGGAGGGAAGCCTCCCCAGCACACACAGTGACACAGGCAGCGAGGGCAACACGCCACCACATGCGGTGGGAGGCAAGCACAGCACCACGGGGCACACCAGACGGGGATGACGCCACAGACAGCACAGACACAGAACTCTGTGTGTAGGGGTTGAACTTACAGGCACGGAAAGTGGTGGAGCAATCACTAACAGAGACAGAAGAAAGTGGGAAGGCTCTCTCAAGGGTGTCCACGTTACCACGCACACGGCCTGACATGCACGAGCAGTCACGCTCAGAACGTCCGCAATCAAAACAACATGCCCGTCTCATTCTCTTGTAGATGGACATCTTGGCTATAACCACAGGGGTTGGATGGGAGGAGAGGAAGAGCGGTAGTTAATGGCAAAGTCACACACAGCGAGGCAGCTGGAAGGGAGCTGAAGGGACTGAACACAGGTCTTAGTTCACATTAACAGTCTTGACCCAGAAAAAATAAAATGCAGAGAGACTCTTGGTAACAGTTTGGTTGTACATCGAAAAGAGCAGAGAAAGCATCAGTGGCCTGTAGAGTCCTCCAAGGCTGCTGCGTATTATTTTTCTCCCCTATGTAAAGCAAGTGACCACAGGAAAGGCATGGCTGATGACAACAGTGTTGTTGGATAAGAAGCAACACACGTTAGAGACAGCAAAAACACAACCAACATTTTTTTTCCCCTGGCACGATGAATACAGGACACAATATACACACAGCCAATTAATTAATTCCTTATTGGGTACAATAAATGTTGTGGGGTTTTTTTTGCAAGATGCAAGAATATCTAATATGTAGGCTTTCTAATTTCCATCCATTTCTGGGCATTAGGCAGAGGCTGGGATAAGCTTTCATCAAATTAGATGTGAAACGATTACATGTTAATATCAAATCTGAGGATGCCTCTGTTGAACTTCCCCAGAGTGAGTTTACATGATGCCTACAGGAATTTAAATTTACTCTTGACAGAACAAATATCCAAATCTGTCCATGTAAGAAATGCAGCTACTCAAGGCGAACGCTGCATATTTGACATTAAAAGCATTTCACAAATAAGAAATCACCAGAAGCATATGAGATGTTGGTCTGTTGGAATGCACTAAGCTCCTCACGGGTGTATTTTCTGCTTACAGCTCAGAGAATGAAAATCGCATCTGCTTTTCTCTCCCCACCCACCAAAAATTCAGAAAGTTATAGGGTTATTGGTTAACAATAATTTTTTCCTATACAGAAAATACTGGCCAGCATAGAGGAGAAATTACAAAACATGAGACAAGAGAATAGATCCCATGTAAAATATCTTACTGAGATCTGCATGAGGCCTTGAGAGCTTGTCTTAAGCCACTATCATAGGTTCTGCACTGCCTGGGAATCCAACTTGAGTGCTGACCTACAAAACTTGTTGGACCCCACTGTTCTAGTTCTGAAGGCCCTTCACCTCCACCCTTCAAGCCAATTTAGATTTCAGTACAACGAGAACCTTTTGTACCTCATTTTGATGCTACAGCAGGCAAACATCATGACTTATCCTTAGCACATGCCTGCCTGCTCCTCTCACAAGATGGGAGAAGAATTCATGTTTATTCCAAGCATCACAGCCAAATAGTCAGCTAGACTGGAGAGGTGTTATTCCCTGTGCCCATACCTTTCATTTTGAAAGTCATTTTTCCTCCATTTTTTTTTCTTAGTGGAGAAATGGTTGCACTCTTACTTTAAAATATGGCCAGTGGTTTTGCCCTCTTGGAATGTTACCGTCACCAGGAAGAGAGGTTTAAATCTCTCCAATGGGTCAAGTCCTGTTCTAAGACCTTTATGACTTGCCATCCAGTCTATTTGTCAAGCAGGGGGAACGTTATGATTGTGAGGAACAGGCACTGGGGGAGATGGATGAGAGATCTCTTCAGCAGCAACTCCATTCCCGTGATCTTGGCTCACACTTCTAGCGACAGGTTCTGTTAGCATCCTAGCTAGTCAGCTGTTCAGGTCATCACCATGCAGCCCCAGCCCTGTTCGATGCGTCATTCCTGAGCTTAGCTTTTACAAAGAAAAAAAGCAAAGAAAAAAAAGAAAAAAATTCCACTATAGCATTTGAATCAGAAGAATTTAGAAGGCACGGTATGATTGCCCAGACACCCCAAACAGCAGTTGTTGAAGTCAAGAAAGGGAAAACATGAAAATCAAGTTATTTTAAATGCATCCAGATCTGGTGCCCAACTCACAGACCACTTGCTTGGTTTTGCCTTCTCAGTTCTTTTACTGGAAATATTGACTTGTTATTTACACAGAGGAGGGAAACGAAGATGATTTTTTGTTTTGCTGTAGATAAATTGTTTTGAAAAAAAATTTTAATCAAATGCTGTAGCAGAAGAGAAGCCCATCAAACTCTGAAATGCTATGCTTCTCATTAGCAACAGTGCCTGGTTTTCGTTTTCATACTGCCATTTTGGGTTCATACACAGTAATAGACTCTGACACATTTATAGGGAAAAAAAGTTCTTATATGTATACTGTCTTTAAGGACAAGGGGAGGGAGGAAGGGATGGAATAACTTTTGAAATGGTTTTGTCAGGGGTAAACCCATCATAATGGGTGATTGAAACCTCCTACTTGATAAGGGTTCAGGAGGAAACACAAACTTCAAATCAGTGCCTCTCGGGGACTGTTTGCAATTGTTACTGTTGGCTCTTCTGGAGACCATGCATTGTTCTAAAATTTCATAGTGTTAGCATGCAGGAACAGGCTGAAACTGGTAATCAAAGCATCAAAAAAGAAAAAAAAACAAAAAACTTTTGCTATAAGAAGATTAAATGTTAATTGTCAGCACTCACATTCCAAAGCAGCATATGCATAAGAAAGAAAGCATGCTATTTCTTGTCATTCCTTCCCAGTCATCAGTTTTACAGTCACACCAAATCCAAAATAGAAATCTCAGGAGACAAACAAGCACCACCGCACACACACAAAATCAGCAAGAATGATCAATGAGAGGCTGAAAGACAAGACAGAAACAGTTAAAAATGACTGAGCCCCACACGCTGATAAACCTTTGTGAATTACAGCATCTAGACCAAGGTGCCACCAGTTAGGAGGCTGGCACTTCTGCTTTACTTCTGAAACAGTCCATTTTCACCGATCCCCCATCAGGTGTCTTCACCTATATACTTCTGGGTCCACTTTCTTAGAAGGGAAGGCCCATTCTGACCTCCTCCTGGTGATTGTGATCCATCGGGCTTGAAGGATGTTATGTCCCAGCCAGGAAGAACCTTCCACTGGGCCATGTTATGAGTCACAAACAGGCTCTTTAATTAAAAATGGATGAAGATGTGTCCCTCTGGTAGTAGCTGTTCCAGGAGAAGTAGATACTCTGTGTGTAAAATTATACTTTCAAGCCGTAAAATTTTATCAAAATTAAGTCATGGATCTCCAACTTTAGAAAACACCGTCCTCATCCGCCTCGACTTTCTCTCTGCTTCCTAATCTTTCGTTTTTGTTTTAGTGAATTGAGGCTGTTCAGAATTAACTGATGTTTTTTATTTCCATGTCTCCATGATTGTTTCCTCTTTTAGAGCTGAAGGTTAATTTCAAATATCAGAGTGCCACTTAAAACTCCCAAGGTTAGGTTTCAAAGGGCAATTGTGAAAGTTTCAGTATTTATTTAAAACAGAAGTTAAGGTTCCTATCTACTCTCTGGCCACATAGAGTGCCCTCTCTCCTCTGGTGTTTGCTGATTTTCTTTTTTTATCTAGTCACATAATGCTCTCTTCCCCAATCTCCATCCTCAGAAAAGGGAGTTTTCCACAGGATCTCAATGGTAATGCTAAGTAGACCTGTGAGGACATCTAGTGGATCTGTGTGGAAGAGCAGCTAGTTAACAGACCATCCGGCCAAGCTGGGTGAAGATGCTGCGTGCCTCTAAGAATTGAACCCTGCAGTGTCATTTCAACTCAGCGGCTTCTCCCAATCCACAGAAGATTTTTAAGGGAGAGCCAGGATGAAAGCGAGAGAGATTCCAGGACATGGTCCTAGAGTGGTCAAAAGTGGCAGCTTGCATGGGCTGTGCAGTCATGACCCATAGAGCAGGACTGCTTCGGCACCGGCTGGCTGGGTCTCCTTCAGTCAGGTCAGTTCAGTCGCTCAGTTGTGTCCGACTCTTTGCGACCCATGAATCGCAGCACGCCAGGCCTCCCTGTCCATCACCAACTCCCTCCACGTCCATCGAGTCAGTGATGCCATCCAGCCATCTCACCCTCTGTCGTCCCCTTCTCCTCCTGCCCCCAATCCCTCCCAGCATCAGAATCTTTTCCAATGAGTCAACTCTTCGCATGAGGTGGCCAAAGTACTGGAGTTTCAGCTTCATCATCAGTCCTTCCAATGAACACCCAGGACTGATCTCCTTTAGAATGGACCGGTTGGATCTCCTTGCAGTCCAAGGGAGACTTAGAGTCTCCTTAGAGCCCTGTTATAGCTTCCTGAGACAGGGAACAGACAAGAGTGTGTCGAGGAGAGGTGTCCGTGATGCAGCTACATGTCATTCCATTTCAGCGTTCTTAGAACTTTATGCTCAATTAATTGTCCCCATCGGCTGGCTTAACTCTGGGAAAGTAGAGAAATATAAGCCCCTGGAGACTCCGTTTTCTTTTGGCCCACATCGTAAGGTTCTTGTTCTTGGACTAGTGCCACAGATGCAAACAGGTTATGTGGTTGCCAAGAATTAGACCCTAGGTCTAAAGGTGTTTCTCCTCTAAGAACTTTGTCCTAGCAGTTTTACAATTTGAGAAAAAGCTTTTATGTCCTTTCCTTCACCACGATGAAGTGCATATTCATCCAATACTTCCATTATGACTTCCTAGTGCTATTTTTAGAGACAAAAGTATTTTCCTCATGGACATCATCAAAGCTGTTTACTCAAGTGTTGAAAACTGGAAGATTTCTCAGACATACTCTTGGACAACTGTTCCTATACATGCAAAGGTCTTGATCATGAGAAAGGAAACCTGTAGAGAAGGGGCTGCTATCAATTAGCTTGGTTACTGCTCTTTCCTTGTGTCAAGCTGACAGTCAGTTGTCAAGTTCAGGTTCTCTGCTGGTTAGCCCTTCAGAGCCAAGCTTGGAATGGAAGAGGGAGTTGGACTCCATCCCGTTCTCACACCATCTGCCTCCTGAATCAGCAACCAAATTGTCAGCCAATTTCCAATTGTAGAATCTTAATTTCCAGGGTGGGCTGGAAGGGGCATGAAAATCAGTGCTGGACTGAAAGGCTCAGGTGGAGTTTTCCAACTGCTGGGGAAAAATACTGTAGGTTTCAAATGGAGCAATTCGAGGCAAGACTGGAGTGGAAGAAAAAGCAAAACAACAAAAACCTGCTCTTCAATTCAGATTGCAACTTCATGTTTAAAATCAGTCCAATGAAGGGTGGATTATTTGCTGAAGGCGGAACTCTAGAGCTGCTCTTTGTATGCTCGGCAGCAACTAAAATTCTAAGTCAAAATATCCATGGAAGAAAAAGTCCACTGAGGTGTAAGACGGAGGCATTTGTTTGATAGAACGATGGGAATCCGAGAGCATTCTTTCAAGTCCTATAAATGGGGAGTGATGTCTTCACTTGGTGAAATTCTCCAACTAGCTTCTGGAGGGATGAGAAAGACCTTCCCAGGTAGTTTTCCAGCGATGGAAAGAAGGGAACAAAAAAGCTGGTTAATGACAGCAGCAGAGAGCACACTGAGCTAGTAGGGTGATCCTGCCCTGAACGCTGTACTGTGGCTGGAGAAGACAGAAGAATTTGGCACTGGACTTGTTTGCGGACTGACACCATGGTTTCCCTCCACTAGCTACAGTAGGCAGCTTGGCAGGAAGGAAAGCCGTCCATGTCCTCAAGCCATTTTTCAAGATGTTCTGCCGATAAAGGGAGCCACGGAGCCAATTCTGGCAGAATTTTGCCCCAAATTGAAGGTCACTTTTGTTGGTACGCAGAGTGTTCCATACCCTCCAATGACTAGCCCAAACCAGATGACCAACTTTCTTCTTCTGCAAAGGAGTCAGAGAGGACCAGGTGCAGAAACATCTCCACATTCCAGGGCTGCTGTACCGAACTGGTCTGTAGGTCGGGTCTCTCGTACACGAGTAAAGATGGATGCTTGTTGCTGGTGCCGTGGAAGCAGTACTGTTCCAAGGCTCACACGGAAACGCTGGCCTCAAAGGTCATCATCAATTGCCACATCTTGCTGGGAGACACGGTCCAACTCTTTGAGTAACTTAGGGCTCAAAGACTTCCATTTACTCATCCAGGCTTCTACACAGCTCATTAATAAAATGGAACATAGTCTTTGAGCCATCCCTTTCTGCCTTAAACAAGTAAGCAGATCTTGCACAGATGTCTAGGTATACAGGAACTAGGTATGTCCTAGTGGTTATTGCTGAGGGAGAAATTTTATTTTAAAGCAAAGGTACTTCACAGACTATAGAAAATAATTACCACTGTGGAAATACTTGTCTCCAGTAAGGCAATTTAGGTACTTACAGTCCCAAAGTTGGGTGTCCAATTAATTCTCTCTCAAGCACTTACTTCGTGTAGAGAGGCATGTATGGTGTAATAAATATATCACTCTCTATATATCTCTATGCTTATATATAAAAATGTACATTTTTACATATAAAGTACTGGTACATATCATATATATATCACAACATGGGAATATATATGTAGCATATGTGTTTCCTTCAGGATAGGAATTCAAGCTTAATAGCAGAGGAGACCAAGTATAATTTATCAAAGGCAAGCATGACAATGACCCCCATTTGATGAGGCTTCTAGAGCTAGTGGTAATTACCTCAGCCGACTCAGTGTCCCCTCAAGGTCCCTGAGACAAGGCCTTCAAGACAAACACTGTTGTTAAGGTCTTATTTTCAAGTGGAAAAATAAGACAACGCCAGAAGCTGGCAAGAGGTTGGCAGAGGGGGCATGGGGGGGGGCAATGGAGGGGGTGGGAGGTGAATGAACAGAGAGGGGTTCCCTGCTCACAGGGTTCTCCAGCTCCAGGCTACTCTGCAGACCGAGTTGGGGCATGATGTTACTGCTACATGCAACATGAATACCAAAAGAAAAAAAGAAACTGCAACTGTACAGAAAATAAAAGAAGTATCTCTTCTAGAGAAAGACAGGGGGAACTGGACTCTGGGCTGCTGGGAACCCGTTTTACTCACAATATATCACTACCAGTGTGCAGTTAAAATAGAGTAGGGGCCGTATTCCAAGGCAGCAATGAGAAAAAAAATAAATCAAAAATATGTCAATGATTAGAAGTTAAAGAAAATCCCTTCAAAACACAGCAAATTTAGAACATGACTTGTCCCCTAGGAGTCCACCTTTTGGCAAACTTTTAGAAGCTGGGGGAGAAAAAAGGAAATCATTAGACCGGATTTGTTACACAGAAAAAGAAAATGAGTAAATAGCAGATTCTGAGAACTTGTTCCTTGGCCAGACAGCTGAATTTGACTCTCTTCCTGGATGGAGAACTATGAAAAAAATGGGAAAAAATGCAAAAGTTAAACTATACTACCACAGAATTTCCAGAAACACAGTGTCCACACTCAATATTTCTCCAGGTAGTATGACATAAGACATTTAAGACTGAATGAAGGTGAATGGGGATGTTGGGGATGGGATGGGAAGATTTAGAAAGGGAAAAGCGAGGTTGGGAGGGGAGGGTTAGAAGACAATAAAATCCAGGGATGTCATCAGCTCTGCCCTCCCAGAGACATATCATTCCAGGATGAATTGTTAATACTTGGCCTACCAGGTTTGGACAACGGAGCGTGGGTCGTGCTGCCCTCTCCAATTTAGGGTTACAGGCAATGTGTGTTCAAAGGCAGGAAACCACCCAACTTGCATGCATTATTAAAACTTCTAGCTCCTTCTAACAAAAGTTTCTTGGCAACCCTATCTTCCCCAATTTCCTAACCTGCCCAGCATGCCCAGGGAAGTTCAAGTTTAATCATTCATTTTATTCTAACCACCCTGCTCACATATGCATCTGCATCCCACCCTCTGTAACATAGGCTGCTATGGCCTTTTAATGAGGAAGAATGATATGTGAACAGTTCTGACTGTTAGCAAGCATTAACCTCACAGCTGAAGGCCTCCATGAGGCCCAGAAGGGGAGAAGGGTGCAGAGAGAGGGAGCGAGGTCCTATCTCACTGCTTGGCTCTGCAGGGACAGTCCTTTTGTAGAAGGAAACGGCAACCCACTCCAGTGTTCTTGCCTAGAGAATCCCAGGCACGGGGGAGCCTGGTGGGCTGCCGTCTATGGGGTCCCACAGAGTCGGACACAACTGAAGTGACTTAGCAGCTTAGCAGCAGTGCTGCCCTGTAGGATGGGAGATCATTCGATTCACTAGCTGAACCAATGTTAAAGGTAATGAGAGTAGAATTATTTCAAACAATTACGTCCCTCTCTCTCCAGGAGGAAGCTAAAGTCAGTGGCCGCTTGCTTGCCTGGAATCAAGATGGAAAAATATCTTAGAGGCCAAACCCTCATTTCCAGGGACTTAAAAACCTGATTGCTGGGTTCCACGTCAGTGCCCAGTGAGGAACATGGAGTCAGCATCCAAGCAGGAGTCATTCCCTGCCATTTCCATTCTCGCCTCCCTAGAGCCTGTTCTCTGTCTAGTCACCAGGGAGATTCTTTAAAATAAGAATTGATGATATCATTAACTTGCTTAAACTCTTGCAATGGCTGTATTTATTATAGGACTAAAACCCAAGTTTCTTCCCATGGGCCCTGCCTGACCTCATCTCCTACCAACCTCTCCCCAACCCCACCAGCCTCATTGGCCTTCCTGCCTTTGCTCAAACACCACCAACTTATCCCTGCCTCTGCCCATGCTGTTTACCTGGACTGGATCTCAGCTTCAGCATCATCTCCCAAAGAACACCTTCCAGACCTTTCTGGCTAAAGCAGCATTCCCCTACAAGATCCCTCACTCTCTCAGGCAGTCTTCTCTCTCTTCAGAGCACTTGTCTCTCTCTGAAGGTATTTAATTATTTCTATGCTCACTGCTTATCTCCATTCACTAGAGTGAAGACTCCAGGAGGGCAGGGACTGTCTTATTCACTGCTCCCTCCCTGCCTCCAAGAGTAGTGCCTTGCACAAAGAAGGCACTCAAACACATGTGAATGACTGACCAACAAGCGAAGGGAGTCTTGCCATTTCACTGATACCCCATGGGGCCAGATTGTCTGGCAAGTATCTGGTCAAGGGTTATTGGCATTAATACTCTCCTGCATTCCCCAAACCCCTTCACTACAAGGGTTTTCTGACAAGGGTTCATCCTATCATACTTGTTTCTCTCCCGTGTACTTCTGCCTTTGGATGCTGTATTCCTTCTGATGGAAGTGATCCAGGCGATGCCTGGTCAACTGAGCTCTGTTTCTATGTTTCCAACCAACCGAGCTGAGCTGAGTGGGTGCACTGCCCAGTGAGAAGGGCCTTTTGAGTTATGGAGTGTGGGGGACTGGATGAGAAGTGAGTTTGTTCTGTGTCTTTACAGGATTTTAGATGCTCTTCCTGGTAGGCTGCCAGAATTAGAGCATTCTTAGGCCCCAAGAAGTTAGAGGTATGGATACTCTGCATGGTGAGGTCTCAGAGACGGGTAAAGGAGACCATGTGTTAAGTCCGTGGACCAAAGCTGCCCCAGGCTTGTGAATCAGCCCTAGAATATTTCTGAAGAAACTTCTCTAGACAAAGAGTGCTTCCCATGAGCATTTGCCACAAGACTGACACAAGCCCATGTGCGTGCTTGTGAAAAAGTATTTTGTGGGTGACCTTTTATCATTGGGTTCTTACTCTGCAGATCCAAGATCATTCACCTTGCCCTTCTCTCTTACTAAAAAGACTAGGGAACAGCATCAAGAGGAGTCTTCAGCTGAGCCTGAACTCCTGTCTGTCGGATCTGTGTGATCTCATCAATCTCATCCTCCCTCTAAACTTGGTGCCTCACTTTCCTCTTTCTGTAAAATGAGATTAATCATACCCGCTGACAACTATGCAAGGTTATGCTGAAGATCAAATAATGATCGTAAAGAGCTCAAGAAACATGAAAAACACCACGGGAAGGAAGGAATCACTATTGCTGTTTTCTCCAGGGTTGTGAACAACTTCTACTAGACAATGCAACGTAATGACTGCAAGCTTTACTTGATGTCCTAATGCTTTAGGTCAAGAGTTCACCATCCACCATTCCTGATTTACCATATCCTCAAGAAGTCCCACTGGCTGCTTTGTAAGGAGTTTAAGACAAGATAGGCCAGCAGCTGTCGAGCCCAACCTAACCCATCTCGAAGAGCAGTGGTGTTTGAGGTTTGGTCACCAGGCAATGGTATATAAAGTCCAGTGGTGATGATGACCAAATTCTTCCCTTAGGCCAGTCTGAGGGTATCACAACTGAAAACTCTGACCTCTGGTAACCAATCCAGCAAGGATCCCAAGTGGAAAGAGAGTCATCTCCCAAACCCTCAGACTCAGTTTCCCTTCAGCCCTAGCACAGCCACCTTTACACTTGACAGCCCCTAGTCCACTGAAAATCACCATGCGAAAACGCTCCCTCCTCCAGGGCCTCGGCTGCCCGCCGTCTCAAACCTAGATCGCATTTACTGTGTTTGATGGACACAGCTACCTAGGCATCCCTTTAGAGTCAAGAAGTGGGGATTAGGCGTGAGGCTCACACCGAGGTGTTGATGGTGGCGATTTTCCATCCTCTGCTCTGATCAAGTGAGGACGAGAATGTATTTCATGTCTCTTTAAACTGTGGGGTGAAACATAAACATATTCAAGAACTCTCTTGATGTTTAGTGTTTCTTTAAAAAGGAAAGGAGAAGGGAAATGAATTGGGGGGAAAGAGGAAGGAGAGAGGGAGGGGAGGGGAAAGAAACACTACTTACGCCGTTTGCAGCCGCATTTTTTTATCCTTTTGGGATCCGTGATGTCATCATGACAGGCCTTGCAGTAAAAAAATGCCCTGGAGAGAGAGAATGGAAAAACTGACACATTTCATAATCCACCCAAGTGAAATGAGGACCACATTTCCTCCACCACGGTGCCAAATTAATGAAACACGCCAGCACTAATTTCCTTTAATCTTCTGAAAGGTTTAGACATTCATAGACGGAAATGTTTGTTGCAAGACAATTTACTTCAAACACAGGATTCTGCAATTTGAGTTAGTGCTTCTTTTCATAAACTTTTATTTGAAAAGGAGCTGGGAGAGGGTTTGCTGACGTGACACACCACGTCTGCCCTCCCTGCTTGCATTTTCGAGAATATCCCTCAATGCCACTCATTAGAACACTGGGCAACCAGCTCTGGGCCCTCGGTCGGAGGTTTAATACATCCCTGACATCCTCATGGTCTGATCAAAGAGGTATTAAAAGGGCACAAGGATGACTTTCCTCAGTCAAATAAAAATATCAGCCTTGTCACTGATATTTGAAAGCACGATCTCTTGTCAGCCAAGGTAAGCAAGAAATTGAAGAAGAAGGGAAAGTCATGGGGGTCCTCTGTCAAATTCCTTCTGGGATTTCATAGCCCATATTTACTCCCAAACAGGCCAGACCCACTCCCACACTCTCCGGACCTGAGAATACTACATCAGTGAAGGTTTTCTTCTTACTAAGGAGCACAGTTCACTTGACCCCAGGGATGGGTTGGGCAGAGGGTGTTATAGGGTTAGGGTAGAGGACTAAACCTGGGTAGGAAGGTGACCCACAGGCAGCAATCAACAAGAAAATCCCCTCGTGTGACTCAAGTGTCAATATGTGATTACAAGGTGCATTGGCTGTGCTGGAGATATATTCTGGATGAGACAAAGCAAGGTCACTGGGGCACTGTTTAAAATGTACAGGGCCTGGAAAAACAGCACTGGGGGCCTGTATCCTTTCAGTACTGGGGAGGGGGGTGGGTACTGTGACAGTGATAAAATTCACCGGAACAACCTTCTGAATAAGGAGACTAACAAAATTTCTGGCTCACCACCTTCATCACTCCCAACATGCAACTGAATGCCAAGGATAAACATGGTCCTTCCTTGACCTAGGCTATAAAGAAAGAAACACATTTCTTGACCATGTTATTCTCGGTTCCTTTGTGTTTTTCATAGGACTTCATTTATGTTTGGCACTGGCTGGAAACCAACTTTAAGACTTTGGGATCTGGAAGAGATTGTGTAGATCTTGCAGCTGAAGTCCCTGGGACTCAGGGTCCTCATCTGTAAATCGAGGAGGTTGTCATGATCTGCCCAAAGTCATCCTGTCTAGACCTTAGCCAACTCCAGGACTTCTAAAGTCAAGCCCAAAGCTCTTTCTACCTTAGCAGCTCAGCCACTGCTTAAAATGCCAGTTCTCAACCATCTTGCAAAAAACAAAAGGTAGCTGACTGCTTGCCTGAGTGACAGTGTGGCTAAGAACCCAATCAGTGATGACTTGCCCTGAAAGGGGAAGGACAGGAAAGGGGGAAGCAATTTTTCTTTCACTTCCCTTGGACATTTTCTCCCCCATTTGATGTCTCTACACATAATAATAATTGTAACAAAAATGCATTTATAGAGCACAGATTATAGCCCAGGAGCTGTCTTAAGCATAAGTATTAACACATTAACATATTTGATTCTCAAACAATCCTTTGAAAGAGATATGATTATCTCTGAATTACAGATAAGGAAACTGAAGCACAGAGAGTTTAAGTGGCCTGTCCAAGGTCACAAAGAAAAGAGTAGCAGAGCCCGGATTCAAACTCACACAGTCAAGTACTAGAGCCCAAGGTCTTAACACATCTCCACTAAAGAGATGGTCAGACAATGGATGGGTCTGAATAGATGACTAAAAAGGTAAAGTATGATTATTTCATGAATTAAAGCTGGATTCTGAAAATGAAATATGCAAAGGGCCAGACATGTAAACTTAATGAGTAAAATGGGGGTGGAGGGGCCTGTGGTGACCTGGAGATGCACTACCCCCAACCCAGGGCAGAGTATCTAAGCTCCAGCTGATTCTTGCTAAGAGGCACTTCTCTGCACTTCCCCACCCATCTCTGCCTTCCATGCTTACCTGGCAAAGCCCTGGCACTCCGTATACCTGTACTCAAGCAGCTGAGCCTTGCTGGGGAAAGGAACACACCTCTATGCCAACTGATTTTGCTTTAAATCCATGTTTGTGCATGCCAGGGGTCTTTTCACACTTCTCGGGATCCCCTGCCTCGGACCTCCTCCTCCCTGTCAACTTTCTCGCCACTCCCTCTCCTTCTCACCCACCCCTTCTCCAGTTGGTGACCTTGCCCTATCCATCACCAAGACGAGATCTGCATCCTGCAAAGCTGGCCTTTAGGGTCTCCTTGTCCTCAGGTTTCCTGTTGTGTTTGGCCAATGGGAGGGGCCGGCAGGAGACTGGAGGGTGAAAAGTGGTAGGAATTGGCAGTGATGAGATTCCTTTACTGAAGGACCCAGCTCCTGCCAAGCAGTGTTTCCTACACTGCAACCTTTCTCTCCACATTCTGACAGCCCTCCTTTGAGTCTCCAGATCCAGGGCTAAGAGTGGCTCCCGTCTGTTGTGAGCGCTGGTGTGCTTTGTCATACCTTGCTAGTTTTCCTTAACTCTGTGCCCATAACTTTACATGGTCCCTTCATAAAACTCACCTGCCTTTTCCCATTTAAGCATGTCATTTGTTTCTTGCCAGGACCCTCACTGAAACAGCAGCCACCCAAATGTACATCTCCAGCCCTCACTTTTTCCCAGAATGCCAGAATCTTAGGTCCCACTGGCTGTATGACATCTCCATGTGTATGTTTAGTGTGTATTGCCTGCTTATCCTAGTCTAGATAGAATTCTTGATTTCCTACCACCCAGAATTTGCTCCTTCCCCAATTTACCCTATCTCGGTAAGATGGAGCCATCATTCCCCCAAACAGTGTAAGCTCCAGATCTAGGCTCCATTCTTGATTCCTCTTTTCCCCCCTTTCTTATATTCAGTTCATCAGAGGGTCCTACAGACTCTGTAAAATGTATTCTGAGTTGGTCTTACTTCTTTCCACCTCTACTCACCTCTTGCAGCAGCCCCCAAGTCCATGGGCCTCCTCTCCCCTACTCCCACTACCTCCCATTCTCTACCATGCAGATAGAAACACCTTTTAATACATCATCTCCAGCTTAAGACCATCCATGATTCCATGTAATAACACAGCCTCTGTATAAAGTCCTATGGAAACCAGCCCCTGCTGTTCCCTCTAACCTCATCTCACCCCCTCAGTTCCCTAAACACGACAAAATTGTTACCACCATGTCTCCTCTTCCTTTCTGATCCCTGTTCAATGGATTCTTTGTCATCACCTCCATCTCTGCTCATATATCTCTCCCTCAGAGCAGCCATCACTTCAGTTCAGTTCAGTTCAGTTCAGTCCAGTTCAGTCACTCAGTCATGTCCGACTCTTTGTGACCCCATGAATCACAGCACACCAGGCCTCCCTGTCCATCACCAACTCCCGGAGTTCACTCAAACTCATGTCCATCGAGTCAGGGATGCCATCCAGCCATCTCATCCTCTGTCATCCCCTTCTCCTCCTGCCCCCAATCCCTCCCAGCATCAGAGTCTTTTCCAATGAGCCAACTCTTCGCATGAGGTGGCCAAAGTACTGGAGTTTTGGCTTTAGCATCAGTCCTTCCAATGAACACCCAGGACTGATCTCCTTTAGAATGGACTGGCTGGATCTCCCTGTAGTCCAAGGGACTCCCAAGAGTCTTCTCCAACACCACAGTTCAAAAGCATCAATTCTTCGGTGCTCAGCTTTCTTCACAGTCCAACTCTCATATCCATACATGACCACTGGAAAAACCATAGCCTTGACTAGATGGACCTTTGTTGGCAAAGTAATGTCTCTGTTCTTGAATATGCTATCTAGGTTGGTCATAACTTTCCTTCCAAGGAGTAAGTATCTTTTAATTTCATGGCTACAATCACCATCTGCAGTGATTTGGGAGCCCAAAAAGTCTGACACTGTTTCCACTGTTTCCTCACCTATTTCCCATGAAGTGATGGGACCAGATGCCATGATCTTTGTTTTCTGAATGTTGAGCTTTAAGTCAACTTTTTCACTCTCCACTTTCACATTCATCAAGAGGCTATTTAGTTCCTCTTCACTTTCTGCCATAAGGGTGGTATTATCTGCATATCTGAGGTTATTGATATTTCTCCCGGCAATCTTGATTCCAGCTTGTGCTTCCTCCAGTCCAGCGTTTCTCATGATGTACACTGCATATAAGTTAAATAAGCAGGGTGACAATATACAGTCTTGATGTACTCCTTTTCCTATTTGGAACCAGTCTGTTGTTCCATGTCCAGTTCTAACTGTTGCTTCCTGACCTGCATACAGATTTCTCAAGAGGCAGGTCAGATGGTCTGGTATTCCCATCTCTTTCAGAATTTTCCACAGTTTATTGTGATCCACAAAGTCAAAGGCTTTGGCGTAGTTAATAAAACAGAAATAGATGTTTTCCTGGAACTCTCTTGCTTTTTCCATGAACCATCACTTACCCGCAATCTAAATCAGTGACAGTTGCATTAATTCTTTGCAACATGAACAAACAAAACTGCAATTCTCTCCTCCCTAGATTGTGAGCCCATGAAAGCAGTGTCTCCTCCCCACTGTTCACCACTGCTTCCCTGGCACCTAGTACAGAGTGTTCTCAAAAGTGAGCGACCTGCAGATGTTTGATGAATGAAGTAAGATAATACTCAGAGGGTTTCACCCCTCTTTTCCTAAAGCACTGCATCTGAAAGTTTCTCTGAGCTACAATCCATTAACTTTTTCCCAACACTTTTTTTGCAACTGAGGGTGCAAACTCAATACTAGATCATCATAATCTACTTTTCCATTTTAGCAAACTTGTTTAGTTTCCTGCAAACCTCCAATGTCCTTTCTGTGGTTTTCAATCCCCTAACTGACAGCATTTGCTCTTGACACATCACACACCACGGAAAATTACAGGCTGGTGTTGAGGCTGATTGTGTCAGCATGTATTTGGAAACACCATAAAGCACTGAAATGAGACATATTGTACTCCCTAACACAGGAGGTAATTTGCTTTTTGGACTGCCTGGTATTTGTGACATTCATTAGTGAGAGATGTAATAGGAAATAGAATTACACGAATAGGAGCTTCATGTTAGATTTGCTATCGGGGAGGCCCATGGGATCACTGGTACACTTGTGCCCCCAGCCCCTATGCATGCTGAGCACTGTTTCCAGCTTTTGTGTCTTGTGCCTGGTCAAGGGATCAACCTTCTCTCCCAGGAGACCTGGAGGGGCTTCAGTCCCAGTTAGCCTCGCTTTCCTCCTACAGGTGACCCCAGTTTGGGGGGTACTCCTGGAAAAGGAGAAGCTCTATGAACTGGATAAGGAGCTTTTCCTCTTTCACCTGAATAATGACAATCCTGTCCAAATTTGCAGAAGTAAATTTAAGTCATTAGATACCTCAGTCTCAAGGAATTTTTTCTTTAGCTTCTACACCCCCCTTTTTTTTTTTCTGAGCTTTTTTTTTTTTTTTTTTGGCTGTACCACAAGATACACAGGATATCTTAATTCCCCAACCTGGGATTGAACCCATGCCCCCTGCATTGGGAGCATGGAGTCTTAATCACTGATCCACCAGAGAAGTCCCCCTAAAAGCTTTTATAACTAGCAGGGCTAGTTTTTAAGAGGGGATGAAGAGGAAGAAAATAAGTATCAGTTGTCAAATCTCATAGGTCTGTGCTCAGCATGGCAGATTCACCTCTTGGCAAATAAGAATGTAAGCTCTGGAATGGGACTTCCTGGTTTTAAACCCTGGCCCTATGACTCAATAGCCATGTGGCTTTGGGCGAGTTAATTTACTAATCTGTGCCTCAGTTTCCTCACATGTAAATGGCAGTAGCAATGCTCCCTGTCTCACAGTCTGTTGAGAGGATTAAATGAGTTCATCAACGTCTGGTGTCTGCAACTTAGAACACAGCTGGCGCACACGGAACTCTGCATACAAATTCACTAGTGTTTCTAACTGTGGTCAAAAATGTCCTTAGAAAAGGAAAGACCAGTTCCAGTTGGGCTCTGCCACTTGCTTATATGCTGCATGCCCTTGTACAAATCATTTGTCTCGATTTCACAGATGAGGAAACTGAAGCCTGGAGAGTTTCAGAAGACCAACCTCACCAGGTTATTTTGAGGACTAGCAGCAAAGACTGTACAATACCCAGCATCAGCCTGGCTTTGAATAGGAGCTCATTGGGTGAAGACAATGTTCTTATGTTCAGTTGCTAAGTCGTTTCTGACTCTTTGTGATCCTATGGACTGTAGATCACCAGGCTCCTCTGTCCATGGGACTGTTATAGGCAAGAATACTGGAGTGGGTTGCTATTTCCTCCTCCAGGAGATTTTCCCAATCCAGGGGTCAAACCTGTTTCTCCTGCTTTGGCAGGCAGATTCTTTGCCACTGAGCCCCTGGGAAGCCCAGTGAAGACAACAGGCTTAATATAAAAATGACACCTGAACAATTCATCATTTATTTAAGATATTTTATGTAACATTGTCCTTGAGCTGAGTGACCTTTCTGACCTTCTGAGTCACATTTTTCTATTAGTAAATTTTTTCTAGTTCACAGGCTAGAATCAAATATAATAACACTCCATGGTATTCTGCAGAAAGTCCTATGATTTCCTGGGCTGTTTAAACAGGTTTGAGAATATGAACAAAAGTGTCATGAAACATTGAAGCCAATGAAATCCTGGACTGTACCTACAGAGGCTTAAGAATTAAACCTGACAAAGTCAGCCACTTATCTAGAAAGGCCACCAATAGAAATATAGCCAGTTTGGCATTTCATCTGAAATTAATCCAAACTTTTTTGAGATTCCATTTGACACTTAGAGTAGAAAATAGAGACTTCTCGAGTAAATTTGCCTGGATAATGTTAAAAGCACTAGATGAGGGGCCATTTTCCTATGTTGTCCTGGGTCATCAGGAATTAGGATGATCTTGAACAATCGCTTAATCTCCCTGAGACTCAGCTTCTTCACTTGGAAAATGCAGGACCAGGTATCTAGGGTCTCCTAGGTCTAAAATGTTATTCTAATTCAAAGGTAGGGAACTCGTTGTGTGATGAGGAGCCCATGGGGAAGCATGTCAAAGCACAATCCCTTTTTCCTAAGGTTCAGCACCATTTGATGGAAATAGACATGTTCAACACTTCTGGGGTTAGGGCCCAGTACACATTGAAAGCATAACTCAGTGCATGGAGATAGGTACAGCTGAGCCAAAAAGGAAGGCAAGTGAAAATAAACTCTTACCTTTTAACTTCTTTGGCATCACTTGCGATGAAAAATCCTAAAGTACCTTCTTGGATCTTAAGATGGTTTCCAGGATTAATTAATATACTGCTCAGTGAAACAAGAACAAACAAAAAAGACATAGTTATGAGGTCATGTTCTGAAGAAAACCTTAAAGACTACACCATATTGTTAACTTTATAGGGGGCCCACTAGTCTAATGCTTTCCCCAAAGATTTTGTCTAGAGCCTGATCTCCATGGCCCTACACATTTAATTGGACGATGCCATCATAAAGTTCTGCTGCCAGGTTCCCAGGCTGGCATACTCCCAGTTGCAGATATCAAAGCAAATCCAGATTTTAGGGCTGAGTTTGTACAATGGGATTGCCATGGGCTTCTGGTTTGAGGCAAAGTTCCTAATCATGTATTGTTTTGGAAATTACCGTTGATGGTCAGTGTTGAGTGTTATTAGTCTAACAGAGCTATGGCTACACTGATTTTCCATTCGAAGGCAGGGTATTAATGGGACCCCTATATGCATACAGAAACATACATGTATACACACCACATATTACTGCAGGGAATGGTACGGGATGCCTGTAACCAATGTAGAAGCAATCAGAATATCTGCATAACACTGATACGGACCTAGAAGTGGATTCCATGTGCAGCCTGGGTAGAAAGAATTGCATCTACCCTGACAATGAGAAAAAAAAAAATGCCAGCAGTTGGAAATACTTAATGATTCCAGTCTGCTGTTTACAAAAATGTATGGGAGTGTTTGAATAATGTATGTGTCTAGTATATCCTCATTGGGGCCAACTTGTAATTAGAAAAAACAAATGCAAATTATCCCTAAAAAAACTTCCCCCGTGAGGGAAGTATAAACCTCAATATACACTGTCCTACTTCAAAGTGGTATAAATAGATTAGCTGACCAAACTGTGTTTGGACTGACAGAAGAGATAAATGTATCCTAATCTAATAAATGGGTGAAACAAACAAACTTAACTGTCTTCAGACCAAAAGCAGAATACAGACTAGTTTGCACAGAGACTGAGATGAGGCTTTGAGCTTAAGGGACACAGAATTGAGGCATTGTAAACGCAGCACTGGATACCACAGAGTTATTTTTTTGATCTGAAAAGTTGGTGTTTAGTAATATATGTCTGGAATCAGGTTAAAGGAACTCCTCCACTGTCTAAGACAATCAAAACGGAGGATGGCATTTAAGACGTCATCTTTTACTGCTGGTAAAACCATTCCAGAAGAGCGCCGTGGCTAGCACAGTAATGCATCTGTAGAAAGACAGGAAGGACCCAGGTGAACTTTTGTTCTCTTTGGAGAACTCAGAGCAGGTCATTATTGCAAAATGTTTGCAGTCACAGAAGCATCGATTATTACCAATAACAAGACCTGACAGGAGGAAATCGATCCTGTGAGATCACTGTGATTAACACTGAATGATAGCAAGCATCTGAAGATTTGAGGGTTCTGCCCTAGAACCACAGGCAACAGTGAGATTCCTCACAAGCCAGGAAGCAGCAGGTCACACTAAAGTGCAGTTTGCGAGGGGCAGGAGCTCCATACAGGCACCTCCTGAACACACCCGTCAACCCCTCTTCACCTTGGGTTAGCAGCCCTCTGACTTTTCACCATTATAGAGGAAGACAGTCAGAGCTTATCACAGTTTCAATGGGTCCCTGTTTCAAAGTCAAGCAAATGGGATGTTTTAGAAAAGCAGAAGGCTGGATTTTGCACTTTCTTATCCTCATGACTGTGCTGTATGGCAGTTCTTCTGTGCCCTAGTTCTACAATAAGAAATTGGGTCCAAATTCCAACCCCACCATTCAGTTACTGTCTGACTTTGGGCAAGTTACTAATCCTCCCTAGAACTCAACTTCCTCACATACAAGATGAAGATAAGCATAGTCTGCTTTACTTTTTTTTAAAGGATTAAGGGAGATGATGCATAAAAAGCTAATGTATATTAGCTTTTTTTATTTATTATTGCAGAAAAAGCCAAAAATGTATTTCATTTTTAATGAAATCATTACTTTAGCTGGCCCTGTAGAATGGAACATAGAACTTCATACCAAAATACCTTGGCCATAATTATATAAAGTTATTACAGGGAGAAGAACTGTACACTCCAGAATAATATACAGGAATATACATGAAAATTCTGAGTCCTTCTGGAGTTTAAAGGAACTAATTTCTTGAAGTTGAATAAGCCTACATTTTGATGTGTATTCATATAAGGATGTAAAAGCTTCTGAGTGAAAAAGAAATCCTATCGTAGTTTTAACAATGCAATTCAAAAGGGGAAATTTGACACTCATCAATGTCTGGGTGACATATAGGAGCAAAACAAGCCTCACACAAAACCCTGTTTCTTTTTTTTTTTCATCATATGCTTCATTAATTGTACTCCAATGATCAAGCCCATTGTGTCACAGTTCCTATCAATGGAAAGTTTCTTTTCATTTCCTTTGTTCTTTAGCAACAGTGAATAAGAATCGGCGTACAGTGAGGATTTGGGACTGTCATTCTGGAGACAGCAGGTTGAGATAATTTATTACAGCCTCCAAGCTTGCTTTAGTCACGTCAGTGCAGCGGACAGGAAAGCTTTTGGGCACTGATGGAAGGTACATTAGTGTTCAAATCTCAGTTTCGATGCCTGTGTTGGTTAAGGGAACAGGTGTGTGTGTTGGACAGCCGAGCTCAGGTCCTGGCCTTGGGCATGGACCTGCTGATAAACCTCACTCTCCTCATCTGTAAAATGGGGGAATAATTGCTAGCTTACAGTGTCACAAAGCGAATTACAGTACACACCATACATACTATGTCCTGAGTGAGGGGTCACAAAGCAGGTCCTTAACACTTGGTCACTATTATTAGTAAGCAAGGTAATGACAGCACCTAAACAAGAGGTAGACAATCTCTCAGAGCCTCACTGCTCTCCGTTTGATCTTTGGTGCTAATAAACTACCTGCTGCTGCTGCTGCTAAGTCACTTCAGTCGTGTCCGACTCTGTGCAACCCCTGAGACGGCAGCCCATCAGGCTCCCCCGTCCCTGGGATTCTCCAGGCAAGAACACTGGAGTGGGTTGCCATTTCCTTCTCCAATGCATGAAAGTGAAAAGTGAAAGTGAAGTCACTCAGTCATGTCTGACTCTTCGTGACCCCATGGACTGCAGCCCACCAGGCTCCTCCGTCCATGGGATTTTCTAGACAAGAGTACTGGAGTTGGGTGCCATCGCCTTCTCCAATAAGCTACCTAGGAGGCATCTTACTGGTACTGGAAGACCTCTGTACTGACTGAGATATCCAAAGCGTTTTTATCCCCATGCCGTATCTGGAGATGGGCTCATCTGGACCGGCTTTTGGCTGCACAGTGGAGTATCTCCCTGTTCTTTAAACCTCATGGCTGATTGTGTAAGGCACTGTAAGCACCTCCTAGGGCATCGCTGACTGTGTGATTCTAGGATGCCCTCTTGTTCTCGTTTGGACAGGAGGGGAGGCTTCACATCATCTCTGTGTGAGATTCAAGGCTGCATCATTTGCAGTACCCTGCTCAGGCTAAGGCAGCCTTCTGAGTGGGAATCAAAAGACTGAGCTCAGCTCTCGAGAATAATGAAGGAAAGAAATCTAGATACACAAAGAAGTTAGTTGTGCTGGATTCCACTCATAGATTTAAGGGTTTGGTAAAGAAGCACGTGCCCCTGATTTCAGGGGACCATTGCATATAATACTTCCTGTGTAAGGGTACAAAGTTTCAAAGTCTCTTGAAGGAAGTCTATTACTCTTTTTGATATTTTAGACAGTGAGTCTTCTATCCACATTCCAAATCTAGAAAGTTTAAATCCATTAAATCCTCTTCTCTTTGAAACTATAAAAAGATAAGGATCCTAGACAGAAGTAACTTTTTTTCCTGCCAAATGCTTGCTACCCTTAGAATATGCTATTGACCTTCTAATGGGAATATGTAAATCTTTCCAAAGATCTTTGATCTCAAAAGATGTTAAGTTTGTTTGGCTTTTATGGCTGCCAAAAGTCTCCCTCCCTGTGCCTCACTTGAAAACAGGCTTTTGCTCCAATTTTGTCTAATTCACTAGCTTATCAGAGATAAACTTCAAGATGTGTCATGTGAAGAATCAAGAAAATCTCTAAGAAAAAAAAGCCTAAATATCAATTAGCAGAATTCCAATAGGGACATCTTCTTGGCAGGGGTGGATTTTTTCTTAATTCAAGGAACTATAAATGATCCTCTTTTTTTCTATGACCTTGTTAATTTGAACTGAAAACATTCAGTAACAGCTGGAGGCAAAGGGCTGGTGTGATCCCTTCCCCAAGGGTTCTTACTCTCCCCCTCTTTTTCCTAGTTTTGTATCTAGACTTATTTTTTGGTTCCTTATACACCCTATGGAGCAAATATTTATTTTCTGTAGGGAAACCATCATTAAATAAAAGACTGAAAACCATAATCCTATTTTATTTACTTCTATAAGCAAGTTTCTCATGCTGCTGCTGCCGCTGCTAAGTCGCTTCAGTCGTGTCCGACTCTGTGCAACCCTATAGACGGCAGCCCGCCAGGCTCACCCGTCCCTGGGATTCTCCAGGCAAGAACACTGGAGTGGGTTGCCATTTCCTTCTCCAATGCATGAAAGTGAAAAATGAAAGTGAAATCGTTCAGTTGTGTCTGACTGTTAGCGACCCCATGGACTGTAGCCTACCAAGCTCCTCCGTCCATGGGATTCTCCAGGCAAGAGTACGGGAGTGAGGTGCCATTATCTTCTCCGAAGTTTCTCATAGTAATCAGCTTAAAGCCCTGCCTGCAATAGGCACATTTCAACTCTCTTGAATGAGTGAAAACCATAAGCAGTGGCCTCAGTTACAGAAGTGTCTCTTTCCTTCTCTAATAAAGAGAAACGTAGTTGTAGATGTTCTTCCAAAGACCAAGCTGCAATTCTCACCAGTTGGGCCTATCAAAGGAGTGACCACACTCCTGGGGATTTGGGGCTTGACAGCAAAATGATTTGTTCCCTTTCTCCACCACTTACGCATAACAACTGGGAAACATCTAGTTATCCCTTCTTCAATCATCATAAACTTTACTTGGTCGCTATTTTTGGAGACAACCAAGGATTAGTCATTCAACTGAAACACATTTTTTTAAAGTGAACTTTTTATCCATTATGGATAAATATGACAGGTGTTTATTTCTCTCCTCCCTCCCCTCAGTTTTGATAGGTGTAGCGTACCATTCCCTGAGCAATTACAAAAATATCACTCACATGAGAAAACAGTTTGTACTTGATAACATGGCAATTATATCTGTGTCTAGCAAGCTAATGGGACTTCATGAACTAGAGCAAAAAGATAAGGACATCGAGCACTTTATTTCACACTGTGCCCAGATGAATCATGCCACTGGGGGGTGGTCTTTCTGACCACACAAGGTCACAGAGGTTGCTATTGGGTGGGACTTTGACCAGTGGTCGCCCTGCAGTTTATGGGCTATGTTCAGGAACAGCCTAAAGAAACCCCAAATCATAAATCTTATTGACTTTCTGGAACTTTCCATTTCTTCTTGGGTTTAAAATATATTCTGCTAGAGTCCCACACAACTAGACACACGCACTTTTCCTATAAAATATATGTAAGGGCACGGTGAGTATTCCATGCTTCAATATGTTTGAGCCCAATTCACTTACACAGAGACAGCATAATAAAGATTGCTCCCAGTTGGTCACACTCAAATGACCACCTCTGTGGTCTGCCAGTGACAGGGGCAAGGACTTGTTTTGCCTGAATCCATCTCAGTAATTTTAGAAATGTCATTTTAAAATCTATTTTGGACATAAGGAAAACAGTAGCCATATGCGATGGGAGAGAGAGTTCGTTTGGGAAGGACCATGATGCATATTTGGTTCTGGGAGCAAACCGTGTCACTTTCTGATACACTTCAGAACAAGTCATGCCTATATCACGACATGCCTCACCACAAGATAAAAGGGGTCAAAGGCCAAAAGCCAACAGCAGAGGTGCCCCACTGTGGACCTTTGAAGATGCAAAGTGTTGCAGTAACTTCTTGCAGTTGGATCATATCAATAATACCAAACTGACAGGAAGCCACCTCTACTCAAGAACATCACAGAAGAATCTGATTTTGGAAAGAGTTTCAGATAGATAGATACACACACACACACACACACACACACAATTACAGACAAAAACACATGGCAGTGATTACAACCACAGAACAAAACAACTCTAGAGAAGACGAACAAAGAGGCATCTCAATAGTATGTTTTCAACAATACTGTCTTTGAGAAAACAACACTGCAAATATTAACCCAAAAAGTTGGGGGGAAAAAACATCTATTGATGAGGATTTGGTCGTGCTTCATGCAACATAAAACAGCAGCAAAACAGGGTGAGGTCACATGGTGAAAACTGAGATACTTCATATTAAGAAATATGCCCAAACACATTGGGAAGAAAGAGAAACATGAGTTCATCTCAATAAACAGTACTCATTCAGCAAATCAAATGTGATGACTTGGCAATTGAGTAGCAGCATTCTAAGTCTGTACTGAGTACTGGCCCAGGGAGAAAGTACAGTCAAATGTTATCATCAAAATTAGCATACAGAAAGAGAGTTAAGTGTAAGGGCTTGGTCTCTGTTTTGTGGATAAAAGGACACAAACTTGTCTCTACAAGCTGGAAACGGGACACAGGGCAGAGGAGGTCACTGGGAATGTGGATGTGGTATGCAGACAAACGGCACCAAAGCACATCAGGACAGGACAGAAACAGACACTGAGGGCTGGAGAGACGCATTCTCCTTTGTCAGCTCTACTAGCGTTTGCTCCCATCGCTGGTGCCATGACTGAAAACAGGGTTGGGCCTTTGTTTTGTGTAGCTTTCCTGCAAAGAAGTTAGTGCATGATCCGAAAGAATCAACAAATCAAACAAGAAAGGCAATATGCTACTTTCAGTGTTTATGGACTCTGGTTGGAGAGAGGTTTGTATATAAAAACACATATATACACACACATATATATATATGTATATACGGGGCTAGACAAGGGAATGAGATTATATATATGTATACACATATATATAATCTCTATCTTCCTGAATTCTTGGCAAAGGGTTAGTCCTGTGGTTAGACGTGAAGACGGAGGGTGGAAGTTGGGAGGAAAGTTAACGAAGAGAGCATACCGCTTTCGGCTTCTGCAAAACGACAAGAAAAGAATTGAAAATCAAACAATTGGATAATTAGTTGATTGACACCAGAAGGAAAGAAGGAATAAAACCTTTGTTTCAAGTTATTTGAAGGATGCATGTGAAAACAAGGTTTTCTGGCAAAGCATGGGAACAGTATCATGGGGGTGAAACGGCAACAAAGGAGGCAGTTCACACAGGTCAGAGGCACGGGGCAGGGTGGAAAAAGAGGGGGGGTGGGGCGGTCCTCTGAATGTTAACACCCAGTCACTTAGGAAATGGGAGAGGAAGGCAAATGGGACATTTTTAAATGAAGAACAAAATCAAAATGAGTATCTCAGGAAGGGTCAGAAGCTCAGTTCTTTTTAACACGGACATTGTGTTTGAGTCCTGTGTTTTCTCGGAGGCATGATCCACATTCCCTCCAACACACCTTTTTCCACAAGAACCAATGTGCTTCCACACTGAGACCAAGCCATGTTTGAGGATTAAAGCTGGCAGCTATAGACAGAAAGCTAAACCCAAGTCTTATTGGTTCTTTTCTCCCTCTTCTGAAAAAGGAAATTCTAAAAGCTCTCTGTATGTACAAATATGGCTTTGTTGAAAATATCTCTGATTTGTGAATTAATTGGAGCATCTATCAAATAAATGATTGTGCCTTCAGGGAGAGCACTGAGTTATTTTTCTTAGAACAGTGACTGCGGATTCACACTGAAACCATTAACAGTCTTTCTCTCTCCCTCCTTTGTGACCAAAAAGTGGCAGGTGGGAGATGGCTGGTTAAGGTACAGGGTGCAGGCTCCTGCTATGGAACTATTCCAGAATGGCTGAGAAACACTCTTCAGCATCACCCACATGATGACATTTTTTCCCTTAGAGATGCACAGAAGTGACAGAGAGCACTAAATTATACAAAGATTTACTAACTTGGCAACATGAGAATATCATTTGCAGAAACCCAGGATACACATTTTCCCCTACACAGGTACAAGGATATATTGGCAACAACATGGAGAAGCAACAATCCCAGAAACATCCACTTTATCTGTTGAACTGCAAATAGCCAAGAGCTCTCGGGTGTTTTGCAAATAATATTCTTCACTTTGCCAGCACAGAGAAGAAAAACGTATATCTACATAAATAGTTGTCAACTGCTAAGACCATGGTCTACCATGTGGTCACCAAATCTACCATTTTGTCTTCCTTTTGGTTGATTTGGATATTCAAAATTATTTAATATGTGATCAGATTGACTTTGTGAGCAATCTGATCTGGTGGTTAAGGTAACAGAGAACATTGGATTGACTGGCTCACAATCCAGTGTTTGATTTTGTTTGTTTGTTTGCTTTGTTTGGGTCATAGAGACACGGACTACATATTTGAAAAGAAAGTGAAAGTGAAGTTGCTCAGTCATGTCTGACTCTTTGCGACCCCATGGACTATAGCCTACCGGGCTCCTCTGTCCATGGAATTTTTTAGGCAAGAATACTGGAGTGGGTTGCCAAAGTCTGGCTTTATTGAGTCATTCACTCAGAAAATGGAAACTCCTTAAATGATGATAGCAGGAACCTTCTAGTCTTGCCCTGCAGTCAGTTAATAAGGCATTTATTGGAGGATATTTCTACCATTCCCATGGACACCTACAGGTAAACTTTTTAACATGGATGTCAGTTCAAGGGCCATAAGCCTGAGCACTTCTCAGTAAGCTCTCCTTCTAAAGCTATTGATAAGAATTGAGGAGCAAAACGTCATCTCTCTTTTATCTGTAATGCATCCAGTACTCCAACAAAAATTCCTTGTTAATGGCAATGCTTCCTCCTTCCAGCACAAACTCATATATTGACTGGAGTGTTATCTATTTTGACCAGACCTGGTCCCTCATCAGTCTGATTTGCACATAATTAAGTACAAAATAAATAAATAAAGAGGGCTCCTGCCTCCAAGCCCTGTTCTCTGGGCTAATTTACATGAAGCTGATATTCTGCCACCTGGATGTCAGTTGCACCGGGAGAAACACGTATGGTGCACAATAGGCTGCTTGTAATTTGGCTCCAAGAGAGCTGTGATCTCCCATCACGGCTCTGCCCCATGCCTGCTTTGAAGGAGGCCAGAGTCCACCTGCTTTTTGCTCACAGCAGTAAACATGGGTTTAAGGACAGGGTCTGTCCCTCGTTTTGTATTTAGAGGGTGAAAAGTGTAAGTTGGTGTGATCAGGTGGAGATCTGGATGCCTCATTCCTTTCCCCTGGAGAAACAGTCTCTCCAGTGGGGTTTGGGATGCCAGGTGTGTCTGCGATAGAAGTGGCAGGATCTAGTTAAATACACCTTGAAATGTGACTTCAAGTCAGGGAAGTATTGCATTAGGGTTCCAAACAAATAAATAACGCGTTACGAAAGAAGTGAACCGAATGTTCCCAGCCTGCATGCTCACCATCATAAACGTCAGGTGGGCACTGGGTCACGGCGAACTTACCGGCTCTCTCGATTGGCGGACTTGTACTCAATGGCTATCATGAGAAGCTTGAGCTTCACAAAACACAGCCTGCAATGAGACAGAAAGTGCTTCCCAGTCAGTGGTTCCAAATGACCAAAGGCACACAACAAACACTGTTACGACCTTTCCATCTCCTGATGCGGTCATTAACCAAGGGACCCCTATTCAACAGTCTGTGTGCCAGAGGGAGGGGGCTAGGAGCCACGCCTCCCCATCCTCCCCATTAAACTTGATTTCTCACAAGTGATAAGGTGCTGAATGTTCAAAGTGCAAATTGCACTCAGGTCTGGATGTCTAGACACACACCCCAAGCAGGGATTTCTGCCTGGGGATTTATGCTGGGCCAGATTCATTAGTTACTCGGTTGGGTAGTAAAATGTTAACTGCAGGGGGAGGGAGGTATTTGGAGCAGCTGGACCTGTTATTTGGATTCCATTTCGGTTTTTGTACAAATGGCTCATATTGTTGTTCCGAGCAGACCCCTGTGCGCTTGGAATGATGGTAATAACCCTTAGCACGTGATGACGGCACTGTGACTCCTGGCTCCATCCAAGCTCTCTCACTGCATCTGCCGGGTGTTCCTACCTGCAGCCCAGACTGCATGGAGGCTGGCTGGCTCCTGCCTCCAGGTCTTCACTCACATGGTTCCTACCGCAGAAAGCCTCCTCTGCTCCCAACCTAATCTCCAGGCCCAAGTCAAATTGGACCTTCCAATGTAGGCCTTCCCAGACTACCATCACTCTCTGATTTTCTATCTCAGAACACCTCCAGCACCTTGTGTGCAACCACATCATTTAGCCCTTAGTTGATTTTATACCGGCTGTGGTTGCCTCCTACGGTTTCATGTGTCTGAACTTTATCTCCTCAACCAGTGCAACTTCTTCAAGAGTTACAGACTTGTTTGGAATTCCTCACAGTACTGTACATTGAACCTGATACAGAAAACTCAAAAAATGAATGAGTTCTGCTTACACATGTTTGGTTCTAAGAGAACAAAAAAAAAAGTTCAGTAAAATACTTATGCATAAAGATGCTCATGGAAGTACTACGAATACACAGTAAAAAAAAACTGAAAGTAACCTAAATGTCCAATAAAAAGGCAAAGATAAAATAACATGCAGTATGGTATTAGCATTCAAAATGACTTTTAGAAGAATATTTCAAGGTAGATCGACAGATATTATTTTGTAGGTACAAAGATGTGAATAACCTGATACAGTGAAAACATATATTTATAAACTCATAGAAATAAGAGCTCACATAAACTAACAAAGAATTATATACATTCTGTATCAAAAGTTTCCTAAATGGGCATTATCACTCATGCTTTAAGGACTTTTAGACAGGAAAACATTGGTTGACTGATTGAGAAATGAGTTGATGGTTATTTGGCTTCAGTGTTGTGAGGGGGAGGAGGTGCTGGGTCACAGGTCAGGCTCTTGGTGTTCTCATTTCATCCCCATAATATCCCTAAGAGGGAGATATGACCCCAGTTATTCAGACTTCCATTGGTGTTTCTGGGCTTCCCTAGTAGCTCAGATGGTAAAGAATCTGCCAGCAATGTGGGAGACCTGGGTTCGATCCCTAGGTTGGAAAGATCCCGTGGAGGAGGGCATGGCAACCCATTCCAGTATTCTTGCCTGGAGAATCCCCATGGACAGAGGAATCTGGTGGGCCACAGTCCCTGGGGTCTCAAAGAGTCAGACATGACTGAGCGACTAAGCACACATTGATGGTTCTGTTTTACAAGTGATGAGACTAAGGCTCAGAAAGCCCGTGCAACTTGCCCTAAGTCCCCAGCTCATACCTGGCAGGATATACAACATCTTTGTCCCCAGTGAAGCCTATTTTATGTCAGGGTAGATAGGCAATATACCAGTGAATAGCAGATATACCCGGGTAGATAGCAAATACACCAGTGAATACATAATACCTTTCCAGATAAGGACAAACACTGCAGAAAATAAAACACCTAAGAGGTTAAAGAGTAACGAGGGAGGTGTGTTATCTGTGATGGTCCAGGGGGAAAAATTAATACAAGAGCACAGAGCACTGGAGCATGATGATCAGGGGCAGGCAATGAGGGCATCTGGGCAAAGAGCTTTCTAGGCAGGGGAGACAGCAAGTGCAAAAGCCCAGAGGTGGAAAGGGAGGCACAGTGTTTAAGGACCAGCATGCCAGCCAGTGAGGCTGCAGCTGAGCGAAAAGGGCAACGGTGACCAAGCAAAGTGACAGCAGAGTGACAGTCACCAGGTCAGGGAGAAAGGTGGGAGCCAGAGCGTGAAGACTTTGCCGGCCACAGCAAGGAATCTGCAGCTTATTCCGAGTGGACTGGGAGGCTCGGGGTTGGTTCTAAAGAGAAAAGTGACATCATCAGATGCGCTGAACCTGGGGACGTGCTGCTTGCAGGTAACGTGCTGGTGAAGGCCTCAGGCTCTCTGGTGGGAACAAGGACAGCTGCTCATCCCTGCCTGGGACGTCATGGTCCCCCACACTGCTTTCAACAGTCAGATTTCAGAGGACCACTTGCATCCAGGCGCTTCTGGACTCTCCCGGTAATTTGCAGGTTTTCTGATTCCTGCCAGCAAATGCTAATGACCTGGGCTTTGTGCTGATTATGCAGGCTGCTGAAACACCAACCCACATATCCAACTACGGCTGGAAAAGTGCTCTTCTTAAGTTATGTTTGATAGAGCATCACACTAACACACACCGTTTATAGGGCTGTTACCTCTGGAGCTTAAATTGTTTAAAATATCAGATGGCTTGTGCAATATTTGTTGAAATAAATTACCAGATTAAGTAACCACTTTTTAATGTAAATAGCAACCAAGAGCCAAACTTGAGGAGAAGGCTGATCTTAACTCAGTACAGATCATGAAGAGGCTGATTTGCTGAAATCTTTCGAGCAATAGCCACTCCCATTAAGAATTCTGATGGTTCTTGGCATCAAGGACCTTAATTGCTTTAATGACCTGATTGTATTGGTGAGAAGGGAAGAAATAGTTCATAGTTAGGGTGAATCATGTCTGCCTAGCTACTACAATACCATTTTCCAACTCTATATAAAAAGAAAGCCGCTTTATAACTCAGAAAAGTCATTAAAATCTACATGGCTTTGTGCATATTCCTCACCTAGCCCAGGGCGGACCAGCAGACCTGAGTCTTCTTATGTAACTTTCAAATCCATATCTAAAACGATTCTATGCGGGCTTAGAGAGGCCTCTTTCAAGAACTCTTTGACTTAAAACAAGCCTTTGTTCGCTGGCCAAGGGGATTAAGAAGACAGGGACTAAGTGATACAAACAAAGTGATCACAGGGAGATCCTGGGTTCTGTGTGTTTGGTTCCAGGCCACCTCAACAAAGCAATATCACAATAGAGCAAGTCACATGAAATCTTGTGTTTCCCAGTGTATGAGAAAGTTATGTTTACACTATACCACGTCTATTAAGTGCACAATAATAGCATCATGTCTAAAACATAATGAACATACTGTAATTAAAAAAAAATCCATTGCCAAAAAAACAATCATAAGAGTGACATCAAAGATCACTAATCACAGGTCACTATAACAAATATAATAATCATCAAAGTGTTTGAAATATTGTGAGGATTAGAAACGTGACACAGAGACATGAAGTGAGCAAATACTACTGGAAAAATGGCTTGAATAGGCTTGCCACAGACCTTCAATTTGTTAAAAAAAAAAAAATGCAGGGTCTGCAAAGTGCAATAAAGACAAGCATAATAAAAAGAGGTGTGTGTGTAAATGCAAACAGTGTCACAACCATAGGTTTTGCAGACTCAGGCACTTCAAGATTGACCGGCCCTGCCCTTCTCACACGGAGGACAAGCTGAGGTTCAAAGAAGGAAAAGCAACGTGTTCAAGGTCAAGTGGTGTTTAAGAAGAAAAGCCAAACGCAGAAATCAGCAACTTGTTCAAGATTAAACAACTTTCATGGAGAAATGTCAGAAGTGGAAACCAAGTCTCAGTGCAGCGTGCAACACAGCCACTTCTTACAAAAGCAAAGGGAGTGAAGTGGTTGCCAGAAGCACACAATGCAGACATACTCTGTTTGGTCAGTACAGGGTTTAAAAAACAATAACAACAGCAAACAAAACACTAGAATTAGATACCAACAAGTGACTTCATAGAAAAGCTAGCTTTCAGTTTTCCTTGAAAACCAGATCTGGCCATATTAGAGCTGCATTCAGGACATGTGCTCTCCAATGTGCCACAGTCCCCTTCACTCCCTAAGGTCCCAGACCTCCTCTTTCTAATTGTCTGTTGCTGTCTGTCCCCAGTAGGCATTGTTGTAGTTGTTCAGTCGCTCAGTCGTGTCTGACTCTGTGGCCCCATGAACTGCAGCATGCCAGGCTCCTCTGTCCTCTACTATCTCCCGGAATTTTCTCAAATTCATATTTATTGAGTCAGTGATGCTATCTAACCACCTTATCATCTGCTGCCCTCTTTTTTGCCTTCAATCTTTCCCAGCATCAGGGTCTTTTCCAATAAGTTGGCTCTCTGCATCAGGTGGCCAAAGAGTTGGAGGTTCAGCTTCAGTAATAGTCCTTCCAATGAATACTTAGGGTTCATTTCCCTTAGGATTGACTGATTTGATCTCTTTGCAGTCCAAGGGACTCTCAAGAGTCTTCTTTAGCACACAATTTGAAAGTATCAATACTTTGGCATTCAGTCTTCATGATGATCCCAACTCTCATATTTGTACATGACCACTGGAAAAACCATAGCTTTGACTATATGGACCTTTGTCACAAAGTAATGTCTCTGCTTTTTAATACGCTGTCTAGGTTTGTCATAGCTTTCCTTCTAAGGAGCAAGTGTCTTTTAATTTCAAGGCTGCAGTCACTCTCCGCAGTGATTTTGGAGTTCAAGAAAATAAAATATCACTGCTTCCACTTTTCTCCCTTCTATTTGCCATGAAGTGATGGAAGTGGATGCCACGATCTCAGTTTTTTGAATGTTGAGTTTTAAGCCAACTTTTTAACTCTCTTTTTTCACCCTCATCAAGAGGATCTTTAATGCCTCTTCACTTTCTGCCATTAGAATGGTATCATCTGCATATATAAGATTGTGATATTTTTCCTGGAAATTTTGATTCCAGCTTATGATTCATCCATCCTGGCATTTTGCATGATGTACTCTGCATAGATGTTAAATAAGCAGAGTGACAATATAGAGCCTTGTCATACTCCTTTCCCAATTTTGGACCAGTCCGTTGTTCCATGTTCAGTTCTAACTGTTGCTTCTTGACTTGCATACAGGTTTCTCAGGAGACAGGTAAGATGGTCTGATACTCCCATCTCTAAGGATTTTCCACAGTTTGTTGTGATCCACACAGCTACATGCTTAAATGCAGTCAATGAAGCAAAAGTTGATGTTTTTCTGGAACTTCCTTGCTTTCTCCATGATCCAACAAATGTCGGCAATTTGATCTCTGGTTCCACAAATCTTGAGCAATTTACAATTTACACTGGAAACAGAACTACATCTTTCCCTGTTTAAAATTACAGTTTTTTGTTAGTTCCTGCCATAGAAAACTGGCGAAAGTCAGGTACAGCCTCTCTTGGGGTCCGGGAGGAAGGGCAAATCAAGGTAAGTGAATAGAGTGGGTGGGCTGTGGCCACACGTGTTTACTTGTCTCTCTGTCCTCAGACGGAGAGTCTTCAGTGCATGACATATGCTTTGTCTCTCTGGCATTTTTCAAAGTGCAAAGAGTAAGCTTTCCGGAAATGCTGATTAAATACATGTATGAAACAATAGGAACCAAAATCTCATGAGCTGCTGGCATGATCCACAACAGATAAAGTGGTACACTCGGAGAGTCTAGTTTAGGCAGAAAAGGATTAGGAGTCTAGAATCGTGAAACAAGATACTTTTTAACCTGTGAGTTAGAAGCAGACAGGAAAAGAAAGGTGTAGAAGGAACTAACAACAGTGATATGCTCTGGGAATCTAATGTTTGCCTTCAATCTGCTGTGACTTGAGGTAAGTACAGTTCTAAGGTATAGACTGATTTCTCCTTGGAACCAACCCCCCCCCCCCGATCCTGTTACAAAAGATGTGCCTTTGGACTACTTAGAATTGATGTCCTAAAATTAAATATTTACTTGCATCATTTGACACCATTTTTTTGTAAAGCAAAATAGGTTTTGCTCATCTAATCTTCAGAGTCATTCTTATGGCTTGAGCATATACAGACCTGCGATGGGAAGAGAAAGGAGGCTTAATGTGAGGGAAAAAACAAGAAGGAAGCCAGGAAGCTTCCGCAATGAGATATACAAGATGAAATCATCCATAAGGTAGCAAGAATTTAATTCTTGTTTTCTAAAATAAAATGTCCCAATATGTTCAAGGCAGGAAGTTGCCACTGGATGCAAAAATAATTACAGGGGAATCGAAATGAATTCTTTTTTCAAGGAAAAAAAAAAGCACTACTTGTCACAAAAAGGTCTTAAACCAGCAATCTGCAATAAAACTGTTGTAATAACAAGTTAGATTGCTTTCTTGATAATTATTAAGTAGAGGTCTACCAAATTTGACAACATTATACAAAGCTTTTTTTTTTTTTTTAACTGCCAACATCATCTGTTAACTACAGTAGTTTCAACCCAGATGTTCCTGAACAAAGGCTCTTAAGAATTAGAGTCCAACTGTTTCCACCTACCCAGAGGGAAATAAATTGTTCTTGCTATTAAATCAGCCCCCTTGACTAGAAAGACTGCTTGCTTGTATGAATTAAGCACAGAAACCTGTTGTAGAATTGATACTTTCTAATGTGTTCAGGGAGGGTATGCAAAGATGTTGTTTGGGGCTACTGAAGATGATTCACCCAGGAGTGAAGGGGCAAGGACAGAAGAGGCAGCTTTCACTGTGCCCTCCAAACCTAGCTCCACCCTGAAGCGCCAGCCCCTCTTCAGTTGTCCAGAGGCACCCTGGGAATGTCAGACTGACACATGTAATCAGAGTGGATGAGGATGTGAACACTGAGCACTGTGAAACCAGATCTTTAGGATCTAGGGGCTAAAACGAAGAAAAAAAAGAGAGATGCACATTTAGGAGCTCTGATTTAAAATGATAAGCTCTCAAAATAAAAACATCAGTTAAAGAAGCTTTGAACCAGTGGGATTTGTGAGACTCAGTACCAGGAAAATGGAAGTGATTTAAAATGCTCATGAAAAATGTTGTTCAGATTTCCCAGTAGCTTTGAAAAAGATGGAGTGGGGAGGCTTTAGAATACCCACCTTCAAACATACCCAAACTCACAATATTTCCACTGCACACCTAAGACACTTGAATGTAAATATAATTATATTCTTTCATACGGGCAATTAACATCCGCCTAAAAATCAGTAAGTGCATTTTCAGAAAGCATCAGTAAGTACATTTTTAAAGAAAGCTTTGCTAGTATTATTCATCAGAAATATAAAACATAAACTGCGTATTTCTTATGTGCATCCAGCATCAAGTCAAGTCCAGGCATTTTCTGTTGGATCGCCTCCCTAACCTGTCCTGTAGAGAATTCTAGACTTGTCGTTGCCTCTGTAGCTTTTAAAAGTCTTAATAGATTTTATGGTCACTGGTTTATTCACATGTTGAAGGATTACTAGTCACTTTCTGAGTCCCTATAGTAGAAATAATCATCAATGTTGTATTCCTGTCATTATGTGCTCAGTCCTAATTATAATACCCTCAGATAATTGAATGAATAGGGCTGGTTCTTCAAGGAAAAATATTTTTTAAAGATGAAACTTGAGCCTCTCCATAAATTCTCACAAAATGTTCATTTCTGCAGCTGGCTAAATAAATCTATCACATAATAATAGAGCTGCTGCCTTCTTTCTGTTCCATGTTCAAATTCTGATGTCTTCCTCTAGAAATCATCTCTAATGATTTCACAGAACTCAAGTTAAACTAACTGTAGTTTTCATTGGGCAAGAGACCCAGCTTCCTCTAAAAAAAAAAGTGTTAATAGCTCAGTAATCTCTGACTCTTTGCAACCCCGCCAGTCTCCTCTGACCATGGAATTCTCCAGACAGGAATACTGGGGTGGGTAGTCATTCCCTTCTCCAGGGGATCTTCCCAATCCAGGGATCGAACCCATGTTTCCCACATTGCAGGCATATCCTTTACCGTCTGAAAATCAGGGAAGTTCCAGCTTTCTCTTTGTTGTTGTTGAGTCACTCAGTCGTGTCCAACTCTGAGACCCCATGGACTGCAGGCTGCCCTGCCTTTCACCAACTCTTGGAGCTTGCTCAAACTCATGTCCATTGAGTCGGTGATGCTATCCAACCATTTCATCCTCTGTCATTCCCTTCTCCTCCTGCCTTCAATCTTTCCCAGCATCAGAGTTTTTTCCAATGAGTCGGCTCTTAGCTTCAAGTGGCCAAAACATTAGAGCATCAGATTCAGTATCAGTCCCTCCAACGAATATTCAGGATTGATTTCCTTTAGGATTGACTGGTTGGATCTACTTGCAGTCCAAGGGACTCTCAAGAGTCTTCTCCAACACCACAGTTCAAAAGCATCAATTCTTCAGTGCTCAGCTTTCTTTATGGTCCAACTCTCACATCCATACATGACTACTGGAAAAACCATAACTTTGACTACATGGACCCTTGTCGGTAAAGTAATGTCTCTGCTTTTTAATATGCTGTCTAGGTTGGTCATAACTTTCCTTCCAAGGAGCAAGCAGCTTTTAATTTCATGGCTGCAGTCACCATCTGCAGTGATTTTTGGAGCCCAAGAAAATAAAGTCTGTCACTGTTTCTATTTTTTCCCCATCTATTTGCCATGAAGTGATGGGACCAAATGCCATGATCTTTGTTTTTTGAATGCTGAATTTTAAGCCAACTTTTTCACTCTCCTTTTTCACCTTCATCAAGAGCCTCTTTAGTTCCTTTTCGCTTTCTGCCATAAGGGGGATGTTATTTGCATATCTGAGGTTATTGATATTTCTCCAGGCAATCTTGACTCCAGCTTGTGCTTCATCCAGCCCAACATTTCACATGATGTACTCTGCGTATAAGTTAAATAAGCAGGGTAACAATATGCAGCCTTGACATACTCATTTCCCAAATTGGAATCAGCCCATTGTTTCATGTCTGATTCTATCTGTTGTTTCTTGACCTGCATACAAATTTCTCAGGAGGCAGGTAAGGTGGTCTGGTATTCCCATCTCTTTAAGAATTTTCCACACACAGGTTTTTGTGATCCACATAGTCAAAGGCTTTACTGTAGTCAATGAAGCAGAAGTAGATGTTTTTCTGGAATTCTCTTGCTTTTCCTATGATCCAACAGATGTTGGAAATTTGATCTCTGGTTCCTCTCCCTTTTCTAAATCCAGCTTGAACATCTGGAATTCCTCAGTTCACATACTATTGAAGCCTGGCTTGGAGAATTTTGAGCATTACTTTGCTAGCATGTGAAATGAGTGCAATTGTGTGATAGTCTGAACATTCTTTGGCACTGCCCTTCTTTGGGATTGGAATGAAAACTGACCTTTTCCAGTCCTGTGGCCACTGCTGAGTTTTCCAAATTTGCTGGCATATTGAGTGCAGTACTTTAACAGCATTATCTTTTAGGATTTGAAACAGCTCAGCCGGAATTTTATCATCTCCACTAGCTTTGCACTTGACTTTGCACTCCAAGATGTCTGCCTCTAGGTCAGTAATTACACCATCGTGGTTACCTGGGTAACTAGGATTTTTTTTTTGTATAGTTCTTCTGTGTATTCTCACCACCTCTTCTCAAAATCTTCTGCTTCTGTTAGATCCATATCATTTCTGTTCTTTTTTGTGCCCATCTTTGAATGAAACGTTCCCTTGGTATCTCTATTTTCTTGAAGAGATCTCTATTCTTTCCCATTCTATTGTTTTCCTCTATTTCTTTGCATTGTTCACTTAGGAACACTTTCTGATCTCTCCTTGCAGTTCCTTGGAACTCTGCATTCAGATGGGCATATCCTTCCTAGCTTTCTCTAGGTAGTCTTAAATTTAAGTTTCCTCAAGTGGCTTCACTGGAAAGATCTGTCCATGCCAAACAGCCCAGGATGAGAGCATGGCTTTTTCAGTGTGAGGGGCCCTGAATGCCTATGGATGAGGGAATGGAGGACTACACCCTGGAGCCCTCACACTGTTTTAAACTAGCATAGAAGCCTCCAGGCTGGTACCCAGGCTACAGTGCAAAACTCCAGGTAACATCTGATTAGAGATCCTCAAGTCACCCAGGCATGAAATACTCCACATCAAATATGACTTTTAACTGTTCCACCAGCTGCAGGGGGACACAGAGAGACACGCAGTATTTTAAACACATCTTTTGTCCTAACCCTTCTGAGCTGTAAAACCTGATACAATTAAGCATCAATTAAGCGTTTATATTTTGCTAGTGAGGAGTGTTATATTTCACAAGGGATGACTGACTGGCTAATCTCCCCACCTAAAGGGGAGATCTATTTGTTCTTGTTGGAAAATCTCAGAGATCTAAGTGTTTGAGAGAGTTTTGTGTGGCTCTCAGTCTCCTGGTTCGTTATCACTTAGAATTCCCTCTTCTCTCTATTTCTTCTCTGAACCCAACCTCCATACAAGGCACACCTCAAGTGTCATCTCTTTCAAGAAGCCTCTTCTGCATCTCCAGCCTACAGGGAACTCCCTGTCCTTGCAGCTCTCAGTCTCTGATCCCTGGTTGCGTGCACTCATCAAACACTCATCAGTGGGCGTACTCATCTCCCTCTGAGGATGGCTATTGTTTTCTTTGGCCAGACTGCGAACTTTCAGAAGGCAGTCGCTGTAGGGAAACAGAATC
Organism: Bos taurus; assembly: GCF_002263795.3. Lineage (NCBI taxonomy): Eukaryota > Metazoa > Chordata > Mammalia > Artiodactyla > Bovidae > Bos > Bos taurus. Next base: position 32,788,476 of record NC_037355.1, read on the forward strand.
CTTTCCCTGGCATTTGAAAGTATTGGTATTAATCTTTTTTTTTTTTTTTTTTTTTATTTTTTTAATTTTATTTTATTTTTAAACTTTACATAATTGTAATAGTTTTGTCAAATATCAAAATGAATCCGCCACAGGCATACATGTGTTCCCCATCCTGAACCCTCCTCCCTCCTCCCTCCCCACACCATCCCTCTGGGTCGTCCCAGTGCACCAGCCCCAAGCATCCAGTATCGCGCATCGAACCTGGACTGGCAACTCGTTTCTTACATGATATTCTACATGTTTCAATGTCACTCTCCCAAATCTTCCCACCCTCTCCCTCTCCCACAGAGTCCATAAGACTGTTCTATACATCAGTGTCTCTTTTGCTGTCTCGTACACCAGGTTATTGTTACCATCTTTCTAAATTCCATATATATGCGTTAGTATACTGTATTTCTGTTTTTCCTTCTGGCTTACTTCACTCTGTACAATAGGCTCCAGTTTCATCCACCTCATTAGAACTGATTCAAATGTATTCTTTTTAATGGCTGAGTAATACTCCATTGTGTATATGTACCACTGCTTTCTTATCCATTCATCTGCTGATGGACATCTAGGTTGCTTCCATGTCCTGGCTATTATAAACAGTGCTGCGATGAACATTGGGGTACACGTGTCTCTTTCCCTTCTGGTTTCCTCAGTGTGTATGCCCAGCAGTGGGATTGCTGGATCATAAGGCAGTTCTATTTCCAGTTTTTTAAGGAATCTCCACACTGTTCTCCATAGTGGCTGTACTAGATTGCATTCCCACCAACAGTGTAAGAGGGTTCCCTTTTCTCCACACCCTCTCCAGCACTTATTATTTGTAGACTTTTGGATCACAGCCATTCTGACTGGTGTGAAATGGTACCTCATAGTGGTTTTGATTTGCATTTCTCTGATAATGAGTGATGTTGAGCATCTTTTCATGTGTTTGTTAGCCAGACAAAGATGCCACAAAAAAAGAAAACTACAGGCCGATATCACTGATGAACATAGATGCAAAAATCCTTAACAAAATTCTAGCAATCAGAATCCAACAACACATTAAAAAGATCATACACCATGATCAAGTGGGCTTTATCCCAGGGATGCAAGGATTCTTCAATATCCGCAAATCAATCAATGTAATACACCACATTAACAAATTGAAAAATAAAAACCATATGATTATCTCAATAGATGCAGAGAAAGCCTTTGACAAAATTCAACATCCATTTATGATAAAAACTCTCCAGAAAGCAGGAATAGAAGGAACATACCTCAACATAATAAAAGCTATATATGACAAACCCACAGCAAACATTATCCTCAATGGTGAAAAATTGAAAGCATTTCCTCTAAAGTCAGGAACAAGACAAGGGTGCCCACTTTCACCATTACTATTCAACATAGTTTTGGAAGTTTTGGCCACAGCAATCAGAGCAGAAAAAGAAATAAAAGGAATCCAAATTGGAAAAGAAGAAGTAAAACTCTCACTATTTGCAGATGACATGATCCTCTACATAGAAAACCCTAAAGATTCCACCAGAAAATTACTAGAAATAATCAATGACTATAGTAAAGTTGCAGGATATAAAATCAACACACAGAAATCCCTTGCATTCCTATACACTAATAATGAGAAAACAGAGAGAGAAATTAAGGAAACAATTCCATTCACCATTGCAACGGAAAGAATAAAATACTTAGGAATATATCTACCTAAAGAAACTAAAGACCTATATATAAAAAACTATAAAACACTGGTGAAAGAAATCAAAGAGGACACTAATAGATGGAGAAATATACCATGTTCATGGATTGGAAGAATCAATATAGTGAAAATGAGTATACTACCCAAAGCAATTTATAGATTCAACGCAATCCCTATCAAGCTACCAACAGTATTCTTCACAGAGCTGGAACAAATAATTTCACAATTTGTATGGAAAAACAAAAAACCTCGAATAGCCAAAGCTATCTTGAGAAAGAAGAATGGAACTGGAGGAATCAACCTACCTGACTTCAGGCTCTACTACAAAGCCACAGTTATCAAGACAGTATGGTACTGGCACAAAGACAGATATATAGATCAATGGAATAAAATAGAAAGCCCAGAGATAAATCCACGCACATATGGACACCTTATCTTTGACAAAGGAGGCAAGAATATACAATGGATTAAAGACAATCTCTTTAACAAGTGGTGCTGGGAAATCTGGTCAACCACGTGTAAAAGAATGAAACTAGACCACTTTCTAACACCATACACAAAAATAAACTCAAAATGGATTAAAGATCTAAACGTAAGACCAGAAACTATAAAACTCCTAGAGGAGAACATAGGCAAAACACTCTCTGACATACATCACAGCAGGATCCTCTATGACCCACCTCCCAGAATATTGGAAATAAAAGCAAAAATAAACAAATGGGACCTAATTAACCTTAAAAGCTTCTGCACATCAAAGGAAACTATTAGCAAGGTGAAAAGACAGCCTTCAGAATGGGAGAAAATAATAGCAAATGAAGCAACTGACAAACAACTAATCTCAAAAATATACAAGCAACTCCTACAGCTCAACCCCAGAAAAATAAATGACCCAATCAAAAAATGGGCCAAAGAATTAAATAGACATTTCTCCAAAGAAGACATACAGATGGCTAACAAACACATGGTATTAATCTTTTAAAGAGCATGCATGCATGCTAAATCTCTTCAGTCATGCCGGACTCTTTGCAACCTATGCCCCCCAGGCTCCTCTGTCCATGGGATTCTCCAGGCAAGAATACTGGCGTGGGTTGCCATTCCCTCCTCCAGGGGATATTACCAACCCAGGGATCGAACCTGCTTCTCTTATGTCTCCTGCATTGGTAGGCAGGCCCACTAGTGCCACCTGGGATGCCCTTTAATGAGCATATATTTAATCAAATCTTATTGTAGGTTCTTCTAGAGACAGCATCATGCCTACACACTGGGACAAATATCCCAAGATAATTAAATATCTAGCTGATTAACTGGCTGGTGACTGATGGTAGAATTTTCTAAACAGTTGAGTAAACAAAACTTGGAAATGCCAGGATATATTTCTTTCTTTCTTTGTGCTTACAGTCTATTCAGTGGGGCAAAATAGAAGGATGGTGGCAAGAAGGCAGCAGAAGAGGGGAAAAGGACATCAGCTGGTACTGAGAAAAGTTCTATCATTTTGATTTCAGAGACGGTCAGGCATCTGACCATCTAAGGTCAGGCAGTTGGTAATTATCAAGAGCAGGATAGGCAGAAATCAAACATCTTGTCCAAATCACATATTCAGCAAGTTGTTGATCTGGGGGTATGACCCTTGCAACTCCACAGCTCATACTTCATGATATCACACAGCACCCTACTATTCAAACTACTCAAAAACAGGACCCCTTGGTGCAAACATAGCCTCATACCCTAGCCCCTGGATTCCTGTAGGCTTGGCTGGCACTGGCCATCTGCACTCTCCATAGTCCCTTGCTGAAGAAGATGAGGAATACGAGGGGAAATGGAGCAGCTTGTTTACTGGTGTTTAGAGAGCAGTGGATGGCACCCTCTCCTTCAGATCCCAAAACTCCTCTGCCTTGATCTTATTGCCACAAAGACCCAGGGGAAAGCCAACCATGCAAAAACTAAGAGGAGATGTTCAGGAGTTGCTGGTCCTTAAAAGGAACATGTTAAGGGTATTCTAGGAACGGCCACCATGATGCCCTCAAGGTCAAGAGGTATCTAGCCAGTTGTATCTTGAATTGTCTTTCTCTGCATTTGGTGCTTATGTGAAACTGCTTTATGATCCCCAGTGGACAGAGAGCATTAAAGGGCTCAGAACCCCCATGCCTTTTTCCTATTCTAATTTGGATTAGGTGCAGAGAGTGGGGAGAGCAGTCGCAGGTTGCCTGGCATGGTAGTGGGTAGACTCACTCCTAATGTCCATAGAGATTCAGAATACCCTTTCATGAAAAAGGAGAGATGGTGAGGAAGCTGCCACAAAGACACAAATCTTAACTTTAGCTTATAAGATGTGACCCACCTACAATTCTATGATTTGGCTAAAATCAGAGAAAAGCATCCCAATGAAAAGCCCAGAGTGGGGTGGTTTAGTCTCTAAGTTGTGTCTGACTCTTGTGTCCCAATGAACTATAGCCTTCCAGGCTCCTCTATCCATGGGATTCCCAGGCAAGAATACTGGAGTGGGTAGCCATTCCCTGCTCCAGGAGATCTTCCCAACTGAAGGGACTGAAGTGGAAATAAGAGGTTACTCCAGCCTGTGTGGAGGAATGGGGTCTGTAGGGATTTTGAGTCATCAGACTCCAGATCAGAATCACCTGACTTACTTGCAAAACAAATGCAGATTTGGGAGGCTTATCCCAGATATAAAAATCTGGAGATGGAGTCCAGAAATCTCTGTTTAATAAGCTCCCCAGGAGAGTCTTAATTAGCTAGCCTTCAGCTAGCAGCTCCTCCAAGCTGTTCTCAATTGTATAAGGCCCCAGCACAGGAGGCCTGGCTCTGTAATTTGTCTGCTCGGTGTCTTTGGAAGGGAACACCAACATCTGAGTCTCAGTGTCCTCCTTTATAAACCAGGGATGGTGATAGTCACAGAAAGGTCACAGGATTGTGGTAAAGATTCATTGAGAAAAAGTAAATGATATTTATATTTAGAAAAGATATTGTATTTTGTCTAAATTATTGTTTTTGGAACAAAGCTGTGACTTCTGGTGATGCACACATGGAGGCCAATGGCTCATGCAAGTCTCACCTGAGCCGGAGAAAGCATCACTCTGCTTGAAATGCTTAAAAGAGTTAACCTCGGGGGCCTCCTGCCCTTGCTCTCTTCTTCCCGCATTCTGTTCTCTTGGGGAATGACCTCAAATTTCACCTATTAATCCTGCCTCTTTATCTTTTCACTGCATGACTCTCCCAGCTTCTGAGAAAACTCCAAGCTTTCCAGTGTGGTGATCCTACCCTGCAAGGGGGCACTCTGCCAGCCCAGGGGAAGAGCGAATTTATTTCTTTTCCTGCAAGACGTTATTGGCTGCATATTGTTTTAATGCTGTGCATAATTACAGAAACGGCTCTGAAAATCTGTATATTTTATCTGTGTTTTATTATACCCGGAATATTCCCCAATTCTTTTTCTTTTACACGAACCAGCTGAAAATATATTTTGGCGTCCTTTATGTCATCTTGAAATTGAATAGCCAATTCTTACTGTAATGAAAATACTTATGCGCCAGCCCAGTGATATACAGCCCCACACTCTAATTACAGCTGTGCTTTAATTAACCTGAATTGAAGAGTCTTATCATTAAACTGCTGGTAACTTTGAGTTATGGCTTTTCTTTAATTTAAAGTAGAAAACACAGATAATTAAGCCTCCAGATAATCAAATGCTTGAGGAGAGCTTCAATGTTTTGGGATGTTCCTAAATCTCATTAAATGTCCTTTCTTTATTGATTATTTCTACCTCTGCTGTATCATTGTATTAAAGGAATAATAGCAGTAAGTTGAGCAGATTCTCACTCTCAAGTTTTTCATCATTTGTGTGTGTGTGTGTGTTCTAGAAGCTGTACCAAACAAATACTAAATTCTCTGACAACAAGGTATGTCTGAAGGATTTTCTCCTTCTCAGAACATGTTGTCAACATGAAAATCAATCAAGGGGAATATTTACAGACTGGTGTCCAGTTCTTGAGCTGGCTCCAGTGGGCAGAGAAGTTTCACACACCCCCTATGTCAGAGTGGGCTAGCTCACCCACGGAGGAGGCCAGGCCCCAATGTAAATGCGAATTTGGCCACTTTAATAAGACATCAGGGAGAGAATGATCCTTCACTACACCCCTCCTTACGGTGAACTGTAGCTACTTAGGCCTCAGTAGAAATGCAGGTCCCATGTTGGCTTATCAAATTTTCAAAAGAGGTTGTTAATCTAGTTTTTATGTGAAAAACCATTTATTTGAAACACTGGTGACCAAGTTTTAAGAAAGTAAACACTGTGTAAGACAAATATGTGAGTCAAACTGACCCCAGAGATACCCCAGCTGGAACTTCCAGACAGGGCACTCCTAACCCTGCAGGTTAACACTGTTAAAATGAACTGCCTCAGTTCCCAGAAGCAAAAATGAGAAGCAGTCGAAAAGCAGAGGGCCGGGGAGGGGGGCGGGGCTGGGGGACACAGATGAATGGACTTCCAAGGGAGCACTCAGGTTGACACCAGTCAAGTCAGGGAGGCTCAAGAGCCAAAGAAGGGGGCTTCACATAGTCCCCCATCATGTCCCCAGTGCCGCAGGGGACTCCAGGCCTTGGCAGGTCTGCTGTGTGCTCAGACCACCCATACGTTAGACATAGGCGGCTTCAACTGCCTTTCTATAGAACCAGTTTCTAATACAAGTCCTGAATCCTCCTGGGCTTTCTATCCTAGGCAGTCCACGTTCCAAGGTAGAGAAAAATCCCCTGGGACTGCCTCAGGGCTCCAGGACCCAGTGCCTCTGAATGGTTAACTCCTTTCTACAGCGGAATGAGAAATGGCTCTAAAAGAAAGGAACTCATGGGAGTTACAATAGGGCATCCATTTTCAGAAAATAACTCCTTCGGAATCAATTACCTATTCGCTTTTCCAGTCCATTTAGCATTTAAACTTCCGCATTGAGACAGGGTGAGAAATCTCAGTAAACAGTCAAATGATTCTGGATTGCTCAGGGTCTGGGCCCGGGGACAGGCAGGGTGTACCTGCTGTGCTCACTGATGGAAGCCACTGACAGGTAAACAGCAAGTTACCGGGTGCTCTGGCCCCTCTCTGCTGCTCAGAGAACAGAAAACTGTGAGGAGCCCAGGAGCCCCCAGGACTGTCCTCCTCAGGTCGTCCTTTCCAGAAGGTGGCTTTGGTTTGCAGGCATGCAGACAGCACAAAGGAATATCTCTTCTTCCTCAGCCCAACGAGTTCCCAGATTTTCCTGCTTCGTCACAGTTTTTATCAGTGAGACTGAGTTTACCAAAGTCTTTGCTACAGTGTCAAAGGATGGGGCTGCATGTTGCAGCATCCCAGTCTGTGTTTCCATGGGGACAAAGCATCTATTTGACTTCTGTCCAACATCTGAGCCATTGTCCTGGTGAAAACTTCTTGAGGTCTGGGACACCTGGAGCTCCCGACATCATAGCCCTTAAATGATCACCTGTTCTACCTTAAAGGGTCATGCAGGCTAGGGCTACCCCTTGCTCAAATCCATCCTGCTGAGCCAGTAGAAGGAGACACTAAGGCTTTTTATTGTTATAATGTGGCAGATGTCCATCTTAGGCTAAATTGCTCAGGACTATTAAAAGCCTCTTTGTGTACATTTGGCTCCACATTCCCTCAGCAAATACTGAAAGCACTTTGAACAGCAGCTTCTCTAATGTCTTTATGATCTGACTTGATTGAAAGAAATTAAAATTTCTTTTATCAAGGGGCTAGCACGACTTGGTCTTACCCTGGTAAAATCAGAGGCACGGATTTGTGCCACCCTTCATACAAGTGTCTATATCACAGGGGCATAATTCAAGACATGCAGGAAAAACTGCAGTTCATAATTTAGTGCATATGAAGGATCCAAGCCTAAGAAAAGTCAGCAGAAACCCCCAAAGCAGAAACCAACTTTCCCCTTCGTCGCAGAAGGCTGAGCACAGGACATTGGTAATTGTCAATGGCTGCACTGTGCTGGCTACTGGTGAGATGTTTTTCCTGCAAGGGACACATTGAATGTTCGTGAAAGCCAAAGAGCATATGGTTAACGGTCACTTACTCACAAACAGTAGGGAAGGACAGACCCACGAAGGCACTGGAGAGATATTCTGTGTACATTTCATTTGAGACTCCTTCCAAGTAGTATTTCTGCCACGTGTCTTCCTCAATCTAAGGGAGAAGAACATAGGAGAAGGGTTTAAGGTAGGACAGTAGACTGTACAAAGGAAAGCAGGTTATCCCATCTGGCAAACAAACGAATGCACTGGTTGGGCAACGGTGACTCACTTCAACAACCAGGAACACAGCCACGTGGTCACGTGATGCTTTCCATGACCCTAAACGCACAGACTAGCTATCCACTCTAAAGCACCACATCTTCCGGTATGATTTCTAAGAATGTGGAGGCATGGGCACTCACCACAATTGATACAATTTTTTGAGAGCAATTTTTAATTGTTACCAAAATTTACAAAAGTGCATACTCTTTTTTGTTGTTGTTTAGTCACTAAGTCACGTCCAACTCTTGCGACCGCATGAACTGCAGCACACCAAGCTTTCCTGTCTTTCACTTTCTCCTGGAGTTTGCTCAAACTCAGGTCCATTGAGTAGGCAATGCCATCCAACCATTTTATCCTCTGTTGCCCCCTTCTCCTCCTGCCCTCAATCTTTCCCAGCATCAGGGTCTTTTCCAGTGAGTCAGCTCTTCACATTAGGTGGCCAAAGTACTAAAGCTTCAGCATTAGTCCTTTCAGTGAATATTCAGGGTTGACTTCCTTTAGGACTGACCAGTTGGATCTCCTTGCAGTCCAAGGGACTCTCAAGAATCTTCTCCAGCACCACAATTCAAAAGCAACAGTTCTTTGGCACTCAGCCTTCTTTATGGTCCAACTCTCATATCCATATGTGACTACTGGAAAAACCGTAGTTTTGACTATATGGACCTTTGTTGGCAAAGTGATATCTCTACGTTTTAATACACTGTCTAGGTTTGTCATAGCTTTCCTTCCAAGGAGCAAGCGTCTTTTAATTTCATGGCTGCAGTCACTGTCTGCAGTGATTTTGGAACACAATACTCTTTTTACACAATTCCAATTTAAGTATTCATAGCAAAAAAAAAGTATATAAGTACACACATGCGTATGTACAAAAATATACTTCTATTTGTGAAAAATTAGAAACCACAAATGGTAGGTTTATACCACTGGATACAGGAAAGCAATTAAAAATTATGATGAAAATTTCTGCATAGAGAAAATTACATTAAAAGACACATTACTAAATAGCATATATAGTCTGATTCTATTTTTTAAATATCCTATAATTAACTAAATGTTTGTAAAGCCATAGAAAAATACAGAAAGCTCTATACCAAAATAGTAACAGTTGTTATCTTTGAGACACAGAATGACTATGAAATATGGAAATCTATAGATTTCTGTGTAGTCTGAAGGCTTTTTCAATGAGCATTATGTATAAAACAAAACAATGTATCTATTTTTACTTTGGAAAAAGTAAAATTTTCCAACCCTAACTTGAATATCACTAAAAGTTAAATGTAGTTTCAGAAAGGTCTCCATCCCAACTTCATTAAATGTCTTTTTTCCATAATTAATCAAGTTCAACTGGTTTTCCCAACAGCCCTCTTCATGCTAGGCATTTCTGGAAGGGATTTACCATGGAGTCAACCATTTCAAACTATATAAAGTGAATAGCAACAAGAACACTGAGCCCCTCTGGGAGTTTGGGGATGTCCTGGATTCCCAAGCCAGGAAAACAAGCAGTCTGTGTGGTTCTTGGGTATCTGTAAGCTGCCACCTCCTCAGTTCACTCCCACTGGAGGTTAGATTAGGGGGAGGAAGAAAGAGAGCTTCCCCGTCAATCAGGGACGTGACTCTTAATAATGGCCTGCACTGGTAATGAATGAAATGTATCTTGCTTACGGGTCAATAATCAGTTAACTGGGGGAGATATGAGAGACTTGGCAACAGTAGGAAATGCACACCTACTATCTACTTGGTGACACTCTGAACTACAAAAGCTAGGAATAATATAGAAATAAATTGACTGCTCCCTGCTTCTCTGCTATCTGTCTGCTTTGTGCTAGGGCTGGGTGATTAAATCGTGTGGGTTAACCCCATTAGTCTGAGCTGCTTCTGACCTACTCCCACACATTAGACATGTTCTATGCAGTATTGCTGGGTATGGTTATTCATCTACACATTAGTCTTCCCCAAAGTGGGGTCTTTTAAAAAAAGAAAACAAAGAAAGGACTCAACCTTTTCTATTGCTAAATTTTATGATTTACTTAAAATTAACTGCGATGTGTTTAGCTAAGCATGAACTTTTTAATCTCTTCCATTCACAAGACTTCAATTTATTTTTTCAAAAACATATTCTTCTAATAACTTGGAAACATCTTCCTCTATCAATTTCCTTTTATTTGCCACTATGAATGGAAAATGAAAAATTCTAAATTCTCAACTTGTATGAAATCTTGAAGCAAACCATAAAGATAGTCCCTTCAAGTCTTATTTTATTCCTTCTTGAAAATGAAAGCAGTACTTTGGGCACTATGATAGGAAAACTGCAGGATAATATATTTTTTAAAGACAGTGCATCATCTTTTAGGGGATTTCATCATTTTCCATGTTTTGTGTAACTTAATTCTTTTTACTTTTTTTTTTTAAATTTTTTATTCCTTTATTTCTCATGTGTTCCCCATCCTGAACCCTCCTCCCTCCTCCCTCCCCATACCATCCCTCTGGGTCGTCCCAGTGCACCAGCCCCAAGCATCCAGCATCGTGCATTAAACCTGGACTGGCATCTCGTTTCATACATGACATTTCACATGTTTCAATGCCATTCTCCCAAATCTTCCCACCCTCTCCCTCTCCCACAGACTCCATAAGCCTGTTCTATACATCAGTGTCTCTTTTGCTGTCTCGTATACAGGGTTATCGTTACCATCTTTCTAAATTCCATATATATGCGTTAGTATACTGTATTGGTGTTTTTCCTTCTGGCTTACTTCACTCTGTATAATAGGCTCCAGTTTCATCCACCTCATTAGAACTGATTCAAATGTATTCTTTTTAATGGCTGAGTAATACTCCATTGTGTATATGTACCACAGCTTTCTTATCTATTCATCTGCTGATGGACATCTAGGTTGCTTCCATGTCCTGGCTATTATAAACAGTGCTGCGATGAACATTGGGGTACACGTGTCTCTTTCCCTTCTGGTTTCCTCAGTGTGTATGCCCAGCAGTGGGATTGCTGGATCATAAGGCAGTTCTATTTCCAGTTTTTTAAGGAATCTCCACACTGTTCTCCATAGTGGCTGTACTAGTTGTTTCCAAGTTATTAGATGAATCAGAGGATAAATGGAAAGAGGCAGGTAGCAGCACTCTTAGACTCTGTTAATGATGGCAAAATTGGTCAGGTTATGAGCTTTCAGAGGAATATATTGTAGATGAATCTTCTCAAAACTCAATAATCGATAAATGATCTACATATTCTTAAGGACACAAAAGAAATGTGGTATTTTCATCCAGTTAGTCATTTGACAGGAAAAATGTCACTATGCAATGTTTTGTGACAAGAACTTGGACCATCTTGTTTTGCCAAAATGATGTATGATGATACTCTTTAATATTTTTTATTGTTTGTGTGTCAATGTTTGAGTTGAGGTTTACTATGTTAAAATTCTTGTGAACACTTCAAATAAAGTTTTTTTTCTTATTAAAAAAAATAAAAAATGGATTGACTAAAACTCAAAAAAAAATAAATAAATAAAAATAGGCTAAGGAACTGAATAGACATTTTTTCCAATGAAAATTTCCAACAGGTACATAAAGAAATCCTCAATATCACTAATATTCAGAGAAGTGGAAATCAAAACCACAATGAGATTTCACCTCACACCTGTTAGAATAGCTATTATCAAAAACAGAAAAAATAACAAGTCTTCATGAAGATGTGGAGAAAGGGGGACCCTTGTACAGTTTGTGGTAATGTAAATTTATATAACCCTTATGGAAAACAGCATGGTAGTAGCAGTGTTAGTCACTCAGTTGTGTCTGACTCCTTGCGATCCCATGTACTGTAGCCTGCCAGGCTCCTCTGTCCATGAGATTCTCCAAGCAAGAATACTGGAGTGGACTGCAATTCCCTTCTCCAGAGGATCTTCCTGACCTAGGGATCAAACCCGGGTCTCCTGCATTGCAGGCAGATTCTTAACCTTTTGAGCTACAGGGAAGACTCTAGGGGTTTCTAAAAAAAAGTCAAAAATAGAAATATCAGATGATTCAAGACAGGTACAGATGATAAGCAGGAACATAGAGTCAAATACTTCATGAGATCTCAAACGTGGAAGCCACAATATCCAACTTATAGAATCTCAGAGTAGAATAGTGGTAACCAGGAGGCTGGTAGGTGGGGGAACTGCAGTGATATTGGTCAATGAGTACAAATTTTTAGTCACACAGGATGAATTATTTCTGAAGATATTCTATATTGCATGGTGACTATAGTTAATTGTATTATATAGCCAGTATTTGTTTAAAAAGTAAACCTTGCATGTTAAATGTTCTTACCACAAAAAAAGGTAACTATATGAGTTGGTGAATGTGTTTATTAGCTTGATTGTGGTATACTCATTTCCTAATATACATGTACACTGAAACAAGTTGCAAATCTTAAATTTATACAAATTTTACTTGTCAGTTTTATCTTGATAAAGTTGGGAAATTGAAAAATAAACATAAAACACCAGAACATATACTGATGAAACATGAATACAAAAAAAAAAAAAAAAAACATATTCTTGACTTCATAAGCAACGGTCATCAATGCTAACTAATCTGAAGAAAGCTTAGTCTGCATTAGTAAATAGTTTGAAATATATAATATTTGGGACACTATATTATTATAATTTTTATTGGTAAATAGGATACTACCTGATGGATTACCAGTTATAAATCCTTATAGTTGAGTTTCATGGGAAAATAGTTTTCTTGAAGTAGAATTCAGCTGATTCTTTCAGCAGGGACATTCCTTTTATAATATACTGCTTATGCTGCTAATTTAAATATTCTACTTGATTTTTAAAAATAATGAAAACATGAAACTTTATCTTAATTATTATTATTGACACCATTCCTAAATTAATATGGTTTTAATTTGGCTCTTTTGGTTATGATCACTATTTTCATGCTTCTATGGCCTAATGGAACTACGCTTGAGACCAAATTTTATTGTAGGTTCATCATTAAACTTCTTAAATTTAAGTAGAAACAAATTCTTTGTAGAGTATCACTATTACTGTTTTTTGAACTTAGCATACATTTTTTCATTGATTCATCCTTTCAGCAAATATTTATTGAGCATATTCTGTGTCTTAAGAGTCGTTCCAGTTACTGATTGAATTTTATTTAAACTGGCATACTTTTCTACTTGCTAGAAAAAGCACAACATATACCTAGAATCTGCCTGCAGTGCAGGAAACGCAGGAGGACTTGTGTTCAATCCCTGGGTCAGGAACATTCCCTTGGGGGCATGGCAACCCACTCCAGAAGGGGCAACAGAGGATGAGACGGTTGGATGGCATCACCAACCCTATGGACATGAGTTTGAGTAAGCTCTGGGAGTTGGTGATGGACAGGGAAGCCTGGCGTGCTGCAGTCCATGGGGTCGCAAAGAGCTGGACATGACTGAGAGACTGAACTGACTGACATATGCAGATTCTCAGATGGTATCTACAGTGTAAGATGGAGTAGCATTGAATGGACACTCTAAAAGCTGAGGAGTTTAATGTCATTGTCATAACCCTTTCAGATTTCTGTATCTTTAACACAGTCTCCTTATTGATAACAAGTTTTTCAGGTTCTAATAAATGTTCCCAGAAAATAGAAAACCCCACTGAAAATGACTTAAATGGTAAAATGGTAAATTTTATGTGGTATGTATTTGACCACAATTAATTTACAAGATGATACTATAACATAAGAAGAATCAGTAATTATAATAAACACTTACACCTTTTAATCCTTAAGGGCAAGAATGACAAGTTGTGACAGAACAACGACAGGAACAGGCCAGTCACATCAGGAGAGGCAGGGACACTGTAACATGTCACCAACTGAGACAACAGGACAGCAATCTTCATCCCGAGGCAAGGGCTTCAATTACCCCGTCTTATCAAAGTTTACTTTTGTAAGTCTCAAGCATGGCACCTTTCACTTATTTTGAAAAGAGCCAGAGCAAAAGTGCACATTCCTTTTACTTTTGTCAGCAGTAATAAGATACATTATTAGAAAAGGAAAAATTAGTGTGAAATACATTGAGTTTAAAAACTTGGCACTGTTCAATGACAGTGAACAAAGAGATCTAGAGAGAGTACAGTGAGTTATTGTCATTATGAGTCCCTTTAACAGAGGATAAAACAGAGGCACAGAGAAGTAACCCACTAAAGGTCACAAAGCCAATGAGTCGTATAAACAGGATTCAGAGTTCATGCTATTAACCACTCCCCAAATTATCTCTTGCTAGAGACTGAAGAGGCAAATGTATAAGGAAGCAATGGTACTAGGATTTTGGTGGACTTAGAGGGTTTGCTAAATATAAAAGCTTTGCTAAATATTAACTAAGAGGAAAATACCAGAACAGAAGCACTCAATATCTTAAACCCTGGAGCCCCTGACTTTGTAAGAAGTCAGTGAGAAGTATTATTGATTTTAAGTTGAGCTGAAAGGAGAGTTCCTCCTCTCAGAGCACGACGACATCATTTCTATTCTATAAAATGGAACCATCCCAGCCTACAACTTCTTTCCTGAAATAGTACATGCTGTTCTCCACATTTGTGTTGTCAACATATTTTTAACTGTAATGTGAATACATACTTTCCAGCAGAGAAATGGAGGAATGGGAGCAAAATGACTTAGGTAAAGGTGCCAAAATTATTTTGCCAGCCATTCAGCAATCAGTCAAAGGCGAAGCATTTCCTGAGGCAGCAATTTCTCCTTTGGCTGTCACATCAAACTCCTGCTGCTTTAGAAGAGCACCTAGCAAAGATGAGCAGGTGATGTGCTCTGGGTCCTTATTCATCAAATACTCACAGATCTTCAGAGAGAAAACAGAACCAAGCCGTGGGGCTCGCTCATCCACACTTCTCATGGTCTTATTTATCTGCCCTTCATTATCTAATTTTTCAACCAGCCTAGTTCAATCCCTTAAGTAAATGGTTGTATACCAATCCGTGGGCTGATGGCTCCATCATCAAAGGTACCATCCAACTGGAAACATCAGCCTTGGCTCTGGGGGAAGTAACACCTTCTTGATCCCAGATTCTGCATGTGTTACTAATGGTGGGTCAGTAATGACACCTTTTATATTTTATGCTTTCTCTGATTAGAGTGAAACTGTGTTTCTCTAATGCTAACAACCCAGTGAATGTGAAAAATCAACCTTCCCAGCTGGGGTATATTATGATCACTGTGATTTCTGTTTCCAGTGAAGAGTCTGAATAACCATGTTGATTACAGCTAAATAATTTTGCAAAAGTCTGTCCCTACCTCCAGAGTCATGTAAATGATTCCAAAGACTATCATACCTCAATCCTTATTTAATTGAAAACAAGTACATTGTTTTAATCTAAATATATGTTACGTTGTGCACATCAAAAATAACGAACTAAGAGGAAATTATAAAAAACAATGACCATTATGTTAATAGCTGCAATAAGAAGAGGTGAGTCATAACAAACACACCAGTGTCACCTAAAATTGAGAGAAGAAAGCTATTGTAATAGCAGGCATTTTTTACATTTACGATTTTTAAAAAACCTATCCAAATTCTCAATATTCTTCCTTTAAAGGATGTACAGCTTTCAATCATAAGTCTTTAATTAGAATTAATTAATTGCATCTGAATATTTGTGCATATAAATTATACTTTATCTCTGTCCTTTGTAATGTGACAGTCTAAAACACAGCACTGAGATAGGAACTGGCCAATGTATCTTTAATCCCACAAAACATATTTATTCCCACAAAAAAGAGGGAACCCCCACAGAATGTGTCAAGCTTTTAATTACAATTTAAAAAAAAAATGGGATCAGCATTGGTGGGCTCTAGGCTGGTCACTCGGAGAAGGCAATGGCAACCCACTCCAGTGTTCTTGCCTAGAGAATCCCAGGGACAGGGGAGCCTGGTGGGCTGCTGTCTATGGGGTCGCACAGAGTTGGACACGACTGAAACAACTTAGCAGCAGCAGCAGCAGCAGCTCAGGTCCTCCTGGGTGCCAGAACAAAGAATGCCTCCCTGCAGAGCTTTCTAGGGGTGGAAGAAACGTGTGATACAGTTGAGATGACAGAAAAGCAGAAGAGATGGGAAACCAATGGTGATTTGCACCTTTTCAGAATCTCTCTCTCCTCTGCGCCAAATTGCATATCAACGCTGTACTTCTTGGATGTGGACTCAGGCCGGCTGCCCTTCCGAGAACGGCACTGGATTTCAGGGACCCCATAATGATTTGGCATTCCACCATTATGGCCTATTTCAGATTGCATTTTCCAGAATGAGAGGATAGGACCAAAGGATCTCAGATTGTCCAAAGGCTTTGGGATAATGTCAATTAAAATACATTATTTGGGATTTGATGGAATGCCAGATAATTGGTTGCTTCAGCACTGAACGAATAAATAAACAACTCCAAAGATAAATTTTGGGATGGACTTGAGCCAAATCTCTTATTCCCAGACTAGTGGGCTGCAGACTATCAAGTGAGAGGCGTTATGAAAAAAAAAAAAATCAGTCCACATGAAGTGTGCAGAGAGAGGTTAACAGACCACAGAATACAGGGCATTTCCCACCTCCACCCCACCTCCCATGTTACTCCAGTTCAGATTATTTCTGAAAACACAGAACAAAGAATGCCAGAGGAACTGCAGTTAAAGGATGGGTTAGCAGAAAGAGAGATATGAGAACTTTTAAAAAGAATTACTACTTATAATTTCAGAAAGTATCACCTATGTGGCAGGAAACTGGTAATTTTTTCAATATATAGGTTTGTCTACCCTTTCCTTCTTTTCCTCTTCAATGCAGAAAGGTATTTATGCTTAAGTGATGTCAGACCTTTTTAAAGATGGGCCTATTCACTATCTGTCCAAATAGAACTTGGTTTTGCAATCTTGATATTAGTTAAGAACATTCTCATTTGTACTTCAAACAAGAAGGCTCTTAAAATACTACTAAAAATAATTCTCATCTGGGTAGTGCAAGCAGCAAGTGAGTGGTCTCAAGCAGACACCTGCCGAGCAATCCTCAGGGGAGTAATGCAGCCCCTGGCAGGCAGGGTTTTCCAGAACAGCCTCTCAACCCATTTGGGGTAAGAGACTGGGTTTTGTTTGTATTTCTAATATTCACTGTTTGGCAGACTCAAACTTCTGCAAAAATCTAACAGAAATGAATTCCTTAAAAAAAAGAATAGACAAGAGATGCAAAGTACAAGTCCAAAACTTTTATCATTAGATTCAACTAATATAAAATGAATTTGTCAAAGATTTAGGAACTTAGAAGTTCCTAAGCACTTCCTCTCATTTCCTGTACTTGACTCTTTCTAGAGGCAAACAGTTCACAGCACCCATCCACAGACTGCATTTGCAGTTACACTGGTCCCACTCTATCTTACAAACCTTACTTCTCACAATTTTCCCCAAATTCCAGTAAAGCAGGATTATTCCCAACCAAGATTTCCCAAAGTAAACTCAACAGAACTTGTTAACAAGTGTCGCCTTGAACACAAGAGAGTGAACAAGGAGTCCTGTTAGTCCCCATTAAAATGTAGGTTTTTTTAAAGGCAGAAAAATTCATCTAAGTCTGCAATGCCTGGAACAGTGAATGGATCACAGCAGTAGCTCAATATTTGTTCAATGGATGATGAAATACATTTGGGAAGCAGTGGATTTCACAAAGCCAAACTTGGACTTTTCTTAGTGCAATGCAGAGTACTTCACATGTTACTATGAGTTTTAAATCTCCATAGCAGGAAACGTGATACTTAGTTATGGAATCCCTTATTTCAAGGAGGAACTAGTGGAGACCAGGATGCTCTTCTTAACATTCTCTCTCCCTCATCTCCCCACCATTTTGCTTCCCTGATTCTACTGTCAGAACCCAACTCTTACTGTGAAATTCCCATCATATGCCACCTCATCTGTGTGGTCTTCCCTGGGTTCCCCAATTTGATGTGCTCTGTCCTGCCTTATTCGGAACACAATCATGCCCACCTCTGGGGAGCTTGGGAGGGCTGAGTAAGTTGATGGATAAAGAACGCTTAGAACACTCCCTGGCTTGCAGGAAGCACTCAGTACACATTAGCTATAGTTAGCTACCATCACAGCATCTGAAACTTCTAATGACTGACAAGACCTATAATAAAGTGGAATTTGAAACACAAGCTCCTCGCTAATGCATTCAACTTTGTATCCTCTAGAACAAGCAGCATACTACCCTATCAGGTGCTTAAAAGAAGTGCTTAATTAATATTTGTCTAATTGAACTGAGCAAGACAAAACTGGAGAAAGAGAGACAAAGAAGTCTAATTTTTCTAGGCATCCAATCACAACTCAGTACTGATAACTTCACAACATTAGGTGTAACCATAAAAGAAATCAATTTGTGCTTCTGAATGCTGAAAAATTCTACATTTTTGGTATCTCATAGGGAATGTGTATAATTAGGTGATTTTTAAACTTCCCAGAACTTGCTGAGCAATACATTTTTTGGGGAAATTTTGTCAACACAGAACATCTTGGGCTACTTAGTAAGTGGTTTATGATTTTCTAAATTTTAGATCCAATACCTTAGAGACTTGAATATGAAAGGAGGGACTCTCAGGAACTGGTGTATTTGCCAGCAATCTAATAGAAGTTCTCGTTCTTACTAGCTACAGTCCCACCACCCTGCCTGCAAAAAGGAGCCCCCTTTGCTCTGTCCATGACTATGCTCTCTTTCCCATGTGACCCAGCCCTCAGTCTTCTTATTTTACTCTCTGAATTTCAATGTAGGATCAAACAACAATTCAGCAGGAAATAGAGTCCAGCAAAGGCTGTACTTGGCAATTCCATTGCTCCTAAAACTGAGGCCAAAAACAACTGTTGGCTATTAATTAACTAATTAATTAATTAAGAACTGGGAGAAAAGGAAGGAGTTAGAGAAGCACTTGAATCAGCACAGGAATCATAAGGTTTCTTCTGATGAGACAAATCACTGGAGAATTACCTATGCTTTTAGAAAATCTTCAATATTTTAGACAGTTTGGGGAGAATCTCACTAAATTCACTGACGTTAATACACGATAATTTCTTACCAGTGGAAACATTTAAAGCTGCGAGTCCAGTGCTTCCCAGACTCTGATGAAAATGTGTTGTCTGTAGTCCTAGAATAAGGTCTAAGATTCTGCATGTATAACAAGCTCACAGATAACATCAATACTTCCCAAAGATGGATCACACTTAGAGTAGCAGAGGTACTCCCAAAGAGAGTGAAGAACAGGGAACAAGTATTCTCCATCATGGCTTTGAGGACCAGGGACTCAATCATGGCTTAGCGGATTTGAGTAAAAGATGAAAAAGGATGCTTTCTACAAGTATCACTAAATACTGGAGCCAGTTACAGTGAAAGCTTGTGGATAATTAAACACAAGATGGGTATCCCAGTGTTTTGGTTGCTGTGGTCATTAGTCTAAAAAATATTTCAGGCATCCAGATTTATCTACTTAGTCTCTCTCCATTGATTCAGGGACCCCAACAATAGCTTAGTCTCCATTTCAATGTGGGCTGTGTAAAGAGGGAACAATGACATGGCTATATTTAATTCAATTAAAATGAAACTTTCAGAAAATGGCTCTAATTTGTATCCCTAATTTTTATTTAACTTTTCCACTGTAGGACAAAGTGTTGAGTGTGAGGATAAAAATGCTTGCCAACTCAGTCCTGTTTTAGTGACAGCAGATTCTGGATACTTATGTCTCCTATCGCTGTACAATACAGCCTAATAAAGTCGGGCCAAAGAGACTAGATTTCATTTCAGAGCAAAGGGTTTCAGCCATAAACTTTGGCTTTCTGGCTGAACAGAGCCATTCAAGCCACGAGCATAAATTCTGCTAGTTTTAGGTATCAGGATGATTGGGGAGCCAAATGGGTTATTTGTGAGCCAGGTATCCAGGGCAGAGGCACCCGCTTTACTGTGTATTCATTGTTATCTAGAAAATCTCTTGCCAGCTAGAGAATATTTTCACAGGAAGTTAAAATGACTTCAGAAATTCCCCTCTGTGGCTTCCTAGAGTGAATTTTGGGCCTCATCAAAAAGACATTTGGTTCAGAGATTGAAAGTGGACAGCTTATAAAATTGCTTAGGTGGTTAGCTGGGCTTAGCAGTTTCTTTTTAAGAGGAGCCCTGATCCCGAGTGCAGTAGCAAGGCAGGAAGTAACAAAGTACATGCAGCCTCTGAGTTCAAATCCCATCTCCCTGAATGCCCCAGGCCAAACTGTATAACCTCTCCAAGCCTCAATCCCCTCACCTGAAAAATAAGAACAACAACAGTACCTACTTCTTAGGAAGATAGATGGAATGAAGTGATCCCTGTAAAGCACTAACGTCCAGTTCCAGTTCAGTCTCTCAGTCATGTCCGACTCTTTGTGACCCCATGAATCACAGCACACCAGGCGTCCCTGTCCCTCACCAACTCCCAGAGTTCACTCAGACTCACATCCATCGAGTCAGTGATGCCATCCAGCCATCTCATCCTCTGTCATCCCCTTCTCCTCCTGCCCCCAATCTCTCCCAGCATCAGAGTCTTTTCCAATGAGTCAGCTCTTCGCATGAGGTGGCCAAAGTACTGGAGTTTCAGCTTCAGCATCATTCCTTCCAAAGAAATCCCAGGGCTGATCTCCTTCAAAATGGACTGGTTGGATCTCCTTGCAGTCCAAGGGACTCTCAAGAGTCTTCTCCAACACCACAGTTCAAAAGCATCAATTCTTTGGCGCTCAGCCTTCTTCACAGTCCAACTCTCACATCCATACATGACCACAGGAAAAACCATAGCCTTGACTAGATGGACCTTTGTTGGCAAAGTAACGTCTCTGCGCTTGTATATGCTATCTAGGTTGGTCATAACTTTCCTTCCAAGAGTAAGTGTCTTTTAATTTCATGGCTGCAGTCACCATCTGCAATGATTTTGGAGCCCCCCAAAATAAAGTCTGACACTGTTTCCACTGTTTCCCCATCTATTTCCCATGAAGTGATGGGACCGGATGCCATGATCTTCGTTTTCTGAATGTTGAGCTTTAAGCCAACTTTTCACTCTCCACTTTCACATTCATCAAGAGGCCTTTTAGTTCTTCTTCACTTTCTGCCATAAGGGTGGTGTCATCTGCATATCTGAGGTCATTGATATTTTTCCCGGCAATCTTGATTCCAGCTTGTATGTCTTCCAGTCCAGCGTTTCTCATGATGTAGTCTGCATATAAGTTAAATAAGCAGGGTGACAATATACAACCTTGATGTACTCCTTTTCCTATTTGGAACCAGTCTGTTGTTCCATGTCCAGTTCTAACTGTTGCTTCCTGACCTGCATAGTACCTGACAAATAGCTAATGTTTGCTGAGTGGTTCTCTGTGATATGATAGGTACTCTGGTGGTTTAATCATATTAAAAGATGGCACTTATTGGGCATGTACTCTGTAGATGTTCTGTAAATGTTCTAGCATTATAAATAATGAATGTTTGCGACGGTAATGATGTTGGTGATCGTGACAATGCTGATGCTACTGATGATGATGGCGACGATGCCGGTGATGGTGATTATGAGGACATCTCTATCACTCACACAAAGGTACATAGCTAGTTAGATGCAGGGCCACCGATTCATGGCTTAGCTGCTGGTAGAAAAACCTGGGACATCACTAATGATCCAATGATCCTCTGGATTGAGGAGAAAAACTAAGTAGCTTGAGTATATCCCCTAAAGATAGCAGTGTTCCCTGGAGGTCCTCCTGCCTCCTTCCCTTCCCAAGTTCACTCTGAACAGATAGGATGATAAGGGAGACATTAGGCATTTGGAAGAACTGATGTCTCCCCAAATGGGAGGAAGGTCATATGTGATCAGAAAGGTCATATGTAATCTGATATAGAAAGACCCAGTCTGGTCTCCTGAAAGGACCCCTGAGACAAAAAGACCCTGATACGTTGACTGGATTAGCTACTTCTGGTTTCTGGGCTTGACTTCTGCCCACATCCCTCCAAGTAGAGACTCACTAGATTCTACTCTTGTTATGGTTCAGTATTCCCAGAAAATTTCCAGGATGATGTCCTCCAGTTGGTATAAGATGAGAAGAAAAAGACGACTTGTGACGATCCTTTTTGGTCAGGGACAGGTCTCTCTGTCCCTATGCTCATTGGTCCCATGAGCAAGTTCAAGTCCATCAGTTCAGTTCAATTTCTCAGTCATGTCCGACTCTTTGTGACCCCATGGACTGCAGCCCGCCAGGCCTCCCAGTCCATCATCAACTCCCACAGTTTATTCAAACTCATGTCCATTGAGTCCGTGATGCCATCCAATCATCTCATCCTCTGTCATCCCCTTCTCCGCCTGCCTTCAATCTTTCCCAGCATCAGGGTCTTTTCAAATGAGTCAGCTCTTTGCATCAGGTGGCCAAAGTATTGGAGCTTCATCTTCAACATCAGTCCTTCCAATGAACATTCAGGACTGATTTCGTTATGATGGACTGGTTGGATCTCCTTGCAGTCCAAGGGACTCTCAAGAGTCTTCTCCAACACCACAGTTCAAAAGCATCAATTCTTCAGTGTTCAGCTTTCTTTATAGTCCAACTCTCACATCCATACATGACTACTGGAAAAATCATAGCTTTGACTAGACGGACCTTTGTTGGCAAAGTAATGTCTCTGCTTTTTAATATGCTGTCTATAGTATATATCAATACTCCAGGCAGGACCCAGGAAGTTGCTGCACTCTCAGATTTCTCCATAGGTGACACAGCCCAGCATACAGCTGTTCTTCCAGAAACTGCCGCTGCAGGGCTCTGTCCTGGGCAGGGCTGCTCTTGCTAGTTGGAATCTCATTACATATGGGAAAGACCAGTCAGCAAATCTCCATTCACTGAGACACCTGGGAAAAGCCAGGCACACACAGGTTTCACCTGTATATGTAGATAAAAGCTTCTAGCTTTGGGGTAGGGGTGGGGTTTTGGCAGAGAATTGAGGGATTTAAAGGACCCAGTGTCACTTAGGCTAATGAATAATGCTGCACTCCTAGAAAATGTATTCAGGCAAATCATAAATAATCTAGGGTAGGCTGCCTTGACACCACCCTAGGGGTTAGTTTTAGATAAAGTTCACCCCTCTGTGTTCTCCCATCAGTAGCCCAATCCTAATCCAGTATGAGGTCTCATTGCAAACCTAAACCATACCACCTTAAGAAGGATAAAAAGGGTGAGTGCCATCATATATTGGTAATTTTTAAACAGTCTGCTAAGCTCTTCCACTTCTTACAGTGGGTAGTATGAAGCCCAGAAAGCTTAATCAAGTAGTGCAAGGTCTTACAACAAATCATGTTCTAAATCAGAGCCTTACAACCACTCCCTCTAACCTAGGCCTCTGCCCACCACACAGCTTCACAATTTCATTCACATTCCGTGAGTGAGGGAGAGCAGGAAGGGTGAGGATGTGGGGGCACATTTGAATAATAGCATGTTCCATGGATCTACTTGGACAGGGAGACACCACCCAAGATTTGTGGATGATCAAGTCTAATACTTTATCCAAATTCTGAAAGAGGCACCAAATATTCCTCTTTCTCTGGTACTTTCCTCACTAAATTTAAGGAGAAGAAAAATATACCCAACCATCAAAATAAAAAGACTTCTCATCACCAACAAGAAACCAATAGAAAGTCCTTATGAAATGATATTTATTTTGTCACAGTCAATGCTATGCTATGCCACTTCAGTTGTGTCTGACTCTTTGCAACCCTTTAGACTGTAGCCCACCAGGCTCCTCTATCCATGGGATTTCTCCAGGCAAGAAAACTGGAGTGGGTTGCCATGTCCTTTTCCAGAGGATCTTCCTGACCCAGGGATTGAACCCGTGTCCCTTACATTTCCTGCATTGGCATGCGGGTTCTTTGCCACTAACACCACTTGGGAAGCCTCATTGTCACAGTCTAGGGGGGAAAAAAGAAACTGATTAAATCCACTGTCTGTAAAAGAAATGCCATAAATATGGACTTCTCCAAGAAAAACAGACTTTTCTTGGCAGACTGATCATAGCAAAGAGCTTCTGCACACCAAGGTCAATGGGCATAGAGCTGTCTGCTACTTCCTGGTAGACAGAGATACTCTACCTGCCAACAGGAAAAGGAAAAGGGAGGAAGTGATATCTCTCACTTATATAACATCAGTTAATTCCATTCACTTCCTGGTCTACTTCCAAACCCCTAGCGTACACAAAGCACAGTGTTGAGGCAGGACCCCCATATTTCTTTGTACCTGAAACTCTAATCAGTGGGCCTGCATGATTCTTGCTACCATGGGATGTGTGTGACAGCTAATGATAAAAACTACAAAAATTATACCCAGTTGAAAGGTTTTATTGCATGCTGTTTTTCAAGATGGCAGATGGATGCCTAAAATGATCTCAGCGTCATTTTACAGGTGTCCCAAAGTTTCTCTAAATCAGCCAAATGAGTCTGAAGTGGAAAGAGCTACCTCCTATTGTTCTACCAGGAAATGCATAGGATTCCATTGTAAAGCAGCCTGCCAGGTTATGTTATTCATAGTCACTGATGAAAAAGGCTGATTACCTCAAACTCACCCCTAAAGACAGTGACTGCTGAATATGCTAAAAGGACATGATGATGATAATGATGACACTGCCTTAGAGGCAGTATTCCCCCTGGTCCAGCTACAAAGGACAAACATAGAATATCATTTCTAAAGTGATATCTGGGTTTCTGGCTCTGAATAAAATAGAATAAGGACATTCCATCATGTGTCTTTCATTGAATGCATCTATTAGACCTGGAAAAAATGCATAGAGCTGATACTTGAAGACTCTGAGACATAAACAGTAAGCAGGTAAGGAGAAATGACCAGAATTGGAAGCAATCAGCAGAGTTTGTTTTTGCTCTGGTATCCTCTAGCCTGACTTCAAGGAAAACCAAAATCTGTAAATGAAGACAAGAATGTGAAAAGAGAAAGCTCCGAGAGAAGCTCTTGCTCTGACTCAAGACCAGTAGAAAGAGCTCTTAATACTCAGAGGAAGAGTGGGGAAAATCATGGCTTAGGATATTTTTTCTTCTCTTCTCTTGGACCCCAACCCCTAAGCACCCAGTGGTGGCAGTAGCAGTAGTGGCAATGGGAGATAGGCTGCTGCTGCTGCTGCTAAGTCGCTTCAGTCATGTCCGACTCTGTGCGACCCCATAGATGGCAGCCCACCAGATAAGAGGAGGTAGGAAAAACTTTTCTGGCCTGAGGATCTGAGGTCCCAAGAGAGTCTCTCTTTGTTCTCCCACTGGTTTGTCCAGGTGAGGAGCCCCAGCTTTCTGGTCAGAGGATAGAAAAGAAGACCCCATGGAAGCTCAAATTCCCCTGGAGATCACAGAGAAAGAGAACTTAAAGTTAGCTCCTTACAATTAGTTATGAACTCCTGGGCTCACCCTGAGCTGTGCAAGGAAGAAACTGACCGTACATAGTATATATAGATTTTGAAAACCAAAGCATAAACTATCACCCAGCTTGAGATCGATGTGGGACACATCCAAATAGCCCTGCCAATGTTTTGAAAACTCAACTCATATTGGAATTACAACCCATAGAAGCTTGGTCAGGACTTGCAATCTAAAATAAAACAGGTCAATTAAACATACCACCATAAAATTATCAACGTGTTTGCAAAATTTAAACAAGACCTACTACTAACCCTGGGGTTCTTCATTTCTTCTTTTTCTAGTTGCTTTAGGTATAGAGTTAGGTTATTTATTTGATTTTTCCCTTGTTTCCTGAGGTAAGCTTGTATTGTTATGAACCTTCCCCTTAGCACCGCTTTTACTGAATCCCACAGGTTTTGGGTTGTTGTGTTTTCATTTTCATTTGTTTCTATGCATATTTTGATTTCTTTTGTGATTTGTTGGTTATTCAGAAGTGTGTTGTTTAGCTTCCATATGTTTGTATTTTTAATAGTTTTTTTCCCCTGTAGTTGACATCTAATTTTACCACATTGTGATCAGAAAAGATGTTTGGAATGATTTCAATTTTTTTGAATTTACCAAGGCTAGATTTATGGCCCAGGATGTGATCTATCCTGGAGAAGGTTCCATGTGCACTTGAAAAAAAAAGGTGAAATTCATTGTTTTGGGGTGAAATGTCCTATAGATATCAATTACCTCTAACTGGCCCATTGTATCATTTAAAGTTTGTGTTTCCTTGCTAATTTTCTGTTTAGTTGATCTATCCATAGGTGTGAGTGGAGTATTAAAGTCTTGCACTATTATTGTGTTACTGCTAACTACAAAAAGAAGAAATGAAGAACCCCAGGGTTAGTAGAAGGAAATAAAAGTAGGGCAGAAATAAATGAAAAAGAAACAAAGGAGACCATAGCAAAAATCAACAAAGCTAAAAGCTGGTTCTTTGAGAAGACAAATAAAATAGACAAAATATTAGCCAGACTCATCAAGAAAAAAAGGGAAAAGAATCAAAGCAACAAAACTAGAAATGAAAATGGCAGCTATATGCCAATAAAATAGACAACTTGGAAGAAATGGACAAATTCTTAGATAAGTATAAGTTTTCAAAATTGAACCAGGAAGAAATAGAAAATCTTAACAGACCCATCACAAGCATGGCAATAGAAACTGTAATCAGAAACCTTCCAACAACAAAAGCCCAGAAAAAAGCTTCACAGAAGAATTCTATCAAGAATTTAGAGAAGAGCTAAGACCTACTCAAACTCTTCCAGAATATTGCAGAGGAAGGTAAACTTCCAAACTCATTCTATGAGGTCACCATCACCCTAATACCAAAACCAGACAAAGATGGCACAAAAAAAGAAAACTACAGGCCAATATCACTGATGAAGATAGATGCAAAACTCCTTAACAAAATTCTAGCAAGCAGAATCCAACAACATATTAAAAAGATCATACGTCATGACCAAGTGGGCTTTATCCCAGGGATGCAAGGATTCTTCAACATTTGCAAATCAATCAATGTGATACACCACATTAACAAATTGAAAGATAAACACCATGTGATCATCTCAATAAATGCAGAGAAAGCCTTTGACAAAATTCAACATCCATTTATGATTAAAAAACCCTCCAGAAAGCAGGCATAGAAGGAATATATCTCAACATAATAAAAGCCATATATGATAAACCCCCAGCAAACATTATCCTCAGTGGTGAAAAATTGAAAGCATTTCCCCTAAAGTCAGGAACAAGACAAGGGTGCCCACTCTCACCACTACTATTAAACATAGTTTTGGAAGTTTTAGCCACAGCAATCAGAGAACAAAAAGAAATAAAAGGAATTCAAATTGGAAAAGACGAAGTAAAACTCTCACTGTTTGCAGATGACATGATCCTCTACATAGAAAACACTAAAGACTCCACCAGAAAATTACTAGAGCTAACCAATGAATAAAGTAAAGCTGCAGGATATAAAATTAACACACAGAAGTCCCTTGCATTCCTATACACTAACAATGAGAGAACAGAAAGAGAAATTAAGAAAACAATTCCATTCACCATTGGAAAGAAAAGAATAAAATACTTAGGAATAAATCTTCCTAAAGAAACAGAAGACCTATATGTAGAAAACTATAAAACACTGGTGAAAGAAATCAAAGATGACACAAATAGATGGCAAAATATACCATGTTCATGGATCGGAAGAATCAATATAGTGAAAATGAGTATACTACTCAAAGCAATCTATAGATTCAATGCACTCCTTATCAAGCTACCAATGGTATTTTTCAGAGAACTAGAACAAATAATTTCACAATTTGTTTGGAAATACAAAAAACCTAGAATAGCCAAAGCAATCTTGAGAAAGAAGAATGGAACTGGAGGAATCAACCTGCCTGACTTCAGACTATACTACAAAGCTACAGTCATCAAGACAGTATGGTACTGGCACAAGACAGAAATATAGATCAATGGAACAAAATAGAAAGCCCAGAGATAAATACATGCACGTATGGACACCTTATCTTTGACAAAGGAGGCAAGAATATACAATGGAGAAAAGACAATCTATTTAACAAGTGGTGCTGGAAAAACTGGTCAACCACTTGTAAAAGAATGAAACTAGAACACTTTCTAATACCATACACAAAAATAAACTCATAATGGATTAAAGATCTAAATATAAGACCAGAAACTATAAAACCCCTAGAGGAAAACATAGGCAAAACACTCTCTGACATAAATCACAGCAGGATCCTCTATGACCCACCTCCCAGAGTAATGGAAATAAGAGCAAAAATAAACAAATGGGACCTAATTAAACTTAAAAGCTTTTGCACAATGAAGGAAACTATAAGCAAGGTGAAAAGACAGCCTTCAGAATGGGAGAAAATAATAGCAAACGAAGCAACTGACAAAGAATTAATCTCAAAAATATACAAGCAGCTCCTGCAGCTCAATTCCAGAAAAATAAATGACCCAATCAAAAAATGGGCCAAAGAACTAAACAGACATTTCTCCAAAGAAGACATACAGATGGCTAACAAACACATGAAAAGATGTTCAACATCACTTATTATCAGAGAAATGCAAATCAACACCACAATGAAGTACCATCTCATGCCAGTCAGAATGGCTGCTATCAAAAAGCCTACAAACAATAAATTCTAGAGAGGGTGTGGAGGAAAGGTAACCCTCTTACACTGTTGGTAGGAATGCAAACTAGTACAGCCACTATGGAGCACAGTGTGGAAAGTCCTGGAAATAGAACTGCTATACGACCCAGCAATCCCACCGCTGCACACTGAGGAAACCAGAATTAAAAGAGACACATGTACCCCAGTGTTCATCGCAGCACTTTTTACATAGCCAGGACATGGAAGCAACCTAGATGTCCATCAGCAGATGAATGGATAAGAAAGCTGTGGTACATATACACTGCTGCTGTTGCTAAGTCACTTCAGTCGTGTCCGACTCTGTGCGACCCCATAGATGGCAGCCCACCAGGCTCTGCCATCCCTAGGACTCTCCAGGCAAGAACACTGGAGTGGGTTGCCATTTCCTTCTCTAATGCACGAAAGTGAAAAGTAAAAGCGAAGTCGCTCAGTAGACTCTTCGTGACCCCATGGACTGCAGCCTACCAGGCTCCTCCGTCCATGGGATTTTCCAGGCAAGAGTACTGGAGTAGGTTGCCATTGACTTCTCCAATACATATACACAATGGAATATTACTCAGCCATTAAAAAGAATGCATTTGAATCAGTTCTAATGAGGTGGATGAAACTGGAGCCTATTATACAGAGTGAAGTAAGTCAGAAAGAAAAACACCAATACAGTATATTAACACATATATATGGAATCTATAAAGATGGTAACGATGACTCTATATGCGAGACAGCAAAAGAAACACAGATGTAAAAAACAGACTTTTGGATTCTGTGGGAGAAGGTGAGGGTGGGATGATTTGAGAAAATATCATTGAATTGTGTATATTATCATATGTGAAATAGCCACCAGTCCAGGTTTGATGCATGAGGCAGAGTTCTCAGGGCTGGTGCACTGGGATGACGCTGAGGGATGAGATAGGGATGGAGTTGGGAGGGGGGTTCATGATGGGGAACACATGTACACCCATGGCTGATTAATGTCAATGTATGGCAAAAACCACTATAATATTGTAAAGTAATTAGCCTCCAAGTAAAATAAATAAATAAAATGGATAACCAACAAGGACATACTGCATAGCACAGGGAACTCTGCTCAATGTTATGTGGCAGCTTGGATGGGAGGGGAGTTTGGGGGAATATGGAAATATGTGTATGTGTGGCTCAATCCCTTTACTGTTCACCTGAAACAATCACAATATTGTTAATTGACTATATTCCAATACAAAACAAAATGTTAAAAAAAAATAAAAATAAACAAGACCTAGAGTTTCATAATCCCCACTCCAGTACCCTTGCCTGGCAAACCCCATGGACAGAGGAGCCTGGTAGGCTGCAGTCCATGGGGTCGCGAAGAGTGGGACATGACTGAGCGACTTCCCTTTCACTTTTCACTTTCATGCATTGAAGAAGGAAATGGCAACCCACTCCAGTGTTCTTGCCTGGAGAATCCAAGGGACAGGGGAGCCTGGTGGGCTGCCATCTATGGGGTGGCACAGAGTCGGACACGACTGAAGTGACTTAGCAGCAACAACAGAGTTTCATAATAAAATAACCAAAGTGTCCAGAATATAATAATAAAAAAAACTTGGCATATGAATAAAAAAAAATCTCAACTTGCATCTAATGCTTATATGGCACAAATATTAGAATTATCTAACAAGAGCCTTAAAGTAGCTATTATAAAATCTTCCAATAACTAAGAACACTTTTGTAGAGAACTGAAAGACAGAAAGCCTTAGTAAAGAAACAAGATAAAAGAAAGAATCATATGGAAATTCTAGAATTGCAAAGTATAACAACTAGCACACTCACTGGATAAGCTCAATTGCAGAGGTGAAAAAGGAAAGAACCAATAAACTTATCATTGCTTTACTCACTAAGTCATGTCCAACTCTTTGTGACCCCATAAACTGTAGCCCACCAGGCTCCTCTGTCCATGAGATTTCCCAGGCAAGAATACTAGAGTGGGTTGCCATCTCCTTCTCCATGGGATATTCCTGACCCAGGGATCAAACCTGCATCTCCTGTATTGGCAGGCAGTTTCTTTACCACTGAGCCACCAGAGACAGGAAACGACTAAACGCTTAGGGCCCTATGGTATATTTAAAAGTCCAACATTTGCGTTATAGGAATTTCAGAAGGAGAGCAGGAAGAGTATGCTGCAGAAGATATATTTGAGGAAATAATGAATGAAAATGTCCCAAATTCTGCCAAAGATGAAGCTAGAAATTCAAGAATCTCAGTGAGTCCCAACAGAATCCAAAAAAATAATGCTTAAATCCAGTGTGATCAGATAAGAGACAACTAAATACAAAAAGAAAATCTTGACAGTAATTGGAGAAAAATGACTCATTACTTATAGGTTAATAATTCCAATGACTAAAGATTTCTTACTAGAAACAATGGAGGCAAGAAGGAAATGAAACAAAAATTTTAATTACTGAAAGAAAAGATTTCAGCTTGATTTCAGCTGGAATCAAGATTACCAGGAGAAATACCAATAACCTCAGATATGCAGATGACAACACCCTTATGGCAGAAAGTGAAGAGGAACTAAACAGCTTCTTGATGAAAGTGAAAGAGGAGAGTGAAAAAGTTGACTTAAAACTCGACATTCAGAAAACTAAGATCATGGCATCTGGTCCCATCACTTTATGGCAAATAAATGGAGAAATAATGGAAACAGTGACAGAGTTTATTTTTGGGGACTCCAAAATCACTGCAGATGGTGACTGCAGCCATGAGATTAAAAGACGCTTGCTCCTTGGAAGAAAAGCTATGATCAACCTATACAGCATACTGAAAAGCAGAGACATAACTTTCCCAACAAAGGTCTGTCTAGTCAAGGCTATGGTTTTTCCAGTAGCCATGTATGGATGTGAGAGCTAGACTATAAAGAAAGCTGAGCACTGAAGAATTGATGCTTTTGAACTGTGGTATTGGAGAAGACTCTTGAGAGTCTCTTGGACAGCAAGGAGATCAAACCAGTCCATGCTAAAGGAAATCAGTTCTGAATAGTCATTGGAAGGATTGATGCTGAAGCTGAAACTCCAATACTTTGGCCACCTGAAGCAAAGAACTGACTCATTGGAAAGACCCTGATGCTAGGAAAGATTGAAGGCATGGGGAGAAGGGGACGACAGAGGACGAGATGGTTGGATGGTATCACCGACTCAATGAACATGAGTTTGAGCAAGCTCCAGGAGTTGGTGATTGACAGGGAAGCCTGGCATGCTGCAGTCCATGGGTCACAAAGACTCAGACATGAAATGAGTGACTGAACTGAAAGAAAAGATTAATCAACCCAGAATTCTGTGTCCACCAAAAATGTCCTTCAGGAATGAAGATGAAATAAAGACATTCTCAGATGAAGAAAAATCATTTATAAGGAAGACAGAATGGAAATGATTCCAAGGGGGAAGATGGAACATCAGGAATGAAGATAGAACAACTGAAATGGAAAATATTATAGCACTGTCTAATGGAGTTTTCAACAATACAACTATAACAAAAATGGGGAGGGTAAGGAGATCCACAGGTTAGTAAGTTTTCCACATTACACTAGTATGCCACTGAATCTAAGTAGATTTGAAAAGTTAAGTATGCACATTATCCCAAGGGTAATCAGTTAAATACTATATAAAGTTATATAATAAAAAACACTACAAATAAAATGAAATCTAAACTGTTTGTAAGAAGAAAATTAGGAGGAAAGAGGAGAACTAAAACAGAGGAAATTCACAGAAAACAAATAACAGAATATTAGATATAATCCAAACATATCTATGTTACATATAAATGGTCTAGAGATTCACAGAGTAATTTTTTAAATGATCCAAATATAAGTTGGCTATAGGAAAATCACTTAGAATTTAAAGAGGTAGTTTGTTTCAAAAAAAATCATGAGAACCTATATATTTCTTCATTAAAACATTAATCAAAAACAAATCTTGGATGGGTCTATTAAATCAGATCTGAAATCTACTGGACTTTAGAACAAAGAAAATTGCCAAGGATATAGGGACAAAATATAATAACAAAAAGTTCAATTCATCAAGAAAATGCAACAATCCAAATATATATATATTTAGTAGAGTTTCAAAATTCCATTGTCCATTTAATGGCCCAAATGAACATTAATAGAACATTGTACCCAACAATAGCAGAATATTCATTCTTTTTAAGCTTGCATGGAACATTCACCAAGATAGATCATATAAAACACACTTTAACAAATTAAAAAGAATCAAAATCATACAAAGTAGGTTCCCTTACCATAATGGAATCAGACCATAAATAATAATAGAAATATAAGAGGAATAGCTCTAAATACTTGGTGATTAAGCAACAAACATTTAAATAACCCATGAGTCAAAGAAGAAGCCTCAAATGAAATTATAAAATATTTTAACTATATGCAAATACATCATTTCAAAAATTGTGGAATGTACCTAAAGCAGTTCTTAGACTGAAACAGATAGCCTTAAATGCTTACATTAAGAAAGAAAAGTCTCAAATCCATAACTACACTTCATCTTTAAAAGTTAGAAGAGTAAAATAAACCTAAAGCAAGCAGAAAGAAAACAGAAAATAAAGAAAATAATACAAGCAAAAACTTTGAAAAGATCAGCAAAATTTATGTGCCCCAAAAAAAGAAAGAAGGGAGGAATGAAGGAAGGAACAAGACAAATCTAAAAATCAAGAATGAGCAGAGGTCATTATTATAGACCTTATTATAATGTCCTGAAGACATTAGATGGACAACAGAAAACTACGAACTTATATACATAAATTGAACAACTCAGATATGTTCAACTAATTTCTAATTTTTTAGAAAGTTCAAACTGCAACAACTCACCCAAGATTAAATAAAATAATCTAAACATATTTCTAACTAATTACATTAGTCTTTAAATGGCAACCCACTCCAGTGTTCTTGCCTGGAGAATCCCAGGGACGGGGGAGCCTGCTGGGCTGCTGTCTCTGGGGTTGTACAGAGTCGGACACAACTGAAGCTACTTAAAAATTTTTGGTAAAATAAATCTAACGAATTCTACTAAACATTTAAGGGAAAGAAAAAAACCCACCATTTCTACATAATTGCTTCTAGAAAATAGAAGGGAAAGATTTCTCAACTTATTTTATGAAGTCAACTTTACCCTGATACTAAAGACAGACAAAGATAGTATAAAAAAATCTATAGAAAAATATTTACTCACCAACACAGACATAAAAAAATGCTTGCAAATATATTAGGAAATCAAATCTATATATCTACCTATAGATATATAGCTATAGAAATAGATAATAGACATAAATAAATCACACTGTGAGCAGTGGGGGTCTGTCTTGGAATGTACAGGGTCTGGTTCAAAATTCTCAAATCAGACAATGTAATCCACAATATTAAGAAGAAAAGAGACATGATTTATCAATTGATGCAGGAAAAGCCTTTGGCAACATTCAAAATCCATCCACACACACACACACACAAAAAAACTCTCATTATATTATCAATAGAAAAGAACTTCCTCAACCTTAGGAGAACATCTACAAAACACCTACAACTAATATTACACTTAATGGTAAAATAATGATTATTTTCCCCCTAAGAGTAGGAATAAAACAAAGATGTCCACTCTCACTCCACCTATTCAACATTCTGCAAGTACCAGCTGGTGCAATATAGTGAAGGAGTCAATGTCAACATAGAAAAATAACGTTTACTTCTACTTACCACCAATGAACAACTGGAACCTGAATTTTTTTAAAACGCCGCTTAAAATATCTCCCCCTAAATATAATATTTACATATAAACCTAACAAAAATATAGAGAATCTGTTTGCAGAAAACCACAAAACACCAATAAAAGAAGTTAAAGATTATCTAAGTAAACGGAAATAGCATGTTCAAGGACTGGAACAGAAGTTCATGAATGCTAATGCTCCCCCAAACTTTATCTATAGGATTAACACAATTCCAATCAAAATTAGTAGGTTTTTTTTTTTTTTTTTTTTGTAGATATAGAAAAGCTGATCCTAAAATATATATGAAAAGCCAAAAGCACTAGAATAACCAGGGCAATTTTGAAGAACACATTTGGAGAAATCACATTACCGATGGCAAATTTTAAGCCACAGAGGATTATTCCCAGATCTAAAAACCCAATGGAACTTGTTTGGTTGGATTTTGAAGGTACTTGGGGCTAGTAGCTCCTTTCTTCCTCCCATTTTTTTCCCTTTGGAATGGGAATGCCTTTAACTGTTATGGCTGTCCTGTTATTATATTTTGGAAGCAGAATACCTGTCTCCTAATTTTAAAGATCCACAGATGCCCTGAAAACACTTCGATTTTAGTCCAGAGAAACTGAATTCAGACTTCTGGCCTCCAGAAAAGGAATAGAAAAAAAAATCTGTTGTAAGTAACTACCTTCGTGGTAATTTATTATAGCAGCTAGAGGAAATTAATACATATGGTTTCATTTCTCTTGGGTAGATACTTAACAGTAGAACTGCTGGATCATATGGAAACTCTCTAACATTTTGAGAAAACCTCCGAACTTCCAAAATTAAAAACTTTACCTGGGAAAAACAGTGTAAGAAAATTTCCTTTCTTCTTCTCAGCACTGTTTAGCTCTTCTGGATCTCATGTCCTTTTATTGATATGATCCCCATGTTGGAAATCCAGCATCTTCTGACCCACTGATACCCTCCTTTAGAGGGCTGGGAGTATGGTTTTTAGCTTTTTTACATCCCGGCTCAGCAAATTGGTCATCATCTCCCTCCCTGGATCCAAAGCAGCACTTGACTTGAGCAACAAATTCTCCCAAATGACAAGGCATTATGGTCTTATCAGTCTTGCTTGGGACTTTTCCATATTAAGGTGCCATGGAGGGAATGAGGGCAGATACAAGAATTTCCCACCTTTGAAAAATATCTTATTTTTCATATCATGTATTTAGGCATACTTGGAGAAACCTAGGATACTACTTTTGCAAATACTGCGAAGTGATTTCTGTTCTTAGAAGCCATAAATTTGAATACAAAACCAAGTAGTGTTTACCTTTAAAGCAAAGTGTAATTGTCGGGAAAGTACTGAGTGAAGAACATAAAGATCCAGCAGCGATCTGGTCTTTGTACTATCATTCCCATCGACCATCTTCTATTTTCCCTTCTCCTATTTCTTCCTACCCTACAGATTAAATGACAGTATTTTAACTGAAATGCATTATCTTCTAAATTCTAAAGTGCTATGCACATTTAGGATGCTATGGTAACTAGAGATCTTGACAAAACAGCTCCCTTATCAAATCAGTGGTGGTTTCTTGCTTCACACCCCTGAGATATGTAAAATGGTCATCTCAGAGGTCCAGGTCCCTCATCATTATTCTGGGCATAGATTTATATTTGATATCACTTTACGGCAGGGATAACCAAAAGCTTTAGTAAGGGAATCTGAGATTTTATTCCTAATAGTTTAACAGCATTTTGAGATTTTTGCTTGAAAAGTCAGTGATGGTGGTTAGCACCTAAAAGTTAGAAATTGTAGTGGGTGGGGGGAAGGTGAGGAAGATGCCCAAGTGTACTCAGAAATGCACTCAATTAATTAAAGGCCAATAATCTCTGAAAGAGCTTGTTTTGATGTTGTACCAGAGGCTTGGTCCAGAGGGCCTTCCTTCATGTTAGTAACAATAGCCTACCAGCTGATAAGGGCCAGGGGGAATGGCAGCTTCTCCTGGGTTTCACTGAGTCCTGGCCACTGCAGTTTCTGGGGCTCCATCCTCAACAGGCACAGGGCTTTGCATATTATGTAATCTGTGTTACTTCCCCTTTGCTCAGTCCTTGCCAAGAGCCAAATAAAAGAATCCATATGTGATTACAGCTATAAAACCAAAAGGAAAATATTAGACAAAAATATAACATTTTGGGGTTTCTAAGTTTGTTTTACCTTTAATGCTAGGCAGACAGTTTACACAAATCATTTTGCTGCAAAGTAAAGAATAATGAATTAAATGTGTTCCCTGTCACCATCAATCATGTACGTTTGCCTTGGATTGACCAAACATATAAGACACATGAAATGACTTTCTAATCATGTTAGGGGGAAGAAAAGAGGGAGAAGGGGAGAAGATGGGGAAAGAGAGTTTCAACCATTTTTATTTTATTCAGAAATTCCATTGACATTTTCTGGCAATCTTCTAACATGCTGTATGGGCTTCTCTTTGCTAATAATGTTTGCCTTGAGAATTTGTAAAGGTCTGAGAACTCTTTAATTCAATGTTCTAGAAATTACCAGGGCCAGAGGGGAACAGAATCCTTGTTAATAGTTCATGGATTAATTCTCTCTTCATTTGAAATCGTTTCCAGGGAAGTTGTTTTGCATTCAGGTGGGTGTTAGTCATCTTGGGCAGAGTCAATAGCAGTGGGGGAGGCAGGTAGAGCCCCTCATCTAATGAGATTAAAGTAGGATGGAAAGAGGGTACACAATGATGTTGCCCCAAATGGGATACTGAAGTTCAGCAAATTCATTTCAATTCATGGGCATTTATTTTGATTTGTGAATTTAAACAACACACTGACTGGATTTTCTGGCAGTCAAAATGGTTTAATAACCAAATCTAACCAGACTCCATGCATCCTCACCAAGCATTATAAAGCTTTGAATTTCTAGTTTATATATGGAGTCAAAGCTCTTTAATTTGGCAAAGGAACCACATATAGTAGCAGAGGAAAAAGTTTTCAGCACCATAATCACCTCAAATTTTAAGTCTCTGCTGGTCCTGCCCCCACCCAGATATCTGTAATAAAGGCTGGTAAGACCATTCATTCATTCAAAATGCATATATTGAGAACCTACTGTGAATCAGATGCTGTTCTAGGCACTGGGGAGAAGCAAGTAGCTCTAGGCTTCAGGATGCTTACACTGTTTCTGAGAAAAGAGGCAATACACAATAAATACCATGGAGAAAAACAAAGCCAAGAGAGCCAACAAGGATGTGGACATACGGGGTGTGGAGGCAAGGGGGATGCAGATTTTAAAAATGCAATTCTGATGTTTTTCTCACATGGAAACTTTATTCTCCCCATGAAGTCTAAGAGAGCATACAGATCCTTCCTAGAGAATATGTAAAGTAGGCCATCTACTCCTGGTAGGGACCCTCAGAAGCCCCATCAAAATTTGTGAAACTTGGTCACTTTCTTCCTGTTTTTCCTACATTTGCCAGGGAAACTGCTGATTTATAAAGCATCCCTTTATTATGTAAAGCATCCCTTTATGTGTATATATATATATATATATATATATATATATATATCCCTTTGTATACCATCTTCATAGATAGGAGAGCTCAACATTGCAGAGACGTCAATGCTCCCCCAAGAAATCCCCAAAACAGACCCACACATACACTGTCATCTGGCTTAAAAACAGTGGTTCCTAGGGGTACTAATTATGTAGTGTTTCTTAATCTAGGCCCTGGTTACACAGGAGTGTAATTTTGTGACTATTTAACAAGCTGTCCATTTATCAGATGCACACTCCGGTTTGTATATTATA
This sequence comes from Bos taurus, assembly GCF_002263795.3. NCBI lineage: Eukaryota > Metazoa > Chordata > Mammalia > Artiodactyla > Bovidae > Bos > Bos taurus. The sequence goes on from NC_037355.1 coordinate 32,826,707, forward strand.
CTTCAACAAAAAGTTTGTTTTTAATCCCTTTTTAAATATGTGATTTTAATGTTTTAGAAAAAGGTCTCCCCGAGAAATTAACACTAAACAAGGACATGAAGGATGTGATAGAGGGAAATCAGAAGCTATCTAGGGGAAGAACATTCCCATCAGAGGAAGCAGCCAGTGCAAAATTCCTAGATTAGGTAAACGGAGTGTGGATGATGTTAAGGAGCAGGAGATTTAGGAGACAAGGTCTGTGAGGCCACAGGAACCTGACTTCATGGGACCTATAGACATTTGTAATAACTTTATTCTGATGAGATGGGACACCATGGAGAGATTTATGCAGAGGGGTGATGGGATCTGACTCATGCTTAATAGGAGAGGGATAAGGCAAGGCAGGGAGGTCAGTTAGGATGCTGATCTCTACTTTAGGAGATAGATGATGGTGGTTTGGATCTGATAATAAAGTGGAGGTAATGAGAAGTGCACAGATTCTGGGCTTATTTTGAAAGTTGAACCAAGTGGATTCTTTGCTGAATTGAATATGGTGCATGAGAGGAAGAAAGGAGCTAAGGGGGAATCCCAGAACTATAGCATGAGCAATGGGAAGGATAATCTTGCCAATAGTGCAATGGGAGAAGATCAGGTTTACAGAAAAAGAATAGGAATTCAGCTCTGGATAGGTTAGGTCTCAGAGGAGATGAAACATTCAAATAAAGATGTTAAGCAGCAATTAAATAAACAACACTGGGGTCGGGTTCTGGATGGAGATATAAATCTGGGAGTCATCCATAGGATTTATGAGAATAAATGAGATGACCGAGGAAATGAATATACGTGTATCAGGAGCAGCTCTCCACTGGTGACAGATGTCTGTAGAAGTCCACTGTTATACCATTTGTGATCAGGGTGACATCATTCTTGGGTATGGAATAAGCAACAGTTTGCATCTCACTATCTAACACCCCAAGTAGGTTTACTTTGCCAAGTGAACCCTCTTCTCTGGCACCATTAGGATTTCCTCCTGGAGCAGAAAGCCGCTTGGATCCCAGCCTTATCAGTTGGAGTCTTGGCCCCTTTTCAGAAACCCTGTCACCCACCTCTCTCCCAATCCACACAGGGTTGAGCTCTGCTTCTCACATGCCTCCCTCACCTAGATGAATACTTCCGGTTTCCAGAGCTTACACACCCATCAGCCAATAAGAATTTCTTGCTATCTCCCAGAAGCACCTACTTAAGTCAATCAGCTTCACCTCCTGAATAGGCCATGTGTAATGTCATTTCCTTCTTGAGAGCCTGTTCATTTTCCCACCTTGACTCATCCAAGCCTAAGTTAACCCCTCACCTCTCTAATGCCATGACTTCTGCCCCTATAGAGCTGACCAGAGAGAAAGGCCAACAAAAGCCACAGGATAGGGCTGTGCGAACATGTGCCCAGACATCCCAGTCAGAACAGAAGCTTCTTGAAGCTTATGAGTACCTCTTAGCCATAAGGATAATAGGGTTATTAGCACACTGCTTGGAATATGGTAGGTGCCTGGAGAATCTCTATTGAATCAAGAGTTCCCATAACATAAACAACAGAAAGCTAAGGTTCCCTCTTATCATTTATCTTATTTCCTATAGAAATACTCAAGGATGGACTTGGAACCAGCATTCCTGGTTTGACATGCGAGTTTGCCAATTCTGAGCTTTACATTCTCACACAAGATGCTAAACTTTCCTTAACCCACAGAACCTGTCCCTGTACAGAGGTAATGATAACACTGCCAAGTTTGGGTGGTTTGTGAAAATTAAATGAGACAAAGCCCATACTGCATTTAGCACAGGGCTTGGTACATAGTTGGAACCCAATATAGTCTAGCTATTACTAAAGATTCTTGATTTCTATTTCCATAATGTTTTTATACATGCATACATACAAACACACATATATACATAAATATAACCCAAAATAAAGGTACTAAAAACAATTCCCTTGGCTACAATTAGTACTTGGACTCTGCACTGCTGACAGTGTATCTCAATGTGACAGTGGCAATACTGACAAATGGTTTCTACATACAGCAAAGTCCACCTCGGCCAAGATACAGTCTGAGGGACTTCCCTGGCAGTCCAGCAGCTAAAAGACTCCACACCCTCAAAGCAGGGAACTAGATCCCACATGCCACAACTAAAGATCCCACATGCTACAACTAAGACCTGGCGAAGTCAAATTAATAAATGTATTTTTTTAAAAAGATACAACTTGAATAACATGGGCCTGATTTCCCTAGTGCTTCCATATTCAGAAATAGACGATGTGATAGAAGAGACTGTGCTGTAATCAATCTTCAGTAAATTTCACCCATAAATTCCAAATCTTGTCAAGCAGGGAAAACAAAAGAAGTGCATCATGTATTCCTCCAATTTCATAATCGATTTATTCAAATAATATAAACTTATGGAATACATACCATGTTTTAGGCTCTGTGTGTGTGTGTGTGTGTAAAATCATCGGTGATCCTGAGAACAATTTAAATGTGCTAAATTCGAAGGCAGCACGGATTGAAAAGAAATATCAAGAGTTAATCACTCTCTAAAATACAACACCCACACACATAATTCTGCATGTCCAAGGACAGCTAATCCTAGTAAAAATAATAGCACAATTCACAAAGACAGCAGGTCAAGCCCCAGCTTGAAACCAGATATTTTGAAGACAAAGTTTAATATTACATGGCAAATCTCTAAAAAAAATTTTTTTTTTCTAAATCAATGGATCTTAATTATATCCAAGTGAGGATGCCAAGAAGAGGATACACGTGGCCACTTATTCATGGATGAGGCAACAGCAGATAAGCTAAGTAGTTCATTTGTCTTGGTCGGTCCAGAAGATGTTAGGAAGATACTCATTTGAACCTGACAGGCAGGTGGTAGGAGATCAGATAGCAGTCAATGAACAGGATGTTCTGAGCCCGATTGATTACGTAGATATTGACAAGTCACAGGAATCAGGGTACTTGCCTGCACCCCTTCAAGGCATTCAAGGGTGAGAACTGGGTCCTGGTGGACAAAATGCTCCTTCACCTGCATCATAAGCAACAAGCTGCTGAGCCACAAGACCCCTGAGTGACCAGTCTGAGCTGCTTTCATTAAAGGTACTGACTTATAAAGTTAGGGTGGATTTGTTCAACAAATCCCAGCACATGAGAAACTACACAGGCCATGTCTTGAAGGTTAAGTGGAGCAAATTAAGGACAAATAGTCAGAAATAAGTCTTTAACAGCAGTTAGGAATTCTTAAGGAAACTTAAGGGCTTCCCCAGTGGCTCAGAGGTAAAGAATCTGTCTGCAATGCAAGAGTCACAGGCTTGATCCCTGGGTCAGAAAGATCCTCTGGAGGAGGGCATGGAAACCCACTCCAGTATTCTTGCCTAGAGAATCCCATGGACAGAGGAGCCTGGTGGGCTACAGTCCGTAGGTGTCAAAGAGTCAGACACAACTGAAGCAATTTAGCATGCACACATGCACACAAGGAAACTTAAGGAATTCATTAACCCCAAAGATATAAGCTAAAAATATAAACAGATTCCCCAAAAGTTTAGATCAATTCAGAGGAAGGCTTTCAGAGGCAATGACATGGCACCCTAGGGCAAAATGTCTTTGAAAGTGCCCTTGCTGAAGGGATAAAGAGGTGCTCCCCTGTATTTTCTGGTACCCCAGGGGTGGGTCTCTTTGGTATCTTCCATTTATCAGCAGTCCCTCTTTCTTTCATGGAACTTTATCACCCTCACTGTCAGGCTTGGCTTTTTGGCCTCATGCATTCCGAAAGCCTGGTGGACAGTCACTGTGATACGTCATTCCTGTTTCAGTCTTGTCCTGTCTTCTTTCAGCAGGGTCAGGTTACAATGGATTCCACAGGAGGAAGGAACAGACGTCATATCTGCCCAGGGCCAGGAAGAGGGTGAGCTCACACTCCACCTTCGGCTTCCAGAAATGCTAAGCTTTCTCAGGGGATCAGGTCCTGCTGAAGCCTCATGCCACATCCCTCCATCCCTACAGGCCTGCCTCTCCCCATGGAAGATAAACTCTCTACCACAGGACCCAGGGGACACTGCAGAAGGAAGCCATTTCTGCAAACAGTAATCCAGGTATAGATTCTCTTTTCCATCCAACACCCCAAATAAGGCTTTGTGACCCCTGGAATGTGAGACAATATGTAAAATATGCCAAAGAGAGCATCATTATGGTGTTATTATGACCTAAAAGAAACAAGGATCTGGAATGTGGAGGATAAGAGCATGAAGACAACCCTGCAGAATTGGGAATGTGTGCTTCAGATTGTCCTTATTTCAAAAGAAAAGAAAAAAAAAAGCATATCACTTGTTATATACAGGTCATGTGCCTTAAAAAATTCCATCAGAAAGATCATCTGAATGTCAGAAGGTGAAGGCCATATTCAAAGATCTACCTCCAAACATGGAGGGGTTGGCCCTGGACACAAATCACATGATAACATGACCCTGGGAGGGAAATGTGTTCTGAGTTATACCAGGGCCCGACGAAGCCTCTCCCGCAGGCTCTTCCTAAATAGGAACTGGCCAGTGGGATTAGCGAGGGCTGGAGGGGACATCTTTGGCTACAGAGGTGTGGCCCTTTAGGGTCTTGAGGAAATTTGGACAGAAGTTCTTTCTCCCTGCTGGTAATAACACTGAAGGATCAGCGTCACATCTATTTTATTAATTGTCTTGACAGGCGGATCTAGTTTCCACGCAGGCACCACAAAATCAAAACATACGCATGTCAAGTGCCCCGTGTGGGGTGGGGCCCTGCCAAGGCCGTGTTCTATCAACACCAGGAAGCAGAGCCAAAGTCCCCAGATCATGTGTGCTGGTCCTATGGGTAATTCCCTGCTGGAAGAAACCACCAGAGCTCGCTTGGTGACAGTCCTTTATCCTGGTCTGGGCTCCTTGTGTTGAATGTAAGAGCCCTGGGAGACACTAGGCTACACATGGCTTTGAGGCTCGTCTCTGGGTCCAGCCACAAAGACCTCCCTGCTGCCTCTATTTGCCTGCCTTCAGTTGTATCCAGGCAGGGACTGGCAGCCTGGATTAAAGGAGCCATTTAAAGAAAAGCAATGTCCTTATTTGTGAGCTGGGTCTGAGCCAGGATTCTGCAGAGTTGAGGTCTCTGGGCACATAGTAAAGTGAAGGATATTTTCATCAAGGCATCCGTCACTAAAGTGATTGAAAGGACTCCAGGATGATTTGTTCTTTTCTGTAACGTTAACTATAAATTGGCTAAATGATGTAAATGAGTTGGGCAGAGAGGGTGAGTTCTGAGATGAAAATCCTATTCTAAGTCACACAACTTACGGACGCCAAGGGTGAGCCCTGACAGGGAGTTAGCTCATCACCTGCATTCCCATCCTCCCTACCCACCCCTGTCTCTGCATCCAGGGTCACTCCCGACTGCTGGTGGTGGAGGCAGCAACAACAGCAGCAAAAGGCTGGAGAGTTCACACCTTCCATTTCAGAGTTTCTGGCCCCTTTGCAGGATCTCTTAGTGACTGACTCACTTCCTACCTCAACCATTAACAATTCAGGAAGCGGAATGTAAATAAACAAATAACAGGGAGAGGAATATAAGGCTAGATCTTGAGCTAATGGCCACCAATACCAAATCAAGGAGGCCCAGTCTAGACAGGATTTACTGCGCTGGTTTGCTACCTTGTCTGTCTAGGCTAAGCAGTCCAAGGATAAGGATCACCAAGAGCTCTCAAAGCCCACTTAGCAGAGTCCTGGGTCCTCAACCTGATGTCCTAGAAACACTCCTGGCCTGGCGTGTGAGGACAGAGTTGGGTCTTCCTGTGTCTGAGTTAGTCCAGTGGTCAGGGGCCACTTTGGGGACTTTGGAGAGGCTGCCCAGTCACCCTAGGGGGTGAACTGCTGACCGCCCGATGAGTATATCCAGACCGCCCATCTCACGGTGTAAAGGGCCCTGTGGCCCGGGACTCAGTTCCTCCCTTGACTCTTCATGCAAACAACCATGGCATGTCGGCCCTGCTGGCCTCCTTGATTGTGCAGAAATAAATAAATGAATTATGTTGTTGGGGTTTGGGCTTCAGCACAAACACATGGTCTGCATTTATCCGCACAGTGAGAGGTCCAGCAGCCACTTGATGTAAAAGAGCAAAATGATAATTCTTTTCTTTAGGCGCTCTGGTGCCATATGGAATGTATATAAATCATATTTTTGTTTTAACAGCGGAGGCTTTGTTGATAGATAAACATGTGGTTTATCTAAAAAAAGAGAGAGGATCGTGCTTTGAACAATCATTTAATGGCCATGGATGTGCCAAATAAAAATAAAAACATAATTTTGAAAGAAGCTGGCCTTGTGCCCAAATCTGTAACAAGGAATTTCTCCTTAACCAGAGTGGTTAAAGCCCGTCGATCTGTTTTGAGTTTAAGTTGTGCTCTCTACTCAACCCCACGACAAATTGAATCCGGGGCTAATGCGCTCTAATCGGACGAGACGTTACCTTTATGAATGACCTCATGGAGAAGAGGTTGGCGAGCATGGTGGAGAGCCCTTGAGCCAGGCAGCTCTGGGCGATGAACCCCAGCTTCAGTTCTGCGAGGCAGATTGCATCATCCCCCTCTTTCCAATTCCAGCTCGGGATGTTTAGCAGATGGGCCTGCGGAAACAAAAACAGGTATGAGACCTTACTTTGTTAAATGTTCAATTGTTTAAAGTCTCCTCTGGGAAATGCAGTATTTCCCAACTGCTCAGGGTCATCCAGACTCCGCCTTCCTCTCCCTTGCCTGGGTCTGGCGTTTCCTGCTTTATTCAACTCTTCTGTGCATTAGATCTCAGTCTCCCTGCAACTCTGCTTCTGCACCTACCAGGTCCAAGTCTTCCCCTTGGGTTTGTCACTGAGCCAAACAGAGTCCAGAGAGAATTTCCTCTTGTGACAGACACGTCAACTTGTGCTACTAGAATGTCTGGCTAGGTTGTTCTAAACTGGCTCTCCAAAGAACCTTAAGACTGTCAGATGCCTGTATATTTTAGATATCTTTTTTTATCTGCCTTCCCAGATCTCTCGCTCTATGACTCCTGAGCTTGAGTGGGCATCCAGATCAACTGAAGGATTTACAAACTGCCACCCTCTCCCCCCACAGGTTCTGACTCTTTGCGGGTGGGGTAAGGTTGGAGAATTTTCATTGCTCACAGGTTCGAGGTAATGCTGAGCTAGGAACCATTTTTTGAGAAGCACTGCCCTAAATTATCAGGCATGTCACAGTGGAGACATGTTACAATCTCTTGCAGATGGACTGATCCTATTCACCAGCGAGGTCAGACCCTGAAACGAGGACCCAGCGGCATAATCATCCAATTATTTTTAAGTGGCATGAAGCAGAGAGTCAGAGATAATACACTAGATGAAAGAATTAAGGCTCAAAAGTTCTCCAGAGTTGGAAAATGGGCCAAAGAAACAACCAGAAAAGATTCAAAAGGCCTTAATGTCAAGTACAGCACTTAGGTTTAAAAAAATCAATTATATAAATCCAAAATGAGAAGCCCTTATTTGGCAACAGATATGAGGGGACAGAAAAAAAAAAAAAGTGTTTGGGTAAACTAAAAATCTCCAAAAGAGGCCAATCTGTGACAGATTACAGAAAAATCCAACGGTAGTTCGTCAGAAACTGTCTCCAGATCACAGGACATACAAATATTCTCTTCTGCTGTGAACTGGTCAGGCTACTTCCCCAGCATTTGATCCAGTTGTCAGATTAAAACAGTCAGATTTAAAGAGAAGTTGACAACTGAATAACTCCCAGAGATAAATGACAGGCTTTAAGACGAGACATGGTTTCTAAACAAACATCTTTTGAAGAACAGTTAAGGAGCCAGCAGCATTCAGCCTGAAGAAGCGCCACACCTCCAGGAAGGCAGTATGGTTACCTGGACATAACTCAGGTGCTGCTGTGACCAGGAGAGACCAGGCCTGTCTTGCTTTGGTCCAAGGGCCAGAATTAGGAATGACTGACTGGTGTCTATTATAACAAAGAAGCTTTGGGCTTGTTTTATAAAGGAAGTTTTTAAGGATGTAATTTGCCTAATAACTGGAGAAAGTTACCTCCAAAATTGCAAGGTCTTTGTCCCTAAAACTCAGTACGCATTTCTCCAAGACTCAGTAGATAGACTTATGCTTTGCACAGGAGACTGAGTCAGACCTTTCTAGGCTTCTACTAATGCCAAGACTCTATGGCCCTGAAATGACTATTTCTCTCCAGGTATCAGCAAACACAAGGAGCACAAAGGAGGAGTCCCTTCACTTTCAGGGCAATATACGATCGGTGTGCTACTAGAAAGAGAAGACTCCATTGTGGAGCCACGACCAAGTCCAGTGGCTCCAAGCTTGGCTTTCAGAAATACCACTCTTGTGAAATTCCCTCTTACAAAATCCTGTTCTGTAACAATCTTGTGAATCCTAATCCAGCAGTGTTTACTCCTGGGAAAGCTGACTGTATCCTCCCCAATGAAAGCAGTTAAAATAGTCCCATGTGTGGGCTATAGCAGATGGGAATTTCTGTCAAGCTAAGTATCAGAGACCTTCCCACATCATAATTCATCACATCCCAATTCCATTAATTACCCTGCCCTCTATCCCATTTCTCTCCCTATCCTTCACTGGCTTAAGAAGCCCATTTTTCCCCTTTATATCCCTGGCATCATAGAAAATATATCAGGCTAAGTGGAAAAACACTCATCTGCATGAGCATCATCTGAGAAGAATGAGGATAAATTACATCTAAGTCATGAACAAATAAATCATCACGTGTGAAAGGAGATGTGGGTGGTCCAAGCCCCAGACAGACAACATGTAACCTTCATGGCACCTTCAAACAAATAAAAAAATCTTTTTAAGATGATCTTTCACATTCCCGTGTGCCAATTGTAGGATTTTAGGTCTTGGGTCCCTCATGTACCCATCTGGTATTGAGTTCCTTAGACATGCTGTTACACAGAAATGTCATCTGTTTCACTCGTCAGCCTTGTTTGGCTATCATATCTTCTCCAGTTGTGGAGCAGGGAGTCACCAGGCACCTGCCAAAGGTTGGAAGGACTGTGTTCACCTCCCCCCCCCCCCCCCCCCCCCGCCAAAAAAAAAAGAGAGGAGACTGACCCAGGATTTCAACTCGTTTGCTTCTGGTGACTCTGTATTTTTTCACTTTAGGGAAATGTGGGTCCAGTGGGAGATGCCAGCATATTACTATGTAGGAGTCTAGAGGCAAATCCTCTCTCATCTGGAGAACCAGCCCTGCTAAGGCAGGATCAGAGCTTTCCTCTGTTTGAGATGAAAGCAACGTGAAAATAGGCTGTTCTGGAAACCAGAACAAACAGATTCCAGCCACAGTGCCATCTCTCACTACACATGCAACTTTGGGGAAGCCATCATGATGAAGAAAGAAGGTCATCTCAGAGCAAACACCTTAACATTTCTGCTCAAGGATAAGAATTTACAGTGAGAAAGCTCAGAGAACTTCTATCTCCATTGGCCCACTGGGACTTGGCTTCAGGTCATAGACAAAGATCTCTTTTTCTAGAGTCTGCTGGGAACATTTTAAAAATCCATTGATAGTGAAAGCATCAGGAGTGACATTTTTCCAAGATGTCATAAACCATCCTTTCCTTCAAGAGTTTTAAGCCATTTGCACTCAAATAAGAAAAAAACCCTGTGCCGCCTCCTTTCCATGTTGAGAGATGGTGAGGTTGAGTGTTTCTCTCCTTGAATTCTACTGGGGGAAACAGGTGGACTTTCGAGACCCTCAGTCCTTCTGTAAGTCCTACCCAGAGGAACCGCAATTTGGTTCAAAAGCCTGTGGCTCGACTGAATGAGAGGGTGGCAGTTGGCAGTTCTGTCTTAGTTCACTGTCTGCCAAGTGACCATGAGTTATACCCCTCAGAGATGCTCTGAGACAGAACTTAGACCCACGGTCTGCAGTGACACTGAGATACTGAAATGCACAGACGGTTAACTGAGGGTTCAACGAGACAATGGATGTCTAAGCTCTTTTAAAACTGTAAAATATGACACGAATGTCTGAGATTATGATGATGACAAACTCAGAACCAGTTTTATATGGAAAGAAGACTGCTTCCCTACATCCCTAGATCCTAGAAGACCACCATCAACAGATCATGGGATATTGAAGTTCTTCCTATTTTAAGGTTGGTATTCAATTATGGAATTAACTATCCTCTGGAATATGCTGACAGTCATGTAAGTGTACATGCACGCAACAGGTTCTTTCCCGAAAGCAAGTTTGTTTTGTTTTGTTTTTTTGAAAGCAAGTTTTAATGGATGGAGATCTATTGGCATCTAGTTGTGGGTAAAGAGAAAGTGCTAAGAAATGAAGAAAAGTAATATTATAAAGGCAGCTAGGAGGATCTTAGAAAACCAGCAAAATTGTAAAGCAAGGTGAAGAACGCCTATTTGCAATTCTACAAGGAATGAGATGACAAATAATGACCAGTGGACTTCCTGTTCTTTCTCTACAAAAGGAAAAGGAAATGAAAAGAGCCCTGTGACAAAGTCACTATGCCCCATTCACTCTCACACAGACTACAAGAACAAAGTCTTATAAGTGACTTTTCCTAACTCTGAAACCCAAATAGATTGGGGTGGTTCTAAACAAAATGTGTTTTAAGCAATTAATCATGGGTCGATTGATGTGTTCGTCACTGTTTCTGAATAATGACAAGGCAGAGGCTGTAAAAGACGTTCAGCTTACCCTGATCATGTGAATACTGACCAGTGGCATCTGGACTCTAGGTCCACAGAACTACTTCTGAGTTTGACAAGAATCACAGAGCTGAAATTCTCCTTAATTCCTTGAAGATGCTGTATCAGCACTCATTGGAAGGAGAAGAAAAGGAACTGACATCCCTTTCTAAACATGCAACATTCATTTTCCTATTCAATCTAAATTCAGCCTCAAATCTAAACAATGGCTTAAGGCACTCCCACACTAACTGAAATTTCAAATCACAGAGGAAGGAGGGAGAGTTCACAGCCTCAAGAGCTTTCACCAGCCACAGCCTTGTTCATAAACTTCACGTCCGCTACAGGGGCTGCTGTCAAGACTTCTCCAGATTGGTGCCGGTGGATTACCAACATCCTCACTTTCTCTTTAGTGTCCTGGGTTTTCCAGAGACAAAGAAGACACTGTGACCCTGGGTGCCCACCACCCAACCCACTGGCTGGAGCCCAGTACAGTCTGCAGGGGAACCACCCGGGAGCGCTGGGAGGCAGTGGGCCGTGGGCAGCCTCCCAGTCATTGCCAGCAGGCTCCGGTCCACAGTACCTCCAACGGGCTTCCACACAGCAAGAGGGGACAGTGCTTGCCAGCAATTAAGAAATAATGGCAGGGCACTGGCACATTTGGCAGAATGGAGTCCTCTCTGGGTCACCTGACTGCCTATTTCGTAGGGAATATGGCCCATAAGATGGGACAAACGCTTGCTCACAACCCAGCAGGGAGTCATTCTGTCCAGACAGGACACCTGGAGGCAGGTACTGAGCAGCCTCCAGTTTCTCATAAGTGGTTCCACATCAAACACAGAGAGACGCCACCTTCCCTCCCCCAAAGCTGTTTTCCTTGGAGTCTCCTGGCAGCCAAGCAAAGGAGTACTGCCCCTGAATGAGAGACAGGATTGTGGTTTATAGAGAAGGAATCATAAGGAAAACAGCATAGACTCCAACACTGGTTTTCTTTCTGATTCCCCCTAAACTGTAACACTAGGAAAATCCCTCTATGTTTAATCTCTGGAGAGCCAGCTGTTTTCCTCAATTCAACTGTGCACATGCTCACCTTGAGTTTGAGAACTCCGTGTTCCACATTCTCCACCCATGCACGGTCCACCCACCCCAAGTTCACCTGGTCTCAGGGAGAAAAGTGCCCTCACTCACCTGGGACACTCTTCACCTTGACTGCAAAATCCCTGAGCACATACCATTTCCATGGGGGCTTGGAGGAGTCAGGCCAAGTGCTCACCAAGTAGTAGGCATTCATTAAATACCGATGGAAGAAATGAGAGCAGCACACAGAAATGGAGGTTGCTGGAGTGGAGTCTAAGGGCATATTGATATTTCTGAACCCAGGAGACCAACAAATGCTTCCTGAATAAACGAGTCACTACGTGAAGCAGTTTCGCTCCAGGGACCACCTGCAAACAAGGTGTGTGGACTGAAGAAGTGTCCTGGGAGGTTTTCACCATCACTCCTCCTTCTCCAGGTCTCTGGATGGCACTGGGGTGTGTGTACATGCACGCACACACGTGAGTGTGCAGCTGGACCTCATACTCATGAGAGCTTGGACCCCGCCCGTACCTCTGAGCCTGGGACAGGCTTGCTACTCTACCTTATTGTGATACTGCAGCATCTGAGTGATGATTCTTATCTTCGGGTGGTAGTTCTTTATGGAGATGACTCTGAAAGAGAAGAGAACAAAAGCTGAGCCAGGGTCTGCCTCACCCTTGGAGTCCAATGGGGAGATTCATTTGATTACATCCAAATGCAGTGCCTATGGGGCCAGCAGCCAGGGCCTTCAGAGGGGCTGCGGGCACTGGGCCAAGTCAAGCTGCGTTTCCACCACCATATCCGATGGTCGTGTGAAAAGGAAATCACAGAGCGGCCATAGACCATGTCTTAGACATGAAAGAAGAAAGAGATCCTGTGATGCCATGATGACAACGTGTGTTTACTGGGCATGGGGGGTCTGGAGCGGCGTGTCACGGGCTTACTGCCTACCTAGGCATCTAAATAAAGCAAGTTCTACTCATGGGGCCAACAGAGGTTTGCCATCTCACATACCCTAGGGAGGAGCCCAGAAACAATTTGCTCTGAGTTCAATATTCCAACAACATGAGACAACGTGACAAATCAGACAAGCAGCCTGACAAATGATTCTAATTGTCACGCACACATGGCTACTCTCACAGAAATGATTTCTGAGCAGGACTCTTAGGAGGGGATCCATGACTCAGCCTTTGAAAGTTAATAGCATCTAGATGACGACTTTGATGCCGGTTAGATAAGTGCCAAGGCCTTGCGGAGGTCGTGGTCTGCTGGAAAATTCCCCCGAACTGCTCTCAGTCCATATTTAGTATTAACCACTGCCTGCCCCCATCTCAACCCTCCCTTCTGTTCCCTATAACAATCACAATGCTGAAAGGGGAGGGGCTGGGGACAGAGGACTAGAAACACCTGCATACTAGTCCCAGCTGCTACACTAACAAAGAGGGTGACCTTCAGGAAATCCCTGGGCACTCTGTGACTGTTTCCTCATCTGGACAGTGGGGGCAAGGGTACCTGCTTTATGTATTTCACAGGCTTTGGTATGAGCAGCACATGAAAAACCAGATGTGAAAATGCTTTGAAATCATTAAAAGCTCTCTCCATGTGTAAGTTATGGTTTTTGTCATTACCGACTCTGTCAGAGGTGACATTGTACATTTCCTTTTGTGACAAGGAAGGCTAAAGAATAGAATTCCACAAAAGGCCCACCTCCTAAGCCTAATCAGAAATGCAAGTGCGTTTATCATGACCACCCCCACAAACTTCCCACCAGGAAGTGCTCTACGCTTCATCCCTTTTTGTGCAAAGATGGAGAGAAAGCAGCCAGGAAGCAGCTTTGTCTGAAAAGCGACCACTTGTGAATTTAGGAAATGGATCATGCAGAAACCTCTCCCGGCACAAATTCACCCTGGGCTTTTACACTTGAAGGATTTCATTTTATTTTTGAAAAAGTGTTGTGTTGGCCCATGCTTATAACTCAAGGACTTTGAGCCTCTGTCAGCTCTCGGAATTCAGTTCACAGCATCAGCCAGTTTTCTGCATTAGCTCATTTCAAACGGATCTTTGACATTTTAATTTCAGAAGGGGCAGATTGGTCTCATTAAACTAAGGAGAAAGGAGGATTATACAAATAAGGGAAAAACAGAGCCCATTTTTTAACCCTGAGCTTCCCACTTCCTTCTGCTGGCTGGGCCTTAGTTCTGATTCTGGTTAATGGATGGCTTAATCACACTTCTGATACTACCTTTATTCAGTCATTTTTATGCCTTGGCATAAGGTGCCCTATATGTCTTTATGTTAACCCTACTGTTGTCAGGACTTAAACAGAATATTGTGAAAAGAAATGGCCACTTCGAAACTATTATCAATTATTCACTTAAAAAAGTAAAATAAAAGGCAGTACCAGCCCCAAGTTTCTCCATGGGGTCAAAACATTAAGCTTCATCTTCTTTTGGTTTTCCATTTGACATTTTGAAAAACAGTGTTCTTTAAATCTACAATTTTATCACTTTAAATGACACAAAAATGTGAAGGCTAGAAATCCTAGTTCAAGGAAACAGTCAAGTGAGGCACCTTAGGCTGGGGCCACTGTGGTCACTTTGGAGCTGTGACTGGTTAGGGGACAGGCCCAGATGTGGCAGCAGGTCCCCCATTCCACCAATTCCCTGTAGCCTGGGAAGCCCAGTGCCTACAGGAGTTTGTGCATTGACTCTGTTAAGATGACTGCGCTAAGCATACTGTCGAAGAAAAGTGAGCAGAAAGAGCACTCTGGGCCAGATGTCACTTGCCAGATACAAAGACCAGGTGCTGAGAGGAGGATGGACGTGCTCCAGAGGAATTCCACCCCCTCACTGATGGGAAAGCTCATGGCCCCACTGAGGAAAAGCCAAGCCAAGGAGAGGCAAGCACTGTAGTGGTGCAAAGGCAACTTCCTAGCCTCTGCCCCAGGTAAATTCCCAGGACACAGGAAACCAAGCTGCAGGGAGAAGGGAATCTTGGTCTAGACCCAAGGGATGGCTGTTCACAATTAGCCAAGAGTTCCTGGGAATCTAGTGGGAGTGAAATGTTTCCTCTTAGTTCATCTTTTCTCCAGAAGATTCTCTTTAGGATCCCCCCCAGTTCTCTTAACTACTCTGCAATTTATGCTCCAGTCAAGAAGAATCCAAAAAGAGCTTTGACTGTCTGAAGCAAAATATCTTATCTTTCTGGTCACCGCATAGCCCCAAGATGTCTGTAACATGGGTCTATGTGAAGAAAAATACAGAATATATTTTGATAAAAACAATAAGGAGCAGAAGTTGGCTTGAAAATGGACTTAGATGGGCCCAGCCTATTGACAACAAAGGCATTGGGGAGCGTTTTCCAAAGACTGACCGCCACTCCCCCTCCCCCACCCCCACCAGGAGGCGTTCTGTTAAAAAAAAGGCTGGGGGGGACTGTAGTCAAATAGGTTTGAGAAACTCTCTACAGAACATTACCTTAGAAATTCATATGAGTATTCAAAGCACTGAGGAGCTTTCAGTAAAGAAAACTATTTTGTTTGGGGAAACTGGTTGAAACAAGCCAATTGATCAACAAACCCCTCTTTGTGGGAGATATTGATGAGTGTGCTGTAGATGCACTTGGAATGCTCTAACATGGGGCTTCTTATTTGGGGCCGGACAGTTTTCTGCTACAGGGGGCCATCCTGTGCATTGTAGGATGCTGAGCAGTAACCTTGGCCTCTACCCACCAGACATGAGCAGCGCTGTCCCCTAACTATGACAACCAAGAACACTTCCGGATATTCCAAAAGGCCCCCCTAGTTTAGGCATATTCCCAGTGAAATCTCTTTCCTTTGCTAGTCCTGCACCTCACGTCTGGTTGTGAGCCCTCGTATCTTTTAAGGCTGACGATGCCTTGTGTCATTGCCTTCTGCACCCACCACAGCCTCAGTTCCCCCACCCTGGGCCTATGCAGGTGGTGAGCTAGAAGGTGGCTAATGAGGAAAGAAGGTCCTGCAGAGACGGTGCTCTGCAGAGGGACCCAACAGAACAGCAAGTGGCCACGGAGCACCTAGCCTGGAGCCCTCCCCATCTCCCTGAGATTACCTCATGATGTTGGAGGCATCTTCAGCATCGGGGTCTGCGCAGTACTTATTGGCAAGGATGAGGCACGCATCTGCTGACTCTATCTAAGACACCAAAGAAAATCACAGAACATAGAAATATGAATAGCCATCCTTGGTTGCAGTCTCTCTCTGCTGACAGCTCTGGGGGAACCTGGTGCTTTGCAAGGAAAAGAAAAAAATAATAATCCTGAGAGATTATAGTTTTTGTCAAAAGAGTAGGTTGCAAGTTCTTGTTATGGTATAAACATTTCATCTTGTTGCTGCTGGAAGGGACAACGTGTACCTTGGTAATTACACTTTTCATTTTGCATAGCCTCTTACACAGAAGCTTTCTGTCTTGAGGTAACAATTAATTAAGGCTTTCAGTCCCTCTCCACCTCCTTTCCCCACCATCTGCACCATCATCCCGACTTTTCCAATCGGGAAGTGGTGTTAGGTAGGTGAAACCCCTTCTCTCAGGCTACCAAGCTAACTGAGTCATTGAGGATTCAGAAATTTAGACTCTTAAGTCCTTCATCTAACCTTTTTTTCACATCTTAAATGTGGAATAAGAGGAAATGAGAGCCCTAACTCAGATAATGGTTCAGTACTGTTTAGTATTCAGTTAGCATTCAGATATTCAAAAGACAACAAATCTGAGTGTGAAATGGTATGTTACAGATGACCTTGAAAGACAACCTAAAGACTTAGCTAAACATGTACCAACAGAGATTTATTCCTTTGAGAGGATCACAAGTTGTGCTAAGAATTGCTTGCAACTAAATCAGGTCCATGGACAATAATTATTTCCCCCAAGTTCTCCTAAGATTTCACATTAGACATAACTTGGATCGTGTCTAGATAATAGTAACTAGACTCTGTAAGCGAAAGAATTCCCATGCTGGCTCTGGTCGGTCCTACTTGGGATGTTGTGTTTATGACAGACTATTTCTGCATTTGGTGGGAGGGCATGGTTTTCTCCATGGTATGTCACAAGTTGTCTCCAGTTTTCTTTCTTTCATAAAGCAAAGAATTTGCCCAAATTCTTTTGGCTTATTCATGCTTGCCAATTACATTATTTACTGAATTATGTAGTGACCACAGTAAGCACTGAGATGTCAATGGATTCAGAATATTAATCTATCTCCACTGGCGTGCAAATACGGAACATGCTTACAAAATCCATATAAAATGAGTACAGTAGTGGATGCCATTTTGCTATATCCCTTTCCCTTGTAAGTCTTAGGTGTGTGTATAAGGAGATTCTAACTTAGTAGGTTCTAGACAGAAAGACCAGCCCATTACCAAGTGCTGCCAGATAGCTACATGCTTAGTTGTGCACCTTTAGTCTTTGATGAGGAAAAAAAGGAAGCTCAAAGTGTTTGATGGCTTGGGTAAACTTTATTTATACTTTATCCTTCATGTTCCTTCCTGATAGAAATAACAGATTTCAGAGCTACGCTGAGTCCAATTTAAGTATTCAAAATGGGGATGAGTTGATTGCTATGTCATACGAGACCACTGAGCCCACACAAGTGGTCTGCTTCCTTTAGCAGTGCTGATATTGAGGAGCCCAGTGATGTCTAGCATGTTACATACAAGCAGTCCACGTATGGACTGCTCATAGCTGGTCTACCCAGTGCCAGCAGAACAAAGTCCTGGGACCAGTGCAAAGGTGATATCAAGGTCGGTAGTATCTGATTTATTTTCTAAGGGCTTTGGAAGGGACTCTTGGCCAGGTCAGGAGGCATGTCCTGTCACCCCAGAGTCACACACCCCCTAGATGGAATAAAAGCAGAAGTCACTTCTTCCTTCTTACCTTGACTCTTGCAAGATCATGTGGATTGAGGACTGAACCCTGATAAAACTCCACCTGAGTAAAATGTCGTTTGAACAGAGCTTCCAGCTCCAGGTTAGGGGAGATGCTGTTCAAGGAGAGAAGAAACAGCTGTTAATATAGCAGAGTCGGGTATTCAGCCTCCGTGGCCTCCCTTCTCTCCAATTTCCACAGAGAGAGACAAGACTTTCACCTTCAGAGCACCCTCTTTCTTGCCATAAATAAGAGGCTCATACTGAAGAGAAGTAAAACCCCAGCCCAACTGAAAATCAAAACCAGTACCAAGTTAAAATGAAGAGTTTCATAACCTTTATAGAGTCTGAGGCCTATGCGGCAAAATGTCTTCATCATAAATGGAATCCCTATTTTTTAAAATTTCATTTCACTCACTGTTTTCGTTTACTGATTGATTTGTTCATCTGTGTCGGGTCTTAGTTGCGGCACAGCGGGATCGACCTTGCTTCATGCAGGATCCTTCTTTGCGGTGCATGGACTCTCTAGCTGTGGTGCAGACTCAGTAGTTGTGGTGTGTGGGCTTAGTTGCTCCACGGCTTGTTGGATCAGAGTTCCCTGACCAAGGATCGAACCCATGTCCCCTGCATGGCAAGGCGGATTCTTAACCACTGGCCCACCAGGAATCACTATTTTATGAATGAAGAACAGAGGCTGTGACATCAGGGATCAGCCAAAGGTCTTCCTGGCAGAGCTTCCTGCTGTTTCTTTCACCAAAAGCCTTTTCCCTACTTTCCCACCTCATGGACTTCTCAACCTCAGGAACTGGATCAGAAAAAAGTCTCCTCTGAGTAGACATACACAGAGTCAATCCACTCCCAGCATTGTTCTTGATTCAGCCTTGAGCCACACCCTGCAATCTTTCCCATTGCAGGACAAGGATTAA
This sequence comes from Bos taurus, assembly GCF_002263795.3. NCBI lineage: Eukaryota > Metazoa > Chordata > Mammalia > Artiodactyla > Bovidae > Bos > Bos taurus. Next base: position 32,845,364 of record NC_037355.1, read on the forward strand.
AACATTGGTTAACCTATCCATTCATTTATTAATTCTGCAGAGATGAGAAACCCCTAGTCTCTGTTAGGTACTTCACTAGGCACTGGGAGATCACATTCAGATAGAACCTACTAGGTGCCAAGGACTGAGTTAATCAACTCTTGCCTAACACAGTACTTAGTAATGATGATAACTGCTAATGTTCTTGAGCATATGCTATGCAACAGCCACCATTCTAAGCACTTGACAAATATTAACTCATTTAAACCTCAGAACAACTCTAGAGGAAGGTATGTTATTAACCCAAAGCTTGGAGAGGTTAATTAACTGGGCCATGGACGACAGGGCTGACAATGATAGATGCTGGGGACACAAAAGTAAATCCTAGCAACTGAAGCATTAGCAGCCAGCTTGTTGATTTGGACTAAAGCAGTGGGTGAGAGAAATCCATCTGCCTGTGCAAGTCCAACCGGTCTTCCAGATCCGTTACAAGCAGGGCCTCCTTCAGGAAGTCTGCCTGCCCTGGTAATACAAGGAGTGGTGGTCTCTCCCCGATACAGATGTCCCACATGGTCCTGCCATTTGATTAAACTGGCATCAGTACATTACTAGAACTATGTCGTGCTCTAATTGCTGCACATGTGCTCTTCTTGAAATGTCCAAGCAGGATGACTTGTCTTCACCCTTCCACATGCTCAGCAGAGGACAGGCCCCACAGCTGGTCATCAGTGGCTGAGCAGTTAACTGGATCTATGGGTTGAGCTCCTGTGTCCATGGCCTGCCCAGTCCTTTCAGAACTTGGAGAAGTCAGTGCTAAGGAGAAAAATGCTGGTGCTCAACCATGGTTGCCAGTTCCACATTCACAAATGTCAAAAGGAAGCAGATGTACAGGATGACCTTCACTGAGGTTGTAGGGAAGTCAGCCTCAGTGAGATCCCAGAGCAGGACTGAGTCCTGGGTGGTCAATTCCGAGTGCAGCCAACACCAGCATGTGAGCTCTGTCCCTTGGCAGCAAGGGGCTAAGACCTGCCCCATGATGACCCCATCTCCATAAAAGAGGACGACAGTGCCACCCACGCGAACGTGCCTGCATTCTCCATCTCTCCATCCCTGTGGTGGGCTACCTTTTACCTAAGAGGGGACCAGGCAAAAGATCTCAACAGCACTGGATGGAAGGGAAATATCTTGGTTTCCTCCCCTATAAAACAAACTTGATTAAGTCCTACCACCTAAGTCCACTGTATAGCCTAATATATTTTTTCTCCCATGATAACAGCTAACATTTATTGGGCACTTACTGTATGTCTGATTCTCTTTATATGTGTGCATGCTAAGTCACTTTAGTTGTGTCCCAACTCCTTGCAACCCTATGGACCATAGCCCTCCAGGCTCCTCTGTCCATAGGATTCTTCAGGCAAGAATACTGGAGTGGATTGCCAGGCCCATCTCCAGGGGATCTTCCCAACCCAGGGATTGAACCTGCATCTCTTACAACTCCTGCATTGGCAGATGGGTTCTTTACCACTGGTGCCACCAGGGAAGCCCACTGCTCTGTACACTTGGAATGAATTTGCTTTTCATTCTGTTACTAGCCCAAGATGGTAGGTAGAAACCATTTTGACCTTCCCATCTTACGGAGGTAGAAACTGAGGCCCAGGGACTTAATTGGTTCGGGACTTAGTTGAGTCAGGATCCAGATCGTCCTCTGAGCTGAGCATGCACTCTTGCTCCCTCTTCTGATTTAAGGAGAGCCTATGGTGACCAGCACTGTGTCCTACACTGAAGGTTCCTAGGAATGACAGCTGCTGTTGCTGTTGTAATTGCCTAGTACCCTGCTTACGGTTACTTCTGTGTCTTGCTTGGGCACTATGTTAGTCCCACGGTCGTAAAGAATCCACACCAGACACTGTGGACACACGTGGACTGCACAGATCCAGACAGCTTTGGGGACGGTAATGATGTGTTTGACCAATAATGACCTACTGTCATTTGCCAGAGTCACCTCCACAGAGGCAGGTGCTACTCTCATCACCAAATGACTGGGTTGCTTCCTTCCCATCGTTCCTAGAACATCCTCTCCAATGAACCTAGCAGAGATGGTGGCTGAGTCAATTCTGCCCTGCCCTCTGGTGCCACTCCCACATCACCCCACCTACAGACACTCAGGGGGTCCCCTTGTGGTGCCTGGTTGGGTGGAGGGTCTCAAAACCACGGGGGCCTCTTACTTGTGAAGAAAGACGATCTCCACATTGACATCGTCCCGGTCCTTGTGCAGAAAGTCCTTCAGGAAGTTGGAAACGCTCTCCAGTGTGATGTGTCCACAGACCACTATGTGCCTGAATAAGAAAGGCCAGTTAGATGAGGCCATTCCAGAGACGCCCTGGCACCCACCCCTGGCAAGACAGAGAAAAGCGCACAGCTGCAGGGAAGCATTCATGACCTCCGAGGAGGCTCGTAAAGCCCAGCTCCCTTCCCCAGAGGGCTGTGAGGCAAAGCAGCAGGGCCAGAAGGTGCTCAGAGACTCCTCGACAGAAAAGCATATGGCTTCTCACCTGATGCTACACAAAATCCTATTAAAAGCCCAACCGCTTGGCCAAGTGGTTTTATGCATTTAACAATAAGTGACATTATGCTTGCGCTTAAACGCTGCATTATCAAGCCCCTTGCAGATTCATATCTCTCCCTTTCTGCCCACAAAGCGTCCTCCCGGGAGATTTACCGAATGAGTCTTGGTTTATGACATAGAGCTTATCAGGTAATGAGATAACAAATCTTGCTGAAACGATGATTTTGTGTGTAAGAAAGCGGACTTTTATCAGGGTGGCTAATGTGCGGCTTGACACGTTATGGGCTTTGCTGGCCATAAGCAGTAAAAAGGAAATTTTGCATTTTTCTGCCATAACTCCTCCGACAATGGGAGCATGTAACACTTTACAGTAAGTGAGCATCACTCAGGGCTAAATGTGGGATGGGACACCTATGGAATCTGAGATGGTGCCGCAGGCAGGCTGTGCATCCCCAGGCAGCTAGCTGCTTCCTTAGGGTGCCTGAGATTTCCACAAGAGACAAAGGAATTTACTTTTGGACAGGGGAGAAAAGCTAGGAAGGGATGAGGATGGAATGCTTTGCCTTTGTTTCAGGGTGCTCTGGACTTGTCTCCAGAAATAGTGGTTCCCCTTGAGGAGATGAGCCCATCTTCCAGGACTACTGGAAGAACAGTCCTCACCCCCCTGCACCCCGCCAATATCTTTGGGCTCCTGGACCAATCTGACTTTGACACTGGGCTATACTGTGGCCATTTACATTCGCTATTTATGACGCTCAATCAGGAGTAAGCTCTTTGATACAAAAGTATCAAAGAGACTAACTGCAGAGATGAAATCTGCCAGCTTCTAGTAAAGAGACTGCTGCAAAAGGCTCACTCAGCCCAGATCCCTGTGCCCCTCATGTTGACAGCGACAGAGGCTGACTCCCTGGCTGGGCTGTGAGGCATGGGCAGGTGGTGAGCATGAAGCACAGTAATTTTGTGGGAGAAATTTAGAATGGCCAGGCCCCCTGCACTCCATAATTGCTCTGTGCACATTCCAGTAAGGCAGAGAGCTCATTGGCTGGAGGCGACTCCTAAGAGGAGGCAGTGATGATCATTTATGCGATGTTCCATTAGGTGCCATTACAAGAGCCTGCCCTTTCAGCGTAATTTGGTGCTTGACTAAGTATGTGAGAATAATGCAGTAAACTCATTGGTGAAAGGATAATGATGCAGAACAAAGAGTAAATCAATAATATGCACGATGCAGTTAATAATATCACCATTATGGACTGTTATTGTTACGGAGCTGCACTTAGTGATCGGGCAAGTGGAGGACCTTTTCGGGGGGGGGTGTCAATGGGCTTCCTCTGAAGAGACATTTTAATATAACCACTTGACTCTCAAGCCAGTACCTGCTAGGTTAAGGGAGGTCCCCTGGCCACTGATCCAAATTTGATGTCCCCAAATGTGTATGAGTAACTCCCTTCTGAAATGCACAGTATGTCAGAAAACATGATGCAAATTGAACAACTGGATTATACACATTTTTGTCGGGTCATATCTTGAAAAAATGATTCTTGTGGCAAATGTGCATTTATATGGACAAAAGAGGCTGCAAATAAATGTGCATTTTCTGAATAAGATTTCTGATTTTGAATTTGCCAAGCCTGTTCAGAAACTGACCAAAAAAAAAAAAACATCTCCCTCCTAATTTGACATCTCCACAAAAGACAACAGGGTGTTTGGGGGACAATTCTAATGCTTCTGCCTACAAACTTCCATGATTGAGAATGAGGCCAGAATGAATTCAATGTATGGGCACCTCCGCAGAACAGATAGGTGAGTGGGACTCTTCTTGATAGTAAGGCAGGTGTGATTCCCTGCTCTGCCACCAAGGATGTGTGTGATTCTGGGCAAGCTACTTATCCCCATTCGATAGATGAGGGGGCTGAGAGGTTAATACTACCCATCCAGCCTCCTGCACCAAGCACTGCAAAGCTCAAAGTTCTTTACCCGCATAAGCCTGGTTATCATTCAGAGCAGGACTCAAATCAATGATCAGTCCAGGGAAATGCCAGAACATTCATCCTTCCCTATCTTGTACGCAAAGAACTGAATGAACATCTGCCAGCATTCCTTCTTCCTCTTGTGAGATCATTCATCTCTAGGACAGATGTGTGAGAAGTGGAGGGGAAGGAGGTGAGTCCATCCTCTCACCCTTGAATCAAAGACTCAGGCAGCTGATTTATTCAGCCTTAGAAAGAGTCAGGGTTCTCTTAGTTGAAAATGTGCTGGGTACATATAAAATATATTCCAATGCAATCAATATTATCCCTTAAGCCTTTAATTAGCTTTCACTTCTCTTAAGAAGCAGACAAATGTTGGCAGGAGAGGGGAGAAAAAAAAAAGGATTGACTTTTCTCATTTGATGCTGGCCTATCCAATACCATTCTAGACAATTGAAAAAATATATATCTTTAAGCTATAGCATGATTTCTGAGGTGGAGAGCAGTCTTTATCAAAAAAGGAAGAAAAAAATCTCCCTTCAACATAATTGGTATTTTTGCTCAGGAAAAAAGCGAGATTGATTGAAAGCAGATTGCCTTTTTGCCCAAGAAGAGTTATTAGGTACATTATCATGGCAACCTTGGAGAACCCATATTGTTCCAATCTGTCCTCTATCTGAGTTGAAGATTTACGGCTTCCCCCTTTTGTGCCAATAATCATTTCCCTCCACTTTGTTTTCCATACAGTGGAAGTTATCAGGGAGCCCACATATTGAAAATGTTTGAATGCAGTTGGAACTGATGGGTGGGGTGAAGCTGCCTCTCTGACTCAGCACCTGCATTAGGAGGTCTGCTCCTCACCAGCCCGTAACTGAAGGAGTGAGTGCTAGGGGCCCTGTGGGAGTACAGGGAATGGACGGTGAACGGGGAAACATTCTTTTTCCAGCAATATTTTCAGGGTTCTTGAAAATTCCAAAGGCACTAGTTTGAAGAAGGCTGTTATTGTTGGGGAGAAGAGAAGCAAGAATGTCTCACATCTTCAGTGATGGAAAATATTGTGCGATTGAGAGCAGGGTGTGCCCTCCTTGGAAGCATACTGATGGTTGTTCACTGTGCTCGACTTGAAGAACGCCAAAAAGTTCCTCATCCAAAATGATCTCTGTCGGGTTCCTTGACACCTACAAATCTACCATGTGAGATTCATATGTTGATAGCCCTGTGTCAGCTCAGCTCAGACACTAAATAACTAAACAGTCTTGGGCAAGGTACCAATTCTGCATTTTACAACCATAAAGTCAGAGTCTCTGAGGGGTTGGAGCTAGTACCTGATTCATGAGGTTATCTTGAGGATTTATGTAAATAGACAGTACATATGAAGGGTCTACTAAAGAGTCTGGGCCATTGTAAGCATGATTAAATGGTAGGATTCATGTGATGTCTGTAAATCAGGATGTAATAGATATGGAGTGCTCTGTAGCTCCTGGAGTCTCATCTGATCCTCAAACAACCCCACATTCCTACTCTCTGCATCTTTTCAAATAACTCTCTGAACCTCAATTTCCTTAAGCCACATGCCTGACATCTCACCGAAGGTAAAGTCACTTGCCCAGGACATGATCTGGGTCTCTGACTCTAATTCTCACAAAGACAAAGGTGAAGATGTGGAGAGAGAGCAGAGGCTTGGGTATTTCAGCTTCTACTCCTTTACAACAGACAGGAATAGGTCAATGAGAGGTTCCCTCAAACGTACAGTGGAGGAGACATTGGAGGGTCCTCCCTGGGACAGGAGAGAGGCCCTCACTTAAAGCATCACCGCAGCCTGGTATCAATAGACACCAGCTGCATCTAGTCAGCCAGGCTGGCAAGCTCAAGACAGCAAAGGCTGAATGACCGCAGAAACTCAGAACCAAGTTGTTAATTGAAGGCACACAATTTGGCAAGCCAAAGGGCTGCAAGGTGACATAAACACCACCTTTACAGCATTATATACCATGCCCAGCCCAAGGATCCCACAAGAGAACAAAAAATCTAATAAAAGATTCACTGACAATAGAGAACATTCAGGAACATTGGCTGTGAAGGGCTCTAATGCTCTTCCCATCTGTGGCTCTGCATTCAAACTTTTCAAGACTACCAGTAATCTTAATGATTGATGTCATTAAGGGCCTGGCCACTTGGTTTGTGAAGATGGCTAACAAGCCTACATCAAAAGCCATTTCTGATGGAATGACCTCTTGGTTTTTAAAGTTCTGTCAAGTCGTGTGAACAACTCTTTCTTGGGATAAACTAATTTTAGTGGCTTGGATTAAAAGACCCATCTCAGTCAGATACATGAGGAAGCATCTTAAATGCCAAAATAGTAGCCAATGGCACTTTGTGGGAAGAAGTTACTCATCCAGTGTAAGAAAGCATGCCTGGTTTGGATCAGGGCTCCAGAAAGAGGGGATGGATTGAATTAGAATGGGCAACCCTAACATGTCATGGAGCAGGCTTGGCATCAAGGGTGGAGTGTGACTTAATCAGAGGAATGATGCTTGACTATTACAGGCTCTATCGCGAAAATGCTAATTGCTTATTTCATGGGCACATCCTCATTCAATATTTCCCTCCCATTAAGACGCATCTCCACTTTCGGAATGAAATCCCACACAGTATCCTCAGTCTCACTCCTCTCTTCTTGGAGATGGGCCAAGCATGCTGGAATGCCCCAGTGGAGTTGGCAATTCAATTTTAGAACTCAATTCCACTGGCGTCTTTCTGAATGGATCACTAAGGGGAACTGACTTATGGCAGAAAGCATAAGATGAGGACAGAGAAGGGTCTCCCAGTCAAAGGTTCCAGCGAATGAGGCATCCGGAGATCAAATGAGGTTGAGTGTAGCTCAATGAGAACCAATGTCTACACCTTTTGAAAGATTCAAGTAACGTTTCTTAAAGCCAGTGGCCTTTGAAAAAGAGATCTGCGGCGACGATAGGCTCTTTTCCACGTCCTCCGTGTATCTTAGCCTCAGGACAGCCCTTGGTGAATGTTTAGTCTGCTGTCTGCATTATTTCAATGTGGAAACCGAGGTCCAGAGCTCAGTGCAAGGTGAATGCCACAGGAAGGGCAGACCTATCCCCTTGGTTTGATATCTGCAATACCAAAGCAGCTGGTGCGCCTGAAAGGAGCCTGGGCTAGGACTCAGGAGTCAGGGGGACCTATGCTGTGTGACCTGGGGGCCAGTCACTAGAAAATGAAGAGACCCAGACTGTTGGGGCTGCACCCACTCAAGTGTTCCAGCTCTCTGCCCCTACTGTGTTCATACCAGCCTATCTGGTCTAGACGTCTGCCATAGCTTCCCAATGCAGTTCCCTGTTTACTAAACCCCCACTCTAAAAAAATTTTTTTTAAAAAGCTCTCAAGAGTGAGGACTGAGAATCTGACTGCATCACTTCCCACAAGGGCAGGGAGGTCTCAGATCTCTCTTCAGCTGAGCCTCGCTCTAGGAAGACAATGTAAAATGCACAGCTCTGGGCTGTTTATTTTTAAAGATACTATATCCATTTTTACTGGAACAAGTATAAAGAACTTAAAAAACCCATAGCTATCCTGTCACAATAAATCATACAGAGTAAATTGAAAATCCTATACAGCTTTCCCTGAATACATTGCGCTCACTTTGTCAAAGAGGCAGATGAAATGTGGCATATATTGATCTAGATGTCTCTGTAAAACTATAATATTTATATCAAATACATATGCTAGAATCTTTCCTGTCTCTCTGCTGAGCCTTCTAATCATGCTTGGCTCGTCCTCACTCTCACCCCCAACACCTCCCACTACTGGAGACTGTGTCTGATGGGAATGAATTTTAAGAAGGACTTGTCAAGGGAATTCTGCAGCATTTTATCACATAGAAAGCAGGGCAGGGGTGATAAAAGACCCCACAACCCAGATCACACGGTGGTCAGCACCCAAAGTTCACGTTGTCCCTCCTACGTTGAACTGAAACCGTCAGGGGTCAACATAACTCTCTCCCCAAGACTGTCTCTTATGAGAGAGAGATTCAGGAAGATTCTGAGCTTTCCCGTGTGTCTCACTCGGTAGTGCTTCCCCTGACTCGGGGCATGTCCTTTAGAGCAACTATTACCCAGATTTCCCCTTAAGGCTCATAATCCCATTGCCTGAAGGAAGAAGGCTAACCCTAGTCCTGCCTTCCCACTGCCTCTTATACTGGGAGCCCATCCCAAAGGAACTGCCTCCCAGTGGGGTGGTCATCTTCAGCAAACAGCTGCTAACTGCGGGCTACCCTGAGACCCAGCTCAGAACCCCTAAACCTTTGTGGGCTCTCAAGAACTAACTGTTGATCAGTGGACTGGTTGGCGAAGTATGCTTGGCTTGGACACCCTATGTCATGGGAAGTGCAGAAGACATTTTCTAGTTAGTCCACTGCAAGACTGCAGGTCATTGGCTGATTCTGCCACCTCTGATCTATCACTCTGTCTCAAGTTTGTAAGAAAACAGTGCATGTAAACAAGACAACAATGAAAACAAAACAGTTTTGAGTGTGTATGGAGCTCAGGATCCCATGGTTTTAACCATCGCCCATTAAAACAGATGAAAAAAGAAAAGCAAGCCAACAACAAAAAACCCAAGGAGGTTCAGAGATAATGGTCTACCCAGGACCCACATCTAGCACTTTGCTGATCACAAAGAAAGGGAATATCTTCTCCCCCCTAGTGAGGAAGAGAATAAAGCAATCATCTTATCCAGCTGTCAATAGAGCTGTTCTGGAGGAGAAGGCTGTTTGGCTGTTTCCCTAAATGGGGGCAGAAGGCTGAGCAAATAGATTCCAGCAGTGCACCAAAGGCACCTCTGTAAAGCAGAGCCCCAAGGTCAGAGGACAGACTACTGGCAGGCCCAGCAGAGAACACTGGGATGCCCTGACCGGACCAGAACTTTGTGCAAAGAGAGGGCACATCTCATCCTACACAGACAGTCAGGATCTAAAGCATCCAGAGGGATCAGTATCTGTACCTCCATCATCCCAAATCACAATTAGACCTCCACAATTGTAACAGGCATGGAAGAAAGTGAAAGTGACGTTGCTCAGTCGTGTCCGACTCTTTGCGACCCCATGGACTGTAGCCCACCAGGCTCCTCCATCCATGGGATTTTCCAGGCAAGAGTACTGGAGTGGGGTGCCATTGCCTTCTCCAGGGAATCTTCCCAACCCAGGGATTGAACCCTGGTCTCCTGCATTGCAGACAGACGCTTTACCGGGAAAGCTGAGCTGCCAGGAAAGTTACCAGGCAAGAGGAATGGCCAACACCTTGCGTAGCTTGTTGCCAAAAAGGAACCTCAGCCCAAGCCTTGAAAATAAATACTAAGAACCTCAGAGCAGGAGATACTGACTTTGTTCCAGTCTAACATGCACCCTCCTTTCAACAGCACCTCATTTCTCGGGAAAAAGTAAAATAGTCTACATCTAAATTTTAAAATGACATCAAATGAGGGAGTTTAGGGTTTAGTAATTAATTTTTGATCTTTATTCACTGGATTTGGCTATAGAATGAAATTTGCAGTTACCTAAATGTATAGATATTTTTTAAAAAAAGATTTTTTGATGTGGACCATTTTTAAAGTCTTTATTGAATCTGTTACAATATTGCTTTTGTTTTATAGCTTTTTGGCTGCAAGGTATATGGAATCTTAGCTTCCCAAACAGGGACTGAAGCTGCACCCCTTGCACTGGAAGGTGGACTGCCAGCAAAGTCCCTAAATGTACAGATTCTTAAATTAGGTGCTAGGTTTGTTTTGGACACACAAACATTCACGCTTGTGTGCACACACACATTTTTTTTTTTTTTTTAACAATGTCTTCAAAGTACTTGCAAAGAAAAATGCAATGATTGGGACCATGGTGAGGTCCCAGTTCTCTGGTTGCCTGGAATGGCATTCATGATAAAATTAAGCATAAACCTAAACCTTGGACTGGGGAAAGGAAGGAGGGACACAGGGCTGAGGAGGGGAGATGCAGATAAGCCTGCTTCTGCTGCTTGCCCACATAATTAAGAAGCTGTCCCTCATCTGGAGCATAGGCTCTGTCCAATCTAGAGAACAACACCTCATTTTAAATTTGGGGAACCATTCCTCCCCAATCAAATACAGTTTTGGGACCTTCAACCACGGTTCCTGCCCGAGCTAGGACAAGCAGTGCTTTTCAGTCTTAAATGAAGTGACACTAAGTTCATGGTGGGAACTGACTGATCCTCATGGCGAAACCTTGTGAGCACTTTCTCTGAGTTTCTGCTTGCTGGATCCCAGCGCTGCTTCTCAGCCTCACCTCTGTCCTTTCTTGCATCTTCAGCTTTTGTCTGAATGCTGTAAGATACTTTAACCTTCAAAAAAAAAAAAAAAAAGCTTTTTCTGCTGAAGTGAGCAAGAATGAATTTCAGTTGCCTATAACCAAAGAACTTTAACTGTAGATTTGTTTACCTTTAGTTTCTCACTGAATTCTCACAGTAACCCAGTATGCAGGGATTAGCACCACTATTTTGGTTTTATCTCTTTCTCCTTCCTTCATGGAAGAGGACTTGTATAGCTTCTTAAGCAAGCAATTCTCTAATTGACCAAATCTCATAAATAACACTGGTTCTTCCTTGTGTCTCTCCACAACACCCTCGCCCTTCTGCCTTTGATTCATCCATTACTTCAGGGTTTGGTGGCCTTTAGGCATTTTTAAGTAAGCCATTCTTCCTTTGACCTGATTCTTCCAATTTTAGGTGGGTCTTTGCCTTAACAGAGAAATCCAGGCACTTGAACATCATTTTCCTCTATTCCAATCAAACCAGATCTGCCTGTTTCCACCTGATAACTGCTGCTTCTAACACAAGGCACCAAGAGAAGAGAAGATGAAAGAAGATCAGCTACACCCTCTGCGGATGAAGACAGAACAGAGGGAGAATGAGTACAAGCAAAGGGGCGGTTCTTAATTTTGCCTGGCAGAGGGGAAGTATGCTAGCTTTGACGTGCAAACTGACCCCAATGCCTTCCCAAATACCCCTGCATGCCTCGTGGCCCTAGAACACAAGCTGTTGGATATGGCCATCCCATAACAACAATTAAGTTGACATATCCTGACACACCCTTGGGTGTGGCCTCATTCCTCAGCCACACCCAAGGGTGTTGCCCCTGCTAGCCTGTGCTGCTAGCCGTCCACTGTAAGTAGACCCAATACCCTGAGCCTCCATCATCTGTCCAACACACACTCAAGTTCTGGGAGAAGTCCACAGGTTCCAGAGCCTGATAAGGCATAAGACACCACAGAGCGATGTTCACTAGACATGGAGAGGCCCAGAACTCAACGTGGCTTAAGCAGCCCCTCTACTTCCTGAATGTCTCTGCGCCCCTCTTTTACAGGGTGCGTCATTAGATTTATAGGTTTTTAGGTCCACAAGTCATCTCTCTGTTACCTTTGCCCTAAACTACTCCAATGGAGACATCTACCAATGTGAATTATCTAATGCTTTTAGGAGCATTCCCTCTAAAAGGCTTGCAGTCTTCAGGATTGCCTTATACCTTCATGATTTTATTGAACAAAATTCCTGCCGAAAGAGCATTTCACGGAGACAAGGCTCCTCTGTAATCTAGCTTCTACATAGCCGCCACTAGCTCTTGGGTGGTTCTGATTCATCAAAGTCTCAGGTAAGCCGCAGGGGAGCAAGAAGCATATCTTCTTGCTCATCCTTTAACCCACAGCACCTAGCACAGTGCCTGGAACATAATAGGGATCAAATAATTATTAGTTGAGCAAATATATTGGGATGGGAGCTTTCCTAAATCTGTTCTGTATACTAGCTAGCATTTGCCTCTGAGGTCAGTGGCTAGGGCCACAAAACCTCTCACGAGATGGGCATACATCTATCTCTGAACATGTGTCCTTATTGATAAAGTATTGGAGGTGAGATAAGTTTGCTTTTACTGACAACTGGTACTCACATTTGAAGAAGCCCCTATGGTTTGGGGGGTTATGCAATACCAGTACAAGATGTGGGGATGCAAACCCTGAGAGGCACAGAATCAAGTTTCCAAGAATTTCATGCTGTATCAGCTTCTAAATTTCTTTTATAATAAAAAGAGACACTGGACTTGGGCAGTTAGAAGGTTTCCTGGTTTATTTTCAGTGTGTGATGGCAGCAGTGGGATGAAACCCCAAATCCACTAGTAATCGTTTTGTACAACTCTTCGAAGACTGCTATCAGAATGAATGACATAGCGGAAAGAGAAAACACAGTGCGATGTAGTCTCGGAGGGCTGTGTTTGTCCTCTAGATTTAGAACCTGCCCAACAAGGATTCACCCAATCAAATGTGAGGTTAGGCAGAAAGAAGCTTCAGGGATTCTAATTGAAAAGTTATACTCAGAATTCTTTTTCTTTAATGGAAGAAAGAATACATGAGGGTGAAAGTCGAAGTCTGAATATGACTTTTTATTTTTTAAGGTACACAGTTCATCTCCCACCTACATGTCTATTCTTGTTTTCAGAACAATAGCTGGAACATTTTGACAAGTGTGTGGAAGGGAAGAGAGAAAAGCGGTGGTGGGGTAGAGGGGAGACAAGCTTTCATTCCATTAGTATTATCAGGAAATAGATTTAATATGCATCCAAGTCTCTCTAAATAGAGCTCCAAGTTTGAACAAGACTGAAGACGTGGCTTACAAGAATCCAAAGCAGATGCAAAGAAAGAAGTGCCCACATCCACACCCATAAAGACCCCTCTCGTTGGAAAGGAATACCTGGCACTTTACATTACATGATACAGCATCGAATAACACTCATTTTCAGTATCTGCCCCTTGGTACTAAATTTCAGAAGTAGTCAAGGGGTCATTTTTCCAAAGTATTAGGACAATCTCATTTTTTTTCCTTCCCCTCAAAGTTTAATGCTAATCAAAGCAGAATGCCTAATCAGTCCAACATGGCCTGTCAACTTGAATTATCTGTTTGTCTTCCTATTTACTGTATCTGTCTGTCTACAGTTCTTCATATCTCTGTGAAGATCAGTTATTGGGGCCTGTGTTTTCTTCTGACTAGAATGGCTACCAGATGATCCTTCCTGGTGATATGTTGATGATTTGCTAATTTATGGCTTTTAAAATCTAGGAATCTGAAAACACTGCTGAGAGTTTAGGCTGGGGATCACGTGGGCCCCATGACTAGAGGGCTGAACAGCTTACTTGTTGAGGGACTGAAGTTTGTATAAAAAGCAAAACAGCAGTCACATTTCAGCCAGAGGGATGTCTGTGATGCAGAAATCTTATAGACACCATCCCTCCTAGGAACAGCACCCCATTCACAGGCCGAAGAGGAGGGAGGGGGAATGTTGTCTGTGTTACACACGGACAGGAAGGAAAAGGACATGGGGCTCAACCCAAGACAACACCCTATGAGTTAACCCCACATCCTATTTCCAAGCACTGGGGTCAGACCATCTCAGAATGAGTAGAGGAGAAAGTATTATTGTAGGAACCAAGAAGGGAGGTTTACACAAGCTCTGAGTTTGAACTCCCCAAACTTTGGCGGCCAAATAATGTAACGTATCGCTCAAGATAGATGTGGCGAATTTGGAGATTTCCATGAGCCTGTACAATGCATCTGGCATGTTGCAAGCGCTCAGAAAACAGACATAGATGAGATGAAGATGAAGGCAGGACTCACATTAGTTCTTTTGGGGGGCTGGAAACGGACAATGGGGGTAGATTAAATAAGTCTTTATAAAGAAATAATCCCTGTCCTGGTGCAGCGGAACATTTAAGATCCCAATTCTTTTTTTAAGAAGCAGTGGAGAAAGTGGAATTTCATGTTGATACAAAAGAGCTGGGCAGGAGGGAATAGAATGTGGTCTCAGAGAAGAACGAAGGATGTGAGGGAGGTGAAGGGCTTACTTCTGATGAGAGGAAAGACACGAAATTAAATGACCTCATCATCAGGAAGTAGCATGGCCTCCCCTGGTAAGCCAGTGGACAGCACTACTGTAGGCAAAGGAGGGCCTGGAACACAAATGAGATTTTTAAAGACCTAGTCCCTTGGAGGTAGCACTAAAGACCCACAGTTGCAGGAGGGGTTCCCATAATCTTAATTTAAAAACCTGGAGTGTTAGCTCCCCTCTGTCTAGGCAGTAATGGAAGTTGTAGAGTAGGCTGTAACAGCCCTTTCTCTGAGGTGTCACCTCCCTAGACCACTTCATCCCTGTAAACCATCCCTGTTTTGCTCTAGAACAGAATCTTGGATCATTCTTGCTTGTGTTGCGTGTATTAAAATCTGTACTTGGCATTTCCTTTTATTCCTACCCTTGCCATTGCCTGTCACCTTCGGGACATGTAGCCTCCACGCGACAGATACCATGCACAGCTGCCCGACATGTGGTCCTAAGAGAGGGTCACAGCCTGAGCAAGTGAACCAGTGGCGGTGGCAGCAAGAGTGGAGAGCGAGGCAGGCAACTCGCTGTGCCCTGTGTTCTTCATCCTTGCAATTCTGTTCTAAATCACTGAATGCTTTATAAAGTATGAGCACTGACATTGAAGGATGTAATAAAGTACTCTGCTTCATCTTTAAATGGAAAAGCATGATGAAGTCTTGACATTGTTGTTGTTCTTTAGTCATGTGGGACTCTTTGCAACCCTATGAACGATATAGCCCGCCAGGCTCCTCTGACCATGGGATTCTCCAGGCAAGAATACTGGAGTGGGGTGCCATGTCCCTCCTCCAAGGGATCTTCCCAACCGTAGGAACAAACCCGTGTCTCTTATATCTCCTGCATTGGCAGGCAGGTTCTTTACCACTAGCGCCACCTGGGAACCCCATGATAAAGTTGGCCAACCTCTATGGTATTAAGGCGGCTTCTTACAACCCTGAGGCCACACCTAGGTTTGAAGGTAGAGCCCCCAAACTCCTTCCAGAAGGACACTGCCTCCTGAGGGTCGAGATTTTCACTCAAAGCTACGAAATAAACCCAGGGAACCCACCCAGGATTTTCCAAGATGGGCAACTGCTATTCTAGTTCTCACTGACAGTTAAGAAACCACAATTACAGAAGTGCCCTGAGTGTGCAGACCAGCTGGGGAAATGAAAGGCACAGGTAGATATGTTTGCCAGGGCAAAGAATGCTCTTCTTCAGATGACAATCAGGTAGGCTGTGCTCAGGAGAGAGTCCAAGTCTGGCAGATCACAACAATCCCACCACAGCTGGCCCCCTAGGAGATGATCTCCGCAAGAAGGACGGAACCAGGAAGCGGAGAACAGGTAGAAACCCACAAATCTTATTTTGGCCAATGATCTTTCTGTCCATCCTTAAGAGCCCCTCACTGTTAGACATGTTCAAGAGGTAAACACTTTTCCAATCTAACCAAATGAGAAAAACCAGGAAGAAATGGTTCTGTCCCCTCTCCACCTTTTTGTCCTTGACCCTAGGGCCAGGCTCCTTAGAGGCACTAGGTGAGTAGAAGGGGAAAAGGGCCCAAAATGATGCTCAGGCCTTTACCTTCCTCATCATCTTATATGCAGTGTTCTGGCCCCACTGTGGGTAGAAGTGGAAGAAAAGTTACAGTGATGGGATCACTGAGTTTAGAGCAGAAAGGAGTCTCAAGAGGTGATCTAGAGAAGCAGCATGGCCCAGTGGAGCAGACTGCACCTGGGTTCAGGTCCCAGACTAACCCTTTATTAGGGTTGTGATGTCAGGCAAGTCACTTGGAGATGACAGTGATACCTTCCTCACACGGCTGCCGTGGGGATGCAGAAGGACGGAAGCACCTATAGATATTACCATTGCCACAGAAGCCAATCACAAGACTTGGGTTCTATTGATTCATGCTCTCGTTTCCAGAAGTATCTGGCACTCCTCCACCTATATAAGGAGGTCTAAGAGAATCTATTGTACATTTCTGTTTCACAGACAGATTTCATGAACAGGATTTAGAACCAGGTTCATCTGTGACACCTATTCCCCAGCTAGAAGGGGACACTGACTCCTCACCCAGCCAAGGATCTTCCTCCCAGTAAGTTACATTCAGTTCTTGGCCCCCTTTCCATATTCCTTGTCCTCAACTGTCCATCCTTCTCTCTATGTCCTCCGAGTCTTTAGCTACCAGGAATCAGTAGAACAATCCAAACCCATCTAGCCTCCCATCTCCTAACCACTTGGGCCGGGGCTGCTTCAGTTTCAGGCCCCAGGAGCCCTATCATGGGAAGTTCAATGCCTGGATGGCTCCCCAGTCCAGCTGTCTCTGACAAGGGGGTTACCGCAGATGGATTCTTCTCTCTGGCTGATTATTTTCCATGGCCCTTGGCCATGTGACCTCAGACCATGATCTTGTCAGTTCTCATAAACTAACCAGGAGCGGGTTGAGTCACAAGCAGAGAGGAAACCTCTGGGGAAAACAGCAGGAGCTGTGGGAGGAAGAAGAGCAAGCTGGGATCCCAAAGGCCATGGGAGCCTCACCCATCCACTCTACCACCTCTGAGAGGCTTTGAACTTACAGGAAGGGAAAGAAGTGGAGACAGTGGCCTCGAGGCAGGCTGGGCTACAAGAGGGCTACTTTTCTGAATAAGATCTAAGGTCTCAGCCCAAAGAGACTAATTGTTCCCAAGACCTCAACTCGAGAGACTGCCTGACAAGATACTGGTTAGACCTTTGGTTATTGACCAAGTCCCTATCTTAGGGACTACATCATAATGGACAAACTAGAGAATGACTCTCTTTCTCACACACACACTCACACTCACTCACACACACACACACCCCTATCTCTACTATTGGCTCTGGGTGTCCTGTAGGAGGTCAGGCCAGGGATGTTGATAAGAATGTGAGCGTGAGCGACCGTGAGCCCTGGGTGCTGTGTTGCTGGTGAGGATGTTCTGGGGACACTGCATGAACTGTATCTATTATGCCAACATAGATTAGAACTGAAAATGAGGTGCCACTGAAATGTTCATATTCTCCAAAACCCTGAAATTGGGTGTTGTGTGAACAAAACACCATGGTTCTCTACCCAAATTTTTTTGACTTTAAATCATCTTTGAATTTCCAATGCATGTGTCTCCATGGCTTTGGATCACGCGTTACCTTGAGTTCTCTGACAAGTTAATGCATTGTTAGAGAAGTTATATTCTGAGCAAAATGTGCACATGTAAACAAATCCCTTAACTATGTATACATTTAAGTTACTTTCTGGGCATCTATCTGATGAAATCTTAGGGAGAACCCATGGACATATGTCCGTGGGTACAGCACATATATTTATGCACACACAAAAACACAGGGCGAAGCACACTATTTTAAGTATGAGTTCTATCTTTCAACAAAGTTTAGCTGCTTTTCTTTTGCAAACGCATTTAATTTTATCTGGAAACTTTTTGACGTTAGAAATAGAACAACTGTAGTTTCTCATTATGTTTGCTGCCAGAATCCATGCTTGGTTGCTCAACTAAAGACCTTATATTGCTAATTACTACCACATGCCCATATCCCAAGCGAAGGAAAACTTATTGATTCTGACAGCCCATTCTCTCAACACTGAATTCCAAATGAAAACTCAAATTTTGGCCAAACATAACATTTCATCAATCTTGTTCTACTGACTAGAAAAACAACATCAAACAAAGGGTGCTAATGGCCCTTTATTACCGTTCCTTTCCCAAGCTTACATTTTCTGATGAAAGATCTAAGTGACCAAAGGGCTTCTTTAAACTACTTAGTAATTAGCTTTTGAACCAGGAAACAATGCGTAAAGTAAAGCGAACAGTCCCAGTGCTGATGACAGAACCTATTTTCTGTCCGCAGGGTCGGGGGACCTCAGAGACCCAGAGGAACATTAAAGGTGAAGCGTGCATTTTCATAAAGGGAGAAGAGAAGAGAGAAAAAACCAGGGTAAAAGTAGTGATAAAAGATGATAGAGATGGAGCCAGAACAAAAGCTGCGGGAAGTCTGTGATCTGAAGCCTTCGACGCGGGGGTTTGAGCAGAGGTGCCAAGGCCAAGGGGCAACCGGATGGGACTGGAGTGGGTGAGCGACGAGGGTCTCAGGGCCTCATCTGGGTCACCCATCAGCAAAAGCCCCCCGCCAGCAGGCCCACCCACACTGGACTATGGCAGCTATTTAGGAGGGGAAAAAAAAATGTACCTGAGTGAGAGTCGGGAAATATTTTCAACACAGACATCAGGGCAATTGACTTTATTGACATCTTCAGGGGCGGTGAGGGAAGGGGAAGGCTGGCTGAGACAGTGGCCTGGGGAGGCCAGAAAGGCAGCCTGCGTGCCCCGAGCGCCTTCTGCTTTATGGTGACCTGTCCGCACCTTCAAGGCAAAACGAACCGAGAGGCTGTTTTCCTCTTGGCATGGAATAAATGACCAGTGGAAATCTCTGGACTTATTTGGCCTTTTGGATCTAACCAATGGCCCAGAAATCGGAACAGCTTGGTTCTCATCTCATCCAGGGCTGTTACGGTAATAGGAGGAGGAGGGCTCCATCAGAGGGGAGGTGGGAGAATGGCTGCCTCCCCGGAAAAGATGCCAACTGGCCTCCTCTGTCCTCCGTGCCTTGGAAAGGAAACGGGTGTCCTGTGGGTAGTTCAAGAAAATGAGTCCTTTTCCCCACCTCCTCATTTTCTAAACAGAGGACTGGACACCTGAGCTCAGGATGCAGTGGGATCACTGATGGGAGAAGAGGTGGGCTCCTTCCAATGTGACTGTCAGGCAAGGAGGAGGTGGTGGATGGAAACACGATGCTACTGCTTTCGTTTTTCTCTTAAAGAGCAAATAGGCTATTGAAGAGTTCATTTGAAAATGCATAATCATGGCTGATTGTGTTATTGTATAGCAGAAACCAACACAACACCGTAAAAATTAACAAATATGTATTTAAATTTAATCAAAAGCTGTGGCTCAGATGGTAAAGAATCTGTCTGCATTGCAGGAAACCTGGGTTTGATGCCTGGGTTAGGAAGACCCCCTGGAGAAGGGAATGGCAACCCACTCCAGTATTCTTGTCTAGAGAATTCTATGGACAGAGGAGCCTGGTGGGCTCCAGTCCATGGAGTAGCTAAGTCAGACATGCCTGAGTGAAATTTTTTAAATGTATGGGATAAGAACAAAACAAAAAAAACCCTAATTCCATAATAGGAACTTCCATGACTGGGGAAGGGGCAAAGTGATAAAATTATTCTGTATCTTGGTCTGGGCGGTAGTTACTGGGTGTGTACAGAGGTACAAAATCCTTGAGCTGTACATAAAGATGTGTATATCTTACTCTATGGAAGATAAAATGAAAACCAAAACTCAAAAGCAAACCAAAGTCAATGCTCAGAAAAAGCTTTGAAAGAAAAACAGTACAGAATGGATACTTCCACCCTGCCTCCCTCCAATCTTCTCCTTCGAGACAGAGCAGTCAAGGCCTTACATCTGCTTAGGAGTAAAACTTCCAGCTGACAACACTGCCACACACTGACTGTGATATCGACAAAGTGATGTGAGCACAAATCGAAACAGTCCCCGAGAAGAAAGCATTCATGTACGGAAAGCCAAACAAAAGATGCATCAGGAGCCCGCACAGTGCCCTGATATACTAGAAACATCTTTCTTGTCCAGAAGGAATTTCAACTGAGTAATGAGTCCCTTTGAGGACAAGCTTGGTGCCTCCTGGCTAAAGAGACCCGGTCTCCTGGTGACCAGCGTGCCAATGTGATCTTGATCTTGCCCTCCTTGGGACTTCCCTGCTGGAGTATGAGCCATGGTTTGGCTGCACAAAAACCCCATAAGATGGCACCTCTTTAGTCTTAGGGACCAGAATGTAATCAATCACCTAATTAATATAAAGAATGAATAAACTGGGCTTACACATTAGGGATCAGAATAGAAAATAAGAGTTCAGTAACACATGGACTCCTTCCAGGACAAACCTATTATGTCTCTTGGAAAGTGGGTGGGGAAGAGAGTTGTGGATGGGAACAGGTCTCAGTAGTTGGTCCTTGTGATAACTTGGAGGGGTCATTCTGACATCACTCCCCACACCGAATGTGGCCCTTCAGGTGGGGTGTAAGGGGGGCAGGATTCAGGTGTCACTGCCATAGGGGCTCTGAAAGTCACTCAACCACATCTCTTCTGATACAACTGACTTACTTTCTGCCTCCATGTTTGTTAAATGTCCCGCCGAATTTATTCCGATTCAGGATGAGAGCAGCAATTTCGGGCACGTAGCGGGCAAACATTGCCTACATGCATGAAACAAAGAAACAAGAGCCAAAAAAAAAATGGCATGCAGAGAGGATTCTACCGCAGTGGAGGCAGCAAAACCTCTTGGCATACTTACTTTCTTCCACTAACCGCACTATAGGAGCCCCCGTATTTCTTGCGGTTTCCTATTAACTCTATGATTTCAGGGACGTAGCTGGCAAACATGGCCTGAGGAGAAGATAGGAGACAGAAGAGAGACTAAAAAGACAGGCCAAAGAAAGGGGGTGACCTTTTCAGAAGGGGGAGGGGGGAAATACTAAGATCTGAAAACACAAAAAAGGACTAGAACTGCAAAGGTAACGTATTCATGGGCTGGATTGGATTTAAAAAAAAAAAAAAGAGCAAGCTTCTGAAGTTACATAGGACAAAAAACAAACATTAACCAACCTAGACAACTAAAAAAAAACCAAAAAAAATCAGTTAAGAAAAATGTAAAGGAGACAGGAATAAATAGACATTAGCTCTACTTCCTGAAGAGAAATAAGGGGAGGCATGCTAGAGAAATAACACACACACACACACACACACACAATCAATCATTCATAAACTTACACACAATTTTAAGAGAAAACCTTTCTTTCTAATTAAAATTCAAATGAGAATCCATGCCTTTATGAGTGATTAAAGAC
Source organism: Bos taurus (assembly GCF_002263795.3). Lineage (NCBI taxonomy): Eukaryota > Metazoa > Chordata > Mammalia > Artiodactyla > Bovidae > Bos > Bos taurus. Next base: position 32,866,773 of record NC_037355.1, read on the forward strand.
AATAAACACCAAGAGAAGATTTAAAAATATACGAACTTTTCCATTAAAAAAAGAATCACTAAAAAGCACACAGGGTAAATTTAGGAAATCACATGGGAGGAAAGAATAGTGAGGAGAAACACAAATCTGCCATGTTTTGTCCAACAAACATTGTGCTTGTGGCTGGATAACGCGGTCGTGTGATCTGCAGGGACCTCACGGGTACCATAGGAACGCTGAGCACATACACACCACACATACATTTACATACATTTCTCAAATGTATACGCCATATGCATACAAAACAGAGTGTGTATGCATGAGATAAATGCATGTGTGGTGTACATATATGAAAGCTGTGTGTGAGTTTAGGTTTACCTTACACACGGCAAAAATCTAAACATCGAATGGGCTACTCTGAAAGACAAAATGCAGTCACCGCCGATGAGTGGCCAGAAATCCCCCTTGAAAAGTACATGGTAACCCACCGAGGTGATCTGCATAGGCCAGAAAAGCAAACAGTGCAACTTTCTGACTTACAGAGTGAGGGCAGAAACACCCACCCGGGTCGCTGTGTAAGGGAGTTGTGGTCTGTTTACAAAACCACACTCAGCTCACATGGTGATGTCCATCTGGGGACTTGTGGGCTCTCTGTCCTCTGGGGTGGGGACCCTCCTCTTTAGGGCAAGGGCCCAGCCACAGTGTTTGTTGGAAGTTTGGGGAGGACCGGGATGGGGGTGGGGAGCTCTTGAAACCGCAGATTGTCTACAGAGTATCAACATTATCTACCAGGTCAGGTGACAGCCCTGTCCTTGCAGAATATCAGAGGCTGAATTACATTATGAGGCACATACCCTCTCACTTGATAAGTGAGCATCCCTTTCTTAAGACAATGAGGTTTGCTCTGGGCTAAATGGCCGTCCCTCACAAGGACACTGTGCCTGGGTCTCAGGGAAACAAATCAGTACACAAAAGAAATAGGCAGAAAAGGCACCATGGCATTTGGGATTGCCTTAACTGGACTGTAACACTAAGGCAGTCAGTTGCTTCTAATGCAGAAACACAGGCTCAAATACACAGCCTGCAGAAAATGGATAATAGAAAATACCAATGATCACAAAATCAACATCGTAAGAAAGCATTTTTACCAGTCCCCCGAGGATGAAGAAGACCATGAAGAGACGCCCGAGCGTGGTTTTTGCATAAACATCCCCGTAACCAACAGTGGACATGGTCACCATGAGCAGATAGACACATTCCCAGTAGGTAAGAGCCTGGTTGTTTTGGAAATTTTCCCATGGGTCCCCTGAATTCTCCACCTAAATCAAGGAGACAAGGGAGAGAAAGGAAAACATTAGAGGCATAATAAACCAGAAACACCACAACTCCAGCATCTAGGCTACTTCTGGATGTTCTGCATCTTCAGTCACAGGAGTTTGCTGCCCCAAGGGGAACTCTGTAAGTTGGGCTTACAGCCTCTGAACAGGTAGTGGAAGAAGTGGAGTGAAAGGCACACCCACATACCTACCAGGCTGATGGGGGCAGAGAGGGAACAAACTGACGTACGTATCCAGAGTCCATTTTCATCTCGTTGTTAAAGACCTGAGGCCAGCAGAATTTTAGGGCACTGCCTCTGGTCATGTGTTACAGCATTCTTTTCCAGGAAAGAGCTAGAGAGCCCTGCCCTGGTCTAAAGTTTGCTCAATCCCAAAGAAATCCTGGACCCTCCCACAGAAAGCCTCCTCCTTTCATCCTTTTGACCAAGGAGATGCCTGGGGGACCCTGCTCCTTCAGATTATGCACCCAAACCCTGAACAGCATCTCTCAGAGTCTGACTAGGCTCTCCCTGCTTTGCAGAAGATCAGGGACCACTCTGCCCTACAAACTGCAGTAGCCTCCCTCGGGAGCACAAAATGTGAGCTCAGAAGAACTATCCCGAACCCTATACTCTGTAGACCAAGGACCAGCAAGCTTAGTCTGTGCAGGGCCAGACAGTCAATATTTTCGGCTTTGCAGCCCATAGGGTTTCTGCTTTTTGTGGGGACAACTCATCTCTGCAGGTGTAGCAGGAAATCTCTCAGAGGCAATGGGTGTGGAAGGCTTCTGCCCCTGACTTCGTTTCGTTCGGTCGCTCAGTCGTGTCTGACTCTTTGCAAACCCATGGACTGCAGCACGCCAGGTTTCCCTGTCTTTCACCATCTCCTGGAGCTTGCTTAAACTCATGTCCGTTGAGTCGGTGATGCCATCCAATCATCCATCTTCTGTTGTCCCCTTCTCCTCCTGCCTTCAATCTTTCCCAGCATCTGGGTCTTTTATAATGAAGCAGCTCTTTGCATCAGGTGGCCAAAGTACTGGAGCTTCAGCCTCAGCATCAGTCCTTCCAATGAATATTCAGGGTTGATTTCCTTTAGGATTGACCGGTTTGATCTTCTTGTAGTCCAAGGGACTCTCAAGAGTCTTCTCAAACACCACGGCTCAAAAGCATCAATTCTTCGGCATTCAGCTTCTTTATGGCTTTCACATCAATATATGACTACTGAAAAAACCATAGTTTTGACTGTATGGACCTTTGTAAGCAAAGTAATGTCTCTGCTTTTTAATATGCTGTCGAGGTTGGTCACAGCTTTTCTTCCAAGGAGCAAGCTTCTTTTAATTTCATGGCTGCAGTAACCATCTGCAGTGATTTTGGAGCCCAAGAAAATAAAGTCTGTCACTGTTTCCATTGTTTCCCCATCTATTTGCATGAAGTGATGGGACCGGATGCCATGATCTTAGCTTTTTGAATGTTGAGTTTTAAGCCAGCTTTTTCACTCCCCTCTTTCACCTTCACTTGCAGTTGCCCATCTCTGCTTTAGACTCACAAAACACTTCCTGTCCTCCCATCACCTATGATCTGCCAGCAAATGTGAGGCAGGTAGGAGAGATTTTGCAGAGAGGGGCCCAGCCCTACCATACACCCAAAGGCCAATGCGTGTGACCTGCCAGAATGGTCCCTGTGGATGGCCGGCCCCAAGCCTCCCTCCAGGCTGCCAGCCTGCCTCTGCAGAAAGCTTCCAAGGCCTGGCACACATCAGTGCCTGTCCTCCATGTGCCCTTTCTCGTGGAGGTTTCCTGGTGAAGCAGAATGTACTGGGTTGGCCCAAAAGTTCATTCAGGTCTTTCCATAAAATGTTATGAAATGAACTTTTTGTCTAACCCAGCACTTCACACACCAGTAAGGTGAGGTCACTGCTGACTGAAAACAACCAACTAACCCTCCATATCTGTGCTTTTTGACACTTGGCAGAGTTAGAGTGATTATCTAAGGGTGATTTCATCCAAGAATCCCATCAGCATAAAAGGGTGGGTAGGGTGGGGAACCATCAGATCCACTAACTGAGTGATAGCTCAGTTTTCCTTTGAATGCCAATCACAAAAACCCCAATGGGAGGTAGGTAACAATGCTTCCTTCCATCCATTAAGCAGACTGAAGCTCAGCGAGGGAAGGGCAACTTTACTCAAACTTCTGTTAGATGATGCTCCTTCCAGGTGTAACAATTTGTGTTTGTATGAAGCACACTTCTCAAAATAGCTATACTCTCTAAAAGCAGACAGAAATCTGCCTTGGGAATGTGAGTACAGCTTGACTTCATAATATAAGGCTTTCAGTGAGTTGTTAATTTAAAAGAATTAACATTTTTGAGATGCAAAATAACTTGACAGGTAATCAAGCAAAAGAATCAAAGAGGCCTTTTTGTAAGGGGGTGAGTGAAAGTCACTCATTCGACTCTTTGCGACCCCATGGACTACACAGTCCATGCAATTCTCCAGGCCAGAATACTGGAGTGGGAAGCCATTCCCTTCTCCAGGGGATCTTGCCAACCCAGAGATAGAACCCAAGTCTCCCACACTGCAGGCAGATTCTTTATCAGCTGAGCCACGAAGGAAGCCCTTATAAAGGGAAAGTGAAGAGAAACTGAGGAATCTGTTATTTGTTACTTACTAAGAGATGTGTGGCTCAGCTGGTAAAGAATCCACCTGCAATGCAGGAGACCAGGGTTCAATCCCTGGGTTGGGAAGATCCCCTGGAGAAGGGAATGGGTGGGGAACCATCAGATCCAGTAACTGAGTTATAGCTCAGAAGTTTTCCTTTGAATGCTAATCACAAAAATCCCAATGGGAGGTAGGTAACAATGCTTCCCACTCTAGTATTCTGGGCTGGAGAATTCCATGGACTGTATGGTCCATGAGGTCGCAAAGAGTCGTACACAACTGAGGAACTTCCACTTCACTTCAACAGATGGGGATCAGACTTCCAACCTGGTCGCCAACCTTTTCCAGTGATTGCTTAGGAAGCACTGCCATCTTGTGGTTTGCTGGGGTTACTGCAGACAGAAAAAAAAATCTACGGAAGCCCCTGCCCCAGCTATACAGGTGAGCTGAAAAACACAGGTTTAGAGTGTGAACATGACTCACCATTTGGAACTAGTTTAGGTTAAAAGGGTTGGAAACCTAGACAACTTGTGCAGTTGTTTTTCCTTTTTCTGCATTCTCCAGCAGGGCTGAAGTTTGTCTCCCAGGTAATAAAATGACTCTGAGAGGGTCTTCTTCCAGAAAAGTCAGAACTGAAGCATCTTCAAGGATACTTACCAAATGGATGAACCCGGCTGCTGTGAGCCACGTGCTGATAAAAATGGAGAGCAGATTCACCAGCTTGATGGAATTACTGTGCAAAAGAGACAAAAAGCAAGATCCCCAAGTTACAGAAGACCCTGTTGGGAGTGGCTTCCAGGGCAACAGCGCCCCTTTAAGGAGGAGGCAGCCCATCCCCAAGCCCCCAGTGTTCCTCCCCGTCATAAGGGAAGGATCTGAAAGGCGGCAAATGTAGTTCAGGCTGGAGCCTGTAGGAAGATGAAATCTGAGCTGCTGAGAGTGGTCCCTAAATAAACCCCTCTGGTTGTTTAAAAAAAATTTTTATTACTTTTTACTTTGAACATTTTTATGTCTACAGAAATAGTGAAAGACAAACACTGGGATGCCCTTCACCTAACATTTTGCCACATTGGCTTTATCTGTATATTTTCTCTCTCTCTTTTTTTTCTGGCTGAAACCATTTACAAGCACGTTGTAGACATCACAACACAACCTTATAAACTTCAGCACTCAACACCTAAGAAGGACGCCATGTAAAACGATCATAGTCCAACTGTCCTACCTAAGGAAATTAACACAGATTCAGTAATGTCATCTAATATTCACTCCCAAGCTAGATTTCTGCAGTTGCTCCAATATTAGGCTTATTGATGCTCTCATGTTTTCACCCTAAAGAAGTAATAGAGATAATGTGCTGCATTTGATTATTATGTGGCTTTAATCTAGGAGTCAGGAAACTTTTCTAACAAAGGGACAAATAGTAAATATCCAGGCTTTGCTGGGACATAAAGTCTCTGTTGCAACTATACACAGGAGACCTGTAAAGGAATTAGTTGTGGCTGTGTTCCAATAAAACTTTATTTACAAAGACAGGCAGTGGGTTGATTGGCCCATAGGCTATGTATTTTCCATCCTGTGCTTTATTCTCCTTTAATCTGTATATAACATGCCCCGCCTACCCGCCCCCCCTACACACACACACATACACACACCCTTTTTATTATGTCTTTCTGTGATTATTTTATTTTCTATGCAGCCAAGCCTGCTGTTATCCAGAAAGTCCCATATTCTGGATTTGTCTTACAAGATCCTGTTTCAATACATCTGTTGAGAATACCTGCCTGGGATGGCATCACATCAGGAAATTGCAACTCTGTTACACCAGGTGCAGTCACTTGGTATCCGTGGGAGCCCGAGGTGGCGCCACTGAGAGGCGCCAGCTTCCCTTTGTAATCAATATGCCAGCTGGGGAGTGGGACTCTGGTTTATTCCTATGGCCCAGCAATAGATATCCCTATTGCTGGGCCATAGGAATATCCTATTCCCTAGCAATCTTACACCTAAAAATTTCCGCATCCACTGGTGTTCTTTGAGAAGTGAGTTCTTTGGAACTCACTAGATGTCTAGCTCCCTGAGAGCAGGGGCCTTGTCGGCCAGAAGCCTGGGAGTGGTGAGTCCCCCGTGCACAGTAGGACCTCTAAGAATTTGCACAGAGTGAGCTGGTCTCCCTTCTGCATTCTTCCTCCCTGCCTTCACCCCGTTTTCTCCCGCTGGCTGTACAGCTCCTCAACCACTGTTGCAGGGGGTTGCTCCCCTGTCCAAAGGTCCTCATGGACTAAAACTCTATGTCTACACTGCCTCCTTCCACACCCGCTGAAGTCTCAGATATTCTCCTACCACTGTTCTTTCTACATAAACTCTTGCAACTTCTATCAAAGCCAAAAATATCTGCCAAAACTGTTTATGCTATGACTCAGCTTGAGAGCCCTCCCCACCTACTGAATATTTCCCTTTCTCCAAAGCTTGGTATAGGCCATACCTCCTCCTTAAAGTAACTCCACCCATGGCAATACCAAGTGACCTGCGGCTTTTTTATCTCCAGCTAATCACGGGACACCAATCCCACTCTCTTAAGCCATCATTTTTACATTTCTAGTTGACTTTCTCATGTTCCCAACTGCATCACGCAGAAAAGAACCCTATGTTCTATCTTCTTCAGTCTTCCCAGAGGGGTGTAACACTGCCCACAGGCTGGTTCAGCCCATCAGTCTTAATAGATTGATCTCTGACCCCTTCCACCTCTTTCTCAAGGGAAAACGGACGACTGAAATTCTAAGAGTTTAAGATCACCCTGATAAGAATGGCTAGCACGGTTCTCTCACAGGATTTACCATGCATACTGCTATTTTAAGTACTTCATGTATATGAATTCATCTCATCTTCATAAAGACTCTATGAGTTGGTCCCAAGGTTAAGAAACTGACCCAAGTTCACATAAGCAGGCAGCAGAGTTGGGATTTGAACCCAGGCAGTTTGGCCCCAAAGACTGCCCTTTAGTCCACTACACTACACAACAAGAGTCACAGACTGGGGTCCACCAGAAAGTCCTCCTTGCTGTGAAAGCAAAGCTGGGACTCCCCCACACTCTTGCATAGGATATGAAGAGGGTCAGAGGCCATTGCCCCAGAGAGGAGAGAGGTTACCACCATATCCACGGCCCAACCAGTTTCTCAAGGGGAGGCCAGAATAAAGTAAAAGCCTCCTCTGAGGCACGTTAATACTGGACAGTGAGAGACTCATGAGTAACAGGTAGTCAGTAGCAAAGAAAGAGATCTCAGGGATGCCTGTGTTGTTCAACTTCTCCGAAGATAATTGAGTGCCGAGGTGACTCACTTACATAGTCCTGGATGCTGGAACAAAGCAGTGTCCCAACGATAACCATGCAGAGCCCTCTTGAGATATTAAAACTATGGGAATCTCCAGGCCTCATGGTGCTTTGGAAAATGACCCAATATGGTGATTATTAATCTCTAAGTGATCGTCACAGTGATATTAATAGCGCTTAAGGGAGCTCTCTGTTGTGTAGAGAACATTTAATCATTGTTGCTGAAAGAGTCTCTATTAAGCACTGAAATCTGATTATTTTTATGGCATCTGCATTATTACAGATCCCCAGTATTAGGATTTGCTTTTCAAATTAAACTCTATGACCGGGCAATCATCTAAAAGCTCTACGCAAGAGATACAAGATTAACTCTTGGGGCACTCTCTCCATATTCTAAAATTTGAATCTCACCAGGTTGCAAAGAGCTCCCTGGAAGGAGGAAAAGGGTTGCAGGGTAGGTCTGTGGGCTCTGTGTGGACACTGGAGATAAAGACTTGAGGGTCAAGTTCAGAAGTCTGGACTGAACCCTAAGGTCCTAAGGATGAGAGTGATTGGAACAATTCAGATTCTAGCGTTCTCGTGATAAGGGATAAAAAGTGTGATCTTTGCATGATAGCTTAACTTCACTTTCGTGTTTTCTATTATTGTTTCTGGGACCCTGGCCCATGAGTTCTCACTAGCCACGAAAGGATACAATGAATCATTATCCACAGGGGAGACACAGAGACCTTCCTGTTTTTACAGGTCAGAGACCTTTCTCAGGACTCTGTAGATACTGGGGGAGAAAGAAAGACAGAGAGAGATGGTGTGTGTATCTCTGTAGATACTGGAAGAATGAATGTCCATCTCTTTCCAAGATTATCACTAAAAACACAGAACCATGGGGGTTATCTTTGCTCAGTGAATTTACCAGGACATGTTTTGGTTGACACTGAAAATGTCATCCTCCTTCCACAGAGAAACACAAATTCGTCCCAGTTCTGGTTGATTAGTATCTTCCTCTTTGCTTCCGGCTGAGAATACAGATAGGTGCCAATGTCCTTATTTTGTTTCATTGTTACCTTTGCCAGACAGATGTGAAGCCCCCTCAAAGTCAACTGCACTGTATCCCACAGGGATGAAGGGCCTGAGCTATAGACACAATTCAAGTTCTGTCAATTCTACACCTTAAATATCATTCAATCTCTCTCCCTTTTCTAAGGCCAGTCCATAGTACCAATGCCTGGACAACTGCCCCCCTGACATCTAAACATCGATGGCTTAGATGTTTCAAGCCCACTTTCCATACAATTTCCACGTGGAATTCATGACATCTGAGAGCCTTCATGATGTGGCCTCTACTCTTTTAAAGGCCTTTAAACGTGGAGCCATTTCTGAGGCCATTTAGGTAGTACAGTGGTTTCAGTTTCCAAAATGTAAAAAAAAAAAAATAAAGTGTGTTGCTTAGGTAAATGATGGTAAATATTGTACACAGCGTGGAATGCTATGTGGGAAATAAGTGACGCGGTAGAATGGTTGTGGTTGTTTAGTCACTAAGTCGTGTCTGTCTCTTTGCAACCCCATGGACTGTAGCCCGCCAGGCTCCCCTGTCCGGGATTTCCCAGGCAAGAATACTGGCGTGGGTTACCCTGCCTTCCTCCAGGGGATCTTCCTGACCCAGGGATTGAACACACGTCTCCTGCATTGGCAGGCAGGTTCTTTACCACTGAGTCATCAGGAAGTCCCTCCGAGGGCTCTCTTTTCTCACTTACATTCCTTTTGCAGCTGCTGTGACTGGAAGTCAGCTGCACCCCTCGCTCTCATAGGCCCAGTCTCCAGCCTCACCAGGATGACACCTGGCTGTCTACAAGGCTTACTGAAGACACCCTCTTTGCCTTGAAAGGATCCTTGACTGCCCCTCATTCAAGCTGAGGCTTACTTAACTATTCTCCTCTATGCCTCCAAGGTCTGCATCCCAGTATCAACCACAGTCGGCTCTCCCTCCCTCAGGGGCTCTCAGAAAGCAGAACTCAATCCTGGCACCCTCTCACTGCTGCACAGGTGGGTGCTCGATTCAGGCTTGAACTGACCTACTCACATGGCTGTGACCGTAAGCCAAAGGAAGTGGGACAATTCCAAGCGTGAGGCCGAGATGGAAACCATTCTCCAGTGACAGGGGAGTTTAATTCTGTGGGCAGCAGGATGCTGGGAAAATGTTTGGGGCTTAGGATGGCAGACTCCGTGGTAGCCCACCACCTCATGACTCTCCCAACACAGAAAGTCGCCTCTTACCCTCACTCATCGCTTCAGGTATTCCCCTCCTCTGCACTGGGAGAAGGAACCGCCTTAATTGTGGAGTTCTCAGGAGGACTGTTTCCCCAGGGATGCCAGTGCTATTTCCTACACCTAAAGGAAAGTTTGCCCCACCCCCACCCTAAGAAGTGGGAAATCGGTGGCTCTCTTGGCAAAAGCCCAGAAAAAGATATTTTACACAGATGGCTTATCATTCTCCTAAGTCCAGAAAGGATCGCGTGGAGTACAAGGAAGGTGAGAACACAGTTCTTTCCGTGTTACTCCTCGGAGTGATGGCACCTTGGGGTCAGAGGATTAAAAGACTCCTGAACAAGTAATCATGAAGCCGGGAGACGGAGGCACTCTACCACGTTAGACAGTGTGGACAGCTCCATATAACACCATCCGCATGAGTGTCTCTTAAATGCAGCCCCTGTGAGCAGCACTGGGTCCTCACCAGGTCTACTTTTAAAAACCCAGTGTAGCAAATATGATATAGGCAAACCTTAGGGATGGCTAGCTTTGTCAATCATTTTAATTTCAAGAGTAATATGGGTCCATTGCACACAAGAGTCATAAAATGGTAGCAATGAAGGTTACTGTCACTCAGAAGAAATATGAAGAATAACAATATTCATCCTATATTAATAATAGTACACACAATGGAGCACCAACAAATTCTGACCCCAGGATTACGACAGTAAGGGTGTTGGAACACACCGTAGAAGACTACCAGGGCATTCGATGCTCATTTTCTTTTTAACTTGACTAACAGAAAGTGAATTTATTCCCCTATTCACAGATGAATAGTTAGCAAGGGGAAATCAATCTGGAATTAAAACAAACAAAAATAAACAAAAAACACTAAGACCCTAAGAGGAAAGCCAAGAGCCTGTCACACTTGTTGGATGTGACATATTCCGGAAGTTGAGTCCCAGCCTCAGTTACTGGGAAAACAATGCTAAGTCCAAGCCCCCCTTGCTCCCCTCCCTGAGTGCAGGTGTATTCATTATAAATCACAAACTCAGAGGTGTCCTGTTTTTCATCATTTATCAAACACGCTAAGGCCAACCGAAGAGGAAATGGAACATTAGCAGTGAGTTTCTCAAAGTGTAATTTCCTATGAGAGAAATTTATGACCTGTACTTATTCTCCATTAAAAGACGTCCAACCTCTTTTATTAGTTTATTCATCAAGGCAGCCCTGGTTTCAGGCCAGCTCTGAGAACCTGCAGGTCATCAGGAAAAGGGTCTCTGGGGAATTTTTTTCTCCTGGTCCAGTAGTGTTTTCCAGATCATAACACAGTTAACAGAAGTAGTCATGGTGCCTTCAGCAGGAGGTTTTTAGGTATTCCCCAGAAGGCAATTCACAGAGCAAGCCCCAGGGGCTACACGGGCTATAAAGTGAACATCTAGAATGTACTTTGAAATAAAATGATTTCTGTGTGCCGTATGAGGTTTGTGATTGCCTCTCAAAGAGCATTGCCTCCACTGCTTTCATGGCCAGGTTCAATTTCTTATTTAGTGATGTAATAAAGGGGTGATTTAAAACCTGTGAGCAAGGACTTCCCAATCAATGAGCAGACCTATCCCTATCCACTGTGCTCCTCTCTCCATAATGCTGTGTCTGGTGCCCAAGCAACCCCACGTGGTGCCCCCAAACTGCCTCTACTCCCCCACATACACGGCCCTTCCTCTTCTCATCACCACAGAGTCCCCTGTCCTGCAGAAGATCCAACGCTAGGCTCTCCCTGGATTTCTGGATTGGAGCACTGTCTCTGTGCACAAAAGAACACTAATTTTATCGTAATGAAAGTAAATACACCTGATATTTACAGCTTAGCACTGGGGACCAGAAGGAGGAAAAAAAAAAAAATAGGAGAAAGAACATCTTACCTTGTTTTCAGGATATTCAGAAACTGTAAAATTTCTGAAAACTGGATCAGTCTGAGAGCTCTTAAAAATCTCAAACCTGGAAAAAGAAATGAAATTGGAGCTGCGTTATTTTCAATGTGTAGTTTTAATGCCTACACTCTGCTGCTGGATTTAGAGCTGCCAAGGTTGAGGGGATATGAAATTCCTGCAGAAGACTGAACCATCCAGTACCTTGGATGTACTCCTTCATCCTGATCCTTGACTGGTTTAATCTCAGCTGGTAAACTGACAGGCTCATTAAAGGGAGCCTGTGTGGAGCTACAGCAGAGGAAGTTCTGGCGGGGAGAGCCCAGTTCACTGAGCTGTCTCGTGTCCATCTCTGATTTAAAGCACTATGTCTAAGTTGCACGGCTGTTTGAGAGGATTCTGCCTCTGAAAAATACTGGGAATAGCTCAGCGTAACCCTTGTGCTAAGAGCAGATTAGGAACAAATCGGATAACCTCACCTCTTTGGTGAATTTTTTTTTTTCAATTTTTATCTTCAGTCCTGATAAAATGAAGAGTATAGCCCATGGTGTTATCTGTTTCCTACAAAGTTCTATATTTTTCTCCCAATCAAAAAAAAATCAAATCAGTAAGATCTCACACCCCATAACATCAGGATTCAAAACTTCTATAATTCCATTTTATTGAATGTCAAGATAAACGCTTCTTCTTCAGAAATCAGCAACCTCTCTTGAATGAAGAAGCAGCAGTGTTTCTACATGTGAAGAGAGAGAGGGAAATGGGGAAGGAAGACCCAAGTGGAGATTCAAGGAAATACAAATTATTGTTGGGTTTTAATAGCCATGAGTAAAATGTATTTCTGTTGAGATCAAATTAGTGAGTCAAAAGCAATCTGAGTGGCACAGGACTTTGAAGCTTGGCAGTCTTGTAGGAGTACTGTTTACAAAATACTGATTATCGCAGCTCTGGAACACTTTCAACAGCACACCTGCTCTCAAGGGGATGTTCTTGTGCATATTTTCTGAAAGCATTATATTAAGCTGCCCCATGTGTCATGCGTAGAGCTGAGCACAGAGTGGGCTAAACTGTGAGTGGTTAGCTCAGAGCCAGTGGGTGAGACTTTATTTGGCGCCTTATCTGAGGCAGCAAACGGGGAAGGCATGCAGAGCAGAGGGAAGAGGCTGTGGTGATTCTCTTATGACCCCAGGGTGAATCAAGGAAAGAAGACAGATCGGACGTGTTCTCCTAAATGGCTCCACACTGGGCCCAGATCGATGATTCTTCATTCACGCATAAGGTGAAAGAAAAAACTAACATAAGGCACACAGGCAGAAGGACGAGAAGATGTGGCTCAAAAGGAAAATTTCTCATCTAAAAGGATTTAACTTCATGGACAGAAGATTTTTCAGAAGACATCTGCCTTCTGTTGTGAATGATATTCATCTTACTTTTATTAAACAAGAAAGTGCAGAGATGAGAAGGGATGTGGATGAAATAAAAGGCTCCCGAGCCCAAAACTCAGTCCTAACTGAGCTGATGAAAGGTGGACTTCACACTGCTGAAAACTGGATGCAGAGGGCAAAACGGAGGCCCCGTCTCACGAGGCAGAGAACATGAGAAAAGGGAGGAAAAAAGATGAAACGTAAGGAAACAGAAACGAAGTGGAGAGTACAGAGACCCAACCTGTGAGTGAAATGTGTTCCAAAGGGAAGTGCAGACAACACGCAGATCATAAATAATGGCCAGGACATCACAGGAGTGCAAGGCAAAATGAATGACCAGCTCTGTAAGACTGATACCAAGAAATCACCTATTCGTATCCTTCAAATTTTAAGCATTAAAATAAATGAAAATATAAAAAAATCAAAGTGATGAGGGTGAGGAGAGGGTTACAATTAATGCAACTAAGATTTAATTATATATCAGTGAGTGTTAAATGACAATTGAGCAAAACTCAGAATTTTAAAACAAAGAGAGTCTAACCCAAGATTTTTATACCCCGTCAAGTAGTTGTTCAACAGTAATAAAGGCAACAAAAAAATACTTTCAAATATCCAAGTTCTCAGAAAATGTACTGTTTGTATAAAATATTTGCAATGTTCCTAAGTCTTATTAAATCAGCATGGGCAGAGGGGCAGGCTGGAAAGTGAGTTTTTTAAATAAACGTTCCTGCTGGTTCTAAGCACCTAGCCCAACCTGGATGGCTGATCTAACTCCAGCATCACTGTCACATATTGCTGGGAGATAAAATAACACGTTTAGAAGCTCGACATAGGCAAGGACTGGCAGTTAGCACTGAAACCAGTCACGATATAAGGATGTTTTAGTAATGTATAAGCCACTGATAATTTCATCCTGGAAAATTGTGTGTCTATGTGAGTGAATTTTCATTTATGGAAACAAAAATAGAATACAAATGACCCACACTTTCGATGGCATATCTTTATCGTGAAGCAATGCCTTTTGTATCCTATGTTATTTGTTGGTCGCTTGTCACATTTTAAAGCAACTCAGAAAAATATGTGTGTGAAAATAAAGGTAAGGAAAAAAAAAAATGCAGCTGTCACTAGGTCCTATCCTCTTGCTGGCTGTAAACTGGAGACCTGGGTTTGAGCACTTTCCCAAGGAGAGCAAGCAGGAAGATTAATAATGTACGAAAGAGGAAAACAAGCTGGTTCTCAGGAGAAGAGGAGAGCCCAGGATGGAGGCCCAGGACGAAGGTCTCCCTGGCAAAGGGGCTCGGGGTGATGCAGGAGCAACACTCTCACGCACTACACAGCTGTGGGCTTTGTTTACTCGGCCGCCTCGGGCTGGTCACTATCACAGCACGAGGCTTCACTAGTGCAAATGCGAAACAGTATTCCACCCAGGTTAAAAAACAGAACAGTGTTGGGACTTCCCTGGTGGTCCAGCGGTTAAGAATCTGCCTTGCAATGCAAGGGACGCAGGTTCAATCCCTGGTCTGGGAACTCAGATCCCACATGCTGCGGAGCAACTAAGCCCCTGTGCCACAGCTAACCCCTGAGGTGGCCAAGATGAACAAATAAAATAGATAAATACTTAAAAAAAATCAGTCTACATGCTCTCCTCAGATTACGCTAGACACTCTGGAGAAATGCATGGTCTGGAGTGTTGATCCTTCCAGCCGCATATCACAACAGCTCCTAACTGCTTCCCCACTGGACACTTTGTGGTCAGTCCTCAGCAGAGCAGCCAGAGAGCCTGTCACCAGGTAAAATGGTCATGCCGCCCCTCTGCTCAAAATCCTCCAATGTGCCCATTCCACACAGAGGAGAAGTCCAAGTCCCTCAGCGACCTAAAGCAAGGCCAGTCCTCATTCCTTCCAGACCTGCTGACCCCCTCCTCCCCCTTATGCTATCAATATCAGTACTTAACCTCTCATCTGAATGTCTTCCTCAGTGAACCTGCCTCAGGGCCTTTTGTTCCCTAAATGGTGCACTCTCTCACCTCCTTCAGGTGTTTGATCAGCGTTAACTTTCTCAGTGAGACCTTCCCTGGCTATGCTGTCTAAAACCACAATTCCCCCTACAACCCTACCCACCCCCAAAAAACTCTTCATTCCACTTGCCTGTTTTACTTTTCTCCCCAGCATGAAGCACAAGCATCTTACTTACATAATTTACCTTCTGTCTCCTTATCCATAGCGCCACCTCTAGGAGGAGAGGGACTGATCTTTACTTTG
The DNA here is from genome assembly GCF_002263795.3 of Bos taurus. Taxonomy (NCBI): domain Eukaryota; kingdom Metazoa; phylum Chordata; class Mammalia; order Artiodactyla; family Bovidae; genus Bos; species Bos taurus. The sequence goes on from NC_037355.1 coordinate 32,881,903, forward strand.
TTCACGGCTATATCCCATTCTGAAGGAGATCAGCCCTGGGATTTCTTTGGAAGGAATGATGCTAAAGCTGAAACTCCAGCACTTTGGCCACCTCATGCGAAGAGCTGACTCATTGGAAAAGACTCTGATGCTGGGAGGGCAGGAGGAGAAGGGGACGACAGAGGATGAGATGGCTGGATGGCATCACTGACTCAATGGACGTGAGTCTGGGTGAACTCCGGGAGTTGGTGATGGACAGGGAGGCCTGGCGTGTTGCAATTCATGGGGTCACAAAGAGTCGGACACGACTGAGCAGCTGAACTGAACTGAACTGAACTGATATCCCATGTACCTAAAATAGTGCCTGGCATAAGGAGGATACTCAGCAAACACTTGCTTGAATTGAACTGAATGAATCAGACTTCTGAGAAAGAATTAGACAGCAGAGAGCTAAAGATTAGCTACTCTGCTTGTGGAACCCTGAGATTACACATTGTCTACTAGAGGGATAAGCCATGACCTCTGAAGGTTCACTTGACAGAGGCCAGGGCTGACACTCTTAGGAAATAAGAAGGAGCCTAACCAGGAAAAAGCCTTGATCCACGGTCATGCTGCTGAACCCAGAGAGGTCCTGAAAGAGGATGGACAGCAACCTCCCATTCCATAAGGAGGCCAAGAAAAGGAAACAGTGGAAAGGGCAATGCCTAAGCAACAAATATTCATCTCCTCTGCTTTATAACATTATATTCTTATAATTTAGTCTATATAAGTTAAAATTTCTCTGAAATAAAATTATATTTTTAGGAGATAGAAAACAGCCATAACAGAGTTGTGAAGAAAATGAAATGTTAATTATGCCCTCCAAAAGTCTAGATGGTTTCACAAGCCAGTTCCTTTAAACTATCCAAATACAGTAAACTCCTCTACATACTCCCTATTATATACTTAAGTAGTAAAAATGGTCGGACACAACTGAGTGACTTCACTTTCACTTTTCTCTTTTATGCATTGGAGAAGGAAATGGCAACCCACTCCAGTGTTCTTGCCTGGAGAATCCCAGGGACGGGGGAGCCTGGTGGGCTTCCGTCTATGGGGTCACACAGAGTCGGACACGACTGAAGCGACTTAGCAGCAGCAGCAGCAGCAAAAATGGACTTTTCTTTTTCTGTACTCTGTATTGGTTAGAAAAGGGGCATTACCTAGACATAGGTACCCCACATACTAAAAGAAAAAATTGGCAAGCTCATCACACTAATGACTAACCACAAGAATCCTACAGAAACTCTGAGACTGTATTAAATAAATAACAAGCATGGGCAGTAGTGGCTGCTGTGGGGCGCAGCCCAGATCTTTTTCCAGGGATCTTTATTCATCACTGGCTCCTGAAGAAGGACCTTGCCCACACGCATCACCAGGGTGGCTCCCATGGCTGGTGGATGTGGGGACAAAGGTCTGCCACCTCGCCTGGATCTGGAGCAATACGGAAGGGCTCTCCAGCTGCAGGACTACAAAGGGATGGACGAGGCCTCTGGTGCAGCTGCACTGCAGCCGAGCCCTCCACCCCGTCCTAGCTCCCTTCTTCTCTCCCAGTGATAGCGCTGAAACCTGCCCTGGAGGCATGGTCCAGAAGACTAAGGATCCTGCAGAAGCATGCTGAGCACATCGGAAATACTAAACAGACAGTAATCTCATCGCATGAAGCTATGGAATTGTGAAACAGCATATTATTGTTCACAATTTCAAAGAAAAGTAAAGAAGACAAAATAGAAAGCCGATAAAGATTCACACACACACACAGAGTACAGAGCATTCCTGTTACTTTCAATTAATGGTGAAATGATGATGTTGACAATGAAGTAAATCTATTATGATTGATCATATGTTATTTTTAATTACTTCTACATGCCTAACCCTTTAGCTGTATCTTATTTAATTCATACAACAGAAGAAAACACCTAAGAATAAACAGACAAGCGAGCGTGTCCAGTACAGTGTGTAAGCAACACAGCCAGATTCCATTCCACACTTGTGTAATGCCATAAAGCCAAGCTTGTAACCACTGCCCCGGCACAGACGTTGTTGGCCAATCGGTTCAGATTCTAAATATCAGCACTCAAGTAAGCGCTCACAGCACTTGTGATCCTCCTGCCAAACTCTCCTAACAATTTACATTTCCATCAGGGGGGAAATGCTCTTTGCCTACAACCCCACCAGAGTCAGTATTTTGATGAAGAAAAGATGAAGGAAATGAAGAGAAGGGAGGAAAAGAATGAAAGCAGGAGTCTCAATCTGACAGGCGCCAACCCCAAACAGAGGGGCTCCCCAGGTGGCACAGCGGTAAAGAATCCACCCGCCAATGCAGGTGCCAACGCAGGAGGCATGAGAAGATGCGGGTTTAATCCCTGGGTTGGGAAGATCCCCTGGAGTAGGAAATGGCAAGCCATTCCAGTATTCTTGCCAGGGAAATCCCATGAACAGAGGAGTCTGGGTGGGCTACAGTCCATGAGGTCACAAAGAGTCAGACGTGACTGAGTGACTTGAGCACACACACATGTAACCCCAACAGAGCTTACCGCTGTTTCATTTTGTTTTTTAAATTAACAAATGAAATTAACTGTGTTCTCATATATTCACTAGTCGTTTTACTTTATTTTTTAAAGTGGTTTATAGTGGTCTCTGCCAGATTATCTGTGTATTCATCTTATTACTATATTTGAGCTGTCATAATGAGAATATATGTTGTATATTTTATCCCACCGTTCACCATTCTTTTAATTTTGCTCAAAGTTTTTTTCCCCCTAAGTCTAAAATTTATTTAAGGTGTCTTTTTCCCCTGAATTCCAAAGTTTGCTATATGGTCAAATGTATCAGACTTCCAATATTGTTTCTTTGATATTCAAAAATTTCCATTTCCATCATAAAAACAGATTTTTATTAATGCATGCACATTTTCCCTCTGTACTTTCAGGGCACTGGTTCTCAACCTTGGCTGCATATTTAAATCACCTGGGAAGCTTTAAGAATTATTGATACCCAGGTCTCACTTCCTCCTCCTCGATTTTGACTTGATGGGTCTGAGGTACAGTCAGACAGAGGGAATTTTAAAGCTCTGAGATGATCCAAATGAGCCATTACGGTTGAGAAGCATTTCAAACTTTTTCTATAAATGGACGGATAGTAAATATTTTAGGTTCTATCACAACTACCCACTCTGCTGCAAATGACATGTAAATGAATGCATGTGACTATATTCCAGTAAAATTGTATTCAAATAAATAAGCCATGGAGCCTAGCTTGCTATGCCAGCTTTAGAGACCAGCTATTTAAATTCCACGTGCACATGAATCATCCAGGGTTTGTTAACATTCACACTCTATTCCTTGAGTCTGAAGCGGGCCTGATGCTCTGCAGTTCTAACCAGCTCCACGATGTCACCGATTTTGGTCTAATATCACACCAGTAACAAGACTGCAAGTCAGTGCTTCCCAGACTTTGTTGCCATTACAATCACCTGGAAATTGTAGAACAACACTGGTGTCTGCCTCCCACACTCAGATATTCTGATTTAATCGCCCTAGGTGACAACCTGGGTGTAGACAATTTTTATAACTCCCCCCTCTTGAAAGTCCCCTGGACTGCAAGGAGATCCAACCAGTCCATTCTAAAGGAGATCAGTTCTGGGTGTTCACTGGAAGGACTGCTGCTAAAGCTTTAACTCCAATACTTTGGCCACCTCATGCGAAGAGTTGACTCATTGGAAAAGACTCTGATGCTGGGAGGGATTGGGGGCAGGAGGAGAAGGGGACAACAGAGGATGAGATGGCTGGATGGCATCACCAACTTGATGCACATGAGTTTGGGTGAACTCCGGGAGTTGGTGATGGACAGGGAGGCCTGGCGTGCTGCGATTCATGGGGTCACAAAGAGTCAGACACGACTGAGTGACTGAACTGAACTGAACTGAGATGATTCTAACGTGCAGTCAAGTGTGCAAACCATCCATTTAGGGTATCTTTTCTTCTTTTGACCTTTAACATGCAAATCCATCTTGACATATTTATTTATTCTGGTTAATAATGTGCCAAAGGGACTAAATTTTATTTTTTTCCCAAAATAGTTGGCAAGTTTCCTTTTCCCTTAGTAACCATTTGAATATTCTAAAACCAGTAATATATCCACGAAGCACTCTGCCTCTTCACTTTTAAAGAACATACTAACTATAAACTAGAAGAAATCAGTAGCACGGTAAGAGATTACTTATAAAATAATGCATTCAGCTCAAGATCTTAGGAAAAAAGTAGTCTTTACAACTCTAGAATAAAAGATGATTTCTACTTTAGTGTTTATACTTGAATAGTCAGAGAACTAAAAAAGATTAAAAGTGATAAAAATTTTCGAATCATTTTCTGGGGGTAAAAAATAACAATAATAAAACAAAATAAAAACCAATAAAGCAACAGATAGAAAAGGAAATCATGTACAATTATGGACTAATAAAACTTGAAATCTGCAGTGAGAGGGATGACATTTCAAAAAATGTAAACTTTGTAAGTTCATACACACAAAAAAGAAAACCATTACAGGATAATAATTGAAATATAAATTGAAATTTTTTACAGATAGCTTCCCCTCAGCGACTTTGCTCCCATATAATTTATTACATTTTTAAAAACATGTACATTATATTGAAATTCTAAACTATTCCATAATACACAAAAAGATGCAAAACTATGAAACTTGCTATAAGATAATCATAAACCTGGTACCAAAAACTGCCTCTCAAAGCACAAAAGTAAAATAATTTCCCTAAGATTAGTGATACTAAAGTTCTACATAAAATACCAATTATATATAATTCATCCCTGAATTAAAATAATAACCTAGAGCATTGTGGTTACACTTAGCAAATTGGATAGAATAATTTATCTCTGCCTCCTCTCAAAATCTCATTAAAATAATGCTAATAATACTAATAATAGCATAACACTGAATGGGGAAAAATAGCAATATCCCACGTGGGCAAAAAGAAAGGGAGAAAAACTATAGCACGTAAGAGAAAATCACAAAACGCTAGTAGATGAAAAGTGGATATTCTGTTGAAAATTACCTTGACAGAGCTCAGAAACCTAACTTAACATTTGTATAACATATATAGTAAGAAACATATATGTCTATACTAATAAAAAATATCAGAAGTGTCTTTGGTCAATAAATTTGATAATGAATTTCACAAAGACAGATTGTTGGGGTCATAGAGAAGGAGAAAGCAACTGTTCAAAAGATAAGATGAGGGGACTAACATTGGGAAGAGGGAGGCTGGGACATTCACTGATAGACTGGGGTACCAAATAGGGGCAGCCGGGACAAAGCAGTACCATGAACATTTAGTCGTCAAAGCAATATTGCATGAAAACTGGTGACTCTGAGAAGAAAGAAATTGTCTCCACAGCTGCAAGACCAATTACTGGAACAAAACACACTTCCACATACCCCATCACTCTTCAGACTAGGCACATTAAGCAAAGACCACACTTGAATAGAAGCTAACAGAAAAATCCCAAATCCAAAAAAGAACACAAAACTAAGAATCGCCAAATATTTGAGGAAAGTCAAGCTTTCTTTGAAGAAAGGTACACAGTCTAGCAAATTTCTACTTAATGCTACCTTAACAGATCAACAATTTTCGAAAAACTTGATTGAAAAATATAGAGTTGTGAGAAAATATGTCAACTCAGCAAAAGAAATTAAAATTTTAAACATTAAAACTTTAAAAAGCCAACTATTAGGAGAAAGGACACAGTTGCATACAAACTAGACTCTCAAGCAGAGGTCTTGTCATACAAAGGGGAAAAGGAATGAAAAGTACAAAAGGAAGTTCAGAGACAAGGAAGACAGGTGTAGAATTTTCAACATTTATGTAATTCAGTTTCCAGAAGGGGAAAATAAAGGGCAACAGAAAGCAGGAAAAATTCCCTGGCAGTCCAATGGTTACAACTCAGTGTTTTCACAGCTGGGGAACTGGGTTCAATCCCTGGTCAGGGAATTAAGATCCTACAAGCCATGAAGTGCAGCCAAAAAGAAAAAGGAAAGCAGGAAAACTTTCAAACATTAAAGTTTCCCAGATCAAGATGATGCCCTGCATTTTCAGACTGGAAAGGTCTGTTAAGTGTCCAGCAAGTTAAATTTCAAAGGACCCAAACAGAGGCATATTACAGAGACATTTCAGAACCAATGCAAAGATATCTACTCCCAAAGCAATGAGAATCAAATTATTGTCAGAATTCTCCTGGCTGTACTGGATGCAAGAACACAAAGGAAAGATACTGTCACAATTTTCAGGAGAAATTATTCTGTAAAAAAGATCAGTAAAGAATCTGCCTGCAACGCAGGAAATCTGGGTTTGATTCCTTGGAGAAGGAAATGGCTACCCACTCCAGTATTCTTGCTTGGGAAATCCCATGCACAGAGGAGTCTGGTGGGCTACAGTCCACGGGGCCACAAGAGTCTGACATGACTTAACGACTAAACCACCAACAGGTGAGGAGGGCTAGCACAGGAAGGAGGTCCCGAAGGAGCAGTAGAATCTGGAAGAGAAACCGATGAGTGACTTTGAATGTTCCTCCTGAAGCTTTCTTTTTTGGACTTCCCTCATGGCTCAGACAGTAAAGAATCTTCCTGCAATGCAAGAGAACCAGGTCCAATCCCTGGGTTGAGAAGATCCCCTGGAGAAGGGAATGGCAACCCACTCCATCATCCTTGCCTGGAGAATTCCATGGACAGAGGACCCTGGCGGGTTACAGTCCATGGGGTCGCAAAGAGTCAGACACGACTGAGGCAACTTAGCACGCACAAAAAAAAAAAGATATACTCAACCAGCTGAAAGAAAAATAAATCCCAAAGAAAAGTGAGATACAGGAAGCAATATGAGAAAAGAGTAAAAGTAATCAGTTTATGTGTTGATTGACTATTACAAAAACTAATAAATAATAATAATGATCTAAAAGTAAAATCTCTAGATGCTACCATGTGGAAGTTGGAGGAATGGAGGAGAGAGGGCAGTGAAGGAAAGAAAGTTGTGCTAAGGTTCTTGTCTTGCTTCAGAAGAAAATACTATTAATTATATATATTAATATAAAAATTTAAGTATGTGTATCGAAAACTTAAGAATTCCAAATCTCAGTGGGGAAAAAAGAACAAAAGAATTTTATCAAGCCAATTAAAGAAAAGCAACTGTGAAAAAAGAAAAGTATATTAATTAGTATTACTAAAATACTATTGCATCAGCAAATACAACCTAATTATTTTAGTAACCACAACAAAATTGAGTAAGTTAAAATTTATCTGCTAATTGACAGACACTCAGATAATATAAAAAAGCAATAATACATTCCACGTGAAATTCACTGAAAACAAGGAAGTTGGAAATGAAAGGCTGAAAAATATGTACCAGACAAATGCTGACTAAAAAAAAAAAAAAAAGAGCTGGGTGTGGGGGCAAAGAAGCCAATAATGATATCATATAAATTGGCAGCTACTATGAAAACGTAGAAAAGAAATAGTAATACTTCATATTGATATGAAGGAACAATTCACCAAGAATATGTAACAGTGAAATAAACTCCACACAACTAAGACTGTGTCTTTGAGGCTCATGTACAACAGAGTCGGTGAGAATGCATCAAACAGACACTGACAATGCCACGTCACAGGGGGGAGCCCCCAATTTTCACTTTTCAGAAACGAGCCAAAACATAAACACAAAAAACGTTCAGATAACATTTAACTCCTTTGGGTATATTTGTATATCTCTATCTGAATGGATGGATCGATAGACACATGCATATATATTATAACCCGTAAATTAGGAATACAATGTTCAATAGCAACCTTTGAACAGTCATGAAACTGACTATGTATTAGGTCACAAAGAAATTTTACCAAATTCCAAAGTACTGAAATCATATAGGCCACATTTACCACAAAGCCCTAGGATAAGCAAAAGCACAAGAAGAGAGGTAGAAGAGATTATATAGAGAAGAATTTAATACATGATAAAGAAGTCATCACAACTCATAGGGAGAAAAGCATTATGTAATAATAATGAAATAGCTGGTTAACAATGAGATTAAACAGTCACCTCACCCCACAATTGAAATCACATTGAGATTAAAATTTAATATTAAATTTAATATTAAAATAAAGCCATAGGAAAACTAAAGAAAATAAAATTACATACTTATTAGCCCTCTAAAGAAAGGAACAATTTCTAGACTCAGATGTGACAGGAATCATAAACATTTTTAAATGTCACCATAAAAATATCGAAATTCTACATGTCAATAAAAGAAATGAAGAAGATAATCTACTAGAAAAACAAATCAAATATGACATAATAAGGATAAATTCTTCATAATGTCAAAAGGATGTACCACATCAGTAGTCCATAAATAGGCAAAAAGTCATAAACAGACATCATGAAATAGGAAATATAACTAATGAGCAACATTAGAATTATTACACTTGATTGAAATAAAAGACATGGCAATTAAAAATATAGTGACTTTTGTTTATTCTACTTAACTAGCAATCTGTTTGAATTTCACCTACTAGAGATCACTCTTGGAGAAGGCAGTGGCACCCCACTCCAGTACTCTTGCCTGGAAAATCCTATGGACAGAGGAGCCTGGCAGGCTGCAGTCCATGGGGTCGCTGAGGGTCGGACATGACTGAGTGACTTCACTTTCACTTTTCACTTTCATGCATTGGAGAAGGAAATGGCAAACCACTCCAGTATTCTTCCCTGGAGAATCCCAGGGACGGGGGAGCCTGGTGGGCTGCCGTCTATGGGGTCACACAGAGTCAGACGCGACTGAAGTGACTTAGCAGCAGAGATCCCTCTACAAGAAGTCTTATAATTTGATGGGAGAATTGTAAGTTGATATAGCATTTTCATATAATATCAATACAGCATTTTCAGGGGCTTCCCTGGTGGCTCAGTTCGTAAAGAATCAGCCTGCTATGCAGGAGATTGCCTGCAACGCCAGAAAACCAGGTTTGATCCCTGGGTTGGGAAGATCCACTGGAAAAGAAAATGGCAACCCACTCTAGTATTCTTTCCTGGGAAATCCCATGGACAGAGGAGCCTGACGGGCTACAGTCGATGGGGTTGCAGTCAGACACAACTTGGGGACTAAACCAGAAATAGCATTTTCAGAAAAGAATTCCACATTATAAATCAAACTAATCCCATTTCTAGGAAAGAAGCCTAAGAAAATATTTTTTAAAAAATGGAAAGATGCTACAGAAACAAAGATGTTCATTGCAAAATTATTCATTAAATAAGAAAAACAGAAAGCAGCTTGCTATCTAAAAATAAGTCTTCTTAAATATAGTCCCTCTTTTTTTAATGGGATATTATGGTGAAAAAATAATATAGCAAGACAGAATATGCTTATGATACAATGTTAAAGAAGTAGATACAGAAAGTATAATGGTGCTCACCAAGGGCTGAGGAGTCTGGGAAAAGAGTAGCTGTTTAATGTGTCAAATTTGCAAGATGAAAATATTCTGGAATCGGTGAAAATATTCACAACAATGCAAATATGCTTAACACTACTGAACTGAGCATTAAGATATGGTTAACATGGTAAAGTTTATGTTATGCATTTTTATTATAATAAAAATATAGCAAATTGGAAACATTTTAAAAATATAAAGTGCATGTTCTCTCTGATAAAACTATGAAAACTATAGGCATATGAAAAATAGAAACTAGAAAGTGCATAAAATGATGACAGAGTTATGACACCAAGGTAGGATCGAGTTTTTAAAATTATCTATAATTATATAAAATTCCTATTTTATGCATAATTTTTTGTTGCTGTTGTTATAAAGTTAATGGCAAGTCAAGACTGAGGACAGGTCTTCTGATTCTGAGCCCTATGTCCTTCTCAAAAATTCAGGAACCCAAGGCCAGTGGCTCCAGGCAGGAAGGAGCGCTGGCTACTGCTGGTTCTTCCGAGTATCACACGTGGCACCTGGGGCCTGATCAACCAAGTGGGGCATCCTGAGATCCAGTGCCATGTAATTTTAGTGCTGCTTGACCAGAAAAGCTAAGGGATTTAGGACTTCTTTCTCAGATGGACACAGATTATTATACTGACAGAGACTGAGGGACACGCAAGTAAATGATGAATCATTCACCAAGCAGGGTCCCCACCATCCCTGGACAGAAAGGACTCGAGCAATTTCTGTAAGCAAGGTCCCACTGCAGTACAAGACTGAGAAAACACAAAAGCAAACATACCCCAGCCTGGGGTGGAAAGGGTTTTCCAATTTGCTGTTTTCCATTCCCTTTAACTTCTTAATCTTTAAATCCAAAAAGCTGAAAGGTTCAAATAAACCTCTGTCATTTCCAATCCCTCCGCCCCCACATAAATCCCAAAGAGCAATTATTTTTGTGGTGTCTGACAAGGTCAAAGTCATCTGGCCTTGAAGCTTGAGAGCTTACACTAAGGATAAGACTCATCAGGGTAAGGAGGGACAGACCCAAGCCCAGGGAGACTTCTCCAGGGTGGTCCCTGCACCCTGCTCCCATCCTTGGGTACCACCTTCCATCCCCCAGCTCCATCACTGCCCAGACCAAGTTCTCTCCCCACCAACACAGAGAGAATCAGAGCCTTTTTTTCCTAGCTGGAGGAAGAGGACTGTCTTTCTTGTTCTCAAATGCCCCTGGGATTTTGTTTCTCCAGTCCGAATTTGTGTTTTATAAACAGTGCTTGCTTGTCTGACCTTTTCAAAACTTTTCCCTTGATAATTGCTCAGGCTGTTCTGTACCCTACCTTATCCCAGTCCTGCTTCCTTTCTGACAGACACTAAACATCGGTTAATATTCAAACTGGGATTCTCGCCTATCCGTTCATTTATTCATTCCTTTGTTCATTCCTTCATGACATACATGTGCAGTGAGTACCTCTCTGCACCAGTCACTCGCTGTCTTAGACCCTGAAAGCACAGAGATGAAGCTGCACTTTGAGAATCTTCTATTTGAATACAGGAACCAGAAAGGAAACATTTAAAATAAATAAATAAATAAGTCTTGTTGAACCACCTCTTAAATATATATGTTTAAAAACTCATTTTTTCCCTTTCCAATGCCAGAATTGTGGTCCAAGCCACTGTTACCTCTAATTTGTCCAGCAGCTTCCAAGCTGGTCTTCCCTTTTATTCCCTCAGCCCACCACTTCCCACCATCCATTTCCTAGAAGCGGCCAACATGTTCTTTGCAGACATCAATCAGATCACATCGCTCCCAGCTAAAAGCCCTCAGGTGGCTTCCATCTCTCTGGAAATAAAGTTCAAATTCTTCACCCTGCTCTGAAAGTTTTCCATGATCTAGTCTGTTCACATGTCATCTCTATTCTCCCCATCCTCACGCCCTCCACAGGGCAACTCTGCTCCAGAATATCTCCCAGTGTATACTCAGCTCAGGGCTTTCCCTTCCATTTCTTTCTGGAATGTTCTTCCCCTAGATCGTGGCAAGGCTGGCTCAACTGACACTGTCTCAGAGAGGTCTCTTCTAGCCACCCAACCTGGACTCCACCTCCCATTACGCTGTTCTTTTCTACAGTATTTATCGCAATCTATGATCATATTCGCGTGTTCATTTGCCTGTCTTCCTCTAGAGAACGTCAGCTCCACTGAAGAGCACCTCATTCACCTGTTCCCCACCATGTCCATCATCTTCCCAAACAGCGATGCCAGGCACATAGTCAGCACTCACTGCTGAAAATGAACGAATTTGTGAGAACCCCTTTCAAGGGTAAAGTAACAAGACTAAATACTAAGTTGAAGTTGTGGTTTTACTTCCTTGACTCTTTCTCAGGAAATGCTCCATTTTCTCTTAGCTTAATAATCCCGTCATTTGTACTCATCTCTCTAGCAGCTTTAATATTGGCCCCTGGCAATGCTGGGTGTCATAAAGCACCAAGTAGTTCTTTCCTGATATGAAGAAAGAGGAAACAGAACAATTTGGTCAGCAGATCTAGGTCACAGACATGGGGGTGTGAATATTTAGATTCCAAATGAAGTTCATGCAGATGTTACAGCTCACAGAGGTCTTTTATGCCCATTCGAATGAAAACGATTGAGTGGGACTCACCTATCCCCTGCTTGCTAATTGGAATTTTGCTCTACATAGTTATATAATGCAGAGACAGTCGAGCTGGGCCCATTCACATCAGAATCTTAAGCTGGGTTTCAAAGGGACTATACTTCATTTTAAAGAAGCTGCTTGTAACACTAACCTTTCTGGAAATAAAAGATATCTCTTCCTACGACTGGAATTTTTAGATCCAGAAATGCAAAGTTAAGCCATTTATTTCAAACCCCCATACATTATAGATGTTCGAATAAAACCAAATCCCTACTGGAAAGCAGTTGAGACAAGAAAATCTGCCAGAGGATATTTCTTATGATCTCTGCTGGGTGAGAATACTGAAATACCATCCAAGATAGGCAAGAAAGCATTACCATGGCCCGATTTGAAAGCAGAAGAAAGCAAACCAAAACAGCATTGTTATCCCTGAAAAAAACAGAAAAATACTGTCGACAGCTTCAAATGCTTTTCTTAAAAAATGCTGACTCACTGGAAATTATTATCACTTAATAAATAAAAAAGGAGGCTGTTTCTGTCATTTGCCAAGCTTTCTCCAACATTTCTAAAATATATTTTTTAATAGCTCAGAAACATTTAGTCACTCTAGAGACCAGTTATATTCCTCTAAGAAGGAAGGACCAGGTTTCTGCTTGGCCCAGCACATCTGTGCTCAGGGGGGATGCTAAGCACAGAGGAATGGAGAAGCCTATCACCTATCCACTTGTCCACAGAGAGGGCTCTTCTTTCCTGGGCAGCCTCTCAGAACACAGGATGCTTTTGAGGGGATTTCTTACCCCAAGAGGTGCAAACTCTGCAGCAAGACACCACTGACTGCCTGAAGCTCTGTGGTTCCTCCTTCTCAGCAGCGCTGGGCCCAGACCTCACCCGGAAGCCGTTTTGGAACAAATCTCCCAGGGACTTTTTGCGGCGCCTGGCAGGTCTGTAGACCTCTGTGTTGGAGCTGCTGGGTGGGTAATGGTAGACCAGAATCTTACTGGAGATCATGGTGGAGGCAGAGAGCTGAGCTGGGCTCCAGGCTGCCTTTAATCACTTCTTGCACAAGCTGATGCTCTAGATCTATGTTTCTCTGACCTGTGCTGCAGACAGGTCCTCAAGTCCAGCCCAGTATGGCTCACCAGCATCTCTGTCCTCCCTTACCCACCCGCCAAACTGCAAGAATCGCAGAGCATCAGCGACATGAAGCACGTCAGAAAGGCAGTCAGGAGGGGAGGGAGGCACGTGTTGATCCACGATGTCCTACAAGCTGATCCATCAGCTTCATTCTGTAAATTATACCACGTAAGCTGCTTTGGACATGGTTTAAGGGAATGGAAGGAGAAAAGGCTGTAAATTCCTCAAATCAGGGGGTACAGAATAGAGTGTAGGCGTTTGGGGCCCCTGGGTGATTTTTTTTTTTTAATTTTAATGATCCTGTCTAATGATGGAGAGCTCAAAGGAAGGGCTTCTTTATAGGATGTGATGCCCAACTAGAGAGAAAAACCAATGGCCCCCTCCTCCCATCCCACCTCCCACTACCAACATAACCCAAATACTCAAATCCTCTGCTAATCCTATGCATAGGACTGAGGCAGAGAAGAAACACTTGGCTGTGTAGAGGCAGACAGGAGGAGACACTCTTGTTACACCCACCCCCAACCCCCTCACTCCACTCTCTGTCTTGACTTCTCAGCATCTTTCCTTGTGACCAGGGGTTGGCCCCTCTATCCCCCAGGGCACTGAGTGTAACAAAGACATAGAAGGGACAGGAGGAAAATATGAAAAATAAGAACAAAGAAATATCTAGATTCTGTAAGTTGTTAGCCAAGGCTCCCCATAACCTGATCTCTACCTATTTTTCAACACTGCCTTCTAGCAAAACTAATATTATTAGATAGAATTTTCAAAGAGAACAACTTATTTCTCCTCAGTGTAGATTGGTGTGTTCACCCAATCAGGATGTCTCAAAGATCTATTATGTGCCAAGCATTGCAATAGGTACTAAGTATTCCAACAGGAATAATACAAGTCCAGCCTTGATGGTGCTTATCATCTACTAAGAGAAAGAAACAATATAAAGGTTCTATCACAATTTTAAGAAATTAGTACTTTGAGTAAAGTGCTGCAAAGGAAAGGCATTAAGTAGCTATCTATGTGAGTATGTGTGTGGTGGTAGGCATATGTGTAGCTGGGTGTGTGTGTGCATGGAATATATTATGATGTGCATATCAGAAGGGGGTTCACATTTATTCTGAATCCTAATGGTTGAGTAGCAAGCAGATGGATAGGTGAGAAGACATAAAGGTTGTGGTGAGGGGAATTTGTTTTCAGCTTGTGTCAAAAGCATAACAAATACACTAAAGAGTGAAGAAAATGATCTGTTCCTGATTTGAAAGAAATTCATTGAGTGGAAAATGAAACAATGGATGCGAAATGAACTTTTTAACACCCAGAGTCCTCTAAAAATGAGAGATGTAACTACAGATCCTACCAACATTAAGAAGATAATGAAGGGCTATAGTGAACACTGGGGCCTCCCAGTGGCTCAGTGGTAAAGAACTCGCCGCCAAGCAGGAAACACAGTTCGATCTCTGGGTTGGGAAGATCCGCTGGAGAAGGGAATGGGAACCCACTTCAGTATTCTTGCCTGGGAAATCCCATGGACAGAGGAACCTGGTGGGGCCAAAGTCTGTGGGGTCACACAATAGTCAGACATGACTTATAACTAAACAATAATGAACAATAGTATGGCTATAAGTTTAAAAACTAAATGAAATAGAAAATTTTAAAACAATGACACAAGAAGAAACAGAAAATCCAGACAACCATACATCTGTTAAAGAAATCAAAACTTCAGTTAGAAACCTCTCCACAAAGAGAAACTGGAACCCTCCTACACAGTTGGTAGAAATGTAAATTGGTACAACCACTATGGAAAAAATATGATGGTTCCTCAAAAAACTAAAAATAGAGTTGCCATACCATCTAGCAATCCCACTCCTAGGCACATAGCCAGACAAAGGATAATTAATTCAGAAAAATACATGCAGCCCTATGTTCACAGCAGTCCTCTTCACAACAGCTAAAGGATGGAAACGGCATGAACAACCACCAACAGACGAATGAATCAGGAAGATACGGTACATACATACACCTGAACAGTACTCGGCCACAGAAAGGAGGAAATAATGCTATTTGCAGCATTATCTGCAGCATAAACCTAGAGATTATCATACTAAATGAAGTCAGAAAGAGAAAGACAAATACATACGATATCACTTATATGTGGAATCCAAAATACAACACAAAGGACTTTATCTACAAATAGACTCACAGACACAGAGAACAGACATGTGGTTTCCAAGGGGGAGAAGGGTTGGGAAGGGACGGACTGGGAATTTGGGATTAGCAGAACAAGCAATTATATATAATATGGATAAATAACAAAGTCCTATTGTATATTACTGGGACCTATAGTCAGTATCCTGTGATTTAAAAAAAATGGAAAATAATATGAAAAAGAACATATACATATGTATAACTGAGTCATTTTGCAATATAGTATAAATTAACAAAACATTGTAAATCAACTATATTTCATCAAAATAAAATTTTAAAAAAGAGAACTTAAAAAAAAATTCTTCTCTCCAATAAACTTTATTTTGAGGGGAAGAAAAATCTCTACAAAGAAAATTTCAAGTCTAGATGGTTTTCACTGGAGACTTCTACCAGCATTTAAGAAGGAAATAATACTGATATTAGACAAATTCTTTTACAGAGTAAAGGAAGAGGAAACAATTCCCAAATTGTTTTATGATGTCAGCATAGCCATGACATCAAAACCCTACAAGGGCATTACTAAAAAAAAAAAATAATAATAATTAACAGACCGATATACCTCATCAACATAGGTACAACAATCCTTAAATATATACTAGTAAAATTAATCTTTAAGTATGTAAAAAAGATCATTTATTAAGACCAATTGGAGTTTATTCCAGGAATACAAGAGTAGCTTAACAAATGAAAACCAGCAGTGTAATTTACCACATCAACACATTAAAAAATTCATATGACCATTTTGATAGATGTCAGGGAAAAGTCTGACAAAATACAACACTGTTTTCTAACAAAAACTATAAGCCTACATGTAATTAAGTGTGTTAAGACAGCGTTTTATGGCCTAAACAAAGACAAGCTGATTAATGAGGGAAGAGGCCAGAAACAGACTCACGTGTATACAGAAAGTTGATTTACAACAAGTACCAATGCAACTCCACTAGACAGGGGGCATTTCTCAATACATGGAAGTGGAAAATCTGTATATTTATAAAGGCAAAGAAATGAATCTCAACTCTTTTCTAATAATATACACAAAATTAGTTTGAGAGGGATCACAGACTTAATGTAAAAGCTAAATATAAATCTTGTAAAAAGCAGCAATGGAGAGGATCTAGAGGACAGTGGGGTAGGTAAAGATGTTTTAGGAAACAGAAAGCGCTGTTTTCAAAGTGATAAATGGCATTAAAATGTGAAACTTCTCATCAAGACACTTAAGATCATTAAAAGATAAGCCACAGATTGGGATTAAATATTTGCAATACGCTTATCTGACAAAGAATTTAAGGAAATGCGCACTGAAACCTCAATAAAACACCACTGCAAATCCATTAGGATGGCTAAAATTTAAAAGTTGACAATACTACTTGTCAACAGAGAAACAAAGGAGCTACCACTCTCAGACATTAATGGTGGAACTGTGAAATGATACAGTGTCTTTTGAAGTTAAACATACATCTATCCTACAAGCCACGTATAAATCTCAAAAACCTTACTGTGAGTGAAAGGGGTTATACACAAAAAAGAATAGCCTATCTAATTCCACGTAAATGAAGTTCAAAGGTGGGCAAGAATAAGCTAGAATGGCAGAAATCAGGATAATGATCACCTATGTTTGAGGGAAGAGGGCAGATATTGATAATAAAGGAGCATGAAGAAATTTTCCAGAGTCATGGAAATGTTCTGTATCTTGAGATGAGTAACAGCCTATTTCACACGGCTGCATACATCTGTAAAAAGAACTGCACCATTAAGATCCAGGTGGTTTACAGTATGCCTAACATACCTTACCAAGAATATTGAGAAAGGCTGCCTCCTAGAAGTCACCAGAGGAATTCAAACAGAGGTGACTAGTACAACTTGGGGACCACTGACCTTGATGTCGCACACACAGGTCCTCTGCTTTAACCCCCTAAACTCCCTCCCAACTCTGAGGGGACAGGATGGAAGAGAAACCCCAGTGACTTCAAAAGACAGCTGTTTTAATGGACAGCAGAGGATTTGCACCCAAGCTGTACCATGATAGCTGAGTAGTAGAACAAGTTACATGACCCATTCCCCTGACCCAACCCTAGAGCCTCGCTTTCCTCATCTCTCAAACAAAAGGGTTAAAACTACTTCACAGGTGACTGTCTAGATTAAATAATGTCCCTGCACAGAGACTGACACAAGGTGGTAAATGACAATTCCCAAACCAATCTACCCCAGTCTTAGGGCATGGTCAGACTGATCTATCTCCCACCTACAGACACCCTATCATTAACAGGCAACATGGCCTCCCAGCATCAGTAATCAAACCCCTTCCTCTCTCCACGGAACAGGTCTGCCACCTTCTTCAGCAGACCCCGTTGATGTGGCCTTTAGAGCCAGACTGTTGGAATTTGGGTCCTGGCATCTCCATGTATGATCCACATGCTCTTGGGAAATTTCCCAAACTCCGCCTCAAGTCCCAGACCCTTAAAATAGGGGATAACTTCTCAAAATAAAACTGTCTGCCATAAAAACAGGGTTTTTTAATGATAATTTTTTTAAATATTAAAAGAATTCTATGCAAACATATGCATGTGTGCCTGTTCAGTCGTTCAGTTGTGTCCACCTGTAGCCCAACAGGCTCCTCTGTGTGTGGGATTTCCCAGGCAAGAATACTGGAGTCAGTTGCCATTTCCTCCTCCAGGGAATCTTCCCAGCCCAGGGATCAAATCCACATTTCCTGTGTCTCCTGCATTGGCAGGCAGATTCTTTACCACTGAGCCACCTGGGAAGTCATGCAAATACATGCACACACTCAAATGAATTTGGTTGCATTTTTCTGGGCATCTAAGTATTATGAAAAATGACCCTGAAAAATGGTCCAGTGTGTCCCATGGGTGCTACCCTATGGGATTCAGTGAGGGTTTTGTTTCCGAAGGCTCACTGTTGCCAACATGGAACATCATCCTTGATCAACAGAATGGGGTTGGGGGTAGTGAGGGAATCAGTAAAGAAAATCAGAGGAATATTAATCCATTCTTTCAAAAATACTGACCAAGCATTTAACTGACACAGTTGAACCCTTTGGTGAAATCAACAAACACCCAATTCCCTAGATTCTATACAAACTCATGTGGCAGCACATTTATTCAACTACAGATTTTAATTAAGCGCCTGTTTGGAAGAGAGGCAGAATTCTGGACCCAGAACGACGGGATACAAATTTCAGCTCTGCCATTGCTTGGGAGTGAACATTTGCAAATTCCTTCAACTCACAGTATCTCAGTTTCCTCAACTATAAAATGGGAGTAGTAACAGTAACCTACCTACAGGGTGCTTGTTAGGCATAAAACAATGTATCTATAACAGTTAAAATCATCCTTGGTACACAGTGTCAATGAGTGTGTGCTATTATTATTACTATGAGTCACATACTGAGCTAAACACACTTCAGATGCAAGTACGATTAGTTATAAATCCATCCCCAAGGAATTAACCCTTTTGTGGAGCAGTTTATGATCTATAATTGTATTTAGCTGGAGAGGAAAGATGACTACCTATATATCGTATTTTAGCAGAAGACCCCAAGTGAATACTTTTCCCCTCACTCACTCACTGATGCCTGAAATTTTGCCATCAGAGCAGCAGTATTACATGGAAAGAATGACCTAAGTATCAGATAGATGTGGGTTTGAACCCTGGCTTCCTTCCTTATGCACTGAGAACCTGGGTGCATAAACCCAGGTTTATGGGTTTAAACCTGCAAGCTTATCACTTCAGGTTTCATAAAATATAAAAAAATAACTTTGCCTCTAAGGGGTTGTGAAAATAAATTGATTTAACATGCTTTTCAATGCCTAACAGAGAATATGTTGCATAAGCAGTGCCCATTCCTGGTCTTCTCTGAAGTCCCCATACTTGGTCCCTCTTCCTTGAGTCTAATGATCTGGTCCTATTAAAACGCATGCCTGCCTAGGAATCATAATCCATAGGTTAGAAATAAGGAATTGTTGGGGGTGAAAGAAAAACTAAAGTACCACCTGGGCATGGGGGAGGGGAGAGGGTGCAGAGAATAAAGAAGAAAGGGGCAAATTGTGGACTAAAACCAACTCCACTTGTAGGCAAGTCATGGCCCTATTTTTACTTGGCAAAAGAGCCAGCCAATCTCTTAAGGATGAATTTATGACCAGGTACATATTATTTGTACTATAACTTATTTCCCAATTTCCAGACTGTTTGAATTAAGTGTCTCCCAGGTCATCTCCCCACAGCCCTACTCTTTTAATATTGGAGATTTGAAGTTTGTGGTGTTTTCACAGGCCTCAAATTACAGGGATAAAGGGTACTTTGCTTTGGTCCCTGGTTCTGCTATTCAAGAAAATTCTGCCTGATCTCCAGCCCATCTGCCTCCCTGCATTGTACACCGTCTTTCTGTATCCCTCCCTCCCTTCTTTTCCTTTCTTCCTTCTTCCTTTCCCTCCTTCTTTTCTCCCCCTCTCCCTCCTTCTCTTTCTTCCTCCCAAGAACTAACCATCTAAGGGGCAGAACAGTCTGAGATTCAGCCCGCTCTACCCTCCCCAGCCTTCCCATCACCACCCACTAGCACTGAACTTCCTAATCCCTGCAGTTTCCTCCACTTCCGAAATCACAGGTTCTGTCTGTCCTGACACACCATGTGATACTGCAGACAAACAGATCCAGCTCATCCAAAATCCCCTTCTCTTTCTCAACATGAAAACCTGAGCTCAATGAAGAGAACTGGCCTAATCCTCCCTAATCCTACGTCCCAGGCTGGGCCCCCACCGGGAAGCTGACACATGGCCTGTGCCTCCCTCTTGCCTGACATTTGGACCCAGAGGGGACAGATGGCAGTTCTGGTCTCTGAAGTACACACTGATTTGATTTTTGAGATCTGTACCCCTTCCTACTGCAAGGAGAACCCAAATCAATTTGTTGTTGCTTTGTTGCTAAGTCCTATCTGACTCTGCAATTCCATGGACTGTAGCCTGCCAGACTCCTCTGTCCATGGGATTTCCCAGGCAAGAATACTGGAGTGGGTGGCCATTTCCTTCTCCAGTGGATCTTCCTGACCCAGGGATCCAACCTGTGTCTCCTGCATCTCCTGCACTGGCAGGTGGATTCTTTACCACTGAGCCACCAGGGATGCCCTCAATCAGCTTATGTGATCAGAAAAAATTCAAAACCTACATATAGGGATAAACTGCAACAGGGCTCCTGCTTTCTGGAAGTAGAGGGATTGGATGTCACCAGTCACCTGCCAGCAACATGACAAGAGTAAGGCTGAAGAGGCACCTAGGGCACAAAATTTAAGGAGGTACCACATTTTACGGCCAACTCCACCTTTCATTGCCCTGAGAATGAGTGCCTCCTTAAATGTTGCGCCCTATGCCTCTCTCTTGCCTCACCCTAGTCCCAGCTCTGGCACCTGTAATGAGTCCGTTACTAAGTTCCTCTCTGAAATTGGCTCTGCATTTATCCTGTCACCTATGGCAAGAGAGAAACATACCAGAGTGACATGGGAAAACCTATAAAGTCAATTCAGAGATCCACATTGTCCTAAAATGAAGTTCAAGCAGAATTTTTGTGCCAGCGGCTTTGAATAAAGACTGAGGAACACCGTGAATTATATCTTCAATTACAGTTTACAAAGAACAGAGGCATTTCTTCCAAACAGGCGCTCTTGATTTACCTCTCTATAAAGGCAGAAAGCAGAACACTGAATCTCAGGTCAGTAAAAACATTTTCATAAGGGCCTCAGGTGCCTTCGGGATTTGGCTGTTTAATTTTGATGCTCAAAATTAATTTAAGGTAAACTCAGAGGATGAAAATGAAGTGTTTGGTTTGGGGGCGGGGATTAATTTGCCCCCAGCTATGCTTTGTTCTGATGCTTTAAATTAACAGCAGGATAAATTTGGATAATTGAAATCAGGGGTGGCAACATTTTTTCGATGAAGGGCCAATAATAACTATCTCTTGGGCTTTGTGAGCCACACAGTCTCGGTTGAAACTACTCAACTTGCCCACTGTGGTGCAAAAACCAGCCACAGACAATAAGTAAGAAAATGAGGTTGGCCGCCTTCCAATAAAACTTTATTTCAAAGATAGCTGGAGGGCCAGATTTAGCCTGCAGGCCCTAGCTTGCCAGCCTCTGATTTAATGACATTTCGGAGGGAGGAAGGAATAATTTGCCAACAGGTGCTTTTTCAAGCTAGTAACTCTTGGTATTTCCTCTGTTCCCTGTAACACTCATTGCAGTTATCAATGCTGTTTTTGATATCTAGCCTATGATAGATATAGCATGATAACAGATATCGTGCTGTTTTTACTTTCCTAGCCTAACTCATGTATTTATACATCATTTTGGACCATGAACTCCTCAAGATCAGGGGTTGTGTCCCTCTTCTTTGTGTAGAATCTATAATGCACAGCCAGGCATGTTGCTTTTGCTTAAAATGATTTTTCCCTTGATGAACAAGGGTGATTCACATCCCTGGTTTTGATGTGCGAGGACTTGGAAATCTTAACCTAAGAGGAGAAAAAGTTTCTGCCAAAGGACGGATTGTCATGCCCTTCCCCATGCGCATCCTGTTTTTAGTACGTTCTGAATAAAGCTATGCTAAAGGTATAAACCAATTTGCCCAGATCAAAAGCAAGTCCCACTTTGTGATTCCAAAGTCCTTGGCTCATGTGCTTTCATCAGCACATTCTTCCAAAAAATAAATGGCAACATGAATTATGTCTCTTTCTGCCCATATCCTCAGTGTCCAGCATATGGTAATATTCACTAAATATGTGTTGAAGACATGCAGAAATGAATATAAGTTGGGCTTAGCTCATAAACCCTTTGTTCTGCTCAAAACCTTTGCCAACTGGTTCAGGCAGTTACAGCATCTATTAGGCAAGACCTTGAGCTGTGGAGCTGCCCAGTTCAAATCCACATTTAGTACTGCTTAGTGGAATAATCCATCTCCAATCTCAGCCTACATCCCTAACCCTGATTTGTCCCTGAGCACAAGGAGGTCCCTGATATGAGTTTGAATGGCAGGCTTTACTGACCCCCACCAGTTCCATCAGCCTCACCCATCTCTGCCTATAGGCTCTGAGTGACAGGAGCTGAGGACTGAAATCGTCATCCTTCCACAGAACCAGGGCAGAAGGCACAAAACCATCTGCTTAATGGTCACGTGGCAACAGATAACATCTCAAAAGTCCTTACAGTATATTACTTCACTGATGAAGATGGATCACACTTAAGCAGCGATTCTTGATCTCTACGAAACAGCTCATGCACAGCAGGACAATCTCAAAGATAAGACAAACAGCAGCAAGCTGGTCTGGGACTATGAAAATGCCTGCCGAGACATGATTTATGTGAAAAGAAATGAGGTGGGTCACTCCTTTATCATCAACAGTAAGTGGATTCTTCCTGCCACAGACGAACGGAGGATGTAAACAGACAACACACTTGCATTATTACTTACGCTGTTTTTCTTTACCAATGGCCTGCCTGAGATGTGGGTTTACAAATAAAGTCAACCCACTATTATTCTGGACTGATTATTCAATTGGGGTGGGGGGCGTGGGGGCGGGTAAAAGAGGACACCCCTGCCCTCATCTTCCACCAGATACCCTCCTTGTGGCTATTTCACTGACTGCATGAGGGGACAAGAGAGGAAATCAACGGGAACCAGTTTCAAACCCAGCAAACCAAGGGGAAGAACATTGATTTAAAACATGAATTAATCAGCAATAATTCATGGCATCCTTACCACGCTTGGTCCTTTAGAGGGAGTGGTTAAGACCAGAAGCATTGTAAGACGTGGTCCCTCCTCTAAAGGAGCACAAACAATAGCAAAAAAAAAAAAAAAGCAAAAGTGAAAGACAGCAAATAAATAACCATTTAAGAATGAAGGGACGGAGCCGAAGCAAAAGCAATACCCAGCTGTGGATGTGACTGGTGATAGAAGCAAGGTCCGATGCTGTAAAGAGCAGTATTGCATAGGAACCTGGAATGTCAGGTCCATGAATCAAGGCAAATTCGAAGTGGTCAAACAAGAGATGGCAAGAGTGAATGTCGACATTCTAGGAATCAGCGAACTGGAATGGACTGGAATGGGTGAATTTAACTCAGATGACCATTATATCTACTACTGCGGGCAGGAATCCCTCAGAAGAAATGGAGTGGCCATCATGGTCAACAAAAGAGTCCAAAATGCAGTACTTGGATGCAATCTCAAAAACGACAGAAAGATCTCTGTTTGTTTCCAAGGCAAACCATTCAATATCACAGTAATCCAAGTCTATGCCCCAACCAGTAACACTGAAGAAGCTGAAGTTGAACGGTTCTATGAAGACCTACAAGACCTTTAAAACTAACACCCAAAAAAGATGTCCTTTTCATTATAGGGGACTGGAATGCAAAGGTAGGAAGTCAAGAAACACCTGGAGTAATAGGCAAATTTGGCCTTGGAATACGGAATGAAGCAGGGCAAAGACTAATAGAGTTTCGCCAAGAAAATGCACTGGTCATAGCAAACACCCTATTCCAACAACACAAGAGAAGACTCTATACATGGACATCACCAGATGGTCAACACCAAAATCAGATTGATTATATTCTTTGCAGCCAAAGATGGAGAAGCTCTATACAGTCAGCAAAAACAAGACCAGGAGCTGACTGTGGCTCAGATCATGAACTCCTTATTGCCAAATTCACACTTAAATTGAAGAAAGTAGGGAAAACCACTAGGCCATTCAGGTATGACCTAAATCAAATCCCTTATGATTATACAGTGGAAGTGAGAAATAGATTTAAGGGCCTAGATCTGATAGATAGAGTGCCTGATGAACTATGGAATGAGGTTCGTGACACTGTACAGGAGACAGGGATCAAGACCATCCCCATGGAAAAGAAATGCAAAAAAGCAAAATGGCTGTCTGGGGAGGCCTTACAAACTGGAGTTTTGTAAGCTCTTTTCACAAATAGCTGTGAAAAGAAGAGAAGCGAAAAGCAAAGGAGAAAAGGAAAGATATAAACATCTGAATGCAGAGTTCCAAAGAATAGCAAGAAGAGATAAGAAAGCCTTCTTCAGTGATCAATGCAAAGAAATAGAGGAAAACAACAGAAGGGGAAAGACTAGGGATCTCTTCAAGAAAATCAGAAATACCAAGGGAACATTTCATGCAAAGATGAGCTCAATAAAGGACAGAAATGGTATGGACCTAACAGAAGCAGAAGATATTAAGAAGAGATGGCAAGAATACACAGAAGAACTGTACAAAAAAGATCTTCATGACCCAGATAATCACGATGGTGTGATCACTGACCTAGAGCCAGACATCCTGGAATGTGAAGTCAAGTGGGCCTTAGGAAGCATCACTACGAACAAAGCTAGTGGAGGTGATGGAATTCCAGTTGAGCTATTCCAAATCCTGAAAGATGATGCTGTGAAAGTGCTGCACTCAATATGCAGTGGAAAACTCAGCAGTGGCCACAGGACTGGAAAAGGTCAGTTTTCATTCCAATCCCAAAGAAAGGCAATGTCAAAGAATGCTCAAACTACTGCACAATTGCACTCATCTCACACGCTAGTAAAGTAATGCTCAAAATTCTCCAAGCCAGGCTTCAGCAATACGTGAACCGTGAAATTCCTGATGTTCAAGCTGGTTTTAGAAAAGGCAGAGGAACCAGAGATCAAATTGCCAACATCCGCTGGATCATCGAAAAAGCAAGAGAGTTCCAGAAAAACATCTATTTCTGCTTTATTGACTATGCCAAAGCCTTTGACTGTGTGGATCACAATTAACCGTGGGAAATTCTTCAAGAGATAGGAATACCAGACCACCTGATCTGCCTCTTGAGAAATTTGTATGCAGGTCAGGAAGCAACAGTTAGAACTGGACATGGAACAACAAACTGGTTCCAAATAGGAAAAAGAGTTCGTCAAGGCTGTATATTGTCACCCTGCTTATTTAACTTCTATGCAGAGTACATCATGAGAAACGCTGGACTGGAAGAAACACAAGCTGGAATCAAGATTGCCGGGAGAAATATCAATAACCTCAGATATGCAGATGACACCACCCTTATGGCAGAAAGTGAAGAGGAACTCAAAAGCCTCTTGATGAAAGTGAAAGTGGAGAGTGGAAAAGTTGGCTTAGAGCTCAACATTCAGAAAACGAAGATCATGGCATCTGGTCCCATCACTTCATGGGAAATAGATAAGGAAACAGTGGAAACAGTGTCAGACTTTATTTTTCTGGGCTCCAAAATCACTGCAGATGGTGACTGCAGCCATGAAATTAAAAGACGCTTACTCCTTGGAAGGAAAGTTATGACCAACCTAGATAGCATATTCAAAAGCAGAGACATTACTTTGCCAACAAAGGTCCATCTAGTCAAGGCTATGGTTTTTCCTGTGGTCATGTATGGATGTGAGAGTTGGACTGTGAAGAAGGCTGAGTGCCAAAGAATTGATGCTTTTGAAGTGTGGTGTTGGAGAAGACTCTTGAGAGTCCCTTGGACTGCAAGGAGATCCAACCAGTCCATTCTGAAGGAGATCAGCCCTGGGATTTCTTTGGAAGGAATGATGCTAAAGCTGAAACTCCAGTACTTTGGCCACCTCATGCAAAGAGTTGACTCATTGGAAAAGACCCTGATGCTGGGAGGGATTGGGGGCAGGAGGAGAAGGGGACGACAGAAGATGAGATGGCTGGATGGCATCACTGACTCGATGGACGTGAGTCTGAGTGAACTCCGAGAGTTGGTGAGGGACAGGGAGGCCTGGCATGCTGCGATTCATGGGGTCGCAAAGAGTCGGACACGACTGAGCGACTGATCTGATCTGATCTGATGAATATCTTAAGAGTGCTGAGAGCACGGTCCATAGGGCATAAATCCAGAGATGATGTGAAAATGATACATTGGTTGATAATGTAGACTTCCTGTCAACAGAATTCTTACATCTGAAGTGCTGAGAGAGAGAAGAAAAAGCATACAAACTTAAGATTTCTGGTGGGTATGGAAAGAATATCTGTATGATAGCTTGAACTAAGTGGGTTCTAGGTTCAGGAATGTTCCAGCATACCCTGTCACCTTAGACAAGTCATTTTCTCTCCTTACGATTTAGAATTCTCACTTGAGGAAAGAAAGGAGGGAGGAGAAGGAGGGAGGGAGTGGCAGGGAGCAGGGGGAGGAGGAATCAAGAAAGGTGAAGAATTGGTAGTAGATAATCTCTAATGTCTCTTTCACATCAAATTCTGTAATTATGTCTCTGTGCTTCTAGAGGTCATTCATGAACAAAGAATATTTTTAAAGTTGCCAAAAATGAAAACTAAGAATCATTCTCATAACTCTACAGCTTCTGAAGCTACTTTGTAACCATGGACAGAGGCTGCTGTCTGCGGAGCAGGGACTCACTCCTGTAAACTTCCACGTGTCTGTCTCAGAGCCTGCCCGCCCAGCTGGACCAGATGTATTGGATGCTGGAGCTTATTAAGATGCCTAGTTTCCAAATGATCCCACTCACACCAGGAGGACAGCTTTGGAACAAGTGTTACATCTCAATGGCCTCACCTTATGGAACAGTTTCTTTTTATAAATGCTAACTGCAACTCATGAATTGAGAAAGATGTTACACTGAGCAGGAAAATCATTGAGTTGGGAAAACCTTGCAATTTTATCCAGCACTTACCATGGACCAAAAGCCTTTATCTGATACATTTTGGGGTGGCCTAAAGGGCAGTATAGGAGCTGAATATCACAGCTTCTGACACAGGGATCTGATATGAAAAAGGCCTCCTAGATTAGCAGGGGTCAAGCATCTATGCTTAGAGAGTATATAGAGTACTATGGTTAAGGGCAGAGACTCTGAAGACAGGTCTGGACTAATTTATTTCTGTTTACTGTTCAAGACAGAGGATTCTTTTTTCCCTATCATCTCAGCACCTAGGCTAGTTCCAGGCATATATTAGGTGCTCAATAAATTCATTGATTTAATTTAAATCCTGGCATTATCATTTATAAGCTGTGAGTTGGGCTACCTTATGCAACCTCTTGGAGACTTTCAATTTTTATTTTTATTGTATTTTTGTTTTGCCTTTTTTTTTGCGGGGGGAGGGGGTGGGCGATAAAATGGACTATTTCAGTTTGGCTTTCCCCAAAGCAAAACATGAGAAAAGAATTTGGCTGCCCATTATTTATTTGGGAGATGATCTCAGGAAACACCAGGTAGGGAGGAGAGACATGAGAAAAGGAAGGGAAAAAAGGTAGCGATGAAAAGTTATGAAGCAAGTATCATGGTGGACTGTGTAGAAGGCAGCATTCAAAGCTCTCCACTGGCTGAGGGGACTGTTAACCCCTAAGTGCTCATGACCTAGAAGCCCACAGGTAGGCTTCAGGGACTGGAGAAAGACCCCAGGCAAAGACATGCTGATGCTGGCAATTCAAATTCCAGCCACCTCCACCTACAGGATAGGTAAGAGGAAGGGGGTGTGGTGGGGGTATCAACAGGACCTGTCCACCAAGGAATAATAAAACCTACCTCTTGGGTTGTGGTAAGGCTTAAAGGAAACAGTATACAGAAGTGTCGTTGCTGTTTTTAGTCACGCAGTCGTGTCCGACTCTTTGCAACCCCAGGGACTATAGCCTGCCAGGCT
Source organism: Bos taurus (assembly GCF_002263795.3). Classification (NCBI taxonomy): domain Eukaryota; kingdom Metazoa; phylum Chordata; class Mammalia; order Artiodactyla; family Bovidae; genus Bos; species Bos taurus. The sequence continues at coordinate 32,910,023 of NC_037355.1, forward strand.
CCTCTGTCCATGGGATTTTTATGGCAAAAAATAGTGAAGTGGGTTGCCATTTTCTTCTCCAGGGATCTTCCAGACCCAGGGATCAAACCTGCATCCCCTGCATTGGTGGCAGACTCTTTACCACTGAGCCATCTGGAAAGCCCATATAGAAACGACCTGGTGTTATCACTGCTCTCTGCACTGTGCCTCCACTTCCTGAGGGCTGATTGCTGTTATATGAGAACAAGGAAATGCTGTGACTCTTCCCTAACACCCCTGGAAGGCCATGCCAAGTAGGTGAACACTACCCCAAGGCCATCAGAAGAGGTCCAGAGAGATGCCACGTACTGTTCTTGGAAATTGACAATGAGTAAGGCTCTAAGAATTCCTGCAGTTAAGAAATCCTTTAATTAAACTAGAAATTGCCAAAGTTACTCAACCATAGTGCTCTTTTTCTATAATGCTTACCAGCTTTCTCTGTAACGTAGAATTCCATGAAGCACATTTCGGGAAAAGAAGGCCTGAGACTGATGAATTTTATCCAGGAAACCATTCCATAATTTTCAGCTCACCCACCCCCACCAAATTCTGCTGACAAATATGCTTGCTTAGTTCCACCCAAATCCTCTGATTTTCACCTCCTTTCTTGGTGAAATCAAACCCACACTGATGATTCCCTTACTTTTCGTTTCTTAGGCTCATGCTGGTGTTAGCTTTCAATTTGAAATTACTCTTTCTGACACCCATATGTTCAGCTCATGCCTCCAAAGAAAGGGCTCCTTGCAAGCTGTCTGAAGTTGGTCAGTGGTTACCACATTATTATCCCTTAACTGGCAGTTACCTCCAGTCCTGGCTCTGCCACTTATTACCTGTGAGAGATTAAATAATCTTTCCAGTATCATTTGTAAATGGGAAAATGACTCCAGTCCATAGGTTGCTATGAAGATCAAGTGAAATAGAGCACAAAGTGTCCAACACTGTAGCACACAGCTGGCACTCAGTGAATGTCACCTGCCTTTCAAACCTCCTGCTCGAACCTCCCACAAGGATCCTGGCTTGAGTTCTTATTGACTCATAATTGTCATGTGAAGAGAAAAATGGATGAGAGCAGGTAGGAATACTGCCTGAATAAATCAAGCTATTTGGTGATTACCTCTATCTATATGGGCATAAAGTCTGTCTGCTACTTACTGAACTCTCAAAAGTGTGTGATTCCACTCAAATCCTCTAACACCAGAATGATCCTGTGAAATGAAAAGTAAGGTGTACATTGGTAGGTAGCTGTTGTTGTTGTTCAGTCACCAGGTCATGTCCAACTCTTTGCGACCCCATTGACTGCAGCATGCCAGGGTTCCCTGTCCCTCACCATATCCTGGAGTTTGCCCAAGTTCATGTCCATTGAATCAGCGAGGCCATCCAGCCATCTCATCCTCTGTTGCCTCCTAACCAGGTAGGCAGGTAGGAATAGAAAGGCAGATGATAGGTAGACAGATCTATTTTTGCACAGCTATCTATAGGTACATAGATAAATATTTTGTTCAATAACTGTACACTGAGGGCCTGCTGGTGCCAGGCATTATACTCTTTTCTGTGTAGCAATGAATAAGACAGACATGATCCCAAGCCTCAAGGAATTACCATCTAGAGGGACAGACACACTATAAGAATAAACAACCAACCAACCAAACAATTACAAATTGCCGCCCATGGTCACAAAGCAAACAAACTTCTATGGGGGCCACATTAGACTTTGTGGCCAGCCAGACATACCAGGCCTTTCTAAGGAGGGGAGAGATGGGTGAGGACTGAAGGTGAGGAAGAGCTGCCCCGGGGTGAAGCAGCAGCACCTCATCCAGCGTGGGGAGGGGCAGCTGCAGTGTTCAGAGCCAGGAAGCGGCAAGGACACCTCCTGCCTGCAGTCGGCGGGGCTGGAAGAGGGAAGAAGCACCCAATGGCAGGCCTTGGAGGCCGTGTGGAGAATACTGGCTTTTAGTCTAAGAACAAGGAAAGGCGTAAAAGAGTTTAAAGCAAGTGAATGACATTATCAGACTGAAAGAGATTTGACATTTTAAAAGACTCCTGAAAATGGTTAGAGTAGGAAGATGCATGGGAGGTTCTTAGAACAGGCTTTACCACCAGCTACATACTGGTCTCCAAGCATGATTTTCTAATAAGAGAAACATTTACAGTGGGTCAGATACCTTTCTCAGCATTTTTAAGTAACTCATTTCATTCCCTCAAAACTATACAAGAGGGGGTGGTAATTTGTCCCCATTTTACAGATGCAGCAGTTGAGGCACAGAGAGGTTAAAGAGTTTGCCCAAGCCCACCCAGCAATTAGGTGATGGGGCAGGGTTCACAGCTCGGCAGTCCTGATCCTGAGGTCAACAACACTCCTGCACTGTTTTACTTCCCCCAGGTCCATGACTGGCAGCCGCTCAGGCCTCCTCTCCCCTTTTCCACCCCTCCCACCCAAGAGATTTCATCCTGTATAATCCTGAACCTCAACTCAAGGATCTTCCTTCCCCATACCATCAGCACTAAACCTGTAAGAAGCAGCTATGCAAAAACAAGACCTGGGCTAAGTATCTCACATCTTAAAATTCTTAACTAAAACCGAATGAAAATGGGAACTCTAGTTCTAGAAGAGAATGTTATAAAACCTTGACAAATTACAAATAATAACACAACTAATTTGTGAGGGGAAAGGATATGGGAGGAAATGGAAATGTGGCAATTTTCTCTCCTTTCACAGCAGAAAGTTCATCCTTATTACATCAAATTAAAAAATAAAGTTAAAACATGACTCCACTTCTATTAGTTTTCCCAATTGCTTTCTCTTAATCATACCCACAGCCTTAAGGAACTAAAAGTTACCATGGTTAGTGATTCCTTCACTTCAACTTTTCCTATTATGTTCAAACAAATTTAAATTTGACATTTTTATTTTTAAAGCAGCATATGCAGTATGAGTTCATTTCATATAAATTTCTGTTTATCTAACATTCATCTAATACACAGAAAGATGTCTAAAATGATCTTCACCTAATGTCAAAATTTTTATGATGTTTTAGTTTGATGTATTCTTTGCATTTTCTCTGTTGCTTCCATTTCTTTTAAGTGACAACGTGTCATTTTTATAAAAATCATAAAAGAATTACTTTGGAAACATATAATTAAGATATCTGGACTTCTTTTTCTTGGTCTCATAAAATAAGATCTTCATGTTGGAATAAAATAAGAGCTCATCTTGGAGGGACTGGAAGCAAGTTCAGGGTTTCTGAGGAAGCAACATGCCAACCAAAATCAAAGCCCGTTATCCTAAGGTCAGGTTCCTCGGGGATGGCCAAAGGCCGGAAGGTTCTGAACAGGACACTGCAGTGTCCTCCAAGCCCCAGTGCCTTGCCCGTCATCCTAAGGTCAAGTTCCTCAGGGATGGCCAAAGGCTAGGAGGTTCTGAACGGGATGCCTCCATGCCCTCCAAGCCCCACTGCCTTTAATGGGAACAGCATCCTGGCACCTTCTCCAGGACCAGTGCAGTGAGCCATAGCCTCTGGTCACCTGCATCCCAAATGGCCCAGCAAGGTCCTTCTGCTCAGCAATGAACTGCCTCTATTATCCTAGCTTCTGGTGCCTCATGGGTCGGGGGCAGGCAGAAAAGAGCTAGGAGAGAAGGATCTAACTAGAGAAGCATGTGGTCACATCAAAGGAGTACAAACAGGCCCTACCCAGGCAAGAGACCAGATTTTTAACAAGCTCAGAGAAAACAATCAGGAATAAGTGGAAAGACAGAAATGAGACTAAACAAAAGAAAAAGCACTGAGAGAGAAGGAAGTCTGAGTCAGGTCATTGTCCTTGAGACTCTTCATTGAAGTAAAAGGGCTGTGTGCAATGAGAGGAAAACGAAACAGGCAAAGCAAGTGAAAAATAATCCTAGCCATAGGCTCAGGACTAAAAGAGGTATTTCCTTTGATCTTTGCAAAAACTCCCTTAAGTAGCAAAGGTAAGAGCCCCTGTCCTTTTCACAGGTGAGCTGTTCAAGGTCAAGCAGACTGGCAGGGGCCCAGCCTAGACCACAACTGGGTCTCTGGACTCAACTTTCAGGGCTTCTCACCCTTGATTATTGGGCTATGGGGTCTCCTCTCCTGCCACCTTCTCACAGAAGGAAGAAGTGGATGAATCTGATATTTCCCACAGTCCCTCCTCCACAGGTCCTAGCCTACTCCTGGCTCCTTCCCTTACTCCTTCACAGGGATCAGAACCATACTGACTCGAAAAATATGTTGAAAAAAATCCCATTTATGGCTTCCTTACAAGCTGTCCTACAGAGCTCCTTTGTTTCCTAGGGAGAAACAATTCCCAGAGTTAAGTTTCTTGCTTGGGTTTAATGTAAGTCAAGATGAAGCTTTGGTAGATGCTTAGTATAATTTCATGGGAAGAAGGGGTTCGAGAGGATGGCTCTCTTTAGGAGACAGCAGGTAGGATTCTGTGTTCTGGCTATTGTAGCCCAGCCCCAGGGTATAAGTGTTGTAAGTAATCCTCACACCCCCACCCCACCCTGCAGGAACTATGTCAATAACCTTGACCCACAGACCACCACCCCTCCTATCAATGCAGGTTCAGATGAAAGAATTATGCGTTAAAAATAACAACACTGTATAAATGTTCTGCTGTGTGAGTATTTTCCCCATTCCTTTTGAAAGCAACTGACTTGGTATATAAATCACACTGTATGCTAAGGAATATACGACACAGCTGTGAGTTACAAGGTCATAATTTTGCCAGCAATTTTAGATGCTACCATAAGCCATCTAAGGTCTGAAGAGAGCTCTCATACATTTTGATTTTTCCCTAAGCCCCCAGAATGGCATTCTAGCTCAGTTTTTAAAATACACGACATTTCTTGCTTTTGTATTAGAAAAAAACAAAAACAGTCCAGTATCACCGTCTCCTCCCTTCCTTCTTTTCTTCTACTATATCACTGCCTTTACTCTTTCTTTAAAAAAAAAAAAAAAATTTATTTAGCTACACCAGGTTTTACTTGCAGCATGTGGGATCTAGCTCCCTGACCATGGACTGAACCCAGGCTCCCTGCACCAGGATTACAGAGAGTCTTTAAGTCACTGTTCCACCAGGGAAGTCCCCTCTCCTCCTTCTTACATTACTGTCCCATATCTTTTGTTCACTCATTCGTGTATTAATTCGCCTAACATTGAGGGTTTCTTTTACTAACTTCACTAAGACCTAACATAGTGCCTGGAGCATAGTAGGTACACAATAAAGGTGTGTCAAGTGAAATGAAGTGAAAGGACGGAGTGAGTCAACAAGTAAGTGGATGAATTCCATCTACTGTGCATCTGTAGGAGGTCATCAAAGAGAAAGAACAAAACAGGGTTAACAGGGAAGGCTCTCCTCGAATTTCCTGATCTTTCTCAAAGAGGGCTTCAACCAGCCTGCCTTACTGGGGGTAAATCCATTTGAGTTACTTTTGCCACCAATGCAGATCCATCAGCTACCCTCCACCACACACACACACACAAATACTCAGATATATCCAGACTCATCTACTTGCTGGCTCCCCAGAGAAGCAGGCAAACTCCTCCCTCTGCTTACCTTATGCTCTTTTCTGGAACACCCCCCGCCCTTCCACTCCACTGAGTCAGACTCCAACTATGCTTTAAGGCTCAACTCAAATCCCATTTTCCCAGCAAGTCCTCATGGAACAGGCACATCTCTCTGCTTTCAACTGCCACACAAAGGGGGCTCCCTAACCAGAGAATAATTTCCCTCAGCTAAACATACAGCTAAACATAAACTGGTCAATACCTAAGAAGGCAGAGCCATGCTATGGTTCTCACATCACAGTAGGGAGGTGACTGGAAAAAAGAGCCTTAATTCCAGCCCTAGCCATGTCACTTTCCAGGTGTGAGACATGGGACCAGTCACAGACCTCTTGCAACTTCCTTATCCACACCTGCCAAACTAGGGAGAGAAAGAAGCCCTACTCACAGAGTTGGTTAAATACAACAGCATTCACAAACTGCTTTCATGCAGCGGGACAGTCACAGAGACACGTGTCTCACAAAGACATGTCAGCTGAAGCCATCCTGGTACAGCCTAGTGTCTGTCTGTCATGGTAGCCACTCCTCCCCTATATACACTCCTTTGGCACTGAGACTTCTTTCAAGCTAAGAATTGAATGCTCAAGCAGAAGACTCAACAACTCATAATTCAGGCCTGCTTTCATTCTTGCCACCAAATTCCACAGGGAGCTGCCACCTTGCTCTTGACTTACAAGCCTATTTTTCTAGGAGGCCCAGTCTCTCCAAGACTCTTTTATCCACTCGATAAGGCCGGTCGCGGGCTTGGCTGGTGCCGCCTGATGATGGAAACATTGTCTGCCCGCTCCTCACCCACGTGATGGTCTTCAAGGACAGATGTGGGGTAGGGAAATAAACAACAGCTGTTTTGCTGACGCCGCATTCACTCACTCAGGGCAAGGTGAGCAGGACAGGGAGAATTTTCCATTTGGACCCACTGGTATATTCCACTGCTTTTAATATTAGTTACTGCCTTGCGCTCAGACCAGATACCTGATCTGAGAAAGTCAGGCACACAAGTTTCTATCATTTAGTTACTCTCCTCCTAAGTTGAACTCAATTATGTGTGTATAGATATGTGTGTGTCTCATGCAATCAACATATGGGTAATATGTGAATTAAATCCAAAATAAAAAATGTGTCTATTTACATTTCAATGCACACTTCTCATGGCTACTCTTCAGTGCTATTATTTAACTGTTTATATATTCTTCTATTCTATACAGCTATCAATATGCAAAGTGAAAGTGCTGGTCTGCTCAGTCATGTCCAACTCTTTGCGATCTCATGAACTATAGCCCACCAGGCTCCTCTGCCCATAGAATTCTCCAGGCAAGGATATTAGAGCGGGTAGCCATTCCTTTAACCAGGGAATCTTCCCGACCCAGGGATCGAACCTGAGTCTCCTGCATTGCGTGCAGATTCTTTGCCGACTAACACTTTCACTTATTAATATGTTAATATGTAAATTTATCCCAATTACTTATTTACGGACAAATTTTACTCATTTACATATTTATGTATAAATATGAGGGTATACTGATATACATTTTACATACATATATTTAAAATACACGAGGTTCAATCCCTGGGTCAGGAGGATCCCCTGGAGAAGGAAATGGCAACCCACTCCAGTACTCTTGCCTGGAAAATCCCACGGACAGAGGATCCTGGTAGGATGTAGTCCATGGGGTCGCAAAGAGGCAGACACAACTGAGAGACTTCACTTTCACTTTTATTTATAAACTATATTTAACATATGTTAATCTGTTATATATATTGTTATATGTGCATCATGCTAAGTGGTTTCAGCCCTGTCTGACTCTATGTGACCCTAGGTACTGTAGCCCGCCAGGCTCCTCTGTCCATAGGGTTCTCCAGGCAAGAGTGGGTTGCCATTTCCTTCTCATTGTTATATATATTGTCATATATCTCTTACTCATCAAAAACTTTAAGACTTTACACTCCTGTTGAAATGGGTATTTTGAATTCCCACATTCATAACCAAAATAAGCTACTCTAGGCTCAAAGTGTGTTTTATGTTTCACAGTATCCCATGCAAGGCAGGTGCAGAGCTAAGATTAACACATTATCTGTTGAATCATGTATTAACCTCAAATTGCATCCCCAAATCCTGCTTTCTCTACCTTTTTCCAGGCTCCAAGAGGTATGTGGAGTCTCCTCAAACTGTTATCACTTTGGTTCCAGTTAAAAGCACCCAAAACCAGCACTCTGAGTAAGCCCCATTCCAAGTATCCTTTTATGTAAAATGAACCATAATCCTATAAGCGAGGAACTGTAAAACTGACGGCAGCAGGGGAATTACTCCTCCATGCAGATAATGCTGTGGACCCAACGGTTCTAACAAGCAAAGAAAATCTCCCAGACAATTAAGCTGATGCTTAAGGCCATTTGCTCTGGAATCCCCAAAAGAATTCTGAAAGGTGCAAAATTGTTGGTGATGGAGAAATAAACCATTAGTTGGAACATAATAGATTATTGAATTAAAACTGGCCAGAAACAGACAAACAAGAAAAGTATTATGCAAAACCTTTTAGTGTCTAACCTTATGTTACCTGCATCATTACTAATATTTTCCTGGATGACTTTCCATTGTCAGAAATTAAGACAGAGTTTTATTGTTTTCTGACTACAATGGACAGATAGTATCTTTGCCTCTAGTTTTGATCATGATGGAGACTGGGAAAATATAAGCCAATTGAGAGGAGCTAGGAATGGTTTTTTCTAAATACTTTTACTCTCTAAGTAAATTATCTAAAAACCCAGAGAAAGACAAATACCATGTAATATTGCTTATATGTGGAATCTAAAAAGAAAGATACAAATGAATGTATTTACAAAGCAGAAATAGACCTATAGACATGGAAAAGAAACTTATTGTTACCAAAGGGGAAAGTGGAGAGGGTGTGGATAAATTAGGAGTTTGGGATTAACATACATGTGTGTGTGTGCTAAGCTGCTTCAGTTGTGTCCAACTCTGTATGACCCTAGGGACTGTAGCCCACCAGGCTCACTCCTCTATCCATGGGCTTCTCCAGGCAAGAGCACTGGAGTGGGTTGCCACGCCCTCCTCTAGGGGATCTTCCAGACCCTCGGATCAAATCCACGTCTCCTGCACCTCCTGCACTGCAGGGGGGGTCTTTACCACCGAGCCACCTGGGTAGCCCCCTTCACATACACACACTACTACATATAAAATAGAGGACAAACAAAGACATCCTGTATAGCATAGGGAACTCTACTCAATATCTTATACTAACCTATAACGAAAAGGAATATGAAAAAGAATATATATGCATTACTGAATCACTTTGTTTTATACTGGAAACTAATATGGGGATTTCCTGGTAGCTCAAAGAGTAAAGAGTCTGCCTGCAAATAGGAAGATCCCCTGGACAAGGAAATGGCAACCCACTCCAGTATTCTTTTCTGGAAAGTCCAAATCAACTATACTTCAGCAAAAAAATAAAATGTAAGAAAAAATGGAAAATAAAAAACATAAAAATAAAAGTCAATGGCAAAGGTTATTTTGGGGGTCTCTACCTAGGCTTCCAGGATAGCTCCATTGGGAAAGAATCCGCCCACAATGCAGGAGACCTTGGTTCAATTCCTGGGTTGGGAAGATCCCCTGGAGAAGGGACAGGGTACCCACTCCAGTATTCGTGGGCTTCCCTTGTGGCTCAGCTGATAAAGAATCTGCCTACAATGTGGGAGATGTGGGTTCGATCCCTGGGTTGGGAAGATCCCCTGGAGAAGGGAAAGGCTACGCACTCTAGTATTCTGGCCTGGAGAATTTCAAGAGTCGGACACAACTGAGCGACTTTCACTTCACTTCACCTAGATGAGAAATATCTGGAAGTTTTAAAACAATGGTTCTTAACAGAATTTGTGAAATTTGCATGGAAAATAAAAACAAATTCCACTCTGGGATGGGCAAAAAATGAGAGAGAGAACTCTCAGGAAGTTTTTGAGCACTAGTTAGGCAAACTGACAGTGTGAAAATCACTCCATCCACATGGATTTTCCAATCTGAACATGGAGAATGTTGGAAAGATGCTTGTGACATTTGAAAGGTGTAGGCTGCAAGTCCGTAATTAATTTGAGAGTGCCTCACATATATTAATGAAGTGGACAGTGTGGTTCTTATTTACTACACAGTCATGACTCATCCTTCAGAGATCTGACCTGCTGAGGGTAATGATCTTGTCTCTACACCGGTGACTAATCCTCATTCTGACTGCCAAGAGAGGCTGGTCATTCCAAGTCTTTCCCCACTTCTTTCCCCAAAGAAGTACAGAAGTAATTATTCCTGTTTTACAGATACAGGAATTAAACCTTATGATGAGAACTCTCTTAAAATTCACCAAAGAAGGAAGCACAAAAGATCCATTTACCCTCTCCTAGAACATGTCCACTTTCCTATTGTCTGTGAGGCGGATGGTACCATTCATGAGGGGACATCCAAACCAGTCATTCTAGACTTTTGCTACCTCCCTCATCCTCCACACATCCATCAGCCACAAGGCCCATCAGGGTCTTTTTCCTTAATATTTCTCTTGATCTCCCCAACCCCTCTATAACTCCTGCTTCTGCATTAATGAACACAGACTTCTCCACAAGATTCTGATTCTCAAGCAGACCCTGTCTCCAAGCTAACCCCATCCTGACTTCTCTCCACAGGGTGTTCTCCACATGCTTCCCTGGAGACTGTGGATTCTAAAAGATTTTCAGAGAGACAATTCCAAGGATCAGATGTGCACACTGCAAACTCCTTCACTCAAGACTCCAAATCCTGGCAGATATGATGCCTTCTTCCTAGGGCTGCCTTTCCAGGGCTTTGTCATTACATTTATCTGAAGGAGAGAGATTCCAGTCCAACAAAATAAACTGCTTCTGAGCCTTTCTTCATGTGGTTCCTTCCTTGTCTATTTCTGGGCATTATTCAGGCCATGATGTAAAGAACTCCGTCTCCAGGAACAGAACTCATGAGCCTTTCCTGTGCTGAGCTTAGGTCACTGCACTATATATGTTTATTGCATTTTTATCTTTTAAAACATTTTATATAGGAGTACAGTCGGTTAACAATGCTGTGGTAATTTCAGGTGCACAGCAAAAGGATTTAGTCAAACATAAACATGTGTCCATTCTCACCAAACTCCCCTCCCAGAGAGGCCGCCACATAACATTGAGCAGAGTTCCCTGTGCTCTACAGTGGTCACTGTTTGTTACCCATTTTAAATATAGCAGTGTATTACACTTTTATTTTTTAGAAGTATCTTCTTTAATTAGATGCTACACCATCCGAAGACAGACACTGTGTCTTATTTCTGTTATATGTACATTGGTTGGTACACAGCCTGGCACAGAGCAGGTCCTCAACAAATGCCTGAATGGATGAATCAATCAATCAATTAAAAAATCTCCTAAAACCTTTACTCTAACCATTAATCTACTCCTATATCAGGGGATACTAAGCTATAGCCTGTGGGCTAAATCTGACCTTGTACTTCTTTCTATACAATCTTCAAGCCAAGATTTTTTTTTTTACATTTTCAAATAATTCAAAAATATTACAATAATATTTCATGGACATGAAATTAGATGAAATTAAAATTTCAGTGTTCTCTAAGTTTTAGTGGGATACACCCAGGCCCATACTTTCACATACTGTCTATGACAACTTTTCTGCTGGAAGCCAGAGTTGAGTAATTGTAACAGAGACAGCATGCCCATCCCCATAAAGCCTAAAACATGTAGTATCTGACTCTTTATAGAAGTTTGCTGATCCTTATCTTATAGAATGGAACTTGGACAGCCTTACTATTTTATTGTTTACTTAATGAATATTACCTTCCCTAAATTAATCATTCCCTTCTCTAACATGTGTATAGGTGACCTAGATGCAAGACCGTGTACATAGTCTTACTACAGCATAGCACATGGTATCGGAGAAGGCAATGGCACCCCACTCCAGTACTCTTGCCTGGAAAGTCCCATGGATGGAGGAGCCTGGTGGGCTGCAGTCCATGGGGTCGCTAAGAGTCGGACATGACTGAGCGACTTCGCTTTCACTTTTCACTTAAAAGTCTTTAAATTTAGTCTGAACAAAGAATCCTTGGTGGAATAGAGAAAGAAAAGTGTTCTTCCCTTTGGGGTAATTATTGTTTCACTGTTAGGAATTTTAGACCCAAGAAGGAACAATATCAGGGAATATGTACAAATTACTAATTCCGTGGCTATTCTCTGAAATGGAACTTTTTAGTGCACTTAAAATTGTTCTAACTAGAGCTGGATCATTATCATTATCAAGTGTTTTGGAGGGTTCTAGGGATTAAAAAAATAGGGCCAAAAACAGGTACCTGCATGGTGGGACTCATAGTCTGGGTCTGGAGCAGGATAAAGAGACTAAGAAATAACCTTACAAGCACCATTGTGATGACAAGTCTGATGGGTGCTAAGAAAAGGCAGGCAGGCTCACTTACCATTATATACTGATAGTTACTGTCATCATTACAGATTTTCAAATCAGTGCCCAAACTGTTCAATACCAAGGTGGATCTCTTTTTCTCCTTTCCCCCTTTTTCTGCCCCTAGACTCTTGGTTCACAATCAAGTTTCACTTACAGACTGACTTGTGACAAGCTTCTGCTCCTTGTGTGACACTCTTCATAACCCCAGTGTGGAGAACAAAGCCTGACCCCTGAGAGGCACGAAGGCGTCAGTGCTGAATACAGGGAAGAACTAACTAATTAGGAGAAGAAACGTGGGCAAATTCCTTGGCATCCCTGGGCCTCAGTTTTCTCATATGTACAATAAAGGACATGTTGTCCCCACGTCCCTCTGGCTTTGCTCTCTGCGATTCCTCCGTCCTGAGAGCCAGCCCCCATCTGGCTTTCTGATTCACTCATTTCCATGGACATAAGGCAGCCTCCGTCTGCCTCTGCAGCCTGATGCATCGTCTCCTGAATGACACATGAACTCTGCCCAAGGCGACGCGGCCCACACCAATCCATTCCACAGATCACTGCTGACAGAGAACAGGGAGTAGACCTTGAGGTTTCAGTCAAGGTCTGCTCAAGGTCTTCAGCATAAAGGGTGGCCAGGCTGAACACACACCAGCAGAGAAGAGGATGACATGGGCTTCATAAACTGGCCCATGAGAGCTAGGAATCATGAAGATTTTCTTTCCACACACATTTTTAGATTGCAACTCTGACATGGGCAGCTACTTTAAAACACACCCAAACATACATGAATCAGCCCCTGCTTGTCCTCCTGGACACACACACACACACACACACACACACACACACACACTGGTGATTGTTTTTACAAGATACCGGAACTTATGGGGCTCTGAAAACCTAATTCCAGGATGACTCCAGAGCTCTTTTCCCACTGGAAGCTGTTGTTTTCCTCTGCTACCTACATCCTATGGAAGTGGTTTGGTCAAAAGGAGATTTCCACCCATGGCTACTTGTTTTTCTTGTCCTGTGAACTATCTCCTTCGATAGCAGACAGAGCCAGATAACTGAAGTGCCCCTTCACCAACCACAAAGCTCCCAGGATTCCTGTTAGCCCTGGAATAAAACGGTCAACTGCTCCAATGCATTTCCCCCTTGAAAACTAAACTTTTCAGAAGGCAAGAGGGCAACCAGAGTTCTGCTTTTCTTTCTGTTGTAGCTCTCACTCCTTTATGGTTTCTTCCCATCTTATTTTTTTTTCCATCTAAAATATATATATTTTTCAACTTGGCTGAGATAAAGTCTAGCTAGAGAGTCAACAGAAATGATATAAATGTCATAACAGGAGAAAAAAAAAAAAAACAAACTTTGTCTTCCCTGAAATGAGTTGATGCAGCTCACGATAAAAAAATATTCACCATTTTTTCAGTCTCTTTTCATATTATTCTGCATCTACTAGAGGACCAAAAGCACATTATATGAAAAGCTCTATTATCTTTTATAGAAATGACCTATGAAACCCACCCGATGGTAATCAATGGTAATATTCTGCCAACTCACCTCCCAGGAGGAAAGAATGAAATAATAATAGTTACTAACACAGCGGCGTCTCATTTCAACGCTGCAGTTCTGTTTCAATGCTGCTATATTAAAGTATATGTATTATGACTACACTCAAGTTTATTAACAAAGTTCCTATTTCTGTTTAGGTTTGACAAACATGTATATTCAGAATCTGTGCGTTCTTTCATTTTTTGAAGCTAGCAGCTTGATGTACAAAAAGGAAAGTGACAGATCATTTCAATATTTCTTTCAAATCCCAAACCAACTCAGTCAAAAGATGGGAGGAAAATATCCTCCTGGGCCTAACAAGATTATATAGACAATTGAAGATGGTCCTTCACTTTAGTGAAACAGGTAAGATATTCACTCTGGAATCAGGCTAGAATTCCTCTTCTTGACCTGCCCTGGATATCCACTGAGATTTGGTTTTTTAAGGTGAGTGGTTGTAGCACATGCTTAGCCTAAATACATAAGCTGCCTTCTCAAAACCCTAGCTATTGCATGGACAGTCATCTTTTGGGGGCTCTCCACATAGTATAGAGACCCTCTGAGGAATGGGTTATCTTTTCGGCATTAAAAACGTAACACCTCATTTCAGCCAAGGTTAGTTAACCAGGATTCAGGAAAGAGCTGATTCTGAGGACAGCAGCTCCTGTGGCTTCCATTCCTACTTTCTCTCACTAGGTGGCAGCACTGCCCAGCAAATCTGCAGAACCGTGGCCTGGAAAAGGCAGTGGTGCTGAATGAAGGGCTGCAGAGAGCCTCTGAGTTCCTGAAAGGACAGAGCCTATGGGCAAGTGACGCAGGGAAAAGTGTGTGGCATCTGCATTTCTCACAGGTCCCTTTGTGTTTGCAGTCCCTTCCTCTCCACCAGACTAGAAGTGCTTTGCCTAACGGGAGGGAAGAAAATGCGTTATCACGTAAGATGAATTTAAAAAAACCAAAAACTCAGAGGTCTTCAAACAATGTACACATTTGCTCCAATAGCCATAACATTTGGGAAAGGATTTCTGACTCGGTTTGCAAAGTCAAATTATGATGTCTTAAGCTACCTAAGATGTTCACCCACCATATTAAGAATATTTAGTTGTGAATCTGCTATAACCTGGTCAGTGACACCACGTCATAGGCTTTGTAATGATACAGGTCAAGACATGTCATAAAAGGGAATAAAGTCTAAGAAGACCATTTTGAACAAAGAAGACACCAAAATTCCTTGTGTCCCAAGCAGAGAAATAGCCTATATCAGTTTCTAAAATGCAAGTCGCTGTGGTCAAAAATAATTGATCCAGAGGAAGAGGAGGGGAAAGGAGGAAGGGGGATGGGCAAGAGAAGGAGGAGGGGAAGGAGGAAAGGGGGGGAGGGGAGCGCAGAAAGGGGTAGGGGTAGGGGAGAAGTTGCCACTGGACATGGGAAGGTGTCAATACAGCAAGAATCAGTCAAAGAATCAGCAGCTATGCTTCCAAGAGGAGTATTTACTCCGCAGCTAGAGACCTCCTTCACCTGGCAGGCTTCACTCATCTGTCATCTTCCTGTCCCTATAAACATTTGGGTTTATAAGCTGGCCTCCATGGACTTGTCTTTCCCACCTTAGGGGAAAAACAATTTACTCAGTTTAAACTCCAAGGCCAACACAGCAACACAACACAGTTGTTTTAAGGTTTGTTGAGTGGATAAGTGAAAATAAAAATAATAAAACAATGGCCAATATAATAGTTTCTTAACTAGGGCTGAGATTAAAATAAGGCAAGTGAAGAGCCCAGTGAACAAAATCTAAGAAGGTGCTGGCTTTCAGGGTCACTACCTGCTCCTGGTTCTCTTTCTACCACATGCCAGTTTTGCTTATGAGCCTCATCTCCCTGAATGGGTTTTTGAAGATTTCCATCTCTCATTGCATATAAGGGTTAGTACTGAACTGAGATCGAGTGTGCGTGGGGTTGGGGGGTGGGGGAGCGCAACTCAGTCATGTCCAACTCTTTGCAGCTATGCACTGTAGCCCACCAGGTTCCTCTGGAATTTTCCAGACAAGAATACTGAAGTGGTTGCTATTTCCTGCTCTAGGTTATCTTCCCTGTCCAGGGATCAAACTCCGCATCTCTTGCGTTTCCTGCATTGGCAGACAGATTCTTTACCACTGCGCCACCTGGGAAGCCAGAACAGTGATTCAGTTCAGTTCAGTTCAGTTCAGTTCAGTTGCTCAGTTGTGTCTGACCCTTTGCGACCTCATGAATTGCAGCACGCCAGGCCTCCCTGTCCATCACCAACTCCCGGAGTTCACCCAAACTCAGTGATGACCTAGTAGTAATTAAAAGCTCGGGCTCTGAGATCACAAAGCCCTGAGTT
Source organism: Bos taurus (assembly GCF_002263795.3). Classification (NCBI taxonomy): domain Eukaryota; kingdom Metazoa; phylum Chordata; class Mammalia; order Artiodactyla; family Bovidae; genus Bos; species Bos taurus. The sequence continues at coordinate 32,925,992 of NC_037355.1, forward strand.
CAAACCCTTACTGTATCACTTGCAGAAGTTATAATGCTAAGGAGATGGTGCATCTCCCTCAGGTCCAGGTTCTTCTTCCTCGTAGGGCTGTTAAGAGGATGAAATGAGACAGGTGCAGAAAGAGCTTGGGCTTTTACCTGATACATAATACGTGGTACCTCTAATGAAAATAACAACAGCAAAAGTAAAATTTCACATCATTACTGAAATGTCACTAACTGATATCAGAGGAAAGTTCATGCCTAGTTTATCAAAATTGATTAGTAGTTTACTGTGTGCAAAGCTGCACGAGAACTTTAGAGGAATGTACAAGAATATAAAATGTGGCTGCTGATCTACAGGAGTCAGATCACAAACCTTCTATAAAAATCCAGGTTGTAAATTGTTTAGACTTTGTGCACCATTAGTCTTTTATTGCCAAAAACAATATGTGAATGAATGGGTGAGGCTGTGTTTTAATAAAACTTTATTTACAACAGGCAGCAAGCCAGATTTGTCCATTCCCAATCTAGTTTGATAAGCGAGGACTTGTGATATTCCTTATAAAAACTCAGCCAATATCAGAAGATCGCCCATTCAAGATTCAGATGTTAATGGTTTTAGAAGAGGCCAGATCATAACTGGTTGAGTTCAGGCAAATGTTTAGAGAGGACAGCTAGATAGGGAGACTACCTAAGTCATGGAGATGAGATGTATCTGTCACTGGTGTGGGGGTGGCACTCAGTAGTTCTGCTTGGAGAAAAGAGGGGAGAAATTCATAGGCAGACAAGAGGAGTGGAAAGGGAGGATGGATAAGAATATAAGGGTCAAAGACTGCAAGACTGAATTTTTACAAAAAGGAAGAGTTTGCTGTGCCCCTAGTCTGTGCAGGAGGCTGTTTTTCAATCCACCCAGGAAATAATGAAATGAACAGCACCTTTTGTGGGGTAGGTTGCTAAATTTTCATCTGGGAAGACAGAAGTTGAATTTAGTCATTGTCATATGGGAGCAAAGCAGTGTCATGCTGGTATTTGGCATTTATTTCTAGCAAGACAATGTGTTTCATTAAAAATGGAGCTCTGCTCATCGCCCATCATCTGCCCTTAACTTTCGCCAGGAGGCCAAAGTCTAGGCCCGGGCATCTTAGTATCTCCAGGTAGGATGACTGGGAGAGAATATATGCTAAAATAAATCATCTTGGAGGGTGAGGAGAGTCAGGCCCTAACAGAATCCTTCCCTGGAGAAGGGAGCTGAGCTACTGTATCCCAGAGGGAGAGGACAGGCTTGAGGGAAAGGATGAGAAATGAACCTGGGATCTCTCTCGCCACCTCTTCTTTCCAAATCTCCAATACATCCTCTTTCTATTTTCCTTAATGAGCCAACTCTACGCCAGTTCAAGGGAGTTTAGGAAGAGATATTAACCCAAACTGGCTCTGGGGGAAATATGAAAGTGAAAAGTTAGTCACACAGTCGTGTCCGACTCTTTGCGATCCCATGGACTGTAGCCCACCAGGCTCCTCCGTCCATAGAATTCTCCAGGCAAGAGTACTGAAGTGGGTTGCCATTTCCTTCTCCAGGGGATCTTCGAGACCCAGGGATTGAACCTGGGTCTCCTGCATTGCAGTGGGAAAAATGAGTGACTAATAAACACAAACAAAGGTCCTTATCTCACTAGTAACCCAGGACCTGAAATACCTTAGCACAGAGTTACACGTGAAAGATCAGAGGTCTGTCTACAGAGGGCCCCTCTGTTCAAGCTGAAATTAAAATATAGACTACAATATGTTGGGTATATCTTGTGATATAAATGATTCTGATTTTAATTCAAAAAACATACTAAAATAAGGGATTGCAACAATAAAGAAACTGATATTTTGGTACATAAAAATAGTAAGGTTTACTAGAATACAAGAATCCTGGAAACTGGCAGAACAGCCAATACCAGAAGGCAAGTTCAGTTTCATACTAGGCTGGACTAGGGGCTCTCAGGGTGTGTGTGCGTGTGTGTGCGTGTGCTCAGTCACTCAGCTGTGTCCAACTCTTTGAGATCCTATGGTCTATAGTCTGTCAGGCTCCTCTGTCCATGGGATTCTCCAGGCAAGAATGCTGGAGCAGGTTGCCATGCCCTCTTCTAGGGGATCTTCCTGACCCACGAATGGAACCTGCTGTGGCTGCTAAGTCACTTCAGTCGTGTCCAACTTTGTGTGAACCCATAGATGGCAGCCCACCAAGCTCCCCCACCCCTGGGATTCTCCAGGCAAGAACACTGGAGTGGGTTGCCATTTCCTTCTCCAATGCATCAAAGTGAAAAGTGAAAGTGAAGTCGCTCAGTTGTGTCCGACTCTTCGAGACCCCACGGACTGCAGCCTACCAGGCTCCTCCATCCATGGGATTTTCCAGGCAAGAGAACTGGAGTGGGGTGCCATTGCCTTCTCCGAGGAATCTCTTGATTTGCATCTCTTGAATTACAGGTGGATTCTTTACCATTGAGTCACCAGGGAAGCCCCTCAGGGTGTGACCCCAGACTAATAGGATTAGCCATTCCTCTTGAACTTGTGAGTGAGGCACACTCTCAGGTCCCAACCCAGATACACTGAATCAGAAACTCTGGGAATGGGGCCCAGCAATCTGTGTTTTAACCTTCCCTCCAGGTGATTCTGATGCACGCCACTGATCTATTAATATCCAGAATATGTCATGTCACTGTTCCAAAGCAGCTACCCTTCATCATGACCAAAGACTGACTCAATAGATCCGGGAAGGGGATCACAGGTACTTGTTCTTGTTTTCTAAGTTTTTCAGGCATCCAGGTATGTTTCTGATTACCACTCCTGTGGAGGGCTTCTCAAACCTGGCTGAACACTGGAATTAACCAGGGAACTCTAAAGCATTACAATGGCTGAGTTCTACCCCAGCCATTCACACTTGGTCTGAAGTACAGCCTGGCTTGGCGATAGCAGGGGAGTCTCAAAGTTCCCAGGCAATTCTCATGTACATTGCCAAGTTTACTATAATATACACTCGTGTACACTAATATGTTAGTGTATCTAATATACAGTTCAACATGTATTAAAATCACCTGGATAATTCATTGAACCAAATTCCTCAGCCCCCCGCCCAAAGAATCTATAGGTTTGGGTATGGGTCCTAAAACGTTCACTTCTAAAGAATTCCCAATTGATGTGCTAACCAATACCACTCTAGAGGAATATGCTTACTTTTTAGATACCTGGGATCTACTTTGGGCTGGGATCTACTTTGGGCTGGGATGGCCAACTTTCTACCCTCTGTTCCTCCTCCAAACTCTTATATATTTAACGTTCATTCTTCCTTATAAAGTACCCATCCAGTTAAATTATCAACATTTTTAAGGCAGAGCTATGTTCTCCCCATCTGTGGGCCACTCTAGGAATCAGTGAGTTGCACTCAGTAGGTATTCAGGTGAATAAGTGCACAAGTGTCTCAGCGCTGCTTCCCAATGCTTCTTTTCTCCCTACTGGATCAGCTAGCCAGGTCAATCTATCAGGGGCCCTTGATCTCATCGAAAAGAATCGAGGCATCTATTTTTCTTTTAAGATGACGGGAAGGTAAATATCCGTCCAGTCCTAGAGATTTAGGTTGCTTGGGGAGACTGTTCCAATAATACCCCAGATGAAGTACAGCCATCTGGAGAGTGTTTGGCATCGATGGAAACCTACTGCTGAATTTGTTCCTGGAAGACATTCATTTTAGAATGTTATTTCCAATTTGGCACATCACAGAGCTGTACAAGTCAGAGAGGATTTAGAATCCCTGCTACCTACAGAGGGCATCTTATTTAAAGCATGTCCCTGACAAAGCAGTATCAAGGAAGCACAATTGGAAATCTCCTACAGGGGAATAATCTCTCTACAGCTATAGCAGCTACTGGGACAGCAAAGCTTCCTAAAAAAAAATCTAAACTTTTATCATTCCACTTTGCTGGGGCTGCCTTCTTCAGAGCCCAGTCACAGGAACAGAACTTAATAAGTTCATTTCTCTTGACCCACAACAGCAATTCAGTCTCAATGCCATTGCCGAGATGCATGATGCCACTGAGGCTTCCCCCACCCCACAAAATAAAAGCTCAGGCAAAGAGTAGAGCCCATAATCTCTAACACGATGGTCCATTCTAGACGGACTAACAGAAGGTAGTGCCGTGGTGAAGAATCTGCCTGCAATGCAGGAGATGCAGGAGACTTGGGGTCAATCTCTGGGTCAGAAAGATTCCCTGGAGTAGGAAATGGAAACCTATTCCAGTATTCTTGCCTGGAAAATCCCATGGACAGAGGAGCCTGGTTGGTGGCTACAGTCCATGGGGTCACAAAGAGTCAGACATGATTGAGCACCACCACCATAGCAAAAACAGCAATAACATGGGTTATTTTTACTACCCCACTCCAGTACTCTTGCCTGGAAAATCCCATGGATGGAGGAGCCTGGTGGGCTGCAGTCCATGGGGCTGCTAAGCGTCGGACACAACTGAGCGACTTCACTTTCACTTTCCACTTTCATGTATTGGAGAAGGAAATGGCAACCCACTCCAGTGTTCTTGCCTAGAGAATCCCAGGGACGGGGTAGCCTCATGGGCTGCCGTCTATGGGGTCGCACAGCGTCAGACATGACTGAAGCGACTTAACAGCAGCAGGGTACTCATATGGAATAAAGCAAGAAGCTCAGAAGAGGGGGATGAGTACTTTGGAAGTAAAAAAAAAAAAAAAACCAGTTTAAAAAAGTACTTTGGAAGCTGGTAAGTTACAGAAATTATCATTAACTCAATTTTTCCAAAGAATGGAATGAGTTACTTTGCTTCTCAATTTCCTTTCCCACCTGGGAGAACCAGTGCAATACTGATAGGGAGTCTTTCTGCCTTTTGTCAGGGGCCTGGAGCAAGGAGGAAGCTGCGTTTAGTCTTCAATCTTATTGGACAAGACTGCTAGACTCATTTTTAAGGTGTAACTATCATGGCCACATACACTTATATCTTGAGCATAGTACATTATTAAGAAGCATGGACCTTGAAGGTGGATTGCCCAGGTCCAAAGTCACTGTCACTTACCCACTCTGTGACTTTCGGCAAGTTACTGAATCTCTCCATGCCTTGGTTTCCCCCTTTATAAAATGACCTATTTCACAGCATCTTTTGGATTACTACCTGCGATAATGATCTATATGTACATGACGTACATACATGTACGTACACAGATAATATGTATACTATAAATGTATAATATGAATACATCCATCTCTACTCTGGTTACAGAAGAACTCTCTTTTAAAGCATGTTCTCTCTCTCCCCACTTCTCTTTCAATCTCTCTCCACTCCCAAAACATATCTGACCCCAAAAAGAGAAACTAAAAAAAAAAAAAACAAAACTTTTAATTTTCTTTATTATTATTATTTTAAATAAAACCACTGACTACAGGGAAGAGTTTACTTCAAAGGCTCTGAGCTTTAGAGACTCTAGATGGAGGAGTTAAAAGTCCAGCAATCTCAGTTTTGGAGTAGGTGGCCTCTGGGGACTCTCAAAGGCCCTTTCTTCCAGACCTTGGGCACTGTGACCTGGAACCCCCTTGGCCATGGTGGTTGGGTCAAATTATCAGATGCCAGGTACCCTACGGCAGGGCAAAGTCAGCCCGCCCTTCCCTCTGCTAACCATGCACTGCCCGCTCGACCACGAGCTCATTTGTCCCCCTTCCCTCTTCTATCAGACTTATCTCACTCTAACCCAGCAAACTCCAGGACAGTCCTGTAGGGGGAACCAGAGTCCTTTCTTTTCAGAGCTCAAAAGAGTTCAGAGTTCTGGAGATAAAGGTGGGGCTGGAGCCAGGGCCTCTATTACACCTTTTTGCCTACGCAAGCCTTAAGTGCATTTAATTCAGTTTGGGTGGGCTAGTGAGGGGTTTCATTTCATTCACCATATTAATGAATTCCCTTGCATCCATCTAAGAAAGCTATTTACTTCTTTTTGATACAGACTTTGTACCATTAGTATCCTTCCACTAAAAATAACTTCAATCAACATTTGCTAAGCTTCCACTGCATACAAGAGTGACCAGCTGTACAAAAGGTGAAAAAGTTCATAGTACTTTCTGTCACAAGACTCACATCCTAGAGCAGTGGGGTCCAAAAGAATTTCTATGATGATGGAAACTTCTTATATCTCTGCTAATATCTTAGCCACTAGCCATGTGAAACTCTCAGGTATTTGAAACATGGCTAGTATGACTGAAAAATTGAGTTTTTACTTTGATTTTGATTGGTCTACATATAGATAGTCAGACGTGGCCAGTGGCTACGCTATTGGACAGCATGGTCTAGACTGGAAAACCATGCTACTTAAGAGTGGCTCCCATGATCCCTAGGCCAGAGTATCTGCATCCCCTGTAGCCTGCAGAAAGCAGTCTCTGATCTCACCCTACACTTCCTGAGTTAGAAACTGCACTGGAATAAGATCTCCTGGTGCCTCATCTGCACATTGAGTCTTAGGAAGCACTCTTCTAGGGACGAATCCATTCAACAGTCATAAAAGATATATATATATATCTTCTCTCTCTATATATATATATACATGTATATATATATGCAAGTGGGTCTCGCAATCTCTCAGAGTTTTTGATTCGTTGGGTCTGGGTTGGGTTCTAAGAATCTGTGTTTCTTTATTGTGCTTCAGATGCAACTGGGGAGTGTTAAAAAAAAGTGCTGAGCCTGGGCCACCGCTGCCCCTTAACCTAGATTCTCCGATTTAATTTGTTGGAGGTTTGGCCTGAGCATCGAGAGTTTTAAAAGCTCTTCAGGGATTCTGATGGACACCGAATATGAGAACCTTCCCAGCACAGCCTAGGACAGTGGTTCTCAAAACTGGGTGGACGTCAGGATGACCAGGAGGGCTCATAAAACATACGTTGCTGGAGTTTTTGATTCATTGGGTCTGGGTTGGGTTCTAAGAATCTGTGTTTCGAACATGTTTTCAGGCAATGCTGATGCTGCCTGCTGGTCTGGCAAGCCACTCACTCAGTCATTTTTTAAAAAAGCACAGGTTTTGGAATCTGACCTGGGCTGAGTTCTCGATCCACTGTTTACTACCTGAAGAAGTTAACTAATCCCCAAACCATAGCTTTTTAAATTGTAAAACTAGACTTTGGGTTGCTGTGACTGCTATTAAACAACTGAGATAATGCATATGAAATGCTGAGCCCAGTGTCTGCTCTTAAGCAATTAAATTAATTATTCATTATTATCATTAGTGTAAGAAGAGATACCCATTCGCTCATGCATTCAATAAGCACAAACTGTGTGTCAGGCACTGCTCCAGATGCTGGGAACATGGCAAAAAAAAAAAAAAAAAAAACAAGATGGTCAGGACCTCTGCCACACTACCCATACGACTGGACTTCTAACTGAGAGGAGAAAACGGACGGATTATACAGCTCTTACAACACAAATCACAAGAATGAAGGAAGCAAAGGTCAGGGAAGAATTCGTTCCACCTGGAAGAATGGGAAAGCTTCACCCAGGAGGTGGGGTTAGATCTGTGCATTCATGCAGACAGAGAGATGACATTCAGACAGGAAGGGAAAAACCCACTCCTGAGGCAGGTGTGAGGGAAGATGAGCAAGACAGATGCAGCCTGGTGGGGCCGGGGCGGGAAGTCTAAGGAGAAGGGAGGCAGGGAGGTAGGACTGTGTACTGAGCACTGCCCCCACTCTCTGCCTAAAATCACACTCTGCTTTTTTTTTTTAAATTTCAATATGCTAAAAATTACTGAAGTCTAGAAAGTGAAACCATCCAAAGGCTTTTATTCTTTTTTTACATGTATATTTTTTTAGTTCTTGGACTTAATTTTTTAGGGAGTATACTTTTTAATTGGAATATAATTGATTTATAATGTTGTATTAGTTTCAGCTGTACAACAACATGAATCAGCCATAAGTATACATATATCCCCTTCCTCTTGAGGTTCCCTCCCACCCTCTCCCACCCTACCCCTCTAGGCCCTCTAGGTCATCATAAAGAGCCAGGCTGGGCTCCCTGCGCTATACAGAAGCTTCCCACGAGCTATCTGTTTTACACGTGGCAGTGGAAATATGCCAATGCTGTTCTCTCAATATGTCCCATGCTCTCCTTCCCCTGCTGTGTCCATAAGTCCCTTCTCTGCATCTGCATCTCTATTTCTGCCCTGCAAATAAGTTCTTCGGTACCATGTCTCAAGATTCCATATACATACATATGTGTGTGTTAATATATATTTGTTTTTCTCTTTCTGAATTACTTTTGCATGACAGTTTCTAGATTCATCCACATTACTACAAATGACCCAAATGTTGCTCCTTTTTATGGCTGAGTAGTATTCCATTACATATATTTATCACAGCTTCTTTATCCATTCATCTAGTGATGAACATCTAGATTGCTTTCACGTCCTGGTTATTGTAAATAGTGCTACAATGAACACAGGGGTACATGTGTCTCTTTGACGTATCATTTTCTCAGGGTATATGCCCAGCAGTGGGATTGTTGGGTTATATGGTAGTTTTCTGGAATGCCAAAGAATTGATGCTTTTGAACTGTGGTGTTGAAGAAGACTCTTGAGAGTCCCTTGGACTGAAAGGAGATCCAACCAGTCAATCCTAAAGGAAATCAGTCCTGAATATTCATTGGAAAGACTGATGCTGAAACTGAAACTCCAGTACTTCGGCCACCTGATGCAAAGAACTGACTCATCTGAAAAGACCGTGATGCTGGGAAAGATTGAGGGCAGGAGGAGAAGGGGACGACAGAGGATGAGATGGTTGGATGGCATCACCGACTTGATGGACATGAGTTTGAGTAAGTGCCAGGAGTTGGTGATGGAGAGGGAAGCCTGGCGGGCTGCAGTCCATGGGGTCTCAAAGAGTCGGACACGACTGAGTGACTGAACTGAACTGATGTTAGTTTTTAGTGTTTTAAGGAACCTCCATACTGTTCGCCATGGTAGTTGTGCCAATTTACATTCCTACCAACAGTGCAAGAGGGCAAGGCTTTTATTCTTGATTACTCTCCCCCAATGCAGAGGGTAGTCAATGAAGGTCCTGATATGAACTTCACCTTGCCTTTTGTGGGGTTCTTCAAGCAAGGGAGGGGCCTTGGGACCACATTATAAAGTGGATGGACAACACAGAGACTCCTAGCACTTCAGTAAAGCCCCTGGAAGACTGACCACTAAAGGGGACAGTATCTGACCCGACACATGGCTTTCCTTGGAAGAATGGTGACAAGCCATTGTGCCTCATTCACTCACCCGGCACTCTGCATTTCCATTTCTCTCCACCCTTAAGTAAACTCCCCCAAAATCAAGAAAACATGAGATCTAAGGAAAGAGGGCTTTTAAGCAAAGGATATGCAAATTAAATAGGTTCTTCTTCACTAGTACAGCCTCAAAGGAAAGGGAATCCAGACCTCTCTAACTTGCTTACATACAATGATAACAAGCACATCTATCTGGTAATTCATCTGTTCCCAAGAAAAGAAAGCAAAGACCCAGTGTTACATAGAAATGCAGGAAGGGGTACACGTGTCTCTTTCCCTTCTGGTTTCCTCAGTGTGTATGCCCAGCAGTGGGATTGCTGGATCATAAGGCAGTTCTATTTCCAGTTTTTTAAGGAATCTCCACACTGTTCTCCATAGTGGCTGTACTAGTTTGCATTCCCACCAACAGTGTAAGAGGGTTCCCTTTTCTCCACACCCTCTCCAGCATTTATTATTTGTAGACTTTTGGATCGCAGCCATTCTGACTGGTGTGAAATGGTACCTCATAGTGATTTTGATTTGCATTTCTCTGATAATGAGTGATGTTGAGCATCTTTTCATGTGTTTGTTAGCCATCTGTATGTCTTCTTTGGAGAAATGTCTATATAGTTCTTTGGCCCATTTTTTGATTGGGTCGTTTATTTTTCTGGAGTTGAGCTGTAGGAGTTGCTTGTATATTTTTGAGATTAGTTGTTTGTCAGTTGCTTCATTTGCTATTATTTTCTCCCATTCTGAAGGCTGTCTTTTCACCTTGCTAATAGTTTCCTTTGATGTGCAGAAGCTTTTGTTCATCGCAGCACTGTTTATAATAGCCAGGACATGGAAGCAACCTAGATGTCCATCAGCAGATGAATGGATAAGAAAGCTGTGGTACATATACACAATGGAGTATTGCTCAGCCATTAAAAAGAATACATTTGAATCAGTTCTGAGGTGGATGAAACTGGAGCCTATTATACAGAGTGAAGTAAGCCAGAAGGAAAAACATAAATACAGTATACTAACGCATATATATGGAATTTAGAAAGATGGTAACAATAACCCAGTGTACGAGACAGCAAAAGAGACACTGATGTATGGAACAGTCTTATGGACTCTGTGGGAGAGGGAGAGGGTGGGAAGATTTGGGAGAATGACATTGAAACATGTAAAATATCATGTAAGAAACGACTTGCCAGTCCAGGTTCGATGCACGATACTGGATGCTTGGGGCTAGTGCACTGGGACGACCCAGAGGGATGGTATGGGGAGGGAGGAGGGAGGAGGGTTCAGGATGGGGAACACATGTATACCTGTGGCAGATTCATTTTGATATTTGGCAAAACTAATACAATTATGTAAAGTTTAAAAATAAAATAAAATTTTAAAATAAATAAATAAATAAATAAAAATGAAAAAAAAAAAGAAATGCAGGAAGGGGAAAGTCTCAAGCTCCAAACAAGATCTCCCCAAGGGTCTCCTCCCATGATAAGCTGGGAAAATGCAGAGCTAAGGGCCCAGAGGGCCCTAAATGCCTACAAGAGTTTATGGACTCCAATGGACTATGGAGAGCCATTGGATAGTCTGAACAGGGCACTGGTCCCAGCTCTAAATTCTTCTGGCCGTCTATGACTTTGGGCAAGTCACGCACTCCCTCTGAGCCTCAGGTTCCTATTTGGCAAAATGGAAATAATAATAATAATAATACCCCTTTCGGTAGGCAGAATGAAAAAGTTAAGTCGCTCAGTCATGTCCAACTCTTTGCAACCCCATAGACTATATAGTCCATGGAATTCTCCAGGTGAGAATACTAGAGTGGGTAGCCGCTCCCTTCTCCCTTCTCCAGGGGATCTTCCCAATCCAGGGATCGAACTCTCCCACATTGCAGGCAGATTCTTTACCAGCTGAGCCACAAGGGAACCCAAAGAATACCGGGGTGGGTAGCCTATCCCTTCTCCAGGGATCTTCCTGACCCTGGGTCTCCTACACTGCAGGTGGATTCTTTACCAACTGAGCTATCAGGGAAGGCAGCGTAATGGCCCCTCAAAAATATTCATGTGAATCCCCAGAACCTGTGAATCTGGTAACTTACATGACAAAAGGCAACTTAGGTAGCAGGGGAATTAAGGCTGTCAATTAGCTGACCTTGAGATGAGAAAGCATCCTGGATCACCCTCCAATGTAATCATAAAGGTCTTTAAAAGTCGAAGAGGGAGGAAGCAGAGAGAGGCAGACAACAGAAAGCGAGATCAGAGAGATGCATTGTGAGAACTCCGCCCTCTGTGGCTGGCTCTGAAGATGGAGAAGTGACCACAAGGAATGTGGGTTGGTTCTGGAAGCTGAAAAAAGCAAGGAAATAGAATCCTCCTTGGAGCTTCCAGAGAGGAGCACAGCCCTGAAGATACTGTTTTGGACTTCTAACCTACACAACTGTAAGATAATAGATATGTGTTGCATTAAGAGTAGGACGCTAATGCATCTGTCTGGCAGGGTTATGAGGCTGATCTGATGCCTGGCAAACTAAAACTACTTTCTTATCTCGGGCGGTATTACCATCCGTGGGCACCCGCCACTCTCCAGACATGGTAAGCGCCTCTCCCTGCAGAATGCTCACTTCTTCCCACTCCGCCCATCTCACCTACATCACAAGCCTCAGCTGAGCCCCAGCTCATTGCAGAAGCCTCCTCTCTTTCCTCTGCCCATGTGAGCTTTCTCCTCCAAACTCCCACTGCCCTGACAGCCTGGACCTCGCAATTTCGGACATAATTATACAGCGGGTAGAGCTACCTGCTGTTGCTGTATGCGTGTTTATTTTGGTTCCAAAACTAAATTGAAATCTTGGTCTCAAACAGGAACTGTGTTTGGTCCTGTTGTTGTTGTTTTTAAGGACCTGTACCTTTTTTTTTTTCACAGTCCTGTTTTAACCACCTTTGACACAGAGAGTCACTGCCCAGGCATACATTTATAAGCAGATACTCAATCATTTTAATTGTTCCATGACTGGACACTAACTCATTTTTCTACTTTTTTAGCAAAGTTTTCTATTTTCTAGCAGAGTTTACTGAAAGGCCTAAGGCCAGGTCTGACACAGACTAGAGAACAGCTCTAGTTTTCGAACACAGTGATTGGAGCTCCTCGTCATACCCTGATCTCATCAGTCAGAGAGGAGGTGGGCAAGGTTGGAAATCACAGTAAAACTAGGAAAGAAGGTGGCCAAGCATGTGTCCCTCTTACCCCAGGACTGGGCACACAGTAGGTACTCAATAACAGTCAGTTAGATGACTGGCTGATGTCTGTGTACCATTTTTTCCTCTACTGGCTGCCTTTACTTCTGGAAGATGCCCCTCAACAAAGACATATCCATAAACAAGGAGGCAGAGCCCACTGGCCCACCCTGGGGACACAGTTCCCACAAGAATGAGACAAACAGACAAGAGTTCTCCCCAGAGCATGTTTTTCAAGTCTCAAAATAAGATCCATCTCTCATTTCAAGGTACATTTATTTTAGTGAGGCAGGATAAGGATTTTGTGAATAAGCTGGTGTGTGGGAACAGGAATTAAAATAAGCATTGACTTGCTGCCTGCCGACGTGGATGTCCTCACATCCCACTGCCTTATTTTTGGTTCCATTCTGGTTTGTTTTCTTCTCTGGGGTTTTAAAATATGATAGGGAGGTTAGAAAGAAAGGCTGTGGATAACCATGGCTTCTGTTCACAAAGCTGGTCCTGTGTGCCTGGTCACTCATTACACTTCACTGAATCCCCACTACACTCATCTCAGGTGAGTGCTATCATTATCCCCATAGGAGAGGTGAGAAGACTGAGTTTATGACAGGGAAAATGACCGTGCTCAAAGCAACCCATGAACATGTGGCTGAGCACAATGTGAACTGAGGCGGTGGAGCCCAGAACGGGACCCTGAGCCAATCAGCTCTACTGATCAAGGACCTGCCCCCAGTCTCTCTCTCTCTCTTCAGGTGGAGCAGATCCAGTCCCCAAGTTGCTAGGATAGTCTGGGACTCGGGAACCTCCACGCTAGCTCTAGTTCTAGAAACTGGCGGTAGATAAGGAAGAGTGAGAAAAGGAGGAGCTATGAGCTGTGTGTTTTTAAGTAAGACCTCTTCCCCTCCCTGCCTGCCTGAAACAACAGGATGAGTTAGAGAGATGCCAACATAAAGCAGTAAAAGTGGCTCAGTTATTCCCAACCCAGTCCTCAAAACCCCAAACCTCTCAAAAGGGTCAGAACAGAGGCAGAAGAACAGCGTAAGAAAATGGGCATGAAGTCAGACTAGATTTTGGGTAAGGAAGGCCTTCCCCCACTCCCAAGCTACAGAATCCTGGACAAGAGAGAGAGCTCCTCTGAGCCCGCATCTCCTTATCTGTAAAATGGGAAAATAATTCCTACTTTACAGGTTTGCTCTAAGGACCAAGTTCATGTATGCAAGGGTTTATCATAGGGCCCAGTGCATAGCACAACTGGAATAAATACTAGCTGTTTTTATTAACAGACTGTCCAATGGACTAAGACGATGCATGCAAAAAAATAAAGACTATACTATATAATATGCAACCATGTTAAGAGTCGGAAGTCAAATGTGATGCAAGTTACGCTCCAGAAAAGGTAAAGGCAGGGGATGTGATGGTCATTTCACTTTTTATCCCCCATGGTGCCAGCTGCAGCACAGTCCTCTGCTCTCGACCGGGCTTCCGAGGTGTGAAAGAGCCCACTTGCCAATGCAGGAGACATAAGAGATACAGGATGGATCCCTGGGTGGGGAAGATTCCTTGGAAAAGGGCATGGCAACACACTCCAGTATTCTTGCCTGGAGAATCCTATGGACAGAGGAGCCTAGCAGGCTGCAGTCGATGAGGTCGTATAGAGTTGGACATGACTGAAATGTCCGACACGACTTAGCGTGGGCTCAAGAAGCATGTCGGAGAAGGCAATGGCGCCCCACTCCAGTACTCTTGCCTGGAAATCCCATGGATGGAGGAGCCTGGTAGGCTGCAGTCCATGGGGTCTCTAAGAGTTGGGCACAACTGAGTGACTTCACTTTCACTTTTCACTTTCATGCATTGGAGAAGGAAATGGCAACCCACTCCAGTATTCTTGCCTGGAGAATCCCAGGGATGGGGGAGCCTAGTGGGCTGCTATCTATGGGGTTGAACAGAGTCGGACACGACTTAAGCGACTTAGCAGCAGCAAGAAGCATGTGCAGATTTGGGAAAGACTTCAATTTTCCTGCATTTTGTCCTAAACCTCTGCCAGCAAAGGCAGTACTTTTCATTTACTAAGAGGAGGGCAGCGCTTTCTGAAATGCCCTATTTAATGGAATTATTCCTTTTACTTTATAAGCCACACCTCATGGGAATGTTCATTTTATCTCTGGCAGCTCATCAGAACAATAACTGTTTCCTGGTGCAATAACCTATGTATTAAATCACAATGGGGACCTCCTTGAAATATTACTATACTGAATTCTCTTCCATAACAGGCAGATCAGTTTTGGATTTCACCCAAGAGGCTTAGTCACCAAAGAACCAAAAGTATTTCATTAAATGTGTTTTCTCCTAAAAGAGAAGAAAGGTTATTAGTAGTTATTATTATCTCATAGTCTCAAAGGTTGTTGGTCTTTGTTTCCAGTTTCAATAGCACTTGAATCCCACAGAGGAGGAGGCTGAAGGGCTGCAGTCCATAGCATCACAGAGGTGGACACAATTGAAGTGACTGAGCACTTATGCTTCCGAACATACTATATAATTTACTTATTTATTAGGCTTCTTTTTTCCCTGTTCTTCCCCCACCGCAATGTCAGAGGAGGGGATGCTGCCTACTTTATTCACTGTTGTTTCCTAATCATATAGAAAATGCACCTGGCATATAATAGCTGCTTTATAACCCTGTTCAATTCGTGAGCAAATTAAAGCATATTTTAGAGCATATTTTTTTTGAAAAGCAACTACAACTGAAGCAAAGCATCTCTAACTAGTCTTCTCTTTTCTGTCTCTGCCCCCTTTTTTGTTTAACTGAAGTATAGTTGGTTTACAATGTATTCGTTTCTGGCGCACAGCAAAGTGACTTATTGGTGCACATGTGCTAAGTCACTTCAGTTGTGTCAGACTCTTTGCAACCCCATGGACTGTAGCCCGCCAGGCTCCTCTGTCCATGAGATTCTCCAGGCAAGAATACTGGAGTGGGTTGCATGCCCTCCTCCAGGGGATCTTCCCAACCCAGGGATGGAACCTGCATCTCTCATGTCTTCTGCATTGGCAGGTGGGTTCTTTACCACTAGTGCCATCTGGGAAGCCATATATATAAATTTTCATATTATTTTCCACAATAGTGTATTACAGGTACTGAATACAGTTCCTTGTGCTATATATATAGTACATGGGTGCTCAGTCCCTAAGTCATGTCCAACTCTCTGTGACCCCATGGACTGCGGCTTGCCAGGCTCCTCTATCCATGGGATTTCTCAGACAAGAATACTGGAGTGGGTAGCCATTTCCTTCTCCAGAGGATCTTCCCGAAGCAGGGATCGAATGCACGTCTCCTGTATTACAGGTAGATTCTTTACCACTGAGCCACCTGGGAAGCTCTGTGCTATATGGTAGACCCCTGTTATTTACCTATTCTATATACAATAGTTTGTATCTGCTAATCCCAAATTTCTAATTTATCCCTCCCCCAACCCCCTTTCCTCTTTCTTCCATTTTCCTGTCTGCGCAGATAGATTTTTACTAGATCAGAACCCCTCCAAAAGTCAGAATGACATCATCCACAAAAAGGAATGGGTTTTTACAAGATCTAAGTCCTCCTAATGGTGACTATTCAAGGAGACTCACTTACGCAAAAAAAAGGAGACCTGGTTCCACACCAGGGGTGAGCCCTGCTGGCTGCAGAGGTGGGATGTCTCCACCACAGTCAGGAAGGGGTCCCCTCCATCTTCCAGGACCACAAGGGACCTAGCATCAAATTCAGGTTTGGGAAGTGCATGAACTGGAAGGTAGTTTAAGTCCAAATATCCCATTTTTCCAATGGGAAAACTGAGGGTCCAGAAAAGTAGTGTTTATTCAAGTACACAGAGGAAGTAGAGCCCAACCAAGAAGAGAAGGCAGATTCCTTTTCTTCCTCCTCCCTTATTCTCTTTTCTCTTCCATCCTTCTCTCTTTCCCTCTCTCCCTCTCCCTCTCTTCCTTCTCTCCCTTTGTCTGCTTGGGGTGTGTGTGTGTGTATACATGTGTCACAATGATGGTTTAGAAAGAGCTCTGGTTAGCAGTCCATACAAAACTTTGACCCAGGTATGCTGGTGATTAATTTCACTAACTACCTAGTTCTCTACAACAACCAAGATTGCAAATTTTCTCAAAGTTCCCATGAACAATGCAAGAGGTTTAGAAATTTTCTGAAATGAAAGAATCTTTGAGATCATCTAGCCCAACCTCTATTTTACAGGTGAAAAACAGCAGGTAGAGGGACGAAAAGTGAGTTCCTCACATCACAAGGTGGGCTCAGAGCTCAGTTGAAGCGGCCAGGATCTTGGGCATCAGAGCCATGAAAGGATACTCAGGATGCTTCTCACTTGGGTATCTGGCTCTAATGGTCTCACCATTCTGGCCAGAAAATCCCATCTAAGAGAGCACATCTCAGATCAAGGGCGAAAACATTCCCCTTGAGCAAGTAAATACAACTCAAATGAGAAAACTAGCAGAAAATAGAATCCGCATGATAAACACACACACACATACATACATGTATGCGTTACTGCACACACCATATATAAAAGATTCTTGTTTTAAAAGTACTTGATACTAGGTATAGAATACATTTATAGGACTAGCAAGGACATCAAAAGTGCTAGCAGAAGCATATTTTGACACAACATTTTTGAAAAGTTATCCATTAATATCTATAAACTAAAATACACATACTCTTTGATCCAGCAAGTCCTCTTCCAGGAACTTGGAATTCTCTCTAAAGATAGAACTGTATGGATACATGGATGAGAGTGCTTACCAAACCACTGTTGATAGCAGAAAAGTAAACAATCATGTTGTGCATTATTTGGGTAACAGCTGAATAAACGTACTAGAGCAATGTATGGGATTTTGCGCAACTGTCATAAAACGAATCATTACAGAGCTGAAGGGATGGCCATCACTTACTAGTAGTAAGAGTCAACTGCAGTGTGATGTGACTGATAACAATGATTTCATATAAAGACAACCATCTCTAAAACACTGTGATGTGTGCACATCTGTGTTTGCTGGTGGTGAAACCAGCACAAAGGAAAGATGTGGAAGTCTGTAACACTGAGCATCCTGGGCAGAGGGTAGTGATGGATGTGGGCGGAAGAGGTACTTAATATTTTCTTTATACATCTTTGACTATTGATGCTATTTTATATATATATTACTTTGAAGAAATATGTTAAGACCAAAAATCTCTGAAAATAAAGACAGAGGGAGCCCACAAATAGTCCTCCAAGTCCTATTTCAGCCTCCCCTCTTCCCCTGTAGACTTGTGACAGCAAGAACATTTTGAGGAAATTACTCAGTGTGGCAAAGAGAACCCAACAGCTGCCTCTCTAAACCTTTGGCCCCTTGACCATCCTCTGAGTTACTTACTTTTCCCACTAAATTATCCTAGACTTGATACAGGAAGTGACCTGTCAAGCAAATACAGGAAGTGAGGTGTGAACACAGCTCCAGCAAAAGCTCCTCCATTCACACAGGGAAGAAGCTGGATCTCCCTCGAGGTGAAGGTGTCTTATTCCACCCCCACAAAGGAGCTCACAATTTTAATTAAACCACACTGGGTCCACCCATCACAAAACTGTGAAGCAGACAGAAGCTAACTCTGGCAGGCAGGCCTCCTGGGGCACCTGAAGCTGTTACGCAGAAAGCTTTGTGCCCATGCTCTGTTGAATAAACAGTAAGAGAACCATGAATGCAGAGGTTCTGCCTGTGACCATGATGACCACTGGGCTTCAACAATGATAAAACTGCATTCTCTGAAGCACTCACTGTTCACATTCTTCTTGGCTGGTGCTTGCTTCTGAGAGAAAACTCTCACCATCAACTTCTAAACCTCTGAGAGTTGTTCACACAAATCCAGGAAGGTTTCTTTCTGTGGATTCTCAGTCCTCCAATGCATCCCAGATGCACCACCTGATGTATTTCAGCCATGGCTCAGAAGCCAGTGAAAAAGAAGGGAGAGAGATCGACTTACCAAGCCAACTTCTGTTTAAGTACACGGACACAAACACAGGGGGGACCGTGAAGAAATCTACCACAGAGTTCACTTCAAGCCAGAACCATAGCTTATCGTTGGCTGCAATAAACTGGGGGAAAGAAAACACAAGAGAGAGAGAGAGAGAAAATGAGAAGCATGGTGCTGGCATGCAAACAGTACTCTTCCCCCCCTCAAAAGAAAACACTTATTTATTTTTATTTATTTTTTTTTTATTTATTTTTAATTGAAGGAAAGTTGCTTCGCAATATTGTGTTGGTCTCTGCCAAACATCAACATGAGTCAGCCATAGGTATACATGTGTCCCCTCTCCTTCTTAAGCCTCCCCCCACCTCCCACCTCTTCCCACCCTTCAGTTCTAGAAAGTTGATACTGATGAACCTATTTACAGGGCAACAATGGAGATGCAGACATAGAGAACAGATTTATGGACACGGGTATGGGGGAGGAAGGAGAGAGTGGGAGGAATGGAGAGAGTAACACGGAAGTATATACACTGCTGCTGCTGCTGCTACATCGCTTCAGTCGTGTCCGACTCTGTGCGACCCCATAGACAGCAGCCCACCAGGCTCCCCTGTCCCTGGGATTCTCCAGGCAAGAACACTGGAGTAGGTTTCCATTTCCTTCTCCAATGCGTGAAAGTGAAGTCGCTCAGTCGTGTCCGACTCTTAGCCACCCCATAGGTGGCAGCCTACCAGGCCCCTCCGTACATGGGATTTTCCAGGCAAGAGTACTGGAGTGGGGTGCCATTGCCTTCTCCAAGTATATACACTACCATATGTAAAAGAGATAGCTAGTGGGAATTTGCTGTATGACTCAGGGAACTCAAACTGGGGCTCTACAACAAACTATACTCTTTCTTCCAAAGGGTACATTTCAGTTTTTCATGGGGGCCTACAGGGAGATGTTATGTTCTTATATCTATGCCAGTTCCTTGCTATTTCTGTCTTAGAATTTGGATCTACAGTCTTTTCTAGAGAGTGACTATATGCTCTGAGAGCCTTGGAGAAAGCTCAGGGAGTACATTTTTCTGTGGTTTTCAATAGCATCATAGGGCAGTTTGAGAGACCTCACGTTTCTTAAAGTCTCCACTGTAAATATTCACCCACACAGTCTGTACAGCTCCCTTTATAGACATGGTTTGGATAAATCCTCCAAGCCCTCAATTCTGCCAATCTACCCCCTTGCTTCAACCCTCACAACTCACTGTTCTCTCAGGATTCAGTTAAGTGAGCACTGATAAACATAATTTTAAGAGCGGAAGGTTTTTCCTCCTGTTTAAGGCAAACCATGCATTCGTGCGTGAATGGAGAGATGAGGAACAGTAGACCAGTAAGGGTGTAATAGTCATTTCAATCCTTATTTCTCCTGCTCAGAACAAAATTAACATATACGTGAGGAAATGCTGACCTAAGGAAAGGGCTCTCTCACAAAATGAAAATCAGAATTCGGTCTCTTGTCTTCCCTGCAAACACTGGGCTTCATCTTGCCTGTGGGAGCAGATGCTGATGGGGAATGGTCCCTAGGTACAAGATTCACACGCTCCATTGTGATACTGAGCAGTCTTGTTCAAACTTACCCGCAAGCCAAAGTAGAGAAGGAAGAATACGTTGAAAGCCATGTCGATCTGTAATGTGAAATCTTTGTAGAAATTCTGGCAGGATTCTATTGGGCTATTAGATAGGAAGAAGAGAAAAGCAAGAGGTAAATGAAAAGCATCATCACATGTTCCATATCGCTGTGCAGTGACGGTGCTTAGGGAACAGGACAAAATGAACGTTCAAAAAATAAAACATTTGGTCTTTGTATCCCCTGTGATCATCAAGCAAGCATTGCCAAGGGGCCTTTCCATTCAACCATACAGTCTTTTGTTCTTTGTTTTCGTCATTTGATACATGTATTGTTTCCATCATCATTCAACAGTTGAGCTAAGAATCTAAAGAGGATCATGCAGACACCTTGAGGGAAGGACAAGCAGAAGAGACCACCAAAGTCCTCAATTTCATATTAACCCTTAAAGAACTGACCTCTTTCTTTGAGAGGACACGAACCTAAGCTAAAAGCAGTCCCTCCCACTCTCCAGCACATTAGAAATGAAGTCCATTTTCAATTAAACACAGCGGTTGTGTTTTGGACCTTTTAAAAGCCATTGGTTGATTAATGATAAAGGACCAGGAGCATCTCAGGAAAGCCGTGGAGGAGAGGATCCTGGTGGATGTTCTGGTGAAACTAAATATGGACTTATATGCAGCACTCTGATCTGGGGAAAGAAGCATTGCCCAACTGGTAGAATTCAAGACCATTAAATCAATCTATTGAAGCAGTACTCTAAGGGTTAATTTTTATTTTTATTTTTTGGCATGCAGGTTAATTGCCCTTGTGTGTGTCAAGCAGCCAATGCGAACCCCCAGCACATTCTACTTTGCTTGAGAGTAGGCAGTTCAAAAGGGTACAACTATACAAACTGGTACGTGGCTTCCGTGTGCTTTCCTGCATCAAACTGATCAGAGGATCAGAGTGTGAAAAGTCCCAAAGTTTGGGCTGGATGGGAAGTAGGAAAGCCTCATAAGCCTTTCAAAGCTGTGAATGAATATGTATAGGACACTGTTATCAGTAAGCCAATGGAACCACTCAGGCCAGGAATGTCAAGAAGGTGTGGTGAGGGAAAGAATAGGGGAGGATGGGGAGAAGTAAAATACATTCCCCAGATGGGAAGCAACATGGACCTCCAGGATGGGAGAGGGCTAACTTGAGAGGTGCAGGATGGAGGATTTCCAAGTATCACCACTTTGGAAATTGCTGTACGCAATACCAGTTAGTATAGTTGTACTTCAGTAAGGGCAATTCTTGGTTGTTCAACAGGCAGGAATCTGTGCAGTACAGATATGCAGGGCCCGCTTAAAGGCAGGGTGACTCAGTCCGTGGGACTCTCTGATCGAGTTACATGCACTGGATTTATCCATTCTTCATCTGTATTACAAGTCAAACATGCCCTTTGTCATCTCCCAAATCACAGATATGTGGAAAACCCTACAGACAAGCATGAAGAGGAATCTACATTTGCATTTACAAACTAAGCAGACTGAACAAAAAACAAACACTGAAAACCATTTGTATAAAGGAAATGGCAAGTACTCGGTTTTCACTAAGGTAAAGCGGGAGGAAAGATAGCATGGAATTTGCTTACTCCAATGATGAAAGAAGGCAGGAGCAAAAGAGACTGAACACCATAGCCTGCCACTGCTCTTTGCCTGCTCTCTTACTCAGATTCAATGAAAAAAGGAGAATCCAGGACAGGAGTTAACAAGTGACACTTCTGCAATCCTCAATCTAGGATGGAATTTTGTTTTAAGAGCAAGACCCACAGGGTCCACAGGTGTTAGAATTCTTTGCTACTCTAGGCGCAGTGGAAAGAAGTATATGAACTAGGTTGACCAGAAGTCCACTATTGATCCCAAGGGATGAGGAGACCGCGCATCTCTATATTAGGTAAGCTACAGGTATGATGGGCTACCAAAATACTGAAGAGTAAATGGTGTATGTGTGGGTGTATGTGTGCGTAAGAGTGAGCAGGAGATTGAGGATGGGCGGGGGGCGGGGGGGGGGGGGGAATCCTGCAGGGAAATACAATATTGTACTCATGTCTTCCCTTGTGCCAGCAGTGACTTAGCTGTGCCTTATAAACTTGTCCACATCAAGATTGATGTGTATACTACCAAGGGGACAGACATGTCCCAAGTCTGTTACGGAAAACCCACTACCACTTCACCAAGGCCAAACAATCACCTTACTTATTGCCTTCACAATAGTCATTGGTGGCACATTTGGGGGTCCATGTGAGTTCCTTAACTCCTATTAACTCCATGGCTTCTGTGGTCAATTTCATAGTAACCTTGAAACACACTGAGTAGGGAAAGTATTTGCTAGGCTGTGGAAGAGAAAGGAACAGTGGGGGAAGAGATGCTAGCTCAATACCATTGAAGATATTTTGGTTCAACATAAATGGAAGCAGATAATTAAGAGAGTATAAGGAATTAGGCTGTAGCAACTAATTTCCACTATTCTTTGCCTTCCTTGTCATTTCTGCTGCTGCTACTAAGTCGCTTCAGTTGTGTCCAACTCTGTGCGACCTCATAGATGGCAGCCCACCAGGCTCCCCTGTCCCTGGGATTCTCCAGGCAAGAACACTGGAGTGGGTTGCCATTTCCTTCTCCAATGCATGAAAGTGAAAAGTGGAAGTGAAGTGGTTCAGTCGTGTCTGACTCTTCACAACCCCATGGACTGCAGCCCACCAGGCTCCTCCATCCATGGGATTTTCCAGGCAAGAGTACTGGAGTGGGGTGCCATTGCCTTCTCTGGTCATTTCTGCTACTTCCTCCTATATTGCCCATCCCCAAAGGCAGCAATAAGAGAGCTTGATGGTAAAGAACACTGTGCTGAAAAATATACCTCTACAACACACTGATTTACAGAAAACAATGTTGAAATCATAATAGACCTTTTCTCTGGTCTTTCAGAATTTTAGAGAATTAATTTAATCATCCTTTTATATCATTCCTTGAGACTTATACTTTGAGCTGAAATAATAAAGGGAGTAAATTATGCTGCTGGGGCTGGCAGCTTTTCCTCTGGCTGAAGCTCACCAGTAATAAGAGCCACTCAGCTAAGATGAAGTAGGAGAGAAACAGGAAATTCTGAGACAGAAGAGGCTGGCCCCTGGAACCCAGGTAGGACCAGAGTGATCAGACAGTCTATTTTCTATCCCTCTCAGCTCTTTGCATGAGAGCCCAAGGAGAAATCTCCTGCCTAGTTTTCTCAAGAGAGATCAGAACTGTTTATCAGGATCCCCTCTGAGATAAATCCTCTGAGTGCCTTTAGTCCACAGACTCATACAGTCAAAGACCACAGAGCAGAGACTCTAAAGCCCCATCATTTCATTCCTCAAATGGAAACAACCCACAGAGAAGTTCGTTGATCTTATAAAAAGAAAACACAGAATTCAACAACAAAAGGGTTGGCCATACTAGCCAGAATTTATTTTCCTCCCAATGAGACTTTATCTTAATGATTAAAGCTCATTGTAGAATGGAGAATGAAATATAAACTCTTCTTCCTTTTTGTGTAAAATAGAAGAGTTCCTTGTCTAGAAGTTTTAGGAGCTAGAAAAGAAATCACCTTTTTTTTTCCTACAAAGGGAAGTGATTCTGAATTACACACTTAAATTTGGATCTCCATTCTGATAAGGCATGCCCACATTAGAATAGGATTTTTACAGACATGTTGCCAACAGATAAAAAAGGAGGATTTTAAAAAGTGAAATAAAAACACTACTCCTGGTGGTAGAGCTGACTTTCTCTCAATTGTTCTTGGTTAACTAGTAACTTACTAATTAGAGGACCTAAGATACTTGGTAAGTTGATAGACTGTTAATTACTAGGCTCCTACAGTCCACGGATCAAGCCTGGTACTAAAACTTTAGGCAAATTTAGCATTTCGATCAGGACACTATGATTGGGGCACCTTCAAAAGAACCTCAATAAAAAGCTGCTTCTGATGGGATAAACATTCAGTGTAGAACAGAGACTGAAATACAAACCTCTGTTTCCTCTTGACCATCAAGTAAGCATATTCTTAGTATTCAGATGTCTCTATAGAGGAGAATGAGACTGACCAAAGTGGGAAATATATCTTTTTCTCCACCTATCTAACAATACAGGTGAAGACCTTTGGGCAGGAAGATCCAACGGTCCTTCTTGAAGACGGACTTAAGAACTTGTCTTTCCAAAGCATGAAGTAAGCAATGACTGCCCAGGTTGTTTTTCAAAGGGGAGGGGGCTAAGGACAAAGTCTCACTTCTGGGAGTTGTGATGTCTGGTCTATCTCCAAGAAGGAAGTAATTGCCTCTCTTCTCAGCCTCTAAACTTTTCCTAATGTTTTCTGAAGTCTGTTTTCCTAACTCTCTGAGCCTGGCTGCCCAAACCTTTCAAAACATTTCCCCAGAACAGTGTTTCTAAAACTTTAGCATGTACCTCGAGGGCTTGGTAAAACACTGGTGGACCCCATTTGTCAGAGCTCCTGATTCAGAGGGTCTGTATGGGACCCTAAGAATTTGCATTTCCCAGATGCTGCTGCTCACCCAGGAACCACACTTTGAGAATCACAGCTCTTGAAGAGCTCTTCTGCAACTACACGTTAGGGAAAGGTGTTGCTGCTCGAGGTGATTCCCATTCAGACCTGAATAAAGAGGATTACACATTTGGGCCCATCCCTGGACAACCACCTGCCTGCTACTAAATTAAGTGCTGAGATCAAGGGGTTACAAGGAGACTTTGAGTTTCAGATGTGAACAAGGTGGGTGGGGGTGGAGCGGAATTAAGATAATACAGGGAAGTGTTATTGGGTTGGCCAAAAAGTTCATTCAGGTTTTTCTGTAAGATTTTGTGGAAAAACCCAAATGAACCTTTTGGCCAACCCAATAAATACAACGCCACCATGCAAGCTTCACCAATGACATTCCAATTAAGTGCCTGAGGAGCACATTTTTAGTTTAAGATTAAAAGGAAAAATAATGAGGGCTGGATGGGGAGAGGTTATGGAGAATGTCGTTTATAAGAGATAAAGAAATGTTAAGCATCTTAGGAACAACAGCAGCAGCAGCAGACATTCGAAATGATTTAATAAACAACTGCATGAGAGGGAAGGGACTAGCTGAGGAACAAAATAGCACTTTGGGAAATAATTTCTAACATTTACATTCTCCTCACTCTTGTGGCTAGTCCCTTTTTTAATTGGATGAAACCATCTCAATTCCCACCAGGATTATGGACCACGGGAGTTCAGGCCCATAGAACTGCAGACATGAATCAATACAATAAATTTAATGATTCCAGACTCTCCTCCTAGTCTCACCTCTGCAATGTTGCCAGAGTAATTTAATTAAAAGGTGTCATCCATCCACCATTGTGGCTCTCTCCTGCCTAATGCATCAACTCCAAGTCTGACTGAGAAAAACCTCTAAAACCCAGCCTCAGTCTACATCTCTTGTTTTATTTTCTACCATGCCCAGGCCAAAGCTCTTCCTACCATGAGCTGATGCCTTCATCACTTCATGTATGTGACTCTCATATTCCTAATTCTAACTCTATGCTTTTGCTGTGAACTTTTCAAGTGGTCCTTCCTCTTTGAGTTCAAACCTCAGGCAGTCTTCAAGGCCAGCCAGAAGGCATTCCTTGGCTTCTGCCATCACTGAACTTTCCCATCTTGAATTCTCATAGCACTAAGAGTAAGGAATTCTAAACTGCTTTGGAATGTTGGTTCTTACTCAATATAATAATACTTGGCAATTGCATAGAGTTTACACATACTATTGCACTTGTCCTCACAACTTGGCAAAATCAAGCAGCAGATACTTTGGTCTATTCCCCATTTTTCATACAGAGAAGCAGAGGCTCAGAAACCTACCCAAGATCATGCAGCTATGTGGTAGAGTTGGGATAGAAATTTCAATACCCTTCTGCCATACCACCTCCCTTCTCCAGACCAATTGCAGTATCCTTGGAGGGGAAGAAACAGCATAAGGCATAGGATCTGCTATCCACAGGGCCTGGCATGAAGCTTATATGAATCAATAGGAGTTGACAATGGGGTGTGACTGATTTATGGAGGAGGTAACACTGTCCTAGAAAAACATGTATGTGTTTGCGGAATGTTCTGTAAAATTCAGAGGAAGCTGAACTGTCCAAACTGTATCTAACCCTCCTCTGTAAAGACTGACATATGAGATATTACTAATCCCCAAAAGGCCTTCCTGGGACCCTGCATAGTCATGGTGTCATGGAGTTTGACCTTAACTGCTGAGGGAAGTTCCTCTGCTTATAGAGAAATAAATCCTAGTGTTCCATAGTCTTAAAGATGGATAGCTCAATTTCTCTCAGCCTTTCTTATTCTAGAAGAACAAGAATGTATACAGCAATGTATGATAATCCTTAGATATTATTAATACTTCTAATCATGGATTAGAAAGTTTTGCATTCCATTCAATCAAAATATAGAAAAATTACATCATATAGTCATGGATATTAAGAAACCTATCTGTGATGAAGAGGGAGTAAATCTAAGTGAACTGTGATTTTTTAGTATTGTTAGGATATATGGGATAAGTAAAATGCTTTGGTTTTCTTGCCCACGATATAGAAATAAAAGTACCCAGCTAATCAGAATATTTGAGACCAAGAAATTTTAAAAGGGAGGCCAGATGTTACAATATATTCCAAATTAGAAATCAATGTTATTGTTGATATAATTTTCTGTCTCACAAAAGAGACCTAAAATTCATCCACCATCCACCATCCTGCCTCATGCATCAACTCGAAGTCTGGCTGAGAAAAACCTCTGAAACCCAGTCTCAGCCTCCATCTCTAGTTTTATTTTCTACCATGCTCCAGGCCAAAGCTCTTCCAACCATGAGCTGGTACCTTGGGTCTCTTGCAAGAATTTTAGGTCTCTTGCAAGCTAATAACAATAGTGGATTTTGTGAATGGTATACTTATTAGTCAATGATAAAGCAAGAATCTTTATGTAGAACATGGTCTTCTAAACTAGACAGCACCTCAGGAGTGCCCAGGTCTTGAATGGATCCAAGTTGAAGGCTTTCTATCTGTTTGCTTTTCTCAGTGTCAAGGCAATCTTAATTGCCTTGACAGAGCTATGCACTTAAGAGTTAATCTTTCCAGTTTGGGTGCTTTGGTGTTTATACTGGGTGGGGCACGTATTCAGTAAGTTGTGTAGTTTTTATGAGTTTAACCAAACAGAAGGCGACCTGTTCTGTTCACCATCATTGTGAGTTTATCATCGAACATCTTGAAGTTGTTATCTTCTGAGATATTGTTACCATTGATGGGTAAATTTGTTCATTTATTTGTTCATTGATTCATCAATACTAACAATAATAACAACATCAGAATAGGCCCTTTGTTTCATCTTAAAACACTTTTCTTAGATCTCGCAATGGCTCTAATGTGCACAGAAAACATTTTTGTTACTTGCAGTATTGCCGTACCATGATTTCTAGCCAGCTGGTTAAATGGCTTTGTTGGGAAATCTTCGGTTATGGGTTTGTATCAATCGGCCTATTAATCTTTCTGACAGCAGCAGGCTTCTAATTATGCCTCTGCTCAACTGATGAGATGTAATCCAACAGCCACAAGCATATGCCTCATTAGGGTCATGTTGAAATGAATTGGAACAAATGGAGAGGTAGTTTATAAACCCTCACTACTCGCTGGAATCCTACATGCTCTGTCTTCTTGAGCTTTGAGTGATCAGAGAACCTTGAACAATGGTAGCAGTAGACTTCAGAGTGGCTGTATGGCTCAGGGTGCCTACCTGAATGATTAGCCCTAATAATTAAGCATTCTTCTAGGAGACAAAGGAAGTGACACAGATTGCTGATGGAGAGAACAAAACATGTCACTTCCTTACACACTGGATTTTTCAATGAAACACACAGACACTTTGTTTTCAGGAAACCTCTGTCACTTTCTTATGGAGCCCTTCTGAATTTTTTCACAAGATTTCAATATGCTATCTGAGTTTAGGTTTTCTTTCTCATCTTTGTCTCTCCCATCTTCTAATCCACTAAAGCACTTAAGTAGTAAAGTGTGGGCATTACAAGCTGACTTCAAGAGTGGTTAGCAGTTGGGTAGTTTCAGACTTCAACAGAAGAATTAAGATACCAACTCTTACTTACTAGCCATACAGAATGGTAAGCACATGATCTGACCTCTCCAAGCCTTGGTTTTCTCATCTGTAAGCTGGATATAAGGCACAAGCTTCAAAGGTTGTTGTGAGAATGAAATCAGATAATGAGTGAAGACTAATTACTGAACAAGTGATAGTTATCTTAAAAACAAAGATAATAGTAATAATGATAATAAGAAACGTTTGTAGAAAAATGCCCCAAAAGGCAATTATCCAAATGAACAAAAACAGAATTAGTTATTTCACACTCTATTTTTTTTTTTGTATCTGCTTTATTGCCTCCTTATCAGGTGTTGCAATATAATTCAAATGCCCAATAGGATTTGCAGTGAGCTGACATCTGGTGTGATTCTATGTATTACAACTTTAACTTAGGGTAACATCGAAAAAAAGAAACACCGGGAAAAAGTTATGTCCATGAAGGCAGTCATACAAGTCTCATAAATACTAAATAATTAACCAAGATTTCCCAGCATAGAAGACCATGAGTCACTTTAATAAGGGGCCACAGGACATGTGTATTCTCCTTTTTTCAGGTCTTGAGCAGAGGAAAGAGTTTCATTTACCTGGATGGCTTAGCGTGGGTCTGGAGGAAAGGGAGGGGGCTGAACCAGTCACAGGTCTTCTGAATATCTCTTCCAATTCTACGTCCGTAAGATTATGTATTTCTTCAGTGCTGGACTCTCGAAATGATATCCAAGACAACTTACCCACTAATGCTTGTTTTCTGCAGTTTATTTACAGACTACAATTATTTCAATCACAGTTGTTACCAGAGTGGAATTACTATTTGTATTTGCCAGAAACTTTTATGTAATAAATCAGAGTTAAGCTACTGTGCTAAACAGAGTCTTGCCAAATGAGCCCTGCTTCAGCTTTCACCAAACTGTCTGAGGAGGCTGACTGAATGATCCTTAGTCCCTTGTTTCTCTACCTCCACTGACTCGAGTCAGCTCCTCTGCAGTGAACTCTTATTTTTCTAGTAGAGGGACGTGATGGAGTACATGATTGAAACAGCCTTTGGTGCACAGACACTCAAACACAGATACAATGAAACAGAGTTCTTCAAGGGCTGGGTCAGTGAACCACGCACAAGTGTGGGGTGGCACCCGTGGATGGGCACACGCTCGTGCACGGATCCACAGCCTTCCAGCACCATGTCTGTTCTCTACCCAACTCCAGCTTCACTCTGGGACCATCCACAACACCAGACAGCCTGGATGAGGTGATTAGAAATGGGGAGAAGAAAGAGGAGAAAAGAAGTCCCAGGTCTGAATGGAGAAGAAAGAATTCAGACATAGTGCTTGGCATAGGGGAAAGGGGATGGTCAGTAGTACCTCTGACTCCTGGAGCCCTATTCCGCTCACGTCTACAAATGCTTAGACTTGAGGAGGGAAAAATTGAGCAGTCATCCCACCACTGCCTTCTGTCTCCAATGCCTTTTTTTTTTCCTGGATGTTAAATTTTCAACATGTTTTAAAAGGCCCATAAACAATCATTTCTAACTAGTAATAACCAATCATCAGCTTTGAGACACCAGGGAGCAGTTGTCTGGTGTGCCTGCTTCTTAAAGGGAGAGCAAGATTGAAGAATAGCCTGGGATAGTCTCAAGGCACTTCAGCCTCAAGGTTGCCCACAGAAAAAGCTCTCCAGATTGCCAAAAGTCTCCTGGAAAAAGCATGGGCCCTCTATTTACAAAAGCTGGCTCACTGGGACAAGGTTGAGCAGGTGGGTTGGGATTTCCACAGTACAACAGGTTTTCAAATCATCATGGAATCTCTTTGGGCTATTATTGGATATAGACTTCAAAATTCTTCTCTCTGACCCTTCTTCTTATATTTGTCTTAGACTCTTCTAGGCACTTCTTGGTCACTCATTTGTCTCCTACTTATTCAGCTTAAGCCATATGCTTCCAGCCCTGTCTTCCTCCCTCACATAATCCTGAAGCACCTGGACAGCCTGACCTTGGCAACGCCTCCTTGCTATGGGTCTACCTGCCAGGATTAGGGTGGGGAAGCCTGTGCTGGGTACCAGCCTGGCAGTCTCACTGCCAAGGGGCATGAAATAGCTCCCTTTCCTATTCTCTTTGACAAAATCTAACATTCTATCAGCAGCCTAAAAGAACTACTACAGTTTCAACCCTGCTATTCACCCCAGCCACATCAGGACCCAAGCAGAATAGCACGCACTCCCCTCAGTGGTCTCATTCAAAGGGCTACCCTGATGAAGAATGCTAACACTGAGGGCCTGCCTGGCACTGATTGTTGGCAGTCCAAGGCCCTTTGGGGACAGTAATGAGAAAAAATAATTATTTAAAGAAACAGCTGCCCCCTTTACCTGCAACTTGACTTTGAAGAATAAAAAACACTGTCACATAACATATATCCTCAACACCAGGACCCTGCCATTTGTTAAAAGCTACATACAAATTTTAAGTGATGCCAAAGGATAATGATGATAGCTTTGTTTCTGACATTCTGAGTTTTTTTTTTTTTCTCTTTCATTTGTTTTTTGGTGTTTGATTTTTAAGAAGACACAGAGAAAGACCTGGTACAAGTCTTTCTGACATCTGGCATACAGAACAATTATACCTTTATTACAAGGAAATAAAATAGCTGTGTCTTAGCCCTGTCTTTGGCTGACAGCTGAGGCATGAAAGTTTCGCAAGTATTCCTATTTAGGAATTTTGTTGAGAGCTCAGCAGCCTCACAGCCAAAAAGGAGAGTCTGAGATGTTGCCGATTAGAAGTCTTGAGTCTGCTGAGTGCAAAGCAAGAAGAGTCACTCCTTAGGAATGCTATAAAGTGACCTGGGCCATGGAGACCAATGTCTCCATAGAATATCAAGTTGCCTTAGAAACAAATCATCATCACTAACAAGGAAAATGGTAACTTGTTAAACCCTATGATTTTACAACCGTATCTTCAAGTATACACTCATTTATACTATCCTTAACTACTTCATGAAAACAACTTATCTCTTAGAATATTTCTTTTCCTTCATTTAGTTTTCTTTCTTGCTTATTTCCAGTTAGCATTGGAAACCACTTATTTATCATAATAGTCCTGTTCATGCCTCAGAAAAAAAAAATAGCTCTTTCTATCCTATCAATCAATGGTGTCCCCATGATTTTGGGTCCAAATTTAGTAAAGAATATCATGAATGACATGTTCCATGGGGTGAAGTTTATTTTTCCTTCCTTCCTTCTGCAGGTCCTCTTTTCAATTATATTGCCACATCTTTGATTTTTCCTTGAGAATTGTTTTCCCATCACTATAAAACCATCTCTGGGAAGAACTCAGGAAGACCCTGGAAATCTGATTCCTTACAATCTTCTCCTTTGTCTCCACGAATGGACCCACTTATCCTCACACTGTGTTGGGTTTCAGAAATTCTTTCATTTTATCCAGAAGCACTGTGGTTTTCAGAGAAAGAGGAATCAGTCTCTTTGCTGAAGAACCTGAAAAGAAGGATCAGGTGTTTCATTTACAAAACCCCAGATAAAAGCCCTGGGCAAGAGAGAGCATTTCAACATGCTGGGGGCAGCATCACCCGCTCTGCACAGGTCTGTCTGCACAATAATGTCATCTAAGCCCCTTTCAGAAAGGGAAATGCCTCCGTTCAAAGGACCTCTACACTGGTGGCCAAGAGGACAGGTTATGAAATTCGAAGCAAAGCCTGTTTATATAGGGTGACTAGGATACATTTAATAAAATAGGAGAAAATAGAAGTTTGGTAAGAGCTTCAATCTACTAAATCCCCCAGATATAAAGAACTCACAATTCATGAGGGAAAACTAAAAACAAGATACAAAGCCTTCAATTTTGTGTCATTATGGCTGCTCAGTGAATAGTTTTAATCTAAGGGGTGCTGCAAGCTAGTACTGCCAAGAATCTCTAGGAATTATTATTCTTACCCTAGGATTATCAGAAGTCTGCTAATGCCCACCTGTCATCCTACTCAATTTACAGCCACTGTAATCTAAAATGTCTCTATTTATATAAAATAACAAAAAACTCTAGTAAGAAAACAGTTCCTGACAAGTATGCTTTATAAAAGTCCATTCTGAGAATAAAAGGGAGTAAAAAAGAGGAAACAAAACATGCTTCTTAAAAAAAAAAGAACACATTTAAAGAAAGCCCTAAGGCAAACGTATTTTAAAGAGAGAAAATGATTGCAATTACTAATTAATAATGCAAACGCAATGCCAACATGTTCCAATGGCTATGATTGTCCTTTTTAGTGCTACCAGTTCACATCTTTTAAAGTTGAATTAGTGGTATTCCTCTTAATACAATAATCTAAGAGAAAGATCCATGATCACATTCCCCAGGACATGTAGCTTAAGAGGTACTTTTTAAATTAGGTATATAAATTTAGATCTAAGCAAAAGATTAGATCTAAATGATTAGATCTAAGCAAAAGCAAATGAGGTAACAGTCTTCAGAAAGATGTGATAAGGTATTGTAACTCTGATCACTTTGGCCACATCTGTGCAGAGGTGGGCATCTGTAGGACTGTAGGTAAAATGCTATTTGGAAAAATGACTCTCACTTCTAAATTCTTTGCCATTAACTTTTGCTCAGCCTATCCTTAACAACAGAAGATTCATTTCTCTCTTTCCCAACTTTCTAGGCTTGATCTTTTAATGGACTGAGTGGCCTTTGTGGTATCACGGCAAACTGGGGGCCCTCAATGATAGGCAAAGAGAATCTTAGATGCTAGGACTTCAGTGTATCAGAATGTTCGCCACTTCGATTCCATGCATGCGCCAGGTGCTTACTACATTCAGGTCCAAGCCTGGCGGGGAAGCACGTGACATGCATGGGCGGTGCAGGGAAAGGATCTGGTTAACCTGGAGGCGACAACCAAAAGGGTGAGGTTGCATCATGCAATGAAAATCACAGCTTGGCCTTAGCTGCCATGCAGAAAAGACCTACATCAAAGAGTCTGCAGTGCGGCTCCTGGGTAAGAGTCGATATGAGAGAGGTGAGTTACTTCAGCAATGAAAGACACAGGCAGAAAAATGTTCAAACCACTCTAAACAAAACACTGTACAGAGCACTGGCATTACACGTGAGGAGAGGCAGCTCTGGGGACAAGGAGGGGAGAGACAGAGGGGGCAAGGTGGGGACAGAACTAGTTGTTACTCAGATGAGATGGTGTCCCTGGCCCACCCGATATATGCAGGTATTTTTATAATGTATGTCGCATTGAACAAATAACTCATTAGACTCTTTAACATCATCCGTAATTATCAATTCAACGCTTTGAAAATTCAGGAGAAGCAAGGCATCTGTTACATGAAGATACACACCATGATTTCCTGGGTTACAGTTCGTTACAGATGCAGAGCTGAGCTGGTCAGATAAATATAGATGGTTAAGTGCCAAAATCCTTTACATACTAATTACAGAGCTCATGGTGACTCCCAGTGCAAAGCATGATATCGAAGGAACCCATCAGTTATGAAAACTTGGGTAGGTGCAAGGGTAGGTAACCCTATGCTACTATGATCCCCGAAAGCCACCTATGAGCCTGACTTTAAACCCACTCCTGAGGGGCGCGATCTTATCATCTCAGCATGCACGACAGGTCAGAAGTGAGTTCACCCCATGTATACCTTGACCACTTCACAGAACCTTAGCTACAGGTGAGATTTCCTAAAGGTGTTTCTATCAAAATAGGTTGAATAGCAAAAACAATAAAAACAGAAGTTTAAAGTTGCTTTTAAAGAAACAAAAATACTACGGACTCAGCAGAGGCCTATCACGCCCCTCTCTGATACCAAGGCCACAGGAATGATCACTGACAGATTGAACACAACTCAAAGGATGGTGCAATCTAGCCCCTACTCACACTTTCTCTCTCCTGGTTCTGACCAGAAATAGTAGTCCTCTTAAAATGTTCTGGACACATGAACTCAACCTCCACCTTCCCCGCGCCTGTGATTACAGCCATGAATGGGCAGGGCATGCCCTCAACCTCACATGCTCAGAGAGAGCTGGACTCCCGCCAGGATCCCTGGAATGTGTGGACCGATGCCGGCAGAAACGAAATCCATTTTCCTCCCAGCACCTCTCCTCATGCCTCAGGGTGTTGCCACTTGATCGCAATTTATTCCCTTTTATTGATTATAAAACTTGAACATTTAAGTTGAATGTTTTCAAAAAACACTACAGTTTTGAACAAAACTATAATAGTCCGTACATTCATTTGGCAATTTCCTCTGCGGTTTTCCTTCTGTGACCTGCACTCTGCTGGTTCCAGGGACACAGATTGATATTCTCTAAAGTAACTGCTACCCGGCTCTTAGCAGACACTCAGGAAATGGTCAGGTACAGCTGGGAAGGCAGCGCAGTGGGGCAGCCCCTGGACCGTGACCTCATTTCAAAAGATAATGTGATAGGTCTGTGTTCTTACTGTGAGTTTAGCTAATCATGTTTTCTTCTTCACAAAGTCTGAGAGCAGAGGGTTCGTTTTTTTCATATCAGCATTTGTACTCCTGTCCTGGCTTCATGGAAGCTCCAGATTAGGATGAATTTGGAACAAATGAAAATCCACCAGACAAGCATGATCACATGGTCACAACAGTATATAAACAAAACTCGCCTGTTTCTGCTTCATCAGCTAAGAGTACTAAGTCCCCACCATCCTTCTACAAGAAAGTTAAGTGAGCGTCGAACATTCTGGGCAACTTCCAAAGGAAAAGTATACTATCAAAAGTGGTATTTTCCCTCTTGCTGTCTTGACTTAAACCAAAAGAAAACTACACAGCCCCCTCCCCAGAATTAACGTTCTTGAGCAACTTTCTGAGAAACCAACCGGAAAATCACAAGAGATAAGAGCTCCAACCGTTGTTCCCAAGTATCTTCCCCAGCAACTCAGTATCTCTGCTTCACCTGCTCCTGCCCAAACCTGTGTTCCTGCCAAGAAGTAGTGATAACTGTGTGTGCATCCATATGCACGCATCCACCTGTGGTATCAGATGAACATGACACAGTGAGAAAATTTTTTCCATAGATAGCAAGATTCTACCTTGATCAACAGAAGTGACCAAGGTTTTATTTGGAGAGGCTAAAAAAAATGATTTAAACAAAACCCCACATATACCGTATTCACAAGTAGTCAACTGAATTACAATAGTTTTTAGTGGGATTTTAAACCTCAATCTGTCATTTTGAAACAAGTACCATTTTAAAATTCATTAATGTGACCTTATGAAAATGTTGGTGTATATTTTTCAATTTATTGATCTTTTTTTTAAAGTTTGGCCTCTCACAATGGCATTTCTTTCTACTGATGGAAGAATTCTGTATTCTTACTGGAGAGGTTAAAATATAAAAACATGCAATAAAATATCCTCAAACTATACAGAAAAAAAGTGTTTCTAAAAACCAATAGAAAGCTAAAAAAGGTAGAATGTGAGTCAACAATATTGTGCCAATGTCAGTTTCCTGGTTTTAACAACACACTATGGCTATGTAACATACAGTACTCAACATATGGTACTCGCATTGGAGGAAATGTGCCCAGTAACTTTGTATTGCTTTTGCAACTCCTTGAAACTATTTCAAAATCAAGTTATAATAGCAAAATAATCAGTTATTTTGGTTGCTTACATTCATTTCAGCCAGGTGTCAGCCAGGTACTCTATTTATGGTGATCAGTTCAGTTCAGTTCAGTCGCTCAGTCGTGTCTGACTCTTTGTGACCCCATGAATCACAGCACGCCAGGCCTCCCTGTCCATCACCAACTCCCAGAGTTTGCTCAAACTCATGTCCATCGAGTTGGGATGCCATCCAACCATCTCATCCTCTGTCGTCCCCTTCTCCTCCTGCCCCCCAATCCCTCCCAGCATCAGGGTCTTTTCCAATGAGTCAACTCTTTGCATGAGGTGGCCAAAGTACTGGAGTTTCAGCTTTAGCATCATTCCTTCCAAAGAACACCCAGGACTGATCTCCTTTAGGATGGACTGGTTGGATCTCCTTGCAGTCCAAGGGACTCTCAAGAGTCTTCTCCAACACCACAGTTCAAAATCATCAATTCTTCAGCGCTCAGCTTTCTTTATAGTCCAACTCTCACATCCATACACGACCGCTGGAAAAACCATAGCCTTGACTAGACGGACCTTTGTCGGCAAGGTAATGTCTCTGCTTTTTTAATATGCTCCTTAAAAACTATATACAAACTGATTTCTTTAGAAGTCATTTCTTTGGCGCCTGTTATCTGTGTAGTAATGTGTTCAACTCCAAAAGATACAAAAGAGGTACAAGAGAAGCCTGCAATGCCAGCCAGTATTAACCAGCTTCCTCCCTTTCTCAGAGGAATATCAATTGAGGCAGAGATGTTGTTTATCTACTATGCAAATATTCACAGACGATCCCTCAAGACAAAATCAACTGTCAATAAATATAGGTCACTAATGTGATAAGGAAACTCCTAGCTTAACCAGCAGGAATCTCCTCAGGCAAGCAGATGTTGGATGACGAGCTTTGTTGAGAGATGCTGCTGATATTATGATGATCTCCCCTTATTTAAAGCTGTTCCTGGACTAACCTATCCTTTTGTTTGTTTTTTTCAACCTCATGTCCCTTCCTGGAGCTCCATACTTCCCATACTAAGGAGCCAATAATTGAGACCTGCTTAATTATGGTACAAGGTGATATGAAGAGACCAGTTCAGTTCAGTTGCTCAGTCGTGTCTGACTCTTTGTTACCCCGTGGACTGCAGCACGCCCCACTTCCCTGTCCATTAACAACTCCAGAGCTTGCTCAAACTCATGTCCATCAAGTCAGTGATGCCATCCAACCATCTTGTCCTCTGTCATCCCCTTCTCCTCCTGCCTTCAATCTTTCCCAGCATCAGGGTCTTTTGCAAGGAGTCAGTTCTTTGCATCAAGTGGCCAAAGTATTGGAGCTTCAGCTTCAGCATCAGTCCTTCCAATGAATATTCAGGACTGATCTCCTTTAGGATGGACTGGTTTGATCTCCATGCAGTCCAAGGGACTCTCAAGAGTCTTCTCTAACACCACAGTTCAAAAGCATCGGCGCTCAGCTTTGTTTATAGTCCAACTCTCACATTCATACATGACTACTGGAAAAACCATAGCCTTGACTAGATGGACTTTTGTCAGCAAAGTAATGTCTCTGCTTTTTAATATGCTGTTTAGGTTGTGCATAGCTTTTCTTCCAAGGAACAAGTACCTTTTAATTTCATGGCTGCAATCACCATCTGCAGTGATTTTGGAGCCCAAGAAAATAAAGTCTGTCACTGTTCCCATTTTTTCCCCATCTATTTGCCATGAAGTGATGGGACTGGATGCCACAATCATTTTTTGAATGTTGGGTTTTAAGCCAGCTTTTCAACTCTCCACTTTCACTTTCATCAAGAGGCTCTTTAGTTCCTCTTCACTTTCTCCCATAAGGGTGGTGTCATCTGCATATCTGAGGTCATAGATATTTCTCCTGGCAATATTGATTCCAGCTTGTACTTCATCCAGCCTGGCATTTCACATGATGCACTCTGCATATAAGTTAAATAAGCAGGGTGACAATATACAGCCTTAACACACTCCTTTCCAGATTTGGAACCAGTCTGTTGTTCCATGTCCAGTTCTAACTGTTGCTTCTTGACCTGCATACAGATTTCTCAGGAGGCAGGTAAGGTGGTCCAGTATTCCCATCTCTTGAAGAATTTTCCACAGTTCGCTGTGATCTACACAGTCAAAGGCTTTGGTGTAATCAATAAAGCAGAAGTAGATGTTTTTCTGGAATTCTCTTGCTTTTTCTATGATCCATCAGATGTTGGCAATTTGATCTTTGGTTCCTCTGCCTTTTCTAAATTTAGCTTGAACATCTAACAAGATCTATGAAGAGATACTTAGATTTAAAGAAATAACCTAAAATACTTTAAGAATGAATTTATAATTGTAGAATTATAAAATTCTAAATTGCGATTTAGAAAGAGATATTTTGGAGTAAAGATTTTTGCAGCATCCTCCAAGTCACCCAAGGGTAACTATCCACTCTATCTACCAAAATGATGTTGTCCTAGGTAATTCTTCTGGAAGTAAACTCAAGCCAAAGTAAGGCAGTAAAGACAGATCCTTAAAATATCAATGACTTTTCAAGAAATATGTCATCTGTTTTATCTTTCTAAGACGTTTTCTCTAAAACAAAAGAAAAATGGAGAAACGCACAAAGAATAAAATCTCCTGGAACTGAAGCCTCACAGACGAATATCCAGGAAGAGTCAATTCAATCTTTCCTGAAATAGAAGATGTGGCCCTGCTGTTAACCTAACACTGTTATTACCTGCAGGTCATTTGGGCTTGTGAAGCATCTGAAACTTCCATCTTTCCCTAGTTGTTTAAAAGACAAACAATCAGAACAGTTCAAACTGGAAATAAATGAGTTATTCGAACCATTCCCTGAGGAGCCAGAAGCTCCTACTATGAAGAAGGTCCTATCTTAACTGTGTTATATATATATTTTTTTTAAGAATTTCTTAACCAGTGGAAGACAGAAGACTCACAGAACGATCCCGCATCCGTAAGAACAAACGCCAGCTGTGAAAGAATGCACTGGTGAAGTCAACTTTCTCTTTCACGCCTATGCTATTCGCTTGAAAACTCTTACTCATTTACCTTGTAACACAGCTCAGTGGTTACCTTCTCCAGGAAGCTTTCCATAATCCTTCCCTCAGCTGGAAGGAGGTGAGCCATTTTCTGGCTCTTCCTTGCTTCATGGGTGCTTTCACTGTAGCACTCCTAACTAACTCAGTGGTCATTTATTTGTTTTCTCATCTCTCTCCCTTTTTTACTATAGATCATGAGTTCCCTAAGAGAGACCGTGGGGTCATTTTTTGTGTCTGTGTTCCTGCTAGCAGACTGTCCAAGAAGTAAGCCCTCAACAAATGTTTAAGGAAGAGGAGAAGGATAGAGCAAAGAAATGGATGGATCTGGGGACAAATGATCACAATCCATTAGCACCTAGATGAGTTGCCAAGCCTTCTAGAGAAATCCCAACCTCTCACTTGACTTTAAATGGGCCCAGAGTTCCCATATGGATTGAGAACATATTAGTATGACAGTAACTATTGTAGCCATGATGTTACTACAATGCCTAGTGGATGCCGTATCCTCAAAAGACTAATTTATGGGTGCCTTCCATGTCCCAAGAGAGTTACAGGTTACCTCCCCTACGATGTATAAGGAGATTTTAAGCCTTAGAATGAGAATGGTCTTGGAGATAGCAAGGTTCACCACTCAGTGAGGCCAACTGACCCACTGGCTGTGAAAAGCCAAAGCTCCAAAAGGGACACAGGAGATTTTGAACCCTATACTGGGAAGGATCTCCACGGGGGCACTTGATTTCTCTGTGTCACTTAGGCATCCCAAAACGAAATGCCTAATGCCAGATTAAACCTCATTTCTCTCAAACTAATGAATCAGTATTTTTCTCTTTATAGAAGGATTGTCTTCTGTCGTAGGGAGGCCAGGATGGAAAGAATACATAGAGATGACTGGCGTCTCAATTCATTATTCTTCCTTTTCTCCACATGATGTCTATTTTTTGTGCTCTAGATTCAGAAGGTGATCCAAACTTGGCATTAGCATATTAGCAGCATAAACTGAAAATCTACAGATCTGTCTGATCCACTTCTCTAGGAACCCAGTAAAGTGTTGAAGTAGCAACAGACCCAAATTGAGGATCTCCATAAAAACACAGCAGGGGGGCAAGAGTTTAGATGAGGGTTTGAACCCAAAGGGTGTGCTTGCAAACAGACCAGTCTTACTGGATATGCAACAACATGCTCTACTGTTCAAGTGATGCTGATTACAATGCATTCTAAACTTTGAAAAATACAGTAACACTTAATACAGTCTTACATCGATGAAGATGGGGCCTATCACAGCTACTC
This sequence comes from Bos taurus, assembly GCF_002263795.3. Classification (NCBI taxonomy): domain Eukaryota; kingdom Metazoa; phylum Chordata; class Mammalia; order Artiodactyla; family Bovidae; genus Bos; species Bos taurus. The sequence continues at coordinate 32,966,192 of NC_037355.1, forward strand.
CTCAATACTGCACATCTGGTAAAGGTCCACTTAGAGACTGTCTCTGAACCAAGTGTTCAAATCATTTAACACTGACTTTCCCTTTAATTTATCCTCTCAAATCAGCATATATTTTGATGGACAGCTCCTTGTAGCCATGATTCTCCCTGAATAGTAAATTGATTAAAAAAAAAAATCAGGATTATCTTCTAAAATTATATGAGATTGCCAAAAAAAAAAAAAAAAATTAAGCTGTCACTAGCTTCTGAAACATTGTGCTTTGTGTAAGCAATTCTAAAGATAATCTGTAGTTATGTGTGAGCTAACAGTAGCGAAGCAAAGATATGATATTCATTTATTATGAGCAGCAACAAAATTCTAGGAATCAAAACACCACTTTGGTTCAGACAAAACTATGAACAGCATGATATCATAGTGTGAACAGAGCAAACACAATAAATGGATCCATTTAGTAAACCCATTTGCAAATGAGCCAGTTCCACCATAAAGAAGGAGAACACTAGTTTAATTTAAAGCTTAAAAACAATCCCATTAAGTATAAAATACTTCTCTGCATTGAAAAAAAAATGTGTGTATGTATGTGTGTATGAATGCTAAGGCCATTATATTAGAAGAGCATCACCACTGTTTAAAACTGGAAAGAAAAAAAAAAAATCTTAATGTCATTGTGTCCTAACTCTGTTAATTCAATAAAAAGGATTTTTAGAATTACCAATCTGACATTGAACTCATAGCTTTTCAACTTGGTAGAGATGTTTTAAAATCCGGTGAATGGAGCTGTAAGGTTTCAATGAGTTAAAATGTGACAAGCACTTAGGACAGCCACTGGATCCTAGTAAGCACTCATTAGTTGACTTCTGTTGAAGATGTTAAACGTGAAGCCAGGAACCAAGCCTCCATGTGCCTTGGGTAGGTTTCACTGCACACGGGGCCGCCTCTGCTTCTGCATTAAGTTTCTTTTTTTTTTTTTTTTTAACCTTGCTCTGACTTTATTTTTTTTTTTTTGACTTTTTTTTTAAATTTTATTTTATTTTTAAATTTTACATAATTGTATTAGTTTTGCCAAATATGAAAATGAATCCGCCACAGGTATACATGTGTTCCTCATCCTGAACCCTCCTCCCTCCTCCCTCCCCATACCATCCCTCTGGGTCGTCCCAGTGCACTAGCCCCAAGCATCCAGTATCGTGCATCGAACCTGGACTGGCAAGTCGTTTCTTACATGATATTTTACATGTTTCAATGTCATTCTCCCAAATCTTCCCACTCCCTCTCCCACAGAGTCCATAAGACTATTCTATACATCAGTGTCTCTTTTGCTGTCTCGTACACAGGGTTATTGTTACCATCTTTCTAAATTCCATATATATGCGTTAGCATACTGTATTTATGTTTTTCCTTCTGGCTTACTTCACTCTGTATAATAGGCTCCAGTTTCATCCACCTCATTGGAACTGATTCAAATGTATTCTTTTTAATGGCTGAGTAATACTCCATTGTGTATATGTACCACAGCTTTCTTATCCATTCATCTGCTGATGGACATCTAGGTTGCTTCCATGTCCTGGCTATTATAAAACTCCACATATCACTCTCTCTTGCCCACTAAGATCCAATCATAAGCATCTTCTTTCTGTCTCTCCAAATCCCCATATTTTTGTCCAGTCATTGAAATGCAAGCTCCATGAAAGCAGGAAACGTATTTGTTTTATTCATTGCTTCATCAGAGCCCAAACAGTACCTTGAACATCGTACATGGTAGGACTCAATAAACTCTGCTACATGAATAAACAAATAAATGGAGGCCCAAAGGAAGGAATTAAAGGACTGAAAAAGGGGAGGGAAGAAAGCAGGAAGTGAAGAAAAGAAGAGGAAAGTACAAGCTAGGAAGAAAGACGGAGAGGGAGAGGGGACTGAAGTCCTAGATCAACCTCAATAAGATTAAGTCTCTGGTTAATAATAGTGTTTCCCTTGTCACACCGTGATGATTAGCATGAGATTGCTGCCACCTCACTTCCCATGTATATATGATGTTTGTACCCACATCAAAGGATTTTCATCTCTCTTATTCCAACCTAAGGAGTTTCTTGATAATATAACAGTCTATAATATATGTACCCAGAAAGATGCTTGACACCTAATTTTTGACTTACACTTAACTACATACTTCCAATCTCACTGGACGGCAAAACAGAACATTTCCTTGTCAACTGCTTTCCTAAGTTATATGAAGAAGAAATTGCCAGCCTGCCCCAAAGCTCATCTTGTTATGTTCATTAATAAAGGAATGTCCCAAAATAACCCACCCATGCAAATCTCCCACACTTTGAAAACATGCTCACAATGATGAATTATCCAGGATTCCACAGATATTGGCATATAACAGGATGTATCATCTTGGACTTAAGAAAAAGAACTCTGGATTCAGACCAGGAGCTCACATTCTGGTCCCAGTTAGTAACTGCGTGACTTCAACCAAGTTATTTAAATTTGGTGAGGCTCCCTTTCTTCATCAGTCAAATGGAGAACATCACAATAGTGTTACTGAGTAATACAATGAGATCAGTTCGTCAAGGGCTTATCTTTGCACTTAGTAAGTTCTCAATAAATCCAGAAACCACTTACAGGCCTAGAGAGAGAATATAAGGACTAATGTCAGAATCCCTGAATGACAATGAGCTAAATGGGTGCCTGACCCCCTGATTTTGGAAGGACTGATGTTGAAGCTGAAACTCCTATACTTTGGCCACCTATGCGAAGAACTGACTCATTTGAAAAGACCCTGATGCTGGGAGAGATTGAAGGTGGGAGGAGAAGGGGACGACAGAGGATGAGATGGTTGGATGGCATCACCGACTCAATGGACATGGGTTTGAGTAAACTCCAGGAGTTGGTGATGGACAGGGAGGCCTGGTGTACTGCAGTCTATGGGGTCTCAAAGAGTCAGATACAACTGAGCGACTGAACTGAACTGACCCCTGATTATCTGATACATATTGGCTGAAGGAATGGCTGCTTCCTTGTGACTGGCCATGTGGGGGTCCTTTCTTCTTTTCTTTGCTGATACCTGTTAAGTTGTGTGGTGCTTCTGTGCTTATGAGATGCCTTTTTGCAGACTCTCTTCCCTTGAGCTGATTATCCCAGAATTGCATACAAACGGTAGAAGCCTAGGTGGGGCAGTCTCTGTAAGACTCTGATGCTGGCTCCTTCTCAAGCCTTTAGCCATCAGCACAGTGCACTTTAATCTCTGCACTGGCATTTCTGGTTAGAAGAACAAACCAGGAGTGGCTAGTGCTGGGCCAAGAATCTGGAGTGCCGATTATGACAGTTCGGCAAGTTGATTTGTACAAACAGCTTACGTTTCTTTGGCTTTCATTTAGAAAACAGCTTTGGCTGCTTAATATCAGCACATCTTCCATTTCACACACTCTTAAGTTTCTGAGGGTAGAGAGTAGAATACCACATTGCTCCAAACCTGCTGATCAGCACTGCCGTAACCTTACTGGAGCTGGGGAGATGTAGAAGAGAGATTTGGGCTCCAAAGTTCGAGCATGACTCCGCTCTCTTAATTTCCAACATAATTGTTCAGCCCTTTCCGTAGCTGAGGGTTGAACGTACTTCCCTGGTGGATCAGACAGTAAAGAATCTGCTTGCAATGTGGGACACCCAGGTTCGATCTCTTGGTCAGGAAGATCCCCTGGAGAAGGGAATGGTAACCCACTCCAGTATTTTTTCCTGGAGAATACCATGGACAGAAGAGCCTGGTGGGCTACAGTCCATGGGGTTGAAAAAAACTGCACTAACCCTAGAAACTAGAAAACCTCTATGCAGGAATGAATGCCCACCACAGTCACATAGAAAGTAAAACACATTTCTGGGATTATCTAGAAACCAAAGGACAGATGAATATGTCTAGATTAAGATCCCTTAGATTCCACTGTATATATGGAGGCTTCCACAGAAGAACCCACAAGAGAAGAGAATGCATGAATATCCCTTTGTTTGGATATAAATGCACATTTCCCTCCTCATTTGTGCTACTGTTAGCTATGCAGTTTGTTCATTTTTATTGCACAGGCAAGAGCTAACCCAGCACACTGATCCCCCAACCTGACCTGCAATAGCATTAAGACTTATTTTTACAGCAGTGTCAACTACACGCACCAGCCATTGTGTGTATGTTTGAAGTAATCCCCATCCTGTCAACCACTGTAAGATCCCAGAGCAGATGCTAAGCAAGCCTGGTGCTCAGTGGTTATGCAGTACTCAGCCAAGCCCAGCGGATAATTTTCCCGAAGTATATGTGTGCTTAAATGGCACCTACCAATTATATCTCTTTGTTGGAGCACAAAGGCGGTGAGCCCACCCTCCCAGATGGGAGCAGTTCCCACCTCCACAGAGCACTCCCTGCCTCTCCTCTCTAGCAGCACCAGGGTAGCACTTTTCCTGGGCACAGGAGAAGCTGGGAACACTGTGACATTTCTCACTGTTCTCTATTCTGGCTCTGAGACTTGAGCCAGAGAACACTTACTTTCAGACATGGCCACTCCTCTGGGTGTCTCTGTAGAAAGAAAGCTGGCCCCATGTGATACAGCACCCAGGGTTCAAGTTGACCTCGGCACCCCAGTTCAAAACTACCCAACAACCCAAGATAAGGTAAATGAAAAATGATGACTGCTATATTTATTCCATAATCCATATTCCAAATATAGGCTATCTCCTCTATTAACCTCTGGTCTCACAAGTCTTGAAACGACCTGTCCCTAAAGTTCTAACTTCAAATAACAATCTCAGGAGGAGTTTGATGAAACAAAATCAATGGTGAAGGAAAGCAAAAGTCAAAAATGCCAGAATGGAGAAGGTAAGGAGTAAGGTAAGATTCAAATAATACATTGGAATTGTTCGAATTTATTTGATTCTGGGCTCTTTAAGTCATACTGCAGTGGTTTTAATCACTAAATGTCAAAATTGCTATAGTCTCTCTCTCTCATCAATCTCCTCCTCTTTGCTCCCTCTTCCTCTCTCCCCTTCCCCCTTTCCTTATTACAGAAATAAAAACTATCTGCTCTTAAAGACATGGCAGAGGCAGATAAATATTCTTGCTTTTGACATCCTTAGTTCTTAGCACCACACTTTGTTAGAAGAAAAACAGACAGGAAACTTCCGAACAAGGTGCTGCCCCGTCATGGTTCTCAAAGATCCCTCCCGACCACACCATTCCTTTCACTTGCTAATTGGTCTCATAAGCCTTCTTCCTTCTCTTGTTTTCTTGTCTTGTTTTTGGGGCAATTGCCAATGTAGGCACAGTTCTGGATTTTATTTTAAGTAATTTGTAGTTGACTATCGTTTATTTGTGCAATTGGTATAATTAAATCTAATTACATAATTGGTGGAAGCCTGAGTAATCACATAATTAGAATGTACAATAATAACTGCTGAAATCCCATTGTTATGACATGCAATGATACAATTATGATGTGTAACAACATGGCCTGATTCACACGGCACCCTGCAAAAGAGCAAAAAGCTCTGGTTCTACATGCCTGGAATGCAGCTGAGGTTGCAGACCAGGAAGGTAGCTTTCAGCATCTGGGCTTGCACTTTCTAGTCATCTTTCTCTTCTTAATCAAATCCTTGATGTTTATGTTCTATGCAAATCGAAGGCAGCAGCAGGAGAGACCTGGAGAAGGCTCATGTGAGGGGAGGAGCACCCACATCTCCAAGGCCAGGTCACCCAAACAATCACCCTTAAAATATTAAAAAGGAGCTATAAGGGACTAACTTGAATTTCTGAAACTTTGATTCCTGTACATCGATATTAAATTTGAAGCTGTATTCAAGGCACAAGAAACAGGGTAGCAAAATGTATCCTATCGTGCACACAATTACAAGTGGGCCCAAAGGGAACTAAAGACCCAACTCCTGGCTCACAGTCTTCCCCGTTCACGCCACTGCCTCTCTTCTTATAATTATGACACAGATGGATCATCAGAAGAGCTAGCCTCTCAGTTCCTTGCTGTGCTCACACCTGTGACCTTTCCCTATACTGCATGCCCCCCACCCAATACATGGACAGCGCTCTGGACCTGGCCAGTGACAGCAGCTGCGGCATATCTGATACCTGAACCCCAACCTCTTACCCCCTGGGCTCACTTGCTCGAGTCCCCACTGGCATCATTCTTCAACCTCAGGGAAACCTCCGAACCCCCAGCCCCTAGCCAGCCATTCACTCCTGCCTCATCTCATGCCCTACCTCATCTAGCCTAATTTCCACAATCCAGCCTTACCATCTGCAGCCACCCTCCATCTGTAACAAAAATCCTCCCCATGATGGTCTTAACTCTTCCTCTGCTCTACATGGGCTTCTGGGCAGTGAAATTTCCTGGATAAAAACTACACAAGTGAAATGACTGGGTTCACTTTACACTCATGATCTCATAAATCAAACTGACACTCATTATTAACTGGCAAATGGCTATTTCTCTTAAAATGGTTTGTTTTCCAATTTCCAATTATTTCATAGTTTCTCTTCCGCCTGTAACTTCTCATATGCTTTTCTGCGCCATTATCCTCAACTGAAGGTCTCACTTGTCATTAACAATAATACATGAAATCAGATCAAGTTTCAGTCTTTCCTCCCAGCAGCCCTCCACGCCTGCACCCACAGGCACCCAGTCCCTCTTCTGCCTTCTCATTCAGTGGAGCAAGTTCCTCTCCTCCTACAAAAGGCCACGCCTTCCTTGGATGCTCTTTCAGCTTTGTTCTGTCTGTGCTTCCTTAGCTATCTCTCCGTCACTACTGGAACATGGGCACGAAAATATATACTTGCTCAGCTATCTTCCATTGCATAAAACAAAACTTCCCTTGAGCCCAGATCCCACTCAGATTCCCAATTCATTGTCTCTACAGACAAATTTCCAAAAGAGCTGCATCTTGGGCCCCCTCTCCCTACCACTTGTGAAGTCTGCCCTTGTAGGGATACCAATGACAGCTGTGTAGTAAACTCTGCAGATGCCTGTGAACCCTGACCCTCCCTGATGTCTCAGTAGCATCTGGCATGAGACCATCCCCTCCTCCCTGAAACGCTCGCATCCCTTGGCTTCCATCATCCCTCCTGGGTCATGTTCTTTTCTCAGCTTCCCATCCAGGCTGCTCCTGCTTTTCCAAGCCTCTCAATGTTGGCAGCTCTCCTCCCTCCACTCTGGGCCACTTTTTCCTCTTTCCTCTGCACAACCCCACCCGTTCCCATGAGTTCCAAATCATATTTTTATTTCCTGATAGTATAACTTCAATTCTGAACTCACTCATGAGAAAAAAGAACCAACATTTATCAAACAAGTGTTATTGGCTGGACACTAGCTTCGTAGGTGACTTTGACTTTGAACACATCATTCATTTAATCTTCTACAGCTATCCTTCAGGATAAGCATTGTGCTCCATTTTACACAAGAAAATGGGCTGTGGAAAATTCCCATTGTCAGTACCTTGCAGAGCCAGGATCCTAAGCCCTGTGCTTAAGCCTTTTCTCTGCTGCAGTATCATAAATGAAAAGTTCAAAGTGAAAACCTTGAGAGCAGAGGCCTTCCTTATGCTGGTGTTATTGATGTTTTAATAAACCCTCCTTTTTCAGTATTGGCTATAGAGGTGTAGGGAGCTTCCCCGGTGATTCAACAGTAAAGAACCCACCTGCAATGCAGGAGACACGGGGTTTGATTCCTTGATCAGGAAGAACCCTGGAGGAGGGCATGGCAACCCACTCCAGTATTCTTGCCTGGAGAATCACCATGGATAGAGGAGCCTGGCGGGCTACAGTCCATAAGTAGCCAGTCTGCAAAGAGTCAGACATGACTGAAGTGACTGAGCATGTATACATAGAGATGTAGATGCCAGATCAACCTCCATCATTTCATCCCCCATTTTTTCCTCGACCATCTCTTTCCAACAACTGGTACATAATAAAGAAAGGGGAATTATGATTCATTTATGATCCACTTATTCAATTATGGAGATTGTTTCTGGCCATTCTTGGGTTTCCTACACTTAATTTGTGGGTTTGCTATAAAGTCTTCCAAAACTGTAAGGATGAAAACACAGAGATACTTAAAGATGACACAGAACAAAGCAGAAAATGAAAAACAAAATGAGAAAAAAAAAAAAGTGGTGTGAAGTACAGAGGTGCACCTCAATTTATGCTGCAGATGTTTTGCTGAAAATCATGTGTAGATCAAATCGTTATAAACTAAATCCTATTATAAATTCAACAAGAATACTGTGATAGAACCTTGGGATGGAAATTTTTATAATGAGAAAAATCCTTTTGTGTTGAGAATAGTCAATTCCCAATCTCCATTTGAATTCTGTTTTTGTTTTTTTTTTCAAGGGGAGCCCATCTCTACATAAATACCCCATCACTCCCTTGGGTCCCTAATGGACAGGAATGTCATGAGACCAAGAGATTTTTAAAAGGCTTTGAAAGTATGCCTGTCTATCCTATTCATAATAGTAATTTCCATAATGTTTTAATGGGAGGGATGCAGGAATGCTTTCTGAAAAAGGATGAGAAAGTGTAAGCCCTGGGTAAGATCCTAGGACCACCACTGGAGGTGATGGGATGGAAAGGCTTGGAGAATACGAGCATCTCCTTCAGATCCCACAAAAGCTGTGAGCCCTTCTCTCTTGACAGCTGAGAGGGTGGTGGTGAAAGTTGAAGTATAGCCCCCTGTTCCCAGGTGACACCTATGGCTGCCTTGTGCTTACGAAGTAACAAGCTCCCTGGTTTTCCTCTACAGTCAAAGGTTACTAGCCACCCATGTGGTTTTTCAAAATCAAAAGTACTGCATTAAGAAAAAAAAAAAGACTGTATCTTCATAATCACTGGAATAAAAAGATCTGAAAGACTTGTTTCATGTTCCTACTGGGGATTAACTCACTACAGTTGAGTGCGTGTCCCCTGTAGACAAGTGACCCAGTCCCCACCACTCCTTACTGGATTACATCCCACCTGATTCCTGTGGGCATTTTCTGCTCAACCCCGGAAGAAGGAAGAAGGCCCTTCAGAGCTAAGCCCCACCCTGTGGTTCAACCGCATCAATGAGAGAGGCACATCAGCTTTGCCCATTCCCACCAATAGCCCACAAATACCTATGATCTCAAAAATCCTGCTCTACTCTGGGTCAGATTTCAACACTTATAAGACTTTTTTTTTTCCCTTTTTTTAAAACAATAGATTTTTCTTTTTTTAGATCCATCCCCAAATTTTTCACATCCTCTGCTCTTGAAGTTCCTGCCAGGGTCTCTTCATCTAGTGATCATCATTACTCTACATGGCTGCTGTCTCCAGAATCAGCAGTGAAAACACGTCTCCAAAGCTTCTGCTTCACAGACATGCTTAATAAATTAACTTTGTCCTTTTAGAGCACAGAGCTTAGAGAGGAGCACCGATTTTGTTTTTTCCTGCTTGACATCAGCATAAAAATCATTCTTCAAAAAAGAACCCTACCTAATACATTCATTTCTTCAAAGCAGTATTACCAGAAACTTAATCCACAAAGGATGCAGGCACTCGGGCCCACTGTGCCCAAACTGGGAGGTGGTGGATGGAGATGTAAACCCCATACTCAGGCAGGCCTGGCATCCTGGGTACCGAGATGAGTGACATGCTGCCCCAGGCCTTGCATCTCAGGCACTGCCTGAACCACCCAGGACAGGAGAGGTCAAGATCAACATTTTAAGGTTCTGACCAGCTACAAGGTTTCTCAGCAACCACAAGTCTTAATCCGTGTGGGAACTGCCAAGACCTGCTGGTTTGTTTCTTGTCACTGGGGTTATCACCACGGCTGCAAACACGGATGAACACGAATGCTCCACCCGGCACTGTTCTATGCATACTGGCTGTATTTTCTCATCCTCCTCAAGACAGCCTCATTTTCATCAGTGCCTTTCTATAAGGAAAACCTGAAACTTAGAGTCCAAAGGATAATAATAAAACTAAAATTCTTTAAGAACACTGTTCTAATCCTCTAAACACAGCAGGCACTGTTCTAAATGCCTCCAAATGCTGGTTCAATTAATCCTCATAACAGCCTTAATTGTGTTACGATTTATGTCATTATCTTTCTATTATAGGGGAAGAAAGTGAGGCACAGAGAGGAGGCCAAAGCCAAGCTCACCAAGCCAGCGAGTGATCAGGAAGGATGTGAACTCAGGCAGTTGGCTGTCAAAGCTGTGTTTTAATCTCTAGCCTGTTTGGTCAAAGTCATATACTGGTCAGGGTGAGAGCAAAGTGTCTACTTCACATGGTCAGAATCTAGACCCACAACATAGCCATGTGCTCTGCAACTTCTCAAGATCACTGCAGAGTCAGATCTCCTCTGCAGTCGTCTCCACTGACTGACCATAGGCTCTGGGATGGATGCTCTGCCTCCTCAGAGCCAGGCTGAAAGATCTTTCCTAGTCTCGTTTATTTCTGAAATCTCAGGAGAACCTGTAGCAGAGGAGATAAGCCATATGAAAGAATTCTGTGTCATCATGGTGCATTCTACATGGGCCACTCTCATAGTAGGGGGACCCTCTCAAGGTGTCGTCTCTAAATACAAGAAGCAGAATTGTATTAAGTTTCCTTCCTGCTGCTGCTAAGTCACTTCAGTCGTGTCTGACTCTGTGCGACCCCATAGACGGCAGCCCACCACGGAATCCCCTGTCCCTGGGATTCTCCAGGCAAGAACACTGGAGTGGGTTGCCATTTCCTTCTCCAGTGCATGAAAGTGAAAAGTGAAAGTGAAGTTGCTCAGTTGTATCCGACTCTTAGCGACCCCATGGACTGCAGCCTACCAGGCTCCTCCATCCATGGGATTTTCCAGGCAAGAGTACTGGAGTGGGGTGCCATTGTCTTCTCCAGTTTCCTTCCTAGGGGTTGGAATTCTATCTAGTATTGAAATCTGATAGCTCAGTTGGTAAAGAATCTGCCTGCAATGTGGGAGACCTGGGTTTGATCCCTGGGTTGGGAAGATCTCCTGGAGAAGAGAAAGGCTACCCACTCCAGTATTCTGGCCTGGAGAATTCCATGGACTGTATAGTCCATGGGGTCGCAAAGAGTCGGACATGGCTGAGTGACTTTCACACATCACACATTGAAATCTAAAACTCCTCAAGCTCTTAGGTCTAACCTTTCTCACCCCCTTTTAGCCATATATTCCAGTTTCTGTGAAAAAAGTGTGCCTGAAGACATATAGTATACCCATACTCACAAGGTTACCTGTTTTCCTTTTCTTTTTTTTAAAAATATAAATATATTTATTTTAATTGGAACTAGAAATTCCAGGGCTCTGAGAAGTCTCTGGCTGTCTGTGACATGGTCACCTGCATCTGGGTCTTACAAACACTGGCCCCAGGGAGCACAATCAAATCATCAGCCACTCACCCCCAATGACATTAACAGAGAGTGGATAGGGGGAAAGTTTATAAATCAGGATGAATCATTTGGTTCACCGAGGGAAAAGATAAATAAACCAACACTCCAATTAATTTTAACCTGAAGAAGAAAGTGCTTGTGAATGGTGCTTCAGCCAAGTCCTTAGGGTCTGAACAACCTTAATTATTCACAATGCAAATTGCTTTTACTGCTTGTCGGATAATTCCTTAATGCTGTCTATCTTTCTTCCTCTTCCCTTTTCTCATCCCCTCTGCATCCTCCCTTCTCCTTTCCTGCTCTTTATTCCTAAAGAACCAATAGGAAATTTCTGGAAAAGCCCTTCCAATCACCCAATTGTTTTCTCTAAAAACTATTAATGAACCTTTTGCCTTCTGTATCTTTGGCCATACCCCAAGGAATGTGGGATCCCAGTTCTCTAACCAGGTATCGAATTCAGTCTCTGGCGGTGAACGCACCTAGTCCCAACCAATGGACTGCCAGGGAATTCCCATGAATCTTTTAATGAAGCTTTCCAACCCCTAATCAGCTTATCCTGACATCCCAAGGCTCAAGTAGGCCTACATAATCCACAGATGGGGTCCACAGCCCCTTGGACTGCTGGAAATTGAGTGCAAAACTGTAGAGTCTAGCTGTTTCCTGACTCTCTGCCTACCCAGGGGTCTACAATTTTCATAAAACTCTTCAGAAAGTCTATGTTCCCCACCACCTTCCAAAAAAGAGCATTAAGCATTAAAGAACTACTCCATACCTACCTAACCACTGTACCACAAGGACATTTAAGATACAGAATGGAAGAGTCTGGATTTTGGAGCCAGGCAGACTCAGATCCCAACTCTGTCACTTCCAAGTTGCATGAATTTAGACCAGTGTCCTAACTTCCCTGAGCCTCCTTTTCTCATCTGTAAAATGATGATAATAACATCTTCATTCCAGGATTACTGCTTGATTAAACAAAATAATACATGAAAATACATAGCATTCATCTACAGAAGCAGCAAAACAAAAATCTTCTCTATAGGAGAAAAAAGGTATATCTAGGCTCATTTGTGGTGAATTTGCTCTCCTATCTTTGGGAGGTGCATCCCAGGCTTTGTTACAGATAAAGGTCACTGCTCTATAGAGATAATCAGACTGGGATGGTCCCTAGGAAATCCACAAGAACCAAATAGTAGGAGACATCTTTTCTGAGCATCATATTAGATTGTAATTCCTTTTATGGATCTCATAGTGAAATGCCCAATCTGAATTAAAATAAACTTCCAATCTTCTGCTTCCCTACCCACTTTAATCTACTGCCCCCTCGCCCCCCAACATGATAAGCGAGGTCTGAATATTTCAATCGTGTAAAATGTGAAGCTGCATCACTATAAAGACACTAAAGTGACTTGAGGGAGGCTGCACAGCCTGTCACCAGGGGTCCTGCTGCAAGATTCACATCTCCTGCATCTCAAGGCAGCTCAGTCCTACCTGGGTCAGTTGACTCTCTGGGGTGAATGCCAGTTGGATGATTCTAGATCCTTTGGCTGCTGGGGCTTCCAGGACAGCAGCAGTGATTCCAGAAATATCTTGATTAGTTGGCTCCCGTTTTATCGGCCAGATTCCAGGGAGAGAGGGCCAGGAAAACAAGGGGGATAAGAAGAACCCATCTTTGCATTTCTGTTTCCCAAAACAAACTTGTCCTGACCTCCAGTTAAAAAAAAAAAAAATCAACATCAACCTTCAGACTAATTAGCTGAGACTAGGTCAGGGACTGGAACTGATGACTGTTCTCTAGATATTTGATTTTATATTACAAACTGGATCTGGTGTGGGCTACTGCAGAGCTGAACTGCATTTAAATACTTATGGCATTTCTCTTTGGCTGTGATGAACTGTAATTTGGAAGCCATTTATAGTGGTCACCGTTCTTTCTCATCAGACCATGTTGTGATGGAGACTGTTGGTTTTCTGGATGACACTGACCCTGCCACTTGCTCATCTTATACTGTTCAGGTGATCCTTGCCCACTTGTACTGTCATCCTTGAAGTTCTAATTATCAGCCTCACTCTCCAGCTAAAGAAACTGTCTTTAACAAAACAAGTGTAAAGGAGAGTACAGGAGAGCGAGAGCATTCCTAGAGTAAACCAAGAATGAGAACCGCGTGACAGTGGAGACCCCCTGGGATGCTTTCTTGACTGGACATGCCTTCGTGGTGGCAGGAAATCCACGTCAAATGTTCTAAGAGCCGCAGCCAGGGGGAATACCTTGCTCCCCTCGATTCCCTTCCTTCCTCAGTTCTAGGGGGTTGTCCCCTAGCCAAGGGTCACTTCCCTAAGGCAGCACAGTTTCACAGAGACTGAGCTTAGGCAGAGGTCATGGGCACAGTGAAGAGGAGCACCTTGGTGATGCTGACTCACTTGCAGAACCAAACAGCCCAGTGAGCCAGAGAACCGGGGCAGTAAGCACACAGAAAGCGGCACTACTTGGTATATCCACCTGACATCACGCAAGTTCCAGAAGAGGGCAGTCCTTGAGCAAATCAGCTGCCTCTCCCAGCACAAACCTGGTGCCCACAGAAGGATTTGGACAGCTTTTTCTGCCATGCCTCTGCTACTGGCCTGCTGCTAACACTAGGGCACAGACAAAGGGGACTTTCCATGAGTCACTCTGTCTCAATCTCAGCCTCTGTCTCTCTCCTTTTGCCATATTTGCTGTACATGTGGGATGTTATGGTTCCACAGACCCAGGCACACCTGGGGTTCTGCTCACCTAAGCGCTAGATGTGTCTGCTCCCAGAATAGAAAGTCAGTTATTCCAAGCTCCATTCTAACCAACAAGGCATGGTCCAAGTTTGTGACTCTTAATCCCAAATTGGGAGAGGAGTCACATTCCTTCTGAAAGGTTCCTAGAAGACTTTTGATCCCCCATGACAGCAACTTTGAAAGTCTGTTTTGAAAACAGAGCTGAGCACATGGGTATGCCTGTCTCCTCTCTGCATACAGCTCCCAAGTCTCTGGATCTAAAGGGAGTATACGGAGAAGCACATCTCCTTTGCAGGGCCCTCACACCACAAGAGAGGCTACGGGGTAACTCAGCATCTAGAGCCTGAGCCTAGAGGATGATGCTAAAGACCAGGGTGCCTTGGGGAGACTCAGGACCCAGTTCAAGCATCAGCTGGTAGAGCAGCTTTTCTTCACCCACCAAGTTGCTGAGTGCTTCCTCCTCTTATGCCCATCCTGCCCTAGACCCACATCTGCTGGAATACCAATTTAGAGCATCTAGCCCTGGAGCTGGAGCTCCTGAGACTCAGATGCTGGTGCTGCCCCCATTATCTACCTAAGAAGCTTGTGACACCCCTATAGTTGGTCACAGACAGCTCACAGAGCTGGCCTGGGCTGTTGGCCACCGTGTAACCACCACTAGAGAGGCACTGTGGCCCTCCTGTGACTTCAGGAGGAGCCTAGGGACTAAGACCCGGGAGGCAGTCGGGAAGCCACGGTGGCCACATGTCCACAAAAAGGAGGGTAGCAACCTCCTTTGAAACCAAAACTGCTGAGGTCCCGTTCGCAGCTCAGACAGCACTGTGGACCCCTCCCAAGGGATCATTATCTCAATTATCTCACCTGGGCCATGACTAACAGCCCCGCGGTGCTACCGCTGAGACCCCAGATTCTAGCTTAGAGGTAACTTCCTGCCAGTGCCCTGGGACTTCTGTTGCCAAGAGATATGAGACTATGAGGCAAGAGGCCCATGTTCTCCCAGAATCTAGGAGAGGAAGGAGGGCTCTGAAAGGCTGGAATAAGCATGCTCTGCCAGCCCTTTGTGATTTCAGACATGATATTCAATCTCTTTTGAAATGCCAAATACTATTGAAGGAGCACGTGCTATTTTTATGATTTTTCAGGAAGGGTCACGGACTAATAAGAGGTTGAGAACATTGCCTAGAGGGTCCGCGCCCCTGCTGAGTACATAGTGCTGTTCTATTTATAACTGATATTAGTGGCTTTACTCCTAACATGGAAACAACAGCAGAATCCAGAACTAGCAGATGTATCCACCCCTGCAGTCTGTCTACTTCTTCTCTCAGGTCTCGAGTATTCTGGATGTTCAGCTAAAAGGTTGTTCACATCAGCAAAAAGGAACTGACCAAATGCACAGTCCAGAAATAAAGGTCCCTGGCCTTCTTTTGTCTTCACGTAGGAGATACCCAATTGGACCCATCCTGCCTGAAGACTCCAGCATCCCACACCCCTCCCGCCACCCCGTCCCCAAGCAGGAGATGGCAACAGAAGGTCCCCAGCAGCCACAGGCATGTGTCAGGGTGATTTGGTGAGATCCAGCACTGAAAGCAATTTCTTACTCAGAAAATCATTTATCATGCACAGTCTGTCGAAAACAATCTCATTTCAAACCCTTCCCAGGGAGAGAAGAACTGACAACGAGCACTAAGTAATCTACAACATGGCCACTGGGAGTCATTTATCTTCCCTTCTCTCAGCCCAGGACTTGATGGATTCAGGAGAGAAGAGGAATGAGTCATACCGACTCTGAGGACACCCGTTCACCCTGTAAGGAGGGGCTTCAGATAAAAGGGTGGGATGCTATATTAGGACAGCCACACACTCCTGGGTGCATAACTGGAAATTTCTTATTTTCTCCATTTTACTAAGTCAATGCCCAGAAAACAATTTTAGTATTCTAAGAGAGAGTTGTACCTCCCTCATTGCAAAATATGCTCTTTTTGTACTTTTAATTCATCTTAAGAGCTAGAATTCTCCTTCTTAGGGAGTAATTAAGGAAAAGCTGGTTGCTTTTTCTATATAATCTGACTTTCCCTTTGCCTGGGGCAGTATTTCCTTTGCCAGACCATAGCATGGAGTTTACGGCATATTAGATAATTATTCTGTGCATGCCATCAGCACTGACGTCAACACCCTGGAAACAAACAGACAATCAAGCAATTTGAGGTCCACAGAGAAAAGCAGGAGGTGGAAAATTTTCCCTGTTAAGTTCCTGGCATTTTTTGGTAATTAGTTGCAGATAGGAAAAGCGATCAATCACTTTCCTTGCAGAGTGTCTGACTAAACGAAGGTTCTGGTTTTGAGGTTCACCAGGCCCACAAAGTGGAGAAGGAAATGGCAACCCACTCCAGTGTTCTTGCCTGGAGAATCCCGGGGACGGAGGAGCCTGGTGGGCTGCCGTTTATGGGGTCGCACAGAGTCGGACACGACTGAAGCGACTTAGCAGCAGGCCCACAAAGATGCCTGTGAACTTCAGAGTTCCGTCATTTTAAAGCTGTGGTCAGCCAGTGACTTGGAAAGTCCTGCCGAATGCAAACTGTGACAGGGATGCTAACTTCCTAGGAATCAAATTAAAACAGAAACACCTTTATAAATGCACCAGTTCTCAGAAAGATTTACATCATAGATACTTCATAACTATAGCGATTTTGATTCTGAAATAAATCACAAGGGTGTGTATATATGCTGTTTTAGGATGAAATGGTCCCCAAACTGTTTTCATTTGCTATCGTTATCAGAACATCTGAAATCCTGACTTCGAAAGAAATAAGATGCAATTTTGCCCAAGACAAATGTAGGGATTAAAGTTAAAAATCTGGACTCAAATCCTCCTTGTGCCATATGCTAGCTGCCATTTCCAACCCCTCTGTGCCCTGGTCTCCTCACCTGTTACTGGAGTGAGTTGCCATTTCCTACTCCAAGGGATATTCCTGGCCCAGGGATGGAAACCAGGTCTCCTACATTGCAGGCAGATTTGTTGCTATCTGAGCCACCAGGGAAGCCCCCCTCACCTGTTATGGGGGTGATACTGGCACCTACCTTACTGGCTGCTATGAGAATGAACAGGTGACACAAGCAGCTTAGCACAATGCCTACCACAGAGTAAGCATTCCATTAAAAGCTTCCTGGAAAATTCTCGGCCAGAGATGAATTAGGGGGGGTAGGCCAACTGGCCAGTTTCCTGGAGGTCAATGTATAAGATGCCCAAGAAATCACTGGAAACATAACAAGATCAAAAAATGGGATTTTCAACAAGAGTACTTACCACACATGATTAGGAAGAATGCTGGGGCAAACCACTTGTAAGAAGGTAAGCCTCTGTAAGGATAAATTCAAAGACCAATAGAGGGTCTCCGAACTCCTGGAGCCAAGTGGCCAGGGCCTTAGGGGTATCTCTGTAATAGTTTTCTTCCTCCCCCTCCCTCTTTCCCCAAGAGGAAGCTCAGTCTCTTCACTAAATAAGTATTTAATAAATTATAAAGAATACCAATCTGAAGGCATGAAAATTTATTAGCCTGTCCAGGTGTCTCCTTGGTCTACCATGCTCTGAGCTATTTGGGCACTGGATCTAAACACTCTCCCGGCTCTTCTCATTCTCTCTCATTATTTAACCACCCCTCAGTGGTCAGAAATTCCAGCTCAAACCACCTGTAGTCAAGTCACAAGGCACCTCCCTCCACTGGGGCCAGACTCCAAGGGAGAAGTGACCCTCTGTACTCGTGTGAGGACCTACAGCACTTAAGACCAAGAAAAGAAAAATCCACTATTAAAATACTGCTGGGACCTATCAGTGAGTGTTACTTAGAAGGTGTGGTTGAAATTTTTCTGTAGGGATGTAAGTTTAGATTGTGAATAATATAAATATTTGCTGACTTTTCCAAAGTTAATATAGCAGCCTGTGGTCCACAGTTTTTTTTTTTGCTAGAATGATAAGAAGGCTATGGTCTGATCAATAACTACTCCAAGTCCATCCTGAACCATGGACACTGTGGAAAGTAAAAGAAAGGTGAGTCATCCACCTGGAGAATCTCAAGATCAAAAGGTAGCCCAGTTTATCTTCCTGATTTCATCATGAACATTTATCTCCTTCACCCTCATCAAGAGGTATACACAGAGAATAGCTAAATTAAAATTTCAGTTGTTAATTTAATCAAGCATGATTTGACAGGGAACCTGCTGCAAAGAGGGCACTCTATGATGAAGTCCAATACCAAAAATAGTGAGAGTTTAAAAGTGGATTATTTGAAATCTATCCCATTCCCGTTACTCGTATTCATTGCTGAGAAAGAAGATGGTTTACTCAGTCTACTATCGTCTAGGCACATGGAATGAAGTGACTCATTATCTTCACTCAATGTTAAGGAAGGCAACACCATGGCCAGTGTACAGATAAAATGGTCAAGACATACAGAGACCACAATTCGGCCAAGGTTGCACTCCTAGAAAGAGGCAGACCTGCACTTCCCACGCTGCCCCGCTGGCCCACTCCTAAAACTGCCGTGGAAGATGGAGCAAATGCCTCACATGAACCGGAGTGGGTATCAAACGCTGAGCGTGAGCTGCTTCTACTCTAGAAATCAACGAGTGATGACTATAAGCAGACAGAAACAGAAACAAAAGAGCTGAAAATAACAAATGTTGGTGAGGATGTGGACAAACTGCAACTTTCACACATTGTTGGTAGGAATGTGAAATTGTACAACTACCATGGAAAATAGTTTAGTTATTCCCCATAAAGTTAAAACTGTTAGATAGCCCAGCAAGTCTGCTCCCAGATATATAAGAATTAAAAATAGGAACTAAAACAAATGCTTGTGTACAAGTGTTTATAGCAGCAATTAGTCACAATAGCTAAAGGTGAAAACAACCCAAAAGCCCATCAGCAGATGAAAGGATAAATAAAATGGGATCTATCCATACAATGGGATATTATTCAGCCAGAAAAGGGATGAAGCACTGACACACACAACAACATGAATGAACCTGGAAAATAGGGTCACAAATATCACAAAAGGTCACATATGCACCATTCTATTTATAGGAAACATCCAGAAGTGAATCCATAGGGACAGAAAGTAGATCAGTAACTGTCAGGGGCAAGGAGGACAGGGAAGCAGGAAATGACTGTTTAATGGGTATGGGGTCTCCTTTTTGGGTAATGAAATGTCTTGCAACTAGACAGAGGTGATGACTGCATAAGAGGAAATATACTGAATGCCACTGAATTGGACACTTTCATATGATTGATGGCTAATTTTATGTTATGTGAATTTTACCTCAATTAAAAAAAAAAAAGACAATCAAGGGTGGTAAAGAGTAGAAAATGATCCCTCAATTTCTCTGTCCCACTCTGTCCTCTGTGAGTGAGGAAAGGGACCCACACGGAGTTGCCTAACCTAGAGGTGTACAGTGAAGTTCCACTGGTGGAGTTGGGATCAGAAATGAGCCCTCTGTCAATTAATTTAACACAGCTGGACAATGCAGCTGGATATTCCTGCTCCCCAAGGGCACTACAGGGAAAGGAGAAAAAATATTAAGGGAAATATATCTTCTTCAAGCATAACTGATTGTATCCCAACTCCTGTTTCTCTGGCTCAAGGCTAAGGTCCTCCGGGAAGGCTTTCTCCATCTCCAACCCAGGGAGAGAGGCCTTCTATTCCTAGGTAAGCACCATCCTTGGAGAATTCAGCATCATGAAACACTCTTGACTCTCCTCAACAGAGTGATTTACATGCTCAGAAAGAATCTGTTTCATTTGCTTTTGCTTGAAGTGAAGTGGGTAATCTCTATTAACAAAATGATTACTGCTTTAATTTCCAGAGCTCTTATCCATTACTGAAGCCATGCTGTCTCTAGAGAAGAACCCTAAGTAACTTGGGTTTTAACCCACCCAGGATTGATGATTTACTAAGCCTGGGCTTTAGCTGGGGCCAAGTGACTGGAGAAATCATGGTCCTTTTATCCATTATTCTGCTGACATCAAAATCTCATAATACCCAAAACCCTGAAATGACACTTTTCTCTCCTTTACTATTTGTACATGTGACTAGGAGAAAATTATGCTTGATGGACATGTTTAAGATACATAAATTCTCAAACAGTTTCTTTCCTGCTTGCTCCAATCTGTTTCCACTGAACAAACCTGCATTGGCCTGAGAAGTCATGAGGCTCAGGGCTCATTCTTTCCATGCTGGCTTGGCTTTCTGAAGTGTGTGGTTTTTACGTCATTGCCTTGAATGCAAGAGTGTGCGTGTAAAGATGTATGAGTATGTACAGGTATACAGTGAATACTTTTCCCTGTTAAAAGTACAGTGAAATTGATGGTGGTAACACCTTGCTGCCCAGCTCTCTGAAAGTTTGTCGTTTTTAGGTCTGCCACTAATCCTCTCAACATTTCTACAGACTGGAACTGAAACTCTAGTCTTCTAGGAGGATAATACTAGTTATTAAGATTCACAGCCTAGAAGTCATTCTTGAGTTGTCTTTTCAACTAAACAGCATGTTCTGTCCATGATACCTCATAGTATGTGCTCACCAACTCCATCCCTCCTAGCCCAAGAGATAACCTTCTCAGCTGGGACTAATGAAGTATCAGCCTCCCAAATATTCTCTTTGTGAGATAAAAATCTTGGGCCTTACACTCTATCGTTTGCATCATAGTCAAAAGGACTATTTTTGATAACAGCTCTACTGAGTTGCATACCACACAATTCGCCTATTTAAAGCATACAACTCAATAGTTTTTAGTATAGTTACAGAGTTGTGCAACCATCACCACAATCAACTTCAGAACATTTTCATGACCTAAAAAAAAAAAAAAAAACACCTCTGCATCCTTTAGCTGTCAACTGCCAGTCTTCCCACTCTATAAGGCCTAAAGCAAACACTAATCTATCCTCTGTCTCTATACACTTGCGTATTATGAACTTCAACATGAATAAAGTCATATAATTTATGACTGACTTCTTTCACTTAGCATAATGTTTTCAAGCTTCATTCATGTTGTGGCATATATCAGTGCTTCATTCCTTTTTATGGCCTAATATTCCATTGCATAGATACACCATGTTATATTAACCATTTCTCCATGGATGAGCATTTAGGTTGTTCTCATGTTCTTGTTCTTATAAGTAATGCTACTATGAACATTCAGGTACAAGTTTTAGTTCAGTCACTCAGTCGTGTCTGACATTTATTTTCATTTCTTTGGGGTATATACCTAGGCGTGGAATAACCATGTCTTATGGCAACTCCATGTTGAACTTTTTGAGGAAATGCCAGACTGTCTTCCAAAGCTACCGTATCATTTTACATTTCCATCAGCAGTTTACAATTTGTCCACATCTTCCCCTTGCCAACACTTGTTATGAGCTGTCTTTTTTATTACAGCCATACTAGTGCGTGTGAAGTGGTATTTCATTGAAGTTTGGATTTACAATTCACTGATGACAAATGTGTTGATGAATCTCTCTCCTTGGCTCATGTTTTCATCGAGTTGTCTTTTTATTACTGAGTTGTAGAGTTCTTTATGTAGTCTAGATACAAGTCTCCTATCAGATATACAATATGCAAATGTATTCTCCCATTCTGTGCTGTCTTTTCACATATTGATAGTGTCTTTTAAGAAACAAAGCTTTTAAATTCTGATGAGGTTCAATTTACGTATTTCTTTTCTTGCTTATGCTTTTGGTATCATACTTAAGAATTAACTGCCAAATCTATTGTCACGAAGGTTTACCTCTATTTTCTTCTAAAGGTTAACAGTCCTCTCTTATGTTAGGTCTTTGATCCATTTTGAGTTAATTTTGAATACGATGTAAGGTAAAGGTCGAACCTCATTCTTTTACATGTAGCTATACAGGTGTCCCAGCATCTTTTTAAAAAACACACTACTCTTTCAACAGTGAATGATTTTGGTACCTCATCAAAAATCAATCAACTATAAATGTTTTATTTTGAATGATGAGTTCTAGTTTGTTAACCTATACATCCAGAATGACTTTTAAAAGTAGAAATCACATGATTTCTCTCTCAATAAAACAGCTCACCCCCCATCACAAATCACACTCTATTCCAAAGGTTCTTACCCAGGGGCCACAAATTCCCAAGAGGTCCTAGGATAATATTCAGGAAGTCTACCAACTTGGATGAGAAAAATTACATCTTTACTTTTATGAACCTCTAACTCAGATGTGGCATTTCTTTGTATGTACATAAAAATGTGAGCAGAAAACTAGAAAAGTATTAATCACACTTCTGACTTTGTTAGCAATAAAAACCCCAGATATTTACATCTAGGATTATAACTGATGCACATATCTCAAAATATCATTTACATTAATCCTACTTTAAAATTATAGGAGTGTATTAGAACCATTGCTCTTGGTCTTCATAATAATGCACAATTAAGAGGCACATTCAATAATGAACTTGTTTTTATATATTATGATAACTGTATTTCAATATAATTGGTTTTCTTACAATCCAATGTTTTTATATTATACATTTATAAATATTCTGAGAGATAGAGTCATAGTCTTCACAAGACCACCAAAGGACTCCTAAGCACATAACAAGCTGCTGCTGCTGCTGCTGCTGCTAAGTCACTTCAGTCGTGTCCGACTCCGTGCGACCCCATAGATGGTGGCCCACCAGGCTCCGCCATCCCTGGGATTCTCCAGGCAAGAACACTGGAGTGGGTTGCCATTTCCTTCTCCAATGCATGAAAGTGAAAGGTGAAAGTGAAGTCGCGCAGTCGTGTCTGACTCCTAGCGACCCCATGGACTGCAGCCTACCAGGTGCCTCCGTCCATGGGATTTTCCAGGCAAGAGTACTGGAGTGGGGTGCCATCGTCTTCTCCACATAACAAGCCAAGGAACCCCAATTCTCCCATTACCAGTTTTACCTTCTTCACAGCAAGGATCATCAAGTTAAATTATTTATTTGCTGATATGTTTATTGCCTGTGTTCCTCTGACACTACAACTGGTTAGTGCCTAGTACTTAATGTAGTGCCTGGCACATAATAGCCACTCAATAAATATTTATTGAGCTAATTACTGAATCATCAGTCATTTTCTAAACAAGAGTGAACTCATCATCTTAATGAAAATAAAGATTACCCATACCAAGCTAGTGATGTATAATTCATACTGAAAATAATTTCACATTTATATTATCATCATCAGATTTAATAAGTGCCATCATGTCCTACGTCCTGTAGTAAGTGCTTCATGTGCAGCGTCTCATTTACTGTTCTCAGAACTAAGGAGCCAGAATAATTATTATCCATATTTACAGTTATGGAAATAAACGCTCAGAGCAGTTATATTC